>NC_091245.1:50532500-51782500 GCF_042477335.2 Ovis canadensis
TAATGTTTACCACATTAGACAGCATGGTACGAGATCATTCATTCTTTTCACAGTTTTTCTTAGTCAAAAACTATCATTCCCATATCTTATCATTACCAGTAATTGCAACCCTCCATATATCAATATTATGCCATAATCTGACCATCATCTTTTTTTGCCCAAGTCACTCTCTCCAGTACCACAACTCCAACTATTCTTTATCACCTTGAGTCTATTAATTCTAATACTTTTCACTGCATCCATCTTAAATTTCATGATTACTTATCATAACTACTCCCTTGAGTCATTTGTTCCTCTCTCCATCATACTCTGAACTCTGCCTTCTTAGCACTTCTTCTGTGAAATTGAATGTAGAAAGGCAAAAGATAGCCATCCCAATGACCAGTCTCATTTTGAACACGTGATTACAAACTGCAACGCTCCAGTGAAACATCACACATATTGCTAATCTACTTTATCATTCTTTGAAATGACTATGTACAACTTCTTTTCCCCAATAATTCCTCTCTCATTTTTAATAATTCCTACATCAGTTCTACCAGGATCATTCCTCAGAGAACTTTGAAACGGCTATATAACTTCAGAGAGAAATTTCTTGGTAGTGGCTATACCAAGTCTCCAAATTCCTCAAGAATTTTCATTATCCAAGATTAGCATGGACATTGTGATATTTTTTTCTTAGAGAAATAGAAAAAATGCATCTCAGAAACAACTATTAAGAACTGAAAATTAATGATTTTTTTTTCTGGTCAATTTGTATGGAAGTCTTTTTGCTTCTCATATAACTCTAGGTGGAAGGAAGGACCACCACAAATAAAAGTTTTGTATTCTTACCATTCAAACAGGTGGAATTTCACAGAAAGATTTAATTTGATTTAAAAAAAATCAATTTGACATTTCTTGAACTAAGATGTAGTGATGGAAAATTTATACCTGGCCCAAAACCCCACTGACGGCAGCCCACCAGGCTCCCCAGTCCCTGGGATTCTCCAGGCAAGAACACTGGAGTGGGTTGCCATTTCCTTCTCCAATGCATGAAAGTGAAAAATGAAAGTAAAGTCACTCAGTTGTGTCCGACTCCTCATGACCTCATGGACTGCAGCCTACCAGGCTCCTCCGTCCATGGGATTATCCAGGCAAGAGTACTGGAGTGGGGTGCCATTGCCTTCTGCGCAATATGGAATGATACTTAGGTCTAAAAATTTTCATTCGCCACATAATGACATCACAGACAGAATAAAACTCTAGCATGGGGGCTAACTAAAGTAAAGCAACAGCCATTACCTGAGAGAGATCCACTGTGTAAAGGTGAATGGTGCTATCAAAACTCACTAATGATTTGGTGAATAAAAGAAGACTTTAATGAGTTTGAGTCTGTAAAAATACATCAAAATGCTTAAAAACCCTTCAGAAAATACAAGATGACATGGGAAATTATTTTTTCAACATGACAGTATGAATGCTTCCTTTTCAGAACTTTTTTTCACAATATTAATTTCTGTGTAATTCCCTGTTTTCTCAGTTCACTCAGTGGTGTCTGGCCCTTCGTGACCCCATGGACCGTAGCCCACCAGGCTCTTCTATCCACAAAATTTCCCAGGCAAGAATACTGGAGTCGGGTGCCATTTCCTTCTTCAGGATATCTTCCCAACCCAGAGATCAAACCCATGTCTCCTGCAGCTCCTGCATAGGCAGGCAGATTCTTTACCACTGAGCCACTAAGGAAGCCTGTAGCCAAAATAGAGATGTACAACATAACTTAGTCTTAGCACATTCTAGTGAAAAATAATAAAAAAAAAAAGTGTTTGTTTTCCTAATTCTGAACTTAACACTAAGTTTTGGATAGGTGGTAGAGAAAATTGTTCTATCTATTTTAAAAAGTGACAAATTTCCCCCGAATCAGGATGTGTTTTAGGAATGAAATGGCTACCATGGGAGAAGAGTAAGTTAAACATTAAATGGGGCACATAATGGCATTGCTGCAGCAATGGTAACTCTCCAGAGCTAAGCAATGGTGACTCTCCAGGACTAAGCAATGGTGACAACTGATGGAATGTCTAATTTTCCCAGACTTTGTAGCCATTCATAGTCACAGAGCTAACAATAGTTCACCGACTCTAGCTGAGCAGCTGAGTATATTAGAATAGGCTCCTGGAGTTAGTAAAATCTACATCACTTAAACTTCAGATCAAATATTTGATCCAATGGTGTTGCCCTGGAGAACTTCATACTATGGAAGTATGTACCTCTGGTATGTTAAGACCAATAGGTGGGAAGACAATATAAGTAGCGTTCTCTGCTTCTAGCTGAGTCACACTGCACCCCACCATGCTCCCAAATTCTCTCAGCTGCTAAAACTGCTGGGACCAGATGGGGGAAGATGGAGGTGGAGAGAAAGGAGAAGAAAGATGAGAGAAAAAAGTTAATTGATTGCCTCCACAATGAGGCCAATCACACACAGATAACTTCAGTGGAATCAGCCTAAGCCTTGTCACCTGAAGACTTCTAACAGCAGAAAGTCTTAACTAAATAGTTAAGCTTTTGAGAGGTTAGGTGACAGCAACTTTCTATCTACCTCTTAAAAGTTTGCTACTCATGGTGTTGCCCATTGATCATCAGCATGAGTGTCACTGGGAGATTGCTAGAAATTCAGAATCTCTAAGAGGTCTCAGAGGTATTAATATTAAATTAGAATCTGAATCTTAACAAGATCCTTAGTTATTTCACATACACATTAAAATTGGAGAAGGAATGCTTTAAAATTTGCATTCCAGAACAAGAGAACCTGCATATGATCCTAAGTATTGAAGGCTCTTGATCATCTATGTATTTGGTTGCCTAGTGCCTAAGCGACTTGGAGAAAGAGAATAGACTATGCAGTAACACGGCCCAAAAGCAAACAAGTGTCAACATTTTTCAGAGTAGCACTAGTTTATGTCATGGCAATATACAAACAGAAATCTCAGTGACTTTATACCATAGTAATTGGGGATTTTTGTCTTTTTTCATACATGTTGCAACTCAGCATAGGAATAGTGATCTTCTGCTTTATAGGGTGGCCATTTGGAACAGTGGTCACCAAAGTCACTGCGGCAGGAAAAGATGAAAGTGGCTCACTAGCTCTTTATTATCTTAGCCTAAAAATGACAAACATCAGTCCTGTTTATGAGCTACTGGGCAAAACTGGTTAAATAGTGAAGTTCATGAATATTTAGTGACTGCTGCTGCAATCTCCCCATGTGCTCTCATAATTATCATTTTAAAAATTTGGTTCACATTTTCATGTTTCTTCTATAGCAGTTCAGATTCATTAAAGGCCATCTGTTTTGGTTATTCTGCTTATTTTTCCTCTCACTTACTACTGGATTCCTGTTAGAATATGTGTTTTTTTTTGTTTGTTTGTTTGTTTTTATAGGCTAACTGGGGCTCCAGTCCAGCTTCTGGGATACCTTATGTGGTCTCCAGTGAATTATGACAGTGAAAATGCCTCTGCCCTTGTGAAGCGGCATGTCTAAGGCATCAATATATCAGTCTCCAGTTGTCACCCAGCAGAAAGCTCTCAGTTCCACCCAGAACCCCGGACTCAAGAGAAAAATTGAATTCAGCCCATCTTTGCAATTTCTTTTAGTTCTTCATGTACCATAAGGACACAAACACATTAAATTCTACCTCCCATCATCATCTGAGATAATTTGTGATCTCTGTAGACCAAGCTATTTGTAGAATCTTCTATGTACCAATGCTCACTCCTTGGATTCTTGGATGCTATATCCCCAGGCTCCTCTTTCATGAGGACATGAACTCCTGAGCCGGGCTTCCCTGATGTCTCAGATGGTAAAGAATCTGCCCACAATGTGGGAAACCTGGGATTGATACCTTGGTTGGGAAAATCCCCTGGAGAAGGGAATGGCTATATTTTTTCTGGAGAATCCCATGGACAGAGGAGTCCATGGGATCACAAACAGTTGGACTTTGCTGAAGCAACTTAGCATACACACACAAACTCCTGAGCCAGCTCTTCCTACCAGTAACTGAACAGACTGGCCCCATTAGCATTACCTGCCTATTAAGCCTTGCTGCCATTGCTCAGCACCATAAAGATATACAGTAATATGAGGGAACTAGGGTGCACCTAAATTATAATTTACCCAGAATTTTTGCTTTCTCATTTTATAGGAAACAAGGAAACTCAGCTTAAGATATTTTATACTATTTGTACTAAGTCAATTAGGCAATAAAATGCAGAGATTAGAGCCAAGGTTAGTGGCTCCAGCTTCCAAGGTATTTGTATTGAACAGATTCAATTTACTTACATCAGCTTCAGTATCAAGGACAGGTAAATGGGAAACAGTCTATGCTGGAATCACAAAAGCAAGAGGAACACACATGTATCCATGGATATGGTTACTTCAAGGTCATAGATGGGGAAGTGGTGTTTGAGAATCAGGTTTCGACAAGGGGCCTTCTGGCTGGTGTCCTTTGAGCCAATAGAAGAAGACCAAGTTTGCTTCAGAAGTAGTTTTATTTTTCATCATAGAATGGAAAAGAGCACATTGGCAATCAAGAGTACAAGCTCTCCGGGAAAGGGGATGGGCAGGGTCTTGTCAGCCGGGAAGGCGTGGAGTCCTTGTATCTTAAGTGTAGCTATGACACAACGGCTTCATAAGGATCTAGTCAGTGGGGAGGGAGCAGAGTTCTTACAAGTCTGGTACAGCCTCATTGCTCACAGCTCTTATTCCAGATCACAATGTGAGAGGTGCAGCATTTCTGCAGACAGCTCACCACCACATTTTTGTATTGAAGGGTCAGTTGGGTGTGTCCGCTTTGCACTAAGAGTCCTGGTCTGAAGTACCAGGGGGCAAGGTCCCTGCACCCTACAAGCAAGTGAAACTAGATGAGACACAGCAGAAAAGAAAAGGTTAGACTTTATTTTACCACTCAGATTTTATTTTTATTTCCCCGAGTATTGTTAATGGGCTTTGCTGGTTGACAAATCCTTCTTCTGTTGTTTGTCCTGCTCCTCATTCTTGAGAGGTGTTTGGGGTTCAGGTCTGTCTTTTGTAACTACCTCTGCTGACTTGAGGCATCATCATAATCCAGGGAGAGGAGCAGTACTTCTCCCCAGCTGCCTTTAGATGTGTTTGATTGTTCCCAGGCCTTAGCCCTGAGCATTTACCCTGAATAACCACCATTTGTCTAATGTTTTGGACACAAAGGGTTCCAGACAGTTTAAGATGCATGACCCAAATATTAGAACAGAATAATGGTCACATGTCAGGTTTCTCCTGAAAATGAAGGTATTCAGGGTTTTTGTTTGTTTTTTTGGTTGTTGTTTTTGTGTTTTTGTTTTTGTTTTTGTTTTTTTTTTTTTTTTTTTTTTGCGGTAGGCAAAAGTATATACCCTGATGCTGAGGCTCACTGCCTTGGCCTAAATTTCCCTGGTCTCACTTTTGTTGTTGTCCAGAACAGAAGCTGTAAGTTAGAGTGGAGTTCACAAGCATAGTCAAGGGGGTCTCTTGCCCCAGGTTGATTCTCCAGGGGTTGGGGCTCTGGGGCCTCTTCACTCAAGTGAGATGTGCCTATGGAGTGATCTCATGTAACTTTAGGCATAGAGGATGGTTAGAACCAACAAGTGAGGTCCATTCCACTTAGCAGTGAGCTGATCTTAAGTGCTACTGGTTTTCCAGGTTTTCAGCTTTACCCATCCTCCTGGCTGGGAGGGGAGGAGTGTCTGATCAGTGGGTGCAAGCAGCACCTGGTTACCATATTCTGTGAGAGGTTTAAAGATTTCTCCTACCTGGAGGGCATACTTAAGTTGTTCCATTTCAAGGGGAGATATGGGGTTGGTTTACCCTTTTCTTGGTTGTGGGGAATGGGTCTACCTTATGGGAATTCAAATGGGCTTAACTTTAACTTACTCCTTGGGGCTAACCACCCATGGAGCAGGGCAATAGAAGCAACTTAATCCAATTTTCTTGAGTGTCCTGGCATAGCTTGGTTAACACTCGTATCAAGGTCTGATTGCATCTCCCTACTTTCTCTGATAACTGGAGTCTCTGCGCTGAGCAGAAGGTCCATTTTATGCCCAGGACACTTGTTACCCCCTTTGTCACTTGTTACCCACTTTTTCACTTGAGACACAAATGCTGGATCATCATTACTTTGCAGGGATCCTGGGAACCAAAACCTGAAGATTATTATTTTTAGTAACACCTTAGCCACTTCAGCTGCTGTTTCTGTCCTAGCAGAGAATGCTTCTGTCCACCTAGAAAATGTGTGTGCGAGGACCAAGGACTACCTGAAATTTCCCAGTAGTCCCAATAGGCAGGGAAACCAATCTTCAAATTTTGGTCAGGATATAGCTCTCTGGTTTCAATGGGCCTTATCTGGGGGCCTTTGGGGAGGCTGGTTTGGGGGTTGTTCATTGTGCACATGGTGCAGGTCTCAGCTATCCCATTGATTAAACTTTTCTTGCCAGAAATTGCCATGACCTCAAGTAACCAATTATATAGGGATTCCCACCTGGACTGAGTTCCTTGATGAGCCTCCCAGATGGCTTGACAAGCTGCATTTGGGGAAAGAAGTATTGTCCGTGATCATCAGCTAACCACACATGGCCTCCTAGGCCTCTACTGGAGCCCCATTTTTTTTTGTCTAATTCTTCCTTTGTACAGGCTAGGGAGTATTAGATAGATCTACCCTTGGAGGTATGAGGGATAGTTGCCAAGTTACTGGTTCTAGGGCTGCCCTTTCAGCATTTGCTTCCACCTCATTATTCCCCTTTATTATCTCAGCGTCCCTCTTTGGTAACCCTACACTGAATCACTGCCACCTTTTTGGAAGTTGTATTGTTCCCAAGAGCTTCAATATGCTTGGAAGCCATGTTCCACCTGTTTATTCTCTGCAGTAAACATACCACTTTCCTTCCAAATAACCCTATGTGCTTGTAGAATGGTGTATGCACATCAGGAATCTGTGCAAATATTTAGTATCTTCCCTGTCCCAAGCTTGAAGGCTCAGGTGAGGGCTATCAGTTCTACCTTTGGGGCAAAAGTCGGTTTTGTGATTTTATGACTTAGATCTGGGAGGTCACTGTGTATCCAGTTGGCTGTGCCTATCTGTCTTATTCATTGGACCCAAGACAGGGCAAGGCATGAGCAGGGAAACTGGATGAAACTCTCAAGGAGTTGGAGGAACTGCAGTCAAGTCAGGAGAAGGGGATGAGAGAGGACAAGATAGTTGGATGGCATCACCGACTCCGTGGACTTGAGTTTGAGCAAGCTCCATGAGTTAGTGAAGGACAGGGCAGCCTGGCATGCTACCGTCCATGGGGTCACAAGGAGTCCGACACAACCGAGTGACTGAACTGAACTGAAAAACTGCAGACATGTCTATTCTCTCTTGGCTGGCACAGCACCGGTTCAGCAGATGTGAGTACGACGTGATGTGTGTGCACAGTGCTATAAATGATCTACCTGTTACGTAACCATGCAGAATCATTGTTTACAGAACATGGGGCATGACTGAGAGAACATTGGGAAAGAAAGCCTGACCACCACCATCTTGGCTAACTGATATTTCCCTACACCATCTGTGAACAATTCCTCTTCTACCTTTGGGAGAGGCTTGTTCCTAGGTTGGGACAACTAAAATAGACCGTGTCTATGGTTTCTATATAATCATGCTTCAGAGGCCCCATTTCTGTGGGTGGCAGGATTTCATGTGTGACAGGTTTTTTGTTTTGTTTTGTTTTTAATTTATTTTTTTATTGAAGGATAATTGTTTTACCGAATTTTGTTGTTTTCTGTCAAACCTCAACAAGAATCAGCCATAGGTATATATATATATATATATATATATATATATATATATATATATATATATATATCCTCCCTTTTGAACCTCCCTCCCATCTCCCTCCTCATCTCACCCCTCTAGGTTGATATAGAGCCCTTGTTTGATTTTCCTGAGCCATAGAGCAAATTCCCACTGGCTATCTATTTTACATATGGTAATGTAAGTCTCCATGGTATGCTTTCCATAAATCTCACCCTCTCCTCCCTCCTCTCTCTCCACTTCCATAACTCTATTCTCCATGTCTCTTTCTCCATTGTTGCCCTATAAATAAATTCTTCAGAACCATTTTTCTATATTTCATATATATGTGTTAGAATGCAATATTTATCTTTCTCTTTCTGACTCACTTTACTGTGTATAATAGGTTCTAGGTTCATCTACCTCACCAGAACGGAATCAAATGTATTCCTCTTATGGCTGAGTAATATTCCACTGTGTATATTTACCTCAACTTCTTTATCCATTTATCTGTCAGTGGGCATCTAGGTTGCTTCCATGTTCTAGCTATTGTAAATAGTGCTTCCGGGAACAATCGGATATATGTGTCTTTTTCAATTTTGGTTTCCTCAGGGTATATGCCTAGGAGTGGGATTGCTGGGTCATATAGGAAACTCAGCAGTAGCCACAGGACTGGAAAAGATCGTTTTTCATTCCAATCCCAAAGAAAGGCAATGCCAAAGAATGCTCAAACACAATTGCACTCATCTCACATGCTAGTAAAGTAATGCTCAAAATTCTCCAAGCCAGGCTTCAGCAATACATGAACCATGAATTTCCTGATGTTCAAGCTGGTTTTAGAAAAGGCAGAAGAACCAGAGATCAAATTGCCAACATCCGCTGGATCATTGAAAAAGCAAGAGAGTTCCAGAAAAACATTTATTTCTGCTTTATTGACTATGCCAAAGCCTTTGACTGTGTGGATCACAATAAACTGTGGAAAATTCTGAAAGAAATGGGAATACCAGACCCCCTGACCTACCTCTTAAGAAATCTGTATGCAGGTCAGGAAGCAACAGTTAGAGTGGGACATGGAACAACAGACTGGTTCCAAATAGGAAAGGGAGTATGTCAAGGCTGTATATTGTCACCCTGCTTATTTAACTTATATGCAGAGTATATCACGAGAAACGCTGGACTGGAAGAAACACAAGCTGGAATTAAGATTGCCGGGAGAAATATCAATAACCTCAGATATGCAGATGACACCACCCTTATGGCAGAAAGTGAAGAGGAACTCAAAAGCCTCTTGATGAAAGTGAAAGAGGAAAGTGAAAAAGTTGGCTTAAAGCTCAACATTCAGAAAATGAAGATCATGGCATCTGGTCCCATCATTTCATGAGAAATAGATGGGGAAACAGGGGAAACAGTGTCAGACTTTATTTTCTGGGGCTCCAAAATCACTGCAGATGGTGACTGCAGCCATGAAATTAAAAGAAGGCTACTCCTTGGAAGAAAATTTATGACCAACCTAGATAGCATATTCAAAAGCAGAGACATTACTTTGCCGACTAAGGTCCGTCTAGTCAAGGTTATGGTTTTGCCAATAGTCATGTATGAATGTGAGAGTTGGACTGTGAAGAAGGCAGAGCGTCTAAGAATTGATGCTTTTGAACTGTGGTGTTGGAAAAGACTCTTGACAGTCCCTTGGTCTGCAAGGAGATCCAACCAGTCCATTCTAAAGGAGATCAGTCCTGGGTGTTCTTTGGAAGGAATGATGCTAAAGCTGAAACTCCAGTACTTTGGCCACCTCATGCGAAGAGTTGACTCATTGGCAAAGACTTTGATGCTGGGAGGGATTGGGGGCAGGAGGAGAAGGAGACTACAGAAGATGAGATGGCTGGATGGCATCACTGACTCAATGGACGTGAGTCTGAGTGAACTCTGGGAGATTGTGATGGACAGGGAGGCCTGGTGTGCTGCGATTCATGGGGTCGCAAAGTCAGACACGACTGAGCAACTGAAATGAACTGAACTGAGCTGATGGTGGTTTTATTCCTAGTTTTTTAAAGAATCTCCATACTGTCTTCCATAGTGGCTATATCAATTTACCTTCTTACCAAATGTTCAAGAGTTCCCTTTTCTCCACGCCCTCTCCAGCATTTGTTTGTAGACTTTTTGATGATGGCCATTCTGACTGATGTGAAGTGATATCTCATTTTGGTTTTATTTTACATTTCTCTAATAATGGGGGATGTTGAGCATCTTTTCATGTGTTTGTTAGCCATCTGTATGTCTTCTTTGGAGAAATGTCTGTTTAGGTCTTTTTCCCACTTTTTGATTGGGTTGTTTGTTTTCCTGGTATTGAGTTGTATGAGCTGCTTATATATTTTGGAAATTAACCCTTTGTCAGTTGTTTCACTTGCTATTATTTTCTCCCATTCTGAGGGTTGTCTTTTCACCTTGTTTATAGCTTCCTTGCTGTGCAAAAGCTTTTAAGTTTAATCAGGTCCCACTTGTTTACTTTTGTTTTTATTTCTGTTAGTCTAGGAGGTGGGTTATAGAGGATCATGCTTTGATTTATGTCATTGAGTGTTCTGCCTATGTTTTCCTCTAAGAGTTTTATAGCTTCTGGTCTTGCATTCTGGTCTTTAATCCATTTTGAGTTTGTCTTTGTGTATGGTGTTAGGAAGTGTTCTAATTTCATTCTTTTACATGGAGCTTTCCAGTTTTCCCAGCACCATTTATTGAAGAGGCTGTCTTTGCCCCATTGTATATTCTTGCCTCTTTTGTCAAAAATAAGATACCCATAGGTGCATGGGTTTATTTCTGGGCTTTCTATCTTGTTCTGTTGGTCTATATTTCTGTTTTTGTGCCAGTACAATACTGTTTTGATGACTGTAGCTTTGTAGTATAATCTGAAGTCAGGAAGGTTAATTCTTCCAGCTCCATTCTTCTCAAGACTGCTTTGGCTATTCAGGGTCTTTTGTGTTTCCATATGAACTGTGAAATTTTTTGTTCCAGTTCTCTGAAAAATGCAATTGATAATTTGATAGGGATCACATAGAATCTAAAGATTGCATTTGGTAGTATAGTTATTTTCACAATATTTATTCTTCCTACCCAGGAATATGGAATATCTCTCCATGTCTGTTAATGTCATCTTTGATTTCTTTCATCAGTGTCTTATAATTTCTGTTTACAGTTCTCTTGTCTCCTTAGGTAAGTTTATTTCTAGATATTTAACTCTTTTTGTTGCAATAGTGATTGGGATTGATTCCTTAATTTCTCTGATTTTCCATTGTTAGTATATACAAATGCAAGTTTTCTGTGTATTGATTTTCTATCCTGCAACTTTGCTAAATTCACTGATCAGCTCTAGTAATTTTCTGACACTATCTTTAGGGTTTTCTATGTACAGTATCATGTCATGTACAAACAATGAGGGCTTTTCTTCTTTTCCAATCTGGATTCCTTTTATTTCTTTTACTTCTCTGATTGCTATAGCTAGGACTTGTAGAACTATGCTGAATAATAGTTGTAAAAATGAACACCTTTGTCTTGTTCCTGATCTTAGGGGAAATGCTTTCAGTTTCTTATCATTAAGAACAATGTTTGCTGTAGGCTTATCATATATGTCCTTTATTATGTTAAGGTAGGTTCCTCTATGCCCATTTTTTGAAGAGTTTTAATCATAAATGGGTGCTGAATTTTGTCAAAGGCTTTTTCTGCATCCCTTGAGATGATCCTTTGGTTTTTATCCTTAAGTTTGTTAATAGGATTTGCATATATAGAAGAATCCTTGCATTCCTGGAATAAACCCAACTTGATCGTGGTGTATGAGCTTTTTGATGTGTTGCTGAATTCTGTTTGCTAAAATTTTGTTGAGGATTTTTGCATCTATGTTCATCAGTGATATTGGACTGTAGTTTGTGTGTGTGTGTGGGGGTGGGTTGTCTTTGGTTTTGGTATCAGTGTGCTGGTGGTCTTGTAGAATGAGTTTGGAAGTGTTCCTTCCTCTGTAATTTTTTGAAAGAGTTTTAGAAGGATAGGCATTAGCTCTTCTCTAAATGTTTGATAGAATTCGCCTGAGAAGCCATCTGCTCCTGGGCTTTGGTTTTGGGGGAGATTTCTTTCATCACAACTTCAGTGTCAGTGCTTGTAATCGGGTTATTCATAATTTCAATTTCTTCCTGGTTCAGTCTTGGAAGACTGAACTTTTCTAAGAATCCGTTCATTTCTTCTGGGTTATACATTTTATTGCAATATAGCTGTTCATAATTGTCTCTTATAATCCTTTCTATTTCTGCATTTTCTGTTGTAACCTCTCCTTTTTAATCTCTAATTTTGTTGATTTGATTCTTCTCTTTTTTTTTCCTTGATGAGTCTGGCTAAAGGTTTGTCACTTTTGTTTATCTTCTCAAAGAATCAGCTTTTAGTTTTATTAATCTTTACTATTGTTTATTTCATTTCTTTTTCATTTATTTCTGATCGGTTCTTATAATATCTTTCCTTCTACTAATTTTTTTTTTCCATTCTTCTTTTTCCAATTGTTGTAGGTGTAAAGTTAGGTTATCTCTTCAATGTTTTTCTTATTTCTTGAAGTAGGTTTGTATTGCTATAAACTTCACTCTTAGGACTGCTTTTGCTGTATCTGATAGGTTTTGATTAGTTGTATTTTCATTGTCATTTGTTTCTAGAAATTTTTTGATTTCCCTTTTGATTTCTTCAGTAACCTGTTGGTTATTTAGAAACGTGTTATTTTCCCTGTGTTTATGTTTCTTACAGTTTTTTTCTTGTAACTGATATCTAGTCTCATAGCTTATGGTTGGAGAAGATGCTTGATATAATTTCAGTTTTCTTAAATTTACTGAGGTTTGATTTGTGACCCAATATGTGGTCTATCTTGGAGAATGTTCCATGTGTACTTGAGAAGAAGATGTATTCTTCTGCATTTGGATGGAATGCCCTGAAGATATCAATGAGATCCATCTCATCTAATGTATCATTTAAGACTTGTGTTTCCTTATTAATTTTCTGTTTTGATGATCTGTACATTGGTGTGAGTGGGGTATTAAAGTCTCCTACTATTATTGTTTCCACTGTTTCCCCATCTATTTCCCATGACGTGATGGGACCAGATGCCATGATCTTCGTTTTCTGAATGTTGAGCTTTAAGCCAACTTTTTCACTCTCCACTTTCACTTTCATCAAGAGGCTTTTTAGTTCCTCTTCACTTTCTGCCTTAAGGGTGGTGTCATCTGCATATCTGAGGTTATTGATATTTCTCCCGGCAATCTTGATTCCAGCTTGTGTTTCTTCCAGTCCAGCGTTTCTCATGATGTACCCTGAATATAAGTTAAATAAGCAGGTGACAATATACAGCCTTGACGTACTCCCTTTCCTATTTGGGACCAGTCTGTTGTTCCATGTCCAATTCTAACTGTTGCTTCCTGACCTGCATACAGATTTCTTAAGAGGTAGGTCAGGTGATCTGGTATTCCCAACTCTTTCAGAATTTTCCACAGTTTATTGTGATCCACAGTCAAAGGCTTTGGCATAGTTAACAAAACAGTGTCAGACTTTATTTTTGGGGGCTTCAAAATCACTGCAGATGGTGACTGCAGCCATGAAATTAAAAGACGCTTATTCATTGGAAGAAAAGTTATGACCAACCTAGATAGTATATTCAAAAGCAGAGACATTACTTTGCCAACTACGGTCCTTCTAGTCAATGCTCTGGTTTTTCCTGTGGTCATGTATGGATGTGAGAGTTGGACTGTGAAGAAGGCTGAGCGCCAAAGAATTGATGCTTTTGAACTGTGGTGTTGGAGAAGACTCTTGAGAGTCCCTTGGACTGAAAGGAGATCCAACCAATCCATTCTGAAGGAGATCAGCCCTGGGATTTCTTTGGAAGGAATGATGCTAAAGCTGAAGCTCCAGTACTTTGGCCACCTCATGCGAAGAGCTGACTCATTGGAAAAGACTCTGATGCTGGGAGGGATTGGGGGCAGGAGGAGAAGGGGATGACAGAGGATGAGATGGCTGGATGGCATTGCTGACTCGATGGACGTGAGTCTGAGTGAACTCCAGGAGTTGGTGATGGACAGGGAGGCCTGGCATGCTGCAATTCATGGGGTCACAAAGAGTCAGACATGACTGAGGGACTGAACTGAACTGAACTGACTATTATTGTGTTAATCTCAATTTCTCCTTTTATGTGTATTAGTGTTTGTCATATATATTGGGGTGCTCCTATGTTGGGTGCATAGATACTTACAATTGTTGTCTTTCTCTTAGATTGTCTTCCTCTTCCTCCCTAAGTCATTATATAGTGTCCTTCCTTATCTCTTATAATCTTTATTTTAAGGTCTGTTTTGTTTGATATGAGGATTGCTACTCCAACATTTTTTTGCTTCCCATTTACATGGAATATATTTTTCCATCCTCTCACTTTCAGTCTATATGCTTCTTGTAGACAGCATATATATGGGTGTACTTTTTGTATCCATCTGGCTAGTCTGTGTCTTCTGGTTGAAGCACTTAATCCATTTACATTTAAAGTAATTATTGATATATATGTTCCTATTGCCATTTTCTTAATTGTTTGGGGTTGATTTTATATATCTTTTTTCTTCTCTTGTATTTTTTGACTATGTAAATCAGTTTAACATTTGTTGCAAAGCCAGTTTTGTGGTACTGTAGTCTCTTAGCTTTTGCTTGTCTGAAAAGCTTATTTCTCCATCAATTTTGAATGAGATCCTTGCTGAATACAAGGTACAAGATTACCTTGCTGAGTAATCTTGGTTGTAGATTTTTCCCTTTCATTGCTTTAAATATATCCTGCCATTCCCTTCTGGCCTGCAGAGTTTCTGCTGAAAGATCATCTGTGAAGTGTATGGGGTTTCACTTGTATGTTACTTGTTGCTTTTCCCTTGCTGCTTTTAATATTCTTTCTTTGTGTTTAGTCTTTGTTAGTTTGATTAGTATGTGTCTTGGTGTGTTCCTCCTTGGACTTATTATGTATGGGACTCTTTGTGCCTCTCAGACTTGATTGACTATTTCTTTTTCCATGTTGGGGAAATTTTCAACTATAATGTCTTCAAATATTTTCTCATACCCTTTCTTTTTCTCTTTTTCTTCTAGGACCCCTATTATTCAAATGTTGGTGTATTTGATATTGTCCCAGTGGTCTCTGAAACTATTCTCAGTTCTTTTCATTCTTTTTACTTTATTCTGCTCTTCAGAAGTTATTTCCACCATTTTATCTTCCAGCTCACTGATTCATTCTTCTGTTTCAGATATTCTGCTATTGATTCCTTCTATAGTATTTTGAATTTCAGTAGTTGTGGTGTTTGTCTCTGCATGTTTATTCTTTAATTCTTCTAGGTCTTTGTTAATTTATTCTTGCATTTTCTCCATTTTGCTTTCATGGTTTTTAATCATCTTTACTATCATTATTCTGAATTCTTTTTCAGGTAGTTTGCCTATTTCCTCTTCATTTATTTGGACTTCTGTGTTTCTAGTGTGTTCCTTCATTTGTGTAGTATTTCTCTGCCTTTCATTATTACTATTATTTTAACTTATTGTGTTTGAGATCTCATTTTCCCAGGCTTCAAGTTTGAATACTTTCTTCCTTTTGGTTTCTGCCCTCTAAAGTTGGTCCAGTGGTTTGTGAAAGCTTTATATAGGGTGAGATTTGTGCTGAGTTTTTGTTTTTCCGCTGATGGGCAAGGATCAGTGAGGTGGTAATCATGTCTGCTGATGATTGGGTTTGTATTTTTGTTTTGTTGTTGTTGTTTTGATGAGGTATCCTGCACAGGATGCTATTGGTGGTTGGGTGATGCCAGGTCCTGCATTACAGTAGTTTCCTTTGTGTGAGTTCCCACTATTTGATAACCCCTAGGATTAGTTCTCTGGTAGTCTAGAGTCTTAGAATCAGTGCTCCCACTCTAAAGGCTCAAGGCTTGATCTCTGGTCAGGAATAAAGATTCCACAAGTGGTTGGTTATGGCATTAAGTGAGATTAAAACAAATATCCAAAAGTGAGAAATCAAAGCTAAACCCCAGACAAATAGCAGTTACTAAATCAGGCAGATAATAATTAAGATAATGGAATATACACATATACTTAAACACCCGTGAGCAAAATCAAAACAGTCCAATGAAAATCATGTACAATACATTGACCTGGCAAACAAAGGAAATTAGAAATTATATTAACCAGTTAAGAATAAAACTAAAGTACAAACTGGAAAACAAAACTAAAGCAAGGTGCCAAATGGGGAATAAAGCAATGAAAACAATACTAACAAATATGTTGAGAGGAAAGGAAAGAAAGAATAGATATGCAAAGTTAAGTAGAGGTAGATGAAGAAGATTTATATATATTAAAGATTAATTGCAAGGAGAAAAGAATAGTAGAAAAGGCAAACAAAGGAATAAATGTAGAAAAAATATAATCAGTTTAAAAAATTAAAAGTTAAAATTATAAAAAAGAAAAGATTAAAAAAAAAAAAAGAAAGGGGCAGGGAGGGAGAAAGATAAAAAGGAAGAAAAACCAGAAAACTCCACAGAATTGCAAAAGTCCAACATAGATACAGAGGTTTATAACAACAATAAAATGTGTGACTGAATATACGTATACACATATACCCCCGTAAGCAAAATCAAAAGATGGATGAAACTGGAGCCGATTATACAGAGTGAAGTAAGCCAGAAAGAAAAACACCAATACAGTATACTAACACATATATATGGAATTTAGGAAGATGGCAATGATGACCCTGTATGCAAGACAGGGAAAGAGACACAGATGTGTATAATGGACTTTTGGACTCAGAGGGAGAGGGAGAGGGTGGGATGATTTGGGAGAATGACATTCTAACATGTATACTATCATGTGAATTGAATCGCCAGTCTATGTCTGACGCAGGATGCAGCATGCTTGGGGCTGGTGCATGGGGATGACCCAGAAAGATGTTCTGGGGAGGGAGGTGGGAGGGGGGTTCATGTTTGGGAATGCATGTAAGAATTAAAGATTTTAAAATTTAAAAAATAAAAAACTAAAAATTTAAAAAAAAAAAAAAGAAAGAAAAAAAAAATAAAAAAAAATAAAGTACAATATGTTGACCTGGTGAACAAAGGGAGCCAAAAATTATGTCTACCAGAACAAAACTAACTACAGCATAAACTGGAAAAGAAAACTAAAGCAAGGTGCCAATTATGGTATAAAGCAATGAAAATAGAACTAACAAATATGTTGAGACTAAGGTAAAGAAAGAAAAGAAAGAAAGAATAGATATGCAAAGTTAAGTAGAGGTAGATAAAGAAGATTTATATATATTAAAGATTAACTGCAAGGGGGAAAGAACAGTAGGAAAAGCAAACAAAGGAATAAATGTAGAAAAAGTAATAATAGGTTTAAAAAATTAAAATTTAAAAAAGAGGAAAAAGAAAAAAAAACTCCCCAGAACTGCAAAAGCCCAATATAGAAGCAAAGGTTTATAATAACAATAAAAAAGTGACTGAGAAAAGAAAGGAAAAAAGAAAAAGCCCAAAAGCTTAGTTAGATTTCATAGTGCCAATAAAATTGACAACTACAACAGATGGTGGGGAGGGAAAAAAAGAGAAAAAAAAGAGAGAGAATCTATGGAACAAAAACATAAGAATAATAATTTTTTTCCTTGGGTCACTGCTGTCAGAGTCCTTTCCCTCACTGGGAGTCACAGTCTACTTCACCTTCCTAGTGAAAGTGAAAGTCTCTCAGTTGTTTCTGACTCTTTGTGACCCCATGGACTGTATATAGAGTCCATGGAATTCTCCAGGCTGGAATACTGGAATGGGTAGCATTTCCCTTCTCCAGGGGATCTTCCCAATCCAGGGATCAAACCCAGGTCTCCTGCATTGCAGGCAGATTCTCTACCAGCTGAGCCACAATGGAAGCCCAGGATGGCCTCTAACACTGTGCTGATCTCTGGATCTGCTGTGAGGGCAGCTCAGATTCTAATCTGATCCTACTCTTCTGTGTTCTTGCCTCCAATGTCCACTGCCATCAGAACTAGTGCATTTTCTCTCGTGGGAGCTCTCAATGACCTTTTATATATTCCACAGACATAGATTCTGCCTGGTTGATCATGCGGATTTAATCTGCAGCTTGTACAGCAGGTGGGAGGGTTTGGGGGTCTTCATTAGTCACACTGCCCCTGGGTTTCAATTGTGGTTTTATTTCCACCTCTGGATATGGGTCGTCCACTGGGGTATGCTCCTGAGGCTGCCCTGGAGGACTTGGGTTTGCCCCTGTGAGGGCCAGGTGTAGAGGTGGTGCAGCTGTTTGAGTCACAAGGGTTTTGGCAGCACCAGGTACTCAGAGGAGTTGGCACCTAGGGCAGCAAGAAATATAGTGCTCTAGAAGGGTATGGCAACCAGTATTGGCCAATATATTCCAGTGTTCTTCCCTGGAGAACCCCCTCCCAGACAGAAGTCTGGCAGTCCACTGTCCACATGGTCACAAAGAGTCGGACACTACCAAAGCGACTCTGCACGCATAGGTGCAAGACTCTTGCGTGTGGCAACTCTGCCCCAGGGACAGCTGAGTGTGACCATAGCTGCTTGCCTTGCAGGGAGCCTGGTGGCACCAAATGTGCAGGGACACGGACTGCTTCCGCCACAGGAGTTATACCCCTATCAGAGACTTTTTTTGAGCCTCTTGTAGCTGGTGATCAGAAGGCCTTGTTGGCCAGTCTTTCTCTGAAGCTCCGCCCATTCAGACACTTGGAGAGCTTCCTTGCCTGGGGTCCTTCTCTGTTGTTTGGCACATCAGGAACACAAAGGGGCCCCCTGCCTGGGGTCCTACTCTGTAGATTGGCAAGTCAGGCACTTAGAGGGGCACCCTGGGTGGGGTCCTACTCTGTAGTTCCGTGCGTCAGGAGTTTGATGAGCCAGCCTCTCTATTGTTCAGCTGCCAATACTGGCTTGTGTAGGGAGAGAGGCTATAGTGATGGCTACACCCCCTACCCATGACTCAGCAGTATCGCCTTGCTTCCACAGCTGCCCTGCTTTCCTCCACAGACATTTCCCACCACAATCTCCTCCCTCACATCCCCTCCATCCATTTCTCTGCAGTCAACAGCAGCCCTCACCCTGCAATTGCTCCACAATCCCTTAACTCCAGCTCCCAGCCACTGCACCATCTAGGATATGTATCACTGTGGCAAGGACTGTCTGATTCTCATTCCATTTAGGCTGCAACAGATCATCTGTTTCCCTTGCAGATTTAACTGTTTCTCCTCTGACTCAGATGCCCTGATGTGGGGATCGGATCCCTGCTCCCATTTCCCAACCCACCGAGGGCAGGTCCAGTCCTACTAACACTCCCATTTCCCCCCCTAGTTCCTTCATCCTACTGAGTTTTGCGTGGATCTATATATTCTTTTCTGCTGGTCACCTACTCCTGTCCACTCTCAGCTGGTGTTCTGCATGCACTCCTAAGTCTGAGGGTGTATTTCTGATGTATTTGTGGAGAGAGATGTATTCCATGTACATCTACTCCTCCGCCATCTTGTTCCTCTCATATGTGACAGGTTTTTATGGTAACCACTGGGTTGTCTAAAAGTACAACCTGAATTTTAATTGACTTCCTGGGGGATAGCAATTACGTTCCCTGAGAACTTACTAAAGCCTGGACCATATCCTGACTGGCTGAATTTTCAGACTGGGTTCTTATAACTGCAAGGAGACCATCTCTTAGTGATTTGATCTAATTGTTTAGAGAAATAAGCATCCACCTGAGAAGAGGTCTCAGCACTTGAGCTAATATCCTAGGCACAATTCGTCTTCTCTCAGGAATGTAAAGATCAAAGAGTTTAGCTAAATCTTGGAGGGCCAGGGCAAGGGCTTCAAGTAATTGCTTTTTCAGTTCTTAAAAGGCCCCTTTGCATTCTCTGTGTCTGTGTGCTCAGTCTAACTCTTCCCACTCCATGGACTGTAGCCCACCAAGCTCCTCTGTCCATGGAATTTTACAGACAAGAATACTGGAGTGGGTTGCCATTTCCTGCTCCAGGAGATCTTCCTGAGCCAGGTATTAAATCTGCTGTCTCTTTTGGCAGGTGGATTCTTTACCACTATGCCTCCTCAAAGGCTCATAGTCCTTTCCTTTGGACTTTTCATATAGAGGTATGTCTAATGGTTCAGAGTGAGGGATCTAGAGCCAGCAAAACAAGACATCCCCAGGAAACCCCCAAGCTGTCTTCTAGTTTTAGGAGGGGATAGTCTGCAAATGGCTCTTTTTTTTTTTTTTCTTCCTGGGATAGTCTTCTCTGACTTTTGTGAGAATATAGCCCGGATAAGTCACCCTATTTTGTGATATTTGAGCCTTTTTCTAGACATCATATATCCTTTTATAAATTAGGTGAAATCACAGTGGTTACAGTATTTTAGTCAGAGGTCTCCTTAGTTATGGTTGGTGATCAGACTGTTGTCTGTGTACTGGAGGAAGATTCTCTTCTTCAGATGTGGATTTTTTAGATCTTTTGCTAGCCCCAAAGATGGTGGTGGAATTTTTGAAAACTTGGGCCAGGACTGTACAGCAGTATTGTTGCTTTTGTTGCATATTTGGGTTCTGCCACTTAAGAGCAAGACTTTCCTATGACTCTGGGCTAATATAGTAAAGAGGCTTTATTTATTTAAAAATTTTGGCCACACTGTGCAGCATGTAGGATCTTAGTTCCCCAACCAGGGATCAAACCTGTGCCCCATTGCAGGGGAAGCACAGTCTTATCCACAGCACCTCCAGAGAAGCCCCAAGAAGACATCTTTTAAATTTAATACAGAATACTAGATTGTGTTGCCAGCAGAATGTAGGGATTAGGGACACCTATATCCTAGGTGGCTTCATGAACTGCTATGAGACCCTGTACCATCCAGTATTCCCCATTGGGTTTCTTTCTAGAGAGAATGGGGATATTACAGACTGATTGGTGTGACCTAACAAGGTCCTTTTCAATGGTTGTTGTTCAGTCCCTAAGTTGTATCCACTCTTTGAGACCTGATGAGATCCCATGGACTGCAGCATGCGAGGCTCGTTTGAAAGTGAAAGTGAAAGTCGCTCAGTCATGTCTGACTCTTTGCAACCCCATGGACTATACAGTCTATGGAATTCTCCAGGCCAGAATACTGGAGTGGGTAGCCTTTCCCTTCTCCAGCAGATCTTCCTAACACAGGAATTGAACCAGAGTCTCCTGCATTTACCAACTGAGCTATCAGGGAAGCCAAGGCTCCTCTGTCCTTCTCTATCTCCAGGAGTTTGCTCAAACTTATGTCCGTTGAGTCAGTGATGCTGTCTAGCCATCTCATCCCCTCCTGCTCTCTTCACCTCCTGGCTTCAATATTTCCCAGCACCAGGGTCTTCTCTAATGAGTTAGCTCTTTGCACTAGGTGGCCAAAGTATTGGAGCTTCCGCTTCAGCATCAGTTCTTCCAATTAATATTCAGGGTTGATTTCTTTTACAATTGACTGATTTGATCTTGCTGTCCAAAGGACTCTCAGGAGTCTTCTCCAGGATCACAGTTCAAAAGCATCAATTCTTTAGTGCTTAACCTTCTTTATGGTCCAACTCTCAAAATTAGGCCCTGAATAATGGGGTAGTGCCCAGCGAGGCTGCCCAATAAGGCCTCTGGATAGAGAGGGTACTATATTCTATTGAACCATGAATGTCTGGGTTTTATTTAGATGAATTATCAAGGGACTGGCTTCTACAGCTCTTCCTCCCCATCCCATCCTTGGGCTCAGACCTCAGGATTTACTCTAGGGAGATTAACTTACTCTATCTGAAGAGGCTTGTCTTCCAGCATGAACATTATGATCTTGTGCCCTTTGTCTAAGAGGACATCGCTCTATAGATTTTCTCCCTTTAGGGGGACAATAGCCACCAATTTATATATCTCTTTCTAGCATATTAAAGATCTTTGGGGGACATACAGGAAGTGATGGGTGAATGCATGTTCATCCAATGTGTATTCTAATGGCTTTGTGAATGTCCATTCTTGAACTTGCCCTCATATTCCATAATTTTATAATTCTTGTGATCTGGTGTTCAGAGTTTAGTAAGTGGCACGAACAGCATCAGGGTCAACTAAGAATTTAACACGCTTTTCCCCTATGTCCAATGTCAGCTGGGGTTTGTTGTGGGTCAATTTGAATGCCGGCTTAGGACACCTCTGGCCCTATCATTCCTCATCTGTTTGGACCATATTCCTTCAAGGGTTGAGGACAGGCTCTGTCATCCTAGTTGCCCTTCAGTGGTGACAATAGCATTCTCTTTTCTAGTGTCCCTCTTTTCTACATTTGGCACACTGATTGGGTTCTATTTCCCTAGCTTGCTATCCCATAATGGGGAATGAGGGTCCCACCAGAATAGAGAGTCTCATGGACACATTGTCCATATTTTCATGCTAATCAGTTGATGTTGGGAGGCAATAGCCAATAGGTTGGCGTGCCTCCAGGCCCAGTCATCCTCTGATTTTTCCTCCTCTATATTTGGGTTATTAAAAATCCAGTAGGCAACCTCCACCAGATTCAAGAGGTAGGAGTATCTGGATTTATTTATAGTTACCAAAGTTTACACCTAATATCAGGGATATTGGGAAATAAAATTCTCACCACAATTGCACCCTTCCAATTACTTGGGGTCATGGATAAGATAGACTTGGAGACATTCAAGGCACTGAAGCACCCAAGGAATGCTGCAGAGTTTTCCATTCAGTTCAGTTCAGTCACTCAGTCATGTTAGACTCTGCGACAACATGATTGCAGCACGCCAGGCCTCACTGTCCATCACCAACTCCCGGAGTTCACCTAAACTCATGACCATTGAGTCGATGATGCCATCCAGCCATCTCAACTTCTGTCGTCCCCTTCTCCTCCTGCCCCCAATTCCTCCCGGCATCAGAGTCTTTGCCAATGAGTCAACTCTGCGCATGAGATGGCCAAAGTATTGGAGTCTCAGCTTCAGCATCAGTCCTTCCAATGAACACCCAGGACTGATCTCCTTTAGGATGGACTTATTGCATCTCCTTGCAGTCTGAGGGATTATCAAGAGCCTTCTCCAACACCACAGTTCAAAAGCATTAATTCTTCAGCACTCAGCTTTCTTCACAGTCCAACTTTAACATCCATACATGACCATTGGAAAAACCATAGCCTTGATTAGATGAACCTTTGTTGGCAAAGTAATATCTCTGCTTTTGAATATGCTATCTAGGTTAGTCATAACATTCCTTCCAAGGAGTAAGCATCTTTTAATTTCAAGGCTGCAATCACCATCTGCAGTGATTTTGGAGCCCCCCCAAATAAAGTCTGACATTGTTTCCAGTGTTCCCCGTCTATTTGCCATGAAGTAATGGGACCAGATGCCATGATCTTCGTTTTCTGAATGTTGAGCTTAAAGCCAGCTTTTTCACTCTCCTCTTTCACTTTCATCAAGAGGCTTTTTAGTTCCTCTTCACTTTCTGCCTTAAGGGTGGTTTCATCCTGCATATCTGAGGTTACTGATATTTCTTCCTGTAATCTTGAGTCCAGCTTGTGCTTCTTCCAGCCCAGGGTTTCTCATGATGTACTGCATATAAGTTAAATAAGCAAGCTGAAAATATACAGCCTTGACATTCTTCGTTTCCTTTTTGGAACCAGTCTGTTGTTCCATGTCCAGTTCTAACTGTTGCTTCCTGACCTGCATACAGATTTCTCAAGAGGCAGGTCAGGGGGTCTGGTATTCCCATTTCTTTCAGAATTTTCCACAGTTTGTTGTGATCCACATAGTCAAAAGCTTTGGCATAGTCAATAAAGCAGAAATAGATGTTTTTCTGGAAATCTATTGCTTTTCCAATGATTGATCAGATGTTGGCAATTTGACCTCTGGTTCCTCTGCCTTTTCTAAAACCAGCCTTAACATCTGGAAGTTCAAGGTTCACATATTGCTGAAGCCTGGCTTGGAGAATTTTGAGCATTACTTTTCTAGCATCTGAGATGAGTGCAATTGTGCGGTAGTTTAGTTTGAGCATTCTTTGGCATTGGCTTTATTTGGGATTGGAATGAAAAATGACCTTTTCCAGTCCTGTAGCCACTGCTGAGGTTTCCAAATTTGCTGGCATATTGAGTGCAGCAATTTCACAGCATCATCTTTCAGGAGTTGAAATAGCTCAACTGGAATTCCATCACCTCCACTAGCTTTGTCCATAGTGATGCTTTCTAATGCCCACTTGACTTCACATTAAAGGATGTCTGGTTCTAGGTGAGAGATCACACCATCATGATTATCTGGGTCATGAAGATCTTTTTTGTACATTTCTTCTGTGTATTCTTGCCACCTCTTAATATCTTCTGCTTTTGTTAGGTCCATAATATTTCTGTCCTTTATTGAACCCATTTTTGCATGAAATGTTCCCTTGGCATCTCTAATGTTCTTGAAGAGCTCTCCAGTCTTTCCCATTCTATTGTTTTCCTCTATTTCTTTGCATTGATCACTGAGGAAGGCTTTCTTATCTCTCCTTGCTATTCTTTGGAACTCTGCATTCACATGCTTATATCTTTAATTTTCTCCTTTACTTTTTGCTTCTCTTCTTTTCACTGCTATTTTTAAGGCCTCCTCAGACAACCATTTTGCTTTTTGCTTTTCTTTTCCATGGGGATGGTCTTGTTCCCTGTCTCCTGTACAATGTCAGGGACCTCTGTCCATAGTTCATCAGGCACTTGGTCTATCAGATCTAGTCCCTTAAATGTATTTGTCACTTCCACTGTATAATCACAAGGGATTTGATTTAGCTCATACCTGGATGGTCTAGTGGTTTTCCTTACTTTCTTCGATTCAAGTCTGAATTTGGCAATAAGGAGTTCATGATCTGAGCCACAGTCAGCTCCTGGTCTTGTTTTTGCTGACTGTGTAGAGCTTCTCCATCTTTGTTGCAAAGAATATAATCAATATGATTTTGGTGTTGGCCATCTGGTGATGTCCATGTGTAAAGACTTCTCTTGTGTTTTTGGAAGAGGGTGTTTGCTATCACCAGTGCATTCTCTTGGCAAAGCTCTATTAGCTTTTGCCCTGCTTCATTCCGCATTCCAAGGCCAAATTTGCCTGTTATTCCAGGTGTTTCTTGACTTCCTATTTTTGCATTCCAGTCTGCTATAATGAAAAGGACATCTTTTTGTGGTGTTAGTTCTAAAAGTTCTTGTAGGTCTTCATAGAACCGTTCAACTTCAGCTTCTTCAGTGTTACTGATTGGGGCATAGGCTAGGATCACTGTGATATTGAATTGTTTGCCTTGGAAATGAACAGAGATCAATCTGTCATTTTTGAGATTGCATCCAAGTACTGCATTTCAGACTCTTTTGTTGACCATGATGGCTACTCCATTTCTTCTAAGGGATTCCTGCCCCCAGTAGTAGATATAATAGTCATCTGAGTTAAATTCACTCATTCCAGTCCATTTTAATTCACTGATTCCTAGAATGTCAACATTCCCTCTTGCCATGTCCTATTAGACCACCTCTAATTTGCCTTGATTCATGGACTTGACATTCCATATTCCTATGCAATATTGCTCTTTATAGCATCAGATCTTGCTTCTATCACCAGTCACATCCACAACTGGGTATTGTTTTTGCTTTGGCTCCATCCCTTCATTCTTTCTGGAGTTATTTCTCCACTGATCTCCAGTAGCATATTGGGCACCTACCAACCTGGGGGGGGTCCTCTTTCAGTATCCTATCATTTTGCCTTTTCATACTGTTCATGGGGTTCTCAAGGCAAGAATACTGAAGTGGTTTGCCATTCCCTTCCCCAGTGGACCACATTCTGTCAGTCCAAACTTTACACTTAATGTCAGGGGCACTTTGGGAAATAAAATTCTCACCAGGATTCCACTCCCTTCCATTATCATTATCATTGTTAAGATAGATTTGGAAACACTCAAGGTACTGAATCACTCAAGGAATTCCAGAGAGTTTTCCATTGGCTCCTGATTGATATCTTATTTCAACTGCAGGGTTCCTTTCTGCTGCCAGGATCCTGTTGTTGTTATTTAGTCACCAACTTGTGTCTGACTTTTTCAATCCCATGAACTATGGCCATAAGGCTCCTCTGTCCATGGAATTGAAAGAGTCAATTCCTAGGTAGGTTGATAAGAAGTCCAGGTTCTCCAAGGAGGAGAAGGGGGTCTGGGGTTCTCAAGGGGGCAAAAAGGACACATTTTTTTTTTCTATATTGCTTTGCCTAGTATAAGAATGTATGTTACTCAAGAACACGTTTCTCCTTAACAAGAACCTTCTGAGCAATCTTGTTATCTTAAGAGGTTTGTTGTGGGAGTGGATCTGGTAAGACCTTTTTATTGTTAGTTCTAATCTTATTTATTTAAAATGTATGTTAAGGGAGTGAGTCTGGTAAAAGTATATAAGGCCTTGATAAGACTAGAAAGTGGGGCCACTCTCTGTTCCCTTCTGATGTCCATGTCAGAAGTTTTCTCTGTCCCTTTTTCACTTTAGTAAATCTCTGCTACACAAAAGCTCTTGAATGATCAAGCCTGGTCCCTGGTCCCTGGTCCCGAAGATAAATCTTCCTTGGAGATCACAAATCCAACATTATTCTCTGTAAGCTATCAGGATTTCCCAGGCAAGAATATTAGAGTGGACTGCATTTCCTTCCCCAGGGGATTTTCCTGATCCAGGTATCAACCCAAGCCTCCTGCATGGCAGGCAGATTCTTACCATCTGAGCCACCAGGGAAGCCCCTGAATCTCTTTAGGATCATATTTTTCTATCAGGTCAGCCTCTGTCTTCTCCATTGTCTCTGTAATCCCATTTGGGCTGGTTATTTGGAACTGCTTGAATCCCCAGCGCCCCCCAAAAAATAGCAGAGACAATGATCTGCATTGTCTTTGTTCTTTGTCTGGCTTGGTGATGCAGAACCATCACCAAACTGTTAATGGATTCCTCAAAAGACCAAAATAGAAGGCATCCAGATGGCATGGACTCTGATATAATTGGGATTCCCTTTGAATTGTTATAGTTCATGTTTGAGACCATCTCTCCTCAGTCAGAATTTTGCACAGGAGCTTAGATGGGGTTGCCTCCAGGCTAGAGGAGCTTGGCCATCTTAATTCCTAAACAGCATAGGCCATTAGGGGGTGGTACAGCTGTCTTAAAGAAGCTTATTCCTTGGAAGGAAAGTTATGATCAACCTAGATAGCATATTAAAAGGCAGAGACATTACTTTGCCAACAAAGATCCATCTAGTCAAGGCAATAGTTTTTCCAGTGGTCATGTATGGATGTAAAAGTTGGACTGTGAAGAAAGCTGAATGCTGAAGAATTGATGCTTTTGAACTGTGGTGTTGAAGAAGACTCTTGAGAGTCCCTTGGGCTGCAAGGAGATACAACCAGTCCATTCTAAAGGAGATCAGTCATGGGTGTTCTTTGGAAGGACTGATGCTAAAGCTGAAACTCTAATACTTTGGCCACCTCATGCGAAGAGTTGACTCATTGGAAAAGACTCTGATGCTGGGAGGGATTGGGGGCAGGAGGAGAAGGGGACAACAGAGGATGAGATGGCTGGATTGCATCACCGACTCGATGGACATGAGTTTGGGTGAACTCCGGGAGTTGGTGATGGACAGGGAGGCCTGGCATGCTACAATTCATGTTGTCACAAAGAGTCGGACATGACAGAGACTGAACTGAACTGAACAGTTGTCTGAGGCTGGGGTTTCCTCTTCCTCTTTTTGGCTGAAAGGGAGGAGTTTTCAGACTTCTGCTGCTAAAACCATGAGGAATTCCCATGGGGTCCTCACTAGATAATTGGGGCAGCTGGTACTCTCTGTCGATAGAGGAAGAGAGACTGTGAAACCTCCATTGAGGTCCCCCTCAAAAGCAGAGGAAGGACGAGTTGGGTGGTGATATTTCCTATTCTTACTTGCAGTTCACAGGGTTTCCTAATAATGGGATTCCTGGTCTTGAGAATGGCTCACAGGCCTTCTTGATCCACTTCAGAGAAACTAGAGCCAATCTGAAGAAGTTAAGTAAGCAATCATGTACTTATCTTGGGATCCTTTTGCACTCAGACATCTCCTGAGCTTTTTGTCTGAGCTTAGATGTAGTATTATCATCCTACTTTGTCAGGCAGTCCTCATTTATTGGACCCTATACTGGTCTTGCCTCTTGGCTCACAAGGCTAACCACTCTCCTTTAGCAAAAGTGACTGTGGACAATACTACTGTTGACCCCTGTGGGGTCAGCAAGGAGAATAAAAAGCCCTGGCACAGCCCCTATGAAAACAGCACTACTAGCCAGACAGAGAGCAAGCCTGCTATGGCTCCTTCTCATCCACAGGTCCCCATTGTTCTGTGGCAGCTGGTACCACAGGAGGGTGAGCCAGAGGCAGTGGGCAGACATGATATATGAGTTTTAGTTTCTGATTCCCAATAATATTGTAGTATAATCCCCTCAAGGGGGTTCAGTACATATTACCGTGGGGGTTATGCTGTATGTGAACCAAATCCCACAGTATTCAGTTCCCGGACAGAGTTGCTCTGAATTCTGTTGAAGGCTGCTCTCATTCTCTCCATCAATTCAGTTCAGTTTAATTCAGTCTCTCAGTCATGTCCGACTCTTTGCAACCCCATGAACTGCAGCATGCCAGGCCTCCCTGTCCATCACCAACTCCCGGAGACCACCCAAACAGAGTGAGCTCAAAGATTACAGTCAGTCATTTTCATCAAACCTCCCAAAGCCTCCACAAATCTCCCACTGGAGCTAGGCAATTTTAAAGCCTAGTGAAGAAGTGCATGTTCTGTATCATCTGGGTCACTGAAATTTGTTACATACCCTCTCAAGTTGGGCCCAGCAAGGGCCCCCCTTCCTGGTGTCATTCAAGCCAACAGAACAAGACTACATTCAGTTCAGAAGCAAAGGAAAGTTTAATTTTTGACCAAAGAATGAAGAGGGACAATCTTGCACTCTAGAGTACATACTCTCGTAACAAGCCATTGGTGGAACTGCTTTATATGGTTTTTATCAACAGGAAAGCAGGTGGAGTTCTTGAAGGTCAGGCACAACTGTGCTGCTCAGAGCTCCAGATCAGTGCAGGGCACAGCAACTGCACACAGCCTAGAATTGAGGGATTGTGTCCTGTGTCTCTGCAAATGGCCTGCCATCCTGAAATGTTGGGTGCAGCCATTTTGTACTAGAAACTTTGGTCTGAAGTGTCAGATGTAAGGCCTCTACATAGAATACCCAATGAACAAATAAAACTAGGCTAAGCACAAAGGAATTTTTTTTAAGGTTACATTTTATTACCCAGATTCCACTTTTATGGTCTGGGAATTGTTAATAGGATTTTTTCAGTGGCATTGTCATACAGTTAACCTGAGACATGCTCTGGTTTCACCTTTGACTTGGCCTGTTTCCTGTCCCTAACCTTAAGGAGTGAGATGGATGAACATCTAATTTTCCCCTACTGCATTGTTGGAAGGGCTAATTGAAAAGGTCAAGTGTCTCTGCAGGCAGGTAGACCAAGAGCCCAGATATATAATCACAACATGAAACCTGCCTGGATTTCTTATACATAATTAATAAAGACCTCTATGTCTACCTAAGTCTTGGTTATCTTAAAGTTTCATTCTGACAAGAAGAGCAGGATTTCAGCCAGGTTTTGAGAAGAAGGTAAGGGAAATTCTGGTACGGTCAATACTCCAATCAATCCAGAAATACTGTCCAGGCTAATAACTATTACAGATAGACAAGCAAATCCAGTCATACTCTGTGTATAGACACACAGGTTAGCAAGGATACACAAGCAATCTGAGACTACCATTGCCCCATAGAGTTAGTCATTATGGTTACAATGATGGCCTAGATACTTAGAATGTTTCAGAAGACTGACTGGCTCAACTAATCTTAATGTACACGTAATACAGTGTAGAGTCATTGATCACCCCAGATCTGACTAATTAAGATCAGTGACACAAAACAGATTAAACAATTATAACACCATCTTGGACCTGCTGACCCTTATGAACCTACTGCCTTCCTCAGTAGCATCCAAGAAACCATTTGCTATACCATATTGGTTTCCCTTTAAGTAGAGCCAAGGGAAGGCTGGGATTGCTCACAGACTCTAGTTCAGGGTCAAACTCTCCCTACATTTCAGTTTGATATGGTTTTTCTAGGAATGCATTTTCTCAACAAATACAAATGTATTTTACAGAAACTATTCTAAATCTTGACAAGAAGGGGTGATAAGGAAGTTTTAACTACTTTTGAGATTTTTATACACTATTTAGGGTTGTATAGACCTCTGAGTCTGACACAGAAGCATGTACTGGACCAAATCTTAGATATTCTCTGATCTGTTTTTATATCAAGTATATGATGCTCTCTCAAAAATGTCACTGTTATATTCATTGTGTTATGTCTGAAAATTTTTAAATATAGAAAACGAACAAAATAAGGTAATATTTTAGTAGTAACTTGCACATGCTTATTTGCATATATTATACTTTGTTAAAAAAAAAAATCAAGCTAACCTGAAGGATAAGAGAGCAAGTAAGAATCAGTAAGAAGTCTTGGAAGTAGCATAAACCAACCAAAAGGCCTTTTCAAGAGATAAATTCCTCTGCATAAAGCAATGAGGCCAACCTTTGAGCATTTCATTCATTCACTTGTTCATTCACAATCAACCTATATTAAATGACTACTTCTAAATTTCTGTTTGCTCTCCCCATGATAAGTTAAACCCTGAGCAGGTAATAGGAATACTATAGTAAGATGACTTGTTTTCAGAAGAAATAAGAAATGGGGTGAGTCAGAAAAGACACAGCAGTGCTACAGAGCTAAATGAATACTAACTTGAAGGGTATAACTGCTTTTTGAGTTATAATTGGTGTCAAAGATAACTTTCATTTGATCATCTACGTGACAGTGGAGAATTATGAAAGACATTGATAATAAATGATATAGGGAAAATAAAAGTAAAAAGTTATTTTGTCAGTGTTTAGTTGAGGAGGGTATTATAATAATGAAAGAGCAAAATCCTAAACATTGAGGAGTTATAAAGAACTCTTAATAGTGATTTTGGATAAAAATATATTCCTAAAGTTACATCTCTGGAGAACTGTTATAAACAGGCAGCTAAATAAATCAACCCATGTTTAACAAATATCTTTCAAAATACAGATTTTATTTTTAACTTGGCAAAGCAGTTTTGCAGCTGTCAATGAATAACTCAGGAAAGCCTTACCAACAAAAGAGCCATTACAAGGATAAGAAAAATTCCAGAAGAATAATAGAAGGCTTACTTAGGGAAAAAATAATAATTTTCACTACATTTAAATACATATTTAGATTTCTCAGCTGTCTGCATAAATGAGATGACTCGTTTGATGATTCCTATAAAGAGTTTACATAGACTCTGAGTATTAAATAAATAAATAAAATATGAACACTTTTGCTGCTATTCTCAATGAGAAAAGGAAGCCAAGAAAGCCAGTTGACAATCCCCCAATCTTTTAAATTTATGAGGTGACATTTTTTTTATTTTTTTATTAGTTTTTTATTTTTTAAATTTTAATATCTTTAATTCTTACATGCGTTCCCAAACATGAACCCCCCTCCCACCTCCCTCCCCATAACATCTCTCTGGGTCATCCCCATGCACCCGCCCCAAGCATGCTGCAACCTGCGTCAGACATAGACTTGCGATTCAATTCTTACATGATAGTATACATGTTAGAATGTCATTCTCCCAAATCATCCCACCCTCTCCCTCTCCCTCTGAGTCCAAAGGTCCGTTATACACATCTGTGTCTCTTTCCCTGTCTTGCATACAGGGTCGTCATTGCCATCTTCCTAAATTCCATATATATGTGTTAGTATACTGTATTGGTGTTTTTCTTTCTGGCTTACTTCACTCTGTATAATCAGCTCCAGTTTCATCCATCTCATCAGAACTGATTCAGCTCAATTCCAGAAAAATAAACGACCCAATCAAAAAATGGGCCAAAGAACTAAATAAACATTTCTCCAAAGAAGACATACGGATGGCTAACAAACACATGAAAAGATGCTCAACATCACTCATTATTAGAGAAATGCAAATCAAAACCACAATGAGGTACGACTTCACACCAGTCAGAATGGCTGCGATCCAAAAATCTGCAAGCAATAAATGCTGGAGAGGGTGTGGAGAAAAGGGAACCCTCCTACACTGTTGGTGGGAATGCAAACTAATACAGCCACTATGGAGAACAGTGTGGAGATTCCTTAAAAAATTGCAAATAGAACTACCTTATGACCCAGCAATCCCACTGCTGGGCATACACACCGAGGAAACCAGAATTGAAAGAGACACATGTACCCCAATGTTCATCGCAGCACTGTTTATAATAGCCATGACATGGAAACAACCTAGATGTCCATCAGCAGATGAATGGATAAGAAAGCTGTGGTACATATACACAATGGAGTATTACTCAGCCGTAAAAGAGAAGTGACATTTTTTAAGACTGTGCTCCCACCTGATTATAATACTTTGTTAAACTGCTTGATCTTTAGGAAGATTAATTTTCTTCTTATTCTATGAAAGACTCCATAGCATACTTATTAATGTTGCAGACTCTGCAGCCAAGTTATCTGGGTTCAAATTCTAGTGCTACCACTTACCAGTTTTATGACCTAGTGTTTTTGCCTCAGTTTCTCATATATAATACTGTAGGAGACAGGAAGAATAAAAGAAAAGCAGGTCCCAGCAAGGGCCACAAAAGAAATTTATAATTATTGATAAATTGGATGCTATAAGGCATGAGACTCTTGGAACAAGTCCAGAGGGAACAGTTCATAGTCTTGAAAACAAGATATGATACTAGGGTTGGAAAACTGACCCCAGACTGCTTCTCAACTGGCGTCTCAGAGTCACATGTTTTACGTATCTGGTGGAAAATCTATAGATAAGAACATTCATCTTAGTTACTGATTTGTTATTGATTACTGTTTCTTAGTTCAGTTCAGTTCAGTTCAGTTCAGTTGCTCAGTCATGTCCGACTCTTTGCCACCCCATGAATTGCAGCACACCAGGCCTCCCTGTCCACCACCAACTCCCAGAATTCACCCAAACTCATGTGCATTGAGTCGGTGATGCCATCCAGGCATCTCATCTTCTGTCATCCCCTTCTCCTCCTGCCCTTAACTCCTCCCAGCATCAAAGTCTTTTCCAATGAGTCAACTCTTTGCATGAGGTGGCTTAAGTATTGGAGTTTCAGCCTCAGCATCAGTCCTTCCAATGAACACCCAGGACTGATCTCCTTTAGAATGGACTGATTGGATCTCCTTGCAGTCCAAGGGACTTAGTTACTCAATGGTTAATGATCATTTTGTTCTTTGGCCCTGAAAGCCACATGAGTTATAGCTTAACTCCCTGCATATTCTTTCCTTCATGGCTGAAAGTATTAATAAAGCTGGCTTGGATTCAGTTTCAGCATCTTCACCTTGGAGCAGTGCTGGTCCCCTGATCCTCACTTTTCACTGAATTCTTGTGTCTTGTTTCTCATTCTCTCGCCATGTTGTGCTTTTGGTAACCCTGCTTGTCAAGCCAGTCTTGACATAATACAAAGTGAGCATGCTAATTATACTAGCCATGTCCTGTGGTTTTTAGAAGGGAAAAAGTCAAAATACTTAGCACAGTGCCTGATAGTATTAGACCTTACTATATATGACCAATTTTACATGGCTCAGCTCTAGAGATAGTGTTAATGATTCTTAATATAATAACTAAAGAAATAGACATTCAAACATAAAGGAGACAAAGAGAAGGGAAGCAGATGATGCAAAGGGAGAAAATGCAGAAAAAAGAAGGGAAAATGAAGGTAGACTTTATGGTGAATTTGGATGGAATAAGGGAAAGAGAAAAAGATATTGTCCTTTCTAGAAAAGAAAAAAGTGATGACATCATGGACATATAATACTTACCCCATTTTCCAATCTTTTTCATTAGAATTTATATAGGCAGATCATCACTACCTAGCACTTTAGATATAAAGCTCCAACTAAGCCAAAATTCAGCTTAGTTATTGAACTAAATGCATGGTACAGTTAATTGTGTAGCTGCACAATAACGTGTAAATTAGCCTTCCTCCAGCGTGGCTCAGATGGTAAAGCGTCTGCCTGAAATGCAGGAGACCCAGGTTTGATGCCTGGGTTGGGAAGATCTCCTGGAGAAGGAAATGGCAACCCACTCCAGTATTCTTGCCTGGAGAATCCCACGGACAGAGGAGCATGGTAGGCTACAGTCCATGGGGTTGCAAAGAGTCGAACACGACTGAGTGACTTCACTTCACTTACCAGCAGTCACATGGACTGTTTAGTGGTGACTAGACATAAGATCTACCAACAATCAATATAATGCAAATCTATTATTTCTGAGCTGTGTCACACATTTTGAAAGATGGCTCATTTATTTTCTTCTTTCATCCTACTCAAGCATGGCATGGAAGTCTACAGAGCTAAAAACCAGATCATGAGCTTCTAGAGCAAGGAGTCATCAGTGACAGCTGGGGTGCCCAAAGAAAAATCATAAAGTAGAGATACTATTGGAAGTTGGGAGAAGAAATTAAAAATAATTTTGCTATTTCATCTTTAAGTTCTGCAGTGTGATAAATCTGCTTACAATATTTGTGTTTTTACTGAGACTCATCAATGATGTGTGTGTGTTGATCGCTTAGTCATGTCCAACTCTTTGTAACCCCACAGACTGTAGCCCACATGGGATTCTCCAGGCAAGAATACTAAAGTGGCTTACCATTCCCTTCTCCAGGGGATCTTCCCAACCCAGGGATCAAACCCTGGTCTCCTGCATTGCAGGCAGATTCTTTACCATTTGAGCTACAGGGAAGTCCTTATCAATGATGACAAAGAATAATCAGGTTTTATTTTCATGAATCTTCAAATTCATAATTCATTAATTCTTTTGACAAACTTTGAGCATCAATCAGTAATTCAAGGTAATTCAAAATTAAGTCCTTGGTGACTTTTCAGTGTGTTAAGCGAATGTTGTCTATCTATTACCTGAGTTACTACAGCTTCTTTTTCCCACAAGAAGGAAAACCATTCAGCCATTTATCCTTCTGAGCATTAGTACAAGCCTTACTTTCAGGTTAACTTTATCTTCTGGTTCATTGTAAAAATGAAAACACTTAAATATTTATTAAAAATATATGCAAAATTCCAAATATTACCAAAAGATTGAATTTTTTTAACAATGGAGTAATTATCTTGGAACAACTCCTGGGATTCCCAGGCAAGGCCCCTGAAATATGAAGATCAGGCTGATTTAAACCAGTAAACAATTGAAAAAGAGAAAATCAACAAAGTATTTCAAAGGATAATACTTTGAGATTTAAGGCACAAAAAGTGGCTCTTGGAAAAACTTATGACACTCATATTTTGTAGCATTGATCCTTTTTATGATGCTGCAATCATCAAAGTTGAATCTAATAAATTAATATCACACAACTGTTTTGTCTAAATGTAAAAAGCAATGGTTAAGCAAGTCTATGTTTTAATAATATTAGTTGTGATTTTAGCCCAGATTTTACTAATTTTTTTAGAATAAGTTACATATTTTATTTTTCAGAAAACCTCAATCACACCCCACCTCCTCCAAAATTATTTTTGCTTTAGGAGATTCACTTTTGTCTATTATTTTTTGTTGTTTACTTGTATAACAAAGACCCTGTGTTGGAGGAGGACACTAAGAATTTTGTTTATAGTACTGACTTTACCTTCCTGATAATTTGTTACATTTAATTGTGAATGTAAGAGGATTTCTGAGGGATTCAGAAATTCAGCCAACTAGAGGTTACTTGGTATTCACCTTTCCAGAGAATACAGTAATTATTTAAAGTAGGGAAACACAAAGCCCATGTATCTCAGAACAAAGAACTCTTTTGTATTAAAGCTGTATTAAAGAAATGTTTCTAAAACATAGTATTCTGCCCTAATTCTCCAAATGTGTGAATAACCAGGAGCAAATAAAAGTTGTGTCAATACTTTCATTATCTGATATACCAATGATAAGGTGGATTTTGGAGTTAGTGAAGATATGGTAATTCCTGAGGTTTAACATTAGACTTTTTAAATAGCAACTATTCAAGCATACTCGTGGAAATCATTGCATAAATAGGTGCTTAAATCCATGTTATTTATGCTCAAGTGTTAGTCCAAGACTGCTGAGGCTTTCTGGGTAAATGTCTGTGGCTAATTGGAAATATTTTAATAATAATCATTTCTATACCCTTTCCATTTATGTTTTAGCATTCTGTTTGCAATTGGAAACCTTGTCTTTTAATCTCTGAAGTGATAAACTGATTATTTTTATAAATGATCTGCTATTTTTTACCTTATTCAGCACATCAACTCATTTTTTTCTGAGTAGAATCGCCTCATTTCAGTGTACTATGTTTGGACAGCCTGTGCAGGACCCTGCTATGGTCATAAGCCCATCTTTCCATCTAATGCTATTTGTCTAATAAGAATAAAATGGCCTCAGGTGCTAACAGCATCTAGATAGTTTAACAGCATCTAAAAGTCACAGTCAACTCCACCACTCCTTTAGAGAATGTTTTTGTTGTGTTTAGGCTTGGCTTAAGTATCTTAATAATTTATCATAACTCTCAAAGTGGTTGAGAGTTAATGAACATTTAAGATGACTCAACTAGTATTATGCTGAGCAGTTTGCAATCTACACAGCTACAGGAGAGAAACAAATAGACAATCAGCCTGAGTGAGTTGTAAGGCAAGATGATTAACAAGAAATAAATTGTATCTATTCTTTCTGTCCAGTATAAGAAATAGTTTAAAAACAAACTGAGGACAGTTTGATATACTCTTCTTTACAAAAATAGAAGTAGGGACAGGATAAAAACAGAACACAGAGACAGGGGCAGAAAGACCAAAAAAAAATGAAAAGACAATTCTGATAGGTACACCTGTCATCAAAACAATTGTAGGTAAAATGTGAATGGATGCTTAAATTGTATTCTTGTATCAGCTAGGATCTTTGGCAGGGAACTGAAACCAGTGCTTGCCAAGAGTATTCAAAAGATGAGTATGAGGTAGAACATACAATTAAAGGAAATTAAAAAAAAAAAAGGAATTCAAATAATTCAGTAACAGCAGCTATAGAAACCTGGAATCAAGAACCAGTGAGACATTTCTCTGGGGCACCACCAACAGGACCAATTAGCTCCAATCATATCTTTTCTTTGTGGTTCTCAGTTAAGGAATAAAATTCTAGAAAGACGGAATCCAGCTAGTGCCGGGGTCTAGCCCCAGTGGATCCAGGGTGATTCGAAGGTGGGGACGGAGTCGGCATCTTTGGAAAAATACATATTTAATTACAGATATAGAGGGAGATTAGAAACAGATAGTGTAGTAGGAGAATTAGTGGAGAAAAGAGGCTGAATATCTGGTTTACATGGAATCCCAATCACCATCTACCTAGGCCACAGGCGTCTTTGCATTTTCCCAAAGGAGAGGAGGCACTGAGGCCTCCCCGGTCCGACCTCAGAAGCCCAGGCAGAATTACCAGGCTTGGTGAGTACCCACATTTCAGATGGTAATTCAGCCAGGAAAGCGGAGAGCAAGAAAGAAAAGACACGGGGGAATCAGTCTTTCCAGAAACTGATCCGATTTCTTTATTTTTCAGGTTTGTTTATATACCTTTTTGTTATACATAGGGATGAATACAGAGTCACGCGGGGGTCAGCAGACCTGACCCTTGTCACAATCAGGTGCTTCATATAAAATTATACAAAGGTCTTATGAGTTTCATCATCTTTTAGCCATGAGGTCTCCTGACATTTTATGGCCCTTTCTGATACTGGTCAGTTAACCAGAAAACTTATTTTTCCAGGGGTGATTTTTTTTTTCTTAAATCAGGTGCCATCCTCCAAATAAAGTTGCATTCCTATAGGGTGAGGGTGTAGTGAGTTACAATCAAGAACGAAATTTACTTAACCTAAGGTTTAACATGATTAATCTTAAAGGTTAATACTTATTTTTCTTATATGCTCGTTATAGTCATTATAAGGGCAGGAATATGGAGATTTAGCAGCAAATATTGGCTCAACAAATGTAAACCCTTCACCAATGTTCCCCTTAAGATCTATTTTGTTTTAAGATAAAGTTACATTTTTGCATAGCAAGGACACAGTGATTTATAGTGATTTATAACAAAGTACAGTGATCTATAACAAAAGAGAAGATTCATTAACTCAAAAAGTCTAGTATTGCTAACATCAAAAACTACTATATTTCCTTTTCTATATTCCAAATACATTGATTAATATATTCCCAGGTGCCTAAGGATATGGAGGCCTGATGGCAATCATTGACTCATCAATGAAAAAAGCCCTATGCTAATACTCCAAACTCTCTGTGCTGTTTATGGCTGAGAGGCTGTCACACAAGCTAGTCAGCAGAGAGGTTTGACCTGAGACATCCTTGTCACACCCAGGGCAGGGAATTAGCAGTAATTATTGGCAGGACAAATGAAAAAACCCTTCACCAATATAATTCCTAATCAATCTACTAATACTATACTAATGATCTTCTAACTTCTCAAAAGAGTCTGTATTTAGAAAGTTTTAAAACATCCCGTGCCTCTCACAGTTGGGAGGCTGTAAACAATCACATGTGGCCGGACGAGCCTGATCAGGCAGGACAGAGAACCTCCAGAGTTCATAAGTTGAAACACTCTTGTCATGCCCAGGAATTTTTATTAACTGGAGCTGCAAGTTAACTCCTTCTATGAGAGAAATGGTTATGGGGGAGAGCTCCCCGTAAAGTACTCTGGTTTTGGGGTAGATGCTCGGGAACAGGGGGTTTCCTGCGGCTTGATCACACCTTTGCATATGCCAAGGTTCCTTCCTCATGGCCTTTGCCATGGGCGGTGTTCCTCAAGCTGGCTCCCAACAAACTAGCTTAACTTGGATCATGGGTCATTTGCCTGGAGAAGGGGAGGCCCTTCTATGAAGTCTCATTGCATCATATTCAATGGGATAAGTCCCCCAAGCAAAGTCATCATACCCATCTGTAGGAGGAGGGATGCATGTTGAAAATAAAAACCAACAAACATCCGCAATATAATTCTGTGCAAGTTAGACAGGTAGAAAAAAAAATTAAACCCTAGATAACTTAAGAAACCTTGTCTGAACTGGAGTCAAAAAATTGTCTTTGGCAAAAATGGGGGTGGAGAGGCTTAGCTTAAACAATTTCACTAATCCCTTAGTAAGAAAGAAGACTGCTGACCTGAAACTAATAGAAAGCCAGATATTTATCCAGCAAAGATGAGTTTATTCAAGATCAGCAGAGACTGAAATTCAGGATCTGCAACCTTGTACAGCCCCCAAAGCGAAGGGAAAGTGAATACTTTCGTCAAAAGGTAAAGGACATTGGGAGGGATATAGTAAAAAAGAAAAAAGTTTGTGGCTTTTCATTGGAGGTATCCTTGCCAGAAAAGAAGAGGAATTTTTCTTGTTGGGCTCTGCATTATCCCTCTTGTCTCCCAAATTTTTTAAATTGAAGCTTCTCTGTATTAATTTAAAAATTTTTTTTTCCCTTCTGATCAAAATATTTCTCTGAGAGTAACACTGATCAAGGGTCAGGTTTTCCAGTTTCAGTGGCTTTTTGTACCTCAGTATCAGAAAGATCTCTCCTGGATATAACTTCTTACCTTGAAGAGAAAGTGTACAGATTGCAAATTATGACAGTCATATTCAAGTAACAAGGAGGGTTAGGAAGGAGAACTTTCAGATACTTTTTAATCTAATACCCACATACTATCAAGACCATGACACTGAAGATCATCTAAAGGGTTGTACCAATATCAAATGTTCAATGACAAAATTCCAACTGGTCTGGTCCAGATATATTAGAAAATCTGTTTCATTGTATGTCATCTGGTTAAATTCTAGGAAATCAACTTTTGTGTCCAAATGATGTGCAGTTTCAGTCAGAGTTTGGTGTCTTCTTTGACTATGTCACATGAACCCAACAATCTATCCTTAGAGTTTGGCAATACAAAGGTTGGTTAGTGGTTAGTAGTACTTGATAGTGGTCTGTCCATTGAGGTTGAAGAGAGTTTCTCTAGAGATGTCTTTTCTAATAGACAAAATATTCAAGCTGCAAAAGTATGATTCTTAAGGCCTTTGTCTCCCAACAGTGCATTGTGAAAAGATTGCTGTTCCATAGCATGGTTATGGGACTTTACAATATTGGAGTATCTCTCCTTTTCTCAGCTGTGGGTCAAAAGGAGCAAGAGCCAAGTCACTGGGAATCCTGAGACTATCTCAAAAGATGGGAGATTATGAGTTCCAAAAGGGAGTAGATCTGAGATTTAGAAAGACCAATGGCATTGCTTTTAACCAAGGTATTTGGAGGGCCTCTACAAATTTTGCCATCTGAGTCTTAATAATGCTGCTAAGTGCATTTGACTAAACCAGAGGGCATACTGAAAACATTGTAAAACCAGTCAAACAGCACACAGCCTTGTTGAAACATTTGGCAAAGTAAAATGGGTTCCTCAATCACTATGAGGTTTGAGACGAGTTCTCCATATATAGGGTAATCTTTTCCAAAAGGGCCTTAGTCACAGAAGAGGCTTCTGTCCAGTGTGAAAGCATACAGACCATGACTAAAACATATTTATATCCATTACATGAAGGAAGTTGTATGAAATCCATTTTCCAGAACTCCAATGGTCCATTCAGCAGTTTAAGATGTCTGAAAGCAGTACAAACAGGCTTCCCTGGACTGTAATTTGAATGAGTGGAACAAGTGAGGTGGACACTTTTTGCAGACTTGTTAATGCTTCTCTACCAATATTGGTTCATGAAGGCTATCATTTGTCAGAAGGCTGATGATTTAGTACACATGCAATAGTGACAAATGAGAGTTTTAGAAGGATTTGTTTGTTATTTGGTCCAAACCAGAGCTTTTTTATTTTATCAAACCAACAAGTGTTGGTTTTCCAATCCTGATTTTCCTTTTCTGAGACCAATTACTTGGCATTTCTTGTCAGTCTTTCTAAATTATAATTTGTGGAAATATCCCATTGGACTATACTAGTGGTTTAGCTGCTATTGCTCCCTTTAAAAGCAGCATTTTTTTTTATTTTAACAGAAATATCAGAAGAGTAATTTCCCTTAGCTTCCGAAGAGTCAAGTTTAGCATGCCTTAGAATCTCAAAAGCTAAAGTAGGATGCAAAATTATTGTATTTAGTAATTCCCAAGTATAGAGCCATTTATAATTTTACTTACTCTGGAAGAAAGACATGTTGCTTCCACAACACTTCAAAACTGTGTGCTCTCTAAAAGCATGTCTACTATCAGTATAAATGTTGGCAGCTTTGTCCCTCGCTAATGTACAAATCTGTTTAAGACCATAGAGCTCTACTTGTTGGGCTGAAGTAGCCATAGGTAAAGATGCTGCCTCAATACCAAAAAGAGTTACAATAGCATATACAGTACAACATTTGCCATGTCATCTTTTAAATAAGAACCATCAATGAACCATGAGAAGTCAACTTTATCCAGTGGAATTTTGTATGGATCATCCAGAGGAGTCAGACGTGGTCCATCAGTGTTAAGTAGTAGTAAGGGACTTCATCAGGGCTTCCTTGGTAGCTCAGATGGTAAAAAGATTGTGCCTGCAATACAGGAGACCTAAGTTCAATATCTGGGTCAGGAAGACCCCTGGAGAAGGGAATGGCTACCCACCCTAGTATTCTTGCCTGGAGAATTCCATGGACAGAGGAGCCTGGCAGACTACAGTCCACAGGGTTGCAAAGAGTTAGACACGACTGGGTGACTAACACCTTCACTTCACTTCACAAGGGACTTCATCACTGATGAAGGAGAGAACAGTAACTGGGACAAGTGATTACAACATAAAAGAGGTATGTGAGTGGCAATTTTTTTTTAAAGGACTTCATAGGAGGTGAGGTGGGCTGGCTGAGAAATGTTGAGTTTAATGAGAATTTAGGAGAGCTGCTACTATATGGGATACAAAAATAGTTACAGGGGATCCCAGAATAATTTCTCACTGGTAACAACCAAAAGGGCAGTTTTAGGTATGGGGAAACTAGGACACCATGGGTAGTGCTTGTTCCAATCATAGATGCCCTAAATATTAAACCTGGATTTTAGGAAACTGCAATTTCTCCTTGGCAGACTTATGTTCCTTTAAGGTCAAAAGCTTTTGCAAGGGGATACCAACTTCTTGAAAGGTTTGAGAAGGAGCAAAAAGAAGCACATATTCGCTATTTTGCCACAGAGTAGAGCCTCTAGGGGACTTTGCGTCAGGCAGATCTCCTTCAAGATTGTGAGAAATAAGAAGGGCTAACAGTGTAACCCCACAGCTTTACATCTAGGCAAGTTAGGGTTTCTCCCCAAGTAGAAGTAGATGTTTTTCTGGATCTCTCTTGCTTTTTTGATATCCAACAGATGTTAGATATTTGATCTCTGATTTCTCTGCCTTTTTAAAATCTAGCTTGAACATATGGAAGTTCATGGTTCATGTGCTATTAAAGCCTGGCATAGAGAATTTTAAGCATTACTTTCCTAGTATGTAAGATCAGTGCAATTGTGTGGTAGTTTGAGCATTCTTTGGCATTGCCTTTCTTTGGGATTGGAATGAAAAATGACGTTTTCTGGTCCTGTGGCCACTGCTGAGTTTTCCGAATTTGCTGGCATATTGAGTTCAACACTTTCACAGCATCATCTTTTAGGATTTGAAACAGCTCAACTGGAATTCCATCACCTCCACTAACTTCATCCATAGTGGTACTTCCTAAGGTCCACATGACTTCACATTCCAAGATGTCTGGCTTTAGATGAGTGATCACACCATCATGGTTATCTGGGTCATGAAGATCTTTTTTGTATAGTTCTTCTGTGTATTCTTGTCACCTTTTCATAATATCCTCTGCTTCTGTTAGGTCCCTACCATTTCTATCCTTTATTGAACCCATCTTTGCATGAAATGTTCCCTTGGTATCTCTAATTTTGTTGAAGAGATCTCTAGTCTTTCCCATTCCATTGATTTCCTCTATTTCTTTGCACTGATCACTGAAGAAGGCGTTTTTAATCTCTCCTTGCTATTCTTTGGAACTCTGCATTCAGTTGGATATATCTTTCCTTTTCTCCTTTGCCTTTTACTTTTCTTCTTTTCATAGCTGTTTGTAAGGTCTCCTCAGACAACCACTTTGCCTTTTTGTATCTTTTTTGGGGGATGGTCTTGATCATTGCCTCCTATACAATGTCATGAGCCTCTGTCCATAGTTCTTCAGGCAGTCTATCAGATGTAATCTCTTGAATCTATTTGTCACTTCTGCTGTATAATCGAAAGGGATTTGATTTAGGTCATATCTGAATACTAAAGAATGCCCTGCGTAAATCAATTCTACTAAAGAATTTATTTCCAGTAGGAGTCGACTTTAGTGATGTATTAGGGTTCAGTTCAGTTCAGTTCTATTCAGTCACTCAGTCGTGTCCAACTCTTTGCGACCACATGAATTGCAACACGCCAGGCCCCCCTGTGCATCACCAGCTCCCGGATTCACGTCCATAGATAGAGTCAGTGATGCCATCCAGCCATCTCATCCTCTGTCACCCCCTTCTCCTCTTGCCCCCAATCCCTCCCAGCATCAGAATCTTTTCCAATGAGTCAACTCTTCACATGAGTCAAACTCACACCAGTATTGGAGTTTCAGCTTTACCATCAGTCCTTACAAAGAACACCCGGACTGATCTCCTTTAGAATGGACTGGTTGGGTCTCCTTGTAGTCCAAGGAACTCTCAAGAGTCTTCTGCAACACCATAGTTCAAAAGCATCAGTTCTTCAGTGCTCAGCTTTCCTCACAGTCCAACTTTCACATCCATACCTGACCACTGGAAAAACCATAGCCATAACTAGATGGACCTTTGTTGGCAAAGTAATGTCTCTGCTTTTCAATATGGTATCTAGGTTGGTCATAACTTTCCTTCCAAGGAGTAAGTGTCTTTTAATTTCATGGCTGCAGTCACCATCTACAGTGATTTTGGAGCCCCCCCCCAAAATAAAGTCTGACACTGTTTCCACTGTTTCCCCATCTATTTGCCATGAAGTGATGGGACCAGATGTCATGATCTTCATTTTCTGAATGTTGAGCTGTAAGCCAACTTTTTCACTCTCTTCTTTCACTTTCATCAAGAGGCTTTTTAGTTCCTCTTCACTTTCTGCCATAAGGGTGGTGTCATCTGCATATCTGAGGTGATGGATATTTCTCCTGGCAGTTTTGCTTCCAGCTTTTGCTTCTTCCAGCCCAGCGTTTCTCATGATGTACTTTGCATAGAAGTTAAATAAGCAGGGTGACAATATACAGCCTTGACGTACTCCTTTTCCTGTTTGGAACCAGTCTGTTGTTCCGTGTCCAGTTCTAACTGTTGCTTCCTGACCTGCATACAGGTTTCTCAAGAGGCAGGTCAGGTGGTCTGGTATTCCCATCTCTTTCAGAATTTTCCACAGATTATTGAGATCAACACAGTCAAAGGCTTTGGAATAATCAATAAAGCAGAAATAGATGCTTTTCTAGAATTCTCTTCCTTTTCCCATGATCCAGTGGATGTTGGCAATTTTATCTCCGGTTCTTCTGCCTTTTCTAAAACCAGCTTGAATATCTGGACGTTCACAGTTCATGTATTGCTGAAGCCTGGCCTGGAAAATTTTGAGCATTACTTTACTAGCATGTGAGATGTGTGCAAATGTGTGATAGAAGTAGTAGGGTTAGGAACTATAAAGTGTTAAGGGATAATAATGTAGTTTGCTGCACAGAGGTCCTGGACAAATCTTCATTTCTGCCCTAATGTTTTCTCACTTATGAAATGGGAGTGTTCCAACTACAGGGATAATATGGCCTCAAGCCTGTAATATCTACTACAGGCTTTATGCCTTGAACAGCTTCTATATTTATAGGGCATTAATCTAGGCAAGAGGTTTTGAGGGGTCTGTTTGAATCTTGACAGGAGATGCTCTGTAACTTTTGCCAAAATCATTTGGAGATTTTGACATAAGGAAGGTAGTAGATGATTCAGTACGGAAATGATCAGCAGTTCCCAGAATCTGCTCTAGTAGTCTCAGAGATGGAGCAAATATAAGATGTCTAAACAAATATGTAGTTCACCTGTTTGGTTACTTTGACTACTACTGTCAAATTCTAGAATGCTTTCCCCCTTTTGGGAGAAAAAGACTGTCATGATAATCCTTTAAGAAGTCTTGGATTAATAAATGGAGAGGGGTAGAGGTACTTGGAGAGGGGTAGAGGTACTCGGAGAAGGCAATGGCACCCCACTTCACTACTCTTGCCTGGAAAATCCCATGGATGGAGGAGCCTGGTAGGCTGCAGTCCATGGGGTCACTAAGAGTCAGGCACGACTGAATGACTTCACTTTCACTTTCATGCATTGGAGAAGGAAATGGCAACCCACTCCAATATTCTTGCCTGGAGAATCCCAGGGACAGAGGAGCCTAGTGGGCTGCTGTCTATGGGGTTGCACAGAGTCGGACACGACTGAAGTGACTTAGCAGCAGCAGCAGAGGTACTAAGGGAAAAAGTGTTTGTACCTCTTAAAGGGCCTAAAGAAAAGGGACTAGGTCCAGAGAAAGGAAACTCTTGAGGGTCACTCGAGAGACCCACATTATAAACATTTTTGATATTCTAAGACAGAGGCTGGCTACTTTATAGTAGTGGGATTAAACATCAAGAGTGTGGCTCCAGAGTCAGTTAGGACTGGAAGAAATTCATTCCCAATGTAGCAAAACGTTTCTCCAAGATGTAAGAGGAAAGATTGGGAAGACCTCCCATAGATCCTCAGAACTCTGAGAACTGGAAGGGTATTGGAAAGGCTGGTTAGAGGTCTGAAGGTAAATTTTAACCATCTGAAGGTACTGTTAAATTTAACAGTCTCTTGTCAACTGTCCTGTCATCTTTTTTTTTTTTTTTTTTTTTACACTAATAACAGAAACTAGGAGAGTTTTGTTTTGGGGGTCTTCACTTGCTGGACTTGAAGATTAAGAATTAGGGTTGTCTTTCAATTAGGTGACTCATCTAAAGTGTGAATTGTTTTGCCAGATTAACTAAATCTAAAGTAGACAGTTTCTCATTTCATCCTGGTCCTTTTTACTAGATGGGAAAGGTCCCAGTTCAACAACACATTAGTAAACATAGAGTTAAGAGCTACCTGAGTGGGATCAATATTTGAAGGAAGACCAGAATTCCCTTTAATAACATTCCAAAGTAGATTGTAATAATCATGAAAAAGTTCATCAGATTTTTGTTTGCAAGCTTGCATTTGGTTCCAATCAATAGGCTTTGGAAAAGCCCTAGGAATTGCTCCATAAAGTTACCTAGTGATTGCCCAAGCCTGATCATATAAGTTAATGGACTGGTCTCTAATTTGTAATTCTAGAGAATTTTTTAGGATTTTCCCAATTTGGCGGTTTCATATAAACTGGCTGATGAGAGTCAGAGAAATCAGGCTGATAAACTTGAATGACTTAAATTAAATCCCTCAGCAAATCTGTGAGGAATTACCTTGAGGAAAATCTTTGACTATGGCTTGCAATTCATCCTTAGTCCAGGAAACATAAGAAATTAAGTGTTTCGCTTCTGGATTCTCTGATGCTTACTTTTAAAGGGACAGATTTTGACAGATTCAGCAGAAAAGGGAGCAGAAAGAGTATCAGAGAAAAGGGGAAGTTTGGAGGGAGAATTAGTTTGGAGGATCTTAAGGTACAGTGGTATGTTGGCCACCTCATGCGAAGAGTTGACTCATTGGAAAAGACTCTGATGCTGGGAGGGATTGGGGCAGGAGGAAAAGGGGACGACAGAGGATGAAATGGCTGGATGCCATCACCGACTCAATGGATGTGAGTTTGAGTGAATTCCAGGAGATGGTGATGGACAGGGAGGCCTGGTGTGCTGCGATTCATGGGGTCACAAAGAGTTGGACATGACTGAGTGACTAAACTGAACTGAACTGAACTGAAGGTATAGGGGAGGTATATATACACGGAAAGGAGGAAGAAGAGGTAAAGGCAGAGCATGAGACAAAGAAGTCAAGAAGATGAGACTGAAGATTTGCAAGCCATTTTCCCTTTCTTTCTTTGTCTCAGTCTTAAAATCTTATTGCAGAGAAGCAATTTTAGACTCCCGATATTGGAAAATCTCAAAATACAATAAAAATAAGCACTCCACTCAATTCTGGAAGTTTTTGAGCTTTTGTACTCCAATTCAGTTTGAAGAAAATTAAGTTTTTCTTGATTTCAAAAGGATTTCAAAAGTTCCTCATAATGGCTATTGATATTCTAAATTGACTTTTTCCAGTTTAGTCCATTTAAATTAGAAATGAGTGTGAAGAAAGACAAAGGTTTTAAACATAAAACTAGCCACCGTCCTTGGGCAGGCACCCTAAAATACTTAGATAGGGACCCTGTTTCCTAGGGAGTTTTCCTCTAGAGTAAAGAACAATCTTCAAACAACTTGCAAGCCAATCCCAGCCAGTCCTAAAAAGACTGCTTAAGTCTGGAAGAGCCAGGCTGAAGGCCTTTTTTTTTTTTTTTTTTCTTTCAGCCAGTCTCCAGAAAATAGACTTTCCAAAGGAATAGGCTAAAGCCTGAAAAACTGGCACAATTTTATTTGAAGCAACGCTTTCCTGAAGAAATTGAGCTGAAGCATTTTCAGCCAGCTTTGGTTGAAACAATCTGATCTCAAGATCAGACTGAAGTGCCAAACAAGCACGTACATACAGAGCAAGGCCTTAACTAGAAAAACAAAACCTTTAAACCTTTATTCAGATCCTGAATAAACCCTGTAGAGCTTCAAACTCAAAGAGGGCATGAACTCAGATCCAAGAGAAAGATGTACCTTCAAACTCTTCAGTGAGAAAAGCAGTGAATGAAATTGGGCTGAGTTATGAATCTTGTACCTGTCTGCTCATCAGCTCCAGAGCCATCAGGGGTCTTCTCTGGTCCCCATATAGGCCACAAAAATGCTGACCTGAAACAAATAGACTGTCAGATATTTCTCTGGCTAAGATGGGTTTATTTAGAATCAGCAGAGAGTTGCAATTTGTGGTCTGCAATCATGGTGAGCCATAGGCAAATTCTCATAGGCAAGGGAAGGAGAAGACTTTAATGGAGGATAAAAGGAGGTTGGGAGGGCTGTAGTGAACAATGAGTATGAGTTTTCAAAGGTGGAGTCCCTGCCTTTGAAGAAAAGGAGTCTTTCTTCTTGTTATCGGATTGCTGTCATCGCAGGATATAGGAGCTCCCCCTTCTTGTCACCCAACTCTATTTAACTGAGGTTTCTGCTTGTTAATTTTACAAGAACAAAGTAGAAGTTGATTTTCAAACAGTTCTTATTAATTTTATAAAGTCAGATGGCAAAATATCTTCTCCAGGTATGCTTATAGTACTAAACTTGGTATATACCAAAAGGCCAGGATACTGGAGTGGGTAGCTGTTCCCTTCTCCAAAGGAGCTTCCAAACCCAGGGGTCGAACCCAGGTCTCCCACATTGCAGGTAGATTCTTTACCAGCTGAGCCACCAGGGAAGCCCAAGAACACTGGAATGGGTAGCCTATTTCTTCTCCAGGGGATCTTCCCAACCCAGGAATGAACCGGGGTCTCCTGCATTGCAGGCGGATTCTTTACCAACTGAGCTCCCAGGGAAGTCATACCACCAGTTATATGCTGGCAAATTAGATAACTAAGATCACTTATAACATCTTTCTGTGGCTCAACTTCTGTCTGCCTGACTGGGCTCTCTGTGGTTTGTTCAATTGTGATCATGGCGGCACTGTAACAAAAGAAAAATGTAAGAGCTCTCCCATTGTTTATGTGTGTGTGCTCAGTCCTGTGACTCTTTGCCACTCCCTGGACTATAGCCCACCAGTCTTCTCCATCCTTGGAATTTTGCAGGCAAGAATATGGAAAGGGTTGCCCTCTCCTACTCAAGGGGATCTTCTTGATCCAAGGATCAAACCCATGTCTCTTGTGTTTCCTGCACTGGCAAGCAGATTCTTTACCATTGAGCCACCTGGGAAACCCCATACTCAAGATCTTGGTAGAACTAGGGGGCCAACACTTAGGTTTTCTGCCTCCAAGTCCAATTGTTCCACTGAAAGAAAGAGGCCTCTATTACTCAGTTGATGGAAAGTTACATGAGCATAGAATAAACTCCAAGGGAGGAATTCCATTGGCAATTTCCACTGGCAAAAAGGAGAAGCAGTTGGAGGATGTGCATGACAATCTGAATAGGAAACCCAAAGTAGAGTCCAGCACAGCTGCTCTGCTTTTTTGCTATTTGAGTCTAGTAACAATATTCAGTTAACAATAGTTTAAATGTACAATTTGTAATACCATCAAAGAAGACATCATATCTTAGAAAGTATTGTTGGAAGGATGGATTGACTGTATTAAATTGTTTTCCAAGTGTAAGGCCAAATTTAGCTTTCTTTCAAAGCATGCTATTTTCCCTCTTGTATTTACAATTTCAAGATTTTTGGATATACTAAGAAATACTATAGTTATTAGCATTCCCAGAAGATTTCCCTGGTAACTCAGATAGCAAAGTGTCTGCCTACAATGCAGGGGAGCCGGGTTTGATCCCTGGGTCAGGAAGATCCTCTGGATAAGGAAATGGCAACCCACTCCAGTACTCTTGCCTAGAAAATCCCATGGACTGAGCATGGGACTGAGCTACAGTCCATGGGGTCGAAAAGAGCCGGACACTACTGAGCAACTTCACTTTTGCTTTCACTACCATTCCCAGAGACCAACAGTTTACTCCTAGCAGAATGCTCTTAGTGCTGAATCAGTTTCCATCCTCTCACTAACGAGAAAACACTGGGCAGGAGCAAAATGGGGCATAAGAAAATATCATATTGTTCCCAGTTGAAGCTGTTTTGTGAGCTGTGCATGCATGCTCAGTCATGTCCAACTCTTTGCGATCCCATGAACTGTAGTCCACCTGGCTTTAAATGGGAGAATTCAAAAGGGAATTTTATGAAAACTAGTGCTATGAACATTGGGGTCCATGTATCTTCAATTAGAGTTTTCATCTTTTCCAGATATACGTCCAGGAGTGGGATTGCAGGATGATATGGTAGCTCTTTACTTAGATATTTGAGAAAACTCCATACTGTTTTCCATAGTGGCTGTAACAGTATTCATTCCTACCAACAGAGTAGGAGGTTTCCCTTTTCCCCACACCCTCTCCAGCATTTAAAGTTCGTAGATTTTTTTGTGATAGCCATCTGACAGATGTGAGGTGATACCTCAGTGTAGTTTTGATTTGTATTTATCTAATAATTAGTGATGTTTAGCAACTTTTCATGTTCCTGTTAATAATTGATGCCTTCTTTAGAGAAACATTTCTTTATATCTTTTGCCCATTTTTTGACTGGATTTTTTATTTTCTTGTTATTGAGTTGTATGAGTTGTTTGTATATTCTGGATATTAACTCCTTGTCAATCCATCATTTACAAACATTTTCTCCCATTCCATAAGCTGTTTTTTTTGGTTGTTGATTTGTTTGTTTTTATAGCTTCCTTTGCAGTGCTAAAGCTTTTAAGTTTGATTCAGTCTCATTTGCTTATTTATGCTTACATTTATTTTGACTTGGGAGTCTGATCTAAGATATTACTATGATTTATGTCCAAGGAACTTTTGCCTATATCCTTTTCTAGGAGTGTTATAGATCCTGTCATATTTAGGTCTTTAAACCGTTTTAACTTTGTCGGTATGATGTGAGGTAGGGTCCTAATTTAACTGATTTACATCTAGCTGTCCGGGTTTCCCAGAAATCCTTGCTGGAGAGACTTTTCTCCATTGAATATTTTTGCCTCCTTTGTCGTAGATTAGTTGATCATAGGTGTGTGGGTTTATTTCTGGACACTCTATTCTGTGCTATTGATCCATATGATTTTCTGTGTGTGTGTGTCAGTATCATGTTGCTTTGATTGCTGTAGCTTTTAGTATTGTCTGAGGTTTGAAAATGGTAATGCTTGTAGCTTTGTTATTTTTTCCTCAGGATTGCTTTGGCAATTCCGAGTCTTTCATGGTTCCATATAAAGTTTAGTATTATTTGTTCTAGTTCTGTGGAAAATATTGTGGGTATTTTGATAGAGATTATATTAAATCTATAGATTGCTTTAGGATAAGAATAGCCATTCTCACAACATTAATCCTTCCATCCAATAGCACGTGATATCATTCTATTTCTTTGAACCATCTTTAATTTAATTTGTCAGTGTTTTAATGTTTTCAAAAAAAGGACCTCCTTGGCTAAATGTTGTTGTTGTTCAGTTGCTAAGTTTTGACTCCTTAGAACCCCATGAACTGTAGCGGGACAGGATTCCCTGTCCTTCATTATCTCCTAGAGATTTCTCAAATTAATGTACATGAGATGATACTGCCCACTTCTCTTCTTACCCTCAATCTTTCCAAGCACCAGTCTTTTCCATTCAGTCAGCTCTTCAAAATAGATGGCCAAAGTACTGGAGCTTCAGCTTCAGCATCAGTCCTTGTAGTGAATATTCAGGGTTGATTTCCTTTAGGATGGACTGGTTAATCTCCTTGCAGTCCAAGGGACTCTCAAGAGTCTTCTTCAGCACCACAGTTCAAAAGCATCAGTTCTTTGGTGCTCAGCTTTCTTTATGGTCCAACTCTCACATCCATACATGACCACTGGAAAAATCATAGCTTTTCCATATGGACCTTTGTCAGCAAAATGATGTCTCTGCTTTTTAATATGCTGTCTATGTATGTCATAACTTTTCTTCCAAAGAGCAAGTGGCTTTTAATTTCCTGGCTGCAGTCACTTTCCACAGTGATTTTGGAGCCAAAGAAAATAAAATCTGTCACTGTTTCTACTGTTTCCCCATCTATTTGCCATAAAGTGATGGGACCAGATGCCATGATCTTAAGTTTTTTGAATGTTGAGTTTTTGAGCCAGCTTTTTCACTGTCCCCTTAACTCTTATCAAGAGGCTCTTTAGTTCCTCTTCACTTTCTGCCATAAAGGTGGTGTCATCTGCATATCTGAGGTTATTGATATTTCTCCAGGCAATCTTGATTCCAGCTTGTGAATTACCCAGCCCAGCATTTCAAATGATGTACTCTGCATATGAATTAAATAAGCAGGGTGACAATATACTGCCTTGATGTACTCCTTTCCTAATTTAAACCAGTCCATTGTTCCATGTCCAGTTCTAACTTTTGCTTCTTGTTTTGCATATAGGATTCTCAGAAGACAGGTAAAGTGGTCTGGTATGCCCATCTCTAAGAATTTTCCACATTTTTTGTGACCCACATGGTCAAAGGTTTTAGTGTAGTCAATGAAACTAAAGTAGATGTTTTTCTGGAGTTCCCTTGCTTTCTCCATGATCTGGCAGATGTTGGCAATTTGATTTCTGGTTCCTCTGCCTTTTCTAAATCCAGCTTGTATATCTGACATTCTGGTACTGTAATTGCAATATAATTGCAATTATATTGGAGTTTGAACATTCTTTGGCATTGCCTTTCTTTGGGATTGGAAGGAAAACTGACCTTTTCCAGTCCTGTGGCCATTCCTGAGTTTTCCAAATTTGCTGACATATTGAGTATAGCACTTTCACAGCATCATCTTTTAGGAATTTTGTTGAAATAACACAGCTGAAATTCTATCATCTCCACACTAGCTTTGTTCATTGTAATGCTTCCTAAGGCCCAACTGACTTTGGACTCCAGGATGTCTGGCACTAGGTGAGTGACCAGGCCATTGTGGTTATCCGGGTCATTAAGACCCTTTTTTGTACAATTCTTCTGTATATTCTTGTCACCTCTTCTTAATATATTCTACTTCTATTAGGCCCTTTCCATATCTATCCTTTGTTGTGCCCATTTTGCATGAAATGATCCCTCAGGTCTCCAGTTTTTTGCAAAGGTCTCTAGTCTTTCCCATTCTATTGTTTTCCTCTATTTCTTTGCATTATTCAATTAAGAAAACTTTCTTATCTCTCCTTGTCTGGAACTCTGCATTCAGTTGGGTGTATCTTTCCCTTTTGCCTTTTGCTTTTCTTCACTACTCAGCTATTTGTAAGGCCTTCTCAAACAAATATTTTGCATTCTTGCTTTTTATTTTCTTGGGGATGCTTTTGGTCTCCATCTGCTGCACAATGTTGCAAACTGCCATCCATAGTTCTTCAGGCACTCTACCAGATCTAATCTCTTGAATCTATTTGTCACCTCCATTGTATAATCATAAGGGATTAGATTTAGGTCATACCTGAATGGTTCAGTGATTTCCCCTACTTTCTTCAATTTAAGTTTGAATTTTGCAATAAAGAGCTCATGATCTGAGCCACAGTCAGCTCCAGGTCTTGTTTTTACTGACTATATGAAACTTCTCTATCTTTAGCTGCAGAGAATATAATCAATCTGATTTCAGTATTGACCATCTGGTGATGTCCATGTGTAGAGTCATCTCTTGTGTTGTTGAAAGAGGATGTTTGCTATGTGTGTTCTATTGGCAAAGCTTTCTTAGCTTTTGCACTGCTTCATTTTTTACTCCAAGGCCAACCTTGACCATTTTTCTGTATATTTCTTGACTTCCTACTTTTGCATTCCAGTCCCCTGTGACAAAAAGAACATCTTTTTTTTGGTGTTAGGTCTAGAAAATCTTGTAGGTCTTCATTGAACTATTTAACTTCAGCTTGTTTGCCATTAGTGGTTGGGGTGTAAACTTGGTTTACTGTCATGTTGAATGGTTTCCCTTGGAAAGGAACTGAGATCATTCTGTCATTTTTGAGATTACACACAAGTACTGTATTTCAAACTCTTGATTGTGAGGGCTACTCCACTTCTTCTAAGGAATTCTTGCCCACAGTAGTAGATATAATGGTCTTCCAAGTTAAGTTCACCCATTTCTGTCCATTTTACTTCACTGATTCCTAAAATGTCAATGTCTACAGCACTAGACTTTATTTCAGTACCAGACACATCCATAAATGAGCAAAGTTTCAGTTTTAACCCTACTTCTCCATTCTTTCTGGAGCTGTAACTCTCCTCTGCTGCAGTAGCATATTGGACACCTACTAATCTGGGGGGATCATCTTCTCCTGTCATATATTTTTGACTTTTCATTATGTTGATGGGTTTCTCATGGCAAAAATACTGAAGTGGTTTGCCATTCCTTTCTCCAGTGGACCACATTTTGTCAGGCCCTGACTAGCAGGGACATGCCCTTCAGCAGCTCCATGTAGCTAGACAACATGCCTGGCACATGTGTTGTCATACTATTGGTCCTCATTGAGCCTGTAAACCTTTACCCTGGAATGTGAAGTCAAGTGGGCCTTAGGAAGCATCACTACAAACAAAGCTGTAGAAGTACTCCAATCAATATGCCAGCAAATTTGGAAAACTCAGCCATGGCCACAGGACTGGAAAAGGTCAGTTTTCATTCCAATTCCAAACAAAGGCAATGCCAAAGAATGCTCAAACTACCACACAATTGCACTCATCTGACATGCTAGTAAAATAATGCTAGTAAAATTCTCCAAGCCAGGCTTCAGCAACAGGTGAACAGTGGACTTCCAGATGTTCAAGCTGGTTCTAGAAAAGGCAGAGGAACCAGAGACCAAATTGACAACATCCCCTGGATCATGGGAAAAGCAAAAGAGTTCCAGAAAAACATCCATTTCTGCTTTATTGACTATGCCAAAGCCTTTGACTGTGTGGATCACAATTAACTGTGGAAAATTGTGAAAGAGATGGGAATACCAGACCGCCTGACCTGCCTCTTGAGAAACCTGTATGCAGGTCAGGAAACAACAGTTAGAGCTGGACATGGAATGACAGTCTGCTTCCAAATAGGAAAAGGAGTATGTCAAGGCTGCATATTGTCACCCCACTTATTTAACTTCTATGCAGAGTACATCATGAGAAATCCTGGGCTGGAAGAAGCACAAGCTGGAATTAAGATTGCTGGGAAAAATAACAATAACCTCAGATATGCAGATGACACCACCCTTATGACATAAAGTGAAGAAGAACTAAAGAGCCTCTTGATGAAGGTGAAAGAGGAGAGTGAAAAAGTTGGCTTAAAGCTCAACATTCAGAAAATGAAGATCATAGCATCTGGGTCCCATCACTTCATGGCAAATAGATGGGGAAACAGCGGAAACAGTGTTAGACTTTATTTTGGGGGGCTCCAAAGTCACTGTAGATGGTGATTGCAGCCATGAAATAAAAAGATGTTTCTTCCTTGGAAGGAAAGTTATGACCAACCTAGACAGCATATTCAAAAGCAGAGACAATACTTTTCCAACAAAGGTCTGCCTTGTCAAGGCTATGGTTTTTCCAGTGGTCATGTATGGATGTGACAGTTGGACTATAAAGAAAACTGAGCACTGAAGAATTGATGCTTTTGAACTGTGATGTTGGAGAAGACTCTTGAGAGTCCCTTGGACTGCAAGGAGATCTAACCAGTCCATCCTAAAGGAGATCAGTTCTGGATGTTCTTTGGAAGGACTGATGTTGAAGCTGAAACTCCAATACTTTGTCCACCTGATGCAAAGAGCTGACTCATTTGAAAAGACCCTGATGCTGGGAAAGATTGAAGGCAGGACGAGAAGGGGATGACAGAGAATGAGATGGTTGAATGGCATCACCAACTCAGTGGACATGAGTTTGGGTGAACTCCAGGAGTTAGTGATGGACAGGGAGGCCTGGCGTGCTGCAGTTCATGGGGCCACAAAGAGTTGGACATAACTGAATGACTGAACGGAACTGAACTGAAAATTTTACCTGCCCTCTGGTGTCCATCAAAGTACTGCCCAGGAGCTGAGGCAGAGACCCTGCTGGAGTTGCCAGGAAGGGTGTCTAGGAAAGGTTGGAGCCATGGTTCGAGGATGCTCAGGAGCAGAGGTCTCCCTGGCCTCACAGCTGTGGCTGCTGTCCTTGGACCTTTCATCTGCCCTGATGGCCCACTGCCAGCTGAGCTATGGCCCCAGCCTTTCCTCTCCTCCAGTTCCTCGATGTTATTGTTCAGGCCTGGTAGCCAGGCTGCCCTGAGGGGAGTGCATAGTACTTTGCAGACTCCCTCCCCACCATGTTAGGAGCTCAGGTGCCAGTCACTATCTTGCTCCTGCCTCTGCCATGATCTCAGCAAAGCTGCTTCCCAGACATTACACATAGGAAGACTTTAGCATAGTCAATGAAACAGAAGTAAATGTTTTACTGGAATTTTCTTCCTTTTTCTATGATACAGCAGATATTGGCAGTTTTATCTCTGGTTCCTCTTCCTTTTCTAAATTCAGCTTGTATATCTGGAAGTTCTAGGTTTATGTACTGTTGACGCCTACCTTGAAGGATATTAAGCATTGCCTTGCTAGCATGTTAAATGAACACACTTGCGCTGCAGTTTGAACATTCTTTGGCATTGCCCTTCTTTGGAATTTGAATGAAAACTGACTTTTTCCAGTCCTGTGGTCACTGCTGAGGTTTCCAAATTTGCTGGCATACTTAGTGCAATGCTTTACCAGCATCATATTTTAGGATTTTTTGTATTCCTAGTTATTTTAATTTTTGACGCAATTTTAAATAGGATTTCAAAACTTTTTCTGATATTCTAGTGTAAAGAAATGCAACTGATTTCTGCATATTAATCTTGCATACTGCTACCTTGCTGAATCTATGTATTAGTTCTAATGGTTTTTGTGTGGTGACCACGGTTCTCTATATAAAGTATCATATCATTAGCAAAGAGTGACAGTTTTACCTCTTCCCTTCCAACTTGCATACCTTTTATTTCATTTCTTTGTCTAATTACTGTGGCTAGAACTCCCAATACTATGTTGACTGGAAGTGGTGAGAGTGGGCACCATTGTCTTCTTCCTGACTTGTAGGGAGACTTTTACCATTGAGAATTATGTTGGTTGTGGACTTGTCTTAAAAGGGTTTAATTCTGTTACCTCTCTTCCTACCTTGGGCTTCCCTGGTGGCTCAGATGTTAAAGAATCTGCCTGTAATGCAGGAGACATGGGTTCAATTCCTGGGTCAGGAAGATCCCCTGGAGAAGGGAATGGCAACCCACTCTAGTATTCTTGCCCGGAGAATCTCATGGACAGAAGAGCCTGGTGGGCTTCAATGCATGGGGTTGCAAAGAGTCAGACATGACTGAGCAACTAACACCACTTCATACTTCAACATATATGACTCATAGCAGTTTCAGCAGGAGAGAATAGAGATGAGGAGAGGCATGAACTATAGACTTTAGTTAATAATACTGTTTAAATATTGGCTCCTCAATTGTAACAAAAGCAACACAGTAATTTAAATAGAAAACTGTGCCAGGGAAGGGAAAAGTGGTCATATGTATCAGATACCTACCTCGGTGAGAGTTTTTAATCATGAATGAATGTTCAGTTCAGTTCAGTTCAGTTCAGTCACTCAGTTGCGTCCAACTTTTTGCAACCCCATGAATCACAGCACGCCAGGTCTCCCTGTCCATCACCAACTCCCAGAGTTCACTCAAACTCACATCCATCGAGTTGGTGATTCCATCCAGTCATCTCATCCTCTGTCGTCTGCTTTTCCTCCTGCCCTCAATCCCTCCGAGCATCAGAGTCTTTTCCAATGAATCAACTATTCACATGAGGTGGCCAAAGTACTGGAGTTTCAGCTTTACCATCAGTCCTTCCAAAGAACACCCAGGACTGATGTCCTTTAAAATGGACTGGTTGGATCTCCTTGAGTCCAAGGGACTCTCAAGAGTCTTCTCCAACACCACAGTTCAAAAGCATCAATTATTTGGTGCTCAGCTTTCTTCACAGTCCAACTCTCACATCCATACATGACTACTAGAGAAACCATAGCCTTGACTAGACAGACCTTTGTTGGCAAAGCAATGTCTCTGCTTTTCAATATGTTATCTAGGTTGGTCATAACTTTTCTTCCAGGGAGTAAGCGTCTTTTAATTTCATGGCTGCAGTGATTTTGGAGCCCAAGAAAATAAAGTCTGACACTGTTTCCACTGTTTCCCCATCTATTTCCCATGAAGTGATGGGACCAGATGCCATAATCTTCATTTTCTGAATGTTGAGCTTTAAGCCAACTTTTTCTCTCTCCCTTTTTACCTTCATCAAGAGGCTTTTTACTTCCTCTTCACTTTCTGCCATAAGGGTGGTGTTAAATTTTATTGAATACTTTCCCTGCATCTATTGAGACCATCTGGAGAAGGCAATGGCACCCCACTCCAGGACTCTTGCCTGGAAAATCCCATGGATGGAGGAGCCTGGTAGGCTCCAGTCCATGGGGTCGCACAGAGTAGGACACGACTGAGAGACTTCACTTTCAGTTTTCACTTTCATGCATTGGAGAAGGAAATGGTAACACCCTCCAGTGTTCTTGCCTGGAGAGTCCCAGGGATGGGGGAGCCTGGTGGGCCGTCATCTACGGGGTCACACAGTCAGACATGACTGAAGTGGCTTAGCAGCAGCAGCATTGAAACCATCATGTTGTTTTTGTCATTCTTTTTGTTAATCTGTCATACTGATTACTTGTATATGTTGAAGCATTTTTTCAACACTGGAATGAAATTAAATTGATTATGGTGTATGATTCTCTTTATATATTATTGGATTAAATTAGCACATATTTTGTTGAAGATTTTTGCATCCACATTCATGATAGATGTTGGGTTGAAAAATTCTTTCTCAGTTGTTGTTGTTGTTCAGTCACTCAGTCTTGTCTGACTCTTTGCGACTCCATGGACTGCAGCGTTCCAAGTTTCCCTGTCCTTCAGTATCTCCTGGAGTTTGCTCAGATTCATGTCCATTGAGTTGGTGATGGCATCCAACCATCTCATCCTGTGTTGCCTTCTGCTCCTCCTGCCCTCAATCTTTCTTAGTATCAGGGTCTTTTCTAATAAGCTGGCTACTTGCATTGGGTGGCCAAAGTTTTGGAGTTTCAGCTTCAGCATCAGTCCTTCCAATGAATATTCATGGTTGGTTTCATTTAGGATTGATCTTCTTGCTGTCCAAGGGACTCTCAAGAGTCTTCTCCAGCTCTAGTTCCAAAGCATTGATTCTTGATTGCTCAGACTTCTTTATGGTCCAACTCTCACATCCATACATGCCTACTGGAAAAACCATAGATTTGACTATATGGACCTTTGTTGGCAAAGTGATATCTCTGATTTTAATATGCTGTCTAATTTTGTCATAACTTTTCTTCCAAGGAGCAAGTGGCTTTTAATTTCATGGCTGCAGCCACTGTCTGCAGTGATTTTGGAGCCCGAGAAAATAGTCTCTCACTATTTCTACTTTTTCCCCATCTAAGAAGAAGGCTGAGTGCCAAAGAATTGATGCTTTTGAACTGCGGTGTTGGAGAAGACTCTTGAGAGTCCCTTGGACTGCAAGGAGATCCAACCAGTCCATTCTGAAGGAGATCAACCCTGGGATTTCTTTGGAAGGAATGATGCTAAAGCTGAAACTCCACTACTTTGGCCACCTCATGCAAACAGTTGACTTATTGGATAAAACATTGATGCTGAGAGGGATTGGGGGCAGGAGGAGAAGGGGACCACCAAGGATGAGATGGCTGGATGGCATCATTGACTCGATGGACGTGAGTCTGAGTGAACTCCGGGAGTTGGTGATGGACAGGGAGGCCTGACGTGCTGCAATTCATGGGGTCGCAAAGAGTCGGACACAACTGAGTGACTGAACTGAACTGAACTGATTTGCTATAAAATGATTGGACTGGATGTCATGATCTCAGTTTTTAGAATGCTGAGTTTTAAGCCAGCATTTTCACTCTCCTGTTTCGTCTCCATCAAGAGTCTCTTTAGGTCCTCTTTGCTTCCTACCATTAAGGTGGTGTCATCTGCATATCTAACGATACTGATATTTCTCCAGGTATCTTGATTCTAGCTTGTAATTCATCCAGCCTGACATTTTGCAGGATGCACTCTGCACATAAGTTAAATGAGCACAGTGACGAGATGCAGCCTTGATGTACTCCTGTCCCAGTTTTGAACCAGTCTGTTGTTTCATGTCCCTTTCTATCTGTTTTTTCTTAACTTGCATACAGGTTTCTCAGGAAACAGGTAAGGCAGTCCAGTATTCCCATCTCTTTAAAATTTTTCCACTTCTTGGTATGATACACACAGTCAAAGGCTTCAGCATAGCCTTTCAATGAAGCAGTAGATGTTTTTCTGGAATTCCCTTGCTTTCTCCATGATCTGGCAGATGTTGGCAGTTTGATCTCAGGTTCCTCTGCCTTTTCTAAATCCGGCTTGTACATCTGGGATTTTTCAGTTCACATACTGTTTAAGCCCAGCTTGAAGGATTTTGAACACTCTCTTGCTAGCATGTGTCAGTTGTCATTTCTCCCTTTTCATTTCTTATTTTATTTGGATTGTCTCTCTTTTCTTCTTGGTGTTCCTGACTAGGCTTTTGTTGATATTTTTTTTTATCTTTTCAAACAACACTCTCTTGGTTTTGTTGATTTTTTTAATCATCTTATTGATCTATTTTACTTATATCCTCTCTAAACTTTATTGTTTCCTTCCTTTTGCTGACTTTGGGTTTTGATTCTTCTTCTTCTATTTCTTTTAGGTGATAGGTTAAGTCCTTCATTTGAGATTGTTTTTGTTTCTTGGGGAAGTCCTGTATCACTGTAAACTTTCCTCTTGGAACTCCTTGTGCTGCATTCCATAGATTTTTGTAAGGTTTTTGTTTTTATTGTCATTTTATTGAGGTATTTTTAAATTTCTTTGGTCTTGTCACTGACCCATTGAGTTTTTTTTTGGTAGTTTGTTTAGTCTTGACGTGTTATTTTCCCTTTTTTCTTTCTCCAGTTGATTTCTAGTTTCATACAGTTATTGTCAGGAAAAAATGCTGCATGATATTTCTATCCTCTTGAATTTGTTGAGGCTTATTTTTGGCCTTGTGTATTATCAGTCTTAGAGAATATTTCATGTGCACTTGACAAGAATGTGTATTCTGTGTTTTTTTTTGTTTGTTTGTTTTAAGTAAAGTCTTAAAAGTATCAGTTAAGTCTAATTGTTCCATTGTATCATTTAGGACCTCTTGTTGCCTTGTTAACTTTCTGTCTAGAAGATCTGTCCTTTGATGTCAATGGGGTGTTAAATCTTTTACTATTATTATATTCCTGTTAATTTCTCCCTATATGTCTGTTAGTATTTGTTTTGTATATTTAGGTGCTCCTGTATTTGGTGCATACATGTTAATGACTGTATTGTCCTCTTCTTGAATTAATCTCTTTATTTTTATACAATGTCTGTTATTATCTTTATTGGTTTTAATTTAAATTTTGATTTTGTCTGATACGAGCTTTGCTACCCCCCACTTTCTTGTCATTTTCATTTGCATGAAATATCTTTTTCCATTTTCTTAATTTCTATCTGTGTCTTTTGCCCTGAAGTCTCTTCTAGGCAACATATTGTACAATTGTGTTTTTCTTTCTAATCCAATCCACCACTCTGTGTTTTCTGATTAGACCATTTAGTTCATTGACATTTAAAATGATTATTGCTAGACATGTATCTATTGCCATTTCAACCTTCTTTTCTAGTTAATTTCATAGCTTTTTTTGTGTTGTTTTTTAACTTTCACAATTTAATGTTTGTCTTTTGTTTATGCTTGGGTTCATTTCTTTTCTCTTCTTTTCTTTTTTTTTTTTTTTTTGAGTCTATTACTTTTTAATTTGTAGTTACCTTGGTTTTCCATTGTGTGGACCCATAACTTTATCTGCTTGCTGTGGTTTTCTTTTTTTAATTTTTACAGAAGTATAGTTGATTTACAATGTGATATTCGTTTCTACTGTAAACAAAGTGAATCAGTTATACGTATACATATATCTACTCTTTTTTAAAAAATTTTATTTTTACTTTATTTTACTTTACAATACTGTATTGGTTTTGCCATACATTGACATGAATCCGCCATGGGTGTATACGAGCTCCCAATCCTGAATCCCCCTCCCACCTCCCACCCTATATCATCTCTCTGGATCATCCCCGTGCACCAGCCCCAAGCATCCTGTATCTTGTATTGAACATAGACTGGTGCTTCGTTTCTTACATGATAGTATACATGTTTCAATGCCATTCTCCCAAATAATCCCACCCTCTCCCTCTCCCTCATAGTCCAAAAGTCCATTCTATACATCTGTGTTTCTTTTGCTGTCTCGCATACAGGATCATCATGACCATCTTTCTAAATTCCATATATATGGGTCAGTATACTGTGTTGGTGTTTTTCTTTCTGGCTTGCTTCACTGTGTATAATAGGCTCCAGTTTCATCCATCTCATTAGAACTGATTCAAATTTATTCTTTTTAATGGCTGAGTAATACTCCATTGTGTATACATACCACAGCTTTCTTATCCATTCATCTGCTGATGGACATCTAGGTTGTTTCCATGACCTGGCTATTATAAACAGTGCTGCAATGAACACTGGGGTACATGTCTCTCTTTCAATTCTGGTTTCCTTGGTGCGTATGCCCAGCAGTGGGATTGCTGGGTCATAAGGCAGTTCTATTTCCATTTTTTTTAGGAATCTCCACACTGTTTCCCATAGTGCTGTACTAGTTTGCATTCCCACCAACAGTGTAAGAGGGTTCCCTTTTCTCCACACCCTCTCCAGCATTTATTGCTTGTAGACTTTTGGATCGCAGCCATTCTGACTGGTGTGAAATGGTACCTCATTGTGGTCTTGATTTGCATTTCTCTGATAATGAGTGATGTTGAGCATCTTTTCATGTGTTTGTTAGCCATCCATATGTCTTCTTTGGAGAAATGTCTATTTAGTTCTTTGGCCCATTTTTTGATTGGGTAGTTTATTTTTCTGGAGTTGAGCTGCAGGAGTTGCTTGTATATTTTTGAGATTAGTTGTTTGTCAGTTGCTTCATTTGCTATTGTTTTCTCCCATTCAGAAGGCGGTCTTTTCACCTTACTTAGAGTTTCCTTTGTTGTGCAGAAGCTTTCAATTTTAATTAGATCCCATTTGTTTATTTTTGCTTTTATTTCCAGTATTCTGGGAGGTGGATCATAGAGGATCCTGCTGTGATTTATGTCGGAGAGTGTTTTGCCTATGTTCTCCTCTAGGAGTTTTATAGTTTCTGGTCTTACATTTAGATCTTTAATCCATTTTGAGTTTATTTTTGTGTATGGTATTAGAAAGTGAAAATTGGAGAAGGAAATGGCAAGCCACTACAATGTTCTTGCCTGGAGAATCTCAGGGACATGGGAGCCTGGTGGGCTGCCATCTATGGGGTCGCACAGAGTTGGACACAACTGAAGCAACTTAGCAGCAGCAGCAGCCACCATGAAAACAATGAAAATATTCTTAGTTGTTTTTGTTGGTGAGATTTACTGAGGGTCGAGTGCTTTATATATTTTCAATGAAAAATTATTCTGAAACTGTTCTAAGTTAATGAGATTAATGAGTAATTCAATATATATATCAGTGAAATCAATGGTATATGTATTTTATTGGATAAATCTGGAGTTTTTCCTTCTAGCTATATTTCCATAATTATAAATCACAGAGCCACACAATTTGATGTACTTCTTAATTAAAACTGCAATGACTCATCAAACAAAAAATTATAAGAATAGACTTTAGAAGCATAATAAATATCACTATATACTTAAAGATCTTTAGAATAAAATGGAGTATCATTTACCTTTCATAGCTTAAAACATTAGAGATATTAAAAGATTTGCTACTTTTGACAAATGCTAAAGATTTCTGAAATTAACATATAGACATATAATTACATTTATATTGTTCATGTTTACAAGAAAAAGATTCAAAGCCTACTTTGTTTATTCATAGCAAATTCAATTGTTGAAACAATTAATAATAGTTTCTTATAGCCATCTGTGGTTTTAGTAGGCATATTGGATTTCTCACAATATTCTCCAAAATCATCAACCAAGAGTAGGATGTAGTAAGAGCTTTATGACAACACAAAAATATATTATACCACTGAATTATACCCATGTTTATGTAAAAACAAGTATTTCTAATGTCAGAGACTCAAAATGCCCAGTGTACATGTTCATTAAGACAAGAGCATCATCATATTACTGAAGTGATGCAAAAACACCTTTTATGCTAGCCATATCTCTTCTCTTTCAGGAATGTATACATTAAGCAATATTCTATGTCCCAGGCAGTGCTTTACAATCTCACTCTTCTTCCAGACGTAACTATGAATCAGCCACAAGATCCTATTTGCAAGTTCTTGAATGTAACCTATATTTGTTTGCCTCTGGCTTTCTTCTATACTCAGTCTAGAACTTTTTCTAAATATTCTCTTTTCTTGCATCCCTATCTGGCCTTTATAAATGCTGCTCATTCTTCAAAATATAGCTAAAATTGTATTTCCCCCTGAAGTCCTCAGTCACTACAAGCAGGAATTAATCATACCTTCCTTGGGGCTCCATAGCATTATGTTTATACTTAACTTTTGACACCTGTCACTTCATGCATTTTGTTATGGTTTTTTTGGAACACATTTTTCTTCCCCACTAAATTGTAAAATCATTTAGGTCAAGTACAACACCTTCATAAACACTGGCTGAATTTAATTTAATTCTTAATGTTCTGCAAGAAATACACAGAAAAAAAAAATACGTTCTTTACTCTTATTAAAATATATTCCTCCCCAACAATTACTCCCAGCAGTAAATGAATTTTGAGGTACTGTTTATGAACATGGGTGCCTAATAAATTTTTTTTTATGAACTCTCCCTTAATGTGAGATTACCTAAAAGAGACACAAAAACTCTGAAACAAATTATTTTCCTTTTTTTCCTGGAGTCCAGATACAAAATCACAGTGGATAGTTTTCTTTATTACCCCTGAATTAAGTAAATTAAAGTTTTTATAACTCTGTCTAGACTGGTGGTTATGAGCTTTCCGGCAAATAGGGGTATCATTTCACTATCAAAAATATTAACAATCTCTACATCATTTTGTGTGCTGCTATATCCTCAGTACTTGGAACAATGTCTAGCTCATTGGTATTCTATTCACTCCTCTGTCCCTTACTCCAACATTTCTTAGAGCCCAGTTAAATTTCCAGTTACAGACACTACCACTTAATCACTTTGCCCCGCTGCAAACCCTTCCCCCCTCAGACACACACATACACACATTCTCTCCCTTCTGTTCCCTCCATCTCTCTCCCTCTCTGTCTCTTTCTGCATGTTTGCATTTTCCTTCCCATCAGGTTCTAATGCTTCTTCATGAAATTTCTTCTTTGCTTATATCCTCGACTCACTCCATCTTACCAATTGGGCTAAATCTCAACCATGGCTAAACCCAGCTATCCTCATATTCTACTCCTGCCTCTGAGCAGATGAAAATGGCTACAGAAAAACATTCCTCTGTGCTGAGATTTCACGTTTTTGTTGCTATTGTCCAGTCACTAAGTCGTGTCAGACTCTTTGCAACCCCATGGACTGCAACATGCCAGGCTTCTCTGTCCTTCACTATCTCCCAGAGTTTGCACAAACTCATGTCCATTGAGTCAATGATGCCATTCAAACATCTCATCCTCTGTTGCCCCCTTCTCCTCCTGCCCTCAATCTTCCCAGCATCAGGGTCTTTTCCAGTGAGTCAGCTCTTTACATCAGGTGCCCAAAGTATTGGAGCTTCAGCTTTGGCACCAATCCGTCCAGTGAATATTCAGGGTTGATTGCATTTAGGATTGACTGGTTGGATCTCCCTGCTATCCAAGGGACTTTCAAGAGTCGTTTCCATCACCACAGTTAGAAAGCATCAGTTCCTTGGTGCTCAGCTTCCTTATGGTCCAACTCTCATGTCCATACATGACTATGGGAAAAATTTGTTATGATGAATCACTAGTGAAGCCACATGAGCAACACTGAACCACCCAGCCCTTATTCTCAACGGAGGAGCTGGCTTCATATTTCACTGAGATTTTTCACTTGCTATTCCTCCAAATTTACCAAATAACCTTCATCTTACCCTCTGCATGCACCTCTGTTACACTGGAAGACCTCTCTGTACTCCTACACAGGAGATGACCTATATGTACTCCTACACAGGCCTGTAACAGGAGAAAAAATAGGCTCAGAAAAGTTTCAAAGCATGCCCCTATGAAGGGGTTAGCATTTGAACTTAGGCATCCTGATGCTTATAAATTCCCAAAGTAGATGTTTATTTGCTTGGATGAAAAAATGACATATAGCATTAGAAGAAAAATTAGACAAGCATGGGGTCTAGTTATGATGCTAACTTTTACTAGTTGCCTGACTTTTCTCATATTATCAAGGTTCTCAAGGCCTGTGCTTTCTCATCTGCAAAATTGGAGCTAATAAAACTTATGTTACACATAACTGATTGTATGTTATTGAAGTTTTAGTAGGTACCCCACAAATGTGTTTTCCTCTTCCAATGATACAGAGGCTGAGACTTAGTATCATACTGCTTTATATTTTCCAGAGTAAAACATGGCAGAAATTCTATAACTACATGGGAGAAAAAAAAAGAGAGAGAAATATTGACTAAAATATGCATATTTATGTTCATTTCATTGTACTTTGAAATTTTACATTAGGAATTACTATTTTAACCCAAATATAAAATATAAGCATGGGCTTCCTTGGTGGCTCAGATGGTAAAGAATCCACCTGCAATGCAGGAAATATAGGTTCAACCCCTGCGCTGAGAAGATCCCTTGGAGAAGGGGATGGCAACCCACTCCAGTATTCTTGCCTGAGCAGAGGAGCCTAGGGAGCTACAGCCTGGCAGAGTTGGACCAACTGAGCAACTAACACTTGAATACATGAGCATAAACTGTAAAACAGTTAATTTTATAGCACATGTTATGTAAAGAATAGTGGACCAAGGGTCCTATTATAAGGAACCTGTAATTTCTTCCTTATACTTGCTTGTCATTGCTCCAAATGCCATCACCAGTTTACGATAATATGTGCCTACTATTTATTTCACTGTTCTGACTTAACTATATATAGTTCAGTCATATATTTGGCAAAACAACCTATCTTCTCAGTTATTAATTATTATAAATGTCTCCTTCAAATCATGGCAAAAATAAAAGATAGGCAGCAAGTTCCCCCAACCCCCACACAGTGACACATGAAAAGTTGGCCACTTAGAAATATTGTCAATAAGGAGATTTTGAAGCCATCTTTCAAATTCTGATGCCTAGCGTTACCATATTGTGACAGGTGACTTTAAAGGATAGAATAAATCTTCCAACCTACTGTTCTTTCTGCAAGTTGCAGATTTATTTCCCTCTCAAATTACAGCCTTCACTCTTGTTTAATTTTCATTGTCCTAATAATTCATCACAGTAGGCTTCATCTCAATGTGACAGCAAAAAAAAAAAAGGAATCTTTGCTGGTGCTCAACCAATTCACATTTGAGAGAAGAATTTATTCAGAATAAATGTTAATAAAATGCAAGCCCAGATTGCTAGATAATGTTAAGATACAGCTATATATAGATAATCAAAGAAGTCTGCTTCAGATATAAACCTCTAATATCCATGATTGGAATTTAATATTTCAGCTTCAAATAATTTACCATGACTAAAATGGCTATGATTAAAGCTGACCTCAGTGTCCCTCTTACTTTACTAAGAGCACAAATAAATATATAATTGTAAATATCAAATAGTCATCATTCTATTCTATTGATAGAAGTTGAAAGTTAATGATAAAATGACAGTGAATGATACTACCTTTTTAAAAACTTAGCACATCCACTTTGAACTCTAGTATTTACTAGTACATAAATGAGGGAGAGAAGACTAAGATCTGCAAAAGCAAATCCAAGATATTAATTTGAATTTGACTTTCATTGATATGTCTTCTTCCTCTAGCCCAAATATATAAACTTTGTGTGCACAAATGAAAATAAAGCTGCAGTCAAGGAGGGAAGTGTATGACAGAGACCTCACCTTTCACTTCCTTTGACATCTGTCTGACCTTCTAAGATTGTACCTTTTTAGATAACTGTTAAATACAGACATATCCCCATAATAATCTTGGCTAAATCAGGGTAGAGAAATCCTGAATGCTGTACACATATTTTAATTGGTGATTATTAGACATAACATATAAGCTTCGGTTTCCACCTGTCTAATGAAAGAGTAGCTTCCCTGGTGGCTCAGATGATAAGGAATCTGCCGGCAATGTAGGAGACACAGGTTTGATCCTTGGGTCAGGAAGATATCCTATAGAAGGGAATGGCTACCCACTCCAGTATTCTCCAGTACGTGGAGAATTCCATGGACAGAGGAGCCTGATGGCCTACAGTCAGGGGGTTGCAGAGTCGGACACGACTGAACAACTAACGCTTTCAATGAAAGAGTAGCAAACTCAAATAATTGTAGGGGCTAGACATAAAATGCAAATTTAGGATTCAGAACAGTGGACACTGTTAGGGATCACAGAGTGCATGACCTTTGAGAAAATATTCAAATTTAAAAATATATGAAACACTATTCCAATAGATAAGTCCCCTTTAGTTACCAGTTTTTAACCCCCAGCCAGCATTATTCTAGTTTTATTTTCTACCATGAAAGCATAGAATGAACATCACATTCAGGAGTATTTATAATGGGCAAAGAGCATGAAAGGTCAACTATAGCCATTGGGATTGTCTGCTGGTCATTTCTTAAGGTTGGATAAGCTTTAAATTGAATTTATAAAGGCAGTGTTCCAAATGAAAATACAGATCAGTAAAGACATAAAAGATATTCCTCACCTTAAATAGAATGACAGTATTCACCTCTGAATGATAGCTGTAGCAGTCATATTTTTTGATTATCACTGAGTTCCACAGATTATTTCTGTGGCCTCAAGAGTTCCTGGAGTTCATAGCTTCCTTAAAATGTGTGCTTCTGGAATCCTTATAAATCCTCCAGAACTACTAAATAAATCCTAGCTTTGTTCATTTTGGATAAACACAAATACCACACGTGGGACATTCAAATATTAAAACTTGCTTACATTGGGCACAGTAGTTTAGGCAAGCTTACTTTAACATTTATAAAAGCAAGTAAAATTCATGACTTTTATAATTTTAAAGTGATATTTCAACATAATATCAACTCATGCTTGCAAATTCTTTTCGAGGCTATTGAACTCTCCCTAACTTGCTGGCTGATTTGTGTGAATTTCCTTATTGTGCTCATTTGTAAATTATCCAAAAGCTGGAAAGAGGCTGTAGATCTTGGTACAGCAAGTTATGTTCTCATAACTAGTTAGATAAGGTCCAAGAAGTAATTTCTTCTCAAGCCTTCCATTGAATTTTAAAAGAATTTGTGGTTTCAGCTTTCTGTATTTTCATCCCATGTTAACAGGTGCCTACTTAATCCATGTGAGCTTGTCATGCTCAGTTGTAATGTGACTGATCTAGGATTGCTTCCAAGCTCTACAGACAGCACATTCCACTCAAAGCACTCCTTTCTTAAAGTATAAACTTTGTAAATAAAAACCAGAAATCAATCTCTGTGTTTACTATGAACATGACTAGAAATAAATATCCATATACTTACTAGACAAGTTCTTCATTTCTGGCCAGCTCAAGTCAACATAAAATTAAATGGAATAGAAAAAATTTTTGAAAATGTGCATGCTCTAAGAGTTTACATAAGAGTTAATGATGTAAACATTTTTCCCCAAAAGGAGAAAAACATCCAGAAGAGATAAGATTCTAAATATGAAAACTACACAGAGAAATAGACTTCTGGTAATATCCCAAATAATTTAATTAAAAATGCCTAAAGCCATCTGTGTTATTATATGAATATATTTGGTCTTTAACCTTGGTTCCAGGCACAGAGTTTTAAAAACCCTGGGAATTCCATGAGTGATAATGGTGATAAGTATCTTTTGTTCTTTTTTGTTTAAATTATATAACTCTTGGCAGTGCCCCTAAATAGCTTCAAGATAGCTTTACAGAAAAGATCAAGCCTTAATTAAAAGTTTGGAACTTTCAACATCACCTCACAACTTCCAGGTTTTTGAGATAGGGCTGAAATCTATACCTGTTGAGGTGTTGGGAAGGTGTTTTCCTAGAAGGAGCATGGAATCTCTGTATGCCAATACATACCGCTGTACTTTGCCTATGTGTCTCTTCTATTTGGCTGTTCCTGTGTTGTATCCATACAATGAATGAAAAAGGTAAGTAGAGTGTTTTTCTGAGGTCCTTGAGAGATAGGAACTAGATTTAAGGAACTAGATCATATAGACAGAGTGCCTGATGAACTATGGATGGAGGTTCGTGACATTCTACAAGAGACAAGAATCAAGAACATCCCCATAAAAAGAAATGCAAAAAAGCAAAATGGCTGTCTGAGGAGGCCTTGCAAATAGCTATGAAAAGAAGAGAACAACAAGCAAAGGACAAAAGGAAAGATATTCCCATTTGAATGCAGACTTCCAAAGAATAGCAAGGAGAATAAGAAAGCCTTCCTCAGTGATCAGTGCAAAGAAATAGAGGAAAACAATAGAACTGAAAAGACTAGAGATCTCTTCAAGAAAATTAGAGATACCAAAGGAACATTTCATGCAAAAATGGGCTCAATAAAGGACAGAAATGGTATGGACCTAACAGAAGCAGAAGATATTAGGAAGAGGTGGCAAGAATACACAGAAGAAGTGTACAAAAAAGATCTTCATGACCCAAATAATCATGATGATGTGATCACTCACCTAGAGCCAGACATCCTGGAATGTGAAGTCAAGTGGGCCTTAGGAAGCATCACTACAAACAAAGCTAGTGGAGGTGATGGAACTGAAGATGAGCTATTTCAAATCCTGAAAGATGATGCTGTGAAAGTGCTGCACTCAATATGCCAGCAAATTTGGAAAACCCAGCAGTGGCCACAGGACTGGAAAGTCAGTTTTCATTCCAATCCCAAAGAAAGGCAATGCAAAAGAATGCTCAAACTACCGCACAATTGCACTCATCTCACATGCTAGTAAAGTAATGCTTAAAATTCTTCAAGCCAGGCTTCAGAAATACATGAACTGTGAACTTCCAAATGTTCAAGCTGGTTTTAGAAAAGGCAGAGGAACCAGAGATCAAATTACCAACATCTGCTGGATCATCAAAAAACAAGAGAGTTCCAGAAAAACATCTATTTCTGCTTTATTGATTATGCCAAAGCCTTTGACTGTGTGGATCACAAAAAACTGTGGAAAATTCTGAAAGAGATGGGAATACCAGACCACCTAACCTGCCTCTTGAGAAACCTGTATGCAGGTCAGGAAGCAACAGTTAGAACTGGACATGGAACAACAGACTGGTTCCAAATAGGAAAAGGAGTACGTCAAGGCTGTATATTGTCACCCTGCTTATTTAACTTATATGTAGAGTATATCACGAGAAACGCTGTACTGGAGGAAGCACAAGCTGAAATCAAGATTGCCAGGAGAAATATCAATAATTTCAGATATGCAGATGATACCACCCTTATGGCAGAAAGTGAAGAAAAACCAAAGAGTCTCTTGATGAAAGTCAAAGAGGAGAGTGAAAAAGTTGGCTTAAAGCTCAACATTCAGAAAACTAAGATCACTGCATCTGGTCCCATCACTTAATGGGAAATAGATGGGGAAACAGTGACTGACTTTATTTTGGGGGGCTCCAAAATCACTGCAGATGGTGATTGCAGCCATGAAATTAAAAGACACTTACCCCTTGGAAGGGAAGTTATGACAAACCTAGATAGCATATTCAAAAACAGAGACATTACTTTGCCAACAAAGATCCTTCTAGTCAAGGCAATGTTTTTTCCAGTGGTCATGTATGGATATGAGAGTTGGATTGTGAAGAAAGCTGAGTGCAAAAGAATTGATTCTTTTGAACTGTGGTATTGGAGAAGATTCTTGAGAGTCCCTTGGACTGCAAGGAGATCCAACAAATCTATTCTAAAGGAGATCAGTCCTGGGTGCTCTTTGGAAGGACTGAAGCTAAAGCTGAAACTCCAGTACTTTGGCCACCTCATGCGAAGAGTTGACTCATTGGAAAAGACTCTGATGCTGGGAGGGATTGGGGGCAGGAGGAGAAGGGGAGGACAGAGGATCAGATGGCTGGAATGCATCACCGACTCAATGGACATTAGTTTGAGTGAACTCCAGGAGTTGGTGATGAACAGGGAGGCCCGGTGTGCTGCAGTTCATGGGATCACAAAGAGTCAGACACAACCGAGCAACTGAACTGAATTGAACAGCTTTATATTAAAAAAAAAAAACAGCAAAAATTAACACAAATCAACCCAATGGGTCATTTACCATGACCCCCTTTATTGTATTAAAGTTTGTTTTAACCTTTGTCTTTTTATAAGGTACTCTTTTGTTGTTATTTTTATTTTTCTTATTTCTTTTTTGTTTCATTGTTCATGTTTTTTACTTTTTTCTCTTTTTTATTAAAGTATGATAAACTTACAAAATTATATTAATTTCAGGTATATAATACTATGATTCAATGTTTTTATATATTATGAAATTATCCCCATTGTCTACCTACCATTTGTCACCATATAAAGTTATTATAATATAAATTATATTATTGACCTATTATTGATTATAATCCCTATGCTGTACATTGTATTGCATGGCTTATTTTATTGGAAATTTGTTCTAATCCTCTTCACCTATTTTGCCCATCTCCACGTTTCCCCCCTCAGTCAACCACCAGTTTGTTCTCTACATCTATGAGTCTTTGTTTTGTTTTTTCATTCATTTCAATTTTTAGAGTCCACATACAAGAGAAATTGTATAGTATTATCTTTCTGATTTATTTTACTTAATATAATACCCTCTAGGTTCATTCATGTTATTGCAAATGTTAAGATTTCATTATGTTTATATTGTTGAGTAATATTTCATTATGCGTATAACATACTGAGCGACTGAACTGAACTGAATACAAAGAACATTGGAGAGCAGATATATTTTCTGCTAAAAGTAATTTTTTGTTTTCTTCAAATGAAAACCAAGAAGTGAACTGCTAAATCTTATGGAAGTATCATTATTTTATAAGGTACCTCCCTACTGTTTTCATAGTGACTTCACCAACTTGCAGTTCCAATAACAGTTCACAGGGTTCCCTTTTCTTCACATCCTCAGCAAAACACTTGTCCTTATTGTGTTTTTGGTGATAGCCATTGTGGATTTGATTAGCATTTCCCTGGTGATTGGACTTCCCTGGTGGCTCAGCTGGTAAAGACGGAGAGACTCACTTCCCTGGTTATTAGTGATGTTGAGCATTTTTTATGTGTCTATAGCCCTCTGGAAGACTTTAGAAAAGTTTTTTTTAGAGCCTCTACTCATTATTTAATGAGTTTTTAAATATTGAATTGTATGAGTCCTTTATCTATATTGGATATTAACCCCTTTCAAATATAACTTTCAAAAATATCTCCCATTCAGTAGACTGCCTTTTCATTTTGCTATACAAAAGTTTTTTAGCTTGATATTATCTCATTTATGTTTGCTTTTGTTTCCCTTGTCAGAGGAAAGAGATTTTTAAAAAATTACTAAGATCAATGTCAAAAGTATACTGCCTTATATATTCCTCTAGGAGTTTCATAATTTCAGGCCTTACATTTACATCTTTAATATATCTTGAATTTATTTTTATATATGTTATGAGAATGTGGTCTAGTTTTTTTTGTTGTTCTTGTTGTTGTTTTTTTTTTCTTTTTTTTTTTTGCTTGTAGCTATACAGTTTTCCCAACATCAATGAAAAGTCTGTTTTCTCTATTTTATATTCTTGCTTACTTGGTCATAAATTAATTGACCATATAAACATGAATTTATTTCTGGGCTGTCAATTCTGTTTCATTAACTTATTTGTCTATTTTTGTGCCAGTAGCTTTGTAATACAGTTAGAAATCAGAAAGCTTGATACCTCCAGTTTTGTCATTTCTTCTCAAGATTTCTTTGGCTATTTGAAGTCTTTTGTGATTCCACACAAATGATACAATTATTTGCTCTACTTGTGTGAAAAATGTCTAGGGTACTTTGTGATTGTAGTGAATCTGTAGATTTTTTTTTGTATGTATAATAAATACATCTTAATAATATTAATTCTTCCAGTTCAATGGGTTATCTCTCTATTTGTATTATCTTCAATTTCTTCTATTATTGTCTTACAGTTTTCAGAGTATTTAGGTCTTTCACTTCCTTGGTTAAATGTATTCCTAAATACTTTATTCTTTTTTGATGTGGTGGAATCTTTAGGGTTTTCTATATATAGTATCATGTCATGTGTGACTGTTTTGTTTCCATCCAATTTGGATGCCTTTTCTTTCTTTTTATCATCTGATGTCTGTGGCTAGTATTTTCAAAACTATGTTGAATAAATGGCAAGAGTGGACATGCTTTCTTGTTCCAGGTCTTAAAGGAAACACTTTGAAGTTTTTCACTGTTGAGTATGATGTTGGGTTTGGCACATATAGCCTTTATTATGTTGAAGTTTATTTCCTCTCTACTTTGTTGAGAATCTCTACCATAAATTGATGTTAAATTTTGTTATATGCTGTTTTCTGCATCTGTTGAGATAATCATAAAATTTTGATTCTTCCTTTTGTTAATGTGGTATGTTACACTGATTAATTTGTAGATGTTAAGCCATTATTTCGCCCTGGGTTAAATTCCATTTGATCACAGTATAAGATCCCATAAGTATTGCTGAATTTGATTTGTTAATATTTTTTGAGGATTTTTGCATCTACAATAATCTAGTATATTGACCCATTATTTTCTTGTAGTGGTTTTGTCTGGTTTTGATATCAGGTTAATGCTGGCCTTATAAAATAAATTTGGATGCAATCTTGTTGGGTTTTGGAATGGTTTGAGGAGGATCAGTATTGAATCTTCTTTAAATGTTTGGTAGAGTTCTCCCACGAAGCTTTCTTGTCCTAGACTTTTGCTGGTTGGGAGGTTATTGATTAGTGACTGAATTTTATTACTGATAATCAGTCAGTTCAGGTTTCCTATTTCTCCCTGCTCCCTATTCTGTTTTAGAAAATTTGTATTATAGAATAATTTCTTATTTAATAATTTCTTACATTTTCCAGTGTGTTGCTGTATAATTCTTCATAGTAATTTCATGATTCATGATTGCTTGCATTTCTGTGATACTGGTTATAACTTTTCCTTTCTCATTTCTGATTTTATTAATTTGGATGTTCTTTTTTTTTAATTTTTGTGTCTGGCTAAAGGTGATCAATTTTGTTTATCTTTTCAAAGAACCAGCTCTTAGCTTCATTGATCTTTTCTATTGCTTTTGTGTCTCTGTTCCATTTATTTCCACTCTAATCTTTTCTTCCGTCTTTTCTAACTTTTGGTTTTACTCATGTGTTAGATTGCTTATTTGAGATTTTTCTAATTTCTTGAGGTAGGATTGTTTTGCTAGAGCATTTCCCTCTTAGAACAGCTTTTCCTGCATCCCATAAATTTGAATGTTGTGCTTTCATTTTCATTTGTCTCCAGAATTTTTTTTTTAATTTCCTCTTTGATTTCTTTGTTGACCCATTCATTGTTTAGTAGTATGTTGTTTGGTCTCCATGTGTTTGTGCTTTTTCTTTTTTTCTCTTATAATTGGTTTCTAGTTCCATGCTGTTTTGGTAGAAAAAGATGTTTGATATTATTTTAATCTTACTAATTTTTTGAGGCTTGTTTTAACATGTGATCTATCCTGGAGAATGTTCCATGTGCTCCTGAAAAGAATATATATTCTGCAACTTTTGGATGGAATGTTCCATATATATGTGTGCATGTGTGCACTGCATTTATTTGGCCAAATGGCCAATTCTTCCATGTTGATTTCTGTCTGGATGACCTCTCCATTGATAAATGGGGTATTAAATTTGCTTAATATTATGTTACCATCAAAAGTACTATATTACCTAAAAGGACTATATATTTCTCCCTGCTCCATGTTTTATGTTTTTTACATCATAGTTTGTCTTTTTTTAAAGGAATGATTTATCTGGAACATTTTTAAATGCATAGTCATTTAATGTATGAAATGTTATTAATGAAACTAAATTTTTACATTTGCCTCATTTATGTGCTAGTTTTAATGAGATATCATTCACATCATGGATTTAAAGAATACAATTCAGGGGCTTTTGGCATATTCAGAGTTTTATGTAATCATCACACATTCATCACCATAATCAATTTTAGAATATTTCATCACCCAAAAAGAAACCTCATGCAAATTAGTAGTCATTCTCCATTTCTCCCCAACCCCAGCCCTAGGCACCCACAACTCTATTTCTTTTTCTATAGATTTGTTTATTCTGGACATTTCATAAAGGTGTAATTATACAACAGGTGGTCTTTTGTGTCTGCTTTCTTTCAGTTAATATGGTGTTTTCAGGTTAATCCATGTTGTCGCATATATCAGTACTTTATTCTTTTTTGCTGCTGAATAACATTCCATCGTGTGGATATATCACATGCTTTTTTTCATTCATAAGTTTCCGTTTGAAGCTATAATGAATACTGCTACTATGAACATCAGTGTACAATTTTTTGTGTGGATATATTTTCATTTCTCTTGAGTGCAACTTCTGGGTGATATATTAACATTAGATCTAACTAATTAAGGAACTACCACACTATTTTCCAAAGCAACTACATCATTATACAAACTCACAAGCACTTTATGAGTGCTCCAATTTCTCTACATCCTCACCAACATTTGTTATCATCTGTCTTTTTTATTACAGACATTCCAGTGAGTAGGAGATGGCATCTCATTGTAGTTTTGACTTGCATTTTCCTAGTGGCGAATAATATTGAGCATTTTTCCATGTGTATGTGTTTACTGGCTATTTGCATATCTTATTCAGAGAAATATCCATTCAGATCTTTTGCTCATTTTAAAATTGGGTTGTCTTTTTATACTTGAGTTGTGAGTTTTCTTTATATTTTCTATATACAAGTACCTTATCAAATGGGATATGTGATTTGAAAATATTTTCACTCACTCTATGGGCTATTTTTTCTTTTTGGATAGTATTCTTTGAAGTACAAAAGATTTGGCTTTAAGTATAATTTACCCATTTTTAAATATACATATATTTGTGATTTTGGTGTCATACCTAAGAAAGCATGGTGTAATTAGCCTAACAATTGTTTAAACTTGTGTTTTCTTCCAAGAGTCTTATAGTTTTAGCTCTTACGTTAAGTTTTTTGATCCACTCAGTGTTAATTTTTGTAAACAATGTGAGGTTGGATTTGGCATCATTCTTTGGCATATGGGTATCTAGTTGTCTAAGAAACATTTGTTGAAAAGACTATCCTTTCTCCATTGATTTATTTTGGTACCTTTGTTGAAAATCAACTAACTGTAACTAAACATTTATTTCTGGACACCCAGTTCCATTTCATTTATCTATGTATATTTTTCTTTAAGCCAGTACCACACAGTCTTGATTACTGTAAATCTGAAGCAAATTTTGAAATCAGAAAGAGTGAACCCTCCAAATTTATTCTTTTCAAGATTGTTTAGGCTATTCTCAGTTCCTTGAATTACCACAGGAACTTTCACATATATTTTTATTTCTAGTTGTGGCTTTTTTTTTACTTTGAGAAGACTCTTTAAAATTCCTTGTAAGGCCAGTTTAGTGGTGATGAATTCCTTTAGTTTTTGCTTGTCTGGGAAATTCTCTCTCCTTCAGTTCTGAGTGATAATCTTACCAGGTAGAATATCCTTGCTGTTAAGGGTGTTTTTTTTTTCCACTTCTTCTTTTAATACCTTAAATATATTATGTTACTCCTTGCATGTAAAAATTTTGCTGAAAAATCAGCTCTTATCTAATAGTGACTCCTTTTACATAACTAGCTGTGTCTTGCCTTTAAAATTCTTAAACTTTTGCCATTTTAATTATGGTCTATTTTGGTGTTTATTTCTTTGTGTTCATCTTATTTGGGATTCTCTGTGCTTTCTGGACCAAGATGTCTGTTTCTTCACCAGGTTAAGAAAGTTTTCAGCTATTATTTCTTCCAATAAATTTTCTGTGCCCTTTACTCTCCTATTTCTGGGACACCAGAAGTGTGAATGTCAGTGCATTTGATGTTGTCTCAGAAATCCTTTTAAAATATTCTCATTTTTTAAAATTATTTTTTCTTTTTATTGTTCTGAATGGGTGATTTCTACCATTCTGTCTTCTAGATAGCTTATCCATTTTTCAGTATCATCTAATCTGTATATTTTTTCACTTATTGTATTCTTTAGCTATGATTGGCTCTTTCTTATATTTTCTAACTCTGTTGAAGTTCTCACTTTCTTCTTCCATTTTTTGAACTCTTTATCAGGTAAATTACTTATCTTCATTGATTAGGATTTTCTCCTGTGATTTTTTCTCGCTCTCTCTCTTTTTTTTTTTTTTTTTTTTAGTTAGAACATATTCCTCTGCTTCCTAATTTTGAGTTCTTGTGTTTATTTCCACGAATTAGGTGAAACAGGTACCTCTCCTAATCTTAGGGATGTGGACTTATATAGGAGGGTCCACTGCATAAATTGTGCCAGGCAGCTTTTGCAGGCTGTGTGTGTGCTAAGTCACTCCAGTAGTATCCAACTCTGTGTGACTCTATAGACTGTAGCCTTCCAGGTTCCTCTGTCCATGGGATCCTCCAAGTAAGAATACTAAAGCAGGTTGCCATGCCCTCCTCCATAGGATCTTTCCAACCCAAGGATCAAACCCACATCTCTAAAGTCTCCTGAATTGGCAGGCAGGTTCTTTACCACTAGCACCACCTGGGAAGCCCCTTTGTCAGGCTAGATGGAGCTAAAGCAGGAATGATCCAGAGGTGCCCTAGGGCACTCCTTGCCCAAGTCTCCTTGGTAAGATAGCTGGAGTTGGGTCAGTCTTGGGTGTGGAACTGGGGTCATTCTAGTTGGACAGCTAGAGCTGAAATGGGTGCTGCCCAAGACCACTCTGGTGGTGTAGATGGAGCTGAAACAGGCTTAGGATGCACTACACCAGCATCACCCTGGTGGGACAGGTGGAGTTGGAGTGGGCATGGTTAAAACCAGTGTAGGCTAGATCTCTAAGGTGCACTTGGACAGTCTTGGAAGCTGACTGGAGCACCTGGATTATGTTCCCGGCAGCACTTATGCAAAGTAGAGAGGGAGCTCAAAAAATGGCACTCTTTGACACTTCCAGCTCCAAGGAGAGTTGTAGCAGTTTCTCATCAGTTTGGCAGGCCTTCTAGTGTTGGTATATAGATTTATTTCATGTATAGGTGCCTAAAATGGGAGAGAGGAAACAAATCCATGTGGAAGAATTCCAAAGTATCTATGTCGATCCTCTGCCTTCAAGGAGGTAGAACCTAATTTCCCACTCCTTAATCACTATACATAATGACTTCCCTTGAAAGAGTCCATTATGAGGGGTTGGGAGTTTAAGTGTGTGGTGAAGAATCCTGAAAAATAATGCCTCAGCCTGGTGATCAATGTCAACATCAGTAATGTAAAGTCAGAGTAAGGGTATGTTCTTTTGGTGATGAAAACATTATTTTACTTCTGAGGTATTTTTCCCAAGAATATACAACACCTGTATAACCATTAGAAAAACATCAGGCAAATTTCAATTCAGGAGCATCCTATAATATAAGTGACCTATACTCTTCATATCTATCAGTCATAAAAAAAATGAGAAAAGTCTGAGAAACTGTCATACTTGTGACAGTTTTAGTTAAGAATCATGTTTCAACATTTGTTCATCAATTATTAGAAATGCACCATACTGTTAGATGTTAATAATAAGGTAACCTAGTGTAGTATATATGGAGACTGTGTAGTTTCCCCACAATTATCCTGTAAATCTAGAATTATTCTAAAGTTAAAGAGTTTATTTTTAAAAGTATGATCATTTCATTCAGTAGCTAATGGTAAGGAATGAAGACAATGAATATAAATGTTTCTTGGCTTCCCAGGGAAAACTAATTTCACTGTAGTTACGATGATAGAGGACATAATGTCATAGTGTAACCAATAATATATTCAATATTTAAACACTTGATAAAGCTGGTTGTCTGATTTGATATCATGTTAGGCCTCTACTTATTCCTAGCAGTAGTAGTTGTTGTTGCTCAGTCATCAAGTCATGTCTGACTCCTTGTAACCCCATGAACAGCAGCATGCTAGGCCTCTCTGTCCCTCACCACCTCCCAGAGTTTGCCCAAGTTCACATCCATTGAATCAGTGATGCCATCAACCATCTTATCCTCTATCACCCACTTCTCCTTAAGCCTTCAATTTTTCTCAGCATCAGACCTTTTCCAAAGAGTCAACTATTTGTGTCAGGTGACCAAAGTATGGAAACTTTAGCATCAGTCCTTCCAATGAATATTCAGGGTTGATTTCTATTAGGGTTGACAGGTTTGATCTCCCTGCAGTCCAGGGGACTCTCAGGAGTCTTCTCTAGCACCACAGTTGGAAAGCATAAATTATTCAGTGCTCTGCCTTCTTTATAATCCAACTCACATCTGTACATGACTACTGGAAAAGCCATAACCTTGACTATAAGGACTTTTGTTGGCAAAGTGATGTCTTTGCTTTTTAATGCACTGTTTATGTTTGTCATAGCTTTCCTTACAAGAAGCAACTGTCTTCTAATTTCATGGCTGCAGTCACCATCCACAGGGATTTTGGAGCCCAAGAGGTGGAAATCTGTTACTGCTTCCACTTTTTCTCCTTCTATTTGCCATGAAGTGATGGAACTGGATGCCATGAACTTCATTTCTTGAATGTTGAGTTTTAAGTCAGGTTTTTCACTCTCCTGTTTCACTCTCATCAAGAAGTTCTTTCATTCCACTTTGCTTTCTGCCATTACAATGCTATCATCTTCATATCTGTGGTTTTTTATATTTCTCCCTGTAATCTTGATTCTAGTGTGTAACTCATTCAGCCTAGCATTTTACATGATATGTTCTACATATAATTTAAATAAACAGGGTAACAAAAAACAGCCTTGTAGTGCTCCTTTCTCAATTTTGAACCAGTCAGTTGTTCCAAATAATGTTCTAGCTGTTCCATCTTGACCCGCATATAGGTTTCTTAGGAGACAGGAAATATGATCTGGTATTCCCTTCCTTTAAGAATTTTCCAAGGTTTGTTATGATCCACACCGTCAAATGGAAAAGGGAAAAGAGTTCCAGAAAAACACCTATTTCTGCTTTATTGACTATGCCAAAGCCTTTAACTGTGTGGATCACAATAAACTGTGGAAAATTCTGAAAGAGATGGGAATCCCAGACAACCTGACCTGCCTCTTGAGAAATCTGTATGCAGGTCAGGAAGCAACAGTTAGAACAGGACATGGAACAACAGACTGGTTCAAAATAGGAAGAGGAGTATGTCAAGGCTGTATATTGTCACCCTGCTTATTTAACTTATATACAGAGTACATAATGAGAAACATTGGGCTGGAAGCAGCACAAGCTGGAATCAAGATTGCTGGGAGAAAAATCAATAACCTCAGATATGCAGATGACACCACCCTTATGGCAGAAAGTGAAGAGAAACTAAAGAGCCTCTTGATGAAAGTGAAAGATAAGAGTGAAAATGTTGGCTTAAAGCTCAACATTCAGAAAACGAAGATCATGGCATCTGGACCCATCACTTCATGGGAAATAATGGAAACAGTGTCAGACTTTATTTTGGGGGGGCTCCAAAATCACTGCAGATGGTGACTGCAGCCTTGAAATTAAAAGACGCTTACTCCTTGGAAGGAAAGTTATGACCAACCTAGATAGCATATTAAAAAGCAGAGACATTATTCTGCCAACAAAGATCTGTCTAGTCAAGGCTATGGTTTTTCCAGTAGTCATGTATGGATGTGAGAGTTGGATTGTGAAGAAAGCTGAGTGCCAAAGAATTGATGCTTTTGAACTGTAGTGTTGGAGAAGGCTCTTGAGAGTCCCTTGGACTGCAAAGAGATCCAACCAGTCCATTCTAAAGGAGATCAGTCCTGGGTGTTCATTGGAAGGACTGATGCTAAAGCTGAAACTCCAATACTTTGGCCACCTCATGCAAAGAGTTGACTCATTGGCAAAGACTCTGATACTGGGAGGGATTGGGGGCAGGAGAAGAAGGGGACAACAGAGGATGAGATGGCTGGATGGCATCACCGACTCGATGAACATGAGTTTGAGTGAACTCCGGGAGTTGGTGATGAACAGGGAGGCCTGGCGTGATGCAATTCATGGGGTCACAAAGAGTCAGACTCAACTGAACAACTGAACTGAACTGAATGCAGTCAAAGGCTTTCCATAGTCAATGAAACAGAAGTAGATGTTTTTCTGGAATTCCCTTGCTTTCTCTATGATCCAGCGAATGTTGGCAATTTGATTGCTGGTTTCTCTGCCTTTTCTAAACCCAGCTTGAACATCTAGAATTTCTTGGTTCATATACTGCTGAAGCTTCACTTGAAGGATTTTGAGAATAACCTTACTAGCCTTGGTGGTTTAGTTGCCAAGTTTGTATCTGACTCTTGCAACCACATGAATTGTAGCCCATCAGGATGCCTTTTCCCAGGCAAGAACACTGGAGGGGTTGCCATTTCCTTCTCCAGAGGATCTTCCCAGCCCAGGAATCGAACCCAGATGTCCGCCTTGCAGGCAGATTCTTTACTGACTAAGCTATGAGTGAATCCCTCTAGCAAGGGAAATGAGTACAATTGTCCAGTAGTTTGGACATTCTTTGGCACTGCCCTTCTTGGGAATTGGGATGAACACTGACCTTTTTCAGTCCTGTGGCCACCGCTGGTTTTTCCAAATTTGCCACCATATTTAGTACAGCACTTTAATAGCCTCATTTTTTAGGATTTCTAATAGCTCCCCTGGAATTCCGTCAACACCAATAGCTTTATTGGCAGCAGTTCTTCCTAAGCCCCACTTGACTTCACACTCCAGAATATCTGGCTCTGGGTGAGTGATCACACCATTGCAGTTATCTGGGTCATTAAGATCTGTTTTGTACAGTTCTTCTGTGTATTCTTACCATCACTTCTTGATCTTTTCTGCTTCTATTAGACCTTTACCATTTCTGTCCTTTATGTGTCCTATTCTTAAATTGATTTAAATTCTGAATTGTTCTTATGTCACATACTTAAAGAACTAAGCTTAAAAATTAATTATAACTCTTTCTTTCCAAGCTATAATCTCAATTTAAGGATGAAAATTTGATAAACATAATTTATGTTAGGTGGATACATCATCTTTAAGTTTGTTCATGGGACTTTCTGGTCATGAACATAGAGGGAAAAAATGACTTTCCATATATATCCATCCATTCTGAAGGAGATCAACCCTGGGATTTCTTTGGAAGGAATGACACTAAAACTGAAGCTCCAATACTTTGGACACCTCATGCTAAGAGTTGACTTATTGGAAAAGACTCTGATGCTGGGAGAGATTGGGGGCAGGAGGAGAAGGGGACGACTGAGGATGAGATGGCTGGATGGCATCACGGACTCGATGGACGTGAGTCTGAGTGAACTCTGGGAGATGGTGATGAACAGGGAGGCCTGGCATGCTGCGATTCATGGGGTCGCAAAGAGTCAGACACGACTGAGTGACTGAACTGAACTGAACTGAGCTTTGATAAATAAAATCCTCAAATATAAAATGAAAATATTGACAATAATTCATATGTATACCTATCCCTCTAATCTCCATTAATTTTCCTAAATTGCATTTAGTAGTAACAATATTTGGTCATGTGACATTTCTTTTAAGTTAGATTTCTAAAGTTAAAGAAAATTATTTTAGTGCAGTTTGGGTAATTTTTAAATGATGGTGCTTCTTAAATTGAGAGAATAAAGTTATTGCAACTTCTTTCTCTGAAGCGTTTGCGTGTTTTATTTCATTTTTAGTTTAAAACCATATTAGAATTTATTCTCGGTCTCCATAATAGTAAATTGGTTGTTAGCTGTAGAAAATGTATTGATTTATGTTATCTATTGCTTTATAAAAAAATTAGCTTAAAATTTAGCAGCCTAAATCTAGGAACACTTATTTTCGTGTAGTTTCTATAGGTCAGGAATTCAGTAACAGTGCAGCTGGATAATTCTTCTTTAGAGTCTCTCAGGAAGCTGTAATCAAGTATACAACCAGGGGTACATTCCATACTAAGGCTTGAATGGGGAAAGATCAACTTTCAAGCTCACTGTCATTGTTGTGAGCAAGATAAAACAGATCCATTGCCAAGCTCACTCACGTGAGACTGTCATAGTGCTACATCACAATAAGGTACTTGGCTTTCCAAAACTGAATAATCAAGTTGATAGTAAGAGAAAGAAAAGACTCAAGCTATATTATTTTATAACATAGTCTTAGAAGTGACAACCAATCATTTTTCCAGTGTTCTTTTATTAGAAGCAAGTCAGTAAAGTCTAGCCTGTGCTCAAGAAGAAGGCATTTCACAGGGGTATGAATATAAGGAGGCAGGGATCAGTAGATACTATCTAAGAAGCTGCCTACCACAGTTAAGAAGTACCATCTTTCCCTTTTAATTTTATATATATATATACATACACATAGGGGAAAACAATAGGTGATTACAAAAAAATAGAACAAAACAAAATATTGCAACTTCCAATTTTTGTGAAACTGGAAGACATATTGTTGTTCTTCAGTTGCTAAATCAAGCCCGAATCTTTGCAACTCCATGGACTGCAGCACACTAGGCTTCCCTGTCCTTCACTATCTCCTGGAGTTTCCTCAAATTCATGCCCATTGAGTCAGAGATGCCATCCAACCATCTTATCCTCTGCCACCTCCTTCTCATTTTGCCCTCAATCTTTCCCAGCATCAGGGTTTCTCCCCCCCCCCCCCAATGAGTGGGCTCTTTGCATCAGGTGGGCAAAGTATTGGAGCTTTAGCATCCATCCTTCCAATGAATATTCAGGGATATTGATTTCCTTTAGGACTGACTGATTTGATTTCCTTGCTGTCCAAGGGACTGTCAAGAGTCTTATCCAGCACCATATTTGAAAGCGTCAATTATTCAGTACTCAGCCTTCTTTACGGCCCAACTCTCACATTCATACATGACTACTGGAGAAGCCATAGATTTGACTATATGAACCTTTGTTGACAAAATTTGTCTCTGCTTTTTAATACACTGTTTAGGTTTGTCATAGCTGTCCTTCAAAGGAGTAAGTGTCTTTTAATTTCATGGCCTCAGGCTCTACCCGTGGTGATTTTGAAGCCCAAGAAACTAAAGTCTGTCACTGTTTCCATCTTTGCTCCATCTATTTGCCATGAAGTGAAGAGACAGGAGCCACAATTTTAGTTTTCTGAATGTTGAATTTCAAGCCAGCTTTTTCACTCTCCTCTTTCAATTTCATCAAGAGGCTCTTCATTCCTCTTTACTTTATGCCATCTTAGGGTGGTATCATCTCCATATCTGAGGTTGTTGATATTTCTCCCAGCAGTTTTGATTACAACTTGTGATTCATCCAGCCTAGAATTTTGCATGAGGTACACTACGTAGAAGTTAAATAAGCAGGGTGACAATATAAAGCCTTGTCATACTCCTTTCCCAGTTTTGAAGCAGTCATTGTTCCATGTCTGTCTGGTTCTAACTGTTGCTTCTTGACTGACATACAGGTTTCTCAGGAGGCTGTAAAGTGGTCTGGTATTCCCATCTCTTTAAGAGTTTTCCACAGTTTGTAGTGATCCACACAGTCAAAAGTTTTAGCACAGTCAATGAAACAGAAGTAGATGATTTTCTGGAATTTCCTTGCTTTGTCTATGACACAATGAATGCTGGCAATTTGATCTCTGGTTTCTCTGCCTTTTCTAAACCAAGCTGGCACATCTGTACTGCTGAAGCCTAGATTAAAGGATTTTGAGCATAACCTGAAAGACATGTAAATCCATATATTACAAAGTAACCATAAGGATCACCAAAATCAGTGGCCCTCCAAAATCTACAAGGAAATTGAGAGGAAAAGTGAAGAACAAGGTTCGGGAATGTAGAGATAGCAGCAAAATTAGAATGACCATGCATCTTATCACTGAAACTAGAATAAATTTTGTGTTATTTCATTCATTGTGAGAAAGTCGTATTGAAGTGCATGCGGGAATATTATTCATTTTCAATATTGGCAAAATTACCTAGATTTTCTAACTATTAATAGCATTTAGCACAACCTCTATGGAGGAGAATGGGACAACAGAGGATGAGATGGTTGGATGGCATCACTGACTCAATGAACTTTAGTTTGACAAGCTCCAGAAGATGTAAAGTACAGGGAAGCCTGGGGTGTTGCAGTCATGAGGTCTCAAAGAGTCAGACATGACTGAATGACTCAACAGCAACTACGGAGAGTACTATTTGGGTGTCTATTAACATTAAAAATATATGTACTCTCTGACTACTTGCACCTCTGGAAATTTACTTTATGGATATCCTACACACACATCATGCTGTTTTTTGCAGCATTACCTTTAAAGCAAAAGCTTGGGCTGCATAAATATCCATCAATAAATAAAGTAAGATTGATACCAAAAATGAAATTCTATGAAGATGTTAAATAAGAAAAAATAGAGAATGATGATGCTGTTTATGTGCTGATATGGGGAGATCTCCAAGATATATTTTTAAGTGAAAAAAACAAAGTTGAAATTGGTATTTATAGTATATATTAATATGATATGTTTGCGAAGGAAAGGGGGATGTATTCATTTTCTATTGTTGCTGTAACAGTTTAACACAAATTTAGCAGTTCAACACTACACACATTTATTATCTCAGAGTGTTGTAGGTCAAATCTGACACAGGTTAGGATAAGGTGTCAGCAGGGTGTTCCACTTTGGGGGCTTTAAATGAAAATCTGTTTTCTTGTTTAAATTAGCAGAATTCAGTTCCTAGCACTTATAGGACTGTTTCTTACTAGCTGTCGTCTGAGAGCCATTCCCAGATTCTAGAGGCTGTTGGATTCTTGGGCTCACAGTCCACTTCCTCCATAATCAAAGCCAGCAATGTCAGGTCAAGTCCCTGTCATGCTTTGAATCTCTTGCCTCTCCTTCCCTGGTTGTATCTCTCTCTGACAGCTTTTCTGCCTCCTCCTCCTGTTTCTAAGAGTGCATGTAAATATACAGGGCCCATCAGAATAATCCAGGATCAGTTCAGTTCAGTCACTCATTCATGTCCAGCTCTTTGTGACCCCATGGACTGCAGCATGCCAGACGTCCTTTTCCATCACCAACTCCTGAAGCCTACTCAAACTCATGTCCATTGTGTTGGTGATGCCATCCAACTACCTTATCCTCTTTTGTCCCCTTCTCCTCCTGCCTTCAGTCTTTCCCAACATCAGGGTGTTTTCTAATGAGTCTATTCTTTGCATCAGGTGGCCAAAGTATTGGAGTCTCAGCTTCAGCATCAGTCCTTCCAATGAATATTCAGGACTGATCTCCCTCAGAATGGACAGGTTGGATCTCTTGCAGCCCAAGAGACTCTCAAGAGTCTTCTCCAACACCATGGTTCAAAAGCATCAATTCTGCTCTCAACTTTCTTTATAGTCCAACTCTTATATATATACATGACCACTGGAAAAACCATAGCTTTGACTAGACGGACTTTTGTTGGCAAAGTAATGTCTCTGCTTTTTAATATGCTGTCAAAGTTGGTCATAGCTTTTCTTCCAAGGATCAAGGGTCTTTTAATCTCATGGGCTGCAGTCACCATCTGCAGTGATTTTGGAACTCAAAAAAATAAAGTCTCTCATACTTTAAGATTTACAGCTTTAATTCTATCTTCAATGTACCTTTGGCTTGCTTCTGTAAAATAATACACTCATGGGATCCAGTGTATTTGGGGGCCCATAGGAAATAAATATTCAACTTTGTTTATTACATATACAACAAAACTAGGGAAAGATACTTACAGAACTCAAGAACATTGGTAACATGGGAAGAGCTGTTGTGATTAAAAGAAAAATGTGGTAGACAGATTTATACTACTTATCTTATCACATATGCTAGAACCATCTAACTGTAGTACCCATTTACTCATTCACAGAAAAGTAAATAAAGGTCCAATAAATAGTGACATTATGTAAATACAGGTTAAGCAGTTGTAACCCTCTCTTCCCGAGTTTCTGTTACCAAATTCTCATTCTGACTATTCTGATTTATAGTTTGCTTTGGAGATACTTCAAAGTATTTGGAGATACTTTGGGCTTCCCTGATAGTTCAGTAGGTAAAGAATCCACTTGTAATGCAGGAGGGCCCAGTTTGATTCCTGGGTTGGAAAGATCTGCTGGAGAAGTGATAGGTACCCACTGTGGTATTCCTGGGCTTCCCTGGTGGCTCAACTGGTAAAAAATCTGCCTGCAATGTGGGAGTCCTGGGTTTGATCCCTGGATTAGGAAGATCCCCTGGAGAAGGGAAAGGCTACCCACTTCAGTATTCTGGCCTGGAGAATTCCATGAACTGTATAGTCCATGGGGTTGCAAAGAGTTGGACATGACCAAGCTACTTCACTTGGAGATCCTGGCAGCAAGTATCTCAGTGAGACCTGCTTTGTTCCCTCCTGTGACGTCACAAATGGACAGCCTCCTGTTTTCACACAGGATATCTTATTTTCCTTTCAAATTGATTTTTTAATGTATTCAAACTCATTTCTTTTTTAAAGAACTCCCCAGGTCTTTTCTCTGTGGCTATCCAGAAAATATTCTGCCACTAAACTTCATTAGCAAATTTAATTTACTGACCTCTTAAATTCAGGAAAAAAGTCAACAGTCTTGGGGATTAATACTCATTTCACAATTTGACTTTGATCTGAGTTTCTTTAAATTTATTTCATTTTCAATGTTATATTGTGGGTTAGATTCCTCTTGATTGCTATATCCATAACCACCTGGGTTCAAACATCTTGGTTGCTATTAAACTGTTACTGAAACAATCTTTTAAGCCTATTGTACAGAGAAGTATTTGAAAATGTACTTTCTTCTTCAAAAAGCCCAAATTTGCCCTAATTTGATTCTTACAATCTTTCTACTGGCCAATCTCATCATCTTTCAGTTTGATGAATTTCAGCAATCCCTTATGTAAAAACGTGAAAATGCCTGTGTCTGATCAATTCATCAAGTGAGTTTTCTGAATAAACTAGAAGCTGGGATAGTCTTAAGAGTCACAAAATTAAAGCATCTACATACATGAATCACTTAGTTTTACCGTTTAAGATAAATGGATCATATTTGCTGTGAATTGGTAGTTATTATACTATTGAATGGAGTGAGTATGAAAAAGTTCTATCTCACTTTTATGCTGAAATTTCCAGAACTCTCAAGCAAATGCTTTGCTATATCTTAAAAGAGTCTGAACCCCTAGCACAATATTCAATAACTAAAAACCAAACAACGCAAACAAACGTACACACAGACACACATAAAAACAGCTTCAGATAGAAACTGTGCCTAGTGGGGCATTTAACAAAGTTATCAGTTTTGTACTTAAGCCACTGAAGACAAAACACAGACAACAGTATGCATAAATTGAAAGACTGTTACACAACACACTTGAAAATGTTATATTTACATGGCAACCAGCTTATTATATTTACACGAACATATGGCACAGGTTCACTAAAATCTTAAAAACAGATGGACATGAAGAATGAACTAGTAATTAACAAAGCTATATGTTGATTAAAACAGCATGTGGTTAATTTTTAAAGATTGCTGATCTTTATTAAGGATGGTGAGGCGGAAATCAAATATTTTTGACTAACATATCAATTGACCAGAGAGGCAGTGATAAATACTCTGGTCATTAAAATGCTATTTCAGTCTTGTTACCACAAACCTTGACTGCATGAGACATAGTTATAGAAGTAAAATTCAAAAATCTATTAGGTCTCTGAAGCTCTCTGTTTCTTGGATCTACAGAGGGGAGCTGAGCAGTCACATTATAATTTGGGAATAATAACATACAGAGATGTATATTATTTGAATATTGTTTCTAAGTTCAGAATCATTTCAGTCAACTCAGTGCCTCCCATTGCCCTTCATCCATCCTAAAGTCACATTGTGTACTTCTCTGAGCTCTCCAAATAGGCACCCTGTTGTTGCCAAGCAACCACAGATTTTTGCAAGTGCCTATGCCATGTGTACTTAAACCGCAGTTGGCCTTTTTTTTCCTTCAACTTTTCAAAGTTTAGAGAAATAAATATATGACAGGTAGAGCTGTGGATGTTGTGAAGGAGTGTACTGGGAAGTCAAATAATTAAAAAGAGATATACACACATATATACACATATCCCCCTTTAAAAAGTTTTTATAAATATATTACAATTATATGTATGTAATAATGTATATATCTGTCTTTTTAAAAAGCCTTTATAAATAATTTAAAAATCAATTCAAACAGGTGAAGAAAAACTATTTGTTTTTCCTAAGATAGTAGGTATTTTGTATTTTATACAAAATATTTTTTGGATAGTTATTTTGTATTTTATATCCAATAGCAAGTAAGTGGATAGCTATTCCTATGATTTTCTATCAAGCATTATAGAGCTTCATTGTGGATACACAGAATGTCAGTTCTGATGGCCAACTTACAATCGATGAGCTCTAGTTACAATCCTTTTTTCCAGATGGAGTTTTTCTAGGTTGAATGGCCTTGATTTCCAGGGACAATTATTGAAAACAGTTGCTATTAGCACCAATTTGCAAAAAGAGGATAATTTTAGAAAATAGATCAGTTATGGCTGTGTCAAAGAATGAGCCCTTGTGGAGGATTTAAAAAAATACTAAGGACTTAATCAACATTCAAGAAATACTACATCTCACTATAAATTTTCTCTCATTTAAAGTCAAATTTTCATAAATGTTTTCCCCTTTGTAAACTTTTTTTTTATATTTTCAGGACAAAATAAGCAATTTTATTGTCATTTTGTTATATATCTCCAATAGGGTTCAGGATATGCTATCCCAAAAGATGGCACTTGGTTTGCTGAATATTGTAAACTGAAGGAGTTTGAGAAAATAACAGAGGCAGGAAAGTCAGTCAGAGTAACTTTCCCCTGCCCTTCTCCCCTGAAACAGGCCATAAAATCCTCGTGTGAAAGTGGCTTTCCACCCAGAGGAGAGCAGCAGCTTTCTCTCTGAAGACAATGGGACCCGGAGAAGGATCCAAACAGGCCTTCCTAAGGTTTTCCCAGATTGCTACACTTACCTCATATCCCTTGATTATTGTATTTCTCCAGAACTATCTGTTCTTTATCAAACCCAGCATAAAAAAATTTTAAACATTTCTTCTAGTCTTCATTTTTATAAACCTGTGTCAAGTAAAACTTTACATATTTTATATATATATATATATACACACTTTATGTATGCTTTATATAAAGTGTGTATATATATATATACATATACTTTTTATCCTGCTAATTTATCAGTTTAATTTCAGACCCACCCAGGGACCATAACAGTGTAGAAGAAACTTTTTTCTCCCCTGCATCGCTAAATTAACTGTCTTCTATAAATATTGACTGATAATTACCACTGAGAGATTTGGAGTTTTAAGTAGAATCTTTTTCAGGAAGCTGAACCTAACTGGGTAACCTGTGAATTTGAGAGGAAACATGTATCTTCATCAAGCATGGTATAAATGGCTCTTATTGGCTAACCCAAGACCAAGAAGACTCTGGAACCATATTGCCTTGCTCATTGTCTTGTCTTCATCACATGCCAGCTGAGTGAACTTGAAAACCCTTTTCTTTGTTATACCTCAGTTTTCTCTCATAGATAGAGAAGATAATAGTACCTACCTCATGGCTGTTGTAAAGATGAAATTTAATAGTTTAAAGTGTTCACTACCTTATACATTGAATTAACATATAAACAGTAATTATTCAGTGAGGCTCCTTTGACTTTGTCCCTGAAGTCACTCAGCAGGCTCATGTCTCCATAATTAAGAATTTATGAATGGATTTCTCTCTTTTGTCTGTCTTCTATTGGGAACTTAACAAGACACTGCATCTCCTGGAAACCCAAAATAAATATTTTACCAATAAGAGGAGCTGAAACATTCTGTTACTAGTACCCAGCTTATAACCATTGTTTTACTATTTAAGTTCAGGTTTGCCTTTTTGTGGGTGGTAGGGGGGTATTATTTTAGATGATGGATTGGTTCATATTTAATTTGGTCATCCAAAAATGCTGAAAATGTGAAATAATTAGGAAACAGTCAGGGTCCAAGGTTGTTGGGAAAAGTCCCAAGCCACTTAGCATTGAACTGTTAGGGATGGCATGACTGAAAATGGAAGCAGTGCCACCATTTCAAGTATAAGAATGAGCCCCTGCTGTTTCCAATCCTCTAACTGCCTCAGGGTCATAAATGAACCCTATGTAAACCATTCACGAAAAAATAATCAGTGAGAACAAGAGAGTCATTTCTTTAATCTTACAGAACTGCATTGCACTATATGAGTTATCTGATAAAGATGAGTAAATTGAAGGGAGAAAGAATGAAGAGGTGCAAAATGGTGAGTAAATCTACCTCTTGACTATTCTCAGCATACTTTCCACCTTTCTCTACTTTTGATTAAAACTTATTAACAAAACATATAATTAAAATTCCACATTTTTTATTATTATATTTTTAAAGGTTTAGAATATTTAACTTCTCTTTCAAGTAATGTTTTTGCCTTGGCAACTAAACTTAGAAACATATTCTTTATCCTCCATAGTGAGTGAGTGAAGTCACTCAGTTGTGTCCGACTCTTTGTGAGCCACCCTATCTCTTATTTAATATTAGTGAAAGTTCTCTTCTGTCAATTACCTACAGATTTTAACCTTCTCTTGCAAATTTTTTCTATTTAATTCAGTGTTACAGGATGAGACTAAATTACCAATAGTTAAAAAATCAATAATTCTCAGTTCAAATTTACTGAGGCAATGTCCGGATTTAAATTTAAATTTTCTTTCTTTTTTTCCTATCATTAAAAGCATCTGTATCCCTAAATAATTTTAAAGAATAAAATATCATTCTTCCATTGAATTTTGATGTCCTGTATTAACAGTTAAATTTATACAGTAGTTTACAGAAATGTGATCTAAAAGTATAATAAATACCTTCTGACAAAGAATGACTAAAAAATGACAGAAAAAGACTGCTATACACATACACACACACACACGCACACACATACATCACTTCAGTTCAGCCAGTCAGTCGTCTCTGACTCTTTGCAACCCCATGAACCGCAGCACATCAGGTCTCCCTGTCCATCACCAACTCCCAGAGTCCACCCAAATCCATGTCCATTGAGTTGGTGATGCCATCCAACCATCTCATCCTCTGTCATCCCCTTCTCCTCCTGCCCTCAATCTTTCCCAGCATCAGGATCTTTTCAAATAAGTCAGCTCTTTGCATCAGGTGGACAAAGTACTGGAGTTTCAGCTTCAGCATCAGTCCTTCCAATGAAGATCCAGGACTGATTTCCTTTAGAATGGACTGGTTGGATCTCCTGGCAGCCCAAGGGACTCTCAAGAGTCTCCTCCAACACCACAGTTCAAAAGCATCAACTCTTCGGCACTCAGCTGTCTTCACAGTCCAACTCTCACATCCATACATGACCACTGGAAAAGCCATAGCCTTGACTAGATGGGCCTTTGTTGACAAAGTAATGCTTCTGCTTTTCAATATCCTATCTAGGTTGGTCAGAACTTTCCTTCCAAGGAGTAAGTGTTTTTTAATTTCATGGCTGCAGTCACTATCTGCTGTGATTTTAGAGCCCCCCAAAATAAAGCCTAACACTGTTTCCAGTGTTTCCCCATCTATTTGCCATGAAGTGATTGGACCAAATGCCATGATCTGAGTTTTCTGATGGAGAGTTTTAAGCCAGCTTTTTCCCTCTCCTCTTTCACTTTCATCAAGAGGCTCTTTAGTTCCTCTTCACTTTCTGTCATAAGGGTGGTGTCATCTGCATATCTGAGGTTATTGATATTTCTCCCGGCAGTCTTGATTCCAGCCTGTGCTTCCTCCAGCGCAGCGTTTCTCATGATGTACTCTGTGTATAAGTTAAATAAGCAGGGTGACAATATAGGGCCTTGACGTACACCTTTTCCTATTTGGAACCAGTCTATTGTTCCATGTCCAGTTCTAACTGTTGCTTCCTGACCTGCATACAGATTTCTCAAGAGGCAGGTCAGGTGGTCTGGTATTCCCATCTTTTTCAGAATTTTCCACAGTTTATTGTGATCCACACAATCAAAGGCTTTAGCATAGTCAATAAAGCAGAAATAGATGTTTTTCTGGAACTCTCTTGCTTTTTCGATGATCCATCAAATGTTGGCAATTTGATCTCTGGTTCCTCTGCCTTTTCTAAAACCAGGTTGAACATCTGGAATTTCATGGTTCATGTATAGCTGAAGCCTTGCTTGGAGAATTTTAAGCATTACTTTATACTCATGTATAAAACCTTAAAACTGAAATAATTTTTTTACATTGGTTTCATATAGAATATTTTCTCTGACCACAGGCAATTATCTTAAAAATTAATATCAAGCAGGTAATATAGAACCTTTAGAAATTTAGGAATTGAACTTTAATGACCTCTAAATTGCAGAAGAAATTACAATAGATATCAAAACTACTTAGAACCTAGCAATAATAAAGTATTACAATTTGGCCACATAATCAATGTGATCCTTAGAGGAAAATTTAATATTTAAAATATAAATGTTAGAGAAAAAGAAAGGCTGAAAATAATGTGGTAAGACTTAAGAAATTAGAAAATAAAGACAAAATAATTCCAAAGAAATTGAAGAACAAAAAATAATATGCAGAAAATGGTAAAATTGGAAGCTGAAGCTACACAAAAGAGAATCAACTAAGTTAGAATATAGTTTTCTAGTTTCTTAAAGCTTTGTAAAATAGTTAAATCTGTGGGAATATTGGTAGAGCCAGGGAAGGGAAAAAAGAAATATCAACAGATTGAGTAGAGGTATATGGTAATAAGAGAATAATATTGACTTTAGGCATACTACAAGTGTTATTTCCAGTTGTGAACACTAATGAGAATGAAAATTCATAGCTATGTCAAGTTGCCTTTATTATCACCTTAACAGAGTATGGCTCAGATGGTAAAGAATCTGCCTGCAACGCAGGAGACCGGGGTTCCATCCCTGTGTTGGGAAGATCCCCTGAGAAGGAAATGGCAACCCACTCCAGTATTCTTGCCTTGAGAATTTTATAGACAAAGGATCCTGGTGGGCTACAGTCCACAGGGTTACAAAGAGTCAGACACAACTGAGCAAGTAACACATTCACTTTCACAAAGAGAGACAAGAATACAAGTAGATGAAGCTCCCAATGCCAGTTCCTCCAGAATATGACCCACACACCTGCAGTGAATAAGAAACCCGCCAAGTGTGAGAAGCCCAGTCCAGAAATCAGCTGCCTTTTATACCATTAGGTTGGAAGTTAGTGCTTAAGGACTGGCCTGCTGCTGCTGAGTTGTCTCAGTCATGTCCAACTCTTTGTGACCCCATGGACTTCAGCTCACCAGCCTGCTCCACCCATGTGACTCTCCACATGAAAATACTGGAGTGGGTTACATGCCCTCCTCCAGGGAAGGACTGACTTCCAGCTGCTGCTACTGCTGCTGTTGCTGCTAAGTCGCTTCAGTTGTGTCCGACTCTGTGTGACCCCATAGATGGCAGCCCACTAGGCTCCCCTGTCCCTGGGATTCTCCAGGCAAGAACACTGGAGTGGGTTGCCATTCCCTTCTCCAATGCACGAAAGTGAAAAGTGAAAGTGAAGTTGTTCAGTCGTTTCTGACTCTTAGTGACCCCATGGACTGCAGCCCATCAGGCTTCTCCGTCCATGGGATTTGCCAGGCAAGAGTACTGGAGTGGGGGCCATCGCCTTCTCCGAGGACTGACCTACTACCGCCATGTAATTTGATTGACTGCTGTGCCACATCTAGGTATATCTGTGTCATACTTCAATTTACAGTGAGTGTGGCCATGTCCTTAATAAATATAAATAAACTTAGGAGAGAAAATTGGAAACTTTAAGACAATAGAAATAACCAAGATGATTATAACTTCCGAAAACTGCTCAAGAAGAAATGGAAGGAATCTATAATCATTAAAAAATTTGGTAGCCATTAAAAATTGATCACATACCAACAGTTTTACATGTAATTTTGACCAAAAATTCAAGGAATTGACATCTGATATATATAAATTGTTCCAAAGAATATAAAAAGAGTAATGTACCTTTATTTTGTAAAGTTAATGTGACATTATTACCATATAAAGAATAAATATAAAAGGGAAAAATTACAAGCCAATTTCACTTATAGATGGCCAACTTCTAAATAAAATACAAAGATTTTGGACTCAGAGGGAGAGGGAGAGGGTGGGATGATTTGGGAGAATGACATTCTAACATGTATACTATCATGTGAATTGAATCGCCAGTCTATGTCTGACGCAGGATGCAGCATGCTTGGGGCTGGTGCATGGGGATGACCCAGAAAGATGTTATGGGGAGGGAGGTGGGAGGGGGGTTCATGTTTGGGAATGCATGTAAGAATTAAAGATTTTAAAATTTAAAAAATAAAAAACTAAAACTAAAAAAAAAAAAAAAAACAAATGTAAAATGAAACCATATAAAGATATAATTTTAGCACAGTACAATAAGTTACTAAGGAATAATGTAAAATAGATCTTTATAGAGAAAAAATTAGATAAAATTTTAAAGGTGTACTAAAATAGATGAATAACCATGACATCCACATTGATAAAAAGACTCAATATTATAGATATCTCAATTATCTAAAAATATAACACCAATCAAGCTAAATATAATACCAACTGATATCCTAACAGAAGGTTTGGGAACTTGATATATTGGTTTTAAATTTTATATTGAAAAGGAAAAGATCAAGAACAGCTATTTTATTGTTCACTCACTAAGTCATGCCCACGCTTTGTGACCCCATGGACTGCAGCATGCCAGCTTCCCTGTCCTTCACTATCTCATGGAATTTATTCACACTCATGTCCATTGAGTCATTGATGCCATCCAACCATTTCATTCTCTATCTCCCTCTCCTCCTGCCTTCAATGTTTCCAGCATCAGGATCTTTTCCAACAAGTTGGCTCTTCATATCAGATGGACGAGTTATTGTGGCTTCGGCTTCAGCATCAGTCCTTCCAATGAACATTCAGGGTTGATTTCCTTTAGGATTGACTGCTCTGATCTCTTGCAGTCCAAGAGACTCTCAAGAGCCTTCTCCAACACCACAGTTCAAAAGCATCAATTCTTCAGTACTAAGACTTTGATGCTGGGAGGGATTGAGGGCAGGAGGAGAAGGGGACGACAGAGGATGAGATGGCTGGATGGCATCACTGACTCGATGGACATGAATCTGAGTGAACTCCAGAGTTGGTGATGTGCTGCAATTCATGGGGTCACAAAGAGTCGGACACGACTGAGTGACTGAACTGAACTGAAGCCTTCTTTATGGTTCAACTCTCATATCCATACACGACTACTGGAAAGACCATAGCTTTGACTATACAGACCTTTGTCAACAAATTGATGTCTCTACTTTGTAATACACTGTCTAGGTTTGTCATAGCTTTTCTTCCAAGGAACAAGTGTCTTTTAATTTCATGGCTGCTGTCACTGTCCCACATTGATTTTGAAGCCCAAGAAAATAAAATCTGCCACTGGAATTAGAATTGGCAAAGGAACCAGAGATCAAATTGCCAACATCCATTGGATCATTGAAAAAGTAAGAACAGCTAGGATACTGTTAACGAAGGACAGTGGGGAGGATCTTTTCATACAAGGTATGAAGATTTATTACAAAGCTATTATAAATTCTGGTATTAGCACAATGATAACAATTATACTTTTTATAAAAAAAAAAAAACTCAGAAACATACACATGTATGGAAACTCGATAAACATAGTAGAAAAGGACAAGAAAGACAGAAAGACAACTTGTGATTAGTTCTCAAAACTCATGTTAACAATAAAATAATACATGAATAAACAAACAGATATACTCTGGTTAATAAACAAGTGAAGCTGAAAAAATAAGTAAGTTTAGGCTATGAATTATCTTTTTTGGCTGTCTAAATATCAATTCAATAAGCCAGGTAAACTGAATCTCCACTTGACTTTTTGCTGTGTAAACGTAGTCTGAAAGACATTTTAAAGAAAGGAGGATGTTGTGAGTAATTGACCTTTTCTCTAGAAAGGAAATAGTGATATTTTCAACCACTACAGTAACATCAAGCAGGTCACACAAAAGGAAGGTCACTTTTTTATTGAAAAGGAGGGGAAAACACAGTGGAGAAATTTATTTTCTTCCCTAAATAATTGGAAGTCTTGTGCAGGAAATGAAAGGCATGAAGTTTTTAAGGGGACTATTAATGCTCGTTTCCTGAGCTTCACATCATATTAACATAGTATTATGTGGAAAAATGCACTGCATAGTGTCCTGTCACCAAGGACATTTTAGCCTGTGAGCCTCTCCACCTTAATTACAAGGCTATCTGAACCTCCAAAGGTGACTCCCTTGGATCAAGTTTAGCCACACCTTGTCAGTTTCAAGCATTATGAGCCTCATAATAAGTTTTAAAATGTAAAGTTGTACCCTGAAGCAGTTTGTAATGACAAAGTATGATTTTTCTGAATCTCTTAAAGATAGTTTTGTCAAGGAATGAACATGCAAAACTGACCTTATCAGAGAAGTAAATGCAGCTCCAATTAAAACCGAGCTGGGGAGGAGATTTTGGAGGGGTGATCACAAACTCGAAATGTTTAAGCCTCCTAGATAAGGGACCCTGCCATATGCTGCAGCATCTTTATTCTCATCCTGCAATTACAGGGATCAACAAAACATTGCTGGAAATCATTTCAGTTAGCATGGATGCTACTGTTGAGATTAGATTAATTAAACTGATAAATCCCAAGCATGGATCAAAAACATCTAGTAACATGAAAGCAATAAAAATATGAGACAGGCTAGGGCTGCCAAGAAGTTTTTCAAAGCTCCCACTGGCCTAGTATGATTGGAAAATCTACAATTTTGAAGAGAAGAAAATAGATCAAACACCAGGTAAATATAAGTCTGTAGGTCTGGAATTTGCCAGAAATGAGGCTTCGTAACCAAGAGAGCTTATCGTAGCCAAAGCAGGATGCACAGTACATCAAAGTGAATTAGGCAGTTTCACCTTGGCATCCAATCTAATAACAAATAACATTGGGTCTTATTGGCAAGTGCTCTGTGCCATCACAATTGAATGCTGAATACCAGTAACTGACAATGTAGTAGGAGCAATGACCTAAGAATGTAGAGATAGGACTGATTTAGATTATATCTGCATGTAATAAAGAATGCAGGCTCTTTTTCAGTGAAGAATTAACTTGAAAAATCTCCTGTGAAATCCTGAGAGAGTCAATTCCTAGACAGGTTGATAAAAAGTCCAGGGTCTCTGAGGAGGAGAATGGGGTCTGGTGCTCTCAAGGAGGAGATAAGGGTCTGGACTACTTAGGGAGGAAAAAAGGACAAACTTTTTTTTTTTTTTTCCTCCACATTTCTAAGTCTTAGTCACATAAAAACATTTTTTTCTTTAAGCCCAGAACTGATGATTACACAGAATCATAGTCCACAGGAGAAGGGAATGGCAAACCACTTCAGTATTCTTGCCTTGACAACCCCATGAACAGTATGAAAAGGCAAAATGATAGGATTCTGAAAGAGGAACTCCCCAGGTCGGTTGGTGCCCAATATGCTACAGGAGATCAGTGGAGAAATAACTCCAGAAAGAATGAAGGGATGGAGCCAAGGCAAAAACAATACCCAGTTGTGGGTATTGCTGGTAATAGAAGCAAGGTCCAATGCTGTGAAGAGCAATATTGCATAGGAATATGGAATGTTAGATCCATGAATCAAGGCAAATCGGAAATGGTCAAACAGGAGATGGCAAGAGTGAACATTGACATTCTAGGAATCAGCAAACTAAAATGGACTGGAATGGATGAATTTAACTCAAATGACCATTATATCTACTACTATGGGCAAAATCCCTTAGAAGAAATGGAGTAGCCATCATGGTCAACAAAAGAGTCCAAAATGCAGTACTTGACTCAATCTTAAAAATGACAGAATGATCTCTGTTCGTCTCCAAGGCAAATCATTCAATATCACGGTGATCCAAGGCTATGCCCCAACCAGTAATGCTGAAGAAGCTGAAGTTGAATGGGTCTATGAAGACCTACAAGGCCTTTTAAAACTAACACCCAAAAAAGATGTCCTTTTCATTATAGGGGACTGGAATGCAAAAGTAGGAAGTCAAGAAACACCTGGAGTAACAGGCAAATTTGGCCTTGGAATGCAGAATGAAGCAGGGCAAAGACTAATAGAGTTTTCCCAAGGGAATGCACTGGTCATACCAAACACCCTCTTCCAACAACACAAGACAAGACTACACATGGACATCATCAGATGGTCAACACTGAAATCAGATTGATTATATTCTTTGCAGCCAAAGATGGAAAATCTCTATTCAGTCAGCAAAAACAAGACTGGGAGCTGACTGTGGCTGAGATCATGAACCCCTTATTACCAAATTCAGACTTAAATTGAAGAAAGTAGGGAAAACCACTAAACCATTCAGGTATGACCTAAATCAAATCCCTTATGATTATACAGTAGAAGTGAGAAATAGATTTAAGGGACTAGATCTGATAGATAGAGTGCCTGATGGACTATGGACTGAGGTTCATGACATTGTACAGGAGACAGGGATCAAGACCATCCCCATGGAAAAGAAATGCAAAAAAGCAAAATGGCTGTCTGAGGAGGCCTTATGAATAGCTGTGAAAAGAAAAGAAGCAAAAAGCAAAGGAGAAAAGGAAAGATATAAGCATGTGAATGCAGAGTTCCAAAGGATAGCAAGAAGAGATAAGAAAGCCTTCCTCAGTGATCAATGCAAAGAAATAGAGGAAAACAATAGAATGGGAAAGACTAGAGATCACGTCAGGAAAAAGAGAGATACCAAGGGAACATTTTATGCAAAGATGGGCTCAATAAAGGACAGAAATGGTATGGACCTAACAGAAGCAGAAGATATTAAGAAGAGGTGGCAAGAATATATAGAAGAAGTGTACAAAAAAGATCTTCACGACCCAGATAAACACGATGGCATGATCACTCATGTAGAGCCAGACATCCTGGAATGTGAAGTCAGATGGGCCTTAGATCACTAGAAACAAGCATCACTAGGAACAAAGCTGGTGGAGGTGATGGAATTCCAGTTGAGCTATTTCAAATCCTGAAAGATGATGCTGTGAAAGTACTGCATTCTGCATGACAGCAAATTTGGAAAACCCAGCAGTGGCCACAGGACTGGAAAAAGTCAGTTTTCATTCTAATCCCAAAGAAAGCCAATGCCAAAAATTGCTTGAACTACCACACAATTGCCGTCATCTCACACGCAAGTAAAGTAATGCTCAAAATTCTCCAAACCAGGCTTCAGCAATACGTGAACCATGAACTTCCAGATGTTCAAGTTGGTTTTAGAAAAGACATAGGAACCAGAGAATAAATTGCCAACATCCACTGTATCATTGAAAAAGCAAGAGAGTTCCAGAAAAGACATCTATATTTGCTTTATTGACTATGCCAAAGCCTTTGACTGTGTGGATCGCCACAAACTGTGGAAAATTCTGAAAGAGATGGGAATACCAGACCACCTGACCTGCCTCTTGAGAAATTTATATGCAGCTCAAGAAGTAACAGTTAAAACTGGACATGGAACAACAGACTGATTCCAAATAGGAAAAGGAGTACAGCAAGGCTGCATATTGTCACCCTGCTTATTTAAATTATATGCAGAGTACATCATGAGAAACGCTGGGCTGAAAGAAGCACAGGTTGGAATCAAGATTGCCGGGAGAAATATCAATAACCTCAGATATGCAGATGACACCACCCTTACGGCAAAAAGTGGAGAGGAACTAAAAAAGCCTCTTGATGAAAGTGAAAGAGGAGAGTGTAAAAGTTGGCTTAAAGCTCAACATTCAGAAAACGAAGATCATGGCATCTGGTCCCATCACTTCATGGGAAATAGATGGGGAAACAGTGTCAGACTTTATTTTTTTGGTCTCCAAAATCACTGCAGATGGTGACTGCAGCCATGAAATTAAAAGACACTTACTCCTTGGAAGGAAAGTTATGACCAACCCAGATAGCATATTAAAAAGCAGAGATATTACTTAGCCAAGAAAGGTCCATCTAGTCAAGGCTATGGTTTTTCCAGTGGTTATGTATAGATGTGAGAGTTGGACTGTGAAGAAAGCTGAGCACCAAAGAATTGATGCTTTTGAACTGTGGTGTTGGAGAAGGCTCTTGAGAGTCCCTTGGACTGCAAGGAGATCCAACCAGTCCATTCTAAAGGAGACCAGTCCTGGGTGTTCATTGGAAGGACTGATGCTGAGGCTGAAACTCCAATACTTTGGCCACTTCATGCAAAGAGTTGACTCATTGGAAGAGACCCAGATGCTGGGAGGGATTGGGAGCAGGAAGAGAAGGGGACGAGAGAGAATGAAATGGCTGGACGGCATCACCAATACAATGCACGTGAGTTTGGGTGAACTCCAGGAGTTGGTGATGGACAAGGAGGCCCTGCAACTGCATTTCATGTGGTCACAAAGAGTTGGACATGACTGAGGGAGTGAACCGAACTGATGATTACACAACAAACAACTCAGTTTAAGCTCTGTAATAGGTATTATATCGGAGAAGGCAATGGCAACCCACTCCAGTACTCTTTCCTGGAGAATCCCATGGATGGAGGAGCCTCGTGGGTTTCAGCCCATGAGGTCGCTAAGAGTGGGACACAACTGAGCGAGTTCACTTTCACTTTTCACTTTCATGCACTGGAGAAGGAAATGGCAACCCACTCCAGTGTTCTTGCCTGGAGAATCCCAGGAATGGGGGAGCCTTGTAGGCTGCTGTCTATGGGGTTGCACAGAGTCAGACATGACTGAAGTGACTTAGCCGCAGGGATTATATATCAACAATGTATCCTGCTTGAGGACAGTTTCTCCTTCCTGAAAACCCATCTGACTAATCCTGATATTTTAGAATGTATATAATGGGAGTGGGTCTGGTAGGATCTTTCTATTGTTAAATTCTAATCCTGTTATCCTAAAATGTAAATTATGGGAGTGGGTCCTGTAAGATCTTTACAACCTTGAGATATTCTTTTGATTTATTTTAATAACCAATTTAAAAAGTATATAACTCCCTTGCTAACACTAGTTAGTGGGGCACTCTCCATCCCCTTTCTGATGTCTATGTCAGATTTCTCTCCCCTTTTCATACTTTAGTGAAACTCTGCTATACAAAAGCTCTTGAGTGATCAAGCCTAGTCCCTGATCCTGAAGCTAAATCTTCTTCAGAGATCACAAATCTGACATCATTCACCATGAGCTATCAATCCCAAGATATATTCTAATAACATATTAATTAGAAAAAACAGAATGATAGCTACTAATTAAAATTAAAGAAAGAGAAGAAGGATAGAAAGGCAGTGGAAGGGAAAGAAGGAAAAGAGATAGATGAAGAAGGGAAGGAACAGTTGATTATTCTGTAACTATTCTAGGTAATGGAATATGCTTCATGCCCCAAGAAACAGATATACAATCTCAAAGGTAGCCTTCTATTTTATAAAAGCCTATATTGGCTCACAAGGCCAAGATCAAATCAGTCTCCTTTGGAGGATGTTATTGGACAGTCCTACTCTCAAAATTTTCCTCTGAGAAATATCCTAGGGTTATTTGTGCAATTTATAAATAAGCCATATATATATATATATAATTTATTTACATAATTATTTTTAAAGACTAGAAAACTATCACAAGAATTGCAAAATGGTCTTTGTACATGAAACACCACCTCTCTTAAAATCAGGTTTCTTATTATATCTATCATTGGTTCTAACCTTGGAAAAACCTTATTATCCTTCAAGCCCTGCTAAAAATGAGGTATGTGGGGTCAAGAAGACAAAGGAAAAAAGACCCACTAGTAATGCTCAGACTTTGGGAATAAATGGTCTCCAGGATGCAATTAGCACAATCCTTCACCTGGGAGATGGCAAGAACTAAGAGAAAAGAAAAAAGTACGCAGGTTCAAGTGATGACTTTTAGAATAATTTTCTGTTCCAGCCACATTTTACCCTAATGACCATGCTAATCTAGTCTTGATTAGCGTGACCATGAAAATAATTATCATTTATATGCAATTTTAAATCTTAAAAACCTTTATTAAAAATGTTCTTTCCTGCTATAGGACATCCAATATTGTCTGGAATAATGAGTTCATTACAGTGTTTGCCTTTTTTTTCCTGAAGTCTATAAATGTATAGCTTATATCCAAGTGCTAATATTAGCACATAGACTCTATTGAACCTCTAACATGTCTTTCTGACAATTAATATCTTGACATTTATATATTTTCTGAGATATGAAAGGAGACATTTTGGTAGTACATATACATTATAAACTTTTTACATAGAAAATTATATTATTCCTGGTTTGCATTATTTTTTCACATATCATTCTGTGTCAAGAAGGCAAAAATCACTTACACTTAAGTACTCAATGGCTATTATTGTCCTGAAGATAGAAAAAATTGTGCTTGTCCTCAACATATACACTGGAGATTTGCTTCTATATTTAAATGAAAGGATATATTTATATCTTTAATGCTTTAGAATTATACTATCAATGGATATATTTGAAATATAGAAATTATGAGAAGATTTCAATGTCAAAAAATATATGCAATATAAAAAGGTTGTGATTTAAAGAAAGCAATCTGACATTGTTTTTAAAGTGTTCTGTGCCAAAAGTTCTTTGTGAAAATTTAAAAATGAAACTACATAGATTCTGTGGTCAAGGACTGGGTCTGCTAGAAGCATCTTTCAGCCTTAATAAAGAAGATTTAGGAGAAGGCAATGGCAACCCACTCCAGTACTCTTGCCTGGAAAATCCCATGGACGGAGGGGCCTGGTGGGCTGCAGTCCATAGGGTCGCTAGGAGTCAGACACGACTGAAGCAACTTGGTAGTAATAAGGTATCTCCTACATTTGCAAAGATCACACTTTTTCTTGATTTTATTAATAACAATCAGAAATTTATAAAAGATGTTTTAATCCAGATATATGCCCAGGAGTGGGATTGCTGGATCATATGGTTCAGCTCAGTTGCTCAGTAATGTCTGACTCCTTGCTACCCATGACTGCAGCACACCAGGCCTCCCTGTCCATCTCCAACTCCCAGAGTTTACCCAAACTCATGTCCATTGAGTTGGTGATGCCATCCAACCATCTCATCTTCTGTCATCCCCTTCTCCTCTTGCCTTCAATCTTTCCCAGCATCAGGGTCTTTTCAAATGTGTCAGTTCTCTGCATCAGGTGGCCAAAGTATAGGAGTTTCAGCTTCAGCATCAGTCCTTCTAATGAATATTCAGGACTGATGACTGATTTCTTTTAGGATTGACTGGTTGGATCTCCTTGCAGTCCAAGGGACTCTCAAGAGTCTTCTCCAACACCACAGATCAAAAGCATCAATTCTTTGGTGCTCAGTTTTCCTTATAGTCCAAGTCTCACATCCATATATGACTACTGGAAAAACCATAGCTTTGACTAGACAGACCTTTGTTGGCAATAAATATCTCTGCTTTTAAGCTAGGTTGGTTATAACTTTTCTTCCAAGGAGCAAGTGTCTTTTAATTTCATGGCTGCAATCACCATCTGCAGTGTTCAAAAAATAAAGTCTGTCACTGTTTCCACTATTTCCCCATCTATTTGCCATATAGTGATGGGACCAGATACCATGATCTTAGTTTTCTGAATGTTGAGCTTTAAGCCAGCTTTTTCACTCTCCTCTTTCACTTTCATCAAGAGGATCTTCAGTTCTTCTCTTTCTGCCATAGGATCATATGGTAGTTCTATTTTTAGTTTTTTTTAAGGAAGCTCTGTATTGTTCTTCATAGTGGCTGTACCAGTTCATATTCCCTCCAACAGTATAGGAGGGTTCACTTTTATCCATACCCTGTCTGTCATTTATTGTTTGTAGATTTTTTGATGACCATTCTGACTGGTGTGAGGTGATACGTCATTTTAGTTTTGATTTGCATTTCTCTAAGAATTAGCAATGTTGAGCATCTTTTAATGTACCTCTTGGCCATCTATAAGTCTTCTTTGAAAAATGTATGTTTCAATCATCTGCCCATTTATAATTTGGTTGTTTGTTTTTTTGTAACATTGAACCATGAGCTGTTTGTAAATTTTAGGGGCTAAACCTTTGTCAGTCACATAATTTGCAAATCTTTTCTCCCATTTGTCAGCTGTCTTTCCATTTTGTTTATGGCTTCCTTTGCTGTGCAAAGACTTTTGAGTTTAATTAGGTCCCCTTTGCCTGTTCTTTTTTTTATTTTTGAGATGAGGCTTTTTATTATTATTATTATTTAATCTTTAATTCTTACATGTGTTCCCAAACATGGACCCCCCCTCCCACTTCCCTCCCCATAACATCTCTGTGGGTCATCCCCATGCACCAGCCCCAAGCATGCTGTATCCTGCGTCGGACATAGACTGGCGATTCAATTATTACATGATAGTATACATGTTAGAATGCCATTCTTTTTATTTCCATTACTCTAGGAGGTACATTGAGGTATGTGCTCTGTCCACTTGCTGGAGAGTTTTTGGAGGTTTTTGGGGTCATAAATGGGTGTTGAATTTTGTCAAAAGTATTTGGTGTCAAACACACTAGATCAATCCCTAGCTCTGCCATTTTATATTCTGTAGCATTGGAAGTATTAATCTCTCTCATGCCTTAGTTTCCTCATCTATAAAATTAGGATGCTAATACTGTTTCATCTGATGAGATTATTGTAAAAATAAAGAGACACATAAAATGCTCATTATATTTTCTGAATTTTATGATAAGCTTTTGTTGTTATTAACATCATTCTATTATTATTCATCTAGTACCATTATAGATGCTGATAAGCAAAAAGTACTTATAAAATTCCAACTATGATAGTACTGGGCTTCCCAGGTGGCACACAGAAAAGCATCTGCCTGCAATGCTGGAAACCTGGGTTCAATCCCTGAGCCAGGAAGATCCCCTGGAGAAGGAAATGGCAACCCATTCTAGTACTCTTGCCTGGAAAATCCCATAGACAGAGGAGCATGGTAGGCTATAGTCCATGGAGTTGGAAAGAGTCAGACACAACTGAGCAACTTCCTTTCACTTTCACTTTTCACTGTTGTAACAGTCAGGATCCACCTAGAAAATAAACAAGTCTAGGTCTTTCAAACAGAATACAATACAAGAAATAAGTTACACAAGTGAGAGAAAAGCTGAGAAACAGATCAAGGGCAGCAATATAACACAGAGATTAGCAATATCAGGAAATAGCTATCAGCCTTAGAGCTGAAAAGGCAATGGAAGGAGAGAATATCATAAGACTCTGGAAGCTAGGCTGTCCAGCTAGTGTTGGAGGTGTGGAGAAGACAAACCTGCTGCCTAAATAAGAAGAGAAAGAAGGGAAAAAATATATGGTTTCTCTCCTCTTCACATGTACTCAGTCTTATTCCACATCTTTCCTTGAAATCAAAAGACAATGAGACTGATAAATGTTGGGTTTTATAATCTAAAGGAAAACAGTGGAAGACTGGAGCATTGACCTGAGGGCAAACAGGAGTTGGCCAGCATTCAGTTCAATTTAGTTGCTCAGTCGTGTCCGACTCTTTGAGACCCCATGGACAGCATCACACCAGGTTTCCCTGTCCATCACCAACTCCCAGCGCCTACTCAAACTCAAACTGCATTGGTGATGTGATCCAACCATTTCATCCTCTGTCATTCCCTTCTCTCCTGCCTTCACTCTTTCCCAGCATCAGGGTATTTGCCATGAGTTTGTTCTTCACATCAGTTGGCCCCAGTATTGGAGTTTCAGCTTCAGCTTCAGTCCTTCTAATGACTATTCAGGACTGATTTCTTTTTGGATTGCCTGGTTGGATCTCCTTACAGTCCAAGGGACTCTCAAGAGTCTTCTCCAACATCATAGTCCAAAAGCTATCAATTTTTTGGCACTCAGCTTACTTTATAGTCCAACTCTCTCATCCATACATGACTACTGGAAAAACCGTAACTTTGACTAAATGGAACTTTGTTGGCAAAGTAATGTCTCTGCATTTTAATATACTGTCTATGTTGGTTATAACTTTTCTTCCAAGGAGCAAGTATCTTTTAATTTCATGGCTTCAGTTACCATCTGCAGTGATTTTGAAGCCCTCCAAAATAAAGTTTGTCACTGTTTCCCCATCTATTTGCCATGAAGTGATGGGACCAGATACCATGATCTTAGTTTTCTGAATGTTGAATTTTAAGCCAGATTTTTCTCTCTCCTCTTTCACTATCATCAGGAGGCTCTTTAGTTCTTCACTTTCTGCCAAAAGGGTGGTGTCATCTACGTATCTGAGGTTATTGATATTTCTCCTGGAAATCTTGATTCTAGCTTGTGCTTCATCCAGTCCAGTATTTCTCATGATGTACTCTCCGTATAAGTTAAATAAGCAGGGTGACAATATAAGGCCTTGACATACTCCTTTCCTGATTTGAAGCCAGTCTGTTGTTCCATGTCCAGTTGTAACTGTTGCTACTTGACCTGCATACAGATTTCTCAGGAGGTAGGTCAGGTGGTCTGGTATTGCCATCTCTTTAAGAATTTTGACCAGCATAATTAATTTAATTAGAATGATTTAAGATCTACAACAACACATGCAGTTAAATCTGAAAGCTAATGTGCTCTGCATATACCTACTATTGGTAGACTTTCAGGTAGAAGGGCACATGGAGCACTTCCTTAAAACCAGTAAGGAGATCACTGAAAGACAGCATAACAGCACAGGTTTTAGATTTTCATTCTGACTCTGCTGTACTCCGTCTAGTCAAGGCTATGGTTTTTCCTGTGGTCATGTATGGATGTGAGAATTGGACTGTGAAGAAAGCTGAGCACCGAAGAATTAATGCTTTTGAACTGTGGTGTTGGAGAAGACTCTTGAGAGTCCCTTGGACTGCAAGGAGATTCAACCAGTCCATTCTAAAGGAGATCAGTCCTGGGTGTTCTTTGGAAGGAATGATGCTAAAGCTGAAACTCCAGTACTTTGGCCACCTCATGCAAAGAGTTGATTCATTGGAAAAGACTCTGATGTTGGGAGAGATTGGGGGCAAGAGGAGAAGGGGACAACAGAGGATAAGATGGCTGGATGGCATCACCGACTCGATGGACGTTTGTTTGGGTGAACTCTGGGAGTTGGTGATGGACAGGGAAGCCTGGCATGCTGCGATTCATGGGGTCGCAAAGAGTCATACATGACTGAGTGACTGAACTGAACTGAACTGAACTGCTGCACTCAAACTAAAGGCCTTTTTTTAATTTAGATTTTTAATCTATGTAATGTGGAGAGTAATGTTTGACTTACTGAATAGTCTCTAGTAATAAAATACATAATAAAAGATTACCACAATTCTTCAACTGATAGCGCACAATAATGATGGCTTATAATATTATCAGAAATTAGAAAAAAATACAAGTTGTAGTTTCAATAGCTTAATAAAAATCTTGCTTTAGTCCCTATATTTAGCAGTATATTTTTATTACCATAATTCTTTAAATATAGATGTCATCTCTAATGTAAGATCTATCATTATTATATGCACACCTATGAAAGAAAAAGCTCAGCTATAACACGTAATATCTCATTATCTTTTTCACTGAATTACATGTCACTCTAAGTTAAGCAGCTTCTGTTTAAAGTCAGCTGGAAGTTTCTGACATAGTGATATATGATGCTATATCAACACTGCCCTGTACAATGCATGAATGGATCATACCAGTCTCTTGCTGCCTTGAAATCTTTCATCTGCTCCATGGAATTGTCAGCGTTTTCTGCTTTTAATTACTTTGCTTAATATATGGTAGACAATCTTTTTTTTTTTCATGTTTTCTCACAAAGTGTAGCTAACATCGTCTATTTACAAAGTAACTAAAAAGTTAACCAAAAATTTCTGTATAGCAATGAAAACCATCAACAAAATGAAATGGCAATTTATAAAATGGAAGAACATATTTATAAATCAAATCCAATAAAGGATGAATATCCAAATTATAAAAATAATTCATATTGTTTTATTGTTGTTGTTTACTCGCTAAGTCACATCCGATCCCATGGCCGGTAGCCGTGGACTTTGTGACCCCATTCACTGTAGCCCGCCAGGCTCCTCTGTCCATGGGATTATCCAGGCAAGAATACTGGAGTCAGTAGCCATTTCCTTCCCCATGGGATCTTCCCAACCCAGAGAGCAAGCCCAAGCCTCCTGCATTTGCAGGTGGATTCTTTACCACTAAGCCACCAGGGAAGCCCAAAGAATTCATATAGCTCAATAGAAACCAACAATCTATTTTAAAAAATGGGGAGAGAATCTGAATAGATGTTTCCCCAAAGAAGTTGTACAGATGGCCAACAATTACATGAAAAAAATGTTTAATATCAACTAATCATCATTAAAATGCAATTTAAAATCGCAATGAGATATTTTAATAGAGAAGAATAAACCTGACTCCGTATTGGGTCTCTAGCTCTAATCTTTGTGCTCAGTTGCCTGCACTTAGTCAGGCTGGTTCTGTACCTTTGTCTCCTCAATTGGTGAAAGAATGTTATCTATAGCCTGAAATATGCATAGCAACGCTTTCTCAAGGTTCTGCCTCCCACACTTGACCTTTCATTCATACAGAGATAAAAAGCTACAGACAAGAAAACATTTGTCTTGCTGAAGATTTGCAGGAACATCATGATTAGACCTACCTGGACAGCTCTAAGAACAAAGATTATCACATCTGGTTAGCACCAAAAGTCTATAACAACCAGCCACACCCCCTTGTCCCATTTTAGCATAAAAGAAGCCTGAATTCTAATTCAGATAAGACTCTTCTTTTGGACACTAGTCCACCATTTTTCTATACTGTTATTGGGAAATGGAATAGTGACTTATCTCTCAATTCATTTGCCTGTTTTTTGTTGAACAGTATGAGCCTGGTCTTGATAGCAATATCATCTCACACCTGTCAGAATAACTATTTCAAAAAGATAAGAAATAACAAATGTTGGCAATGAGACAGAGGAAAAAAAAAAACCTTTGTGAACTGTTGGTGGGAGTGTCAGTCAGTACAGACACTATGGAAACTCTGGAAAACAATATGAAATTTCCTCAAAAACTTTAAAATATAGATACCCTGTAAGATATTCTATAGTTTCCACCAATGGATAAATGGTTAAAGAAAATGTGATAAATTTATTTAAATGTGATCAGTTCAGTTCAGTTCAGTTCAGTTCCTCAGTCATGTCCGACTCTTTGCGACCCCATGAACTGCAGCATGCCAGGCCTCCCTGTCCATCACCCACTCCCGGAGTTCACTCAGACTCACATCCATCGAGTCAGTGATGCCATCCAGCCATCTCATCCTTTGTCGTCCCCTTCTCCTCCTGCCCCCAATCCCTCCCAGCATCAGAGTCTTTCCAATGAGTCAACACTTCGCATGAGGTGGCCAAAGTACTGGAGCTTCAGCTTTTGCATCATTCCTTCCAAAGAACACCCAGGGCTGATCTCCTTCAGAATGGACTGGTTGGATCTCCTTGCAGTCCAAGGGGCTCTCAAGAGTCTTCTCCAACACCACAGTTCAAAAGCGTTAATTCTTCAGAGCTCAGCCTTCTTCACAGTCCAACTCTCACATCCATACATGACCACAGGAAAAACCATAGCCTTGACTAGATGGACCTTAGTCGGCAAAGTAATGTCTCTGCTTTTGGTATACTATCTAGGTTGGTCATAACTTTTCTTCCAAGGAGTAAGCGTCTTTTAATTTCATGGCTGCAGTCACCATCTGCAGTGATTTTGGAGCCCCAAAAATAAAGTCTGACACTGTTTCCACTGTTTCCCCATCTATTTCCCATGACGTAACGGGACCAGATGCCATCATCTTCATTTTCTGAATGTTGAGCTTTAAGCCAACTTTTTCACTCTCTTCTTTACTTTCATCAAGAGGCTTTTTAGTTCCTCTTCACTTTCTGCCATAAGGGTGGTGTCATCTGCATATCTGAGGTGATTGATAGTTCTCCTGGCAATCTTGATTCCAGCTTGTGTTTCATCCAGTCCAGCATTTCTCATGATGTATTCTGCATATAAGTTAAATAAGCAGGGTGACAATATACAGCCTTGATGTACTCCTTTTCCTATTTGGAACCAGTCTGTTGTTCTATGTCCAGTTCTAACTGTTGCTTCCTGACCTGCATACAGATTTCTCAAGAGGCAGGTCAGGGGGTCTGGTATTCCCATCTCTCTCAGAATTTTCCACAGTTTATTGTGATCCACACAGTCAAAAAAATGCCCTCAAGATTCATCCATGCTATAGCAAATGGTTGGATATCCTTTTTATGGATGAATAATATTTCATTGCATTTAGAATATCTATATTTATTTATTTAATTGAAATTTGATAAATATATATAAATATTTATATATTTATATATAAAATATATAAATTTATATATATTTAATATATATATAAATATATGGGGGAGGGCCCATAAATGGGGGTGGGCCCATTGGGGAAGGTTATCAAAAGTACAAGATTCTGCTTAGTCACTCAGTCATGTCCAACTCTTTGTGACCCCATGGACTATAGCCTACCAGGCTCCTCTGTCCATCAAATTCTCCAGGCAAGAATACTGGAGTGGGTAGCATTTCTTTCTCCAACAAGATTCTAGTTATAAAATAAGTCCTGGGTTGTAATGTATAATCTGATGACTATAGAAAACAATATTATATATTTTAAAGTGTTTAAGAGTAAATCTTAAAAGTTCTCATAAGAAAAAAATTTATAATTGTGTGTAATGGAATGTTAATTACACTGTGATGATCACATCACAATATATACATGTTTATCAGCCCATTATATTGCACACATATCATTAAAAAATAAGATAAAAGGAAGTGCTTCGGAACAAAAAAAATTCTTGAATATTGGCAAGCATTTGTGTGTTGCTTTATAAGAAAATAATAAACTGTGTTCATTCCTATAAAGAAAATTTTCCCTTTAAACACATCAAATTAATGTCACACTCTAATTGGAAACTTCAATACACAAAGTAATATTTTATTAAAATACTGATAGTGTAACCTTCTTAAACTTAATTGAAATAGCAACTAAACTCAAACAGGTTATTGTTTAAAATGTTTGAACTCAACTTATGTGATGCAGCATGAACAAATATGATCAAGTTGACATGCTATGTGATGTCTGTCATCTGATCAACACAAGTTGTAAAATAAAAGATTGTAAGATGCATCCAAATTTCACATATTATTTTTAGAACCTATCAGTATAAAACATGATCATATTTACTCAGGTCCCATTAGCAGGGGAAGTGAAAAGGACAGAAATTAGAGAAAAGGAGAGTCAGGTACAGAATTTGCCATAAGAAAAGTCAGTTTTTAATACACAGAAATATATGGCAACCCACTCCAGTACTCTTGCCTTGAAAATCCCATGGATGGAGGAGCTTAGGGCAGGCTACTATCCATGGGGCCACAAAGAATCAGGCATGACTGAATGACTTCACTTGTTTGGGTAGTACCTACTAAATGTTTATCAAAACCCAGAATATATTTTTAATATTCAACTAATTATTGGATGTTTATAAACTTTACCTTACCAGAAAAATACAATGTTTCCCTTTATTTAAAAAAAATATATAAACATAAGTTCTGGAGATTTTTTCTAAAATCAGCAAAATATTTTTTAATTAATTAATTGGAGATTAAATACTTTACAATATTGTGGTGGTTTTGGTCAGACATTGACATGAAGCAGCCACAGGTGTACATGTGTCCCCCTGCCCGAAACCACCCTCCCGCCTCCCTCCCCATCCCACCCCTCCGGGTTGTCCCAGTGTACTGGCTTTGAGTGTCCTGTTTCATGCATTGAACTTGGACTGGTCATCTATTTCACAACTGGTAACATACATGTTTCAATGCTATTCTCTCAAATCATCCCCACCCTCGCTTTCTCCCAGAGTCCAAAAGTCTGTTCTTGATATCTTTGTCTCTTTTGTTGTCATCGTTACCATCTTTCTAAATTCCATATGTATGTGTTAATATACTGTATCGGTGTTTTTCTTTCTGACTTACTTCACTCTGTATAATAGGTCCAGTTTTATCCACCTCATTAGAACTGACTCAAATGTGTTCTTTTTAATAGATGAGTAATATTCCATTGTGTATATGCACCACAACTTTCTTATCCATTTGTCTGCTGAAGGGCATCTAGGTTGCTTCCATGTCCTAGTTATGGTAAACAGTGCTGCAATGATGTATCTCTTTCAATTCTGGTTTCCTTGCTGTGTATGCCCAGCAGTGGGATTGCTGGGTCATATGGCAGTTCTATTTCCAGTTTTTTAAGGAAATCTCCACATTGTTCTCCATAGTGGCTATACTACTTTGCATTCCCACCAACAGTGTAAGAGGGTTCCCTTTTCTCTATATCCTCTCCAGCTTTTATTTGTAGACTTTTTGATAGCAGCCATTCTGACTGGTATGAGTTAGTACCTCATTGTGGTTCTGATTTGCATTTCTCTGATTAATGAGTGATGTTGAGCATCTTTTTATGTGTTTGTTAGCCATCTGTATGTCTTCTTTGAAGAAATGTCTGTTTAGTTCTTTTGCCCATTTTTGATTGGGGCATTTATTTTTCTGGTATTGAGCTGCATGAGCTGCTTGTATAGTTTTGAGGTTAATTCTTTGTCAGTTGCTTCATTTGCTATTATTTTCTCCCATTCTGAAGTAAAATCAGCAATGTATTTTTAAAATATTTGTTTGAAAACCTGCATTTTACAGCAATGCTAGGGGGAATAATTATTAAAATGTTTTATTTTAGAGGAATCCTCTGTCATTTTAAACTTAAAAAGAAAAAGGAAACATGACACACGATTACTATTTGCTCAAATGCAGTGAACAGGCATGAAAATTCTAAATTTGAACTTGAAGACAAAAACTATCTACAATGTGTGGAGGAATGTGATGACTCATAGAATTAGCAATATGTTGCTAACAGTGCCTAAAGTAGCACTGAATTACATTTTTGTAACCTATATATTCCTAGCTAAACCAACACTTTTGAGAGATGAATCAGTGCATGTATGTCTAGCTTACCCAGAAAAGAAAGATTCAATAATTAGCTATTTTCAGGGGACCACAGACAGAGTGTAATAGAGATAACAATTAACAAAGAAGTTTATTGCCTCTGTCTGAGCTTGATTCATCCTGACTCCAGGGTGAGATGAACCACAAGTTCTTACAGCTCCGCTGTAGCCAGTTGTAGCCACAGTCTGACAGACAGGAATTGGGGAAGATATATTAAATCAACCTGAAGCAAAGAATGGTTATTGAATGTTTGGGTTATGATTCACAAAGCAAAGCAAAACCCCTCTGGGGTTCCAGAGGGAAGAGATGATAGCAGAGGCCTTGGCCTTTATGTGCATTCTTACATCTTAAGACAGAAGCAAAATTATCAGAAAGGCCATAGAGTCTGGGAGCAGAAGGATCCAATCAGGATGAAGATTTAATTCTTTCTGAATCTTCAGATGTAGCAAGATGCCAGGATTGAATCTAACCACGAAGAAGCAAGGATTTAATTGGACAAATAAAGTGGAAGTCTCTCAGTCGTGTCCGACTCTTTGTGACCCCATGAATTCTCTAGGCCAGATCCTGCAGCTGGTAGCCTTTCCCTTATCCAGGGAATTTTCCCAACACAGGGGTCAAACCCAGGTTTCCTGTATTGCAGGCAGATTCTTTACCAGCTGAGCCACAAGGGAAGCCCAAGAATACTGGAGTGGTAGCCTGTCCCTTCTCCAGGGATCTTCCTGACCCAGGAATCAAACTGGGGTCACCTGCATTGCAGGTGGATTCTTTACCAACTGAGCTATCAGGGAAGCCCAGTAAAGATTAGGAAGCTTTTATAGAAAATCATTCTCATGTATATTGGGATTGATTGGATCAGAGAGGAAGACATACATTTCCTCTCCCTGGAATATATTAAATTATCTAGACCTAAATCCCCTACATTTTCCAAACCTTCCCTCAGTTTGCTTCATTCCATTCACCTCTACCTGGAACCTAGCTGACAGACTATGGGAAGTTGAAGTCATTTGGTCAGGCCCACATGTAGGGATTCCTATTGACAGTGTCATGTGGCCCACTCAGCTGAATCATCCTTGCCCAGGTTCCAGACATGTGACTGCAAAAGCCATTTTATAACTAGAATCTCTAGCCTCAGCTATTTCAGCATCCCTTTCAAGTAACCCCCAGACATCTGAGTCTGACCTTTAGAAGTCACAGGCATCTGGGGCAGAGGATAGCTCTCCCTGCTTTCCTAGCTATCCTTTCTATATTAATGACCTATAGAACCTGTGAGCATAATAAAATGATGTTTCATGCCACAAAATTTAGAATGATTTATTATGAAGCAATAATAACTAAAATACATTTCTTTTCCAAATAAGGAAGTTACAGCTTGGACATGGCTGTATAGTTAAGTCTGTATAGTTCACAGACTCCCTTACAACTTAATGGGGATGTACATGTGTTGTAGTCAATGGAATAAGGACAGAAATGCTATCATAACTTCTCGATATGTCCCATCATTTCCTGCAGTGAACTCCTATATACACATGGACTGTCCTGCAAACTAAGCCCATCAAATAAGAATAATGCCCTTTGAGACAATAAGCAAATAAGGTAATAGTAACCTATGATTTTTAATGGTGCTCTAGTTATTCTAAAAGTGAAATGTATATTATTTGGGGAGCTTTTTGTTATAGCAGCCTAATATCACACCTACTCTACCACATGCAATATAGAATCCTTCATTTTATCTTCTACAATAGAGATTGTAAGCAATGCAACTATAATACAGAACTGTGAGACAGTTTCAATCATCTTGTTTTGGATAAAGTTTCTCAGTATTATATGAAAAGATAGAAACATGGCAAAGGAATTGGAGAGTTTAAGCTATTGAAGCTATTCTCTTAAGGAAACACTAACCTCAAACAATTTTGAAAATAAGTGCAGTATAAAAATGGAGTAAAAGATTTACTATTTCAAGTATTATTAAGAACTTGCTACCCGCTACCCACTTTCAATTTAGGATAATAAAAATGATCCTCTTCACTTTCTCCATCTAGGGAAGGAAAAAGAGAAGCAAAAACTCTTTCAATAAAACAAAGAGGCATTTATTAACTCGAGAAATTATGATTAAAGGTTGAAAAGAGAGAAATATTAAATAGCTAGCAAAGAAAAGGAAAGTCAAGCCTATGTACAATTAGGCTTGTAGAGAAAGTGAGGTGGAAAAGATGGTTGGTTGGCTTCAAGAAGAAGTACAGCAACTTAAAAGCATGAAAGTTTATGGGAATTGGGAGAAACAGTATCACATAAAGGGGGATGAGATGAGGACAGAAAATAGGATAATTTAGGAATTTGTTTTAGGAAAACGAAAGCCCTTCATCTCCACCCTGACCTTTATGACTAGGGATATATTTAATCCTAATGCATGTCAAAGTTATTAGAGACTCTCTGGACCTCAGCCTCTGTAACATCAGCCTTTTTTTTTTTTTTTCTATCTCCTTTATGCTATCAACATACAGGAGGTTTATATCCCAATGTAGAATATTGAAAAATATCAGAATTGCCAGCAGCAAGGTATAGAATTCTCAGAACATTAGAAAGTTCTTTTTCTCTAAAAAACTGAATGTCTAGAGCACAGATGGGAACATGTGAGAGTGTATATGTGTTCTTATTTAAAATCCAAGTAGTTATCTTACATATAGTGACTTCTACCAATCCATTAACCTCACCAAGTATAGAGATTCCAATAAGCATTTTACTGTCCCATTCTTAAGCGTGAAGAATGGAATCAAAGGTCACAATATATAAATATTTGAAATGGGCTATACAGTGCGACCTGCACACTAAGCACGGCCCAGAGGAGCTACCCCACTTGAGAGGTCAGGGGCAGAAGCCAGGAGGACCCCATGCCCAAAGGGCGGCAGCCAAGAGGAGTTACCCCATGTCCGAGGTCAGGGGCAGCAGCCGAGAGTGCCAGGCTGTAATGGCGCAGGAACGGCCAAGAGGAGCTATCCTGTGTCCCAGGCCAGGGGCGGTGGCCAAAAGGAGCCACCCAGTGCCCGAAGCCAGAGGCAGTGGCTGGGAGGAGCCACATTGCACCCGAGGCCAGGGGCAGCAGCTGGGAGAAGCAACCCTACATCCAAGGAGCGCTGGCTGTACAGGCGCAGGAGGGCCTATAAGAGCTATCCAATGCTGACGGTCAGGAAGCTTGGCGGTGAGGAGATACCCTTCGTCCAAGGTAAGGAGAAGTGCCTGCACTTTGCTGGAGCAGCCGTGAAGAGATATCCCAAGCCAAAGGTAAGAGAAACCCAAGTAAGATGGTAGGTGTTGCAAGAGGGCATCAGAGGGCAGACGCACTGAAACCAGCGGGCAGACACACTGAAACCATACTCACCAAAAACTAGTCAATCTAATCACACTAGGACCACAGCCTTGTCTAACTCAATGAAACTAAGCCATGCCCGCAGGGCAACCCAAGACAGGCGGGTCACAGCGGAGGGGTCTGACAGAATGTGGTCCACTGGAGAAGGGAATGGCAAGCCACTTCAGTATTCTTGCCTTGAGAACCCCATGAACAGTATGAAAAGGCAAAATGATAGGATACTGAGAGAGGTACTCCCCAGGTCAGTAGGTGCCCAATATGCTGCTGAAGAAAGAATGAAGGGATGGAGCCAAAGCAAAGACTACTCAGTTGTGGATGTGACTGGTGATAGAAGCAAGGTCCGATGCTGTAAAGAGCAATATTGCATAGGAACCTGGAATGTCAGGTCCATGAACCAAGGCAAATTGGAAGTGGTCAAACAGGAGATGGCAAGAGTGAACGTTGACACTCTAGGAATCAGCAAACTAAAATGGACTGGAATGGGTGAATTTAACTCAGATGACCATTATATCTCCTACTGCGGGCAGGTATCCCTCAGAAGAAATGGAGTAGCCATCATGGTCAACAAAAGAATCCGAAATGCAGTACTTGGATTCAATCTCAAAAATAACTGAATGATCTCTGTTCATTTCCAAGGCAAAACATTCACTATCATGGTAATCCAAGTCTATGCCCCAACCAGTAAAATGCTGAAGAAGCTGAAGTTGAACGGTTTTATGAAGACCTACAAGACCTTTTAGAACTAACACACAAAAAAGATGTCCTTTTCATTATAGGGGACTGGAATGCAAAAGTAGGAAGTCAAGAAACACCTGGAGTAACAGGCAAATTTGGCCTTGGAATGCAGAATGAAGCAGGGCAAAAACTAATAGAGTTTTTCCAAGGAAATGCACTTGTCATAGCAAACACCCTCTTCCAACAACACAAGAGAAGACTCTACACATGGACATCACCCAGTGGTCAACACTGAAATCTGATTGATTATATTCTATGCAGCAAAAGATGGAGAAGCTCTATACAGTCAACAAAAACAAGACCAGGAGCTGACTGTGGCTCAGATCATGAACTCCTTATTGCCAAAATCAGACTTAAATTGAAGAAAGTTGGGAAAACCACTAGACCATCCAGGTATGACCTAAATCAAATCCCTTATGATTATACAGTGGAAGTGAGAAATAGATGTAACGGCCTAGATCTGATAGATAGAGTGCCTGATGAACTATGGAATGAGGTTCATGACACTGTAAAAGAGACAGGGATCAAGACCATCCCCATGGAAAAGAAATGGAAAAAAGCAAAATGGCATTCTGGGGAGGCCTTAAAAATAGCAGTGAAAAGAAGAGAAGTGAAAAGCAAAGGAGAAAAGTAAAGATATAGGCATCTGAATGCAGAGTTCCAAAGAATAGCAAGAAGAGATAAGAAAGCCTTCTTCAGCAATCAATGCAAAGAAATAGAGGAAAGGAACAGAATGGGAAAGACTAGAGATGTCTTCAAGAAAATTAGAGATACCAAGGGAATATATCATGCAAAGATGGGCTCAATAAAGGACAGAAATGGTATGGACCTAACAGAAGCAGAAGATATTAGGAAGAGGTGGCAAGAATACACAGAAGAACTGTACAAAAAAGATCTTCATGACCCAGATAATCACAATGGTGTGATCACTCATCTAGAGCCAGACATCCTGGAATGTGAAGTCAAGTGGGCCTTAGGAAGCATCACTATGAACAAAGCTAGTGGAGGTGGTGGAATTTCACTTGAGCTATTTCAAATCTTGAAAGATGATGCTGTGAAAGTGCTACACTCAATATGCCAGCAAATTTGGAAAACCCAGCAGTGGCCACAGGGCTGGAAAAGGTCAGTTTTCATTCCAATCCCAAAGAAAGCCAATGCCAAAGAATGCTCAAAGTACCGCAAAACTGCACTCATCTCACATGCTAGTAAAGTAATGCTCAAAATTCTCGAAGCCAGGCTTCAGCAATACGTGAACCGTGAACTTCCTGAATTTCAAGCTATTTTAGAAAAGGCAGAGGAATCAGAGATCAAATTGCCAACATCCGCTGGGTCATGGAAAAAGCAAAAGAGTTCCAGAAAAACATCTATTTCTGCTTTATTGACTATGCCAAAGCCTTTGACTGTGTGGATCACTATAAACTGTGGACAATTCTGAAAGAGATGGGAATACCAGACCCCCTGACCTTCCTCTTAAGAAATCTGTATACAGGTCAGGAAGCAGCAGTTAGAACTGGGCATTGAACAAAGACTTTTCCAAATAGGAAAAGGAATATGTCAATGTTGTATATTGTCACCCTGTTTATTAACTTATATGCAGGGTAAATCATGAGAAACGCTGGACTGGAAGAAACACAAGCTGGAATCAAGATTGCCGGGAGAAATATAAATAACCTCAGATATGCAGATGACACCACCCTTATGGCAGAAAGTGAAGAGGAACTAAAAAGCCTCTTGATGAAAGTGAAAAAGGAGAGTGAAAAATTTGCCCTAAAGCTCAACATTCAGAAAACGAAGATCATGGCATCCGGTCCCATCACTGCATGGGAAATAGATGGGGAAACTGTGGAAACAGTGTCAGACTTTATTTTTTCGGCCTCCAAAATCACTGCAGTTGGTGACTGCAGCCATGAAATTAAAAGATGCTTACTCCTTGTAGGAAAAGTTATGACCAACCTAGATAACATATTCAAAAGCAGAGACATTACTTTGCTGACTAAGGTCTGTCTAGTCAAGGCTATGGTTTTTCCAATAGTCGTGTATGGATGTGAGAGTTGGACTGTGAAGAAGTTTCAGTGCCGAAGAATTGATGCTTTTGAAGTGTGGTGTTGGAGAAGACTGTTGAGAGTCCCTTGGACTGCAAGGAGATCCAACCAGTCCATTCTGAAGGAGATCAGCCCTGGGATTTCTTTGGAAGGAATGATGCTAAAGCAGAAACTCCAGTACTTTGGCCACCTCATGCGAACAGTTGGCTCATTGGAAAAGACTCTCTGGGAGGGGTTTGGGGCAGGAGGAGAAGGGGACAACAGAGGATGAGATGGCTGGATGGCATCACTAACTTGATGGACATGAGTCTGAGTGAACTCTGGGAGTTGGTGATGGACAGGGAGGCCTGGCGTGCTGCAATTCATGGGTTCGCAAAGAGTCGGACACAACTGAGCGATTGAACTGAACTGAACTGAATATATGACAACAAAAGGACTCAAGTGATAAAAAAATTAAATTATTAATTTTCCTCATATAATGAGGATAATGTATACATAAAAACAAGATGTTATAAAGGAGGCACAGAAAATAATTTTTTGTAATTAAAAATATAGCTAGTTTTGGGCTAAAAAATAATTAGAAGATAAAACTGAGTACAACAAAGACCAAAAAATTGAACAGAAGAGAGAAAAGAAAAAGAAACCAGGATATTCAACATTTCATTTGAAATGTTGATAATATGAGCTTCAATATAAAATATCACAAAAAAAAATGAGGAGAAAATTGCCAAGAAAATACAAGAATATTTCATACAATGTTATAATGTGAGACTCCATAATAAAAGGGTTCATCAGTGTATAAGGGCTGAAAGTGAACAGGAACCAAGGAGCCTCTTGATGAAGGTGAAAGAGGAGAGTGAAAGGCTGGCTTAAAACTCAACATTTAGTGAACTGTAAAGATGGCGGAGGAATAGGACGGGAAGACCACTCTCCCCCTCACAAATTCCTCAAAAGAACATTTCAACGCTGAGCAAACTCCACAAAACAACTTCTGTAGGCTGGCAGAGGACATCAGGCAACCAGAAAAGCAGACCATTGTCTTCAAAAACAGGTAGGAAAAAATATAAAAGACGAAAAAGGAGACAAAGGAGGTGGGGAGGGAGCTCCGTCCCAGGAAGGGAAGCCCATCCCAGGAAGGGAATTTTAAGAAGAGAGGTTTCCAAACACCAGGAAACACTCTCCCTGCCGAGTCTGTGGCGAGCCTTGGAAACACAGAGGGCAACATAACAGGAAGGGAAAAATAAATAAATAATTAAAACCAACAGATTACAAGCCCAACAGTAACTCCCCCAGCGGAAAAGCAGCACAGACGCCTGCATCTGCCACAAGCAAGTGGGGGCAGGGCAGGGAAGTGCGGGAGGCGCGGGCTGCAGTGCTTTGTAAACATCCGGCAGGAATGCCCCACGAGCAACCAGAACGATCTAACTTGGACTAGCAAACCAGACTGTGGGATAGCTACCGCAGGAAAAGCTTGAACATAAGACACCACCAGGACCGAGCACAGAACAAAGGACGGAACGGAATAAGCCAGCTGCAGACCATCCCCCACCGCGGACAGGCAGCCAGAGCCGTAAGGACTGGAAAGGGGCAATTGCAGACCCAGAGAGACTTTACTTACCTAACTGCAAGCAGGCTTCTTTGCTAAGACTTCTGGGGGTGCTGGACAGTCACCATCTGCCTCACGGGGGGCGCCAGCGGTCCACCCAGAAAGCTGAGCAGCAGCAGCAGAAAAGGTGACAAGTCGTGGCGATCGCGCTCGCCAAACTCCTGAGCTACTCGGACCTGGGAAGGGCACAAAGCACAGTCCCAGCTGAATCTGTGCCTCTGAGGGCTGCCTGAGCGCCAAACCTGAGCGGCTTGGACCGGGGAAGTGCACGCAGCCTAGGGCCGGCCCCAGACAGTTCCCGGCTGAGCATCGTAGAGCCGGAGCGGTTTGTACGCCACAAGAAGGGACAGGCCCAGCGGGGCTGAGACACTGTGTGCATACAACAGTGCTATTTGTTTGCAGCATCTCCCCTCCCCACAGCGTGACTAAACTAGTGAGCCTAAAAAACCAGCAAACAGAAGAAGTTAAACAGAGGGAACTGCCTTGGAAGTGATCCCACATGGCCCACAACATCAGAGAAGGGCGAGAAATATTTTTACTATTTTTAAAATCATTCCTTTTTTTTTTCTTTTTTTCTAACTTTTTTTTTAATTGTTAAGTCTTCTATTTCTCCTCTAATTTTTATTTCTATAACCTACTATTACTATTTTTTCAAAAAAAGACTTTTTTTTTTTTTTAAGGCAAACACCATATATAGTCTTTGGATGGTTGTTGGTGGTAATTATTTTTTTTTTAATAATTCTTGGTGGGTTTTTTTTCTCTTTTTTTTTCTTCCTTTCTTCCTTTTTCCTTCTACTTCTTTTCTTTAATATTGTATTTTTTAAAATCCAACCTACTCTAGATTTTTAATCTTAGCTCTTAGGTTTTTGTTGTCAATTTTATACATTTAAAAACCCAAACTTCACTACCCAAGTTTACCTGAGAGCGAGATTACTGGCTTGACCACTCTCTCCTCCTTTGGACTCTCCTTTTTCTCCACCAGGTGGCCTCTGTCTCTTTTCTCTCCCATCTCTTCTCTATCCAACTCTGTGAATCTCCGTGTGTTCCAGACGATGGAGAACACCTAAGGAACTGGTTACTGGCAGGATTTGTCTCTCTCCTTCTCATTCCTCTCTCTTATCCTCCTGGCCACCTCTGTCTACTTCCTCCCTCTCCGCTTCCCCATATAACTCCGTAAATACCTCTGAGCGGTCCAGACTATAGAGTGCACATAAGGAAGTGACTACTGGCTAGCTTGCTCTCTCCTCTTTTGATCTCACTGCATCTCATTCCAGTTACCTCTAACTACCCCCTCCATCTTCTCTTCTCCTTGTAACTCAGTGAACCTCTCTGAGTGTCCCTCAATGTGGAGAAACTTTTCATCTTTAACCTAGATGTTTTATCATCGGTGCTGTATAGATGGAGAAGTCTAGAGGCTACTGTAAAAATAAAACTGAAAACCAGAAGCAGGAGGCTTAAGTCCAAAGCCTGAAAACATTAGAGAACTCTTGAATTCAGGGAACATTAAGCAATAGGAGCTCATCAAATGCCTTCATACCTACACCAAAACCAAGCTCCACCCAAGGGCCAACAAGTTCCAAAACAAGACATACCACGCAAATTCTCCAGCAACACAGGAACACTCCCCTGAGCTTCACTATACAGGCGGCTCAAAATTATTCCAAAACCTTTGATGTCTCATAACCCATTACTGGTCACTCCACTGCACTCCAGAGAGAAGAAACCCAGCTCCACCCACCAGAACTCCAACACAAGCCTCCCTAACCAGGAAACCTTGACAAGCCACTGATAGAACCCCACCCACAGTGAGGAAGCTCCATAATAAAGAGAACTCCACAAATTACCAGAATATAAAAAGGCCACCCCAAACGCAGCAATATAACCAAGATGAAGAGACAGAGGAATACTCAGCAGGTAAAGGAACAGGAGAGTTGCCCACCAAACCAAACAAAAGAGGAAGAAGTAGGGAATCTACCTGAGAAGGAATTCCGAATATTGATAGTAAAAATGATCCAAAATCTTGAAATCAAAATGGAATCACAGATAAATAGCCTAGAGACAAGGATTGAGAAGATGCAAGAAAGGTTTAACAAGGACCTAGAAGAAATAAAAAAGAGTCAAAATATAATGAATAAGGCAATAAATGAGATCAGAAACACTCTGGAGGCAACAAATAGTAGAATAACGGAGGCAGAAGATAGGATTAGTGAAATAGAAGATAGAATGGTAGAAATAAATGAATCAGAGAGGAAACAAGAAAAACAAATTAAAAGAAACGAGGACAATCTCAGAGACCTCCAGGACAATATGAAACGCTCCAACATTCGAATTATAGGAGTCCCAGAAGAAGAAGACAGGAAGAAAGATCATGAGAAAATCCTTGAGGAGATAATAGTTGAAAACTTCCCTAAAATGGAGAAGGAAATAATCACCCAAGTCCAAGAAACACAGAGAGTTCCAAATAGGATAAACCTAAGGCAAAACACCCCAAGACACATATTAATCAAATTAACAAAGATCAAACACAAAGAACAAATATTAAAAGCAGCAAGGGAAAAACAACAAATAACACACAAGGGGATTCCCATAAGGATCACAGCTGATCTTTCAATAGAAACTCTTCAGGCCAGGAGGGAATGGCAAGACATACTTAAAGTGATGAAAGACAATAACCTACAGCCCAGATTACTGTACCCAGAAAGGATCTCATTCAAATACGAAGGAGAAATCAAAAGCTTTACACACAAGCAAAAGCTGAGAGAATTCAGCACCACCAAACCAGCTCTCCAACAAATTCTAAAGGTTATTCTCTAGACAGGAAACACAAAAAGGGTGTATAAACCCGAACCCAAAACAATAAAGTAAATGGTAATGGGATCATACTTATCAATAATTACCTTAAACGTAAATGGGTTGAACGCCCCAACCAAAAGGCAAAGACTGGCCGAATGGATACAAAAACAAGACCCCTCTATATGCTGCTTACAAGAGACCCACCTCAAAACAAGGGACACATACAGACTGAAAGTGAAGGGCTGGAAAAAGATATACCATGCAAATAGAGACCAAAAGAAAGCAGGAGTGGCAATACTCATATCTGATAAAATAGACTTTAAAACAAAGGCTGTGAAAAGAGACAAAGAAGGCCACTACATAATGATCAAAGGATCAATCCAAGAAGAAGATATAACAATTATAAATATATATGCACCCAATATTGGAGCACCGCAATATGTAAGACAAATGCTAACAAGTATGAAAGGGGAAATCAACAATAACACAATAATAGTGGGAGACTTTAATACCCCACTCACACCTATGGACAGATCAACTAAACAGAAAATTAACAAAGAAACGCAAACTTTAAATGATACATTAGATCAGTTAGACCTAATTGATATCTATAGGACATTTCACCCCAAAACAATGAATTTCACCTTTTTTTCAAGTGCACATGGAACCTTCTCCAGGATAGATCACATCCTGGGCCATAAATCTAAACTTGATAAATTCAAAAAAATCGAAATCATTCCAAGCATCTTTTCTGACCATAATGCATTAAGATTAGATCTCAATTACAGGAGAAAAACTATTAAAAATTCTAACATATGGAGGTTGAACAACACACTTCTGAATAACCAACAAATCACAGAAGAAATCAAACTATGCATAGAAACTAATGAAAATGAAAACACAACAACCCAAAACCTGTGGGACACTATAAAAGCAGTGCTAAGAGGAAAGTTCATAGCAATGCAGGCATACCTCAAGAAACAAGAAAAAAGTCAAATAAATAACCTAACTCTACACATAAAGCAACTAGAAAAGGAAGAACTGGAGAACCCCAGAGTTAGTAGAAGGAAAGAAATCTTAAAAATTAAGGCAGAAATAAATGCAAAAGAAACAAAAGAGACCATAGCAAAAATCAACAAAGCCAAAAGCTGGTTCTTTGAAAGGATAAATAAAATTGACAAACCATTAGCCAGACTCATCAAGAAGCAAAGAGAGAAAAATCAAATCAATAAAATTAGAAATGAAAATGGAGAGATCACAAAAGACAACACAGAAATACAAAGGATCATAAGAGACTACTATCAGCAGTTGTATGCCAATAAAATGGACAATGTGGAAGAAATGGACAAATTCTTAGAAAAGTACAACTTTCCAAAACTGAACCAGGAAGAAATAGAAAATCTTAACAGACCCATCACAAGCACGGAAATTGAAACTGTAATCAGAAATCTTCCAGCAAACAAAAGCCCAGGTCCAGACGGCTTCACAGCTGAATTCTACCAAAAATTTCGAGAAGAGCTAACACCTATCCTACTCAAACTCTTCCAGAAAATTGCAGAGGAAGGTAAACTTCCAAACTCATTCTATGAGGCCACCATCACCCTAATACCAAAACCTGACAAAGATGCCACAAAAAAAGAAAACTACAGGCCAATATCACTAATGAACATAGATGCAAAAATCCTCAACAAAATTCTAGCAATAAGAATCCAACAACACATTAAAAAGATCATACACCATGACCAAGTGGGCTTTATCCCAGGGATGCAAGGATTCTTCAATATCCACAAATCAATCAATGTAATTCACCACATTAACAAATTGAAAAATAAAAACCATATGATTATCTCAATAGATGCAGAGAAGGCCTTTGACAAAATTCAACATCCATTTATGATAAAAACTCTCCAGAAAGCAGGAATAGAAGGAACATACCTCAACATAATAAAAGCTATATATGACAAACCCACAGCAAACATTATCCTCAATGGTGAAAAATTGAAAGCATTTCCCCTAAAGTCAGGAAAAAGACAAGGGTGCCCACTTTCATCGCTACTATTCAACATAGTTCTGAAAGTTTTGGCCACAGCAATCAGAGAAGAAAAAGAAATAAAAGGAATCCAAATTGGAAAAGAAGAAGTAAAACTTTCACTGTTTGCAGATGACATGATCCTCTACATAGAAAACCCTAAAGACTCCACCAGAAAATTACTAGAGCTAATCAATGAATATAGTAAAGTTTCAGGATATAAAATCAACACACAGAAATCCCTTGCATTCCTATACACTAATAATGAGAAAGTAGAAAAAGAAATTAAGGAAACAATTCCATTCACCATTGCAATGAAAAGAATAAAATACTTAGGAATATATCTACCTAAAGAAACTAAAGACCTATATATAGAAAACTATAAAATACTGATGAAAGAAAGCAAAGAGGACACTAATAGATGGAGAAATATACCATGTTCATGGATCGGAAGAATCAATATAGTGAAAATGAGTATACTACCCAAAGCAATTTACAAATTCTATGCAATCCCTATCAAGCTACCAGCCATATTTTTCACAGAACTAGAACAAATAATTTCAAGATTTGTATGGAAATACAAAAAACCTCGAATTGCCAAAGCAATCTTGAGAAAGAAGAATGGAACTGGAGGAATCAACTTGCCTGACTTCAGGTTCTACTACAAAGCCACAGTCATCAAAACAGTATGGTACTGGCACAAAGACAGACATATAGATCAATGGAACAAAATAGAAAGCCCAGAGATAAATCCACACACATATGGACACCTTATCTTTGACAAAGGAGGCAAGAATATACAATGGAGTAAAGACAATCTCTTTAACAAGTGGTGCTGGGAAAACTGGTTAACCACTTGTAAAAGAATGAAACTAGATCACTTTCTAACACCCTACACAAAAATAAACTCAAAATGGATTCAAGATCTAAATGTAAGACCAGAAACTATAAAACTCCTAGAGGAGAACATAGGCAAAACACTCTCAGACATAAATCACAGCAGGATCGTTTATGATCCACCTCCCAGAATTCTGGAAATAAAAGCAAAAATAAACAAATGGGATATAATTAAAATTAAAAGCTTCTGCACAACAAAGGAAACTCTAGGTAAGGTGAAAAGACAGCCTTCTGAATGGGAGAAAATAATAGCAAATGAAGCAACTGACAAACAACTAATCTCAAAAATATACAAGCAACTTATGCAGTTCAATTCCAGAAAAATAAACGGCCCAATCAAAAAATGGGCCAAAGAAATAAATAGACATTTCTGCAAAGAAGACATACAGATGGCTAACAAACACATGAAAAGATGCTCAACATCACTCATTATTAGAGAAATGCAAATCAAAACCACAATGAGATACCACTTCACACCAGTCAGAATGGCTACGATCCAAAAATCTGCAAGCAATAAATGCTGGAGAGGGTGTGGAGAAAAGGGAACCCTCCTACACTGTTGGTGGGAATGCAAACTAGTACAGCCACTATGGAGAACAGTGTGGAGATTCCTTAAAAAATTGCAAATAGAACTACCTTATGACCCAGCAATCCCACTGCTGGGCATACACACCGAGGAAACCAGAATTGAAAGGGACACATGTACCCCAATGTTCATCACAGCACTGTTTATAATAGGCAGGACATGGAAACAACCTAGATGTCCATCAGCAGATGAATGGATAAGAAAGCTGTGGTACATATACACAATGGAGTATTACTCAGCCGTTAAAAAGAATTCATTTGAATCAGTTCTGATGAGATGGATGCAACTGGAGCCGATTATACAGAGTGAAGTAAGCCAGAAAGAAAAACACCAATACAGTATACTAACACGTATATATGGAATTTAGAAAGATGGCAATGACGACCCTGTATGCAAGACAGCAAAAAAGACACAGATGTGTATAACGGACTTTTGGACTCAGAGGGAGAGGGAGAGGGTGGGATGATTTGGGAGAATGGCATTCTAACATGTATACTATCATGTAAGAATCGAATCGCCAGTCTATGTCTGACGCAGGATATAGCATGCTTGGGGCTGGTGCATGGGGATGACCCAGAAAGATGTTATGGGGAGGGAGGTGGGAGGGGGGTTCATGTTCGGGAAAGCATGTAAGAATTAAAGATTTTAAAATTAAAAAAAAATAAAAAGAAAAAAATAAAGTCTCATTAATTAACAAAATAAAAATTTAAAACATATATAAATGTAAAGCTAATAAAATTAAAAGTGAAAAAAAAACTGAACATTTAAAAAACAAAGATCAAAGAATCCCGTCCCATCACTTCATGGCAAATAGATGGGGAAACAATGGAAGCAATGACAGACTTTATTTTCTTGGGCTCCAAAATCACTGCAGATGGTAAGTGCAGCCATGAAATTAAAAGACGCTTGCTCCTTGGAAGAAATGCCATGGCAGGTTTAGACAGCATGTTAAAAAGCAGAGACATTACTTTGTCAACAAAGGTGTGTATAATCAAAGCTATGGTCTTTCCAGGAGTCATGTATGGATGTGAGAGTTGGACCATAAAGAAAGTTGAGCACCAAAGAAATGATGTTTTTGAACTGTGGTGTTGGAGGAGACTCTTGAGAATTCCTTGGACAGCAAGGAGATCAAACCAGTCTATCCTAAAGGAAATCAACCCTGAACATTCATTGGAAGCACTGATGCTGAAGCTGAAACTCCAATTCTTTGGCCACCTTATGCAAAAAACTGACTCATTGAGAAAGATCCTGATGTTGAGAAAGATTGAAGGCAGGAGGAGAAGGGGATGACAGAGGATGAGATGGTTGAATGGCATCACCAACTCAATGGACATGAGTTTGAGCAAGCTCCAGGAGATGGTGATGGACAGGGAAGCCTTTCATGCTGAAGTCCATGAGGTCACAAAGAGTCGGACACAGCCGAGTGACTGAAAAACAAAAACAACAAAGTCAATGCATAAAACAACAAATTTTAAAGAACCCAAAAGAAGGCTGCTGCTGCTAAGTCACTTCAGTCGTGTCTGACTCTGTGCGACCCCATAGACAGCAGCCCACCAGGCTCCCCTGTCCCTGGAATTCTCCAGACAAGAACAACAGAGTGGGTTGCCATTTCTTTCTCCAATGCAGGAAAGTGAAAAGTGAAAGTGAAGTCGCTCAGTCTTGTCCAACTCTTAGGAACCCCATGGACTGCAGCCTCCCAGGCTCCTCCGTCCATGGGGCTTTCCAGGCAAGAGTACTGGAGTGGGTTGCCACTGCCTTCCCCCAAAAGAAGGCAAACTATCATAAATTTCTTAGCACCAAAGAAAAAGAACCTCTAACTTTCTAAGAAGAAAAACAACACATATAAAGGATAATCACAATGATTTCATAATTCCCAACAGAAATTTTAACAACAGGAATATTTACTGTCCAAACAGTGTTATTTAACTTAGACCAATGAAGTGATAGAATAAAGGAAATTTCAGATTGTTAATGTTTTAAAATGTATTTTCCATGTAGCCTTTATTGGGAAACTACTAGCTGATGAAAAAAGCAATCCAAGAAAGACGAAATGGGATTGAAATAATAATAGAGGAACTGACAGAGGAGAGATGAGAATTCCAAGCACAATAGCAGAAAGAAGTCTCAGACAATAGAACAGCTGGAGAACAACTTTTAACATGGGAGCAATAGGCCAAAGCCTCCAAAATGAATGTCTCCAAAGTAAAACAATGACTAAATAAGTGAACTGGTAAGTTATATAACTATTTTGACCATATATTTGGAGGTAATTTATGGAACTGTGAATGTGTTTGAGAACTGTTCATATGTTCTAAGAAAAATAAGCAACTCAGAAAAAATTGTTAAACCTTGGAAAATAAAATTTTATGCTAAAACAAATTATAACCAGAGCATATACCTAGACTCAGTAATGAACAACATGTGCATAATTGTAATGAAAACACTGACAATGTATTTAACAGAAACTGAGATATAAACATATTAGGAAAATGTAGAAAGAACTAAGGCTAAGTTTTGTAAAGAATCACTAGACTTGATTAAAAAATTATTTTACACAATTTTTTTGCATTTAATCCTTTGAAAAATAAAATTTAATATAAAATAGCTAACTAGAATATGCTATAAACGAATATTAATTTTTTTTTTATCTTCACCATTTCCAAATCAATGAATCTGGGTTTATCACATGCACGTGTGTGTGTGCACGCACATACACACACACACACACACAGATTCATAAAATTACTGGCAGGCTGACTGGATCACTGAGATGTCTCCAGAAGTTATAATATTGATAGACTCTAGCATGGACTGCAGGTTTGTTTCCATTTTTTTATGTTCCTCTTATCAAGAGTTGACATTTATGCACTCTTTGATTTAGGTTTCGCCTTATTACTTGTCCTGGTAAATTAAACTTAGAGAAAACAATGTTGTATGAAGCCTGGGCCTCAGCAGGTTTTCTGCACTTCTGCTCTTGCTGTTGGGACCATACCCTCTGAACCAGCCTTCTGAAGAATGAGACAGGACATAAGCAGAGATACAGTCTCATATTTGAGCAACCTTTGACCAGTCAGACCCCAGCTGATGAAGCAGCTGACTCCAGACATGAGTAAGCCCAGCCAATGCCAGGCAAGCCTGCTGTAGATCTGAGAACTGCTTCCTACTGACTAGTTTTGAAACAAATGGTTTTCTAGTTTTTAAATAAATGGTCTTAAATCTCCCAATTTGGGGGTGATTGATTACACATAAGAGTGAGAAATCCCAAGGGAGATTATAAGCCCTTAACAACATATTGTACCAAAAATTGAGATCCCTTAGAAAGATGTTGAAATAACCCCAAATTATAGGCCAACGGAACTTAAAGATGGAATGAGATGTAGTTGGTTCAGTGGAAGAAAATAACTAAAGGACAAATGGAATGTGCCTTTGTCAGTTCAGTGTGCTATAACAAAATATCACAGACTGGATGGCTTAACCCACAAACATTCATTCCTCACAATCTGGAGGTTAGGAACTCCAAGATCAAGATGCTAACAAGTTTGATATCTGATGAGAGTGATCTTGGTATGCAGGTAGCTGCCTTTTCTATGGTACCTGAGAGACATTTTTGTTTCTTCTCTTATTCTAAGGACGCTAATCATATCACGGGGCTCTATCCAGTTATCTTATCTAATCCTAATTTTCTTCCAAAGACCTCATCTCTAAACACCATCACACTGTGGTGGAGGACTTCAAAATATGAATTTTGGAAGGAAACATTCAGTCCATAGCTGGATGATTGTGTTAGTCCCAAGATTTAAACATTGCTAAAATCTGTGTCTGCCTTCAAATTAGAGCCCAATGAACAACCCATAAAATAGCTACCAGAGTAGTAATTCGGATCACACAAGACAGTGCAGTAAAAGACTGCACAATGGCTTCTGAGGCCAATTCTATCTGACATTTCTATCTTTAAAATGTATCCAACAGATGTATATACCCATATTCACAAGAAGATCTATAAAATAATACTCCCCAAAACATTAGTTGTAATAGAAAGAGAAAGGAAATACAAATGTCAATTTAACATATTAAGATGTGTACTATATAAAATAATGTCCATTACATATTTCTGAGTTTAAAAAGGCAAGCCATGAAACTGATAATATCCTCAATAGAATATAAACATATTCTCTAATAATGTAATTCAATTAAAAGTAACTTTAAATTTTATGGGTACATAATTCCTCAATATTCTGAAGCCAAGAATTTTGAGAAAAACTGTTGACTGGATAATATTTGCAAAGAGGATCAAAACCAGAAAAACGTCATATTAAAGGTACAAAAAATTTTTACTAATTGAAATAGTATCAACTTAACCATACAGTAAGACATCATTTTCTTTTTCTTTACCGTGACAAGGTTGAATCTATGAATCTAATGCAGGTTCCACTGATTCCTCTGCATCACCTTGGGCCATTGGACATTACATTTAGAAGCATGTAAATCTTTTTTTATAACCTCAGCTCAAAAAATTAACTTTTTTCCAAATTTAGAATTAATATTTTAATTTCAAGATATATTAAGAAAAATTAGGGTTTAAGATAACATTTATCTAATGTATTGTGCATACCTGTACATGTTAAGTTGCTTCAGTCATGTCCAACACTTTGTGACCCTAAGGACAATAGCCTGCAATTCTCCAGGCAAGAATACTAGAGTGGGTTGCCATGTCCTTCTCCAGGGGATCTTCCCAACCCAGAGACTGAACCCATGTCTCTGTCCCTTATCTCTCCTGCACTAGCCATTAGGTTCTTTACCAGTACTGCCACCATATTGTAGGTTTTTTAAATTGCATTTTATGTGGTGGAAATTTAAACATCTTCTCTTAAAATTTGGCACTTATGTGTATATTAAAAAAAAAAAAAACCTGGAAAAATAAGTGCCCAGCTATTATCAGTAGCTGTACTGGAAGAATAAGAGTGGAAAAAAGATAGGGGTTGGCTAGATTTTCAGTTTTTAATTATACTTTTAAAATGTCTACTATAATACATGTTTAATACATGCTATATGTTTTATATTGTTTAAGTATACTTTAACAATATATTTGGAATATTTTATATATAATTTTTCCATGAGCTTAAATGATCAAATAGAAGAAAATTATTCTTCATCTATGGAAGGAGAAAGAAAAAATGAAATTTGTAACACCTGATAAGGGCAGAAACAAGGCAAGCACAAATATTACTGAAAACTTTGAAATGGGAATAAAGAAAGAAAGAAAGAATTTGTGATATGGGAACGCCTTTACCACCTCAACTAACCTCTCTTCTATGCCATAAAAAAATAAAAAACAAAAAATGGAAACATATCTCTAGATAATTAGTATCTAGAGATGCATTATAAAAAACTTGAGGAAGAAAGAAAATGATAAATATTTTTTCTAATTTAAAAATGTATTTATCACTTTAAAAGAGCATACACACGTGTACATTTTAAAGAAGGCAATACTTTTTTTTTCATACACTGTTTTTTGATGTGTTGCTGCTGCTGCTGTTGCTGCTGCTGCTGCTGCTAAGTCACTTCAGTCGTGTCCAACCCTGTGCAACCCCAGGTACGGCAGTCCACAAGGCTCCTCTGTCCCTGTGATTCTCCAGGCAAGAACACTGGAGTGGGTTGCCATTTCCCTCTCCAATGCATTAGTGCTGTGCAAAAACGAACACTAGCTATTTTCTCTATCTCTTCTAATGATAAAAATTAAACTAATGGAACATATGGGGAACATACAATTTAACCGTATAAATACATTTTCCTATGACTCCATAAGTTCAATTCCAGATCCTACAAAAGGGTCTAATGCCCTATATTAGGCAAGGTGGGAGAGTCATATGCCTCTAGTAAATTAATGGTTTTCCTTTTACATAGACTTTGTAAAAATTGAGCATGTGGACTTCCCTGATGACCCAGTGGATTAGAATCTGCCTGCCAATGCAGAGAACACGGGTTCAATCCCTGTGTCTGGGAAGGTTCCGCAGGCGTGGACCAGCTAAGCCACTGTGCCACAACTACCGAGCCTGCGTTCTACAGCCGTGAGCCCACTACTGAAGTCTGTGCACTTTAGGAACTGGGAGCCACAACTAATGGGCCCCTGTGCTGCAACTACAGAAGCCCACACACTGGAGAGCCCGCGAGCTGAAGCTGCTGAAGCTGCTGAAGCTGCTGAAGCTGAAGTGCCTGAGAAGGAGAAGCTGTCTGCAATGAGGAGCCCGTGCACTGCAACTAGCCAGTAGCCCCTGCTCACCACAAATGCACAACAAAGACCCAGTGCCGCCAAAATAAATAAATAAATAAAAGAAAATCCAGCATGTCTGAAAACATCTCCACAGAGATTATTCAGTGGAATATACATAAAGCTGAAATGGTCTCTATGTTAATGGCTGCTGCTGCTGGGATTCTCCAGGCAAGAACACTGGAGTGGGTTGCCATTTCCTTCTCCAATGCATGAAAGTGAAAAGTGAAAGTGAAGTCGCTTGGTCATGTCCGACTTTTTGCGACCCCATGGACTGCAGCCTACCAGGCTCCTCTGTCCATGGGACTTTCCAGGCAGGAGTACTGGAGTGGGGTGCCATCGCCTTCTCCGATGTTAATGGATACATATAGAAATAAATTTTCTGAGGTGAGAAAATTTGTATTTGTATTAGTTTTTGTGAAATGGGAGCTTGTTTTGTCTGTGATAGTATGGCTATTCTTAACATTGAATTAAAAGCTTCTGGGTTACATTAAAAAAAAAAAAAAAACTTGAGACAGAATATAGATGAAAAAGAGACAATATCCATTTGCCCTCATGGTGTGAGTTACATTGCTTCAGTTGTGTGTGACTCTTTGCGACCCTATAGACTCTAGCCCACGAGGCTCTTCTGTCCATGGGTTTCTCCAGGCAAGAATACTGGAGTGGGCTGCCATTTCCTTCTCCAGGGGATCTTCCCCAACCAGGGATCAAACCTATATCTCTTATGCCTCCTGAATTTTCAGGTGGGTACTTTACCACTAGCACCACCTGGGAAGCCATCATAGGGTCATGTAATAGGGGAGTCAGTATACTGAAAACGTTGTAAATGTCCCATATCCAGGAAGAATGTTTTCACAGTTCTTTTACAGTAAGTCCCCTATATATGAGCCTTCAAGTTGTGAACTTTCAATGACGTGAATGTGTTCAGAGAAAGGACAGAGAGACAAGAGGAAGAAGTAACTGGAGAACCCAAGAGATTCAGAATGCAGGAAATGGCAAGGACATTTTCTTCATTTGAGGAGGCACTGTTAGTTTCTGAGGTACGGGATGCAAAGGTACCTCAGATATACAGATGACACTACCCTAATGGCAGAAAGTGGAGAACTAAAGAGACTCTTGATGAAAATGAAGGAGAAGAGTGAAAAGGCTGGCTTAAAACTCAACCTTCAAAAAACGAAGATCATGGCATCTAGTCCCATCACTTTATGGCAAATAGGGGAAAAATGGAAACATTAACAGACTTTCTTTTCTTGGGCCCCCAAATCACTGAAGACAGTGAATGCATCTAGGAAATTAAAAGACAACTGCTCCTTGGAAGAAAAGCTGTGACAAACCTGGACAGTGTATTAAAAAGCAGAGACATCCCTTTGCCAACAAAGGACCGCATACTCAAAGCTATGTTATTTCTAGTAGTCATGTACAAAGTGAGAATTGGACCATAAAGAAGACTGAGTGCTAAAGAATTGATGCTTTTGAATTGTGGTGCTGGAAAGACTCTTGAGCTCTTTTGGACAGCAAGGAGACCAAACCAGTCAATCTTAAAGGAAATCAACCCTGAATAATCATTAGAAGGACTGATGCTGAACCTGAATCTCTAATACTTTGGCCACCTGATGTGAAGAGCCGACTCACTGGAAAAGACCCTGATGCTGGGAAAGATTGAGGGCAGGAGGAGAAGGGGGTGACAGAGGATGAGAAGTTTGGATGGCATCATCAACTCAATGGGCATGAGTTGAAGCAAACTCGAGAAGATAGTGAAGGACAGGGAACCATGGGTCCCTGGGGGTCGCAAAGAGTCAGACGCTACTGAGTGACTAAACAGTCACGACACTGGAAGATTGCAGTAGCCATTCAGAATTCAGTCTAGTGCTACACTGTCAGCCATGATGAGAAATAAAGAGCTACTTCTCAAACATTACTGGGTGCTTTTTTTCAAGAGGGTAGATGGAATTGAATCCAGCAAGCAACCAGAACCTGTGCCATCAACATCAGGCCTGAGTGAAACTGCAGTTTGCCCTCCATCTCCTATTGCTGACAATCCTTTGGCTTCACCATCTCCCACCTCCTCTCCCTCCACCAGTCAGTAACTATTCTTGCTTGTTCATTCAATGCCACCTCTGTGTGCCAGCTGTTGTACTGTACTTTTCAAGGTACTGTTTTGTGAGATAAAAAAGTGTTTGATTTTGTGGTTTGTGTTTTATGTATTATTTATGTGAAAAGTATTATAAGCTGTTTACAGTATGGTACCATATAGCTGATTGTTAGTTGGGGACCTAGGCCAACTTTGTTGGACTTTTGAACAAAGCGAATTTATGAATGTACTCTTGGAATGAAACACAAAGGGGCTGTCAGGAGAGCCAGAGTCTCTTTGTTGGACTTTTAAGTCCTTCTGTGTTGTAACTGGAATGGAAATTAGAGACAGTGTTCAACTGAATGATGATCTCTACCATAAACATTTTTAATGTTTGATTTTAAGAGGGTAAATGATAATAACATGAAAATCTAGTAACAAGAATTTTCCTAAAAGGATTTCTTTAATGACAGATAAGGTTATGCTTATAATCACACACTATCTTCTAAAGTTATTTGTAAACTCTTACCCTCATGATAAAGTTACGGTGAATAGAAACAAATGCTATACTAACAATAATATTAACATTATAATATTTAGGCACTGTATTGCCGGTTGTTGTTGTTCAGTCACTCAGTCATTTCCAACTCTTTGTAACCCCATGGACTGCAGCACGACAGGCATCCCTATCCTTCACCACCCCCTGGACCCTGTTCAAACTCATGTCCATTGAGTTGGCGATGTTATCCAACCATGTCCTCCTCTGTCATCCCCTTCTCCTCCTGCCTTCAATCTTTCCTAGCATCAGGGACTTTTCTAATGAGCCAGTTCTTTGCATCAGGTGGCCAAGGTATTGGAGCTTCAGCTTCAGCATCAGTTGTTCAATGAATATTCAGGATTCATTTCCTTTAGGATTGACTGGTTTGATTTCCTTGCTGTCCAAGGGACTCTCAAGAGTCTTCTCCAAGACCACAGTTTGAAAGCATCGATTCTTTGGTACTCAGCCTTCTTTGTGGTCTAACTGTTACATCCATACATGACTACTGGAAAAGCCATAGCTTTGACTATACAGACCTTTGGGGACTGGAATGCAACAGTAGGAAGTGAAGAGATACCTGGAGTAATAGGGAAGTTTGGCTGTGGAGTACAAAATAAAGCAGGGCAAAGGCTAACAGAGTTTTGCCAAGAGAACACACTGATCATAGCAAACACCCTCTTCCAACAACACAAGAGAAGACTCTCTCTACACATGGACATCACCAGATGGTCAATATTGAAATCAGATTGATTATATTTTTGGCAGCTGAAGATGGAGTAGCTCTATATAGTCAGCAAAAACAAGACCAGGAACTGACTGTGGGTCAGATCATGAACCTCTTATTGCCAAATTCAGACTTAAATTGAAGAAAGTGGAGAAAACCACTAGACCATTCAGGTATGATCTAAATCAAATCCCTTACGATTATACAGTGAAAGTGACAAATAGATTCAAGGGATTAGATCTGATAGAGAGAGTGCCTGAACTGTGGCTGAAGGTTCACAACATTGTACAGGAGGTGGTGATCAAAAACATTCCCAATAAAAAGGGACTATATTAGGAGCTGGTAAAGTATCCACCTGTGATGCAGGAATCTGCCTGCAATGCAGAAAACCACCTGGAATGCAGAAGACCTGGGTTGGATACCTGGGTTAGGAAGATCCCCTGGAGAAGAAAATGACAATCCTCAGCAGTATTCTTGCCTGGGAAATCCTACAGACAGAGAAGCAAAGCAGGCTACAGTCCATTGGGTTGCAAGAGCTGGATATGCCTTAGCAACTAAAGCACTACCATACTTGGAATAAAGGACTAGGAATAAAATTTCTAGAAAGTATCATTTAGAAACTAATTTGATCATGTTTGGCTTAAAACAAGTTTCTAAAATAAAAATAAGAGAATAATACTGGGAAAGGATTTTTGTTTTTAGCCACACCACACAGCTTGTGGGATCTCTTTTTCCCAACCAGGAACTGAACCCACACTATGGCAGTGAAAGCCTGAATCATAACTACTAGGCCACCAGGGAACTCTCCAGGAATGGGTAATCTTTAACTGAGGCTAGGCTAAGTGGATATGTTTCTCCTAGAACGTTTTAAACTTTGCTTTTCCCAAACATTGTAGCAAAAGGGTTGGGGTGGGGAGGGGGGAGGAGCTGAAAATTAGTGTGCTCTCTCTTGCTTGTTTTGTGGGAGTACCCAAATGCAAATTTGAGCTTTACTGCCCAGCTCAGCAACAATATTTTAAAATTCATTGAACCATGGCCAGATGGCAAAGCAGAAATATTAGAGAGAGTTGAGCTTATCATTAGAGTCCAAAATAAGATTTAATAGCAGGCTTAAAGCAGAATCTTTTTTGAAAAAGAAAGGATTTTCTAAATTGCTTTGTGTCTTTAGTCTGTTCAGGTCACTATAACAAAATATCATAGATCGGGAGGATTATAAACAACAGAAATTTATTTCTTATACTTCTGGAAGCTTGGAAGTCCAAAATCAAGGTACTAGCAGGTTTGGTGTTTTATGAGAACCTATTTCCTGGTTCACAGACCACCATCTTTTCACTATGTCCCCACATGTTGGAAGAGGTGAGACAGCTCTTTGGCATCTCTTTTATAAGGGCATGAATCACATTCATGATAGTTCTGCCCTCATGACCTGATCTCTTTCGAAAGGTTCCATTTCTAAATACTATCACATTAGAGGAACATGTTTCAACATATGGATTTGGGTTGGGAGAAATATCAATAACCTCAAACATGTAGATGACACCATCCTTATGGCAGAAAGTGAAGAGGAACTCAAAAGGCTCTTGATGAAAGTGAAAGAGGAGCATAAAAAAGTTAGCTTAAAGCTCAACATTCAGAAAACTAAGATCATGGCATCTGGTCCCATCACTTCGTGGGAAATAGATGGGGAAACAGTGGAAACAGTGTCAGAATTTATTTTTTTGGGCTCCAAAATCACTGCAGATGATGATTGCAGCCATGAAATTAAAAGACGCTTACACCTTGGATGGAAAGTTATGACCAACCTAGATAGCATATTCAGAAGCAGAGACATTACTTCGCCAACAAAGGTCCATCTGCTCAAGGCTATGGTTTTTCCAGTGGTCATGTATGGATGTGAGAGTTGGACTGTGAAGAAAGCTGAGCACTGGAGAATTGATGCTTTTGAACTGTGGTGTTGGAGAAGACTCTTGAGAGTCCCTTGGACTGCAAGGAGATCCAACCAGTCCATCCTAAAAGAGATCAGTCCTGGGTGTTCATTGGAAGGACTGATGCTGAAGCTGAAACTCCAATACTTTGGCCACCTCATGTGAAGAGTTAACTCACTGGAAAAGACCCTGATGCTGAGAGGGATTGCGGGCAGGAGGAGAAGGGGAGGACAGAGGATGAGATGGCTGGATGGCATCACTGATACGATGCGCATGAGCTTGGGTGAACTCCAGGAGTTGGTGATGGACAGGGAGGCCTGGCATGCTGCAATTCATGGGGTCGCAAAGAGTCGGACATGACTGAGCAACTGAACTGAACTGAAACCAATGTTAAGTCTATAGCACTTTGCCATCCCCTTTAATATGTTAACCTGCACGTTCAATTGGTGATAAATTTTTCAACAAGTGATTGCATCACCCAGATGGAACTAATGGATTGGAGATGGATAAAGAAGTCAGAAAAAGGGAAACAGATGTCCGGTCATTATCTCAACCTATGTGTTTGAGAGGTTTTAGAGGGAAATGCCGAGGGAGGACTTTGTATTTTGCATCGGGAATTCTAAGACAGTAATTCTAGCCGAGTTTGGGATAAGGTATATCTAAGCAAACAGATTCCCTGGAGGAGGGCATGGCAACCCACTCCAGTATTCTTGTCTGGAGGATCCCATAGACAGAGGGGCCTGGCAAGCTACAGTTCGTAAGGTTGCAAAGAGTCAGACACGACTGAGGTGACTTAGCATGCATGCAAGTGAACAGAGCAGTGCACTATAGTTGGGCAGACTGAGGGTTTGAACTGCGTGAAATGAACTTGGTCCCTGTGTGGAATAAGCAGACACAGACTTTCATACATATGCCCAAAGTTCAGCATGAAAATTTACAGTGTCTGGCTGGGGAGCTCGCAGAAGGACTGACTGTACCAGAAACAGAGGCAAAGACCACAGCAGATAGCTTGCATCAGGAACACACATGAGTTACTCCCAGAATTTTAGAGGGATCCAAACACCAACTGCCACTCAAAGATGTAGCAAGGTATTGGGGCTTTTAAAATCTCCCCCAGGGGATTCTAACCTGCAGCCAACATTGAGAACCACTGCCTTTGAGAAAACTTTCTGGCAGTCATGAAAATCTCCATATTTGAGAAAGCACTGTATAATGTGCTTTTATCTATAATATGTTTAATTTTCATGCTAATCCCTAAAGTAGAGAGTATTAAAATTATTTTACTGGTAGTAACCTTGAACTTAAAGTAAATTATTTGCCCAGATTAGCTTGGCAGTAGAGATGGAATTCAAACTTTCTCCTCATTCAAAATTGCTTTCTCATTTAATGTGGCCTGTAACGCATAGTGTTTTCTGTGCTCTCCTTCTATCCTTGTATAGGCTGCATAATTTATGAAATGCTTCTTCTGGATATTATCTTTGGAAAGGACATTACACAATGCCTTCTATTCAATCTGGTAACATGTTTGCCCTCGGAATTACAAGTGGATATGTAATTGAGGACTTGATATGGTCTCTTAAGACTGCCATTACCCTGAAAAAGGATCATAACACATTCTACTTTAATATCAGTCCGTAAGGATCTTCCAAGTTAAAGAATTTCCATAAGTTAAAAGGAAATTCTTCTTCTGACAGATTGTTTAAGCAACAAAACATCTTATCACCATTTTTGCCTAAAAGATATTGAGATCTAGGACAGAGAAATAATTAAGTTAGGCCTAGATTTATAGAGATACTGCCTTATGCAAGGTGCTATTCCTGACACCAGGAAATGCATAGACTTACAGGACAGCCAAACAAAACAATGATCATAAATCACTATGTGTCAGATACTGTGCCTGACACTTTATATCCAAAGTTCAATTAACCCTCAGAGCACAGTTATGAGTTAGGGGTCATTCTTTCTCTTTTACAAATGAGGAAACTGAGGAAAGAGAGGTTAAATTACTTGTCCATAATCACATAGTTAATGTTACAAAGCCTGAATATAATGTGATCTATGTCAAGATAGTAACAACAGAGTTGGATACATTTATCTCTTATTTAAAGCAGGGCAGAGAAAGTTTCAAAAAAACATGACACCCAAGCAGGTGTCATTTGTAATCGAAATAAGACTTTTACAGACCCAATGTGACATAATACATAATGTGTCTTGCATATTAGATGCAAATTTATTTTCTGTGCATTAGCTTAGTGATTTGTCATCAAAATCAATTGTTTAACCACCACAATGCCAATGTTAAATCAAATATATGCTTGGCGCATAACTAGAACTTCTTTAAAATGACACTTTTTTTTTTTTTTTTTTTTTTGCGAGTAAGGGGAAGGAAGAGTAACTTGAGTAGTCAATACCATAGTCTTTGGTAGACTTGGTCTGGGAAGAGACCTTGGAGGCACACGTTGAGTTTGAAGGGCACAGCAACCTCACAGGGATGTTAGCATTCAGGTTAGCAGTTCAGATCCCCAAACCTCACTCCTGGCATGAAGCAGAACAGAGTCCAACCTAAGTGGTACTTTGATTTTCAAAGCACACTTTGTCAGCTCACATTATCTATATCATAGATAGCATTTATCACATGATGTTGTACACATTCATTTAAACAGCTATTTTGTACTAAACTACTAACTTCTACAGAACAAGGAATTGTGTTCTACAGCAACTACATATAGTTTCTGATACCTCTTAGGCACCCACCATTTGATGGTTGAACTAAACAGAAACAATTCCACTTTGTGATAGCAAATATCATGCAAAACTAAAATGAATAAAATAAAATATTAATATTTCTCAAATACCAAATCACTCCCACTTGAGGATCTACTCACTTTTCCATGGTGTTAGAACCAAAATGTGGTTCAGTTCAGTTCAGTCACTCAGTTGTGTCCAACTCTTTGCGACTCCATGAATTGCAGTACGCCAGGCCTCCCTGTCCATCACCAACTCCTGGAGTTCACTCAAACTCATGTCCATCGAGTTGGTGATGCCATCCAGCCATCTCATCCTCTGTCGTCCCCTTCTCCTCCTGCCCCCAATCTCTCCCAACATCAGAGTCTTTTCCAATGAGTCAACTCTTTGCATGAGGTGGCCAAAGTATTGGAGTTTCAGCTTCAGCATCATTCCTACCAAAGAACACCCAGGACTGATGTCCTTTAAAATGGACTGGTTGGACCTCCTTGCAGTCCAAGGGACTCTCAAGAGTCTTCTCCAACACCACAGTTCAAAAACATCAATTCTTCAGCACTCAGCTTTCTTCACAGTCCAACTCTCACATCCATACATGACTACTAGAAAAACCATAGCCTTGACTAGATGGACCATTGTTGGCAAAGTAACATCTCTGCTTCTGAATATGCTATCTAGGTTGGTCATAACTTTCCTTCCAAGGAGTAAACATCTTTTAATTTCATGGTTGCAATGGTAGTAGATGCCAAAAGAGCCAGATGTACTTCTCTATCCATTTTCCTTGGACTTCAGGCCATATGACTTTCACCATTCCTATAATGAGACTTCAAGTTTAAGATTCAGAAGTCCATCATTTCCAGAATGCATGGCTCTGACCCAGAGCCCGGGCTATTTTTTCCCTAAGTTGACTTGGAGCTGGACCATGGTGTGAAGAATTTATTATGTGCAGCAGCAGTCATGGTAGTTTTTTTGGAAGCAAGTGCCAAAAACAGAAGCCCATTGATTTTTTAAAAAAATGTTAAAACTTTGCCAATTTTCTTCAAATACCATCAGAGTAAACTATCATCAAATACAAGTTATTTCCCCATAAATAACAGCATGGAGCAAATATATCACATTCCCAACTTCTTTGAAAAGGCTAAAAATAACCTCAGAGATCTGATCTAATTATCCTGCATACATACAGCATTGTATGAACATTAGAGTGTAGCATTGACTAGCTGAACAACTAAGACTGCTGGAAAACTTTAAACAGAAGATTCCAAGAGTACATGAGTAATAATGATGGCATTGAAAGAATGCACTGATTTTTGCAATATAGTTTCAAGCCCATAAAGCACTGTAAATGACAACAACTGCATTTTGATATGCAGATAAAGGTCTAATTATGAGAACTTTGCTTTTGAGCTCTTTATGATAATGTACCATAAACTCAGAGCTTTCTAGGTGGCTCAGTGGTAAAGAATCCACCTGCCAACGCAGGAGATGCAAGAGATGGGTTTGATCCCTGGATGGGGAAGACTCCCTGCAGGAGGAAATGGAGACCCACTCCAATACTCTTGCCTGACAGAGGAGCCTGGTGGGCTACAGTCTATGGGGTTGCCAAGATTTGGACACAACTTAAAAACTGAGCACATATACACACACCATAAACTCAAGGGATCCTCTTCCATTTTTCTGTGGAAAAACAGATTTACTTAATTTCCTGACACTGAACCTTTGATTACTACAGAAAACACTCTATTCCTATCACACTCTAGTGAAACTAATTATACTAGCATTTTCCAGTTTACACTGGAAGCATTACCATTAAAAGCCTGGTTTTTGTCAGCACAGTTTTGTACCAAAATATAGGTAGTAAATATGTGCAGTACCATCAAATATGAGTGATAGATATGAAGCAAAAATGAAATACCATTGTGACTAACCAATGATTTCCTTTAAAAGATGCTATTAAGTTTAGATGATAAAGCAATATATATCCATACTGAAGTTGGGGCAGTGGCCAATACTCTTCAGGAAATTAAACACTGGAACCAAAGTACTGACTTTAATGCAGACCATTGACAATAAACACACAATCTCCATGCTAGTATGAAATCCAAGCCTCTGACATTCATTAGATTTCTTGCTGTTAGATTTTTTCTTTCTTTAGCTAGCCAAAGACATCTTTATTTTATTTTATTTTCTTGAATGGAAAGTATTGTTTACTGTGTGGTAAGGAAAGAGAGCTAAGCCATAAATCCAAACATACTTCCATACTCTTGACCTGTACTTAACCCTTTGTCCAACTTTCCTAAGTGTTTTCATTTAAAAAACAAAAAACAGGACTTTCTCTACAAATGTTTCAAATATTGGAATTAAGAGCTTGTATTTAATTTCCCTAGCTAAGAGGTATATTGAAAGGCCATGAACAAGATAGGATTGATGTGAAAAAAGAAGGTAAGTCTGGAAGTAGAGCAAGATATCACAGAGTGGATAAAATCTGGAGTAGATAAGACTGAGTGAATACCTAATGTAAAAATCATACTAATAAATTAAACTGTCTAGTAATTGTAGTAGGCAAGGATATTAAAACTGAATTAGCTAAACTCAGACATAAGTTGTAAGATTAAAATAAAAGTTTCAAACTGTTGGACTATCTTGAACAGAAATATATAAATTTTTTTAAAAAGTATTCTGAGGTCTTGACTAGGTTCAGTAGGAAAAAACGGTCGTGATCAACTAATAAGATAAGGTAATATGGACTTTTGGATATTTATCATGTTTCATTTATTTTAGATCCTGTAATTTTTTTTTAACTGTGTCATATGCGTACATCATGTCTGACTCTTTGCAGTCCTATGAATGGTAGCCTGACAGGCTCCTCTGCCCGTGGGACTCTCCAGACAAGAATACTAGAGTGGGATTCCATGCCTTTCTCCAGGGGGATCTTCCTGACCCAAGGATTGAACCTGTGTCTCCTATAGCTCCTGCACTGCAGGCAGACTGTTTACTGCTGAGCCACCAGGGAAGCCCCATAAGAAATAATAAGAGTGAAAAAAACATGGATTAAGATTATTATGTCATTGTTCAGTACAGACAAAAATAGAAGCAATCTAAATGTCCTACATACCAATGCCAGATAAAAATATTTTTAAGACTATTTAGTAATGTGGAAATGTACAAATAATAATGTTAAGAGAGGAAAAGGGTATCCAATTATAAAAATTATATAGGACAAAAAGGTTAAGACATACTTCAAATGAACAGAAGTTATGACTTAAAATGAGATTATACATAACTTTAATTTTGTTCTTTGAATATTTTATATTTTCCAAATATATTAAAACTATTTTTTCAATAAGATATTAATGCATTTTAAAAGTTTTAAAATACTTATAACTCTAAAAGAACCCCCATAGAAATGATTTTCTTTCCATACAGAGGTATCGTTTTATCTAATCTCTGATACAGGTATACTCATACTATTTCTTAGATATTACTCCCTATGGAAAGGAATTCCAAATTTCCTGTTTCCCAATTCTTTCTTAAAGAATCAATTCACCATTCCATTTATTAATAAACATATTAAAAAAAAAAGAAGAGACCTAAATTCATCTCATAGGCAGTGTGGGATTAAGGATGTCACCCTGATCTCCAGGGGTACACTACCAATTCTAAGGACTTAAGAGGCAGAAGAAAGGACTGGGGAATTCTTTAAGCATTTGTAGTCTGCTTTTTCAAAAAACACATCAATATACAATGGGGACAAAATTTTCATTAGTTTCAATATGACTAAAAATAGGAATTGATGAGTCTTTAAGTGACAGAACCTGTGCCAGATTATCTAAAAGGTACCGTGAGAATGATTGTGACCCTTCACTCCCAAATAAATCAAGATATACCTACTGAGCTCCAATTACATGCCTGATATGGGCACAGGGGGAAAACATTTTTCACTTGCTTAAAATTATCAGAAATAACTATGTTGTAATTATAATTATGTAAATGCAACTGTGAGAGTTAAGGGCCAAGGGAACAATTCACAAAATTAAACATGCATAAACAATTTTCCAAATCCCCTTTAGTCTGACAATGAATAGCCCAGTGGAATAGAAATTGTGGATATCTTTTCCCTAAGGTGGTTTCCTGTCATACCCAAAAGACCCAAAACCTTATGAATCTGTTTTAGTTCCATCCAATTTTAACTCAGCTAGCCTAGAGCTGTTACTAATCCAATTGTGTGTGTGACCTGGCTAAAGTGGACAGCATAATAGAGATGTAACTGTTTTGACAATATCATCCCCCTGGTGTGTTCCAATTATGCAATTTCATCTATGTATTAGATGCTGAGTTCTCCATGGTTTAGTCATAATTCACCTGTTTTTATGATGCCAGGGGAATAAAAGATACCTTGGGATCCATTCATGCCCTCCAGTTCTGCTTTAGATACCTTTTATCACTCTCATAAATACTCTACTCCACTTCATGCAAGCCCTAAGAATATTTCATGAAAAATAAAGTTCAATTCAAATAAAACCAAAGGGTGACCCACAAGAGAAAGGTTTTTAAAATGTACTGCAAATCCAACACTTCTCATAACTGAGGGACAACACCACTTTTCAGTTTAATGGAGACTACAAAACCTGATATAAATTGCCTTCATGATCTAGCCCTTCTTAAATCTACAATCAAATATCTCCCTACATTTCACCTCCCAACTTAAGCTCTAGTCATACTAAACTCCTTGAAGTTCCTCAAGTCTATATGCTATCTTGGGCATACACCTGCTGTCTCCATCTGGAGATAGTCATGATCTCTGATAACTGTATCTTCCCCACACAATCCCAGATTTTCTCTGAATAATTTCTAGTCAGTCACTAACATTCAACATAAGATTGCAGAATTAATAAATGCCCCCATTCTATAGGAAAATTTGCATATGCCTTGAGTTCCATAAGGCTTATACTCTTTTAGATAATTTAGTTTATTTAAAAATTTTTTCTTATACCTAAAATAATGCAGTAAACTTGTCATTCAATGTTGACCAATGTTATTTTCCAGAGGAGGCAAACCAAGAACACCTGAGGCTATCACTTCCTCCCGCTGTGCAGCTTGTAAAGAAGAAACGTCACCCTGGGACACTGTCCCACAACCAGTTCTGAAATAGTAGCTCAGAGGTTTTACTCAAGAGGGGTGTGTATGTGTGTGTGTGTGCACACACATGCACACCCAGTTGCTCAGTCAAGTCTAACTCTTTGTGACCCCATCGATTGTAGTCCACAAGGCTGCTTTGTCCATGGGATTTTCCAGGCAAGAATATTGGAGTGGGTTGCCATTTTCATCTCCAGAAGGAAAGGTAGGCAATAAGGAAAGATAGCTCAGAATCTTTTCCCCAAAGGAACTTACTTTTTTTGGAATTGATTGTGAAAAGTTAAAAACCTCAGAGAACTCCCCAAAACAATGGAGATTTTGGTAGTTAACAATTAAGAGGAGGCTGATAGCCCTTGCTAAATCATAGGCCAGCTAGTTGACCAGAAAGAAATAGAGAAAGAGACAGGAAGAAGTCTTCCTAGAGTTACAACCTATCTCAGAGACAAGACTTAAAAACTAAATTAGCAAAGGAACTTGAATTTAATTGCATCAGATTGTTAAGCAATTTATGCCCCAGGGCACTGATGAAAATACTGTAATCAGACAGCAATTAATAGAGCCTAAATCTGAATATGATACCAATAGAAGCAGCTGGTTTAATAGAGTGATCAGGACAAGAGACAGTCAAAGAGAACCCTGCTAAAGAGTCATCAAATGTGACCTGCATAAATGAGTTTTTCTCCTCTGAGAGGTGATGTCAGAGGTTGTATGCTGTGGGGAAAACAGAAGCCATGAAAATAGTCAACCAAAGTCTTTAAACAAGTAAATAAGGAAACAGCAACAAGAAGCTCTGAAGCAGAAAAGAAAACACATAAATTTATTCTCTAGTATTCCATTTAAAATTTTGAGCCAGGTAAAGAAGCAGGAAAATGTGACCCATATGCAGGGGGAAAAAAATAGACAACAGGAACTGCCTGTGAAAGGGCTCAGATCTTGGACATAAAAAAGGTATTAAATCAGTTTTTAAAATATATTAAGCATAGGCTTAACAAAATAAACAAAAGTATCATGTCTCACCAAAAGGGAATATTAATAGGTGTGAACAGTAGAAATTAAATTATAAAAAGTAACCAAAAGAAAATTTGAAGTGAAAAGTTTAATAACTAAAATAAAAATAAAAATATCCCTACGGGGGCTCAACTCTATATTTAAAATGACAGACAAAAATAGAAAACATAAAGATAAATCAATAGAGATTTTACAATCCAAAGAACAGTGCAAGAAAAGAATAAAGAAGAATAAGCAGAACCATAAAGAAATATGGGACACCATTAAGTACCAGAGTACCAGAAAAAAAAATGTGTTAAAAAAATTGCAGAAAATATTCAAAGAAATAATGAGAAAAACCTTCCCAATGTGATGAAAATCTTTAATCTGTACATTCAAGAAGCTAACTTCTTGAATTTACCTCTTTGAACTCCAAAGAAGTAAATACAAATTGATTCAAAACTAAGACATCATATTGAAAACATAGAAAGCCAATGACAAGCAGAAAATCTTGAAAGTAGCAAGAGGTAAAGGACTTATGTACAAGGGAACTCCAATAAGGTGAGCTAATTTTTCATCAGCAACAATAAAGACCAGTATACAGTGGGATAGAAGTGCTGGGAAAATAAATCAGAAAATAAGAATCTCATATCCAGCAAAGATATGTTTCAGGATGAAGGCAAAATAAAGACTTTTTGAAATAAGCAAAAAAATGAAAAAAATCCATCTACAGTAGGCATACCTTACAATAAATACTAAAGGAAGTTTTTATTAAAGTCTGAAAGAATGTGAATAAGAGAGTAACAAATATATATATAAACACACAGAGGCATCAGTTCAGTCGCTCAGTCATGTCTGACTCTTTGAGACCCCATGATTCACAGCACGCCAGGCCTCCCTGTCCATCACCAACTCCTGGAGTTCACTCAAACTCATGTCCATCGAGTTGGTGATGACATCCAGCCATCTCATCCTCTGCCATCCCTTTCTCCTCCTGCCCCCAATCTCTCCCAGCATTAGGGTCTTTTCCAATGAGTCAACTCTTCTCATGAGGTGGCCAAAGTATTGGAGTTTCAGCTTTAGCATCATTCCTTCCAAAGAACACCCAGGACTGATGTCCTTTAAAATGGACTGGTTGGACCTCCTTGCAGTCCAAGGGACTCTGAAGAGTCATAGACAAAGACAATTATGGAATTATTCAATAAAACAAATACATATTTTGTCACCTTTATGCTCTTAATTTAAAAACTAATTTTGTAAATTATATTAATATTATTCTACAACTTTGATATAGTAGATAGAAATATCTGATAATAATAGCACAAAAGAGGTACAAAAGAGCACAGTTCTATTGGAGTAAGAAAATGACAGCAGACAATAATTTGAATCCAAATGAACAGACAAACATCTAATTCTGCTTTATTGACTACACCAAAGCGGTTGACTGTGTGGATCACAACAAATTGTGGAAAATTCTTAAACAGGTCGGAATACCAGATCACCTGACCTGCCCCCTGAGATATCTGTAGGCAGGTCAAGAAGCAATATTTGGAACTGGACATGGAACAACATACTGTTTCCAAATCAGAAAAGGAGTATGTCAAGGTTGTATATTGTCACCCTGCTTCTTTAACTTATATGCAGAGTACATCATAAGAAATGCTGGGCTGAATGAAGCACAAGCTGGAATCAAGATTGCCGGGAGAAATATCAATAACCTCATATATGCAGATGACACCACCCTTATGGCAGAAAGTGAAGAAGAACTAAAGAGCCTCTTGATGAAAGTGAAACAGAAGAGTGAAAAAGTTGGCTTAAAGCTCAACATTCAGAAAACAAAGATCATGGCATCTGGTCCCATCACTTCATGGCAAATAGATGGGAAAACAATGGAAACAGTGACAGACTTTATTTTGGAGGGGCTCCAAAATCATTGCAGATGGTGACTGCAGCCACAAAATTAAAAGATGCTTTCTCCTTGGAAGAAAAGTTGTGACCAACCTAGACAGCATATTAAAAAGAAGAGACATTGCTTTGCCAACAAAGGTCCATCTAGTCAAAGCTATGTTTTTTTCTAGTAATCATGTATGGATGTGAGAATAGGACTATAAAGAAAGCTAAGCGCTGAGGAATTGATTCTTTTGAACTGTGGTGTTGGAGAAGACTCTTGAGAGTCCCTTGGACTGCAAGGAGATCCAACCAGTCTATCGTAAAGGAAATCAGTCTTGAATATTCATTGGAAGTAATGATGCTGAATCTGAAACTCCAATGATTTGGCCACCTGATGGGAAGAACTGACTCACTGGAAAAGACCTTGTTGCTGGGAAAGTTTGAATGCAGGAGGAGAAGGGGATAACAGAGGATGAGATGGTTGGATGACATCACTGATTGGATGGACGTGAGTTTGAGTATGCTCCAGTAGTTGGTGATGGACAGGGAAGCCTGGTGTCCTTCAGGCCATGGGATCACAAAGGATTGGACATGACTGAGCAACTGAACTGAACAGACAAAGAGAATGCAGAATGGTAAATAAATGTTAATATAACAAGCAGAATGGTAAATAAAAAGGTTAATATAACAAACTTTATAAATACACACTCAATTTCCTTTTTCTCTTAACTTCTTTAAAACCATAAAATATATAATTTATTGTAACAGAGATTGTTGGTTTTGGAATATACATAGAATTGGAATATACAATGATAAAAATGATAGCTACACAAAAATTGGGAAGATGGAATAGAGCTATATAAAATCAAGTTTCCCTGTATCACTAAAAGCATATTTTGATAAGTAAGCTGAATATAGTAATTCCTAATGAATCATTAAGAAAATAAGTCCAAAATTCTAGAAAAATACATATTAAAGGAATTAAAATATTACATAACTAGAAAATACCTACTTAGATGACTAAAAATGATGTAAGATTTATTGAAGACAAAAGTAATGCCAGGCAAATTCGACTGTATCAATAATAGTATTAGCTATGATTTGATTAGAAAATCCAATCAAAAGACAGAGATTGTCAGATTAGATAAAAGGCAAGATCCACTGATATTTTTTCCACAGGAGACACATTTTAGATTTTTACACAGAGATAAGCTGAAAGATCAAAAGGTAATAAAAGACTTGGACAACATGATAAGCTAGATAGACCTGACCAACACTTAGAGAGCACTCCAACCAAAAACAAAGAATGCAATCTTTCTGTGAATATAGACTGTTCTCCAGTAGAGAATATATACCCACTTGCTAAATTGTGTATGACTCTTTGCAACCCCATGGATTGTAACCCACCAGTTTCCTCTGTCCATGGTATTATCCATGCAAGAATACTGGAGCAGGTTGTCATTTCCTACCCCAAGAGAGACTATATACTGACTATAAAAGATATTTCAATACATTTAAAAGAATTAAAATAATACAAAATATGGTCTATGATTACAATGGAATAAAATAAGAAATCTGCAGGAGGAAATTTTGGAAATTCACACATATTTTGGAAATTAAGGAACACAATTCTAAATAGATAATAGATAGAAAAATAAATCATAAGATAAATTATAAAATACTTTAAGGAGAATAAAAATAAAAATACAACAAAAAATTATGAGATACAGATAAAATCCTACATAGAAGGGAAAATTATAGCTATAAAAGAAAAAATAAGTCAAATCAAGACTTACATCTTAAAACTCTGGAGTGGGGAATAAGGGGGAAGAGCAGACTAAACTTAGAGCAAGATGAAGGAATAAATATTGGGATGGCCATAAAGTTCATTATGGTTTTTATATATGATGTTATGGGAAAAAAATTAATGAAATTTTTGGCCAATCCAATAATAGAAACAGTAGAAATGAATAAAAAAGATTATGAAAACAAAAGAGAAAATAAATCCAAATATTGAGTCTTTAAAAATATCAACAAAATTGAAAAATTTTTAGTTAATCTAAGAAAAAGAGATTTTATTAATTTAAATGTCCTTAAAGATTTTATCCTGCACTTATATATCTAACATGTTGTATCCTACTTTTAAGTAAATTGCCTAATAGATAAACTCTCCCAAGTACTTATGAAGTTATTATAAACATAAAATTTTAAACATAGCATAGTCAATCTTAATTTTTATTAAATACTAACACTTTGTACAAATTTAGGAAAATCATATTATCCTGTTACAAATATTTCACAATTACTGAGTGACAAATTTTTCATTGGAATCACAAGTCCAATTTGTTATGAGCTTTAAATTGGCAAATTATACATTTAAAATATCAAACTATCTTAAATGTTACAAGTACTCAAAATACCAAAGAAGCACAACTCATTTCCAATTTTAACATAAAACTATGAATACTATGGACTTGATTTAATCTTCCCAAAATTTAATGTTAAATGTTCCCAAGATTAATTATGATAATTCACAAAAGATATAATTTTGTGTTTTCAAGAAATTTAGGCTTATTATCTAATGCAGTTTGGGGTTTCCTCCCCTGATAAGATTGGGGTCTGCTTCTCAGCTAGCTGAGACTGCATATCAAACATAGATGTGAATCTGTTGTATTGATGCAGACACGCAAGCTACTTTTTTTTTAATCTCAATAACAGACAAGTAGGTCTCTCTTCTAGTCTCACTAAACCATTATTTCCTTTAACAGAATAGTCTCACAATTCACCTCCCTGAACAAAAATATACATACTATCTAATAATCAAGCACAATTGTGTTCTTAATCTTTTAGTTCCCATTCTTGCCTGGATCCAGTTAATCTAGTTACTGCAAGATCCATGTCTGAATTATTTTTATAAACTTCTTCTTTTTTTTTAATTTTAGTTTTTTATTTTTTAAATTTTAAAATCTTTAATTCTTACATGCATTCCCAAACATGAACCCCCCTCCCACCTCCCTCCCCATAACATCTTTCTGGGTCATCCCCATGCACCAGCCCCAAGCATGCTGCATCCTGCGTCAGACATAGACTGGCGATTCAATTCACATGATAGTATACATGTTAGAATGTCATTCTCCCAAATCATCCCACCCTCTCCCTCTCCCTCTGAGTCCAAAAGTCCGTTATACACATCTGTGTCTCTTTCCCTGTCTTGCATACAGGGTCGTCATTGCCATCTTCCTAAATTCCACATATATGTGTTAGTATACTGTATTGGTGTTTTTCTTTCTGGCTTACTTCACTCTGTATAATCGGCTCCAGTTTCATCCATCTCATCAGAACTGATTCAAATGAATTCTTTTTAACGGCTGAGTAATACTCCATTGTGTATATGTACCACAGCTTTCTTATCCATTCATCTGCTGATGGACATCTAGGTTGTTTCCATGTCATGGCTATTATAAACAGTGCTGCGATGAACATTGGGGTACATGTGTCTCTTTCAATTCTGGTTTCCTCGGTGTGTATGCCCAGAAGTGGGATTGCTGGGTCATAAGGTAGTTCTATTTGCAATTTTTTAAGGAATCTCCACACTGTTCTCCAAAGTGGCTGTACTTGTCTGGAAAAGCCAGAACTCCTTATAGATATTTATGAATGTAAATACTGTACAATATGATTCTGAATGTCTGTCATGACCTTGCCTCCCTACCTCTACAGTTAGGCCACTATTATAACCTCTCACTATTCATTCAGGGTCTTCCCTGGTGGCTCAGTTGGGGAGAATCCACCTGCAATGAAGGAGACCTGGCTTCAATCTTGGGGTCGGGAAAATCCCCTGGAGAAGAAAATGGCAACTCATTCCAGTACTCTTGCCTGGAGAATTCCATGGTCAGAGCAGCCTGGCAAGCTTTAGCTCATGAGGCCAAAAGAGTCAGACATGACTTAGTAACTAAGTGAAACTCTTTGCTACCCCATAGACTATAGAGTCCATGGAGTTCTCCAGGCCACAATACTGGAGTGTGTAGCCTTTCCCTTCTCCAGGGTATCTTCCCACCACCACCATAATTCATTCATTTAACAAATTCCTAAAAAGCACCTACAAATCCCTGGGCTATTATCATGTTGTGCTCTGAGTATATATCTACATGTCAGTTTCCATCATAGCAACCAGGTTTTAGCCAGCTTGCAAGTAACACAATTGCCTGGCAGGCAATAGGCACTAAGTGCGTGGAGAAATTAAAGAATTGCATGATATATATTGGCAGGTATTTTGCTTCTCTCACTCCTTCACTCTCTTCTCTCCATGTGAATCAGAAACAACCAAAATATATATTTACTCTGTGCATTAATACATCCAAATCACTTTGAAACACCAAATTTCAGGCATTAAATATCAGAGATATAACAGTTCTATCTTATAGAGTCATACCTACACATTGCTCAGAACAGTGCTTGGTACATGTAAGGTATATAAAAGTCTTTAGATATTTTCATAATACAAAAAAGAACAACAGAACACAATAGTCTCTGTTTTCAAATAGTTAACAGTCATAAGCGAATTAATGCAAAATTTGAAAAGTCATTCAGTGTCATCCACTGAAGCTCTAGCACTGTCCATGGTGAAAATGAAAGTCACTCAGTCATGTCCGACTCTTTGCGACCCCATGGACTTAGTCCATGGAATTCTCCAGGCCAGAATACTGGAGTGGATAGCCTTTCCCTTCTCCAGGGGATCTTCCCAACCCAGGGATCGAACCCAGGTCTCCCTCATTGCAAGCCGATTCTTTACCAACTGAGCCACAAGGGAAGCCCATGGTACTAGTGATTCAAAGATGAAAAGATCAGTTTTTCCCAGTCTCTCCTACTCAGAAATCTTCACTGTCTCTTCACAACCTACAGTTTACTTGGAATGCAATGTAAGCAAACTGGATGGAACACTTGTTTGCAAGCTTATGTTACACAAGTCTCATGTATAAAACTATCAACTGCTGTCTAAATCTGCTCCACAGTTATAAGCTTCTTCCTGGGTACTGTTCATGCTATGTTTTCTGCCTTGAATATCACTCTATCTCTAGCAATTTAAATCTTTAAACCCTGAATAAAATGCAACTTGAAGGTTTATATAATGATTTGATATTCTCTCTCCTTTCTCTGAACCACTTGTCACGTGTGTACATCTCCCTGCTGCTGCTGCTGCTGCTGCTGCTGCTGCTGCTGCTGCTGCTGCTGCTGCTGCTGCTGCTGCTGCTGCTGCTAAGTCGCGTCAGTCGTGTCCGACTCTGTGCGACCCCATAGACAGCAGCCCACCAGGCTCCCCCGTCATCCTGATTTGCATTATGGTGATTTGTCCTCCCTACTTGACCTTATTTCTTTGTGTTTTATTTATTTCTGCAACCTCTAGAAGTTCTACATAGTGCCTTGAATGCTGTATCAGTCAATAAATATTTTTTAAATAAATAAGCTGGATTTTCTTTTGGGAGTGACTTTTTGGACAGGTTCAGTTCATCAGTTCAGTTCAGTCACTCAGTCGTGTTCAGCTCTTTGTGACTCCATGAACCACAGCACGCCAGGCCTCCCTGTCCATCACCAATGCCCAGAGTTCACCCAACCCATGTCCATTGAGTCCTTGATGCCGTCCAACAAATCTCATCCTCTGTCATCCCCTTCCCTCCCACCTTTAATCTTTCCCAGCATCAGGGTCTTTTCAAATGAGTCAGCTCTTCAGACATCAAACCTATCAAACAATTTACTAAAAACTAGTTACAGCAAATCCAGTTAGTTTTATATACTATCATATGGCCTTAATTCTATCAATGTAGAACTACCAAAATGTTGAGAGATGAGGGAGAATGATGGAGAACAATTAAACTTACTTGGGCATCTACTGTATGCCAGGCATATTACTCTATATTTTATTCTGTATAATCTGTTTTTGCAGATAAAATATGTAAAAGGGAGGTTAATAAACTACCCCAAATCACATAGCTATTAAGATGTAAGGCAGCAAATGACAACCAGGTCTATGTGATTCAAAGCCAATGTGTTTTGGGTTGATTGATTATTTGTTGTCTCCTTCTCTTTTTTCTCCTTCAACATAAGGCCTGCCTTCAAAAATATTGATGTGGACACTTGAATCAATATGCTATACAGAAAATTATTGGATCATTCAGGGATCACTTCAAAAGATAAAAATTAGTGAACATTGTTGATTATTCTCCACTTCAAATCTCAGTTTTATTTTAATTAAATGGAACCATCATTTTCATGTCTACTGCTTTTGACACAATGCACTTATAACTGAGAGATATACAGATATGGAAGGGAAATATTTTTGCTGAAACCATTGTTGATTCATCTAATATTAGCCCATGAATATCTTTTCTTTTGTTATCCTAATCAAAATAAATTTTACCAAATTAAAGAACAGTCAGAGAGGAAGTAATAAAACACTGATCATAACCTAATTTATCAGCACAAAAGAAGCAATTTCAAAGTATACTTTGAAATGTTACAGCCTGAACTATAAAATGCATATTTATTCCTTTTCCCCAAAACACCTAAGTGACACAGCACATGTACTGTGACAATAACATAAAATGAGAAGCACCTAGTCCATTTTCTTTTCCTAAGTGGCATGGTTTCTAGTAACTCCTCTCTGTCGATCCTTCAGAAATATTTCCTGCATGGAAGAGCATTATATACTCTGCTGATCATTACAGAATATTTTTAAAAGACAAATTTGAGATGAAGAAAGTACAAAGAATATGTACAGAGAAAAAGCCAGGTAAAATCTCAGCACCTACGGGAAATCCATTATGCTAGAGTAAATAATGCACAGTTAGAGCTCAAAAAATCCCTAATACCAACACTCTTCCTTACCACACCAAGCATTGGGACTTAAGGTTGTGGTATTAAGCATCCTTCAGGCACAGCTTGGCACACCAGAAATGAAATTGTTTTCTGAGTTTTTACCTGGGGTTATTGTACACCTCTTGATGCAAAAAAAGCAGGAAGCTAGCTTGAAGTGTCAAGTGAGAAATATATGAGTGTTGAGTCTGTGTATTTTAAACTTACTCCATAAATCCCTTAGAATCCAGTATGTTTTAAAAGTAATAGAGGTTAAACAGGAAGCTGTTACATTTTATTCAATCTACGACTCAAAATTTCTGTGACTTCCAGTAAGACAGATGTTCTCTGACTCCTTCAAAAGTTCTAAAATAAAGGAAAAGGAAGACGTAGACAACTGTCATGTGGAATGAACGTGTGAAGCAGTAAAGTTATTAAAATATGGGAGATAAATTATCATCAAGGTGTCGGGAAAAGAGCAGAAGAGCAATATGCTGCTAAGTCACGTCAGTCCTGTCCGACTCTGTGCGACCCCATAGACGGCAGCCCACCAGGCTCCCCCGTCCCTGGGATTCTCCAGGCAAGAACACTGGAGTGGGTTGCCATTTCCTTCTCCAATGCATGAAAGTGAAAAGCAACATGTAATACAACAAAAATATGCAATAAGCATATAAATATTTTGTTTGTAAATTAGGACATGCATAATATACAAATATATACAACAAACATGCAAACATTTTCTTTATATATTAGGACATGCATACCTTGCTCACTGATTTGCCCAGTCCTTCACCTGATTCTGGCATATAAGGGATCCCCAGTAAAGATTTTTTTAATGAATTGTTCCACACAATCTAGAATTCTGGGCACTATTTCTAGATTATTCTCAAATTTTTATACCACAAGTTATATAACTAAAATAAAGCAATATATTTTTATGTTTTCAAGTGAATTTTTAGCCTAACCTATTTGGAATCTACATGACAAAATAATTATAGCTTTAAAAGATTTTCTTACTTTACAAACTGATCCAAAGAGCAATCTTCTTCCAAAGACCTGTTTCTAAGTGGAGGGAAACATAACAATGATGTATTCCATGCCATGTATTTTGTATGTATTATTTCTTTTAACCATTCATTTTTTTCTATCAAGATAAACTAGCTGTTATCATTCTCCACTTCCTAGAGAAGGGTACTGAGGCTTACAGAAGTTAAATAACTTGCCCAGGGTAAAAAAGCAGTAAATGTGACTACTGAGCTTTAAACACTGTGTGTAGATCCAACACTTTGGATCTTATACCATCATAACAGAGACTATAGAAAGGACAGCTTGTTAGACAAAACAAACCTACTTTAAGAGAAACTGCTCCTTAGTAGACAAGTATTAACCAAAGATTACTTTTTCTTGATATCTTCTCTATTTTAAAGCAGCAATATGTTTACAGTATTTATAAAATGTTACCAAAATTGATGAGTATATTAAGAAATTTACATTATACTCATTAGCAAGCACAAATTAGATCTTTTCCAGTTTTCCCATTGCTTTTCATTCAAGGATATGTAGAAGACTCTATTTTCCAAACGAAGCCATGCAAGTGTAGGTAGGTAACCTACTCTAACCTGCTCTTCTGACCATGTTTTATTAACACATCTTCCTCAAGGGCTGAGGTCTATTTTTCTTCTCTTAAACCTTCAAGTGTGAAATTTTATAACAGCCTCTACTAATAGAATGTGGTATAAATCTATGAAATCTCCTAGGTAAATTTTTTAAAAAAAGGCAATATGTTCTCATTCTCACAGAATGCTTGCCTTAGAAACTAACCACCTATTATTAAACACACATACACACACACACAACAAACAAATAAGCAAAAAAACCCGATCCATATGGAGAAGTCCCATGCAAGTGTGTCAAACAGCATTTTTACCCAAGCTTCCAGCCAACAGGCAACATCAACAATTAAACCTAGGATGCAGGTCCTTTCAGATGAATCCAGCATCAAGCCTTTGATTCTTACAAGTCATACTCTAGATATCATAGATGAGAGACAAGACATAATTTAGTGACTAAATCACTAAACCACGATCAAAGTGGGAATAACAGTAGTAACTTTAATTATTACAATACTAACAATATTTAATCCCTCAATACTGATCCTTCTATCACAGCCATCAGTTCAGTTCAGTCATTCAGTCATGTCCGACTCTTTGTGACCCCATGAATTGCAGCACACCAGGCCTCACTGTCCATCACCAACTCCCGGAGTTCACTCAGACTCATGTCCATTGAGTCAGTGATGCCATCCAGCCATCTCATCCTCTGTCATCCCCTTCTCCTCCTGCCTCCAATCCCTCCCAGCATCAGAGTCTTTTCCAATGAGTCAACTCTTCATGTGAGGTGGCCAAAGAACTAGAGTTTCAGCTTTAGCATCATTCCTTCCAAAGAAATCCCACGGCTGATCTCCTTCAGAATGGACTGGTTGGATCTCCTTGCAGTCCAAGGGATTCGCAAGAGTCTTCTCCAACACCACAGTTCAAAAGCATCAATTCTTTAGCACTCAGCTTTCTCCACAGTCCAACTCTCACATCCATACATGACCACTGGAAAAACCATAACCTTAACTAGACGGACCTTTGTTGGCAAAGTAATGTCTCTGTTTTTCAATTACTTTTATCTCAAAAATCCTTATTTTTAAAGTTCCACACAGTTTTGGAGGGTAAAAGAATTAATCTGAGAAAACTTAATAACATAGGAATGCTTTTGTATATGACACACACCATATATGATATCTATATATTTGTGTTTCAGTCACTCAGTCATGTCTGAACTTTGCGACCCCATGGACTGCAGCACGACAGGATTCCCTGTCCTTCACCAACTACTGGAGCTTGCTCAAATTCATGTACATTGAGTCGGTGATGCCATCCAACCTTCATGTCCTCTGTTGTCTCCTTCTCCTCCTGCCTTCAGTCTTTTCCAGCATCAGGATCTTTACCAATGAGTCAGCTCTTTGCATCAGTTCTGTTCAGTTCAGTCACTCAGTCGTGTCCAACTCTTTAGCATGCCAGGCTTCCCTGTCTATCACCAACTCCCAGAGTTTACTCAAACTCATGTCCATTGAGTTGGTATGTCATCCAACCATCTCATCCTCTGTCATCCCCTTGTCCTCCCACCTTCAATCTTTTCCACCGTCAGGGTCTTTTCAAATGAGTCAGTTCTTCGCATCAGGTGGCCAAAATATTGGAGTTTCAGCTTAAACATCAGTCCTTCCAATAAACACTGAGGACTGATCTCCTTTAGGATGGACTGATTGGGTCTCCTTGATGTCCAAGGGACTCTCAAAAATCTTCTCCAGCACCACAGTTCAAAAGCATCAATTTTTCTTTATGATCCAACTTTCACATCCATACATAACTACTGGAAAAACCATAGCTGTGACCAGATGGATCTTGACTAGGTTGGTCATAGCTTTTCTTCCATGGAGCAAACATCTTTTAATTTCATGCTACAGTCACATCTGCAGCGATTTTGGAGCCCAATAAAATAAAGTCTCTCACTGTTTCATTGTTTCCCCATGTATTTGCCATGAAGTGATGGGACCAGATGCAATGATCTTCATTTTTTAAATGTTGAGTTTGAAGCCAGGTTTTTCACTCTTCTCTTTCAATTTCATCAAAAGGTTCTTTAGTTCCTCTTCAATTTCTGCCACAAGGGTGATGTCCTCTGCATATCTAAGGTTATTGATATTTCTTCTGCCAACATTGATTCCATCTTGTGCTTCATCCAGCGCAGCATTTCCCATGATGTACTCTACATATAAGTTAAATAAGCAGGGTGACAATATAAAGCTCTGATGAATTCCTTTCCCAATTTGGAACCAGTCTGTTGTTCCATATCTGGTTCTAACTGCTGCTTCTTGACCTGATACAGGTTTCTGAGGAGGCAGGTAAGGTGGTCTGGTATTCTCATCACTTTAAGAATTTTTCACAGTTCGCTGTGATCAACCCAGTCAAGGTCACTGGAAAAGGTCAGTTTTCATTTCAATCCCAAAGAAAGGCAATGCCAAAGAATGTTCAAACTACTGGACGTTGCACTTATCTCACACACTAGCAAAGTAATGCTCAAAATTCTTGCTCAAAACAGTACAAAAACTGTGAACTTCTAGATATTCAAGCTGGATTTAGAAAAGACAGAGGAACCAGAGATCAAATTACCAATATCCATTGAATCATCAAAAAAGCAAGAGAGTTCCAGGAAAACATCTACTTCTGCTTTATTAACTACACCAAAGCCTTTCACTGTGTGGATCACAACAAACTGTGGAAAATTCTTCAAAGAGATGGGAATACCAGACAACCTTACCTCTCTCATGAGAAATCTATACACAGGTTAAGAAGCAACAGTTAGAACTGGACATGGATCAACAGACTGGTTCCAAATTGGGAAAGGAGTATATCAAGGCTGTATATTGTCACCCTGCTTATTTAACTTACATGCAGAGCACATCATGAGAAATGCTGGGCTGGATGAATCACAAGCTGGAATCAAGATTGCCAGGAGAAATATCAATTATCTCAGATACACAGATGACACCACTCTTATGGCAGATATTGAAGAGGAACTAAAGAGCCTCTTGATGAAACTGAAAGAGAAGAGTGAAAAAGTTGGCTTAAAGCTCAACATTCAAAAAATGAAGATCATGGCATTGGGTCCCATCACTTCGTGGCAAATAGATGTGAAAACATGGAAACAGTGTCAGACTTTATTTTGGGGGGCTCCAAAATCACTGTAGATGGTGACTGCAGCCATGAAATTAAAGGACGGTTGCTCCTTGGAAGAAAAGGTATGGCTGATCTAGACAGCATATTAAAAAGCAGAGACTTTTCTTTGCCAACAAAGGTCCATCTGGTCAAAGCTATGGTTTTTCCAGTTGTCATGTATGCATGTGAGACTTGGACCATAAGGAAAGCTGAGCACTAAAGAATTGATGCTTTTGAACTGTTTTGGGAGAAGACTCTTAAGATCCCTTGGACTGCAAGGAGATGCAACCAGTCCATCCTAAAGGAAATCAGTTCTGAATATTCATTGGAAGGACTGATGCTAAAGCTGAAACTCCAATACACTGGCCACCTGATGGGAAGAACTGACTCATTGGAAAAGACCCTGATGTTGGGAAATGTTGAGGGAGGGAGGTGAAGGGGGAAACAGAGGATGAGATGGTTGAATGGCATCACCTACTCGATGGACATGAGTTTGAGTAAGCTCTGTGAATTGGTGATGGACGGGAAAACCTGGCATGCTGCAGTCCATGGGGTTGCAGAGTCAGACATGACTGAGCAACTGAATTGAACTTAACACAGTCAAAAGCTTTAGTGTAGTCAATTAAGGAGAAGTAGATATTTTTCTGGAATTATCTGGTTTTTCTATGATCCAATAGATGTTGGCAATTTGATCCCTGGTTCTTCTGCCTTTTCTAAATCCAGATTGAGCATCTGGAATTTCTCAGTTCACATACTATTGAAGCCCAGCTTGGAGAATTTTGAGCATTACTTTGCTAGTGTGTGAGATGAGTGCAATAGTGTGGTAGCTTGAATATTCTTTGGCATTGACTTTTTGCGGGATTGCAATGAAAACTGACCTTTTCCACTATTGTGGCCACTGCTGAATTTTCCAAATGTGAAAACTGGCATGTTGCATGCAGCACTACCACAGCATCATCTTTTTGTATTTGAAATAGTTCAGCTGGAATTCCATCACCTTTACTAGCTTTGCTCATAGTGATATTCCCTAAGGCCTGCTTTACTTCACACTCCAGGATGTCTGGCTCTAGGTCAGTGATGACACCATCACGGTTATCCAGGTCATTAGGATCTCTTTTGTATAGTTATTCTGTTTATCTTTTCCACCTCTTCTTAATATCTTCTGTTTCTGTTAGGTTCATACATTTTCTTTCTTTAATTGTGCCCATCTTTACATCAAATATTCCCTTAGCATCTCTAATTTTCTTAAAGAGATCTCTATTTTTTCCCATTCTATTGTTTTCCTCTACCTATTTTCATTGATCCCTTGGGAAGGCTTTCTTATCTCTCCTTGCTATCCTTTGGAACACTGCATCCAGATGGGTATAATTTACCTTTTCTCTTTTGCCTTTTGCTTCTCTTCTTTTCTCAGCTGTTTGTAAGGCCTCCTCAAACAACAATTTTGCCTTTTTGCATTTCTTTTTCCTGTTGATGATTTTGATCATTGCCTCCTGTACAATACTACAAACGTCCATCCTTAGTTCTTCAGGTACTTTGTCAATCAGATCTAATCTCCTGAATCTGTTTGTCACTGCCACTGTATAATCATAAGGGATTCAATTTATGTCATACCTTAATGGCCTAGTGGTTTTCCTTACTTTCTTCAATTTAAGTCTGAATTAAACAATAATGAGTTCATGATCATATATATGTATATTCATATATATATGAATATATATACATATTTTTTTCTATGTATTAGCCTCTGCTGCTGCTGCTAAGTTGCTTCAGTCATGTCTGACTCTGTGCGACCCCAGAGATGGCAGCCCACCAGGTTCCTCTGTCCCTGGGATTCTCCAGGCAAGAACACTGGAGTGGGTTGCCACTTCCTTCTCCAACACATACATGCATGCTAATTGCTTCAGTCATATCCGACTCTGTGTGACCCTATGGACAACAGCCCACCACACTTCTCTGTCCACAGGATTTTCTAGGCAAGAATACTGGAGTGGGTTGCTATTTCTGTCTCCAGCATTAGAATCTCTATGTGTGTGTGTGTGTATATATATAATAATAATATATATATATAAACATATACATGTATCTGTATATGTATGTTTTTGTGGTGTATATTTCTGTGAAATTCTGTGCTAAAACATATATGTGTGGGGGGTACTAATTATAATCATAAACCATAAGGATAGAGTGAATGGAAGAGGAAGAATATAGTAGCCATGAAAACGCACCTTTCAGATCTTCTACTGTGGGGAGCATAAATGACCAACAGCTCATTTATTTCACTCTGAAACATACCACTGCATTTACACTGAGGCCGCATTTCCCATAAGCTGCTCCTGGCCAAGGGGTAAGCTTCGTAGGAATACTAACACAGGTCAGGTCCTGGGAGATGTGGACTTCTTTGAGAGGTGACTTTAGCTTGATCAATTTCGTCAACTTTACTGAATTCTCTGAATTGTATTGCTACCTAAAACTCCTCCACTCAATTTTTCTTCCTTTCCTCACTCCTTCAAAATATGAAAACTGCAAACTGGTCTGACAGATCTCCCAGCCTCCATCAGGTCTCTCTCTTGCTTTTTCTTCACAGGCATTTCCTATGAGGAGTAATATTTCTGACTTATCCAAAAAAATCTTCATGTCTGCCTCTTGTTACTGCTGCTGCTAAGTCACTTCAGTCATGTCCGACTCTGTGCGACCCCAGAGACGGCAGCCCACCAGGCTCCCCTGTCCCTGGGATTCTCCAGGCAAGCACTGGAGTGGGTTGCCATTTCCTTCTCCAATTCATGAAAGTGGAAAGTGAAAGGGAAGTCGCTCAGTCATATCTAACTCTTTGCGACCCCAGGGACTGCAGCCCACCAGGCTCCTCTGTCCATGGGATTTTCCTGGCAAGAGTACTGGAGTGGGGTGCCATCACCTTCTCCGGTCTTGCCTCTTAGATGACCTCAAACTAATGTAAGATGAAAGGGTGGAAAACTTCAGAAAAAGAAAAGAATATAGTCTTAACTCAGCAAATTTAACCTTAAGTTCTAAAAGCTAAAATCCTGCATAAAATGACAAAATATACAAGTTAATTCGTGACATACATCCATTGAAATGTGTGTAAGTTAGAGCCATGGGGTAGGTATCAGAGAAGATAGTAGTCGTGATGTAACTGAAGCAAGACCATTTAGACCAAAACAATCTAAATAAAGAAAATTTGTAACCAGGTCCCATCTCCACTACATACAACCAGAAGAATGCTCCTCAGTCTCCCCAGAAGAGAGCACGTGTGTCAGGCACTTAACTGAGAACAAGGAGGAGGAGATATTTTAGAAATAATCTTTATTTCATCTCCCCAAATTGAATAGCAAGGTTTTCCACACAGTTGAAAGAAGAAGATAGAGAGCTGGGAAAAGACAGACAGAGTAGGATAGATAAGGAGGGAGAGAGGGAAGGAAAGAAAGGAAAGAAGGAAGTAAGGATGGATCACTTACCACTCTGAGATACTAGCTTTGGCAAATCCAGCAAATAAAAATGCAAGATGGGCCATAAAATAATTTTAAGTATAACAGTGATTTTTAGTATAATATGTTACATGCAATGTTTGGGACATACTTCTGTGAGAAATATATTTATTATTTATCTGAAATTCAACTTTAATGGGGCATTTTGTACTGCAACCTTGTGAGGTACACCACTGAAAATTTTCAAAACACCACAAATAAAGAGAAGGCCTTAAAATTTTCCAGAAATAAATATATAAGAACTGGGTATAGGAATGGTGTCTCACTTTCTAAAAGCAACCACAAGAGATAAACAAAAATTGAGCCATGTGTTTGAAATTCTGTGGGAAAAATTTATTTTCATCCTGGATTTTTATGCCCTGACAAACTGAGTTAGGATATAAATTCTCAGACATGTGAAGTCTCAAAATATACCTCTAATAGCCATATGATATAAATTGAGCTTTGATCTAAATACAATTATTCTATTACCACATTGGGTAATCTGAGTAACTAAGAGAAACTAGGAGCAGCAGAAGACTCAAAGGGATAGAGTGCTACAAATTGTAATATTCAGCCCTTTTGAGGAACTCCAGTGGCTCTGCCTCTTGGTGTCCATTCCCTCAGATAACTCCCTTTTGCACTGGACCATTGTCTGTCTGTATGACCAATAGAATGGGACAGAAATTATAGTATGTCATGAACAAGATTAGGTTACAAAAGGTTACAGTATTCTTTTAACTCAAAAATACCTGTGCCTATGTATATGCTCTGGGGGTAATCAGCTGCCATGCTTGAGGATACACAAAGTTTTGAGCATCCTTGAAATGTCCCATGTGGCAAAGAACTGAAGCTTCTCTCCAACAACTGCCTGAATAAGGCTTCTAAGAATTTGATTGTCCAGTCCCAAATGAAGCTTCAAATGATGCAACCCCACTTAACATCTCAGTGGCACCTTCATGAGAGACGCTGAGCAAAACCAACCAGCTATATGGGCTCCTGGATGCCTGACTTCCAGAAAATGTGAGATAATACATGTTTTTCGTTTCAGGCTACTAAATTTGAGGGTAGTTCATTTTGAACTATTTTTTTTGTTATTGTTAGTTGCTAAGTCACGTATAATCATAAGGGACTTGATTTAGGCCATATCTGAATCAGTTCAGTTCAGTTCAGTCATTCAGTCGTGTCTGATTCTTTGTGAATGGTCTAGTGCTTTTCCCTACTTTCTTCAATTTAAGTCTGAATTTTGCAATAAGGAGCTCATGATCTGAGCCACAGTCGGTTTCGAGTCCTGTTTTTCTGACTGTACAAGCTTCTCCATCTTTAGCTGCAATGAATACAATTAATGTAATTTCAGCATTTTTGGTGATGTCCATGTGTAGAGTCATCTCTTCTGTTGTTGGAAGAGGGTGTTTGCTATGACCTATGTATTCTCTTGGCAAAACTCTGTTAGCCTTTGCCCTGTTTCATTTTTTACTCCAAGACCAAACTTGCCTGTTACTCCAGGTATCTCTTGATTTCCTACTTTTGCATTCCAGTCCCCTATGATGAAAAGGACATCTTTTTTTGGTGTTAGTTATAGGTCTTGTAGGTCATCATAGAACCATTCAACTTCAGCTTCTTCGGCATTAGTGGTTGGGTCATAGACTTGGCTTACTGTGATATTGAATGGTTTTCTTTGGAAACAAATATAGATCATTCTGTCATTTTTGAGATAGCACCCCTCAAGTACTGCATTTCGGACCCTTGTTGATATGAGAGCTATAGTCATCTGCAAGAAAAATAAATGCAAAAAGGGAAACAGTTGTCTGAGGAGGTGTTACAAATAACTGAGAAGATAAGAGAAGCAAAAGGTAAAGGAGAAAAGGAAAGATATGCCCATCTGAATGCAGTTCCAAAGAATAGCAAGGAGAGATAAGAAAGCCTTTCTAAGTGATCAATGCAAATATAGAGGGAAACAATGCAATGGAAAGACTAGAGATGTCTTCAAGAAAATTAGAGATACCAAGGGAACATTTCATGCAAAGATGGGCACAATAATGGGTAGAAATGGTATGTATGTAACAAAAGCAAAAGATATTAAAAAGAGGTAGCAAGAATACACAGAAGAACTATTCAAAAAAAGATCTTAATGACCCAGATAAACACGATTGTGTGATCACTCACCCAGAGCCAGACATCCTGGAACGCAAAGTCAAGTGGGCCTTAAGAAGCATCACTATGAACAAAGCTAGTGGAGGTGATGGAATTCTAGTTGAGCTATTTCAAATCCTATATGATGATGCTGTGAAGGTGCTGCACTCAATATGCCAGCAAATTTGGAAAACTCAGCAGTGGCCACAGGACTAGAAAGGGTCAGTTTTCATTGCAATCCCAAAGAAAGGCAATGTCAAAGAATGTTCAAGCTACCACACAATTGCACTCATCTCACACGCTAGCAAAGTAATGCTCAAAATTCTCCAAACTGGGCTTCAACAGTACATGAACTGAGAGATTCCAGATGCTCAAGCTGGATTTAAAAAAGGCAGAGGAGCCAGAAATCAAATTGCCAAAATCTGTTGGATCATGGAAAAGGCAAGAGAGTTCCAGAAAAACATCTACTTCTGCTTTATTGACAGGTCAAAGCCCTTAACTGTGTGGATGGCAACAAACTATGGAAACTTCTTAAAGAGATGGGGATACCCCTTACCTGCCTTCTAAGAAATCTATATGCAGATCTAGAAGCAATAGTTAGAACCAGACATGGAACAACAACTGGTTCAAAACTGTGAAAGGAGTACGTCAATGCTGTATATTGAAGCCTGTTTATGCAGAGAACTTCATATGAAATGCCGTGCTGGATAAAACACAAGCTGGAATCAAAACTGCTTGGAGAAATATCAATAACCTTAGATATGCAGATAACACCACCCTTGTGGCAGAAAGTGAAGAGGAACTAAAAAGCCTCTTGATGAAAGTTAAAGAGGAAAATGAAAAAGCTGGCTTAAACTCAACACTCAAAAAACAAAGATCATGGCATTTGGTCCCATCACTTCATGCCAAAAAGATGGAGAAAGAGTGGCAGACATTCTTGGGCTCCCAAATCATTGCAGATTGTGACTGCAGCCATGAAATTAAAAGATGCTTGCTCCTTGGAAGAAAAACTGTGACAAACCTAGACAGCATATTAAAAAGCAGAGACATTAGTTTGCCACCAAAGGTCCGTCTAGTCAAGGCTCAAGTTTTTCCAGTAGTCATATATGGTTGTGAGAGTTGGACCATAAAGAAAGCTGAGTGCCAAAGAATTGATGCTTTTAAATTATGGTGTTGGAGCAGATTCTTGAGAGTCCCTTGGAACACAAGGAGATTAAACCAGTCAATCCTAAAGGAAATCAGTCCTGAGTATTCACTGAAAGGAATGATGCTGAAGTGGAAACTCCAATACTTTGGCCACCTGATGTGAAGAGCTTACTCATTGGAAAAGACCCTGATGCTGGGAAAGATTGAAGGCAGGAAGAGAAGGGGACGACAGAGGATGAGATAGTTGGAGGGCACCACCAACTCAAGTGGACATGAGTTTGAGCAAGCTCCAGGAGCTAGTGATGGATAGGCAAGCCTGGCATGCTGCAGTCCATGTGGTCACAAAGAGTCAGACACAACTGAATGACTGAACTGAACTGAAGCCATATCCTACTGTTTGTGACCCCATGGACTCTAACATGCCAGTCTCCTCTGTCCTCTATTATCTCCTGGGGTTTGGTCAAATCCATGCCCATTGAGTTAGTGATGCTACCTAACCATATGCCTAATAAGAAACATAACAATGCAAAATCTTAACTTCTCAAAATACAAACACAGAAAGAGTAGTTTTACTTTTTAATTTTTTGTTTAAAAAATATTCAAGGAAATATCTAAATGATTACAAAGTAGTTTTATCTGTAGAGAAGGACTCTAGATTTGTGAAAGGAGAAATGCAGATGATTATACTTTTTTATTATAATTCTTTTTTATCACCCATCATTATAACTTTTTAATATTATTTAAATTTTTTAAACTAAATAATGTGTTACAATAGTACACAGATGTTCATATGTAAAGAAAATGTAGCTGTTCAATGATTTTGTTTAAATATTTAATATGGATAAATTTTGTTAGCTCTTACTCTAGTAAGAAATCCACACACATACGCATTGAAAAAACAAAGTAGACATAATCATATCTTATTTATAGCTATATATACAATAAAATTAGGTGTTCAATAGATTTTTGTTGTTATTGTTTAGTTGCTAAATCATGTCCAACTCTTTTGTGATCCTGTGGATTGTAGCCCACCAGGCCTCTCTGTCTAAGGGATTTCCTAGGCAAGAATACTGGAGTGGCTTGCCATTTCCTTCTCTGGGGGATCTCCTTGACCCAGGAATCAAACCCTCATCTCTTACACCATAGACAGATTCTTGAACACAGAGCCACCTTTTTAATAGTTTTTTTCCTGTTAATACTATTATTTTTCATTGTGCAAAATGCTTAACACCCCATCTAACTGGCTCCAAGAGAGAAGAAAATCAGTATTGAATTCTGAAAGAACAAAGTAGGGTAATTTTAAACATTTGTTTTAAAAAGATTGTCTCTGTATTATCCAGGCAATCTTTTCTTCTTTCCTAGTTTTTGATCACTTAGGTCACTTTTCCCCTCCATCAGCATAGATAATTTAGCTGAATTCATGTTTAGTTGAACCAGCAGTAGGGATCTAACTGAATGAGTTATTATCTTTCTCTCTCGGATCCTTGCCAAAACAATGTGTCTTCCTATTGAACACTGAAGCTCTGAGGCCAGTTTGGATACTGAAATAAAAATTCCACATGTTATTTCAGAAACAATGCTACTAATACTATTTCAGTACAAATACAAACAACACGATTTTTAAGCACCCCAATTAGAACATCACATCCCAAGTCAGTTTATAGGCTAACTTCAGACAAGCAGCATATAGATAACAATTTCTCTGACATTTAATTAGCAAAAGGTATATTGACCAAAGCCATTGCTTAAAGATTTCTTAGTAAAATGCACATATCCCTAGAAAGCATAATACTTTCAGATAGCAACCCAAAGCCTAAAAATTATACGATTACTGCTGAAGAAAGAAGGCACTAATGGTAAAAGCACTGATGAGTACAGTGAAAGATGGATATAGAACTAGCTGTAATCAGAAATCCATGGGGAACAGAGATTTCCAAAACTGCAAATAAGCAAGCACAACACCATGTTGTATGCCAATTAGGTAAATTATTTAATATAGGCAAAATTATTTTTCCCCCACAAAAGACCCTCTGTTGGAATTGTAAAGAAAAGATTTCATTATGAGCTGGGAGATCAGGATTAACTGTGTGAAGACCTGTGATATAATACAAATACATACATCAAAAGTATGCATTTGTTAAAAAGCCTCTCCCAATACCATGCAATTCCGGTTCACTCCCTCTACCACGCTCTACACCACTTTCACCCATTAAATCCTAATCTTTAAAGTGCCACACAGCTTTGAAATGTAAAGCCTATAATCTGAGAAAACTTCATAATATGGAATGTCTGTGCTTTATTTCTGCACAGGCTTTTCTCAAGTGGAAGCTTACTGGTGGTCTGAGGCTCTGTAGATCTCCCACAATGCTATATGCTGCCTTTCCAGTTGTGTATGACACATTGGCCATGTTTGTATTTCTCTTCTCACTTCAAAGGAACAATTAAAATGACCAGTCAGGGTCAGGAATGTCTGTTATTTCTGGAATCTTTCTCCCTCACTTCTGCAAAGTGCATTACAAAATCACTGCAAGAGGCAGGAACAGAAAGTGAGAAAACACTGAGGACTTTTTTTTTAATCAATCTATTATATTTGTTTGATTATGTTTAAAAAGGAAATAAATACCTGAGAATCCACCATCCAAGGGAGCAACTAGTATTTGGCATCAACTTAAGTCTAACAGTATGGTTTCCCCATCAGTTCAGTTCAGTCGCTTAGTTGTGTCCAACTATTTGCAGCCCCATGAATCGCAGCATGCCTGCCCTCCCTGTCCATCACCAACTCCCGGAGTTCACCCAAACTCATGTCCATTAAGTTGGTGATGCCATCCAGCCATCTCATCCTCTGTCATCCCCTTCTCCCCCTGCCCCCAATCCCTCCCAGCATCAGAGTCTTTTCCAATGAGTCAACTCTTCACATGAGGTGGCCAAAGTATTAGAGTTTCAGCTTTAGCATCAGTCCTTCCAAAGAACACCCAGAACTGACCTCCTTTAGAATGGACTGATTGGATCTCCTTGCAGTCCAAGGAACTCTCAAGAGTCTTCTCCAACACCACAATTCAAAAGAACCAATTCTTCAGCACTCAGCTTTCTTCACAGTCCAACTTTCACATCCATACATGACCACTGGTTTCCCCATCACCCTAGTGCTTTTTTCTCTAACCCAAATTAACCATCATCCTGAATACCATATTCATTTTGAAAGTTAGTCACTCAGTTGTGTTTCTCCAGGCAAGAATACTGGAGTGGGCAGCCATTATTCATCTTTACCTGGCATCTATTTTTATGTATTTTATTATATATATATATATATAATTACTATTTTAATTTTTAACTTTAGCATGCAGTATTTAATCTTTCAGAACCTTTTCTCATTTACTATTATGTTGCTAATATAATCCATATAGTTGCATACCACTGTTTCAAACTGCTATATTATATTCAAATATGTAACTTCATTTTACTTTCATATTTGCTTTTTGACATGTTACCCTCAAAATCATCATTAAGGACCTATAAGTCACCCTTGGTAACTTCAATATTTCAGTGGGAAAGCATGTAAGAATTAAAGATTTTAAAATTAAAAAAAAAAAAAATATTTCAGTGGGAAGCATATCCTGGCATAAGGTCTTTGAATGAAACATTACCTGATTCTCTCAACAGAGATATATATATGGGGATTACTGACTGACTTACTCTCCATAAGAACTCAGGTTAAGAGAAGGTTTTCATTGTGTCTCTCTTTCATTAAAAACTACAAAAACAGCAATAAAAAGAGGCAAAACATCAATTTTCAAGCAACTCAGTGATTTCAATATTAGATTGTCTTTTGTTAACAACAAAAAAAAAAAAACAGTTAATAATCTCTACTACCTGAAATGTGGTATCAGGCTTAAAGAGTTGAATCATTTTTTTTAATGCAGCCCACTCTATGAAAGCCTAGTTTGTAGGCTCTGCACTTATGATTAAACAACTATGAGCTGCTGTTTCTGAAATGACAAGCATTAAAAGCTGCACCAACTTCATGCCAGTGCAGGACCACTTCCAAATGATCCCATGTGCCAGTGGGCAGTGTGACTTAGTGGCCTGCATACACAGGACCCTAGCTCTCTCCTACTGGAGAGCTAGACTTGCTAATCTTGATCCCAACAGGCCTTTTGATGAAGTTAATTAACATTTCTCTCTGCCTCATCCTGTTAATTGAGATTTTAGAGGCCATCATATATTGCCATTATTATAGAAGGCAGGATAAAGCCTTAGTTCTTAGGCTCTTTTCCTTCCCTCCAAATTATTGTACTTACAGAAATACATACTGCAGTGAGTGGGACACTGCCCTCTTTACACACTTCTTACTGAGCCAAGTGTGTTTCACACTCCTTGAGGCAGGTACTATTTGTCTAATTCTAATTTTAGACTAATGGTGTTCTGTGTATAGAGAAGGGGAGGAAATAAAAGAGCTTTGGGTAAATTCAAGGAACAGTTCTGGGTAGATTGTATAGGATAGGGCAAGCACACATAGCATAGGAGCTGAAAATCTGGGCCTGTGGCCTTGTCAGCAGAGTCCAGCTGTATGAGCTCCAGGAAAGCACTTATCATTAGGTTTTGCTTTCTTTAGTGGAAAATCTACAATGAATTGGGCTGCAATCAGTGGGATGATTTCTTTCCTTTTCCTTTATTTTAAAATAATTTTATTTATTACTTATTTTTGGCTGCACTGGCTCTTCATTGCTGTAGTTTTCCTCTAGTTGCGGTGAGTGGGGGCTACTCTCTAGTTGTGGTGTACAGGCTTCTCACTGTCGTGGCTTTTTCTGTTGTGGAGCACAGACTGTAGTTCATGTGGGTTCAGGAGTTGTGGCTCCTGGGCTCTAGAGCACAGGCTCAATAGCTGTGGTGCACAGACTTAGCTGCTGTACAGCTTGTGAGATATTCCCAGACCAGGGATTGAACCTGTGTCTCCTGCATTGGCAGGCTGATTCTTTACCACTGAGCCACCAGGGAGCCCTTCTTTTCTTTTTACTGAGACACTGTACCTACAGTCTATTTGTCTCCTTTCAGGCCCTTGAATATGAAATGCTCCTTCTCAGTGACTTCAGAAATACTGCATCATCTCCCCGACCTAGTTCCAAATTCTTCCCTCTCACTCTTCCCTTTCTCATTATTACACCCTCCTCATCCATCACATCCCAGCTCAACAAGCACTTCCTAAAGAAAAGTTTCCCTATTTCAGTTCAGTTCAGTCACTCACTCATGTCCAACTCTTTGCAACCCCATGAATCTCAGCACACCAGGCCTCCCTGTTCATCACCAACTCCTGGAGTTCACTCAAACTTATGTCCATCAAGTCGGTGATGCCTTCCAACCATCTCATCCTCTGTTGTCTCCTTTTTCTCCTGCCCCTAATCCCTCCCAGCATCAGTCTTTTCCAATGAGTCAGCTCTTCCCATGAGGTAGCCGAAGTACTGGAGTTTCAGCTTTAGCATCATTCCTTCCAAAGAAATTTCCTTCAGAATGGACTGGTTGGATCTCCTTGCAGTCCAAGGGACTCTCAAGAGTCTTCTCCAACACCACAGTTCAAAAGCATCAATTCTTTGATGCTCAGCTTTCTTCATGGTCCAACTCTCACATCCATACATGACCACAGGGAAAACCACTGCCTTGACTAGATGGACCTTTGTTGGCGAAGTAATGTCTGCTTTTCAATATGCTATCTAGGTTGGTCATAACTTTTCTTCCAAGGAGTAAACGTCTTTTAATTTCATGGCTGCAGTCACCATCTGTAGTGATTTTGAACCCAAAAAATAAAGTCTGACACTCTTTCCAGTGTTTTCCCATCTATTTCCCATAAAGTGATGGGACCAGATGCCATGATCTTCGTTTTCTGAATGTTGAGCGTTAAGCCAAATTTTTCACTCTCCTCTTTCACTTTCATCAAGAGGCTTTTTAGTTCCTGCTCACTTTCTGCCATTAGGGTGGTGTCATCTGCATATCTGACATTATTGATATTTCTCCCAACTTGCCCTTAGCTATATGTTCCCATAGCACTTCCTTCACCTTCACTACACTTAGTATTTGCTGTTGCTGCTGTTCAGTCACTAAGCATATCCAACTCTTCGTGACCCCATGGACTGTAACATCCCAGGCTTTCTTGTCCCTCACCATTTTTCAGAGTGTGGTCAAATCCATGTCCATTGAGTTAGTGATGCTATCTAACCATCTCATCCTCTGCCTTCTCCTTTGGCCTTCAGTCTTTTCCAGCATCAGGGTCTTTTCCAATGAGTTGCAGGATTGCTAAAAATTGCATGCTTATGCCAACATAGATTTCAGTTGCTTTCAGCAAAGAGAAGATACTAATTAGTAGAATAATCTTTATTTCCCAGTTTGAAAGATTACTGTGATTGCTTTCCTTCTTGTGCCATGCTAGGCTTTAATGGTTTTAAAGATTAATTGACAGCATGTGAAAGCCAACTAGCCAATTAATGGCTTCATGTCACCTAAGTGCCCTAAAGAATGTGTTTACATTGCTTAGGTAGCTAGCTAGGTCTGATGCGTTGCTTTATACTTGTTTTTCTCATTGCCATGTGTATCTTCAATATATCTTTTCTCCTTATATAGACTGTGAGCCACATATCAGTACCTCCTCATAGCTAATTTGTAAATTAACATATATTATCTATGTTTAGTAGTCAATCAAAATTTCTAGCACTTCAAAAAATGTTATATTTTTCATTTTATATATCAATTTCATGTCTAAATTTTATCTTCTGGCAAATTTTAAAATGAAGATTAATCATATGAAAACTTCTTATTCAGAGAGTTGTATGATGTGGGACAAAACACCTGGATCTTAAAGTGCTTTTATTTATTAGAAAAAAAATTACAGAACTTTCTAGCCAAAAATTGGGAAATGCTGTTTTGAGTTTGGAGCATCTTTTTTTGCTACAGCTAATTTAAATCCTCTTACTGACTATATATTATTTTTTCATGATTATAAGGAGCTGAAAAACATTTACATTTCAATTCGATTTAATGGATATTGGTAAGCATTTGGGGGATTGCCCCATGTTTTAGTCACTCAGTCATGTCCAACTCTTTGCAGCCCTATGGACTGTAACCCACCAGGCTTGCATTCTTCAGGCAAGAATACTGAAGTGGGTAGCCATTCACTTCTCCAGGGGATCTTCCTAACCCAGGAATTGAACCCAGGTCTCCTACATTGCAGGCGATTCTTTACTGTCTGAACCACCATGGAAGCCCATTTGCCCCCAGATATGCTTTATTTTATTTTGTCTGCTTCATTTTTCTTTAGACCCTAATTCCTCAACTGTTTTATTTGTTATCTTCTAGTGAATTTGATCCTAGAAGCTGCTTAAATTCCTTTGGAGAAAAAACTGTGAAATGAAAATAAAGGAATGCACAAATTAATTAATAGTAAATCCAAAAACATTTTCTATAAGTAAATTATCTCATTCTATAGTAAAAATCACTGAAATACAGGGGGCAACTCATCTATTTCATGAATTCCACTTCCTTGAGCTTCCAATTTTCCCCAGGAGATACTTTAAGCTTTTAAAAAGGTCCCAGGACATGAAATAGTCATATGCAAATAACCAGTGAATAACCATTGTAGCTGTTAATTTCAATATGTCAAAATATTAGATTTACATCTCTCTATGGATATCAGCATTTTAAAAAGAGGAATGACATCCCTGATTTCATTCTATCAAGGCATTTAAAGTAAGCAGTCCCACACTGCTCTCTAATCACTTGATAAAGAAGAGGGTTTAGTTATGCAGTCACAGGCTGAAATCCCTTGTTTCTCTCAATGAATGAATGGAACTGCAAAGAGAAATGCTGGGCAGGCCAAGGATTGGCAACCATTGCAAATCTCTTTGAAAGACTTGCTATTTCTTCATGAAACGAAGGGAACTGTGTATTGAACTCCATGTCTGTGGTGGTTTTACCTAGCTAAAACACTTACTTGCCTTAAATCTTTCTGTTGCATACTGCTTGCACTTGCTATTCATTCCTCCTGTGTCTTGGCTGATTGGAATAGCAAAATCCTCTGTCTTGTTTAAAAGAAGTAAGTCATCTCCATATTGTTATCCCAGTCACTGCCTCATAGAAAGACTTCTGAAACAGGCCCATGGAACACAACACAATAAAGGGTACATCCACTGGATTGTTAATGGGTGTAAAGGAAAGAACATCTGGGCCCCAGCTAGTTCTACTTCTGGCTTTAACTGGCCATGACCTTTAAGGCTATTGTTTGGCTTCTCTAAGTCTCAATTTCCTTACCTGTAAAGTAAAAGAAGTTAGTCTGTGGCACATGTCAAAAAAGGACAAAGTCAGAAAACTTTAATGTGTGTTAATTCTCCTAGTGATCTTATTAAAATGCAGTTCCTGATTCAATTGATCTGAGATGGGGTCCAAGGTTCTGAATTTCTAGCAATCTGGGGTGATGCTAATTTTGTTGAACTAGGAACTACATTTGAAGAGTTAGGGAGAGAATCACAAAAATTCTTTGACTTCATTAGAGCACCTAATTGAAAAGTAACATATAAATAAATGAAAACTTCTTTCAATATTTATATTGAAATTATTTTTTATTTACTGTGTTTTTAGGTGATACTTAATTGAACTTAGTTGAAAGCTAATCCTTTTTCTCTCCTTAATAGTCCTTTGCCCTCAGAAAAGAATAAAAATATTGTATATTGAATAGCATGAGCCATGTGTTGACTCCTACTATGTCCTGTGAACAATTAAACTGATAGAGTAATCACATAAAAAAACTTGAGTCAAACCCATCTTGCAACAGTGATATTTCTTAGGACCTCTGACAAAAACAATGAACTAGGGAACTCCAACAAAGCTGCTTTCATTGAAACTCCAGTTGTATCATTGCTATGCTCTGAAGAACTAGACTAACAATCTTATCTAGAAACAAAGGGTTTAAAAACATATCTAAAAGAAAACTTAGGGAAACTGAAATGCTCTAGTAGGCTATACACATTTAGGACTTAGAAATGCCCTTTCCAGGACTAACGCTGGTGATTAAAGAGTCAGGCCTATCCAGGGAACCTCCTGAGGGAGGAGGACCTCCCCTACGTGCCAAGGTAAAGCAATTGGAGATTCATTCCCTATGGACTGAAACTCCAAGATGAGATTAGTAGGACAATCAAGGCAGGAGTCTGGACCCTGGCCAGACCACATTCCTCTCATTCCTAAAGTCAAGAGACCTCCCTGACAACACATGCACATAAAAGGCTCTTTGGAGGCCAGAGGGGAATTATGTCAAGGGATGTTCCCTACCCATATGCCTTTTTGGTAATATCCACTTTGGTTAACGATGCATGCATACACACGGGAAGGTTCTGAGATATATCAAATATGGACTCTGAACGAAGCAAATCAAAGTGATTGGCCAAAGGAAACCCAGAAGAAATGCCCTGTCAAAGTGATTCAAACTGCCATGAGGGCGTGACCTGGCACTCTCCTTCTGAGTCTGCCCTTGTATGTATCCACACGTACTATACTCTTTTTCCTCGTAATAAATACTTGACTTGTTTCAGTACTTTCCATCTTTGTGGGAATTCATTTCTGCAAAGCCAAAGGGCCAAGGCCCTTGTCACTGACCGCTGGTCTAGTGCCTAGAATCTGATGCTTTCACTGCCACTACACAGCTTCAATCTCCAGCTGGAAACACAAGCCCTGCTCCAAGACTTTGTAGGCCATGGCTGCTCAAGATCACTCCCAGTCTCCTTTGCGTAGTAGATTTTCATTCTAGAAGCAGATTCAAGGCCAACTTTCCATTGCACTTGCATGTTTAGCTCTGATCCATTTTAAATGACCACACAACCACTTTTTCTGTGTGTCATCAAAAACTTATTTCCAAAAGTATTATTTGGGAAAAAAATATAGAACTCTTTATTCATACTTCATTTAGTAAATTAACAGGCTCAAATTAAAAGTCTATATATGTATAATGATTCCTAAGTTCCTTTTAGCAAAAAAAATAAGGTACAACTATAAAAGAATGTAATGGATTATTTATAAAACTCTGTTTCAGTAGTAAAACTGCCATCCTATGTGTTACTCCAGAACTATCCTTGTACTATTCATAGAGTAATTCCTACTTACTCTTTCATTTCTAGCACAAGCTGGAATCAAGATTGCTGGGAGAACTACCAATAACCCCAGATGTGCAGACGACACCACTCTTATGGCAGAAAGCAAAGAAGAACTAAAGAGTCTCTTGATAAAAGTGAAAGAGGAGAGTGAAAAGGCTGGCTTATAACTCAACATTCAGAAAACTAAGATCATAGCATCTGGCCCCATCACTTCATGGGAAATAGATGGGGAAACAGTAAGAGACTTTATCTTTTGAGGCTCCAAAATCACTGCAGATGGTGACTACAGCCATGTAAATAAAAGACAGTTGCTCCTTGGAAGAAAAGTTATGACCAACCTGGATGGCATATTAAAAAGCAGAGACATTACTTTGCCAACAAAGGTCCGTCTAGTCAAAGCTATGGTTTTTCCAGTAGTCATGTATGGATGTGAGACTTGGACCATAAAGAAAGCTGAGCACCAAAAAAGTTAGAGAAAACTCTTGAGAGTCCCTTGGACTGCAAGGAGATGCAACCAGTCCATCCTAAAGGAAATCAGTCCTGAATATTCATTGGAAGGACTGATGCTGAATCTGAAACTCCAATACTTTGGCCACCTGATGCAAAGAGCTGATTCTTTGGAAAAGACCCTGATGATGGGAAAGATTGAAGGTGGGAGAAGAAGGGGTCAACAGAGGATAAGATGGTTGGATGGTATCACTTAATGGACATGAGTTTGAGTACACTCCAGGAGTTGGTGATGGACAGGGAGGCCTGTGGTGCTGCCATCCATGGGGTTGAAAAGAGTCAGACACAACTGAGTGACTGAACTGAACTGAACTGACTTTTCATTTCTTATTCTGTTTGGGAAATGTGTAATTTCCTCGGTTCTGTCTTGCCACAGCAAAAATTTGAAGCGACGGATGGACCTAGTGTTACAGCTCGGTTTTATTAACAAGCAAAGGAAAATACATCCTCGAGGTGTGAGGGTAGGCAATCCAAAAGACAAGAACAGAATAGAAACCCCCAGCTCAATTTTGGCTCCTCTTTTTATGCTTTTTTCTCCCTGCTCTGAGCCTGCCCTATGTAAATTGGGCTAGCCAGGAGAGCTGTTTCTTTTACCTGAGGCCCTCACTCCTTGGTCCTAAGACCTTCCTTTGGTCTATTTTCATAGGGTTTTCCCTTCTTTGTCTTTTAGCCACCGCCATTTTGGACTCCTTCTTCCTATTCTAACTAAATAAAAATTCCATCCCTATTATGATCAGATTTACTCCTTAAACTGATATCTCACAAACCTTCCGAGGTCACAGAAATCTGGGTGTATTTATGTAAAGCACAAGATGAGGAAATTCTTATTTCTACCTTTCCATTTATTCATTCACTTATCAAATATATAAAAACCCTAATTTTACATCAGGCAACGTAATAGGTGCTAGAAAAAAGTTTATGTCTTGATTTTCCTTTTTCACCAAGTTCTTGCCATGAATCTCATTTAATCTCAGATGCCCTCATGGAATGTATGATAATAACCTGATTTGGCAGATGAGGTACAGGTTTCTCCAGGAAAGTGACTTTTTTCATAGCCGAAGAATGTGAACTCTTACCTATATCTTATAAAGCAGAGCTTTGTTCTTAAACCTCAGATTCTTTCTACTTCACACACTCAGTTTCTTAACTTAGAATTACAGCACTCGTGTCAACTTTTTGCAAAAACATTTTTTTTTACTGTAACATCTAGCAGTACACAAGAAAGTGTCTGAGAAGCCCAAGCAGCATGTGTTACTAGCAGTCTAAAGCAGCCCATTTTTCTTGGGGCTGTGTAGCAAACGTTAACAGGGAGCTCAGCTAAGTGCTCTGTGATGACCTAGATGGGTGGGAAGAGGTGAGGTGGGGGGCAGGTTCAAGAGGGAAGGGATATACGTTTACATGGAGCTGATTCACTTTGTTGTACAGCAAAATGTAATATGAAATTGTAAAGCAATTATACTACAATAAAAATTATATGTAGAATCCAAAAAGAAATGATAGAAATAAGCTTACTTACAAAATAGAAAGAGACTCACAAACTCAGAAAACAAACTTAGGGTGGCTGAGGGGAAGAGATAGTTAGGGACTTTGAGAAGGTCATGTAAACATTCAAAGGTTCAATCAATTCAGTTGCTCAGTTGTGTTCAACTCTTTGCAACTCCATCAACTGCAGCACACTAGGCTTCCCTGTCCATCACCAACTCCTGGACCTTTCTCAAACTCATGCCCATTCATTCAGTGATGCCATCCAACCATCTCATCCTCTGTCATCCTTCTCTCTTCCTGCCTTCCATCTTTTCCAGCATCAGTGTCTTTTCTAATGAGTCAGTTCTTCACATCAAAATATTGGAGTTTCAGCTTCAGCATCAGTCCTTCCAATGAATATTCAGGAGTAATTTCCTTTAAGATTGACTTGTTTGATCTCCTTGCAGTCCAAGGGACTCTCAAGAGTCTTCTCCAACACCGCAGTTCAAAAGCATCAGTTTTTCAGTGCTCAGCTTTCTTTATGGTCCAAGTCTCACATCCATACATGACTACTGGAAAAACCATAGCTTTCACTAGACGGACCTTTGTTGGCAAAGTAATGTCTCTGCTTTTTAATATGCCATCCAGTTTGGCCATAACTTGTCTTTGAAGGAGCAAGTGTCTTTTAATTTCATGGCTGCAGTAACCATCTGCAGTGATTTTGGAGCCCAAGTAAATAAAGTCTGTTACTGTTTCCACTGATTCCCCATATATTTGCCATGAACTGATGGGACTGGATGCCATGATCTTTGTTTTTTGAATGCTGAGTTTTAAACCAGCTTTTTCACTCTCCTCTTTTACTTTCAAGAGGCTCTTTAGTTCCTCTTGCTTTCTGCCATAATGGTGATGTCATCTGCATATCTGAGGTTATTGATATTTCTCCTGACAATCTTGATTCCAGCTTGTGCTTCATCCAGCCTGGCATTTCGCATGATGCTCTCTGTATATAAGTTAAATAAGCAGGGTGACCATATATAGCTTTGACTTTCTCCTTTCCCAACTTGGAACCAGTCCATTGTTCTTCCTCTGCTTCTAAATGTTGCTATATTTAAAATTAATAATCAACACTGCTATATTTGAAATGAATAATAAATAAGGACCTACTGCACAGCACATGGAACTCTGCTTAATGTTTTGTGCCAGTCTCGATGGGAGAGGGGTTTGGGGGAGAATGGACACACGTGTACATATGACTGAGTTCCTTAGCTGTTCACCTGAAACTACCACAACATTGTTAATGTGCTATACTCCAATACAAAATAAAAAGTTTAAAGTTTGGAACAACAACAAAAAGAACAATGAAAATAAGAAAAAAGAACTAAGGAAATGTTAAAAAAAGAGAGAGAGAGAGAGATGTTTTCTCTCCATTCTATATGAAACATATAGGAATACTTTTCACATAAACAGCATCTACTCTTTGGAGTAGATCAACATTTTTTCTAGTGAATCTTGCTCAAGCCTGTGACTCTCTCCAGTCCCCCTTGAGTGTCATGTATTAAACAATGCAGAGTAGAGAAAACCAATACAAGTTGCCTAGCCTATTTTGAAAATACTTTTAAAATATGATGTAATTTTTGGAGGGATCATTTGTATACCTTTAAAAAATATGATACTAGCTTTATTCATCAAGTTCTCTTCCTTTTGCCTCCACAGAAAAGCTGAGCACAGAAAGACCTATTTACACCCAAACCCAGAGATGCTGTGTGCATTATCTTGGCTCAGTCAGCTGTACAAGGGGGGAAATGTACTTTCTCCAACTAAAGATAACCTTCCCCAGGGGGAAGAGGACTCAATGGATGTGAGTCTGAGTGAACTCCGGGAGATGGTGATGGACAGGGAGGCCTAGCGTGCTGCGATTCATGGGATCGCAAAGAGTCTGACACGACTGAGCGACTGAAATGAACTGAACTGAACTCCCCAGGGGGTGTAAATCACCACTTATGTGGATAATATCATGGTGTGCAAACACAGTCAATCTTTAACTAAATTTGCTTACTCTTTAAGAAATTACCTATGCATAATACCTGTTCTCTCAGTAATTCTAAACAATAAATATTTAGGCTTCCTTTGTGGCTCAGATGGTAAAGAGTCTGCCTGCAAAGCAAGAGACAGGGGTTCAATCCCTTGGTCAGGAAGATTGCCTGAGGAGGGTGTGGTAATCCACTCCTGTACTCTTGCCTAGAGAATCCCATGGACAAAGAAGTCTGGTGGGCTACAGTCCATGGGGTCACATAGAGTCAGACACAACTGAGCAACTAACAAACAACTCCCGGTAATTATAAACTCCAATAAACATTTATTGATTGCCTACTGTGTATGCAGAAATCTGCTAGACTCAATAACAAAGGAGGCAATAAAACCATGAGAAGACACAGAAATGATTAAATGAGAGTAATAAAAATGCTTTTTAAAAAAAAATCTTTGTAAATGAGAAAGGTCTAGAAACTTAATTTTGTGAAAGTTTTATTTTCTTAAGCCTGAAAGGAAAGATAATTTAAACCATATTAATATATACCTTGTTCAAGGAAAAAGTTTCAAGTCTTGAATCAAAGACATGTTTATTACACTTGCAAACTACCTGGTATCTGTATTGTTTCAATTACTGCCTTGAAGAAAAACTCATCTGGTTTATGCTACAATATTTTATAGAATCTAATCTCTTGCCTACAGAGAGAAATAGTCTTTAAATACAAAAAGGTAGTCTTCAGAAGCATTCAATAAGACAAAGCAAATGCAAACTTGGTCTAATAGCTAAAGACTTTTTGACTTTTTAAGATGTTCAATTGAACATTTAAAAGGTTTAGTCTCATATCAGTTCTAGAAAGCCCCCCTGGGGCAGGCTTAAGTAACTATGCCATTAGGCACTCAGCTGCAAATTGCCTATTAAGTCTGACTGAAACTGTAAAATTGCTTTTCACAATGCAAATTAATGTAAATAAGAACAATTGGTTACACATATCACAGGCTATCAAATTGTCGACAGATGATGCATACTCCCCTCCCCCACTCAGAAATAGCAATACTTTACAGTTACATTTAGTAGGTTTTAACAGGCTTGGGTATCCTATGATAAATTCCACAAATTTATTGTAAGCAGTACATGTGTCCTATGTATGTTATCTATTATTTGAAATTTAAACCTGTTTTTATCTCTTTCTGAGGGTATTTATTGGAGAAGGAAATGGCAACCCACTCCAGTATTCTTGCCTGGAAAATCTCATGGGTAGAGCCTGGTAGGCTAGAGTCCATGGGGTCGCAAAGAGTCAGACGCAACTGAGTGACTTCACTTTATATTCAGATTCAGTGGATATACTACAACATAATCCATTTAGCCTAGCTCTTCAGTTACAGTAGCATCATTCAGTTACTTAACATTATTAAAAACATTTACCTATTTTTTAACAAGTGTATTATAAGAAAGAAAAAATTACAAGATTATAAGAATGGCATTAAGTCTCTGAATAGTAACATATAGAGAAACCTTATTTCTATTATATTTATGATTATTGTTTTAGAAATTTATAAGTTATTTAACCTTTTAAACCCTTCGTTTCCATATCTGTCAAATGAAAGTAATACTATGCAACTAATAGAAAACAGATTTCATACTGTAATCTGTAATTACAAGGTGGAATGAGTGAGACTTGTAAAATGTCACCAGAAAAAGCATATTCTTAACCCCACTTCCATTCAAGTACAATCTGTGGCATCTTCGGAATTTTGGCCATCTCCTAATGCAAATCTGAAAAAAATAGCCTTGCACCTCAATGTAAAAATACTTGCCACTATTGTCTTGTCCTTAAACTTTTAAGGTCTCAGACAAAAGATAAAATAAAAATAATTTTAATTTTAATATCCTATTTTATCCTATTACAATATCTATGAACCTATCAATTAATCAACAGCCATTTTAAGATTCTCCTATCATTATCACTGTACTAAGATAAATATGAGACCAGCCTCAACTTCATTTTGAAAAGAGAAAGCATAAAAACAATTAACACAGAAGTATAAGTGTATGACTTCAATCTATAATGAGTAATATTTCCCCAATTTTAGTAAAGAATGTAATACTTCTCTACCAGAGAGTATAAATATCCATGTGAAAATAATCTATTAAACCTTATTTCTAAGACTTCATTATACTACTATATTGTAGAAATGATCAAGATCCTATTTTTAGAAAAAAGATCATAAAGAGAATTAAAAGCTTATATAATTCTGACAAATGTATAATTCAGGTGAGAAAAAGGTTACATACTTGCTGTTTTATTTTCATTAATTTATTGTCATCCAAGCTCAAGTGGCAACCTTTCACCTGATATAATCACATAAAATGGTAAAGTCATTAGCAAAAAGATGTCATACTTCATTTCAAAGAATATCACATAGGCACTTTTCTTTAATTTCTATACATTTGTAAATAACTGTACATGAAGCACAGTTTATATTTTAATATTTATCTTTTAGGTATCTTTTGGTATTAATCTTTAAGAGTAATACCAACTGGTAAGTAATTTATTTTGGAGTGAAAATAACCACCCAAGCCCAAGTAATAATGCAGACTTCAATTCCATGGAGGCAATATTCAACAGACTAGAAGAGTGATATTCATACATTAAAAAATAAAGTAAACAGAATGTGGGAAACGATCCTGGGTCTCTTACATTGCAAGCAGATTCTTTACCATCTGAGCCAACAAGGAAAATCCTCCAATAAATTTGTTCCTGCATTTAAAGTCAACTTACTTTTTAAAACCATCAGTAATAGTAAATGCTGGGGCTCCCCAGTTGGCTCATCGGTAAAGAATGTGCCTGCCAATACAGGAAAAGTCAGAGATATGGGTTTGATTCCTGGGTGGGGAAGATCACCTTGAGTAGGAAATGGAAACTGGCTTCAGTATTCTTGCCTGGAAAATTCCATGGACAGAGGAACCTGGAGGGCTACAGTCCATGAGGCTGCAGAGTCAGACACAGCTGAGCAACTAAGCAGCAGAGAGTCAGACACAACTGAGTGACTAAGCACGTGTGTGCACACACACATGTGCACACACACACACACAGAAGTAAATGCTATGGATACACATCAGTAGTACCTATTAACCTGCTACTCTAACCTATTAAGAGGGCAGGCTGGAAGTTCAAGTCCCTAGGAGCAAGAGTAGGGCAATGAAATATGAGTATCCACTCCTCTACCCACTGAATGTGACATTACTGAAGAGTAGTCTGTGTTGTCTACCAGAATTCTCCAGCAGAATTGAGCAGATTTTGTCCACAGTATTGACCTACTTGATAACAATGAAATTTCTTCCCTTTTCAATCTTAGTTCCATAACCCCCTACTGGTATTTCCTGGATGACTTCACAGATAAAATACATATACTCAAATCTTTTAAGAACCCATATTTTGATAGCACCATTATATTTTGCATACTTTTACTTATGCTACCAGTAAAGTGGAGCACAATTAAATGTTCACAATTTATTTTCTTCTTTAATTCACCATTATACATCAGTTTGTATAAGATATAAGCTCTCATCATGAATATGAGAGTGATATGTTTGTCACTGGAGGAAGTCCAGAAAGTATTCTTGTTTTTTCAACTGAAGTTTTCAAAGACACCACATTTTCTATAGTAAAAGAGAATAAAAATGGATAGATGTATACCTATATAATATCTGTCCTTACATCTATTTTTCAGATGATTCTGGTAAATTGAATTTCACTGAAAATAAAAACACAAATAAAATTTGGGGTTGATGTTCTCTACTAACCTGAAGAAAAGACATGAGAGCATGAGAATAAGCTGAAGGTAAAAATGAATCTACTGTCAGAACAGAGGAAAAACTGTATTTAGTTAAGCATCATTCGATCTTCCCACTGTTGTTTGGTGAAGATGGTTTTCTTTGAGGACTAGAGATCAGAGATCCTTGTTAAAAATCTATAGTAGGGCCAGTCCTTAATAACATCTTGAAACAGAAATCTTTAACTTTTTTTCCTTTTATTAACTGTGATCCTTCTAGTCAAGAATCCATTTATATTACTTAGGGGAGAATTAGCATTGTTATAGAAGAAATGCAAAAAAAAAAAAAAAAAAAAAGAAAAAGAAAAAAAAAGGTCAATGAGTCAACACTCTTCTTTTTAAGCTTCCAAATGAGGCTAACAGGAATCAAAAGACAGAAACTAGTGAGCAGTAAAGAATGGATTCTTTGGTCATAGTAAAACAATAGATTAGATTCAGAATCAACCTAAATTTTCCACTCAAATTTTCCAAATTTTCATCTTCATACCACTATTATTGGAGAAGGAAATGGTAACCCACTCCAGTATTCTTGCCTAGAGAATTACATGGACAGAGGAGCCTGGAAGGCCACCGTCCATGGGGTCATAAAGAGTCAGATATGACTAGGTAACTAACACCACGATTATATGTAATCAAAATTTTATTCTGCCTCTTGTCTAGAAGTGTAGCCATCAGCATCTTTCCGGTGTTGTCTGTGAATCAACCAGGAGAGATGACATTGACAATATCTGAGACGCCCAAACTAAAAAATTTAGCCCCACGCAAATACTGCCCAGCACATTAGTGTTAGTTGCTCAGTCCTGTCCGACTCTGCAAGCCCATGGGCTGTAATACACCAGATTCCTCTGTCCATGGAATTCTCCAGGCAAGAATATTGGAGTGGACTGCCTGACCCAGGGTTGAACCTGGGTCTTCTGCATTGCAGGCAGATTCTTTACCAACTGAGCCACCACCGGGGAAGCAAAATATCCCTAAGTATCCCAAAATGGAGGGTGGAAAAAATGGGAACTGACAAGAAGAGACAGAAAAAGCCACTGAGATCTTGGGTGAGACCTGTAGTGGGGTACTACTTGCCACCATTCTTACCCCTCTAACTATATCCCTGTTTACAATAGAGATTTTCAAGAGATCAAAATATTCCATGCATTGAATTGGATTTACCTTTTAGACCCCATTCTAGAGATAGAGCTGTATTTTGAATCTTCACTCAAAAACATTTCCCAATGACAAATAACCCATCTGAATATATTTCCCTTTTTTAAGCTGAATGTTTTGTGTCATGTGTCATACTGGCAATGCTTTTAAATGTTTCTGATGGTTTTTAAGATAATTCTCATTACACACAATCTAATTTTTCATCCTGACATTTCAATATTAAAGATACAGTCTACAAGTTACAGTGTTGTTTTCTGGGAACAGTTTATTTCAATTCTACAGAATTTCTACTAGTCTCCTTTTATTAAAAGAGGCTTTTATTCTTCCCTGATAAATTTGACTTTATAAGAACAAGATGTTTACTAATAAAATAAAAGAAATTTGAAATAATGTCTTTCACATGTAATCTTTAAAACAATACAGAGACCGGAATTTAATCCAAAGAGCAAAAACTTATCATTGATTTCAGCAAATCAGAAGTCAGTATCTAAGTCTGTGTTAATTTGCCATTAAATTAGCATAAGGATTATTTTAAAACTAGTAAGTAAATTCTATAAACTATTTATATCCATTTTTAATGTAAGAATTTTAAATGACCCTATATATTTAAATATCTCTTTTTTAGGAAGTTTGCCACAGCTTTTTCTGGAAATTAACTAAATGCCATTCTTACCCATTATTAACTAAATGTCAGTCCAAAGGACTTAACATGCAGTGGTATCTTATTTTTTAAGATTTGATCTATTTCTCTTTGTCACTGCAATCATCATGTGACTCCTTGGGTTTAGATAATTGCTATTACTTGTGGACATATTTTGCTCTATGTATGTTATTGTTGTTCAGTCACAAAGTCATGTCCAACTCTTTGCAACACCATGGACTGCTGCACACCATGCCTCCCTGTCCCTCACTATCTCCCAGAGTTTGCCCAAGTTCATGTCCACTGAGTCAGTGATATTATTCACCTATCTTATCCTCTTTTCTTACATAATTCTTACATAGTTTTTCATAGAAAATATGTAGTACAAAGATATAAAAGATATAAATCATTGATAATACTAACATCCAGCAAAAGCCCATTGTCAATACCATATAAATGTATTCCATATATGGTGTGTGTATAAATGTGTAATTTGTATATATGTATGTAGATATATCTTAATAAATATACATTAATACATATATATGTGTACATGGCAAAGTGAGATTAAACTCTACATGCTCTTATTTTTTGCCTCTTAAAAATTTCATTTCTACAAACTTCAGTGTGAAAATTAGTCATACATTGATGCTTCTTTAATAATATTTGGCACTTATGATGAAATCCTTAAAATATTTCCAAAAATACAAAGATATTAGATGTTTTCAGATATTTACCTTTATTTTCAAGGAAAGGTTATTGAGAAAGTCTGTATTTCAATGCACTGGCTTGCCTTATTTGATAGAGATTTTACTAACTTTCTCATTTCCTCTCCTTCCCTTATCTTTGGAAAAACATCTCCAGAAAAAAACCTCTAAATTGTTAATCTTTATCAAATTTTCATTTTTTTGTTTTCTTCAATATCTAATGCATACCACTCAACCTAGCTTTTCTATTTTTTCTCCTTCCCACCTTATTCATTGTCACTAAGATCTAAATCCAATCTACATAAATCCCATTGGGACTCTATGGGTGGGACTCTATGGACCCTTCTGGCTGGCCATTTTCTCAGGATTTTGAGAAGCCTTGTGAGCTGAAGCTTGATGATTTTGAAGACCTTACCATGGTAGCAGACCTTATATGGACTGGAGTTCTCTCTGGACTAGTTGCTATCTAAGACACATATATTTGCTGCCTGCAAGAGATTCTATGTATCTAGAAACATACAGACTAAAAGAGGAGTGGAAAAAGATGAACAAAAGTGATAAGCCTTTAATAAAGCTCATTATGAAAAAAGGGATAGGGCCCAAATCAATAAAATCAGAAATGAAAAAGAAGTTACAATGGACATCACAGAAATACAAACATTCATAAGAGACTACTATAAGTAACCAAGTGCTATTAAAATGGACAACCTAGAAGAAATGGACAAATTCTTATAAAGGTAAAATCTGCCGAGACTGAACCAAGAAGAAATAGAAAATATGAACAGATCAATTACTTGAACTAAAATTGAATCTGTAGTTAAAAACTAACAATAAGCAAATGTCTAGGACTAGATGGCTTCACAAATTCTACCATACATTTAGAGGAGAGTTAATACTTATCCTTCTGAAACTGTTCCAAAACATTGCAGAGGAAGCAATACTTCTGAACTCATTTTATGAGGCCACCATCACACTGATACCAAAACAAGATAAAGATATTACAAAAAAGAAAATTGCAGGCCAGTATCACTGATGAACATAGATTCAAAAATCCCCAACAAAATATTAGCAAACTTAATCCAACAATATATTAATGATCATACACCATGATCAAGTGGGATTTATCTTAGGGATGCAGGATTTTTCAATATCAGCAAATCAATCTGTAGAAAGTGACATTAACAACTTGAAGAATAAAAAGCATATGATCATATCAATAGATGCAGAAAAATCTTCTGATAAAATTGAACGATCTTGAGAAAGAAGAACAGAGCTGGAAGAGTGAGACTCCCTGATTTCAAACTATACTACAGAGCTATACTTATCAAGATAGCATGATTCTGACACAAAAATAGAAAGACAGATCAATGGAACAGGGTAGAAAGCTCAGAAAGAAACCCGCACACTTATGGCCAATTAACCTATGACAAAGGAGACAAGAATATACTAATACAATGGAGTAAAAGATACTCTCTTCAATGAGCAGTGCTGGGGAAGCTGGACAGCTACATGTAAAAGAATGAAATTAGAACATTCTTTGACACCATATATAAAAGTAAACTCAAAATAGATTAAAGAACTAAATGTAAGAACTGACATTTTAAAACTCCTAGAAGAAAACACAGGCAGAACATCCTTTGACATAAATCAGAAAAATATATTTTTGCACCCATCTCCTAAAATAATGGAAATCAAAACAAAAATAACAAGTGGGATCTAATTAAATTTAAAAGCTTTCACACAACAAAGAAAATCATAAGCAAAACGAAAAGACAACCTATGAACTGAAAGAAAATATTTGCAAATGATGCCACCAACAAGGGATTAATTTCCAAATGATACAAACACCATATAGAGCTTAATAACAAGAAAACAAACAACCCAATCAAACAATGGGCAGAAGACCCAAGCAGACATTTCTTCAAAGAAGATATATAGATGGTCAGCAGGCACAAGAAAATATGCTCAATTATCAGAGAGATGTGAATCAAAACTACAATGAGGTACCACATCACACCTGTCAGAATGGCCATCATTAAAAGTCTTGTTATGGTGCAGTCACTCAGTCATATCCAACTCTTTGTGACCCCATGGACTGCAGTACCTCAGGTTTCCCTGTCCTTGATTATTTCCAGGAGTATTCTCAAACTCATGTCCATTGAGTTGGTGATGCCATCCAACCATCTCATCTTCTGTCATCTCCTCTTCCTGCCTTCAGTCTTTCCCAGCATCAGGGTCTTTTCCAATCAGTGAGGTCTTTGCATCAAGTGGCCAAAGTATTGGAGCTTTAGTTTCAGTCCTTCCAATGAATATTCAGTGTTGATTGCCTTTAAAACTGACTGATTTGGTCTCCTTGCAGTCCAAGAGGCTCTCGAGAGTTTTCCAAGCACCACAGATCAAAGGCATCAGTTTTCCTATGTTCCACGTTTTTTATTGTTCCTCTCTCACATCTCATATCTGGGCTTCCCTTGTGGCTCAGCTGGTAGAGTATCCACCTGCAATGCAGGAACCTGGGTTCAATCCTTGGGTTGGGAATATCCCCTGTAGAAGGAAATGGCTACCCACTCCAGTATTCTAGTCCGTGGGGTTGCAAAGAGTCAGGCACAACTGAATGACTTTCACTCACAACTGTACATGACTACTGGAAAAAACATAACTTCGACTATACGGACTTTGTCAGCAAAGTTATGTCTCTGCTTTTTAACATACTGTCTAGGTTTGTCATAGCTTTTCTTCCAAGGAGTAAGCATCTTTTAATTTCATGGTTGTAATCACCATCCACAGTGATTTTGGAGCCCAAGAAAATAAATTCTGTCACTGTTTCCATTGTTTCCACATCTATTTGCCGTGAACTGATGGAACTGGATGCCAGGATCTTAGTTTTTTGAATGTTGAGTTTTAAGTGAGTTTTTTCACTCTCCTCTTTCACTTTCATCAAGAGACTCTTTAGTTCCTCTCGCTTTCTGCCATAAGGTTGGTGTCATCTGCATATCTGAGGTTATTGATATTTTTTCCTGGCAATCCTGATTCCAGCTGGTGCTTCATCCAGCCCAGCATTTCACATGATGTACTCTGCATATAAGTTAAATAGCAGGGTGATAATACATAGCCTTGATGTACTCCTTTCTCAATTTGGAACCCATTCATTGTTCCATGTCTGGATCTAACTGTTGCTTCTTGACTTGCATACAGATTTCTCAAGGGACAGGTAAGGTGGTCAGGTATTCCCATCTCTTTAAGTATTTTCCACAGTTTGTTTTGATCTCCACAGTCAAAGACTTTAGCATAGTCAATGAAGCAAAAATAGATCTTTTATTGGAATTCTCTTGCTTTTTCTATGATCCAACAGATGTTAGCAATTTGATCTCTGGTTCCTCTCCCTTTTCTAAAAGGTCTACAAATAATAACTGCTGAGAAGGTGTAAAGAAAAGGAATGTTACTGTGCTGTTGGTGGCAATGTAAATTGATGTGGCCACCATGGAGTATAGTACGGAGGTCCCTTTAAAAACTAAAAATAATGCTTCCCTATGATCTTCCAATCTAAATCCTGGGCACGTATCTGGAAAAAACTCTAATTTTATATTATGCATACACCCCAATATTCATAGTAGCACTATTTATAAAACCCAAGACACGGAGGCAGTCTATATGTCCAATGACAGATGAATGGATAAAGAACATGTGGTGTATGCACACAGTGGAGTATTACTCAGTCAGAAAAAATAATGAAATAATGCCATTTGCGGCAACATGGATGGACCTAGACATAATCATAGTAAGTGAAGTGAGGCAAAGACAAATATCATATGATATCACTTTCATGGGGAATCTTAAAAAAAAAAAATGCAACAAGTTAACTTATTTACAAAATAGAAATAGACTTACAGACATGGAAAACAAACATGTTTACCAAAGGAGATAGTGGCAGGGATGGGGGCAGGGAGATAAATTAGGAGTTTGTGATTAACATCTAGACCCTGGTATATATAAAACAGGAAAACAAGGACCTACTGCATAGCACAAGGAATGATACCCAATAACTTATAACAACCTAAAATGAAAAAAATTTTGAAAATTTTATATATATATATCTATATAAATATATGGATAACTGAATCACTTTGCTGTACATATGAAACTAACATGATGTTATAAATTATCTATACTTCAATCAGAAAATGAAAAAGTTTGATGAAATACTCAGATCATGGATGTCCTTATATTAAAAAAATAGCAAAGGCTGTAGACAGGCTCAACAAAAGCATTGACATTCTAGCTTGAGAATTTGAAGAAACTCAATAACCCATGCTGCATAACCAAAAGATTTTCCTCCACCATCATCTTGGAATTCACTGGACTAATAATCTCCATAATTCAATTTCTGACTCCTTATTTTAATCTGGTATTTAATTTTTATCTTAGTGTAGCTGATCTTTGCTACCAGCTCTAACAAATGATTCAACTGGTTTTATAAGAACAAGAATCTTCCAGACACTTATTCTCACCATGTTTTGGCCCATTCAAGAGGTTTCTGATCATCTCTAAATTGATCAATAACATGATATTTGCTTTGAGTGGAAGAGGAGACTGACACTTGAACTTTATGGGGGCTCAGGACTCTAAGAAACTAGGACTACTGAGAATACTCCCACCCTTCCCCAGGCATATGTTTGTGTTCTGGACATTAATAGGCTCATCAGCTAGCCAGTTATCTTCAAGAATTACCCCTCCCTGTACTATTTCCAAACAAGATCCACCTGCATTCTTCCTCATTAACTGAGGTAAGACCTGTCTTCTTTCTTCAAAATTCCTTTGAAGACACAAAATTTTTCAGTTCCCAACCCTTTTCTCTGAGATGTTCCTTATTAGAGAACACTGTGCCTATTTTGGCAGTGAATAAAACCATCTCCTTAATTCTTTAGTTCATTGTTTATGATTCCGGGTCAGGAGGACAAAGTCTATATTTCACTCTGTGTGCTATTAACATGACCCTGAGGTTCCATAAAGTACCAGAAATAAAAATGTCACCTCAAATGAGTTGTTTTGTTCTAGAACTCACTTGTCATATAATCCTACTGTAACATGTTTTGTTCAAGTATAAAATTTGATAGACAAAGGAGTGTCCATTTGTCCAATACAACAGACTAATTACCAGATCCTCTTCAGCAGTGGAGTCCATAATACAAGCAGCTACCATTTATTAAATGTGCACTAAATTCCAAACATCTTTATTTTCTACTTTAGCTTCTTTTAAAAAGCAAGCATGAATATATACTTTTTATAAAACTGAAAGAGCCAAGGTTTTTTCTTGTTCCCACCCTTTTCAAAACCCTCTTACTAAGTTCTTGTTTATAACAAAGCTTCCTCAACAAGGAGGCAGGTGGCACAAAGATTCAAGGTAGGAGAAGAGACCAAGTCACTTTCTATTTAATAACCAAAGACTTCGTAGCATAATGGTGCACAGACAACAGGCTAAAAGAGGATGTGTCTTGGCAGGATTAAAAGTCAAATTATCCTACAAATGAAGTATCCACAAAAAATAAAAGAAAAAAAATGTTCTAAATAGTCTCATCTGTATCCTCAATTTAGGGCCCAAATAGACTAGAAGTAGCTGGAAATGAACTGGAGCTAGAGGTTGAGGCAAATAACAGAGGTACCCTAGAATAGCTGAGCAGAGGAATTAAAGGAGAAAGCAAAAGGAAGTCAAGGACATTAAGCTTTTATGGAGGTAAAGGGGTTATGTTGAGTATGGAGGCTGAAGGACTCATTAGGAACTGAGATGAAAAATTGAATAGAAGAGAAAAGTCACTTAGACGTTCCCTGAGGATTCCTTATGAATAGAAAGACACATTCCCAAATCAGAGAAAGGATTATTCTGTACATTTTTTCTGGATTGTTTGCGGGTGCATTACCAGCTAACAATATAAATGTTTAATAGTAAATAGTATAATTACACCCTTCCATCAGTAAGAGTATTAGTAGGAGATCTTCAGCCTGTGCATACTTGCCTCTTTTCCAATGAGTCACCTCTTCACTTCAGGCGGCCAAAGTATTGGAGATTCAGCATCAGTCCTTCCAATGAATATTCAGGGTTGATTTCTTTAGGATTGACTGGCTTGATCTCCTTGCAGTCCAAGGGACTCTCAACAATCTTCTCCAATACCACAGTTCGAAAGCATCAATTATTTGGTGCTCAGCATTTTTTTATTGTCCAGCTCTCGCATCCATACATGACTACTGGAAAAACCATAGTTTTCACTATATGGACCTCTGGCAGCAAAGTGATGTCTCTGTTTTAAAATGCCAACTCATTGGAAAAAGCTCTGATGCTGGGAAAGATAGAAGGCAGGAGAAGAAGGGGATGATAAAAGGACAAGATGATCTGATGGCATCACAGACTCAATGGACATGAGTTTGAGCAAGCTCTGTGAGATGGTAAAGGACAAAGAAGCCTTGAGTGCTGCAGTCCGTGGGGTCACAAAGTCAGATACGACTGAGTGACTGAACAACAACATGCTTCCCTCTAAAACATGATTCATTCTTTCATTTTCTTTATTTCTTCCTTCTTTTTCTCTCTTTGTCTTTACCTCTCTCCTCCCACATTCTTCCTTCCTCTTTACCTAGCTTATTTCTTTCTTCCCTTTTTTTTTTCCTGTTTTTACTAATTTTTTTTCTCTTTTGCTATTGGCTACTTCATCTTTTGTTTCAAGAAGTCAAGGGTTACTAAATAACCTGGTTTCAGTTAGGAATAAGGGAATTCAGTAGTCACATAAGTAAAACCAGCAGGATAAATTCTATTAGTTCTCTTATGAAAAGTGCCCTGCAGTCCTTGAAATGTACATTTCACAAAGTAGTTTTCTGCGCAAAACTCGTGATGTGTCAGCATCAGATTATTTATTTACAATCATATTTCTTGCTAAGGTGAAAGGTAAACAAGGAATGAAAGCAATTATCACAGTTTTTTTCCACTGGGCCTGTCAATGCAGAGTGCCCCTGTGACACAGCCTGACACTTTTAATGAATTCCCAGGGTTATGTGACATTGCTACTAACACCCACATCTGTCACTTGGAGATAGGGATTTTCCTTCTGTTCTTGAGCTCAGATACTAACATTCTTTGTTCCAGTTAATGAGGATCTGACTTTTTATTTTGGAACAGGCCACTTTAATAATGCGCCTCCACAGATCACATTGAACAAACCCTTAAACTGATTCAGTCAGCGGTAATTCCAAATACAATGTTTAATAATACTTCAGTGGAACATGCTTAGAGAGTTTTTTTTGCAGATATAGCTGTAAATATTGAATGAGAATGCCCATAGTTAAATGTACCACTTTCTTCTTTACAATGGGCACTGCTTTGCCTTAAGTCCATTTTTGTTTGTGCACTTGCTCACCTCTTTTACTGACAGGGATTTCTGAAAAATTATTTCATTAAACTCTGGCAGAAATGCATGGCTGCCCAGCACAAACAGTCTATGCTGGGGGAGGAAAACTGTCTTCTAGGAGTCATAGGTTCTTGGCTTCCTACTCAAACCTGATTTTAAAGAGTCTCTACTCAACCTGTTCTGTTATGAGAAACCAAAACACTGATAAACAGGATATAAGGTATGAGCAAACAAAAGATAAACGGGGCTTTCTGGGATAAAACTCATAGTCTGAGCACTGGATGTGGGTTCTAATGAGAGTTATAATAAAACTCCAGCATTTTAGGAAGAAGGGGAACATTCTCAAGAAGGAATCTGCCTATAAGCCCATCTCTAGAGGCTAACTAGAAGCCCAAGGTACTGGGTACAGTCGTAAGAGAGGCTGTGAATGCAGTCTTAGTTTGCAAACTCCATTTCAGAAGATTCATTGTAATAGGTGAGCTGGGTCAGGGAAAATCCAAATAGTGAGTTGTATTAATGGGTAATATTAACACAGATGTGCATCCCCAGCCAGATTTGAAGTTCTCAGTCCATTTAGAGCAGATCACCAGAGATCTGGAGAGATCACATTGGATAGGATCCAGTCAGCAAAAGCTATAGAGGATGTCCAACCACAGGATGTGGACAGAAGGTGAAAAAGAGCGTCAGTACCAGTTGAAAACTTAGATACCACATTCCAGAACCAAGTTAGATTCTTGATGATGATGCTTCAATAAAGAAAAGATACAAACCAAGAAAGGGCAAGTAACAACTAGTAAAATGAGTTAAATTTTAAATCAATTGTTCATTAAGCAAATTGATCCATAAGAAAACAGGCATGAGGTTAAAAGACTTTGGCAAAGTGGACTTTTCCCAGGTGTAGAGAATGTAAAGGGCAAGCTACAATCTGCAGAGCCCACAGGTGCCTGAGATAAAATCAGATCAAAGACAATCACGTTTGTTCCATATCCCAGAGGTTGAGGTGTCAATGATCTCAACAGGTACCTTTCCAAGATCAGTTCTGGTCGGAAACTGAGTGAAGCTCAATATACAGGTAGAAAGCGTCAGTGGCACCAGCAGAGAATGGCTGGAAGAAGACGGAGACTTACTCACAAGTGAAATCATCTTATGAGGTTCAGAAATGCCAGTAAATCAGTTCAGCTTAAGAAAGACATTGCTAAGATAAAGGCCCGGCTGTCACAGCTTTTATTTATTTATTTTACTGTTAATTTTGTGACAATAGTTTATTAATGGTCATATCTGAAAACTTTAATTTTATTTTTATTTTAAACTTTTTATTTTGTATTGAGGTATAGCTGATTAACAATGTTGTGATAGTTTCAGGTGAACAGCAAAGGGACTCAGTCATTCGTATACATGTATTCATTTTCCCCAAGCCCCCCTCCCATTCAGGCTGCCACATAACATTGATCGGAGTTCCATGCACTATACAATAGGTCTTTGTTGGCTATCCATCTTAAATATAGCAGTGTGTACAGGATCTTCCCAAAGTCCCTAACTATCCCCTACCCCAAGAAACCATTCAGTTCATTATCTAAGTCTGTTAGTCTTTCTGTTTTGTAAGTTTATTTGTATCATTTCTTTTTAGATTCCACATATAAAGGATGTCATATGAGAGTTCTCCTTCTTTGACTTATTTCACTCAGTATGACAATCTCCAGGTCCATCCATGTTGCTGCAAATGGCATTATTTCATTCATGGAAAATATTACTCTTCTGCTGTTTTTAGGACAACAAAGATAAGGACTATAACATTCCCTGATAAATATATTTAATCTTCCCTTACTCCTGCCATGTTTATTACCTTAACTTCTTATCTGAGAAAATCCAAGAATATCTTTCTGAAGATCCCATGGCAGAACCATAATTTCACATCAAGGACAGGAAAGCCTCTCATGCTGTAGTTCATGGGGTCGCAAAGAGGCAGACACGACTTAGCAATAGAACAACAGACTTCTGCAAAACAGCCTACAAACTTCTTAAACAATCAACAAGCAAAATGGGAAACATAATATTAAGGCTACATGTCCAACATTGTGAAAGAAACTACCATTCTGATTTCTACCACAATTTCAGACAATTTCCTCAGTTCAGTTCAGTTCAGTTCAGTCACTCAGTCATGTCCAACTCTTTGCGACCCCATGAGTCGCAGCACGCCAGGCCTCCCTGTCCATCACCATCTCCCGGAGTTCACTCAGACTCATGTCCGCCGAGTCCGTGATGCCATCCAGCCATCTCATCTTGGGTCGTCCCCTTCTCCTCCTGCCCCCAATCTCTCCAGGCATCAGAGTCTTTTCCAGTGAGTCAACTCTTCTCATGAGGTGGCCAAAGTACTGGAGTTTCAGCTTTAGCATCATTCCTTCCAAAGAACAACCAGGGCTGATCTCCTTTAGAATGGACTGGTTGGATCTCCTTGCAGTCCAAGGGACTCTCAAGAGTCTTCTCCAACACCACAGTTCAAAAGCATCAATTTTTTAGTGCTCAGCCTTCTTCACAGTCCAACTCTCACATCCATACATGACCATAGGAAAAACCATAGCCTTGACTAGACGGACCTTATTCGGCAAAGTATTGTCTCTGCTTTTGAATACACTATCTAGGTTGGTCAGAACTTTTCTTCCAAGGAGTAAGCATCTTTTAATTTCATGGCTGACAATTTCCTACATCCTCCAAATTGCTAGTCTCTGTACATGGGATATAACTCATTACTTTGTGAATCCTTACTAAGCATACTTTCTTCTAAGAAGTCCTTCCTAGTGGTGTTGAGTAAAGACAGCAAAATATTGGCCTATTAGTCAATCCAAGATTTGGGCAACACTGAAAAGGTGATAATTTTTACTTTTTTCTAGACTGTGAAGCATGGGTATATGATTAATATGTGTAGAAATATATTTATGCATATATACATATGTATAGTTGTATATATGGCAAATATATATACATACATATATATATACACATATAGATGGAGAAGGCAATGGCACCCCACTCCAGTACTCTTGCCTGGAAAATCCCATGGACGGAGGAGCCTGGTGGGCTGCAGTCCATTGGGTCGCTAAGAGTCAGACACGACTGAGCGACTTCACTTTCACTTTTCACTTTCATACATCGGAGAAGGAAATGGCAACCCACTCCAGTGTTCTTGCCTGGAGAATCCCAGGGGCGGGGGAGCCTGGTGGGCTGCTGTCTCTGGGGTCGCACAGAGTCGGACACGACTGAGGCGACTTAGCAGCAGCAGCATACATATAGATATGTATATCTATACAAATATACATATGTGTATTTCTGTACATATAGAAACAGTTCTATACATATGAATAGGCATATGAACTTGTAAAGAATTTCCTCTCAAACTTCCCGCATAAATACCATGATAAGAATTTCAGTGCGTTAGCAAAATTTTATCACTGAAAGTCTCGAGCTTTTGCATAGACAATTTGGTGTTTATATCTCCTGGGTCTATCTCTTATTAGCTGGGAATGTAATTTGTACTCTCAAGCCTTAGTTTTCTCATCTTGTAACACATATGCTGCTGCTGCTGCTGCTGCTAAGTCTCTTCAGTCGTGTCCGACTCTGTGCGATCCATTAGACGGCAGCCCACCAGGCTCCCCCGCCCCTGGGATTCTCCAGGCAAGAACACTGGAGTGGGGTGCCTTTGCCTTCTCCATATAACACATATAATTTAGTCCAAATCAAAATGTTAGTGGGAGGATTAAATTAGACATTATGAAGCATCTATGTCTAGTGCTAGCTCTGGTAGGTAGTAAGTGGGCATTCAGTAAGCCCAAATTCCTTTTCCTTGCCTCATTTCCCTTTCATGAAAGTCACTTGAGGTTTGAGCAGTCTGTACAAAGCTGGAAGGTTCTAAGAGATCAGAAGCTTTGTGCAGACTTCCAGGTTAGGATCCCATACTATAGGGTGAATTTTCTGAGAAAAGTTTTCTTCCGTTCAATGCTGCCCCATATGGTTGTACCGTTTGTGCCCTGCAGACCCATTCACAGGACAGACCTCATCCATTTGTTTATTTATGACAACAATTTACTGGCAGATGGCAGTGTTTTGTTCCAGCAAAATCAGGATATCACAGCAATCTTCCAGCAGATGGAAGTAAAGTGTCTTGAGGAATGGGTGTTTTTGATGTTCAGAGGTGCTTCGGGTGCTAGCAGAGACCTTAAAGTCTGATTTGCCTGAATGTTTTTCATTTCCATACAGCCTAAAATTCCACAAACTATATTAATTTTATTTAATATATTTTCTTCAAAATCGATATGCATTAAAATTTATTAACTCTTAAGTCATTCATGCCTGCTGCATTCAGGCCTTATTTTTACTACCCTGGGATAGCTCTGGGGAAATATACTTCTAAAGCTCTCTAGAGGGAGTACTATTTCTAGGTTCCAGGGCTGCTTGCTTTTCAAACAGATCAGAAAGTCCAGGCTGTGAAGAAACATGAGCAATCCATGGAGAATTGTCTCTCATCACCCTCCACCATAAAGACATGCAGCGTAATAATACCACTGTGGTGTTCAGTCACTCAGCCATGTCTGACTCTTTGAAACCCCATGGACTGTAGCCCACCACACTCCTCTGTTCATAGGATTTCCTAGGCAAAAATACTGGAGTGGGTTTCCAACTCCATGAGATATTCTCGACCCAGGAATAGAACTGGAGTCTCTTGCATTTCCTGCATTGGCAGACGGGTTTTTTTTAAACCATTATTGCCAACTGGAAAGCCCCATTACAGTACACTAAAGAATAGAGGCTGTTATACACAACAGAGTATTATTCAGCCATTAAAAAGAATACATTTGAATCAGTTCTAATGAGGTGGATGAAACTGGAGCCTATTATACTGAGTGAAGTAAGTCAGGAAGAAAAACAACAATACAGTATACTAATGCATATATATGGAATTTAGAAAGATGGTTATGATAACCCTGTATGCGAGACAGCAAAAGAGACACAGATGTATAGAACAGTCTTTTGGACTCTGTGGGAGAGGGCAAGGGTGAGACGATATGGGAGAATGGCATTGAAACATATGTAATATCATATGTGAAACAAATTGCCAGTCCAAGTTCGATGCATGATACAGGACGTTCAGGGCTGGTGCACTGGGATGATCCAGAGGGATGGTACAGGGAGGGAAGTGGGAGGGGGTCATGATGGGGAACACATGTACACCCATGGTGGATTCATGTTGATGTATGGCAAAACCAATACAATATTAAAAGTAATTAGCCTCCAATTAAAATAAATAAATTTATATTAAAAAATAAAACAGAAAGGAAAATGTACCAGAAGGGAATGTACACCTAAATAAAGGAATGAGGCATGTTGGAAATATTAAAAAAAAAAAAAAACAGAATAGAGGCTGATAATTCAATATGCTATGCTCTGCTATAATATAAACATGTATGAAGGATTCTATGCCATGGTAATTTTAGAGCCCCAGTATAAAATATGTTATAACTTACTACTTAAAGTCATAATTAAATAAATATAAGGTACCTGTACTACCCATGAAGCAGTATACTGTTATTTTAAAGTAGACTTAGATTAGTAGTAAATGTATATGCCAAACTTTAAGAAAAACATTAAAATATATTTTAAAGAAGTATAATAGGCATATTAAGAGAGAAGAGAAAATGGAATCATAGATGCCCTTCAGTTCAAACTAGAGAAGGCAGAAAAAAGTGAAAGACCAAAAAAAATGAAAAGGACTACAAATTAAAAAATTATTATACAAATAATGAATTTAAATGTGAATGGTTAAAATATACAAATCATAGGCAGAGACTATGAGTGATTAAATCTAACCATTTTTTTTCTTTAACAAAGCCACTCAAGTATAAGTTGCCTATAAGAAACTCACTTTGCAAGCACATATCTAATAAAAGACTTGTATCCACACTATACAAGTATCCTTAAAACTCAACAATGACAATATAATTCAATAAAAAATGGACAAAAGATATGAACATATATCTCACCAAAGCAGGTAACAGATCATAAATAAGGATACGAAAAGATGTTCAACCTCAAAATTGCAGATTAATATAACCAGTTAGTACTACATACCCATTATAATGGCCAAAATTCAAGCCCTGACAATAACAAATGCTAGCAAGAGTATGGAGCAACAGAAACTCTGTTTCATTGCTGCCAAGAATATAGAATAACACAGCCTCTTTGGAAGACAGTTTATAAGTTTCTTACAAAGCTAAACATATGCTTAGTATATGATCTAGCAATAGTGTCTCTAGGTATATATAAAAATAAGTTAAAATTTTATGACCATGCAAAAATCTGCACATGAACATTTATATTGCCTTTAGTCATAATTTCCAAATGTTGAAAGCAACCAAGATGCCCTTCAATAGATGAATGAATAAATATAAATATAATGGAATATTAAGTAGTAAAAAGTTGCACTATCAAATCACAAAATGACACAGAGGGGACTTAAAAACATATTGCTAAGTGAAAAAGCCCGTTGGAACAATCTACATACTGTATAACTCTAACGATGACATTCTGAGAAAGGAAAAATTACAGAGAAAATAAGATTGGTGGCTTTCAGGGGTTTGAGGATGGGGAGGAAGTAGTAAATAGGTGAAGCACAGGGTACTTTTATAACTGAAATTATTATTTATGATACTATAATGCTGGAAACATGACACAAATTTGTCAAAAACCACTGAAATCATACAAAGAGTAAACTCTGAATGATGACTTTTAGTTAATAACAATGTATCAGTACTGTTTCTTTATTGTAACAAATGAACCACACTAAAGCAAAATGTTAACAGGGAAAATGCTGGTGAGGAGGAACTCTAGTACATAAGAACTCTGTACTTGACACACCATATTTCTGGAAGCCTAAAACTAAAAGTCAAAAGCTATTTAAAAATTATATTAAATTTATACTTTAAAATTATTTAATATCTCCTTCTACTTCAAGACTATATGCTCCATAAGGATCAGAGCACAATGGTTGCTGAATAAATTAATAAGAGCCCAAAATACATTAATATTATTTATCCTATCTAGGAAATACTGATTAAGAATTTACACAATATTACCCTAATTGGTATCCACACCCTTACCATTTCTGAGTCCTCTTGGAAATATCTGACATACAGATAACATCTTGCCAAACTAATTGCTAAGTTTTTACATCAACGATCAGTAAAGACATTTAATAGAAAATTGTATGTGATGATCATTAAGCCAGTGTAAGGCACATGGAAAGTGAAAATTCTATATATTACTGAGCCCCAATTTTGTTCATATTATTTGTGATGGCTAAAATAATGGAGGGCCTTTTTAATCCACCTTCCTTGCTGGGCTCTGCTAAGACCCTTCTACCATGGTTCTCTGACTAGAACTATAACAGAAACATTTCCTCTAAATCTTTGTTTCATAAAAACATTTGTATGTTGAGGTATTAATCTAATCACCTGTTCTATGCTCAGTGATGAATAATATCCCAAGTCTTGCTTTCACACATAGCCTTAAACCAAGAGAAATAGAAAAACTGCAGATTCTTTCTACTCAGTTACTTTCTTTGCACTTCAAAGGCTATCTTTCTCTTTCTCTTGATAGTTTTTGAGCTATTTGGATTTGTTTCTACTTTTTGTCCTTTTGGAAGACTTCCTACCTCATCAATCTAAGAGTCCCCCTGCTCCACCTCCAAGGCAACCTGTATCTCATAAAAATATCCTACCCTCAGTGTGTATGACAGTCAACATCTTCAGTTGTTTTAATTTGCTTCCATATATGTTACAACTACATGTTTCATTTATATGCACTTATGTATCTACATGAAAGTAAGAAAAACCCTGACTGTGTACTAGAGTGAACTTCAGATATTAACATGCAATTTTTTTCCAAAAGTAAAGCTCTAACTAAAGTTACATAAACAGGTAATAAGAGACCTAGGCTCATAAGCACAGGTTCCTGTTTACCAATCCAGTGTTATCTCTACAAACCACTCTGAAATTAGACTCTACTTCTCTGAAAGCATTGCCTACCCCGGATGGAAATAAAGATTATTTTCATTGCCATGTTGCCTGAGGGATTTCAAGAGGAAGTCAGAGTCCCTTGCATCTTCCAATTTCTTGTACTCAAGCTTAGTAACAATTGGAAATTATGCTCTGGCGCAATGCCATTTCCTGAGCAGGGGGATGCTAAGTCCCACTCTGGTGCAGTTTGCATTTTAGTGTATTTTGTAAATAAATTCTTAACAGATGGACAGAGCAGCAGGAAGCCAACACCAGGGAGTCAGCAGGTGGACAGGAAAGCCAGAAATGGACTGGCACTGATCAGATTAACAAAACTAAAATATCTTGGGATTCACACATGCTTCCCACAGAATACATTGGCACTGACCAGATAGGCAAACTCAAATCAACCCTGAGCATGGAAAATTTCCATTACTCTGTTCCTATGAGGTACCAGGGTCCCTCCCAGATGGGGATGCCAAAGCTATAAATCCTTCAGAGTGGCAGACTGTCTTCTTTTCTTCGCTTGGAATTGTCATACAGCAAGAAGGTGAGATACAAATTACAATTATTAGGAGTATTAAACTGCTCTTAATTGCGCTAGCCACAAAACTAAGCAGGGAAGGGAGGAAGATATAATCCTTGTACCCTATAAATCATTGGTATAGTCTCCCAAAAGACTTAGAAGATTTCATTGCTACTATAAGAACACCCCCTTCTACTCTCTAACCCATGGCATTGTTCCCCGTAATGTATAAGTCTAATAACTTCATTTTAAGGTCTGTTGCCCTGCTGAAAGATGTTACTCTTGCATTAAAAGCCTCTTTCCCGTACTAAAATCTGTCTCCCCAAGGATCTCTGCTTTTTGCCTTGCACTGTGGGTATTATCTGATGACATAATGGCTGGCAACATAGGTCTAATGCTGGGTGAACATCTGAGACCATAGTGCTGGGCACTTGTCCTGGTCAGGCTCAGGGGTCTCTAAATAAGTGTCAAGGTTTTCCAAAACTCCAGGAACTCATAGTCTTCATTTGGAACTTCAGAGATGCTTAATTACATTGTTTAAATTTTTATGAGATTTTTAAGACATGCATCAAATCCTTGGAGTCAAAGATAGATTCATATTCAAATTTTGACTTTGCCATTAACTGTCTGATGATGGAACAGTTGCCTAAGACAGATAAGCCTAACCTTCCTTACTTCTGAAATCATGATTGTGAGAATTAATTGAGAACATGTATATAAAGAACTCAGCAAAGCAACTGGCACATAATAATGAATACATAATAATTCTTGAGGGAGAATCCCCATGGACAGTGGAGCCTGGCAGGCTATATAGTCCCTGAAGTCGCAAAGAGTTGTACCTGACTGCAGCGACATAGTACATACACACACACCATAGTGTATTCTATCATCATTAACATTTTCATTTTTACTGAAACTTGAACAGAACTGGTGTAAAGAATGAGATTTGAAAATTATTCTTAGGGATCATTGATATATCTGGCATTGTTGTTATTTGCTAAGTCATGCCTGACTCTTTTGAGACCCCTTGGGCTCCAGCATCTCGTCTGTTCATGGGATCTCTCGAGCATTAATACTGGAGTGGATTGCCATTTCTTTCTCCAGGGGATCTTCCCAACCCATAGACTGAACCTGTGTTTTCTGCATTGAAGCTGAATTCTTTACTGCTGAGCCACCAGGGAAGCCCTTATACCTGGCATAGGAGATTTCAAAACAGTTGTAATGTGTGGTGAGAGTTCAGAAGGAGAGATAAGTGCAAGGTTGGAGAAAGTTAGATTTGATGGCTCAACCTGCCTGTACATGATTTATGAAACCCACACTGTTATAAGAAATGTGGTGACTCCAATTCTAGTCCAAACTGATGGTAACCATCATCAACACCAAGTAGACTAAACTGATATTCCAAGTTTAGTCCAAACCGGTAGACTTGAAACAGACAATGCTTCATATAACAAGGATAATCCTATTCAGAGATCAGACTAGGACCAGAATATTATGGACAACCCCAAACTAGCCCCCAAACTCCTATTAAAGTTAATTTATTACAAGACCAAATTTGTCCTGTGCTGTCCTGACATCTTTAAAACTCACAGGGCCCTGAAGAGCTAATTGTGAGTTCCCCTACTCTCACCAGACATGCCCTCATGGATGAGGGAAGGAAGGCTCTCACCAGGCTAGTTTCCTTCTCAGCCAGGCCAGCTCTACTTCTCCTCGTGCTAAGCCTACTGGACTTCACTTCTCTGCTAGTCCTCAAAATGATTCAAGCAAATCAATAGTCTCCTCTCACAAGAACCAGGGGTTCCCACACCCTCTTGTTACAACAAAGCCCGTCTCCCAACCCCCTGCTTGTTCACCCTTGACTGCATTCAGTGTCTTCCTCCCCCAAGCTGTGAGTATGCGTAATCAGTACACTTCTGTTGAAGTTTCCTTTCCAGGATTAGATATTGTGCATTTGGTCATCTCCATAGCCTCAAGATGAGAATTACCCTTCACCAATGGGGTGGTGAAGCAATGGATAAAATATCTACTCTAATCAGATCAATTGAATAAAGAACAGATAGCTTTTCCTGGTGGAGAAAAACATACTCAGAAAACTAAGTCCAACTGACTGATGCTCACAGTGAGTATATGAAAGGAAGGCTGCATTATACAGTAGGTTTAAGATACGAAGATCAAGAAGGGGATGGCAGGTACAGGATATCATAAGCCTCTAGATACCATAAGCTTCCTGCTTTCCTGCCAACAAGGGCTTCCAGGTGGCTCACTGGTAAAGAACCTGCCTATGGATGCAGGAGATGTGGGTTTGATCTCCAGGCCAGGAAGATCCCTGGAGGAGGACATGGCAACCCATCTAGTATTCTTGCCTGGAAAATCCCATGGACAGAGAAGCCTGAAGGGCTGCAGTCCATGGGTCACAGAGTTGGACATGACCCAGTGAGCCTGTATGCCTACAAATGGATTATGGAGAGTAGCCTTCAAAGGCTTGCTTTGTCTTTACCCAGGTGAAAATTGAGCTGCCAGAGTTAAAGGCTACCACTCAAACTAGTGGTATACCTTAGTATATCATACCATTCAAAAAGGAGGAATAAAAATGAGGAAACTTAAACTTGTTTACCCATCTATTATCTCCATAAATGATGAAACAGAAAAAGAGACTGAAGGGAAAATTTATAGATGTAGTGTTTTTATATGCTTGTCCCTAAGATTCACCCTCCTATTTTCAGGAGTTGGGGACAGAATATAATTTATGATGACCTACTGAATCGCCTCCATGTAGCCTTTAACATTTTCTTTATAACTCTTGAAGTACAGAGTGAAGAATGAGTAAAATTCTAGTTTGTGTGGCCCCCAGCCAGGCTACATATTCAAATTGTTCTAATTGACATTTTGAGCTATCAGCAGTGCTTGATCTATATTAATTCTAATCAACTAAGCTAAAATCTGATTTTTACACATTACTTAAAACACAGCTCTAACAGATTTAGCCAAGATGACTTTTTCCAACCCATATTTATCTACATCTGTGAAATATAAGAATAGGATGAGACTCCCAACTCTTTTTGACAGATATGCTGAAGTATTCCCTAAAAAGCTTTTCCACATCCCTTCAATATTATAAAGATTTGTTTCTAGCTATTCCTGAATGAAATGCCTGAATTGTGGATCAAAAACCTCTATTATCATGATGAAAGTTAAAGCTAAGCAGACCAGGATTTAGAAACAGCATAATGACTAATACAAAAAAGCTATTTTATGTGAAGGACATTTTGGCACCTGATTTTAGTAACAATATACATATCAGAAGATACAGTTTAAGTTAATATTTATGTAATCAATCTACTGCTTTATGTAATTGATGACTTCTTTTTTATTAAGGCCTATAATTAGAGTGTCTTAATTGAGTTCCCCTAAAGTGGACTCTGAGATTAGGATTTGAGTACAAGCAATTCATTTGGGAGCTGATCCCAAGAAATGTCATCGGAGGAGTGAGGAATGAGATAGGGAAGAAAAGAAAGGCAATAAAAGGTGCACCATCAAGCCAGTTACTATAGTGGTTAACTAGAGCTCAGAAACTGTGGATCCTTCACTTTTAAATATGAAAGAAAAGGGTAGAGAATCACTTTACAAAATGATTTCTGTGCAGGCCAAATTGGGATAGGAGGGTGAACCATATGCCTTCTCAAGGTCTCTTCCAATCTTGTGATTATATGATTGCTCATTATTGAAAATTGGCTGGTAATTGGTTTGACACAGAGAGGTCAGGATGTGAAGGGAACTGCACCACCTGTGGAGTTTATAGTAAAGGATGTGCTTATCCCAGGCACATTTCAGAGAGAACTTTCTAAAAAAATTTTCATAAATATACCACAATAATCTTCAAAACTTCTAATTAAGAAAGACTGTCTAGGAAGTGACCTCAATTCTGACGTGTAGAGGAGGTTTGATCGTGATGGACAGGAGAAGGACTCATGATGAACCGTTAAGTATTCTATAGGTATGTATAACACTGCTTTTGTTGTCTGTTTTTAAACTGCATATGTTCCTCATATATCATGAGATACTGGTTTTAGTAAAGGCTTAAGTTAGAAGAAAAAAACCTATACTTCATCTTTATTGCTTTTAATTGGAAAAAATCACCTTTTTACAAACAAATGGGGATCTGATTATAATTATGTGACTTTTTGTACATAATTTTACATAACATTAGTCACCCAGAATGCATATTTTAAATGCACTGGCTCTTGCTAATTGGCCAACAGTGAATTTTCAAAGTGATCAGTCCAATTACTATCTGCCAAGATGAAGAGATCAAACATAGCTTTTTTCTTTTTTAGAGTCCTAATGTTTGTAGAAACAGAACACTTATGAATTTATACTCAGAATACTTTTTTTTTAATGTAGCAAATTAATGAAGTTAAGATTCCATTTTTAACTGAAATGGGGAAAAGAATGCAAAATAAATTATCTAAATAAAATAATCTTTATTTTAATTAATTTTGTTCACAGAATCTCTTAAATCAAACCTGCAATAATAGAAAACTGGGGAGCTTAAAAAGATCTTAGAGACTATACAAGTCCAGTCTTTGCATTTTGTAGATAAGAGTTGAGAGAAGTCCCACGCCAGCAACAATTTGGTGACACCAAGTACCCTGTGTTAGAATTTGAACTCAGATGTTTCATTTGTTAAGTTAATGTTCTTTCCACAACAGTAATCGGGATATAAAACTATGTGTTAAACTATTTGAGAAATAGTTTAACAAAATTTGAAAAGCAAGTGTTTGTAATAAGAAAAATTACAAACAGTGAAAAATTACATCTTCTGATTATGTACCTGTAAACATCACCCTGTGAGTCCACTGCTTCAATGAAGAAAAATTCAAGATTGGGGTACTCATTTTTAAGTGTAATTGGCTTGTTTTTTGAGGTGACATTAAAGCAACATTTTCTGGCAATCTGATTATTGCCATATTACCTAATTCCAAGATCACCCTGGAAATAGATTTAAATAATTTATTCACTTCTACTAAAGGAAGTAAAACATTTCACAAAACCAAAGAGATTAATAGGCTTTCAGTGACCTGGATTTTCTTTAGCATCCTCTCTGGATGAAGAGAAGCCTGTAACTACTAATATTTGCTTCACAAAAAGATGATTGAGGAAGAAGGGAAAGGAGCTTTCTAGAATTGCAGAGAACTCTTACGAACAAGCAAGAAAAAGCATTAGTTTTTCCTAAGGCAAATATGATTTTCTTTTACCACCATTCGGAAAGAACAAAGAACTGAAAGCTATGCTTTTGTTTTTATTTACTTTATTGTAATTGTTTTAGTACTTCAACTACACTTTTATTAGGCTGTGGACTACATAAACTCTTATTAATTTTCATATCTTTAGTGTCTAGCCTAAATGTCCACTATGTAAAAGACAATAAATGTCTCATAAGTGAATGACTGAGAATCTGATATAGCTAGAAGCTGTAATAAAATCTATAACCACAGAAATAAGAATACAAAGATAGAGTCAGGTGCTGATGGAGAAGGAACAGAAAAATTCTATCAGCAAAGCCTAAGAGAAGGTATTGTAAATGAACAGAAGTCAGCTCACAACTTCCTAAGAGTCAACGTAAAAAGATCATATGATTTTCACACTTAAATAAGAAAATAATATCTATTAAAATAATATTTTATAATATTTTATGAGAATATTTAAAAAATAAAATTCAATAAATATCCATTAAGCACCTACTACTTCTAAGATTTTCCTTTAGTCATCAGATTTTGAAGTGTTGTCTAATGGATGACACAGGACAAAAACTGCATGAACATAATATTGGACAAGATATGAAATAATACAGAGGAATATAATGGGATTCAGAGGAGAGAGGAATCACACATGACTGCAGGGATCACGGAAACATTCTTTATTCATTCATTTTTTGGTCATATCCTGCAGCATGTGGGATCTTAATTTCCCAACCATTAATGGAACCCATGTGCCCTGCAGCAGAAACACAGAGCCACTGGACTGTTAAGGAAGTCCTCATGGAAACATTCTTAGAGGAAGTTTTATTTGAAATGGGCCTTGACATTTAGGTAGATTTTTCAAAGTTGCATGTGCGAAAGCTAAGGAAAAAATTTTCAGACCATAAAGGCAGCATGTGCAAAAGCACTAAATTAATAGAGTGCATTTCATGCTCCTAGGGAAGTGAACAGTCCTTGTAATACAAGTTTAGCTCTCACAAAGGTTTTCAGTCAGGAAATAATAAGAGATAAAGTTGAATTAGTACTTGTAATACTAGTAGAAATTCAGTACCTCCTGAAGAGAAGTAATTTTGCATGAATCAAATTCAGGATCCTTATCTTGATTCAAAGCTCATCTTTAATTTCCACTCAGGTTTGAATCCTTTGGCATACCTAATTTTAATAATTAAAGGACTCTTTGGACCACATAGCATCTAGTGTTCTTTTATAATTCATGAACTTGGAAAAGTTTTAATATTGTATGGATATGAATGAGATTACTAAAACAGGCTAACAAGCCATCTGCTTCATGACACACACTTCCATAAATGTCATGAAACTTTATGTTACCATAAAATTGGCAACAAGGAAGCACCTTTCTGTGGAAGAGTTCTCTAACAGTCAGTTGCAAGATACTCAGGTCTTTGCTTCATCTGGCACATTACAGCTATAACAATAAATGCCCTTAATAGAAACAAAAGAAAAATTGGCTGTAAACTTTCACAGGAGAAAGCCTGATGCTTTGACCATGGTTTCTGTCTTCCTGTTCCAACAAAAAAAGGCCATTGCTATCAAAGTACCTACAATATTTAGAAGATCCCACAGGTCTTAAATCTTCTTGTTTAGAAGACTCAGATATCAAGCCAGAGAATATACAATTTTCTTGGTAATGTATAGACAGTGGGTGTTTTTACTGCTCCCTGTTCAGGACAAAAGAAACTTGCTAATATCTTTCTAAAAACCCTACTGCTATACTTAAACTGCCTCCTAAAGGACTTAATCCATGTTCCAAGGATGAAGTATTTTATCTCTTCCTCACAGTAAAGAGTACACAAAAGAACTCTTTGTATAAAATATCCATACATTCATCATGAAGTGAGGCTAGAGTCTGCTTTGGTTCTTGGTATCAGCCACATCTTTAAAATGAATTATAATTCTGTAGTCACCAATGGGTTACCACAACCAGTTCTCCATTTATCTGTGGCTTGCATGGACTTATCAGCAAGTCTGCAAACTTCACAACTCTATGGATTCATTTCCGTGTGGTTTCAATGTCTTCCCTGCTTACACATAGGCACAGAGAGAAGTTACTAGTAAACAACAAATATGCCATAGAAAAGCAATTCTGCAATGGTTCAGGTTTTATGTTCCAATAAGGCTTAAATCCCAACTTCTAGGATTCAGTGTACTGTATCACAATAATGAGTAAAATTACTGAAACTCATTTAAAAACTTGCTAATCAGTACATTAATTGAGGCTATCTGCTTCCTATTATACAGAGACAAATTAAGCAGGTTACAATGATTTCCAGAAAACATCTGTGGAAACATGTCAAAATTAATGATAAATAAAATTGAACTCCCTTTGTGGTTGATTTTTGATCCAGCTGCATCTTAAAAAGTGCTATCAAAGAAAACTACTCATTATTTGTCATATCAGAATAAAATCTCCAAACTATGAACAGTATTTTTCTTATCATCTCTCAATTAGAGGTGAACAGACCTTAAAATAGCCACCTATTTGCACCACATTGTGTGAGTTGGAAAAAAAAAATTGGTCTTGTGGAAAGAAATCTACCAAATCTATGTGGAAAATATAGGCATAGATAATAACTTTCAGAATGTGTCTTATAGCATAAATCAAAATTATCTTTTCCAGAAAGAACTTCTTGAGTTATTAGAAACATGTTTTCCATCAAGGGTCTTTTCTTTGGTGAGGCAAACAAGCTATTTAGGACAAGTTAGCAGAATATATAGAAAGATTATTTCTATATAAATACATATATAATATATGTACAGATACATATGGACCACAAGGAGATCAAACCAATCAATCCAAAAGAAATCAACCCTGAATATTTATTGGAAGAACAGATTCTGAAGTTCCAATACTTTGGCTACCTGATATGAAGAGGCAACTCATTGTAAAAGACCCTGATGCTGTGAAAGATTGAGGGCAGATGGAGAAAGGGGCAACAGAGAATGAGATGGTTGAATGGCATCAGCAACTCAATGGATGTGAATTTGAGCAAACTCCAGGAGATAGTGAAAGATAGGGAAGCCTGGAATGCTGCAGTCCATGGGGTCACAGAGTCGGACACGACTTAGCGACTGAACAATGATTCATATATGTGTGTGTGTGTATGAAAATCATGCTATGAGACCAACAAGTCCCTATTGTTATTAAATTAAATATCACCAGGTCATGTTACCCTCCTGCTTAGAACTCAACTTTCCTTTGTTCTTAAAGTTCAAAATTCTTGATAGAAGATATGAAGCTCCCACAAACTAGCCTTGACTTTCCATATCAGCTTCATTTCTTATTCCACTCTTTCCTTTACCCTGATAATTTATATATACTTATTTTTCTGTGTTTTTTTTAATTGTGCCTTACCCCTACTAGACTCCAAAATTTTTTTTTTATTTGATGTTCCTGCTCCCCTAAGAGCTTCTTCACCCCATCATCACTCACTGTCTACAACTGGATGACTGTCAGACACTCTATCAACTTAATGTCAGTTCCCTTTGAACTAAAATATAAATTAGATTTTCCCATAACATACTTTTATTGCCCCTATCTCTTTGGTAAGCTTTTTTTTTTACAAAACTGTGAATCAATTTAATCACGAATGCTGAGTAGTAAAATTGGTGGGATTCTTCTCTATGTGAAGAATGATGGAAGGAAACATGAAGTTTATAGACTGGGAAACTGGATGAAGGATGTGCCATTCACAGGGAAAGGGAAAAGTAGGACAAGAACAGAACTAAGGAGAAGAGAGGTAATGAGTTCAGTTTGGGGAATATTCAGATTTCAGTGCCTCAGGGACCTCCAAATAGAGATGTCTACCTCACAGTGCCATAGAAAGTATAGAGCAAATGTGTAAAATACAGATTCAGTACAGTTGTAGAAAAATAAGACCATATAGAGTGCAATACTAAAGCTAGCATAAAGGTTAGCAGCCATGATAGGAAGAGAAAACCCAAGAGAGCTGGTGTCAACAAAGCAAAAGAAATATTCTTTAAGAACAGAGAGTCAACAGTGTCAAATGCGGCTAAAAGGTTCAGGAAGATATGGGCTCAAAACGTTTGATATTTATCAGCAATGATAACCTTGGTGACTGTAGTAAGAACTAAGTGCTGAGAGAAGATTGGATGACACAGAAGCAGAAAAAAGTACAGCAGTGAATGAAGGAAGGAACTTTGTGAATGAAAGAAGGAACTATACTATCTAAAGGGACTGTGATCCAGAGTTCTGTTTTGTTTCTGTGTTTGTTTTTTCCTCTATGTTTTATTTATTTGCATAGTAACAAGAGCATGTTCAATTGCTTATAGAAAGGAATCAGCAGGAAGCAAAGGTGAGGCTATGTGGGTGAGAAAAATTAGTAAATTAGGTCTTCTGAGAGATATTTACATAAGGGAGAGATGGTTAAAAAAATAAAACATGGAAGGACTGAGAAGCAGTTTTAAATGCACAGTGGAAGCTGAAGACATAAATTTATGTTGAACAAAACTACTATTTTATAAATTCTTCAGCTATGTTAAGCACTTCAAATGGAAAGACAAGATTATTAGATTAATCAAGATGTCTTTCCTGCACAAGTTCAATAGCAGAACAGGTAATAGAGTTGAAAATATTGCTAAGAGAGTCATGAAGGTAATGGTAACTTGAAGTTTAATCTGAAGAAGAAATAAAGTAGGGATGAGGAGAGGAGGCTGTTAGAGAAAAAGTAGATGGACCAAAGGATTGAATAGCTAAATGAGGAGGATCAGCAGTAATTTTTAGACTATCTGCAGATTAGGAAACTGTGTCAGACAGTAGACTCTTTGAATTTAGTACTTTAAAGGGGTACTGTTTCCAAATAATGAGAAAGCTCAGAGTATCACCATGGGAATGAGTGGATAAAATGCATGGAAGTAATGATGCCTAAAGATGAAGAAGTCAGGGGCCTAAGAGACCAGAATATTTTTTAAAAGCCAGTTTCCCAACATGTTTGTTGAAGACATGCAAAGTCCACAGGTGTTTAGGGCAGGGAGTAAACATATGAATTGGGTGTCAAAGTCTTCCATGAGTGAAGAGGGATGATCAGATAGTTGGTATATGTTAATAAAGCAGTAAGTAGACTGCAGAAGAACCAAAAGCCACGGGCTTCATGGCTATGTGGGAACAATAGTTCAAGTTCACAGTTAACAAAGACACCCAAGTCTCTAACTGAAGTAAAATGACTATAAAAGTAGAGTGTCCATCCATGTATCTTTCTTAATGCCAATATCAAACAAAAGGTACTGCAAGGGCTAAAGAACTCAACAAGGAGTCTTGAGATCAGTTAATGAAAAGGTAGCTTATAATCCAAATATGGCTCAAAAATGCATTTTACTTTGTTGGTACAGTTTTTACAAAGACAAAATTTGATAACCTTTGGGCTTCCCTGGTGGCTGAGAAGATAAAAAAATCTGCATGTGATGCAGAAGACCCAGGTTCAATCCCTGGGTTGGGAAGATCCCCCGGAGAAGGAAATGCTAACCCACTCCAGTATTCTTGCCTGGAGAATCCCATGGACAGAGGAGCCTGGTAGACTACAGTCCATTGGAGTTGTAAAGATTTGGACATGACTGAGTGACTAACACACACAGTCAGAGCATACAGTTTGGTGTTTGTTTGTTTTTTTTTTCTTAACCATACTACTGACCACTTCCTATTTTGTTATAGCTGACATAAAAATTCCCATACACATGTTACATATTTCCCGTCAGTGGTACTGAGTATTGCACATCTGCCCCAGATTTTTTTTCCAGGAAGAAAAAGGGGAAGTTTTTCTGATTGCATTCATTCTTAGTTCTCCAGAAAAAAAAAAAAAAACAAACACAAAAATGGCCTTGGGTGGCCCACAAAGCTTGTGTGTAGTGATAGGACGAGCAGAATAATTGTGTTAGTGAGAAAGGAAACTAAGGTCAAACAGCACTCTCAATTTAAGGCAAATTAGACATCAATTAATGTGAAATCTCTAAGCTAGTAGACAATCAGAAACTAAATAAGCAAGAAGCTCAACAATTGTGTAGTGAAACATCAGACTTCTAGCTTTAAAAGGCAAAAGTATGGTTATTATGATCTTCTCCTGTGAGAACTCCAAAATTACAACTCATTGCTAAAGAACCATTGACAGGAGAATGTTGGATCCCCCCAAAAAGAGATACTGCACATTCAAGAGCAAAAGAGAAGCCCCAGCAAGAAGGTAGGAGGGGCAAACTGACATTTAGAATCAACCCCCAAACCTGCCAGAGGTGCTCAGAGGGCTCAAACAAAAGCTTGTGTGCACCAGGACCCAGAGTCCTCACAGAGACTGAGCCAGATCTGCCTTTGAGTGTCTGAGAATCTCCTATGGAGGTACTGATCAGCAGTGGCCTGCCGCAGGGGCTGGGGGACTGGATGCAGCAGAGCTGGGTCACACAGCATGTGGCATAAGCCCTCATGGAGGAGGTTGCCATTAACCTCACCATAGAGCCACTGAGCAGAAGACCCACAAACTGCAGAACAATTATACCAAATAAGTTCTCACACTGTTAAGAAAGTTCTAGGACCCACAACAGATTTCCCAACCTGGGGATCTGGCAAAGAGACTGAGAACCCCCAGGGAATTTGGCTTTGGAGGCAAGTGGGGGATTTGATTACAGAACTTACACAGGACTGGGGAAACAGACTCTCAGAGGGCACAAACAAAACCCTGTGGGCACCAGGACCTAGGAGAAAGGAGCAGTGACCCCACAGGAGACTGACTCAGACTTGTCTGTGAGCGTCCAGGAGTCTCCGGTGGAGGCATGGGGTAATGGTGGCCTGCTGCAGGATCGAGGACACTGAGTGCAGCAGTGCATGCATGGGACTTTTTGACAGAGGTTGCCATTATCTTCATTACTTCCACCATAGTCTGGTCTCAGGTCAAACAACAGGGAGGGAACACAGCCCAACCCATCCACAAAAGATTGGATTAAAGATTTACTGAACATGACTCTGACCGTCAAGGCCAGTTTCTCCGAGAAACAAGACCCAGTTTCTCCAAAATCAGTGTCTCCCATTAGGAAGCTTCCACAAGCCTCTTATCATTACCCATCAGAGGACAGACAGAATGAAAACCACAATCACAGGAAAATAATCAAATTGATCACATGGACCACAGCCTTGTCTAACTCAATGAAACCATAAGCCATGCCGTGTAGGGCCACCCAAGACAAATGGGTCATGAGTAGAGTTCTGACAAAAAGTGGTCCACTGGCAAAGGGAATGGTAAACCACTTCAATATTCTTGCCTTGAGAACCCCATGAACAGTATGAAAAGGCAAAAAGATATGACACTGAAAGATGAATTCCCCAGGTCATTAGGTGCCTAATATGCTACTAGAGAAGAATGGAGAAAAAAACTCCAGAAAGAATACAAAGACAGTTAAAGCAAAAACAACACCCAGTTGTGGATGTGATGGGTGATGGAAGCAAATTCTGATGCTGTAAAGGACAATATTGCATAGGAACCTGGAATGTTAGGTCCATGAATTAAGGTAGATTGAAAGTGGTCACAAAGATGATGGCAAGAGTAAACATCAAAATTTTAGGAATCAGTGAACTAAAATGGACTGAAATGGGTGACTATAATTCAGTAGACCATTATATCTACTATTGTTGGCAAGAATTCTTTAGAAGAAATGGAGTAGCCATCTTCATCAACAAGAGTCTGAAATGCAGTACTTGGAATCTCAAAAATAACAGAATGATCTCTGTTCATTTCCAAGGCAAACCATGCAATATCACAGTAATCCAAATCTATGCCCCAACCAGTAATGCTGAAGAAGCTAAAGTTGAATGGTACTATGAATACCTACAAGACCTTAAAGAACTAACACCCCTATTAAAAAAGGGGTTAGTCCCCTTTTTATCATAGGGGACTGGAATGCAAAAGTAGAAAGTTAAGAGATACCTGCAGTAACAGGCAAATTTAGTCTTGGAGTACAGAATGAAGCAGGGCAAAGGTTAATAGAGTTTTGCCAAGAGAACACACTGGTCATAGCACATACCCTCTTCCAACAACACAAGAGAAGACTACACATGGACATCACCAGATGGTCTATACAGAAATCAGAATGATTATATTCTTTGCAGCCAAAAATGGAGAAGCTATATACAGTCAGCAAAAACAAGACTGGGAGCTGACTGTGGCTCAGACTATGAACTCCTCATTGCAAAATTCAGACTTAAACTAAAGAAAGTAGGGAAAGTAGGGAAAACCACTAGACCATTCAGGTATGACCTAAATCAAATCCCTTACAGTTATACAGTGGAAGTGAGAAATAGATTCAAGGGATTAGATCTGATAGACAAGAGGGCCTGATGAACTATGGATGGAGGTTCATTACATCATACAGGAGGCAAGGATCAAGACCATGCCGCAAAAAAGAAATGCAAAAAAGGAAAATGGTTCTCTGAGAAGACCATACAAATAGCTGAGAAAAGAAGAGAAGCTAAAGGCAAAGCAGAAAAGGAAAGATATACCCATTTGAATGCAGAGTTCCAAAGAATAACACGGAGAGATAAGAAAGCCTTCCTCAGGCATCAAGGCAAAGAAATAGAGGAAAAGAACAGAATGAGAAAGACTAGAGATCTCTTCATGAAAATTAGAGATACCAAGGGAAATTTTCATGTAAACATGGGCATAATAAAGGAAAGAAATGGTATGGACCTAACAGAAGCAAAAGATACAAGAAGAGATGGCAAGAATACACAGAACTATACGAAAAGGATCTTCTTGACCCAAATAACCACGATGGTGTGATCACTCACCTAGAGCCAGACATCCTGGAATGTGAAGTCAAGTGGGACTTAGAAAGTATCACTATGAACAAAGGTAGGGGAGGAGATGGAATTCCAGTTGAGCTACTTCAAATCCTAAAAGATGATGCTGTGAAAGGACTGCACTCAATACAGCAGCAAATTTGGAAAACTCAGCAGTGGCCATAGGATTGGAAAAGAGCAGTTTTCATTCCAATCCCAAAGAAAGGCAACGTCAAAGAATGTTAAAACTACTGCACAATTGCACTCATCTCACATGCTAGCAAAGTAATCCTCAAAATTCTCCAAATGAGGCTTCAACAATATGTGAACTATGAACTTCTACATGTTCAAGCCAGATTTTAAAAAGGCAGAGGAATCAGAGATCAAATTGCCAACATTCATTATATCATTGAAAAAACAAGAAAGTTCCAGAAATGCATCTATTTCTGCTTTATTGACTATGCCAAACCTTTTAGTGTGTGGATCACAACAAACTGTGGAAAATTCTTAGAGGTGAGAATACCAGACCACCTTAGCTGCCTCCTGAGAAATCTGTATGCAGATCAAAACTGGCTCCAAATCAGGAAAGGTGTACGTCAAGGCTGTATATTGTTACCCTGCTTATTTAACTTATACACAGAATACATCATGCAAAATGCCGGGCTGGATGAAGCACAAGCTCAAATTAAGATTGCTAGGTAAAATACCAATAACCTCAGATATGGAAATGACACTACCCTTATGGCAGAAAGCAAAGAAGAACTAAAGAGCCTCTTAATGAAAGTGAAAGAGCAGAGTGAAAAAGTTGGCTTAAAGCTCAACATTCAAAAAACAAAGATCATGGCATCTGGTCCCATCAGTTCATGGCAAGTAGATGGGGACAATGGAAACAGTGACAGACTTTATTTTCTTGGGCTCCAAAATCACTGCAGATGGTGGCTGCAGCCCTGAAATTAAAAGATACTTGCCCCTTGGAAGAAAAGCTATGAGCAACCTAGACACCATATTAAAAAGCAGAGACACTGCTTTGCTGACAAAGGTCCATCTAGACAAAGCTATGATTTTTCCAGTAGTCACATATGGATGCTGTGACAACATCTCACAGAAAGTTGGACTATTAAGAAAACTGAGCACCGAAGAATAGATGCTTTTGAACTGTGATGTTGGAGAAGACTCTTGTGAGTCCCTTGGACTACAAAGAGATCCAACCAAGTCATTCCTAAAGAAAATCAGTTCTGAATATTCTTTGGAAGGACTGATTCTGAAGCTGAAGCTCCAATACTCTGGCCATCTGAGGCAAAGAACTGACTCACTGGAAAAGACCCTGATGCTGGGAAAGATCCCAGCAGATGGAGAAGGGGACGGCAGAGGATCATATGGCTGGATGACATCACTGACTCTATGGACATGAGTTTGAGTAGGCTCCAGGAGCTGATGATGTACAGGGAAGCCTGGTGTGCTGCAGTCCATGGAGTCAAAAAGAGCTGGACATGACTGAGCAACTGAACTGAAATGACAGTTATCCTGTGTAAAATAACTTGCGACTGTTTGTCCCAGGGCACATTATAGATTAAGATAAATGAGAAAAAAGTACTGCTCTCCATAGTCATTCCTATGAAAACAGGGACACTAAACTGACATTGCCAAATGACTGTACAAATCAGATGTGAATATTGATCAATGTTTTGTGACGTAAGCATGGCACACAAAGAGCAGGAATGGAGATAAGATTAGCAGTTGAAGAAATAATAAGAGCCTGTCATGTCTCCTCAAATACATCTACATTGCCTGTTATTTATAAGTACAAAAATAAAATAAAAATAGGGGTAAAAGAAAGGTTTAAAAAGCAAAAGAATAACAACCAACACATAGAATTCTGGTATATGATTGCAAGGAAAGCAGTTCTATAACATTAGCTTATTTATTCTTTCAACAAATACTTTCTGAGCACTATGTTAAACTGAGTAGTACACTAAGCCCTGAGGCCTGGTGACAAAACAGGATGAGCCTGAGCTCTCTTTAATTTTATAGTCTACCCATGAGCTTGATGCAGTGTTTCCAGCAATCCAATTCATTCATCATCCGAGAGTTACAGAATAGCAATATCTAAATGAGAGAAAATGATACACATACACACACACACCTGGAAACATGCAGAAAACATCAATATAAACATGCTATATAGTTTATGCTGTTTTTTAAAGGCCTATGCTGGAAAGCAAAAGCAAGAATGTACTTTTTATCTCCCAATACCTCCAGCAAAAAACTGGTCTAAGTTTGAAAGAGACACAGAAGCTAGAAAACAGAATTCAACTTTTATAGTATAAAACATTTTATAATTATTATCCCACCAGGACAATAATAAAAACTGTGATCAAAAATCATTCTACATAAACAAGGGAGATTAGAATGGACTTTCAAAACTAAAATGGGCTGAAATTACACATCTCAAGTGAGATGGGACGCATTCAACAGGGAACGCTTTGGTACAACTTGTGGTGAAAACTGTAACAGAACCCAGAAATATAACCCCTCTGGATTTCCTATGAAGCTCCTAACAGGTCCTTAGAGAAAAATGACTGTATCAGGTATGGTGATTATCAGTTTTTTGCACAAACTGAAAAGGTCCCACTGACACCAGGAAGCATGCCATTGTCCCCTCCACCTCTGTCCTCTGATCCGGCTGCAGTATTTTCCCACCCAGATGGATGTTATATGGCAACAGGCCCAGACTATTCATGTGCTTGACCTACTAAATTGTTTGCTAATATTTTTGATGCTGGCTCTTTAAGGCTGCCATGACAACCATTTCTGTTACAGATTCACTCTTTGCACAGCATCTCCTTTGACAGTGACAGTATAAAAGGGCATTGAAATCAAAACTCACAAACCCCTTCTGCCCAGGATAAAGGAACTTCCTGAGGCACTTCAAGCCCTCTGTTGCACAGACGAATGAGATAAAAGGAAGCAAATCCTGCTGATGGTCATTCAGAAGCAGCCAGTTTGCTCTGCTGTGTGCTTCCCCATAGATCTCCAATTTACCACCATTGTCTCATTTTCATAGAGCACTGACAGCACATCGTGTAGGTACAGAGACGCTTGAGCAGTCAAAGCCTTTGTGAAGAGATCTGTGGTAGAGAAACCCTTTGCGGGAAGTAGGTTCGTATCTGCTCTATCATTTGTTTTGTTGGTTAGTTAGTTTTTGTTCATAAAGAAAGTTAGGGAAAGGAACTATCTCCATTTGAGGATCACAAGCATCCTAGAAGCCTGAATCACTCATCTTTAAAGAAGTGGGCCTGACAAGATAGGATTTATAAACAAAGCTTGATGACTAGAGCAAGTGTTTCTTTAAATCAACTGCTTAATTATTGGGTTGGTCAAAAAGTTAGTTCAGGTTATTCCAAGCCATCTTACAAAGACCCAAATGAATTTTTTGGCCAATCCAATATTTATTAGGTATAGTAGGGTCTGACTTCATTTTTTTAAAAATATTTGATTAGTGACAGCTTTTAAGCCCTACTCTCTTCCCTTCTGCCCCATATCTGGGCAAGCTAATAAAGAGTCAGGTGTCCTTTTGTTGGGAGGGCAGGAGGGAACTGATGGGAATTTAAAACCATACAAGCCTTAACCCATGTAGGGGAACCCTCATCCCTGGTCTGCCCTCTATCCACCATAAAATTCCAACCTTGTTACTCCTGATCTCCAGAGTCATTTTTGGATCTATTTAGCAGGCTTTCCTGCTCTGCCCAGAAAGCCTAATTTGCATACTAAACCATTTTAGATCCTATTGAATGTATGACATCATCATTCTCAATGCCCAAAGCAAATTTTGGATGGAGGGTCTATCTCAACCCTGCATAATGATTACTACCTTAAAAGTATCAGGAGAATAGTAATTTTAATCAAAGATAACCTATTTTTTAAAATCTATGCACCATACCCCCAAGAACATTACTTATGTAGAACTCTGTGGGTCTTACAGAGAGACTATTGATTTTAATTTACAAACACTTATAGCAAACTCTCCCAGGTGGCACCAGTGGTAAAGAATACACCTGCCAGGGCAGGAGATGCCAGAGATGCCCGTTCAATCCCTGGGTGGGAAGATCCCCTGGAGGAGAAAATGGCAACCCACTCCAGTATTCTTGACTAGAAATTTCCATGGACAGAGGAGCCTGACATGCACAGTCCATGAGGTCACAAAGAATTGAACACGACTTGGAGAAGGAAATCGCAACTCACTCCAGTGTTCTTGCCTGGAGAATCCCAGGGACCCGGGAGCTTGGTGGGCTGCCGTCTACGGGGTCGCATAGGGTCAGACACGACTGAAGCGACTTAGCAGCAGCAGCAGCAGCAGCAGCAGCAGCAGGCACACACACCATTCAATCACAAACTTACTATTCTGACTTCTAAGTCTTTAGCAGTTTAAGTACGAAACTGGATAGAGGAAGAACTTCTTGATATTTCCATAACATTCATAATCACTATTATGAACATCAAATGCAACATTATTTTATGTAAACACAGGGACAATGATGGGAAGGGAACAGCTGATAGAGAACCTAAGAGCAAAGGAAGAAATAAGTTGTAGTCATCAGCCACAAGAATTCAGAAAGTCCAGAGAGCTGAGAAATGAGCTGTACATTTTGATTGCTTTTGTTTAATCACAGCAAATTATCAATGGTTCCGGAGAAAAGACAAAAGGGTTGTAAATGTTCAGTGTATTTAAGAATATAAAAAATAGCATAATGCTGGTTTAGATAAGGTTCCATTAAGAAAATGTCAAATATACCCTTTGGTGATTAAAGTCATTACACATAAACCAATTCTACTACTAATATTAGGAAAAGAGATACTTTTATTTATTCAGTTGAAGTTAATAACCATTTCTTTGGTACTTCAGTCACTGCTATTTTGTTCAGTTTATAGAGAGACTCCATCTCCAGTATTCCCATAGCCAGCAATCAATCTTTTACTACCCATATACATATTTGTGACAACTCTCTTACCTACAGTAAGCCCATCATATGACAACATAGTATAAAATTTAAAACTTCATATAGCGAACATTAATGCCACTATGAAATGATAGCACAATGTTTCAAAGCCATCCATAATTTTGTTCACGTCTTCCTCTGTTCACTGCTCTCTGCCTCTATCTGCTCCCATCAGCCTCCTAATTCCTTTTCAAGTCCTCTAGAACAAAAGGGCAAGTGCTCTCAGTATCCCCTCATCTCTCTCTCCACACAAACCCCCAAGGGAAAGAATAGTAGTCTATTCTTCCTACACAAAAAAGGGTCAGGAACTGAGTCTTGTCGCAGACACCCTATGAGTCACATTTACAGAGATGAGTATGAGTTAGCCAGGTTGATGGGAAGGGAAATGCTATGACTGTGACCCTTACTAATCCCTGGATATCTATTCACACCTGCTGTGATTCTTTTATGAATTGCCTGCAGGAGACTGGCTGGTCTTCAGACAGCAGGACAACTCTGAGCTTAGTTGCCAGAAAATGCAACATCAGTTTGTCCTGTAAGTGAGTGTTAGAGCAGAGTACATGGCAGGAAAAAATACCTAGTTGCTGTGTTATCTGCAGCTAAGACAACACTCTAATAGTTTTTGACCAAGAATTAGGACCATTTCCCTGGTTACAAAGACAGTAACAGCAGTGCACATGGCCGTCATTCTAAGCATTTGAAACTATGATCTTTGTCCTGCCTGGCACTCAACATTCCTGCTGTTTTGTGGAAATAGCACCCTGATTTTCCTCTGAAGAATCCTCCTCTGCCTATATTTTGGGGGTACACTACTCAGGTTCTAGACCTCAGAATGTGACCCTAGGTGTCCTATTGACAGCATCTCACACTCTGGGACAGTGAAGTGTTTTCTAGGACAGTACTTTCTTAGAGTTACTCAGAAAGAGGGGGTCTCTTTCTCCTGAGGAGCTTGTTACTTCTGCTGGTTGTGCATCTGTAAGGTTGGAATCTACCTAAATCACATAAGTCAGACAGATCAGAGGTGTTAAAGCCAAAATTTGGAGAAATATAGATCTCTGACCGCATAATTGATATATCTGTCCTCCCTGAAAATGACTTATCAGTTATTTGAGCCAACTCAGTTCCTCTGATTATTTAGGCCTATTTAGTTGGGCTGTCGGGGAAGGCAATGGCACGCCACCCCAGTACTCTTGCCTGGAAAATCCAATGAATGGAGGAGCCTGGTGGGCTGCAGTCCATGGGGTTGCTAAGAGTCGGACACGACTGAGTGACTTCACTTTCATTTTTCACTTTCCACTTTCATGCACTGGAGAAGGAAATGGCAACCCACTCCAGTATTCTTGCCTGGTGAATCCCAGGGACGGGGCTGCCGTCTATGGGGTCGCCCAGAGTCGGACGCGACTGAGCGACTTAGCAGTGGTGGCAGCAGCAGTTGGACTGTGGTCACTTTATATCAAAGACTTTCAGTGTCTTTGTTGTCACATATGTTTCTCTTTCTGGCTGCAAACACTTAAAAGTCAGGGATAGTCTTCATGTGCTTTCTACATTTTGTTAGAAATGTATTCAATCTCTAGTGCAGTAGTCAATAAATGTTCTTTAGTGAAAGACTAGGGAAAATATGTAAATACACACACAGAAATTTGATGTGTTGAAAGACCCCTTGGAGCAGCAATAATACATTTGACACTATCTTGAATTTTCAAAATTTGAAATAGAAAATTTTCAGATATAAGTATATTCTCATGGAATTCAACAAACAACAATTAGTGGTTCCTAAAATAAGGTTTCCATATTTCTTTTCCTTTCCTTCTCCCCTTTATTCATTTACTTATTCATTATAATATTTATATAGAGATGTTAGTACACTGCTGCTGCTGCTGCTAAGTCGCTTCAGTCGTGTCCCACTCTGTGCGACCCCAGAGACGGCAGCCCGCCAGGCTCCGCCATCCCTGGGATTCTCCAGGCAAGAATACTGGAGTGGGTTGCCATTTCCTTCTCCAATGCATAAAAGTAAAAAGTGAAAGTGAAGTCACTCAGTCGTGTCTGACTCTTTGCAACCCCATGGACTGCAGCCTACCAGGCTCCTCTGTCCATGGGATTTTCCAGGCAAGAGTACTGAAGTCGGGTGCCATTGCCTTCTCCAATTGTGTATGCTACCATGTGTAAATAGATAGGTTGTGGGAAGTTGCTGTGATGATCTAGAGTGGTAGAATGGAGAGATAGAAGGGAGGTTCAGAGGATGGGGATGTATGTATGTTTATGACTGATTTGTGACTGATTCACACTGTTGGACAGTAGAAATCAACACAATATTGTAAGGCCATTATCCCCCAATTAAAAATAAATTTTAAAAAAGGCTATGTTTATTATTACCTGGCTCTCTATATAGAAATTATATATTTGGCTAATTTTTTAATATCAATTACAATTTTCTTATAGTTCTCAGGGGTATATCATGAGGCTAGATCATCTCAGAGATGATGGTAGTGAGAATTTCTGGGAAAAATAAAGAAGTGGAAGATACTTAAGATTTTTTTAGTGCAACAAACTATATAATTAATCATATCTCTACTATATTGTTCTGTTCTATATTTTTTGAGTCATAGGAGTGAGAATGAATGACTGTTGTTAAATCACACACTTGCCATGTCTTCCCACAAAACATATGGCCATGGACACTGATATGGCATCCCTCCACTGTCTCCCAGTAGACAACAAATATGTACACTAAAGACAAGACCACAGTCAAGGAGCTTTTTATGGGAAATAATTTTCCAATGTATTTTAAAAGAAAATACAGTTAAAATGCCATCACTTATGGAGCAAAAACTGTGTGACTAAACATTAAAAATATTTATTCTTTGAAATGCCAGTAACATATATATTTTTTAAAAAATTAAACATTGAAGCTTTAATACAATTCATATAAATTCAAAATGAAAATATGGCAAAGGGAGTAGTTCATGTTACTTTCCCTCTTTTTCATTCATTTTTTTTAATCCAAAAGGGCTCTTCTCAAAATTGCTATCATTTGCTTACTTTAAAAATATCTTCGGAATTTCTTTATGCAAAATCTCATACTTAGTCTCAGCTTTCTACCACTTGTATAGGTTGAAGAAATTAAGAAATAAACAAAATATCACAACAAAAATTTAAAAAATCTCACAGTGTCAACACTGGGGAATCTCCTCATGGTATAAAAAATATCCTCTTTTTCTGTGTCCCTGAGATTTCTCCAGTCAGTAAGGATGCTAACTGAACCCCTGTCAGATACCAGGTATTACGTGAGACATTTTCACATATATTTACGTGCTGAACCCACCCAGCAATCCCAAGAAAGTGCATTTGATTATTTTCTCACCCAGAGAATAAACAAACAGCTTTTACAAGGTCACAAAGATAGTAAGCAATTGAACAGGGACTTAAACCCAGTTCTGCCTACTTCAGAACCTATTACTTAAGGATTTACCTTTGGTTGACTGATTTTTCAGGTGAAAACTGTATCTCCTCATGGCAGAAATAAGGACTCTGCTGTCAAAGCCTCTTCCAAATGAAAAATGGCATCATTCTTTCCCTTCCTCTTTTAATTGGCTGTGTAATTTATCTGATATAAAGTTATCACATATTTATATGCATTATTCTATAAGTACATATAGAAAATAAAAATGTTTCTATTCATCTTTATTATTATATGAACAATTAGAGATATAGCTGAAAGAATAAATATCGTTATTATTTTCTGGATTAACGCATCAACCACAAAAGTAATGAACAGAGTTTGAGTTGTATATCATCAAAGGTCCACTTGAGGAAGAAGTCCAGGTGCTCTGGGTCATTGGAAATCATCCTCTGGGCCTGTCCCTGTTTTAAGAATCACTACACAAATGACTACAGCATACAGTGTATAATCAAGTGGTGGGATATCTGGTTTGAACTGCAAAATTTTTAGGAATTGAGAGGAGAGACTGATGAATGAAATTTACACAGGTAAGGAAGTAGAGCATCTCTTAAGATCTGGTAGTCTGAATTCATGTACTATGAAAAGTTATTCTTTAGGGTGCACTATAATTTCTCATTTTTAGGAAAGCAAAACTTTAAGCAGGAAGAAAATTTAATAAAAAGAATATCATTGGGATGACTCAGCTAAAATAAATCAAAAGCCATAAATTGAAGTACAGAGGCCAGCAGTTTCCTTTATTAGAATCAAGGCGGGGAAGAAGCATTATCTCCGCTGGTCCCCTGTGCTGACACTGAATCCAGCAAGAGGTACCATATGATAAATGGCCACAGCATACTTAATTACATTCCTTAATTACTTGGAGATCTGTAGTAGCAATAGTATTTCACATGGGTCCATTTTATTTCTACCCCATGATTGGGTAAGGAAACCAGGTTTTCCTTAGCTCATTTCCAAATGAGCAAAGTTGTAAACAAAAGTCACTACTAAGCAACAAGGGTAGTCATTTCCATGACCCAAAGCCTTGCATCCAGAAAAACTATTCTTTTAGAAAGCTAATTCCAGACTTTCATGCTCACAAGTTATCCTGGACTAACCACATTTGGGGTCCAGGAGAGACTATGGTGACTCTGCTCTCACTACAATCAACTAAATCAAGGATCTAACTACTGACCCTGTGACCTCACATGCTGTAGCTGATTGGTACCATGAAAAAGGTAAATATTCTGAAATACCTGAAACAATGTGGTATTTCATTTTGCAACCATGAATCATTCCCTGTCTGATTTAGTCTCTTGAGATTCATTGTCATCGCAAACTAATCTTTAGAGTGGCAGACTGTGATTAGTAACACAGACACATTTGACAGACTGGGTCCTCAGAGCTGTGCCTACCCTGTCACTATAGAAAGTTTGGTAGAGATCTTGGTGATAATAATCTTGACACTTGGAAAATTGGCCCAAAATTAAATATGTCTCCTTACAAAATAAAATTTGACCAAAATTTCACATCCATAATGGCTGAATGCTTCTGAATAACCTATATCATTAAATAGATAATAGATGGAACCTATAGGTTTGTGAGGGTTGGGAGATGAATTTTGTTTAAGATTTCAGAGAAACATCTGCATGTTTGTGAGTTAATCACATTTTCAGTCCACAGTAGTATTTGAAAGGTCACAATCTAAAAAAAGGTTTCTGGACTATTAGTTTTAAATATCAATTGCTCTGAATATTCTTAAAATGTTCTTAATCTTAAAAAATGCAACATATTTTCTTAGACTATTCTTTACCAAAAAAGTATTGTAGAAAAAAGATTGTGAGGAAGAATTTGAAAGACAATTTAAGATGCCATGAAAGATACATGAGTGAACCAAGGCAAATGACATTATAAATCCCTTTGCAACTCTTAAAAATGTTCATGGTTTGTGTGTATGACAGTGTGTTCATAGAGTCTTCCTATAACTTATTAGAAGGATATTTGCTTTTTCTTCTCCATTATAGTTTATTACAAGATATTGAATATGATTCCCTGGACTATAAAGTCAGACCTTGCTCTTTATCTATTTTATACATGGTGGTTCAGTTCAGTTCAGTCACTCAGTCATGCCCGACTCTTTGTGACCCCATGAATCGCAGCATGCCAGGCCTCCCTATCCATCACCTGCTAATGCAAGACTCCTAATTTATCCCCCCCACTCATTTCTTTTTGGTAATCATAAATTTTCTATGCTTGTGAATCTGTTTCTCTTTTGTAAATAAGTTTATTTCTATCATAGTTTTAGATTCCACATATAAGTGGTTTCTTATGATATATGTTTGTCTTTGATGTATTTCACTTAATATGATAATCTCTAGGTCCATCCATATTGTTGAAAATGACATGATTTCATTATTTTTACAATTGAGTAATATTCCATTGTGGTAAGTGTACATGCTGCTGCTGCTGCTGCTAAGTCGCTTCAGTCGTGTCTGACTCTGTGCGACCCCAGAGACAGCAGCCCACCAGGCTCCCTCGTCCCTGGGATTCATACACAAATAAGCCACATCTTTTTTTTATCTATTCTTCTGTCATTGGACATTTTTGTTGCTACGATGTCTTGACTATTGTAAATAGTAGTTCTATGAACATTGGGTTAAAGGCATCTTTTCAAACAAGACTTTGTATGGATATTTAGATTTGACTCAGCTGGTGTGACAAACAAGCTATTGGAGATGGACTCTTGTACTGGGTCTTCTTTTACCCATTAACTTTGTTCATCAAACCAGAAAAAAACCTTTACATTCAGAGAAAAAAATTAGTCCTTCAAGTAGCCTTTCCTCAAACAGATATCTACGATTATGGGACTAGGGAGTTTACTCTCAAGTGTATGGTTAGGAAATGGACTTTAATGTGTATAGGAAAGGCAAGGGAAGGATGGATTAGTGTCACTAATTTCTATTTGCAAATCTGAGGCTCCCCTGGTGGCTTGATGGTAAAGAATCCAATTGCTAATGCAGGAGACACAGGTTTGATTCCTGGGTCGGAAGATCCCCTTGAGAGGGTAATGGCAACCAATTCCAGTATTCTTGCCTTGAAAATCCCATGGACATAAGAAGCCTAGCAGGCTACTCCATGGGATAGCAAGAGTCAGAAATGACTTAGCGACTAAACAACAAATTTGCAGTGTGTGCTATTAGGAAAAAGCTATAGATCAGAATTGTCTGTAACATTTCTCTATCAAAGATGCAAAAACTCATTAAGAACCTTCCCATGTATCTTTGTATATGGGACTTAGGGCAAGAGCACCTGTCCATGATGAAGACTGAGACTTGGAATCTATAGATTTATCACTTTAGTTCCATGGCAGGCATTAACATTTAAAATATAGAAATTTTAATGCATGATCTTTGAAAGAAAACTATCTGTTCATTTGAAGAGAGCCACCGTTTACATGGCATCATCTAAATTATATATGAAAAAAGTCAGTCTCAAATTGTTGATATCAATCCTCTGTAAAACCTGCAGATATAAAAGTTGAGGAGTAAATTAGAGCACTAATAAAGTTAACCTGGTAGAGTCCAAAATGGCATATGCAGCAGAGAAAAAAAGCAAACAGAAACAGTTCATGCTGTTCTAATTGCTACAATTTCATTGGCAATTTAAATAAAATAATTCAAATTGCTGCAATTAACACACACACAGAATTCAAAGGATGGCGTGTGACCTCGCACAAAACACACGGTGGAATCAGCCCTCCTCCAAAGAAATAACCTTCATAAGTCATTTGCATCCAAAGGAAGCCTGGCTTCATGCTCTGCAAAAATTATCAGCACAGTAAAATTAAGGTCCCTAAAAAAGAATGCCCATCAACAGCAAGCACTGTCTTCTGGTTTATTTCATCCATATGAATCCACACAGGTTGACTGTGTTACGCTCACAAACTCCCTGACTGACGATGAGCTTTTGCTTTTTCTGCATGGGTGCCCCTAAGCAGTTTCAGAGGAACTGTTAGCAAGGACTCCTGGCTGCTGCATTGCTGAGAAGTGAGTCTGATTCTTGTTGACAGAGATGACACTTTTACTTGACTGCAGGGGCACAAGACCATTCTGCCTGTGGTTTAGGTCTGGATAATGGGCTCTCTTCTCCAACACATTAGCGCGCAGTAGCCACAAATTGTTATTTGAAATGCAGGAGAAATGTGTTCAATGTTTTTTCACGTCACCTGGAACCAAATTTAGGACCTACTATCTGGGAGGTGTGGGGAGCCTTTTTCTCTTATTAGGTCAGCCTTATGCAAGCACTGAATAGACACTGCCAAGAATGATGATTTGTGATCAAAAATCAAAACAGTAACAGTTGGATGAGTTCAATACAAGTGAGAGATGACCCCTACTATCCCTGGTTCTGAAGTCTAGATCTGAGGAGTAAGACAAATCATTTGAACAACTGCCTAATGTACAGGGCTCAAAAGTACCTTTAACATCTAGAATGTGTAATTCTTTAACCCCGTAAAAGTAAAGTCAACTTCAAAAATGCTATTTCAAGATCATAAAATTGGAACATTTGAGTATACACATAGATCCTTAGATAACACAAAGGCAAAGGGAGTATTAACTTACTATTGACTATTCATGTTTTCCCTTAAAATTATTAAGAGTTCTGTGCTTGTGCCTTGTGTAATTTATAATGATGCATGTTTAGTCAAAATGATATTTAAAAGAAGAAGTCTCAGGATAAATTTAATTTGTGTTATGGCTATGACAGCATTGCAAAAGGAAGGTAAAGAATGGTTAATAAAGGGAATAGTTCAAGTCAACTTGAAGGAGGAAGTGCAACTGTATCAGCTATGGAAATAGTAACTGTGAATTGAGAGGGTACTGTAATGTCTCTGCAAGTTATTCATATAAGCAATAGTCTCTCAAATGGGGACAGCAATAAACAAAAGGATTTATTCAAAATAGCATCTCTTCTTGAAGGAAAATGGGAACCAGTCTATCAGAGAAACTCTATGAATGACCATGCCTGGTTTTGGAAGTGTCTGGCAGAACAAAATGGGAGGGTGGATGTAAAATAAAATCAGAGTAGCTAGCAGAAGCATGGAACTTGCTGTAAAAAGTTCAAGTCCAATTAGGGAAAAAAAAAAGTATTGGGCTTATTGAAAGAAAATTGAATTAAAAATAGAAACAAAATCAGAAGTTTTAAATTTCAAGTTTGTATGCAAATAAGCAGAAATGAAAGCATTTTCTCTTCGAAATAAGTTCTCTTTAAAAGGTTTCCAAAATCAGATTCTTAAATGATTATCTGAACAATAGCTGAAACTGCTTAAATGGTGCATGCTCAGAAATTAAAAAAAAAAAAAATAGTAATTTATTCCCAATGTGACCTTTTCCAGACCATAATAAATCATCCACATATGCTGTCTTTTTCCGTGGACCTTCCATTTAAAGAAGGCAAAAATGGAGTAATGCTGAGAGCGTGAGGCAGTCACTGACTCCAATAAGAGAGAAATTGGAGCACATAAGCAGAAATCTAACTCCCTGCCTGAAATTCATCTTTGAAGGAAGTGCATGTCTTGTCACTACCTGCCTGAAATCATTCCTTGCTCCTGTCCCATATTTCTTTTACCTTTGTGCTAGTCAGGAAAAGAGTCATTGTTCTTGCTATTTACATTCAAATATTGAAAAAGAGGGATTTTAAATAAATGAATAAAATGATCACCAACAACTGTATTTGTCCCATTGAAACAGAAGCCCCAAAGACTAACTTTTGAATTGGAGTTACTCAAAATATTCAGTATTGCTCTTATTAAAAAATGAACTGTCTAAATCATAGTTATTATAGTGATAATAATAGTGATGACTTTTCATCTTTTATGTCTCTGTTATTTTTAACTAAAGTGTGAACCTCATAACTCAAAACTCTGTCTAAATTCTAGGTTGAAATTTTAAAGAAAAAATTTTCTGGAAAATCTGGAGCTTCATTATATTGTAGATTTTCACACATTCCAGCCCAACACACTATACATTATTATTTATAAATTATGTGATCTTTAGCTACCTTTATAAGACTGTATAGTCAGCCTTTAAATATGAAACACAAACATGGGAGTGGGAGAGTTACACACTTGATATAAATTCTTATATTTTAAATATTAGGTCAATTATAACCAAAGAGAAGATGAAAAGACAGCAATATAACCATTTTCATACCCAATTAACAGTTGAAACAAAATAAAACCGCATTTCACATTTGTTATGAGTGAGTGAATTTTAAATTTTGAGTGAGTGGTCATTAAAATCCCTAAGATGAAAATGGGTTACTCACAAGTTACCCTCTACCATCATTTTATAATTACAAAAGAAAAAGCACCACAAAGCAAATGAGATTGATAATTTGCTAGAGTATTATAGCATCATAAACATACTTACAGTTTGATATTATACTCTATATTAAAATTATGTAAATATATTGCAGGCAAAACAAGAGTTGAAACAAACTTGTATGTAATAATCAGCTTTGCAGAAGGCTTTTACTAAAGAGACACAGAGTGTCTGTGTGCTTAGTTGCTCAGTCATGTCCGGCTCTTTGCGACCCCATGGACTGTAGCCTGCCAGACTCCTCTGTCCCTGGGGATTCTACAGACAAGAACACTGGAGTGGGTTGCCTTACTCTCCTCCAGGGGATCTTCCCAACCTAGCGATCAAACCCAGGTCTCCCACATTACAAGCAGATTTACTGTCGAGCCAACAGGGAAGCAATTAGACCAGTAAAAGTGCAACAAAAATAGTAAAATGTCTTACACTGGAATCATCTCCATATGGAGACTTGAATCATCTCCATAATATATTGTGGATTTCACCCTATCTCGTGGGAAGAAGTACTCAGATCACAGCAGATTACATAGCCCTGTGCAGCCATGAATGGACAATTTACTGACATGAATTTCTATGATAGCATGCAGTGTTGGAAAAGAAGAAGTGGGGTAAGCACCATGTCTCTTACCAGAAGTGAGCCTTTGCCTTGATCAGTTATATTGCATGCAGTCAGTCAACCAAAGCAGCCTTGCTCAAACTGCTCAGACATTTTTTCAAAATCCATACAATTTGAATATAGAGGAAAAGGGAGAAAATTCCAACAGTCTATATGAACTAGCTATACTAGGAGAAACAGAAGGTAAGGGGGGCATTTTTCAATTTTACCAGAAAAAAACTATTGCCCAGAGAGAATGGTTAAGAAAACTAAAGAACAAAGATATCAAAGTGGTAAAGGCAACATTTAAATAGCTCTGAAGAGAATATCAGAGAACTTAGAACAAAGTTTTCAGTAACCCGCTATACTACTTGTTAACATTTTATTTTCTTTAAGAAATATACTTCAGAAAACTCTTACTTGAAACAAGAAAAGTAATTCTGCTCTTTTTGAACAATGCATCTCTCAAAGCATTACGTATGAATTATTTAACTTTTCCTTATGTAGTCAAATAGTGAATAATGATTAGGTGATAACTTAAAAGGAAGAGTTAAAGTTCAAAAATTTTTCAGTCCTGCATGTATTAATCTACATATGATAAAAAGTAGCTAACTTCAGTTTCAAAAATGGTGTAAGATGTGGGTATAATACTAGCAGGATTTTGTTCTCACTTGAGGACATTTACAGTGATAGATTACTTTAATCTAGCCACTTTAACCTGCTTACTTTTACAAACAAACACTTGCAACAAACACTTGCAACACAAAGCAACAAACACTTGCCTTTTAAGCAAATGATTGGGACAAGGCTATGATGAAAAGTCTGCAATTAGAGTTAAAACCTACTGAAACATTGACCTCCAAGATTCAACAGGACTGATCAGTCAGTTGAAATTGCCACACATCACTTTCTCCACTTGAACCAGGATGGTCTGTTGCCCTAGATATCTGGAATTTATAGTAATCAAGTATTATGACCAGGGAGCATTGTCATGGCATAATATAAATCTCATATTTTAAAATCCTTTCTGAGATGTTCATCACTGTACAATTCACTGAAAAAAATAAAAAGTAAAGGGGAGTAAAATGAATCACTCCAACTCTAAGGACTAGGGGAACATGTTGCTGGAAGTAGAATATGAAATTTGACTCACAGACAATTGTTAAGCCAATTCTGATTCAAAGGCAATAATTTTTCAAATGAAATTTCAGTAACTAAGGAGTAGGTGGGATCCTTCACTGTGCAATACAATGGGCAACTGATAAAGCAGTGGGGAGATGGGGACTAAAGAGGGAAATGCAAAAGGAGGTAAGAGACAAAACAATGCATAAGGTTATCTGCATTTTAACTTTCATAAGTCATGTAGCAAAAAAGAGGTCTATCATTGTACAATCATACTGGGGAAATAAGGACCTCACTGCATCTACAGACAGGAAACTTGGCTGATAGATACAGCCTAAGAAGTAGAACCTCTATGTTCTAATGTGAGCCAGGAAGGAGAAATAAGTGCGTGTGTGTGTGTGTTTAGTCCCTCAGTCATGTTCCACTCTTTGTGACCCCATAGATTGTAGCCCACCAGGCTCCTCTGTCCATGGAATTCTCCAGGCAAGAATTCTAGACTAGGTTGCCATTCCTTTCCCCAGGGGATCTTCCCTACCCAGGTTTTGAACTTGGGTCTCCTGCATTACTGGCAGATTCTTTACCGTCTGAGCCACTGGAGAATCCCAGATAAACGCATACGGTACTAGTTTTTCTTAAAGAAAGAAATGCAACTGATTATTAGCAGATTGTTATTGTCCCCTTTACTGAAGCTCCTGCTCCTCTAGAAGAAAATGGATTCAGCAGCTAGTAGCATACGAGGCATTGTTTTGCCAAGAAAGCGATCATGTTTCAATGGTTTGTCTCCAAACTTAGAACTCCTACGTATCTATCCATTTCTTACCATCTCCACTGCCAGTATCTTTTGAGTGCTCATCTAGACTATTTTCATAGCCTACTGACTGACCCCCATATTATGTTCTCTGGCCTTTTGACCCATTCTTCAAACTCTTCCACTGAAGAGAGCTAACTCTCTCAGATGTAAATCTGATTACATTGCCTCCAGTAAACCCCACTCTAAACCTTGCAATTTCCTGGGAAATCCCATGGAAGGAGCTTGACAGGCTACAGTCCATGGAGTCACAAAGAGTCAGACATGATTTAGTGACTGAACAGCAACAAAAAAACTTGGAATAGCTCCCCACTGCTCACAAGAATAACCTGTCCTACAAACCTCTCTGTAGCCAGGTTAACCATTCAAACCTCAAACTGAGCAGCTCTTACACTTCTCCCTATCCCGGGCATAATAGGCTTTATTCAATTCCTGAGTGCCCTTGTTCTCTTCCACTACTGGACTTTAACACAGACTCTTCCTCTCTCTGGAATGCTCTTTCCCTTGTCTCCACTCTCCACTGGCATACTTGTGCTCAGTTCAAGCGTTTCCTCCTCTGGTTGTTATATTCTCTCATAGTCTGGGATTATTTTCTTCCAAAGCATCAATCTCAGAGCTCAGTTGACCCAAGAACTAGGCAGAAGTTAGGGACACAAATCCTCTGCATGCAGCCAAAAATTAAGTACAAATTGATCAGTACTCCATATCTGAATTCTGCATCTGTGGATTTAATTAAACATGATTCATGGAGCACTGTTATATATCTATTTTTAAAAATTCATGTATAAAGGGAACTTCACAGTTCAAACCCATGTTGTTTGAGGGGCAACTGTATATTTACATGTTTCAGTATATCGTTTTTAATGCTTTTGTCATTAAATATAAAATAACACAGAAAAATACACAAAGCAAAATCGGACATCTCAATGACTTATCATAAAGACATCATTCAAATAACAGCTAGATAAGTCAAAAGGTAGAATTTTATGTGCATAAACTCATACCCTTATCTTGTCACTGCGTGCTTTTACTACTCCTCCAAAGTAAAGCACTGATAACGACTTATATAATAAAAGCTCTGAGAGTTTTACTATCTAAGCATGCATCCCTAAATACAAAGCACCAATCTGCTTGCTTTCTTGGCATTCTGGAAATGGAATCATTTAGTAATTATTTTTTATGTCTTGGTAGTTATTAATGTAGGTCTTTCAGCTTTACTCTTTATTTTTATTGAAAATTCCCTTCACAATTTTTGGTACTGTGCATCAAGATAAATTTTGAATCAGATTTTCAATCTCCACCAAAAAAAAAAAAAAAACCCAAAATTTTTTGCTAGAATTTTGTTAAATCTATTGATCAATTTGGGGGTAACATATCATGACAGATACTGTTTCCCAATCCATGTAAAGGTATATTTCTCCATTTATTTAGCTCTGCATCTCAGTGATGTTTTATAATTTTCAGTTTAGAGGATTTGTATATATTTGTTAGATTTATTCCTAGGTAGTTTTCTATGTTATTGTAAATTGTACTGATTTAGAATTTCATTTCTTATTCATTTGGCACTAGAATATAGAAAGCCAATTAATTTTGTTCATTTACAACAGACTGGTTCCAAATAGGAAAAGGGGTACATCAAGGCTGTATATTGTCACCCTGCTTATTTAACTTATACGCAGAGTACATCATGAGAAACGCTGGACTGGAAGAAACACAAACTGGAATCAAGATTGCTGGAATAAATATCAATAACCTCAGACATGCAGATGATACCACCCTTACGGCAGAAAGTGAAGAGGAACTCAAAAGCCTCTTGATGAAAATGAAAGTGGAGAGTGAAAAAGTTGGCTTAAAGCTCAACATTCAGAAAACGAAAATCATGGCATCCAGTCCCATCACTTCATGGGAAATAGATGGGGAAACAGTGGAAACAGTGTCAGCCTTTATTTCTTTGGGGCTCCAAAATCACTGCAGATGGTGACTGCAGCCATGAAATTAAAAGACGCTTACTCCTTGGAAAAAAAATTATGACCAATCTAGATATCACATTCAAAAGCAGAGACATTACTTTGTCGACTAAGGTCCGTCTAGTCAAGGCTATGGTTTTTCCAGTAGTCATGTATGGATGTGAGAGTTGGACTGTGAAGAAGGCTGAGTGCCAAAGAATTGATGCTTTTGAACTGTGGTGTTGGAGAAGACTGTTGAGAGTCCCTTGGACTGCAAGGAGATCCAACCAGCCCATTCTAAAGGAGATCAGCCCTGGGATTTCTTCGGAAGGAATAATGCTAAAGCTGAAGCTCCAGTACTTTGATCACCTCATGCGAAGAGTTGACTCATTGGAAAAGACTCTGATGCTGGGAAGGATTGGGGCAGGAGGAGAAGGGGATGACAGAGGATGAGATGGCCAGATGACATCACGGACTCGATGGATGTGAGTCTGAGTGAACTCCGGGAGTTGGTGATGGACAGGGAGGCCTGGAGTGCTGCAGTTCATGGGGTCGCAAAGAGTCGGACACGACTGAGTGACTGAACTGAACTGAACTTACTTGTACCCAGGATCATTAATAGTTTAATTATTAAGTTTTTAAGTTTTTCTGTAGAATCTTTGGATTTTATACATGCACAGTATGCTGCTTGTGGATATTGACATTTATTTCTTCCTATCTGTTCTCATAACTTAAAAAAAAACTTCCTGATTTATTGTTCTGGATGGGGCATCCAATATAATGTCTCCTAAATAATAATATCAACATTTTGTTTCAAATTCAAAAGGAAAGTTTTCAATAATACAAAATAAGATGCTGTAGGATATAACTTCTCTTAAATCATTTTTTTAATCATTTTTTATATTCTGAGATCCTAGTATGGTTTTTTAAAAGCACTAGGAATTAATGAATGAATGCATGAATGACATTGTATATTTTAGTCATCTCATGTCTCTCAGAATAACTTCTTTAGAAAAATGGCGTTAATGGATAGCAACAACATTAAAAATTTCTTAGGAAAAGCCATTTAAAAAATTAACATCAATAAAAGGATATGAAACCTTCACCCATACAAAGTAAGCACGTCTGATATCTGTTTCAACAATATCAGTAAAGCTAAACTGGAACAACTGACATTCTATATAATCATTCAAGTTAATAGATTCACTCAAACACATTTTGCATCTATTTGTTCATCTCTGCATAAACAGCAATAAAGAGCTACTGTTTGCTAGATGCTTAACTTTTGTGAGTGCAGCATAATTATGAGTGAATTGATAAGTAATGAAAACATTAAGTGCTGCATAAAGATTATGACTCCAGTGCCTAGTAGGACAATTAAATTTGATGTTTGTTACTCTGTCTCACAGTGAATAATGATATGGTTTCCCCCATGACTATGTAAATAGCTGATTGATAACAATAGAGAAGTAGTTATGAAGGCCAATTCTACTCATTATTAAATGTGTGACTAAGCAATTCATTCTACAGTTAAGGTGATTATGTGATATGGTACAGATTTGATCAATGTTGGACCTTAATGAGTGTAACATAGTAAATACCTTTTATTTTTTTAATATATTGAACTGTGTTAAAGATAAGAAATGAATGTCATGGAACATTAGTAAGCTGTGACTTTATTGCAATCCATTTGCCTGAGTTCAGCAAATAATAACATAAAGTAAAGCTAAACTTTTCAGAAAGTAAAGTCATATAAGGCCCAGTATATGGCAGATGGCATGGATTCAGTAAATATATGTTAATTTTATGAAGTTGTTTTTGTTTCTTCTTTTGTTAGTGTTTAACTTTCCTTATAGCAAGAAATAGTTTGACACATGAATAATACCTTTAAAATACATTTTGTCAGTCTAAAGCCTTTTGTTTTCATATTTGATTCAAGAGTGGCAAGGTGACTATCAATAGTGGACATAAGAATCAAATAAATGGATAATAGCAAGTCAGAGAACCTTTGGGTTACATCGAGATGACCTAATAGGCAGACCAGAAGTAAAGGAATGAGCAAAGCAGAACACCAACTTTTGGAATAACTTTATATTTTATAAAAAGGTATAGAACTACTTATGACAAGAAATAGTAAAACCATTGGACATTAAAACTTTATTTAATGTTGTACTGGTTTTGCTTTGAATTACACCAGATTGAATGGGGCCTAGAGGTAGCACAGATGCTTTAAAAGTTTCAGTAGGCCCTGTATTTGGGGGAAGGTGAAGTGCTACCTTGGACACTGAAGAATAAATTAAGCTCTATACATTAGAATGATTGTTACATATCATATTATTATATATCATATAATATGAATGATTGCTATATTCACTTTATTAGAATGATTTTTATATATTTATACATTGGAGTCATGAGAATGATATATATTCATGTTAGAATGATTGTTATACATTAGAATAACTATTATATGTTCATATTACATATACATTAGAATGACTTTTATATACTATGCATATGAATTCTAATTTCATATATTATGAACATGAATTCTGCATATTATGGGATATGATGAGTATGAATTCTAATTTCACAATGTTGATAGGAGTGTTTATTGAAATTTGGACATGCACAGCTTGTATCTCAGAGCCTGAGGCTTTCTTAGGAATAAAAAAGAGGAGAAATAGTTGGAAGATATGTAACGGGTCATGTTATATTATCCTGCTACTTGAAACAAAATTTATCCCAACATTGTAAATAAAATCGAATTGTTTTAAATTTGAATTGGCTATTTAGAGTCTAGTCCTTTTTGAATCATTATCTTCTCTTTATGTATTCAGAATAATTGTATTAGTCAGAAGTAGGTTTCTGAAGTTGCAAGGTAGAAATTATCATTTTAAAAGATAAATTAGTAATTCTGGAAAATGTTTTACTATCAAAAGATAATATTTACAATAACTCCAAATCTTCTTTGCTTGACACAATTAACCATCTGGCAAATGGGATATAATTAGGTCATCATTTGGCAATGTGATTTCAATAGACAGACAGAATACTAATAACACAATGAGCCAAGTTCTATAATCTAATATAATTCATTATCATTTCTCTAGCACTTCATTTTTGTTTTAAATGACTATTTGTTAATCATTCAACATCTCTTTGCTGAAGATAAATAATATAGCACATTTCCAATTGATATACATGAAAACTGAAAATAACATGAAGCAATTTATTCTTGGTCATACTGCCAGTATCTGAGAAGGCCATTATTATTAATCCAGCTTTGGATACCTTATGACACAATTCACTTGACAAAATATTTTCTGGATACCTACCATGTGTCAGCACTTTGTCGGCCACTATAAAATCAAACATGAAGACAATATAGGCCCTGACATAAATGAGTTTGGAGAAAGAAGCCAGGAAAAAATATAAATGCAAGCTTTAAAGCAAAGTGATAACAAGAAGTTCAGAATTATTAAATTTTCTGGAGATTATTAGTAGCCAGGAAACTCTTCATAAAATGGGTTTTGAGGATACAGTACAAGAAGTTTGCCAGGTTACCAATTTATTGGCTATGGGAGTTCAAGAAGATAGAAGCCTAAAAGAATCTTTCTTTCCCTACCTCTTTCTTTTCTTTCTTTCTTTCTTTTTTTTTTTTTTTTTTTTTTTTGCTTGAACTAACAATGTAGGTGGTACTCTTAACCAGTATGGGTGATTCATGACTGAATATAAGGCTCGATGGCAATTTCATGTATAAAATACAAGAACTTTCTATTCAAATTCTGGCATTACTGATCAAGATGCAATATAGTTGAAGTAATGGGAATTATTAACAAAAGGAATAGCCAGGAAGAATTTGAGTAAGAATAGATAAGGGTTGAGGATGGAGTTTTGGGGCAACATTATTTAAGTGGTGATGAGAGAGGACAAATATCTAAAGAAAGGTCACAGGTATATAATATACTTATATATAATAAGTATATAGTGTCATAGAAACAAATAACAACAACAACCTCATCAGAACAAGGGTTAAACCTGTCAGTTTTATTTTCTGTACTTTTGCTATATAAAAATCCTCAACATATTAGTGCTTAAAACCAAACATCTGTTTTTCTTTGTTATTGACCTATATGTTAGCAGGAAATTTCTGCTTCATGCTTTGAGCAAGCCAGCCTTGACTTCAGCTGCAGGTTGAGTTTAGGTGCCCTCTGTGTGACCTAATGGTACATTTTGCTGACCAGACTACTACTAAGTGGGCATGTTTTCCTCACTGCATATGGGAAATATCTTTAAACTCTTTCTCATCTTATGTTCATCAACATTCTATTGGCCAAAGAAAGACATATCAAAGGATCAGAGATACATACTCCACTGACTCTAACAATAGAGGTTTACAAAGTTATTTCAAAAGGGTGTCATGAATTTATAAATGTATACTATGATGAGAGTGAAAGAGTGAGAAAGCTGGTTTAAAACTCAACATTTAAAAAAACTAAGATCACAGCATCTGGTCCCATTACTTCATGGCAAATAGAAGGGGGAAAAGTGAAAGCAGTGACAGATTTTCTTTCCAAAATCACTGTGGATGGTGACTGCAGGCATGAAATTAAAAGACTATTGCTCTTTGAAAGGAGAGCTATGACAAACCTAGATAGCATATTAAAAAGCAGGCATCACTTTGCCAACAAAGGTCTGTATAGTCAAAACTATGGTTTTTCCAGTTGTCCTGTACAGGTGTGAGAGTTGGACCATAAAAGAAGGCTGAGCACCAAAGACTTGATGCTTTTGAATTGGGGTGCTGGAGAAGATGCTTGAGAGAGTTCTTTGGACTGTAGAGAAACCAAACCAGTCAATCCTACAGGAAATCAACCCTGAATACTCATTGGAAGGGCTGAAGCTAGAGCTCCAATAATTTGGCCACTTGATGCAAAGAGCCAATTCACTGGAGAAGATCCTGATGCTGCGAAAGATTAAAGGCAAAAGAAGGGAGCGTCAGAGGTTGAGATGGTTAAATAACATCACCACTCAATGAGTCTGGGAGGTAGTGAAGGATAGGGAAGGCTGGCTTGCTGCAGTCTGCGGGATCACAAAGAGTTGTACACAACTTAATGACTGAGCAACAGCAAAAATATACAAACAAAGTCAAAATTTAAAACTACAATTCAATCCAATCTACAATCAAAGGATGTGATCAACCCTCAGACATCAAATAGGGAGGAGTTTATTGTAATATGAAGTTGTAAACCAATTCCCAAGGACAATGATTTAGAGAAAATTAGAATTTCCTATAGCATTTATTCTCTACTTTGTAGAGAAGTAGAAATGTCAGGGGAGGTTTGTTTTTTTTTTTTTTTTAATTATCTATGCAGTATAACAATACAATTGAACCAAAATATCTGTGGCTCAGACAGACATTTAAAAATTTTTTTCATAGCTCCTGAAGGTCATTATAATGTACAGGCAGGGTTTAAAGAAAAGATTCCTCACTGTTAAGATGATGATAAAGAAAATATGTAAAACTTCAATGTCACTTTATAATAGTTTTAATTTTATGTGTATGCATGTATGTATGGTTGTTTGTGTGTGTGTGATGTACACAAAAAGAGAGATGGACACAAATATCATGGTCATCTCTAGACTTGCATATTGCAAATGGTTTTCATTTTACTCTTTGTACTTTTATTTTCTATGTTTTCTGCAGTAAAATGTACTATATCTAAACCCGATACAACACATAAACTTTACTAAATGGAAATTCATACTAAAATAGATGCCCAGAGTGAAAACTTCAAGATATTAGAGATTCATGAAAATAGAGTAATCTTCTGGGGGATGTTTTGAAACCTGAAGGAAAAGAAGAAACTGAGAGCCAACTATTTTCTATAAGTGGTCAGCATGTTCAAAAAGATCATGAGGTGCGCTAAACTGCAGTGATATACTTTCCTTTGAATCTAAACAATTTCAAGATTTCAATCCAGAATTCTGTCATAAGGGTCTGACTATACTCTGAAATATTGGGCGAAATAGGATTGAGAATAAGTTAGTGACAGTTCAGTGTCCAATACACATTTATCTCTCCTGCCTTTCATGAAACTTGATGTGTTAAAATTGATCTTTTCATACTATAAAATGGGATAATTTTTCATCTCAGTTTGATTTTATCAGGCATCCTGTACCTCTTCACTTGATGACAAAAATAAAACATACCACTCCAATAGAAAAAATAATGAAGAAAACTGGAGTAAAATGGAGAAGATGGGAAAGTGGCAATTGCCAAAAGTTTGGATACATAAATATGCAAATGTAATATATCCCAGGCTTTAACTCGGTTGATTTGTTGAGGCTTCACAAAAGATATGGGCAAATTTATGGACCATTTCCCCCCATCTTTCTAAAAAATTATTTCGTTTCTGAGCATTGAAAGGGAAAGACAGTCTGCATTTTTGTAAATAAATGTTCCTGTGGTTTGTGATATCTAGGCACATATGTTTCAAGCATAAGTGTTTTCTATTGGGAACTCTATAGAAAACCTATTATTGAGAATTAGATGATTTCATGCCTCATAAGTTTAATACTAACTGGCAGGAGTCAAAAGGAATTAACTTTTTTGAAACTGTGTCACAACTCTAAACATTGTGCCAAGCATCCCAGTTTTTCAAAATTGACTGGATAGTTCATTTGTAGTTTGTACTTCTATTGAACTTCCAGCTAATCATTGCTGGTTTTTTTTTTTATTATTGTTGCTGTTGTTCTTATTAGATGTGAATCAAACATATGCCCCTTTGCCTGCAAAAGGTGATCTGCATCTCCAAAATTACTCTCGTATCTTTAGAAAAAATCTAATGCTGCAACAAAAACTTCTTTAATACTATTCTACACTACTTCCATATGTATATTAACATTACAGAAGAAAATAAGAAGGTTGTGACCATAGAGGTTTTATCAGAAAAAAACTGTTTTAAACGATACATATTTTCTTTCATAGGGAACTTTGAGCATTTACAAACTAATTAAGCAAAATTCAGTGGCTAGCCTAAGCATGTTAATGACAGAAATAAAGTATATGAATCCCCAATTCCATGTTTCAGTCATTTAACTGTCCTCTGTATCTTTCCTTTATCCAGAGGCAAGATTCAGGGAACAGAGTTACATGAACTCTCCCATGACACTAATGACTTGCTTAACAGAGGGTACAACTTTTCTTTTTACAAACCCATCAAACTGAAGACATCCTACAGTCTTGCCTACATTGAGCTTTAAGATCTTCCCTAAAAGATACACTCAACTACTATTGACCTCAAGGGAGATAACTACAGCCAATGTGCTCAGCATGCAGTAATCCTGTGTGAGTCATGAAGCAAGAGAAATAATCCTTTTCCTAGTTGAAAACTCAAAGGGAGGCCAAGATCATGTTACGTTAGTACAGCAAGAACGTTAGTACAGAATAGTGTATAACATCACTCATGGAAAAGGGAGAGACAGCTTCCTAGAAATAGGACGGTTTCTAGGTTTATTCTCACTGTTAAGAAACAATAAACTTCTTAAGAGTGGTTACCCTTAGTTGAGAAGGGCTTAATTTACTATTTCCTTAGATTAGTACCACCTATTGAGGCAAGCTATATTAACCCTGAGTATAAGATTATAGTTAGGTTTTATCTAGAAAAAGAATGTACAACAAAAATCAGCAATCAAATTCAGAATGACATCTATGTGCTTTGTTCAATATGAAGAAAAACTTAAAATTCCAAGATCCAAATATGATTTCAAACAATAGAACTTCTTCCTTTCTGGTGCCATGGGAACTGCTTTTGCTCATTAACCACCCTGGAAAAGATCAATTGCAACCTGTCGCTTTAATAGAAGAAATAACTGCGTGTTACATTCAAGCAAGACTTCTCCTTTTAAACAAAAATTCTGAATAGAAAATGCCAGAAACATGTATGACATTTAAAATAATGTATTTATTTTTAGTACATTGGTTTTGAGAATAGCTATTTAATGATATCTAATGAATCGCAATCATTATCATAGAAATAATCTTATAAAAAAGCATCCGTTTTGGGCTTTGGAGTAGAAGGGAGTGCTTGTACAAACAATTTTTTTTCCTGTAATTGAAATGTTATTTACCTCTTTTTACAGAGTGAGCTTGTCTATGCGGAATGATATTTAAAGGTAATGGTGGATTTTCATCTGCTCTATTCTGGCTATGAGTATCTCCTGACAACTCCTCCCCTCAACTCCTTTTCTTTCCTTAGATGTCACAAAAGGGCAAACTCAAATATTCAGTGTTTTTATATAAAATGTCATTTATCACATGGCTATACCCATCCATTTACTGTAAATTATTATTGAGAGAGGTCTAAGAAGAAAAGCCTGGGGAATAACTCATATGTGACATTAACTCTAAAAGAAACTCAACATGCAATCTTCTTAAAGTCAAAGATACTACTTGTATTAAGTGCAATTTAAAATATACTATTCATTTTTCTCTTCCTCTAAATGTGTGCTTAGATTCTTAACTGAGTCAGAACATCTACTTGAAAAAAATCTATTCCTTTAAATTTCCATGGTGAAAAACTATTAACAGCCTTCCGTGAGGCGATAGATCACATTTGGAAAGACCAATTTAATGCTAGCCATTTGATCTCTGAGTGGCATATATTCCAGAAGGAAGTTTAATTATACATCTGACTCCCACTTGCCCATTTGGCAGAGTTACATTTGATTTTTATTAAACATAAGACTTGAAAACATGAGATATAGCTTTATCTTTCATTCTTTTTTATCCAAGTAGAGTTTAGAAGCTGAAGTTTAAGCTCAAGTAGATGTAATTTTTTGTTCCTTTCTTGCTTTGTAACTTATAACTTCATTCCAAATAAGAAAACAGATTTTTCTTCTGAATACTTCAGATTAGGTAACTTTACTAAGAATCTCCCTCCATTCCAGGCTCCAGGTTACAGAGTAAAAGAGAGACTCTTACATAACTAAGAACTCTCCCAAGTTTCCCTATTAAATGTACAACTGTAATACACTCTTGGGAAGTAGTAACCTTAGGTTTACTCTTTGGGAACAAGATTTATTGTCTATGGGTCCAAATTCTTTCTGATCCTGAGTTGAACCATTCATTCCATAATCATTTAAATATAGTAAAATAGTTAAGAACATCCTAAGACTTTCTGAAAGTCTTGAAATCTAGTGCCTTTTTGTTATTCTCCAGCCTGGCATTTTAGGAAAGGACTACGTAAAGTCTGCATATTGTCATGCTGCTTATTTAACCTATACGCAGAGTACATTACACAAAATGCTGAGCTGGATAAAGCACAAGTTGGAATCAAGATTGCCGGGGAAATATCAATACCCTTAGATACGTAGATAACACCATTCTTAGGGCAGAAAGTGAAGAAGACTAAAGAGCCTCTTGGTGAAAGCGGAAAGTGAAAAAGACGGCTTAAAATTCAACATTCAGAAAACTAAGATATGGAATCTGGTCCCATCACTTCATGGCAAATAGATGGGGAAACAATGGAAACAGTGACAGACTTTTTCTTCGGCTCCAAAATCACTGCAGATGGTGACTGTGGACATGAAATTAAAAGATGCTTACTCTTTGAAAGAAAAGCTATGATCAACCTAGACAGCATATTAAAAAGCAGAGACATTACTTTGCCAACAAAGGTCCGCCTAGTCAAGGCTATGGTTTTTCCAATAGTCATGTATGGATGTGAGAATTTAAATAAAGCTGAGCACTGAAGAATTAATGCTTTTGAACTGTGGTGTTGAATAAGATTCTTGAGAGTCCCTTGGACTGCGAGGAGATCTAACCAGTCTACCTTAAAGGAAATCAGTCCTGAATATTCATTGGAAGGACTGATGCTGAAGCTGAGACTCCAATATTGAGGCCACCTGATGTGAAGAACTGACTCATTTGAAAAGACCCTGATGCTGGGAAAGATTGAAGGCAGGAGAAGAAGGGGACGACAGAGGATGAGATGGCTGGATGGCATCACCGACTCTATGGACATGAGTTTGAGTAAGCTCCAGGAGTTGGTGATGGACAGGGAAGCCTGGCACGATGAAGTCCATGGGGTTGCAAATAATCGGACACAATTGAGAAACAACTCAACTCTGCATACAGGTTAAATAAGAAGTGTGACAATATACAGCCTTGGTGTACTCCTTTCCCAATTTGGAACCCATTTAATGTTCCATGTCCAGTTCTAACTCTTGCTTTTGTCCTTCATACAGATTTCTCAGGAGGCAGTTAATGTTGTCTGGTATTCCCACCTCTTGAAGAATTTTCCACAGTTTGTTGTGACCCACACAAAGGCTTTGGCTTAGTCAATAAAGCAGATGTTTTTCTGGACCTCTTTTGCTTTTTTGATGATCCAGTGGATATTGGCAAATTGATCTCTGGTTCCTCTGCCTTTTCTAAATCCAGCTTGAACATCTCAAGTTCACGATTCATATACTGTTGAAGCCTGGCTTGGAGAATTTTAAGCATTACTTTGCTAGCATGTGAGATGAGTATAATCGTGCGGTAGTTTGAACATTCTTTGGCGTTGCCTTTCTTAGGGACTGGAATGAAAATTGACCTTTTCCAGTCCTGTGGCCACTGCTGAGTTTTCCAAATTTGTTGGTATATTGAGTGAAGCACTTTCTCAGCATCATCTTTTAGGATTTGAAACAACTCAGCTAGAATTCCATCACCTACACCAGGTTTGTTCATAGTGATGCTTCCTAAGGCCCACTTGACTTCACATTCCAGGATGTCTGGCTCTAGGTGAGTGATCACACCATCGTGGTTATCTGGGTCATGAAGATCTTTTTTGTACATTTCTTCTCTGTATTGTTGCCACCTTTTCTTAATATCTTCTGCTTCTCTTAGGTCCATACCATTTCTGTCCTTTGTTGTGCCCATCTTTGCATAAAATGTTCCCTTGGTATCTCTAATTTTCTTGAAGAGATCTCTAGTCTTTCCCATTCTATTATTTTCCTCTACAATAAATTTATCTACAATAAAGTTATTGCAGATTTTACTAATATGTACTAATTATCAGGATAGTCCAAGAGTTTGGTATTTTGTTAATTATAGTTCTGCTTTCAACCTATTTGTACTAACTTTCTCTTTTAAACATATGTCATGTTTGAAATTACTAAATATTCTATGATTCTCCTATCTATGATTTTCACCAAACTATTATACATTCTACTCCAACCTTGCCAAGTTTAACAAATTCTTAATTTACTTGGGCCAGTTGATTCAGTCAGACAAGTGGTTATTTGAAAAGATTCTAATGACTCTGGGATAAGATGGAGAAGCTGTTGATCAGGTTAAATCATCTACCTAGCCCTGTGTACTGGCGTGCAAAACCAGGCAACTATTCACACTTTTCAAAGGAATAAATATGCTCCCCATACACAGAAGTGACAGTCTCCCGCTGCAGCCACAGATGAGATACAGGACAGCTTACTCTGACCAATAAATTTATGTGGGCTAGAGAGTCCATTCCTAGGCTGAGAACATGCTGGAACTGCAAGGAATTCTTGTGGCAGAATGAAATGAGATAAAGGAAAAAGCAAGAGACAGTTCTCCACCAGTCAGGAGACCAGAATTTGAGTCCTGACATAGCTGGTGACCAGTGTTGAGAACATGCTCAATCCATTTCTCTCAGTTTTTTAATCGCGTGCCTGGAAGTAATAATACTTGCCCTTTCCATTTCAAGGGCTGCTCTGATCCCCTGAAAGCAATCATACACATGAGAGTATGTCGAAAAATATAAAACACTATACAGATATGAAAGAATGTTCTGCTTTGGTCTCTCTCATGAATTAGTGAATGACATTAAGGACAAAGGATATACAAGAGAAGTTGAGCTACTGGTTCTTTAGATAAAAGGTTTTTTTAGGGAGAAGAGATTGTAAATTATTTGATTCCATTTAAACTTGATAAACATTTATTGAGCTCTCTATATGTATATAGGGCTTCCCGGGTAGCTCAGTGTTAAACAATCTGCCTGTAATGCAGGAGACACTGATTCAATCCCTGGGTCGAGAAGATCCCCTGGAGAAAGAAATGGCAACAACTCCAGTATTCTCCCTGGGAAATCCCATGGACAGGGGAGCCTGGCAAGCTACAGTCTATGGGGTTTGCAAAGAGTTGGATGTAATTTAGAGGCTGGGCATGCACTCACGTGTGTATGTAACATTATTATGGCTCTTACAGAGAACAGACAATATAAAGGTGGTTAGGTGTCCCTTCCATATTCAGATGAGCTTACTAAATGGAAAAAACACTGTGGAACTAGAAAGGTGCAAGTATTAATAAATTCACTGGCACTTTAACACAAGCATAATGAAAGGCACTTTTTGAGCAGAATCTGAAGGATGAATAAGAGTTTGGGAAATGGAGAAAGAACAGAAGAAACAATCACACTCAGTAAAGTAAAAACAAAAGAACAGGAATAGATATGTGAGTGTATTATAACAAGAAGGATGATGGAAGAAATGCTGACACCTTGGATGCAAGCAGGAAATGCCATGAGGAATTCAGTACATCAGGTGAGATTAGAGGCTCCTAAACACTTTGTTGTGTGCACCTACTAATCCACCTAGCAAAATACCAACACTTTGGTTCAGATATTTGAATTGCAAAGTCTAGTCTTTCCACAGGAGATGCTGTTGATCAGACTTTACACCTCAGCAGCCCTGGGGATGTCTGGCACCTCTCCACTTCCTAGAAAATGTTCAGAGCCAATGCATTCAAATTAGATATTACTTTGATCAAACTGCCATTGAGCTCAATAAAAGGTTCCTTCATGCTCTGTCATCCAACAAAACAGATAAGGATCAACCAAAAAACTACTTGTGAAGAGAATATTAGAGAACGGAACTTGAAAACAATTTCCAAAAGCCTATTGCCTGAAGGCATTGAAGGATTCCTTGGAAATTTTCTGAGCAGGTGGTGTGTCTGTACACAAGTGATTAAATTCATGTGCATAGTGAAATTATACAATTGAGACAGGCAGCAGAAATGAAAACCTGAGATAGTCATTATCAATATCAAATGGTTTATCAGAGTTGTCCCACCTTATATTTACATGGACTTCAGATCTGATCCTTTCTGGTAACCCTAGTTTAGTCTATATCTCCAAAACTTGAAAAAGAGTGATGAACCCCATTACATTTACAATTGGTGCCACTTCTATTAAAGAATTGTGATTTTACCAGTCCTTTGTACATAAATAACTTGACTTATTCAAAACAAAACTCTTCATCTTCACTGCAACTCCTGCCTCTGCCGCATTCTTAGAGTATCAGTCAGGACAGACTATGGTGCAGTAACAGTCCCAGTACTATATGCGCATATTGTCCTCACTCTGAGAAGTTAATGCTGCAACCACTGTTTGGAACATGACCTATCATTGTAGAACACAAAAAAGAAAAGTACTGAGAGTCTCTCCTGGCAATCAAATGCTTGGTCCTGAGTTGAAACCATTTTTCATCATGAAAGTCAAGCTTAAGGTCATATCATATATTTTATCAGTCTTAGTACCATTTTACATTGATAAAAATTCTCAAATTTTTGAATAGACTGGTATGAAATTATTTCTTTTCCAAATCATTTCTTCCCCAAATAGTATTTATGAAAACTAGTCTTTTCTTGTTCTTTTCACACCAGTTGTTTTACCCTAACAAGTAAATTGTCTATCATATGAACTCATATTTCCAGTCTGGGGCCTTTGTATACAAGGATTATATTTCTTAAAACTGCTTGAAAGGTGATTCTTCTGAGTCAAATCTATTGAAATTTCTTCAAAACTTCAAAGCCAATATTTCAACCACTTTTAACCTGAGTTCTAAGTTGCAAAACCATCTTCCTTATATTAAAATAGCAGAATTTTCTAAAATATTAAATGTATACACCTAAAACTTGCTTTTCATAAATTATATAACTAAGATTTAATATAGATTAAAAATATTATCAGACCCAAAGGAATATAGTTACAGAACAGATAGGAATGAAAGAAAAATGGTAAAATCAAAAATTTCTTAATTAAGTCAACTAGAGTGTAACTGATAAGTAGTAAAAGGTCAGTTCAAAAAAAATTTTTTTTGGCCTGGTCTAACATACTCAAAAGTTTATTTTTTGAAATATAAAAGAAGTTTTGTATCAAAACTTCAGGATAGAGAAAAACATCAGACATGGCCCCCACTTCCTAAAGTGGGATGAATAGCAGACATATTAATAAACGATAGAGGTGATTTCAAGTCTGAATACTTTGTTGTGTTCAAAAAGACACAGTTAGAAGTCTGATTCAAAATTTAAACTGGTTTAAGTGTATTGAAAAGAAACCAAAAAGGTGATAAAGATTTCAAATCATAAATCATAATATTTAGTAATCTATCCTTTATTACCAACTAAAATATTCCCCTACATCCTTCTGTAGAGAATCAGGGTGGGTCCATTCACTGCTCTGACCAACTAAAGTCAGAGTTTAAAGAGTTAAAGTTGGGGTAATTGATCCTATAGGGGATGGTCCTGACAATCATAGTAGGGAGTCTGAACCAAGGTGCTCACAGATCATGAATGCCCAGCCAGAAAACCCAGAATTGGTCAAAAAGTCTAAAGGAAGACTTTGGCTCGAGGTCAAAGACAGTATATTAAGACAATAGTAAGTCGTCTGTTGTAATGAGAAAGAAGAGAGGTTAGAAGCAACATAATGGGAGTTCCGGACTGTCTTGAATGGAAGCAAAATGCCATCAAATTTGTGCTTATTGTTAAAGAATATACTGAACTAGTTTAAAGTGAGAGATTTTGGTTGAACAAGCTTCTATAACATTTATTGATCTAGTAAGAATTCTTGTCTCAAGGGGAAAATATCTAAATATCTCTGGTATATCAAGTCAAATAATTGACTTAAAAAACATACACACCGAGGAAACCAGAATTGAAAGAGACACATGTACCCCAATGTTCATCGCAGCACTGTTTATAATAGCCAGGACATGGAAACAACCTAGATGTCCATCAGCAGATGAATGGATAAGAAAGCTGTGGTACATATACACAATGGAGTATTACTCAGCCGTTAAAAAGAATTCATTTGAATCAGTTCTGATGAGATGGATGAAACTGGAGCCAATTATACAGAGTGAAGTAAGCCAGAAAGAAAAACACCAATACAGTATACTAACACATATATATGGAATTTAGGAAGATGGCAATGACGACCCTGTATGCAAGACAGGAAAAAAGTCACAGATGTGTATAACGGACTTTTGGACTCAGAGGGAGAGGGAGAGGGTGGGATGATTTGGGAGAATGGGAATTCTAACATGTATACTATCATGTAAGAATTGAATCTCCAGTCCATGTCTGACGCAGGATGCAGCATGCTTGGGGCTGGTGCATGGGGATGACCCAGAGAGATGTTGTGGGGAGGGAGGTGGGAGGGGGGGTCATGTTTGGGAACGCATGTAAGAATTAAAGATTTTAAAATTAAAAAAATAAATAAATTAAAAAAAATAAAATTAAAAAAATTAAAAAAAAGACTAAAGTTGCTAATATTAACAATATAACATATCTAATAATATTGTAATCAAAGGAAGAGCTAAGTAACTAAGATTCAGTAGACAGGTCCAGACACCATAATAGCTAGGATTCATGGATCTTTATTCTAGAGCCTAGAATACTACCATTACCTTGACACAGCTCCAAGGGTCAAGTTTCTTTTCCTAGATCACTAAATTATGGCCAGTAGGTCAGAGTCACGTAATCCAGAAGGGCAATCAGTGTGGGCTAAATCACCCCAAGGGATGGCCACTATATTTTCTTAGTGTTCAAATACAGATGTGAAAGTAACATTTTGTTATATAGGAGCTGCATCCTAGCTCAAAGCCAAATGAAGTAGTTATTGTAAAGCACAGCACCTCTCAGATAGCTGAAGTTAAACAAGTAGATTGCCCTGTCCTTCTGCCCTTTTGAGGTGTTGCTGTAATGATTCTCTAAATAATGCCAATCTTTGTGCAGTAGCATTATGAAGTCATAAAATGGCACTGAGAGATACCTGGCTTTTCTGGATTCCAAGTACCAAGAACATTGTCTGCACACAGAGGCACTTAATATTTGTTGGATAATTTTAAACAATGAGGAAGTATTTTCTCTTGTAACTTCTAATTTCTAGAATAAAAACAGTCTTTTGATTGGACATTATAGGCAGTGAATACAAGTGTGTCTAGACTACCTTACAATGGTTAGCACATAATCAAATAAAACTCGTGATTGTCTACAGAGGTCTGAGTATTTCTGGATAAGAAAGTATATAAGAAAGTGTATCAGGTAAGAAGTCAAGATATCTTCTAGGATCCAAAGGAACCCCTGAGTCAGAGGTTAAGACACTGCTCTGTAGAGCAAGCAATCAGGGTAAAAATCAATTGCATGACAGTTTTATCCTTTATTGTATTTCAAATTGCCTAGAGCTTTACTCTAGAAGCATTCTTTTTGAAAATCCAATAAGATTATTAGTTCTATTCACATCCATGACTGTAGCACATATTTGACTTTGTTTCTGTACTTTATCAACAGCTGGCCTTTAGACACAAAGATCTTTTGCAGCAAAACACAATAAATAGTGACCGGAATAAGCAAGGGCTATAGGGTATAACCAATATAGTTAATGAACATTGCATTTTTGCTTCTGAACAACCTCTTGCAATGCCACAGTTTAATTCTCAACATACCCCAGAAAGAGAACAGCTCTCACTGTTCTCAGGGCATATTTATTAGGGATACAAAGAAGCTAAAGAAATTAAACCATTTTCTCTGCTATGAGAGAACAACAATGCCAAAAATCAAAGGGAACTGTGGTCAAAGCTCAAAGTCTGGGCAATTACCAAATACCCATAAACCTTGTTCTCACTCAAGGTCAAAATGTTTCCATTTGGGGAACCCTTTCTTGTTAAACTACTTTCAGAAAATGAAAATGAGTTAAGTTCCCCTAGGGAGAGATGCTTTTCTTCTGGAGCACATGGTGCCTACCCACAGGGAAGATGGTAATCAATTGGCTAAATTGCTTCTATTGTCCTCACTACTGCTCTTTTGAGTGGCCTCAAAGTTAACTCTCCCAAAAGGCATAGGTGACTAGATAATTGAGCAACAGCAGGGAATAGAGTACTTTCCCCATGAGGTATTTCTTAAAGGGATTTTGTGATCTACTTCTTCATAATAAGGGAATTCTAAAAACTTAGAAATTGAAGTTCTATTAAAAGCATTGATAATTCATTTAATCCAGCATTTTCCAATGCACTGACCTTCAGATTGTTTTTCATAGAACACATCCAGAGGAATATGTTGAATGCTTTGGAAAGTGCTCCTGTGAAGGACTGAGAGTGCCTTCTGGAGAGCATACAGCTGGTGCTCTATCTTGAAGCCATTGAGAGTCTGATCATTATTGAGTTACCTTTTAGAACTAAGATCTGCAGTGTGACTCTCTCGGTCCCTATCCCATCAGGCCTGCTATCATGACTCAGAGCCCAGCAAAATCTCAAATGGACTATGTGTAGCTATAGTGAAGCTAAACAGTTTCAACAGCATGTTTTCAAGGCTCAGAGATGTAAAATGTACAAGGAGAAAGCAACCTCATTTGAGAAAAGAAACGTCTGATTTGCTTCTGGGGAAAGCAAAAGAGACCAACAGTATGTGTGATCGATTTAAGTACTATACCCCACAATTGGAGCCCATCTAGCATATTAGCAAGCATCATTTAGAAAAAAGTAAGAGAAGGAGGGGGGAAAGGAAGAAAAGGAGAATGGGGTGAAGACAAGATAGGAAGGAAGTTGAGGAAAAGAAAAAAAAATCATTCAAAGAAGCCCACTGAGAAAACTTTTATAGCTTGAACTTAGAAAGGTAGATGTTTTGGCAATTGAACATTTGGGACATGAAAAGAGAAAGAGGTTTCATTTCCTGACATTGAGAGAACCATAGGTCCTTTCACCCCGGGAGATCTCAGTACTAAAATTCATCCACCCTACCAAGGCTTGGAACACTACTGAGGCTGAAGGGAGTGCTTCTATCCTATAGAGATAATGAGCCAATAAGGTTAATTTACAGAAGCGGGTCAGACTCACAAGGCTAGCTGGGAGTAGGCTTTCAGTGAGAGTCACACATTTTCAATGAGCTCAGTACAGCTTTTATGGGTTGCCCATCTGCAGAGTTATGTTCAATATGCAACTGAGTCCCGCCAAAACATTACACAATAGACGTACACTATAGATCATTACACAATAGATGCCCCCTCCTCCTTTTTTCTAAAGGATGCTTGCTAACATGCTAGATGGGCTCCAGCTGTGGGGTACAGTACATTACACAGGATTCTAAATAGAATCCTGCCTACTCACACAGCCCATATGCCATGTGGTTATCAGGGGTAAAAATGGGTATTTTGGGAGCATAAAATTTAAGAAGTGATTTTAAGTATTGACTTAATTTGTACTCCTTTCATTCAGGGCCCTGGATCTTGACTCTAGGCAGTGGGGCTGATTCTGTGGGAGGTCCCCAGACACAAGGCCTTCAGTACTGAGATCAATACATGCTCACTATGATGGTACCTACAAAGCCATCTTTTTCCTAACCATGCCCTTTTATGCCCACGATTCCTCTCAATCTCTGATCCAATCCATCAGCCATTTCTATTGGCTTTATGTTTAAAATATATTGTTTACTCAACTGCTTCCTACTGTTACAGCAGGCAGGTAGCTAGGTACCAGCAGAGAAATGGGGCAGGGGCCAGGTGGCAGGAAATCACGTATCTTGTAAACAGTAGGGTCCATGGGCAGACACAGGAAACAGGAACCAGCAGACTGACAGGAAACCACACATTTTAAATGATAAGGGTCGACAAAGGTGGAGAAAGGCAAGAATCTCCTGCTCCAAATGTAATCTGTTGCTCATTATACTCTTATCACAATAAAATTAGCCATGCAGACAAGAAGTACCCTCATGCACGGACGCCATAACACTTCTGTAAGTAAGTAAGTGAAAGTCTCTCAGTTGTATCCCACTCTTTGTGACTCTCCACCCACCCCCCCCACCCCAGACTGTAGTCCATGGAATTCTCCAGGCCAGAATACTGGAATGGGTAGCCTTTCCCTTCTCCAGGGATCTTCTCAACCCAGGGATCCAACCCAGGTCTCTCTCATTGCAGGTGGATTCTTTACCTATGAGAACAAATATCCCAAGTCCACTCAGGAAATCAGGGAAAATGACCCCCAAACTTCTCCTTTCCCAGTGAACATTGTGCCTCTTCCTCTTATGCCTCTCGTAACCAGCTTGCCAAAGAAACCCGGGGCAGCAGCTCCTCACTTCTCTGCCCATTCTCCCTCTGAGAGCATACCTTTGCTTAAATAAGCTTTTAGTTTACTTCTTAACCTTTCTGCTTTGTCTCCAAATTCTTCCTAGAAGAACCTCAAATTCACTGGGAAACCTACCATCCCTATTGCTATAATTCTAGTCCGAGTCACCACCATCTGTCTCTTGGACATCTGCAGTGAGCTCCAGTGATTTTTCTCATTCTCTGTTTTCTCACCACTCTTATCCCCAAGGTTCATTTGTTGATGGCCTCCATACACAGACAGCGAGTAGAGACTGGAGAAAGAAGCATTTCCTCCAGATTGGTAGGTGGCAGGTATCATGAGCGAAAGAGTATTTACTTACAAGTCTTGTCCTGGATGATTGGCAAGATGCGTAGATCTCAGCACACCTACAAGAATCTGACAATCTCTTCAAGTGAAAGTGAAGTCACTCAGTTGTGTCCAACTCTTGTGACCCCACGGAATGGAGCCTACCAGGCTCGTCCGTCCATGGAATTTCCAGGCAAGAGTACCGGGTGGGTTGCCATTTCCTTCTCCAGGGGATCTTCCTGACCCAGGGATCAAACCCGGGTCTCCCGCATTGCAGGCAGACACTTTACCATCTGAGCCACCTGACAAGTTTATAGCAAGGACTTAACTGGATTTAATCACTATACCATCCAGGTGATCTTAATAACACATTACTCTTAAGGCTGCATCCTCAAAAGTGGTTCCAGCTGTGGAAATGGTGGGCTGAGTGTACTTTCAAGAGAGGTAATAAGGATCCTAATTGCCCAGGTCTCCCATAACCTTCCAAGGTCATTCTCCAAACAACCAAACAGTTTTATGTCAACCCCTATCTCTTCCCTTCCCTCCCATGACTTCCTATTGCAATTAGAGTAAAATAAACAGCATTTTCAAAGCCTAGGGTATCCCAGCTTCTGCCCATTTCACTTAGTTAAACCCCTGCAGTGTCCTCACTTCATGTTGATGTTAGTTGCTCAGTTGTGTCCGACTCTTTGCAACCCCATGGAATGTAGCCCACCAGGTTTCTCTGTTCTTGGAATTCTCTAGGCAGGAATACTGGAATGAGTAGCCATTCCCTTCTCCAGGGGATCTTCCTGATCCAGGGATTGAACCTAGGTTTCCCACTTCGCAGGCAGATTCTTTACTGTCTGAGCCACCAGGGAAGCCATTACTTGCTATCTTCTAGCCTCACTGGTCTTCACTTTGTCCCTGGAGTTAAGTTTATTCTCTTCCAAGGCATTTGCTCTTGTTCATCTCTCTGCTTGGATTATTTTTGTCTGCAGGGATCCATATGACTGCCTTCTATTCATCTTTCAGGTTCAAGTTTAAAACTCATTTCCTCAGGTAGGGCTTCTCTGAACATCACTACACCTATTCCTGCCATTGCTCTTACCTAAAACATTTTTATGTTTATTGTGAGACTGTTCAATTGACATGTAAGCTCCATGACTGCAGAAACCTGGTCAACTTATTTACTGATGTATTTTCAGGGCATAAACACTGGTTGATACAAAGCAGGCACTGTTAAAAAAAAAAAGTGTTTCTTAAACAGATGAATGAAAAAATGATGCTTGGACTGTAGCTCAACTCAGTCAGATCTTGCAACCACAGGAATCCCAAACTAACCATGACCTTCTAATAGAGTTGATGCTCCAGTCTCTCTTCTTATTCTTCCTTGTATGTGACTGACAGGATGCCTACCTGATTGAAGCTTAGCTAGCACATGTTATTTTCTCTGCAAAGAATATCAGCCTTCTTGCACCAGACAGCACTATGGCACTATGCTTGGGGGCCATTTTGAACAGAGAAATTACCCCAAAAATGCCCCCCAAATGTAGCACTAAATATACTGCAAAACACACACACACACACACACACACACACACATTTGCAATATGAACACTAAAACAAGGCAGCAGCGTAGCTCCTGTTCACTGACCTCAGTTGGGAATGAGTTTATCCAACGATTAGAATTTTTTGCTAATCTGCCATTTGCTACAAAAGCACTGGGAGCTGATTGAGAGATTACAAATAACTTTTAGCACACAGGCAAATCTGAAAACAGAGGATCCACAGATATTGGATATCAACTGTATTAGACACTCCCTTACTAAAACTGCTGCCAGCACTCTCTTGCCGGCTTTTTCTCCACTCCTCATTGCCTCACCCTCTTACCATCTTGCTGGTTTATTTCAGCTCCCTTCAATTTCCCATCTTATTTTCTCATCCAATTCTCCTAGACTACACCTCTGGTATAAATTCTTGTCATTCTGCTATGAGAAGTGGTATATCCAAGGCAATCCTTCAAGAGATGCATCTAACAAATGATTACACAAAATCAGCCATAACTCTAAGATTACAGCCTTTCCTGTTACATATTGTCTTAGTTTTCTAAGGTTACCACAGCATAATAACACACATGGGGTGGCTTAGAACAACATAAATTTTTTGTCTCACAATTCTGGAGGCTGAAAGTCCATAATCAAGGTGATGGCAGGGCTGTGTTCCCTCTGAAACCTCCTGGAGAAGATCTGTCCTTGCACCTTCCTAGCTTCTGGCGGTTTTCCAGCCAGCCTTGTGACTCCGTGGCTGGCAGTTTCAGCACTTTAACCCCTTCCTCCATCATCAGCTGGCATTCTCCCCACATGTGTCCCTGCATGTCTGACAACTTTTCTTCATCTGGGTGAAGGAAGGCCAGTGAGACTGGTAGATCTTGCAACTGGGGAATATTCTATCAAATTTCTGAGATGTGTGAGTATAGGCAGTCAGGAGGCATTATACATTTCCACGCACTAAAGTGTTACGCACTTGGGAACAGTTTACAATGACAGCTAACTTTCTGCTCTGTTGCCCCATTTAAGGATTATTTCACCACTTAATGGTGCCCTCATCTGAAGGTGGCTTCCCCAATGGCTCAGCTATAAGGAATCTGCCTGCAATGCAGGAGACAGGTTCTATCCCTGGGTCAGGAAGATCCCCTGAAGGAGGAAATGGCAACCCACTCCAGTATTCTTATCTGGAAAAACCCACAGACAGAAGGTTGTGATGGGCTACAGTTCATGGGGTTGCAAAGCATGTTAATGAGCTATACTCCAATATAAAATAAAAAGTTTAAATGGTAAAAAAAGAAAGAAAGAAAAGAGTAGGAAATATTTGTTAAATTCTCTCTCAAACACAATAATCACCCACCCCCCTTCACTAAGAACTCAATTCTCTCCAAAGGGTCAAGCCTCGGCAGCTAAATTTGCAGTATCTGACACTCCTTGAGCATATTTGACTGGACAAGGTATACCCTAGGCTGGATCACTAACATTACCTCTGCCAGAAGTTTATTGAAAGAGAGATGCGGGTTCCTGCTAGTTAGTTGAATTGACAACAGCTAAACTTGGCAGCTGTAAGAAAATGATCTCCCATTATATGCCCAGAGAAGCAGAAAGAGAAAAATCAAATGGACTTGAAAGGGGAAACCACCATGAGAAACAATGAGTTCCATAGAAAGAAAGATCAAGACAGTTTCTACCTCACAGCCTGACAATTTTATTTCAATCCTACTGGAGTCTCAAGGATACTTTTTGCCGCAGTGCTCCATGGGACACACCTGTGTCAACACCTGTGTACAAGCATTTCCTCCTCTTTACACTAGTTTAATTTACTTCTGTTTCTGCAAATATGTAATCTTCATTAAAATGAAACTCAGTTAGACCTTTCCATCATTTGTCAGTCTTCTGGATATGACAGTTGAGCTACTAACATGATTCTAAAAGGAGAGAATTTCTTTAATCTCCCATAAAACTTATCTGCCCAGCAATGGTGATATGTAAATAATTCACCTGCAATATTTTAATCATATGAGACAATGATTCCTGACCCACATGATCAAACTGACACGGGTACTTTGTCTCCTTACCACTTTTAATGAAATATGCACTTCTTATAACATAGCATTAAGAAATTTATGGTCAACCCTTCAGTTGTGGCTCAGTGGGTAAAGAATTCACCTGCAATGTGGGAGACCTGGCTTCAAAACAGCCCCTGGGTTGGGAAGATCCCTTGGAGAAGGGAAAGGCTACCCACTCCAGTATTCTGGCCTGGAGAATTCCATAGACTGTATAGTCCATGGAGTTACAAAGAGTCAGAAATGACTGAGCGACTTTCACTTCAGTTTAGCACACTGCAGGTAAAACTGATTTCTATGTACCTACAACATATTTCTATATTGCTTTTTTTATTTTTCCAATAGGATACCAACTTGTTTCTACCTCTGCTAGAGGCTCAGTTCAGTTCAGTTCAGTCACTCAGTTGTGTCCGACTCTTTGTGACCCCATGGACTGCAGCACACCAGGCCTCCCTGTCCATCACCAACTCTCAGAGTTCACTCAGACTCATGTCCATTGAGTCGGTGATGCCATCCAGCCATCTCATCCTCTGTCGTCCCCTTCTCCTCCTGCCTTCAATCTTTCCCAACATCAGGATCTTTTCCAATGAGTCAGCTCTTCGCATGAGGTGGCCAAAGTATTGGAGTTTCAGCTTCAACATCAGTCCTTCCAATGAACACTCAGGACTTATCTCCTTTAGAATAGACTGGTTGGATCTCCTTGCAGTCCAAGGGACTTCTCCAACATCACAGTTCAAAAGCATCAATTCTTCGCTGCTCAGCTTTCTTTATAGTCCAACTCTCACATCCATACATGACCACTGGAAAAACCATAGCCTTGACTAAACGGACCTTTGTTGACAAAGTAATATCTCTGCTTTTTAATCTGCTGTCTGGGCTAGTCATAACTTTCCTTCCAAGGAGTAAGCATCTTTTAATTTCATGGCTGCAATCATCATCTGCAGTGATTTTGGAGCCCAGAAAAATAAAGTCAGCCACTGTTTCCACTATTTCTCCACCTATTTGCCATGAAGTGATGGGACCAGATGCCATGATCTCATTTTCCTGAATGTTGAGCTTTAAGGCAACTTTTCAGTCTTCTCTTTCACTTTAAGGCTAGAATACCTTAAAAACCTTAACTTTTACGTTAAGTCCCATTTAACATTAAGTTCCATTAAACAAAGGTTTAACAGTTTCACCCAAGTTGTCATTTCACATTGACATTAAACTTAATGAGTTTCAGCTGACATCATGTCTTCTAAAAACACAAACCTTATGTTCTGTTTATCATTACCTTCCTTTTTAATAATGTGTTTAAGGTTTCCTAATATTTTATGTCAGATATGATATACTTACCCTGGAACATTTTTATCTTTATAGCCCTCAGGAGCTCACATCTAAAATGCTGTGATCATGCTCTACAACAGAGGTATTCATTCTTTCATTTATACTCCAAATTTTGTGGAACATTCTCCAAAGGTGATGTTTTTGTGAGGCACTGATCTTGCCTTCAAGAATCTAATAGTAGGAAAGCTAAAATACATACACTTATTAATCTGATTTAGTTAGAAAACCATACGTATCTTAAGAGAGAGCATTCAGAGACCAAGATAGCCTTACTTCTGGGTGAATAGATTAGGAAATATTTTGTGAAAGAATAAAATTGGAAATATGAGAAATTGAGAAAAGATAACATTGCAAACACAAGAAAGGTAAAAACTGAAAAATGTTGCACAAAGTATTCATTTTCTTAGCATTTTTAAAATTAAAAAGGCATATTTTCTTTTAAATCCAGCTAAAATATATGTCCTTTTTGTTTTTACTGATGGCTTATTCTTTTAGCAGTCCTGCATTTATCAGCAAACCCCATGTTATTTTCATCTTTGCTTTTGACCTTCCCTAAGATAATCATCAGAGAAGGCAGCGGCACCCCACTCCAGTACTCTTGCTTGGAAAATCCCATGGCTGGAGGAGCCTGGTAGGCTGCAGTCCATGGGGTCGCTAACGACTGAGCAACTTCACTTTCACTTTTCACTTGCATGCATTGGAGAAAGAAATGGCAACCCACTTCAGTGTTCTTGCCTGGAGAATCCCAGGGACAGGGGAGCCTGGTGGGCTGCCGTCTATGGGGTCGCACAGAGTCGGACACGACTGAAGCGACTTAGCAGCAGCAGCAGCAAGATAATCATAGGGCTTCCCAGGTGGTTCAGTGGTAAAGAATCTGCTTGCCAAGCAGGAGACATGGGTTCAATTCCTGGGTCAGGAAGATTCTCCGATGAAGGAAATTGCAACCCACTCCAGTATTCCTGCCTGAGAAATCCCATGGACAAAGGAGCCTGGCAGCCTATAGTCCATGAGGTCTCAAAGAGTCAGGCATGACTGAGCAACTAAACAACAGCAAGGTAATCATAAGTCTTCCCATAGTCAAAAGGCCAGCCAGCCCTTCAAAGTCAACATGTATGTTGTAGTTTTCCCTGTGCATGCATGCTTAGTCTTGTTCACCTCTGTACTATCCCATGGACTGTAGCCTGCCAAGCTACTCTGTTCATGGGATTTTCCAGGCAAGAATATTTGCATGGGTTGCCATTTCCTCCTCCAGGGGATCTTCCTAATGCAGGGATTGAACTGAGTCTCCTGCAGTTTCTGCTTTGGCAGGCATATTCTTTACCACTGAGCTACCATTTCATCCCTTTACCAGTTTGTAGAACTTGTTGCTAAGCCTTCCAATTCCCAGAACATTTTTCAGAGCAAATAACTGTCCATCCTTCATGTCTGCCATGTCTTTCAATGTCTGTCCTACTCATGAATAAGCCCAAATGAGTAGAATCCCACTGTGAATCAGTATTCAGCAAAAGAAGATCTCAATGTAGAAAAGTATGTTTCCCATTGAAAGACATTGTTTATACCCAGAGTACTGGGGAGACAATCATTTAAGCTCAAGAAAGAATTTGACTAATCTGTCATTTCATGTGCATGTTGCTTCCAAGTGATAAAAAAAAGTCCCACTTGATATTTTATAAGTCTGACTTGAGTACTAGCAAGAAATCTAAGAAAGAGGATGACTGTATTCCCAAGTTTAAGTTATATGAAATAAAATGTCTTACCTCCTGAAATCTGTAGCACTTCAGGGACCAAAAGGATGGGTAGTTCTTACCAAGCAGAAGCAAATTCTTATTAGTTTATGTGTAAACTTATTCTTTAGACCAGGTAGGAGGAAGTTATTCAGTTCTCCATTCAAGGAAGAAACACATGGGAAGCTGGTATTTCATCCACTTTTTTCTTCTGTTCTGTCATCCTGTTTAGAGGTGAAACAGCATGCATTATTATGGATGCACTTTTTTGTTAGCTGGAGAGTCATCCCTCATCAACACTCAAACTGCATCCTTTCCATCTGAGGCAGATATCTAAAAGAGACTCCCTCACCAACGCGAACTTCCAATGAAAACACTGATGAAAATACACAGTAGTTGCACAGATATGAAAAGAGAAGAATGGATATGATTACCTAAAGGGAACAAGGATTTCCCTTTCTGGCACGAGAAGAGGCTGGGTCAACTGACCTCAGCAGACCCGTTCACAAACCTTGAACTGCCCTGGAAAATGAATACTTGCTGAAATTTCAGTTAAGACTAGGGCTGTAATCCTGACCTGCAATGGAAGATTCTGTCATTGTTAACCACACAAAGACATCTAGCTAAGTGAGTAACAGGGAACTGACGTCCAGTTCAGAGGCCAAGACATGCTTCCAGAAGAAGTAACATGTTTTTCTAATTCACACAGAAGGATTCTCCTCTCAGAAACCATGGATCTGAAGGACTTGGCTTTCTCGGATGGAGTGCTTCTCCTAATTCCCACAGAGGCATGATATGGGCAAGAATTGTCCTAGAGACAAATACCAAAGTAAAGCTTTTAGTCTCTTATTAAGGGATGCATGCATGCATGCTAAGTCGCTTCAGTCATGTCCAATTCTTTATGACACTATGAGCCTGCCAGGCTCCTCTGTCCATGGATTCTCCAGGCAAGAGTAGTGGAGTGGGTTGTCATGCCCTCCTCCAGGGGATTTCCCCGACCTAGGGATCCAACCTGCATCTCCTGTGACTCCAACATCACAAGTGGATTCTTTACCATTGAGCCACGAGGGAAGCCCTATTAAGGGATAAATAATACTAAATACAAAGTAGAAATAGTATAATGTCTTAAGCATTTACCATGCACCTGGCATTCTGTTAGTTGCTTTCTTGTAATCTATTAAACTCTTCCATAAACTTTATAAGGTAGATGCCATTACAAAATACCTTCTTAAACATCTTCCATATACTGACATCCTCCACTGCCTCAGGAAAACATACTGAACAATGTTTATCACACACTGAATATTTGTAACCACCAGGCCATTCTTTAATACTAAAGAGTGCTGAAAAGTATTCTTCATCGTGAGTTTGGGTTTTTCGCTACCAAGAATCAGTTGAGTTGGAGCCTGAAACTTTTAAGGTCAGTTGTCATTCTTTTGAAATTATGCTATTTTAATAACTTGTAAATCAAAAAAAAACCTTAAGAAAAATAATTGTTTTCTATAAAATTAAGTGGATTCTTTTGGGAGTTGAATAAAGATGGCTCAATAGAAAGAAATTCTCTTGAATTATTTGCTTGTGCAACCACTTTAGCATCAGAAATAAAAATAAAGAAAGATTTCAGACAGACTACTTCCCAAGTATCTGTTCTTGCTCCTTTGAAAGAAACTAAGGCTGAAAATCATAGATGAAACATAGTAGGAATGGTTTATGTAAGACCTCACAGAAGCCCAATCAGCAGACCTGTACTAAAAGAAATCATTCAGCTATTGGCAAATGAGTATGTGTTTAAGTTATACTCAAAAACTTCAGTTTGCATACATCACTTTTTGTGATTGCTCACTTTACCTTTTTAAGAGAGTTTCTACCATATTATTAACATTAGGCATGATGAAAATGTCAGCTTGTTTTGCGAGTTGTGAAAAAAATCATAGTCAAGATATTAGTTATTGCCTGTTGCTTATCCTTCTATCCCAAACAGAGCACAAGCAAATGTATTTAAACTTACGAACTTTATACAGCCCTTTGTATAACTTTATGGCGTTACATAGTGTATATACTGTTTATATACTGTCAAATCTAGTGCAATATATATTTGTGGATGGAAATCAGGAAGGGAGATATACTGAGAGAATTTTAATTAATCTTTTATAAGATAAGAAAATTAAAATGTCACCAAAAGATTGTGAACTATAAGAACAAATAACATGCTGGTCGCAAAACATAGTGGTAGATAGCCAACCTGATCTTAACTAATTTTGATCTTTCAGGATCAGTTGATATTTACCTTTTTAAAATATATTTTTATCATTGTTTGTTCAATACATTTAAAATTTTTAAAAATACAGGCTGAAAAACCACTTAAGATGTTCAGATAATAACTTTTATATACCAAGTATTTTAAAATTTCATTGTCATTACAGGAATCACATTATTTCAGACTCTGCTATTTAAAATGTGTAATTATTCAGGCATAGACTAGTAAATTGTATACTTGTAAATTCAAGGATTAAAAAAAGTCAACTTTCAAAGCCAAAGAATAATATGAAAAAGAATTACAGGGAAAAATATTTATCTGATTTAAACGAATTCCTTAAAGCTAATAGAAGCATCTATCTGCATAAAAGTAATCAATAGTATAAATGAAATTCATTGTCTTCTGTTCTTTAAATCTGGTTCCTTAGCAGGTTCCATGCAATTCTTTCTTAATCTAGATTAGGTTACCTAAAAGTAATAAAATTCATTTCAAAAGTATAATTTTAAGTTTTAATCGATTAAAAATGTCCTTCTATCTATTTCAGGCAGTTCTCATTTTTTTCTCTTTTTAATTTTTATTCAGTCAGTTCAGTTCATTCACTCAGTCATGTCCAACTCTTTGGGGTATAATTAATTTAAAATACCATGTTAGTTTCAGGTGTATAGCAAGGAAATCAACTATACATATACGTATATCCACTCTTTCTTAGATTCTTTTCCCATACAGGCCATTACAAAGTATTAAGTAGAGTTCTGTGTGTTATACAGTAGGTCCTTATTAGTTATCTTTATATACAACAGTGTGAATGTGTCAATTCCAATCTTTTGTATATAATACACAAGAAGGATAATCATTTATCTCATCATTCATATACTCAATGAGCATTTATTAAGAGCCTACTGTTTTCCAAATATGTACTTATATATTCAGTGAGCATTTCTTAAAAGCCTATTATTTTTCCAAATCCTTTGCTAGGCACTGTGAATATAGCAAAGAATAAACGGATGTGACCCATCTTATATTCCACTGGAGACACAGAAAAATAAACAGCAAGATAAAGAAGTGACAAGTGCCCTATGGTGAAAATAAATGTGTGAGGTGATATGGAGTTATTTCAAACTGAATAATCAGAAAACAGTTTTCTGAGGAAGAGATATTTAAACCAAGACTATGTAGTCACCAGGAGCCAGCCATTCAAACATCTGGTGAAAGCATTCCAGGCAAAGGAACATGGAATAAAGGCAGAGAGATAAGCAGGGAGAAGATCATGGAGAGCTATGTAAGCTAAGAATTTGAGTTTTATTATAAATGTGTTGTTGTTGTTCAAATGCTAAGTTGTATCTGACTCTTTATGACCCCATGGACTGCAGCACACCAGGCTTTTCTGCCCTTCACTATCTCTGGGAGTTTACTCAAATTCATGCTCATTAATCTCATCCTCTGCCACCCTCTTCTTCTTTTGATTCCAATCAATTGTAACTGCAGTTGTGTGTAATTGGAGATTTTAAGGAGATGAGAGAATATGATTCCAAATGTCTTACACATACTCTGTAAAGACTGGTTTACCAAAGGCACAGTTTAGGGAGGAAGTGAACAAACAGTGGAAACAGTGAAATCAGTTAAGAGGCTATTTCACTTGTCATCATGACACTAAATGGTAGCACTGGAGAAATAAAAGAGCAGACAATTTGGGGACATTTTAAAGGAACAGTCTATAGAACTTAGAGATGTTTGTCAGAAATGAGGGAAAGAGAGGAACAAAGATTGACTCCTCTGGTTTGGGGTTGAGATACTAAATATTAATAGCATTCACTTAGATGGGAAAGACTGGGAAACAATTAAGTTGGGATGGAGGACCAAGACCTCTGCTTTGAATGCTTAATAACTGAGATATTTAAGTATCTAAATAGATAACTCATAGAAAGTTGAGGCTTAGAGAAGAGATTGAGGTAAAAATAAGCCTTAGGATTCATCAGCAAAGAGACTGAATTTAAAGACATAAAATTGGAGGAAATTGCCTAACAACAGGACATACAGTAAAAAAGAAAAATGGTACCCACAAACAAGATGTATGGCATATCATTGTTTAAAAGTTGTGCAAAGACATTGAAGAGAAGCAGAAGTCATTGGTAAAAGAGAAGCAGAGTCACAAGGGAAAACAAAAACCAACAAAATGTATTACCATAGAATCCAGAAGAAGAAAAAATTCCAAGGAGGAGGGTGTCATCTACTTTGTCAAATGCTGTTGACATCTAGTAAAGTGAAGAGAGAAAAGCAGACACTGACTTTAGAAAGATAGTGAATTGTTTTCAGATACAAAATATGATGAACAATTTTAGTAGAATGGTAGTTGTGGAAGTCAGATTAACAAGAGTTGAAGGAATGATGAAAGTGGAGGAATACAGAGTATACAATGGATAATTCAAGAAATTTTGCTATTAAAAATGGAAACAAAATGAGGATATAGTTGAAGTGGGACAAGATGTCAAAATAAATAGAATATAAAAGATCCGTTCCTCAATTTAGTTCTGACTACTATCAACTGGTGTGACCTTGGGAAAACTGCATAATTTTTATAAATCTCTATAAAATGAGTTCTCTTATCTGTACCTCACAGAGTTTCTATAAATTTAATTTTGATTATATATAGATATATATATACATACATATACATATATAAAGTTCTTTGTATAATTCCAGGATTGTGTCAAGCACTCTTTTATAGTAATGTTGTTTTTATTATTTTCCTCTTTTCCTTCTGTGAAACTGCTGTTAAAGTATATTTTCCTCTCTGTCTTTAGCATCTCTTACAAAAGCCATCAAACTTAAAAATACCATTAACGTATCTATCAATACTGGTTAAAGAGAGCATGTCTCTTATTATTAAGACAAAGAAGACTTAAGTAACAGTATGATACTCATTTTATATTTACTTCTAAAATGACGAGGTCAATTTAACATTCAGTTAGAATTACTACATAATCTCAAATTTTAGTTGTATCTCTACTTTGTCAATAGATTTTATTTTTGTAATTATTTAAGCATATATACATATATGACACATATATATGTGTGTCAAAATATATTTGTCCTTAATTGAATTAATTATAATTTATGGCTAGTTTTAAGAATTCCAAAGATAATAATTAGAGAATCTAAGAGCTATCTTTCAAACATCAGCCATAAGTCTAGTTAGCCCTAGAATGAATTTTGATATTCTCTTAAGTTAAAGTCCTTAACAAAGTCCTCACAAAATTAAAGTCAAGCAAATATGTGTAATAAGAAATTTAACTATTAATTTCTTCATTTCAGGGTGGAGATCAAGACTTTTTGTGTTTCTTTGGAATTGCATCTAAAACCTCAAAAGAAACTCACCAAAAACATGCCTCTAGAACTTACCGAACCATCATCCCTACGCAACCCTCTGTCTACCTATTCAAGTAAAAGTCTAAGGAGTTTAAGGAATTTCTCCAAATAGCAGTAGTTATCCACTAAAAGAAATAATGCAACTGGAAGAGGGTATTTCCGCAGACAATTGAAGAGATGCTTAAGAGAAACCACTCCAAGAGACTGCAGTTGCTGGCATTTTCTAAAATTCCACATAGTATCTTTTTTAACATCAACCAATTCTCTAATTATCTGACACCAACTGGTTGCTCTGCATTTCAAATCTTATACCAACTACCCAGATGATGCAGACCCCACCCCACAAAACTTCCCTTATTTCAAATGCCAGCTGAAAATGGGTGTCCAGGCTACCCACACTTTTGCCCAGATAAGTACAAATTCAAGGGTCATTACAACTTCATCTTCAGGTTTGATAATTCAGTAGAATGATTCACAGAATTCAGAAAAGTACTTTACTTACAAAAACCAGTTCATTATAAAAGATAACTCAGAAACAGCCGAATGGTAGAGATGCACAGGGGAGAATAGAGGGGGAGGGGGTGCAGAGCTCATGCCCTCTTTGGGCACACCAGCCTGCCAGCACAGTGATGGACTCACCAACCTGGAAAGCTCCCTGACTCCTGTTGTAGCTAATAAATGGAGTTTTCATTAAGTGGGCATCTAAGTCATTGGCAATTAATTACTCATTTTCTAACCCCTTTCTCATCCCCAAAACTGGGGCAGGGGAGGCTGAAAGTTCTAACACTCTAATTATGCAATTGGTTTTTTGGGGTGACAAGACCCTATCCTGAAGCTATCTAGAAGCCCACTCAGAGTAACTTTATTAGCAGGCCTGTGTGCATGGTAAGTTGCTCAGTCATATCTGACTCTTTGCAACCCTATGGACTGTGGTCTGCCAGGTTCCTCTGTCCATGGGATCTCCGGGCAAGAATACTGGAGTGAGTTGCCATGCCCACCTCCGGGAGATCTTCCTGACTCAGGGATTGAACTCACCTCTCCTTTGGCTCTTGTATTGCAGGTGGATTCTTCACCACTGAGCCACCAGAAAAGCCCCCTTTTTTAAGCATATGCAACATTAAATTGCAAAAAGCTCTATGCTGGGAACTGGGGACAAAACCAGATATTTACTTTTCATTGTATTGCACTTCAAGAAAGGCAACCTAGCAGGTTATCCCCCTTGGATATTTACAGTGACCTGATAACTGTCCTCAGGCTGCTTCCACAAAGAGGCAGCTTCTAGCAAAGCAGAGAGGATGCACTGAGCTTTAGTTCTTTCAATATTTGCTAGAAACTTCCTTTAAAAAAAAAAGAAAGGCAAGAATTAACCTAGATCATTTGAGCATGTAAAGCAGAGTTTGTTCTTTTTATTTATTTATTTATTTATTTTTATTTTTATTTATTTTTTAAATTTTTTTTTAGTTATTAATTTTTTTAATTTTAAAATCTTTCATTCTTACAGGTGTTCCCCAACATGAACCCCCCCTCCCACCTCCCTCCCCATAACATCTCTGTGGGTCATCCCCATGCACCAGCCCCAAGCATGCTGTATCCTGCGTCAGACATAGACTGGCGATTCAATTCTTACATGATAGTATACATGTTAGAATGCCATTCTCCCAAATCATCCCACTCTCTCCCTCTCCCTCTGAGTCCAAAAGTCCATTATACACATCTGTGTCTCTTTCCCTGTCTTGCATACAGGGTCGTCATTGCCATCTTTCTAAATTCCATATATATGTGTTAGTATACTGTATTGGTGTTTTTCTTTCTGGCTTACTTCACTCTGTATAATCGGCTCCAGTTTCATCCATCTCATCAGAACTGATTCAAGTGAATTCTTTTTAATGGCTGAGATTGTGTATATGTACCACAGCTTTCTTATCCATTCATCTGCTGATGGACCTCTAGGTTGTTCCATGTCCTGGCTATTATAAACAGTCCTGCGATGAACATTGGGGTACATGTGTCTCTTTCCATTCTGGTTTCCTCAGTGTGTATGCCCAGCAGTGGGATTGCTGGGTCATACGGTAGTTCTATTTGCAATTTTTTAAGGAATCTCCACACTGTTCTCCATAGTGGCTGTACTAGTTTGCATTCCCACCAACAGTGTAGGAGAGTTCCCTTTTCTCCACACCCTCTCCAGCATTTATTGCTTGCAGATTTTTGGATTGCAGACATTCTGACTGGTGTGAAGTGGTACTTCATTGTGGTTTTGATTTGCATTTCTCTAATAATGAGTGATGTTGAGCATTTTTTCATGTGTTTGTTAGCCATCCGTATGTCTTCTTTGGAGAAATGTCTATTTAGTTCTTTGGCCCATTTTTTGATTGGGTCATTTATTTTTCTGGAATTGAGCTGCATAAGTTGCTTGTCTATTTTTGAGATTAGTTGTTTGTCAGTTGCTTCATTTGCTATTATTTTCTCCCATTCAGAAGGCTGTCTTTTCACCTTGCTTATATTTTCCTTTGTTGTGCAGAAGCTTTTAATTTTCATTAGATCCCATTTGTTTATTTTTGCTTGTTCTTTTTAAAATTGATTATTTATTCATTCAATATGGATTTTTTTTCAACCACCAAGCCAAATACTGTTCTAGTTGTGCTGAATACAACTGTAAGCAGAACAAAGCCCCTGCTTTGTTCATAGACCACACATTGTAATGGAGTAGGAGTAAGCACATATATGTAACAGTGTATGTAATAGTTTCAAAGGAAAGTGCTATGAAAAAGCAGGATAAGAGTACAGGGACTTGGGTAGGGAGGTGAGGTTATTCTAGAGAAGTTCTCATTGTAAGGTTGACATTTGAGCAGAGATGTGAGGGAAGTGAGGAAGCAAGATACATGAAAATCCAGTGAACTTATTTTGCTATTCCTTAAAATATGAATGAATATGGGAACTTTAAAATAACTAAAGAAGAAATTCAGGTTTAAATAATGATATTCTAAAGCAGACACGGAGAGTTTGGGTAGTCTAATTATCTAATAAGCATGTCTTGTTTACAATTTACCAGCAACCTTTCTTTGTGTAGCAATCTTAACAAAAATAAAGGAAATATATCCAATTTCTCTATCTTTCACACACACTAATGCTTTAAAAGAACATACTTTTTTAATCATGCAAACTGTATATTGCCTTCTAATCAATATGTGGAAATCAATGATGTAATGATACCTAATGAGATTTGAGGGATGCAGTGCTTCCTCTTGTTCTTTAAATGTGAAAGTTTGAATTACGTGGATCAATAGACAATGATCTAAACTGCCCTTTCTTGCAGACAAAAGGGTATATCCAACTAATAAACTAGGTTATGCAGGCACTTGGTGCAATCACTTTCTCTTTTAAAACCAGTGAATAGTTTGCTAATCTTTCTGTTATGACATTTCCTTTATCTGAATTATAGTCAATTCTGGATTTGACTTTTGACCACTAGCACACTGTCTGCTACTTTACAACAGGAACTGTACTTTAATTATTATTTTACTCTTTACCCAGCAAGGATTTTCACATAGTAGGTAGAAATAACTGTTTGCTTCCTATAATTTTAAATTCTAGTTTTAATAGATAATATATTTTAATTGTTCAACAATCAAAATCATATAAAAAATTATTCATTGAGAGGTTTTACTCACATCTCTATCCACCCTTGACCACTCCCCCACTATACCCAAAATATAACAACTCCCTTTAATTTTTCAGTGTTTACATGAATGTACACAAATATAAATAAATAACTTTAAACTCTTATTTTCTCCAACTCTTACACAAAGATAAAAATAGCTCTATACTGCTTTGCTTTTGACATTTTTCTAATTTAATAACGTGTCTTTCTGTAACCAAATGTCTTTATGCTTTTTATTGCATAGTACTCTGTTGTGAAGCTACATTTCTACCATCCTAAACTATATTGTAATGAATAACCTTTGCTTTGCAGTAGGCAGAATTCTAAGATGACCACCGAGTGATCCAAACCCTTACATAATCCCCCAGCCCTTGAATGCAGAAGACACCTGTGTATATATATGATGGACTATCACTCTCTTGATTAGCATGTTCTGTGGCACAGCTGACTGGAGAAAGAAATTACCCCAGATAGGCCTGATCTGGTGCTTCCTTGGTAACTCAGTGATTAAAAATCTGCCTGCCAATGCAGGAGACCCAGGTTCAATCCCTGGGTCCAGAAGATCCCCTAGAGAAGAAAATACAACCCACTTTGGCATTCTTGCCTGGGAAATCCCATGAACAGAGGAACCTGGTGGGCCATAGGGTCCATAGGGTCCATAGGGTCCATAGGGTCCATAGGGTCACATAGGGTCCATAGGGTCACATAGGGTCCATAGGGTCACACAAGAGTTAGACACAACTTAGCAACTGAACAACAACAGGCCTAATCTAGGTAGGCTTTGAAGGAAGAAGTTCAAAACAAAGTAAAAAATATTCCACAGCTAATTTTGAAAAAGCAGGGGGACACATGTCGAAGATCATAAGCAACTTCTTAAAATGATAACAGACTACCACCCCCAGTCAGCAAGAAAATGGAGACCTCAGTGGTACAGCAGCAAGAAATTGAATCCTGCCAAGGACCCAAAGGAAATTGGAAGAGGGTTCTGAGCCCCACATGATAAGATAGCCCAGCCAGCATCTTAACTCTGTAACACCCTGAACAGAGAAGCTAGTTATATCACAGCTTGACTTCTGACCTCCAGAAACTGTGAAATGGTACATTTTGTTGTTTTAAGTCTTTCAAGTCTGTGATATTTTGTTATATGACTCCACTTTATTAGAGTTCTCAGGCTGATCTTGCTTGGTTAATTTTTTATATATATATAAACTTTTAAAAGTTTTTATAGTTCTAGAAAACTAAAACTATGGCATTTTTAAATTGACTTAGGGACAATTGATATTTTATTTTAAGCATGTTTTAAGCATCTCTATTTTAAGAGCATATTAATTAATTCCATCTTTATGTCTACTTTTATTGATTTAAAAAAAAGTATCCATTCAGGAAATATCCAGAGGAAAGTATCCAAAAAGATAACTTGCCCTCTCCTCTGTTTAGCATAGATTTCTTTCTGGGCTTGTGCTTAGTCATGTCTAACTCTTTGCAACCCATTGGATAGTAACCCACCAGGCTCCTCTGTCCATAGGATTTTTCAGGCAAGAATATTGGAGGTTTGACATTTCCTCCTCCAGGGGGATCATCCCAACCCAAGGCTCAAACCTGCATTGCAGGTGTATTCTTTACCTGCTGAGCCATTGGGGAAACCCAAATTTCTTTCTAGCAAACAATTAAACTTGGGACTCATGGTTATTTCTCAGGGCTGCGTATAACAAAGTACCACATACTAGGTGGGTTAAGCAATGGATATTTATTGTTTCATAATTCTGGAAGCTAAAAGTCCAAAGTCAATGTGTCAGCAGGGTTGGTTTCTTCTCAGGGCTGTGAGTGGCTTCAGGCTTTGGTTTATAGATATTTTGCCTGTGTCTTTATATCATCTTCCCTGTATGTCCATCTATCTCTGAGTCCAAATTTCCCATTGTGAGGACATAGCCATATAGGATAGAATACACTTTAGACCTCATTTTAACTTGATCATCTGTTCTTCAATATGGTCACATTCACAGGTATCAAAGGTACAACATCATTTTGAGGGTACACAAAAGGCATCTTCAGTGGTTTTTAAATGGATATCTGGTTCCATCTGCAGTAAAAGTATGGAGAGTAATTTTTTAAAATTATTTTTTAATTCTACTACCTTATAACTAAGTGACAAGTGATTTTTTTATGAAAAGATGCTAAAAATAATTTTAAAAAAAACTTTTTTAAGACTGAGACTCTTCACAATTCATTAATGATATATCAGCTTGAGACTATAGAGGAGCACGTTTTCTTACAGAAATTTCTGACTCATCATATTCTTGGGAAGAAACATCATACAAACTAAACTCCAAACTTGTCAACTAACAAGATACGTGGTGGGAACAAAAAAATAAAAAGCTTCATTTTACTTTATTGCATTACTTGAAATTTAGTTAGCATTTCACAGGGAAAGTAGACCTGAATTTTTATGAGTCCTTTCAGAGTTTAATGAGTTTCAGTTCTTAAGTAAACCTTTATTGGAGGAAATTAAGATCTTATAAGACCTTAAATGGAACAAAAGCAAAATCAAAAGCTAGTAGTGAGGAAGGTCATAACCTCAGATACAATCGTTTAATCATTTGTTACCATATGCGGGGAATTCATTAGACTTCACTGTGCAGTTTTTGAGAGCAGACTCACCTGAGTCTGAAAATAAGCAATGACTTATATGTCTTAGAATCAAATATTAATTAACTGGTTCAGCTCTAAAAGAAAATTTACTATATTCTGCCACTTTTTTTTTTTTGGCCATGCTGTACAGCATGATGGATCTTAGTTCCCAGATGGGGATCAAACCCATGCTTCCTGCGGTCAATGAAAGTACCAAGTTCTTAATCTATGCAGGGCAGTCTACATAGAAAGACAGAACTTACTCTATCCTTAATGTTGCCATCATATTGTATCATAGCAAAGGAACCACAGAGATCCTCTGGTTAAGTCAGATCTCCACAGTTGAATAACCTGAGGCCACAGTCTTGCAGAGTGGCTGTTGTAGAGTCCACTGATTCACTGCAATACACATTCTCTCCTCTTGCCTTTTAGTAATAAACTTTGGCTTCACATTTGGCTTCATAGCTAGAGACTGTATTTTAAAACTTCCTGAATCAGATTTCTATTGCTGTCATAACAAACTATTAAAATTTATCAGCTTAAAATAGCTCCCATTTATTATCTGTCACAGTTCTGTAGGCAAGCAGTCCATGTAGATTCAGCTGCATTATTGACCCAAGGCCTCTCAAAGCCAAAATTAGGATGGTGGCTGGGCTAAGCTCTTACCAGAAGACTCTGAGGAAGAATCTGCTCCTAATCTCAGTTAGATTGTAGGCAGAATTGAGTTCCTTGCCACTTCTAAAACTGAGAGGTCTCTGTTTTCTTAATACATAGTCCTTCATCTTCAAATCATCAATGGCATACTGAATTCTCTTGCTCTGAATCTCTGATTTCCCCTTCTGTTTCAACCACAGAAATATCTCCGCTTTTGGTAGTTCCATTGCTTATATTAGGCCCAACTGTATATTTTAGGATAACCTATTTACCTTAAATTCAGCTGATTAGTAATAATAATTATACCCCTTTTGACCTATAATTAAATATAATCTTTAGAGAAACATTAGAGGGCAAAGGTCATGGATAGCACAATTCGGCCTACTACAGCTCTCTCTCAGTAGAAGCCACCAAGCCAGGGCTGCCACTCTGCACACAACCAGGGGGGCGTCATGATCACAAAATCCAATGCCAACGATGCCCTTGGATGTATACAATGTGGGAAAAGCATACCATATAATTAGGTTTAGCCAATGGGATGGAAATGGAAATAATGTGCATGACTTCACACTATTTTAACATAAAGTGTCTTGCCCAGTTTTTTCTCCTTTTCTGCTAATCTGAAAATGACAGTAACATAAGCCATTTTATAAAGAAAGAAAAAAAAAAGGAAAAAATTATCTTGTAAGTTATGGTTTCTTTATTATGGAGGTTTATCTTGCTGTGTTGTTCAGTTCAGTTCAGTCCAGTTGCTCTGTGGTGTCTGACTCTGCAACCCAAAGGAATGCAGCAGGTCAGGCTTCCCTGTCAATCACCAACTTCTGGAGCTTACTCACATTCATGCCCATCGAGTCAGTGATGACATCCAGCCATCTCATCCTCTCTCAACTCCTTCTCCTCCTGCCTTCAATCTTTCCCAGCATCAGGGTCTTTTCCATTGAGTCAGTTCTTCATATCAGGTGGCCAAAGTTTTGGAACTTCAGCTTCAGCATCAGTCCTTCCAATCAATATTCAGGACTGATTTCCTTTAGGATTGACTGGTTGGATCTTCTTGCAGTCCAAGGGACTCCCAAGAGTCTTCTCCAATACCACAGTTCAAAAGCATCAATTTTTTGACACTCATCTTTCTTTATAGCCCAACTCTCACATCCATACATGACTACTGGAAAAACAATAGCTTTGACTACACGGATCTTAGGTGGCAAAGTAATGTCTCTGCTTTTTAATATGCTGTCTAGTTTGATCATAACTTTTCTCCCAAAGAGCAAGTGTCTTTTAATTTCATGGCTGCAGTTAACATCTGCAGTGATTTTGGAGCCCGAAAAAATAAAGTCTGAAACTGTTTCTATTGTTTCCCCATCTATTTGCCATGAAGTGATGGGACTGTATGCCATGATCTTCATTTTGGAATGCTGAGTTTTAAGCCAACTTTTTCACTCTCCACTTTCACTTTCATCCAGAGACTCTTTAGTTCTTCTTCACTTTCTGCCATAAGGGTGGTGTCATCTGCATATCTGAAACTATTGATATTTCTCCCAGCAATCTTGATTCCATCTTGTGCTTCCTCCAGCCCAGCATTTCTCATGATGTACTCTGCATATAAGTTAAATAAGCAGGGTGACAATATACAGCCTTGCCAGAATATTGTTCCATGACCACTTTTAACTGTTGCTTGTTGACCTGCATACAGATTTCTCAGAAGGGAGGTCAGGTGGTCTGGTATTCCCATCTCTTTAAGAATTTTCCACACTTTGTTGTGATCCACACAATCAAAGAGTTTGGTGTTGACAATTTGATCTCTTGTTCCTCTGTCTTTTCTAAATCAAGGTTGAACATATGGAAGGGTTCATGGTTCACATACTGCTGAAGCCTGGCTTGGAGAATTTTGATCATTCCTTTCCAGCATGTGAGATGAGTGCAATTATGCAGTAGTTTGAGCATTCTTTGGCATTGCCTTTCTTTGGGACTGGAATGAAAACTGACCTTTTCCAGTCTTGTGGCCACTGCTGAATTTTCCAAATTTGCTGGCGTATTGAGTGCAGCACTTTAATAGCATATCTTTTAGGATTTTAAATAGCTCAACTGGAATTTCATACCTCCACTAGCTTTGTTCATAGTGATACTTCCTAAGGCCCACTTGACTTCACATTCCAGGATGTCTGGCTCTAGGTGAGTGATCACATCATCGTGGTTATCTGGGTCATGAAGATCTTTTTGTATAGTTCTTCTGTGTATTCTTGCCACCTCTTCTGCTTCTATTAGGTCCATACCATTTCTGTCCTTTATTGTGCCCATCTTTGCATGAAATGTTCACTTGGAATCTCTAATTTTCTTGAAAAGATCTCTAGTCTTTTTCATTCGATTGTTTTCCTCTATTTATTTTGCACTGGTCACTTAGGAATGCTTTCTTATCCCTCCTTTCTATTCTTTGGAACTCTGCATTGAAATGGTGTATCTTTCCTTTTCTCCTTTGCTTTTCATGTCTTTTCTTTTCTCGGCTATTTGTAAGGCCTCCTCAGGTAAACATTTTGCCTTTTGCATTTCTTTTTCTTGGGGATGGTCTTGATCACTGCCTTCTCTACAATGTCAGGAACCTTCATCCATAGTTCTTCAGGCACTCTGTCTATCAGATCTATTCCCTTGAATCTATTTGTCACTTCCACTGTATTATTATGAGATTTGATTTAGCCCATACTTGAATGGTCTAGTGGTTTTCCCTACTTTCTTCAATTTAAGTCTGAGTTTGGCAATAAGGAGTTCATGACCTGAGCCACAGTCAGCTCCCTGTCTTGTTTTTGCTGACTGTATAGAGCTTCTCCATCTTTGGCTGCAAAGAGTATAATCAGTACGATTTTGGTATTGACCATCTGGTGATGTCCATGTGTAGAGTCTTCTCTTGTGTTGTTGGAAGAGGGTGTTTGCTATGATCAGTGCATTCTCTTGAGCCATGTCCTGTAGTGCCACCCAAGCTGGACAGGTCATGGTAGAGAGTTCTGACAAAACGTGGCCCACTGAAGAAGGGAATGGCAAACCACTTCATTATTCTTGCCTTGAGAACTCCATGAACAGTATGAAAAGGCAAAAAGATAGGACACTGAAAGATGAACTCAACAGGTTGGTAGGTGCCCAATATACTACTGGAGACCAGTGGAGAAATAACTCCAGAAAAAATGGAGAGACAGAGCCAAAGCAAAAACAATACCCAGTTGTTGATGTGACTGGTGATGGAAGTAAAGTCCAATGCTGTAAGGAGCAGTATTCCATAGGAACCTGGAATGTTAGGTCCATGAATCAAGGCAAACTGGAAGTGATCAAACAGGAGATGGCAAGAGTGAACATCAACATTTTAGGAATCAGTGAACTAAAATGGACTAGAATGGGTGAATTTGACTCAGATGACCATTATATCTACTACTGTGGGTAAGAATCCCTTAGAAGAAATGGAGTAGCCACCTTAGTTAACAAAAGAGTCTGAAATGCAGTACTTGGATGCAATTTCAAAGAAGACACAATGATCTCTAATCATTTCCAAGGCAAACCATTCAGTGTCACAGTAATCCAAGTCTATGCACCGACCAGTAATGCTGAAGAAGCTGATGTTGAACAGTTCTATGAATATCTACAAAACCTTCTATTACTAACACCCCAAAAAGATGTCCTTTTCATTATAGGGGACTGGAATGCAAAAGTAGGAAGTCAAGAGGTACCTGGAGTAACAGGCAAATTTGGCCTTGGAGTACAAAATGAAGCAGGTCAGAGGCTAACAGAGTTTTGCCAAGAGAACACACTGGTCATAGAAAATGTGTTTTAGAATCAAGATTAAGATCCAGACTGCTTGATTCCCAGTCCAGGTCTTTTTGTTGTCATCTTTTCTCTCCTTATTCACATATGTGTTTAGTTCTGAACACCACCACTACACATGGAGCTGATTGCTTTAAGTTCCTTTGCACTTGGTAGGTCTAACATCTTCTGTTCTCTCCTCCAGTATCCTCCTCTTTTGTTCTCCAAAAGTTCTGTAAGCATCTATGACGGGAGAGATGGTAGGCCTGGTTGGAGTCTGAAAAGGCTTGGTTTGAATTAGGGATAATAAGGGTGAGGGACTCAGTTGGGTGACATTGGCTTGTATAATACCTCAAGTCTCTTCTCTTTAGATAAAAAGTGTAGGAGTAAAAGATAAGTTTTATTATTTGTGTGTGTTAGTCACAGTTGTATACAACTCTTTGTGGCCCCATGGTCTGTAGCCTGCCAGCCTCCTCTGCATATGGAATTTTCCAGGCAAGAACACTGGAGTAGGGTACCACTTCCTACTCTAGAGGATCTTCCCAACTCAAGGATCAAACCCATGTCTCTAGCATCTCCTGCAATAGAAGGTGGATTCTCAAATTCCTGAAAAGTGGTGAATAATTCTAGCACAAAATAAAATGTATCATATTAAAGAAAAAGCAAAAGTTATTTTCTAATAAATAAAATAATATATCAGGCCTGTCAATATTACATACAATATCAATGTGAAGAGTGAGTAAATAATTAATTTTTAAAATTGAGTATCTAAAAGTAGGTATTCATAAAATACATTTATTGACAATGATCAATCAAGCAATAGATAGCATTTTTGTATAGCCAATAACTATATTTTTCTACATCTTCTTCATTAACTGGCATTTGAAGTCTTTGTCATGCCCCAGATTTAGAAATTTCATTAATCTTGACATCAGTGTGAGTATTATTCTGATGAAGCCCTCTCTAAGGAGAGAATGCAGCCAATGTCTTGTGATCTCTTAGCTCTTTTCATTCTGGTTGATAACTTCCCTCTTGACTCTAATTGCTTCTACAGCTCTGAGCTTCCCTGAAATGTTACTGATGATTTTTAGGCATTATTTGTATTAAAAAAAGATAAAACCTCATAAAACATGTAACTGGAAAGAATGTAATCTAAGACAATTTAAAGAGTACAAAATCCCAAAGTAACTGTAAGTGCAGATGTTGGCTTGGAAATTGCCTTATATCTTGTTGAATAGTTTCATATTAGGTGTCACCTCGACATTTGAAAATACTTTTGAATCAACTAATGATATGACTAACAGTATAATCCCTACCTTGTAAAAAATTGTATTAACTGTATAATTACGCAAGTTATTTCTATACATTAATAAAGGTGCTAGTTTTTTCACTTTATTCTCAAGAAACAGGAAATAATTATGGATAGACTGGGTTGCCAGTTTATCAGCCACAGATAGATATTTGTTATTTGTTCTAAGGTTGGCTGAGGAGTTAAAGTAGAATGTCTAGAAAAGGAATAAATAATATTAATGAACAAAGAGGAGACAGTAAAAGTCAGCAGGATCTGGGGGATAGGATTTTCGCTAACCGCATCACATTTTGCAAGTGACCAAATAATTATGAGTCCATTTCTTCTAAGACATGGGGCTCCTAATAGCTGGTTCTCCATGAATTTTTGAGGATAAAACGAGGAAAAAGTAGAAAGTATAGTCCTTGAAACCTAGCTGGCACCATACAATGGTTTTCTCTTACTTCCTCCAGTTTCTGTAGGGGAAACACTGAAAAAGACAAGATTTAGAAAGTGCAATATCCCCTGGGTACAAGTGTATTCCCAGTCTTTACTAGAAAATAGCAGAAGAGTGCACCAGGCCAAGCTACTAAGGGTAATAGTACTCTTTCTTAAAGGAAGATATTATACTAAAGTTTACCCCATGTATTAGTTTTCTTGTATAACAAATAAAGAGAAATATAGTGGTTTAAAACAACACAAATTTATTTTCTCCTTGTGTCAGATGTCAAAGTGTGGCTTGACTGGGTACTCGGCTCCAGGTCTTATCAGGCTACAATAAAGGAGTCAGATAGGGATGTATTCTCATCTGCAGCTTGTGGTCCTCTTCCAAATTGTTGGAAGAATTCTGTTTTAGGACTAAGACTTCCATTTCTTGATGGCTAGTGGCTGTGGCTCATTCTCAGCTATTGGAGGCCGCTCACAGGTCCTAGCTAGGCTGCCACAACCTTGATCCTCAATTCCTCAAATTAAGCACTCGTGCATCACAAAATGTAACCAGGAGAATAACTGCCCCATCGTGTCCTCAGGTCCTGATCACACTCAAGAGGAGAGGATTATAAGAAGATCTTATGCCAGTTGGTGGAACCCTTGGGGGCCATCACAGAATTCTGCATACCATACTCCATAACTTGTTTCAAATCAATACAATAAGATTCTGAGTCAGAAAATAATAATATTTTTCCTTCATCAAAATCTCTGTGGACCCAGGTGTTGACGTATCCTGTTGGTGTATCACCCTTTGTAATCTGATTAGAAAAATCTCAGATATCAGCTTCTAATCTTCTGCCATTCTAAAAAGACATTACTAACCAGTTCCTTCATTCACATAAAAAGTGAACATTTTTCTTTTTGTTTTTTAATTAAACTATAGCTGATTTATATTTTGAATATTAATTTCAGATACAATATAAGTGATTCAATATTTTTACAGATTATTCTCCATTTAAATCTATGATAAAATAGCAGCTATATTTCCCTGAGCTAAACAATATAACTGTTTTTCTTATCTATTTTATACAAAGCAGTTTGTGTCTCTTAATCCCTCATACCTATATTGCTCCTCTCCTCCCCTCTCTCCTACTTGTAACCACTAGTTTGTTCTCTCTATCTGACTCTGTTTCTGTTTTATTATACATATTCATTTGATGTTTTAGATTTACATATAAGTGATAACATAGTGTATTTGTCTGATTTATTTCACTGAGCATAATACTCTCTGGGTGTACCCACATTTTTCTCAGAACTAGAACAAATAATACTAAAACTTTATATAAAATCACAAAAGACCCCAAATTGCAAAGCAATCTTGAGAAAAAAGAAAACAGCTGGAGGTATCATGCTGCCTAACTTGAGTACTACAAATCTACAGTAATCAGAAGATCATGGCACTGGCACAAAAACAGACACATGGATCAATGGAACAGAACACAGAGCCCAGAAATAAACCTAGGCAGTTATAGTCAATTAATTTTCCTTCTGCTGAGTCTTAGGGAGAAAGTCTATTTCCTTGCCTTTTTCAACTTCTATTCCTTATTCCTTGGTTTGTGGCTACTTCCTCAATCATCGAAGTGTGGCATCTTCAAATCTATTTTCTATCATCTCCTCTCTTCTTGCATTTTACTACAAGCAGCAAGAAGAAACCAGGCCACATCTTCCATACTTTTCTTAAAAATTTTCAGCTAAATATCCAAGCTGACTTCTTACATAGTCCTAGAAAACAGACTAACTGCATTCCAAATAAAATGCTAAGAGAGTCATAGCATAAAAGTTTTAGACAACCCCACTGAAAAGGAGAGAAAATGAAAGAGAAAAAGTCACTGCTCTTAAGTAATTTCAAAATCCTATTTCATTACATTTTAAGGCCTAGGAATAATCCTCTGCGACTTGAGTCTCACCACTCTGGGCCAATAGTGCCACTCTGAGTCATTCTTTCTTTTTCATGAAGGTTAGAATGTGTTTGTAGCTGAGTAGTTCAGTCAGCCTATTTCCTGTTTTCCTTTAGGCTTTGGAGAGTCCAACAGCCTTCTTTCATTTTATCTCCACTCTATCCATTTAGGATAAAGCTGGTAATATTTTGCTGCTGCAATAGTCTCAAAACTTTGTGGGTTTTCTGTGTATGTCATGGGGATTCATTCCATTAAACAAGAAGCTTTTTCACAGGTTTTCCTAGATAATTCCATCTATATTTTTGACTCTTCCTAAATTGGCAAACCCCTTCATGGATCACAGCCTTGTCATGGTGACTTCAGCTAAGAAATTAACAGACACTTGCTCCTTGGAAGGAAAGTTATGACAAACTTAGACAGCATATTAAAAAGAAGAGACATCACTTTGTCGACAAAGGTCCATATTATCAAAGCTATGGTTTTTCCAGTAGTCATGTATGGATGTGAGAAGTGGCCCATCATAAAGATGGCTGAGCACCGAAAAATTGATACCTTGGAATTGTGATGCTGGAGAAGACTCTTGAGAGTCCTATGGACTCTCAAGCAAGGAGAGCAAACCAGTCAATCCTGAAGGAAGTCAACTCTGAATATTCACTGGAAGAACTGATGCTAAAGCTGAAGCTCCAATTGATGAATTTTGGCTACCTGATGCAAAGAGTTGACTCATTGGAAAAGACTCTAATGCTGGGAAAGATTGAAGGCAAAAGGAGAAGAGGCTGGCAGAGGATGAGTTGGTTAGATAGCATCACTGACTCAATGGACATGAATTTGATCAAAATCCAAGAGACAGTGAAGAATAGGGAAACCTGATGTGCTGCAATCCATGGGGTCACAAAGAGTGGGATATAACTTAGCAACTGAACAGCAATAACAAGTTGGCAAAGGGAATGCGTGAGTCACGAATCTAGTCTCCTTAAAGAGTCCTATGTGTGACTGCATACTGTGACTTCTTGTTCTTTCTGGGGTACTAACAAAAACTCGTCCAACCAGATCCTTGGTTTTCTTAAAAGTACACTTTTTTGACTGTGAACCTCTTAATTTTTTACAATTAGATATGCTGAAACTTTTCAAGACCATCAAAATCTGATTCTTTTTTGATTAATAGTTGTTTCCTCAATTTACTGCTTCCTCGCACTTATTACTAGAAGCAAGAAGAAGAAACCAAGCCTCATCTTCAGTACTTTGCTTGGAAATCTCAGTTAAATATCCAAGTTCATCACTTATAAATAGAGAACACAATTCAAGTAATCTTTCTGCCATGTATAAAAAAGGATCCCCTTTCCTCTAGTTTCTTATATTTTTTTCTTAGGTTTAAAGGTTATTTTGATGGCAAGATACAATACACTGACACTTGAATAGGAAAAAGGCAGAACTCACTGGACAACTACATATAAAAGAATAAGATTAGAACATTTTCACACACCATATTAAAAAATACACTCAAAATGAATTAAAGACTGAAATGTAAGACCTGAAAATATAAAACTTCTGGAGGAAAATATAGGCACAGCTCTCTTTCATATAAACATTATCAATATTTTGGGGACTCTGTCACCTAAAGCAAAATAAATAACAGCAAAAATAAAGAAATGGGACCTAGTTAAATTTAAAGGTGTCTGCATGGCAAAAGAAGCCATCAACATCTAAACGTTAAGACCAGAAACTATAAAATTCCTAGAGGAGAACATATGCAAAACACTCTCTGACATAAATCACAGCAGGATCCCCTATGAACCACCCACCCAGAATTCTGGAAATAAAAGCAAAAATAAACAAATGGGATCCAATTAAAATTAAAAACTTCTGCGCAACAAAGGAAAATATAAGCAAGGTGAAAAGACAGCCTTCAGAATGGGAGAAAATAATAGCAAATGAAGCAACTGACAAACAACTAATCTCAAAAATATACAAGCAACTTATGCAGCTCAATTCCAGAAAAATAAATGACCCAATCAAAAAATGGGCCAAAGAACTAAATAGACATTTCTCCAAAGAAGACATACAGATGGCTAACAAACACATAAAAAGATGCTCAACATCACTCATTATTAGAGAAATGCAAATCAAGACCACAATGAGGTACCACTTCACACCAGTCAGAATGGCTACGATCCAAAAGTCTGCAAGCAATAAATGCTGGAGAGAGTGTGGAGAAAAGGGAATCCTATTACACTGTTGGTGGGAATGCAAACTAGTACAGCCACTATGGAGAACAGTGTGGAGACTCCTTAAAAAACTGGAAATAGAACTGCCTTATGACCCAGCAATCCCACTGCTGGGCATACACACCGAGGAAACCAGAACTGAAAGATACATGTACCCCAATGTTCTTCGCAGCACTGTTTATAATAGCCAGGACATGGAAACAACCTAGATGTCCATCAGCAGATGAATGGATAAGAAAGCTGTGGTACATATACACAATGGAATATTACTCAGCCATTAAAAAGAACACATTTGAATCAGTTCCAATGAGATGGATGAAACTGGAGCCTATTATACAGATTGAAATAAGCCAGAAAGAAAAACACCAATACAGTATACTAACACATATATATGGAATTTAGAAAGATGGTAATGATGACCCTGTATGTGAGACAGCAAAAGAGACACAGATGTGTAGAGTGGACTTTTGGACTCTGTGGGAGAGGGAGAGGGTGGGATGATTTGGGAGAATGGCATTGAAACATGTATACTATCATGTAAGAAACAAATCGCCAGTCTATGTTTGATGCAGGATGCAGGATGCTTGGGGCTGGTGCACGGGGATGATCCAGAGAGATGATATGGGGTGGGAGGTCGGAGGGGGGTTCATATTTGGGAACTCATGTACACCCGTGGTGGATTCATGTCAATGTATGGCAAAAACAGTATTGTAAAGTAAAATAAAGTAAAAATAAAAATTTAATTAAAAAAAAAGAAGCCATCAACAAAACAGAAGGGAAACCTAATGAATGGGAAGAAATATTTGCAAGTGATATGACTAAGAATAATTTAATATCCAAAATAAATAAACAGCTCATACAATTTACCATTAAAATACTTAACTTAATATTTTAAAAAGCTAACCCAATTTAAAAATGGGTAAAAGACCCAAATAGACATTTTTCAAAAGTAGATATACTGATGGCCAACAAGTACATGAAAAAATGCTCAATATCACTAATTATCAGAGAAATAAAAATCAAAACCACAGGATATAATCTCACACCTGTCAGAATGGCTAACATCAAAAAGTGTACAAATATGTTGATGTGGATGTGGAGAAAAGGGAACACTATTGGTGGAGCTGTAAACTGGTTCAGCCACTATGGAAAACAGTATGGAGGTTTCTCAAACACGTGAAAATAGAACTTCTATATGATCCATAAATTCCCCTGCTGGGCATATATCTGAAGAAAATAAAACCACTCATTTGAAAGGATACATGTACCCTCTCCCCAATATTCATAGTGGTAGTATTTACAATACCCAAGATGTGGAAGCAACCCAAGTATCCACCAACAAATGAATAAGTGATAGACATATATAATGGAATATTATTCAGCCATAAAAATAATGAAATTCTACCATTTGCAACAGCCTAGATAGAGGGTATTATATTTAATGGAATAAGTCAGACTAAAAAAATGCTCTATGTTTTCATTTATATGTGTAAACTAAAAATAAAACAAATGAACCTACATAACAAGACAGAAACAGACCTGCAAACATAGAGGACAAACTAGTGGTTACCAGAGGGAGAGGGGATGGCGAGGCGCAAGAGGGTGGTGGTTTAGTCACTCAGTCGTGTCCAGCTCTTTGTGACCCCAAGGACTGTAGCCTGCCAGGCTCCTCTGTCCATGAAATTTTCCAGGCAAGAATACTACAGCACATGGAAATACAGTCATTATTTTATAACAACTTTAAATGTAATATAATCTATAAAAGTATTATAAATTCTACTTTTTCTTTTGTGTTATTTATTTCTGAGCACTGTTTTGCAAGAATTTTAAAATATTTTTATCAAGGTAAAAAGATTCTAATTTGGGCTTTATTTTAATTATATTAAACTTACAATATAACTTTAGACAAGCTAATATCTTAACAGTATTCAGACTTATCATCCAGAAATATGGTATACTCATTTATTCAAGCATGCTTTCATTCATTTCTTATTAGAGATATTTCTACATGCTTTACATTATTTGTTACTGTGAGCGGAATTTTAAATTATTAGATTTTATTCTCTGATTGTTTACTGTTATTATGGAATTGATAAGCATTTATCTCTATAAATGATTTCAAGGATATATTTGTGAGTAAAACCACTGCATTTTCAGATAATTCCAAGCCAAGTAGGATTGTTACTATCTTAAGAGCAGGTAAAAAATTCAAAGTTAACCAAAAGTAGATAGAAAGAAAATCAGGATCAAAATGCAGATGTGCACTTAGTGATTTTTTTAAAGGAGAGCATAAAGAAAGATATTATAAGTCAAAACCCAGCAAAATGGACTGATAACACAGTTCATAAGTTTAAGCAGAAATGTAAGGTGCATGATGCTCTCTAAAAAGAAATGAACAATGACAAGAGAATTAGCTGTTAAAACAGAGAGGGTCAAGCAAGAGCCTGCAAGTAGTTATCTTCATTCACCAATAACTGAACTCCTGGTATAACTGTGAATTGTTGGGAGCCAATATTTCTACTAATAGTAGCTTTTTTTGTAGTAGTTTATTTTCTTTTATTAAACATTTTAGAATCATCAAATCATTAACTGTTGGAGCAGTTTGACAACTTAGAGACTTCATACTTTGTCTTCCTTATTTAAAAAAAATAATGGACTTAAGCTCTGTTAGGCAAAAAAGGTTAGATGGCATCACTGACTCAATGGACATGAATCTGAGCAGACTCGGGGACATAGTGGAGGACAGAGGAGGCAACAGTACATGAGGTGACAAAGAGTTAGACATGACGTAGCCTGGTGGGCTGCAGTCCAAGGGTTTGCTAGGAGTCGGACACAACTGGGCGAATTCACTTTCACTTTTCACTTTCATGCATTGGAGAAGGAGGTGGCAACCCACTCCGGTGTTCTTGCCTGGGGAATCCTGGGGATGGGGAAGCCTGGTGGGCGCCGTCTATGGGGTCGCACAGAGTCAGACACGACTGAAGCGACTTAGCAGCAGCAGCAACTAAACAACAACAACAGGCAAAGTTAAGCTCAAATTAAATAAAATTGGTTTCCATGATTTCCCTTTTTGGGTTAAAGCTGTCGGAAATCAGCCAAAGGTCATTGTCACCCCATACCCAATTAGTGATCCATGTGCTCGTTATTTTCATATCCTAAACACGTCACTAATCCATAGCCACAGAGGAATTTCAGGTTTTCATCACTGCCTCCATTCTGTCATGCCACAGCTATTTCTGTGCAACTTCTACCAGTCACATACACTGGAAATACAACAGCAAAATTCTGTTTGTCTCTGTATCATTGTTGTTGTTCAGTCACTCAGTCATGTCAGTCTCTTTGTGACCCCATGAACTGCAGCACACCAGGCTTCCCTATTCTTCACCATCTCCCAGAATTTGCTCAAACTGGTGTCCATTGAGTTGGTGATGCCATCCAACCATCTTATCCTCCATCATCCCCTTCTCCGCCTGCCTTCAATCTTTCCCATCATCAGGGTCTTTTCCAATGAGTTAGCTCTTCTCATCAGGTCACCAAAGTATTGGAATTTCAACTTCAGCGTCAGTACTTCCAGTGAATATTCAGGGTTGATTTTCTTAAGGATTGGGCTTCCCTGGTGGCTCAAACAGTAAAGAATCTGCCTGCAGTGTGGGATACCTGGGTTCAATCCCCTGGGTTGGGAAGATGCCCTGGAAAAGGGAACAGCTGCCCACTCCAGTATTCTGACCTGGAGAATTCCATGGACAGAGGAACCTGACAGGCTAGAACTCATGTGGTTGCAGAGTCTGACGTAACTGAGTGACTTTCACTTCACTTCCTTAAGGATTGACAGGCTTGATCTTGCTGTCCAAGGGACTCTCAAGAGTCTTCTCCAGCACCACAGTTCAAAAGCATCAATTTTTCAGAGCTCAGCTTTCTGTATGGTCTTTAATACCTGACTCTGCATCAGGCTCCCTAATGGCTCAGTGGTAAAGAATCTGCCTACAATGCAGGAGCCACAGGAGATGTGGGTTCGATCCCTGGGTTGAGACGATTCCATGGAGAAGAAAATGGCAACCTGCTCTAGTATTCTAGCCCAGGAAATCCCATTGACAGAGTAGTGTAGGGTCTCAAAGAGTCGGACAGGACCAAAGCAACTTAGCACATGCTCTTTATTTTCATCCATCTTGCGTAGATTTCCTGCAGAATTTTTACAAAACACAAATCTTATTACAATTTTCCTTGACTAAAGCTCTCAATTATTTTCTGCTATCCTGTGGGACTAACACTGAACCCACTATCTCTTCTCAGTATGAACTGCCTTATGATTTAGGTCCCTTTCCTGGTTTATGTATGTGTTCTTGGTCTACCATCCCATAGATCCTATGCTATAGCTACAATGAAATATTAACTTTTACCCAAATATGACAGGCACTTTCACATTGTAAACACAGAATGTTAGCCTCCCTTTTTCTAGTATATTTGGGGAAAAGTGAATATGTCTTATATCTGATCCTCAGTTATCCCTTTGGTGTTGCTGTTGTATGAGATATGACTGTCCCTCTGCTCTCAGCTCTACTCATTAACTCTGTGGCTGGATACCACTTGATACTTCAAGATGCTCTAATCTTCTGCAGCTGCAATGGAAAATGATATAGGGACAGACACTCCTTCCTTTATGCGCCCATCCCTTAATCTTAATTCTCCACAAGAATCAAGACAAATAGTCTTCTGGATATGAGAGGTTATTGCAATGTTGATAATTAGAAGAATTAAAATGAATGTAAAACAAATCTAGATGCTATGAATCACCATTTCTTGTGTTCAAGGAAAAATAATCTTTTATTCCTTTGTTCCTAGACTTGCTTTCCCATCCTGACTTTTCTCCTCTCTCCCTCTGAAGTAACTGCTTACTTCAGTGCACCCCAGGATTAGTATTCTGCCCAATCCCACTCCTATCTTGTTCCCCCAAGATACTCCAATCCATCCATAACCATTAAAATTGTTCTAGCTTTGGAACCGTGAGGCTTTGGCAGTAGAGTCCAGGGAGTGCACTAGGAAACTTTTTGTCACACCACGTATACTCTTCTCTAAATCTCTATCATGGTGTGAGGTACAATCAATACACTTCCTAATTCCTTGTGCAGTTTGGGGTGGGCAACTACTAAGACATGTACACACCAGAGAAGACCTTAATAAGAACATTAGAAATAATAATAGAGCACCACCTTAAAGTGAAGAACTAACTCATTGGAAAAGACCCTGATGTTGGGAAAGATTGAAGGTAGGAAGAGAAAGGGACAACAGAGAATAAGATGGTTGGATGGTATCACTGACTCAATAGACATGACTTTGAACAAGCTCCAGGAGTTGATGATGGACAGGGAAGCCTGGCGTGCTGCAGTCCATGGGGTCACAAAGAGTCAGACATGACTGAGGGACTGAACTGACCTTAAAACAATTTTTATTCTCTGTGCAAAAGGCCTGCACTATTTTCCCTGGCCACAATTTACATAGAACTGAATCTTTTAATAAAGAGCACATTTACTGTCTTTTTCTATTCTTTTTCAAGTCCCAGATAATGTCTGAAGGATTATTGGATCTTTGAAAGTGGTCCACTAGGATACCATGACAAACATTGCATATTTCTGTCCGGGGGGATGGAGGGGGTAGGGAGGGGTGGTGGGGAGAGGTTAGACGTGTGAATGTTGGAGAAGAAACAAAAGTTACTGCCTTTTTATTTAAAATATTTTCACGTCTTATCTCTCCTGCTAAAAATGCTACTTCTTCTAATGAAAAGATTCAAGTTGAAATGTCTTCTCTGTGATACCTTTCCTAACTCCCCTGTAGCCATGCAACAGTCTCCCCTAGGCTTTGCATAGTAAACTGCACTTCTACTACATCTTTCAACATATTTCTGTGTTTATTTACATCTACTTGTCCCATATTGCCTGTGAGCTCCTGTGAGGACAAAAACTATGTTGTATTCATCTTTGTCTTCTAGTATTTTACTGCCACAGATGCTTAATAAGTGTTTTGTGAATAAATGAAAGAAGAAATAGATACCTTAAGTTATACAAGTTAGTGGCAGAGTAGATAGTAAAACTCAGACTTTCTGACTCCGACTCTACTATTTCCCACCATCATCTAATTTGGTCTCCAAATAACAGTTAATTTCCAAATCATAGACTTGAAACCCAAGAAATTTAGTGAATTGTTCAATGTCATACTCATAATGTCAGAAGTGCTATGATTTCAGTCAGGATAGGCTAGATTGTGCTGTAGGAATAACCCAAAATCCCAAAAGCCTAAAACAATAAAGTTGTATCTATTACTCCCAATATAGTTCCACCATGGCTTAGGAGGGACAGTTGACACCTTCATTCAAAGACAAAGGTTGATGGACCAGCTACAAATGTGAGCACTGCTTATGGCTATGGCAAAGTTCTGGCACTAGCTATGGCATGGAAGTTACACATGTAGTGTCCACTCACAGTTCATGGCATAAGACCAGTCATATTCCCCACCAACCAATAAGGAGATCATGAAACAATTCTTCCATGTTTCTTGATGGAGGAAGGACTGGAGATACTTGGTTACCAACCATTTTTCATAGAAATGCAAGTTAATCAGGGCCCTTGTAGAAATATCTATGGTAAGTATGAAAAAGTAAAAATTGAAAGTGCTAGTCGCTCAGTCCTGTCCCAACTCTTTGCAACCACATGGACTGTAGTCTGCAAGGCTCCTCTGTCCATGGAATTCTCCAAGCAAGAATACTGGAGTGGGTAGCCATTCCCTTCTCCAGGGGATCTTCCTTATCCAGGGATAGAACCCAGGTATCCCACAAAGCAGGCAGATTCTTTACCATCTGAGCCACCAAGGAGATTCCATAATAAGTATATCACAAATCTAAGTTGAGTATAATTTTCATATATTTAAGATGAGTATAATATTCATATCTAGCCTTGAATTCTTTCTCCCAAGCAACTCTGGAATCTCTTATTTCAGAAAAGATACAATAGATGAGAGATATATTTTAAGATGATTCTGATTAAATAAAATGAATGTGAAACTGTTCAATAAACTATCCATCTTGGCTTAAAACTAAGATATTTGAGTGAAAAATGGCTGACTTAAACCATAGAGAAGGTGATTATAGGAAAAACCATCGTAAGTTTTTCTCAGATGACTTAAAGAAATAGACTTAAAATCAATATTTAAACATCAAATTAGGTGATTTTCATAAGAGTTGCATAAAAATGCCATGGCATACAAAAAATAAAAAAGGACACCTGGTAGGAAAGCCCCAGATTGTAGACCTAAGTTCATCATGAATTAGCTATGTGTCCTTGGGTGGCATCTGGTCCCATCACTTCATGGGAAATAGCTGGGGAAACAGTGGAAACAGTGTCAGACTTTATTTTGGGGGGCTCCAAAATCATTGCAGATGGTGATTGCAGCCATGAAATTAAAAGACACTTACTCCTTGGAAGAAAAGTTATGACCAACCTAGATAGTATATTGAAAAGCAGACATTACTTTGCCAACAAATGTTTGTCTAGTCAAGGCTATGGTTTTTCCAGTGGTCATGTATGGATGTGAGAGTTGGACTGTGAAGAAAGCTAAGCACCCAAGAATTGATGCTTTTGAACTGTGGTGCTGGTGATGGACAGGGAGGCCTGGCATGCTGCAGTTTATGGGGTCGCAAAGAGTCAGGCACGACTGAGCGAATGAACTGAACTGAACTGAACTGAACTGGGCGTTCTGTAGGTATATAAAATGAAAAATGGAAGAGATGTATAAGGTTCCTTGCAACCTAAAGTTATTTGACTTATGTAATTCAACTTATCATAACTCAATTTAGGAGTAACTACTAGGTAATTAGAGTAATAATTACTATAGCAAGTACACCCCAAAATTTCAATGGCTTAAAATAACGTAATTTTATTTTTAATCCACAGAATAGTATTCCTCTCCAACAGGTGATTTTTTTGCCACACTCTGACTCAGGAAATCCATGTTTTCTTCCATCTAGTGACTCCATCCTCCACTGGAGCCTCAGAGTCCTCTGGTTCTACTCAGAAGAAGCAAGGGGCATAGTAGAGAAGCCCAGTCTAGATGTGACATACATCACTCTGCTCACCTTCCACTGGACAAAGACCCCACTAGAGAGAACACACAGCCCTACATGGATGCAGGGAGGACTGGAAAATTCAGCGGATGGCTGGAGACCCTTCTCCCAGCACCAACTTCATCCTGTGGAAGTAGGGGGCCAAATTGGTGGAGAACATTTCGCCCTCATCTAGTTTTTCTTGATGGCCACCTCCATCCTTCAAAGAATTAACCACTCCTCTCTGTTGCTCCGCCTACACTCAAACAGAATGCTATCCTGGTACCTCCACCATTTGATTCCTTTAGGTGACAAATATTCAAGGGCAGGGACCACTGTTTATTCAGCCATATATTTCTCAGCACCTGGCCCTATTCTGGAACAAAGTATTATTCAATAACAAATTTTGACTAAATGAATTTACTCAAAATCGTCTCTCCTACATTTATGGTTTATTTTTTTTCCACAATATGTTAACTTGGAAAAGTATCTTAAATCTAAAAAATTTTGTTGTAGATCTTTATCAGAACCCATTGATCCTGTAAAACTTGTTAGGATTATTACATAAAAAAACTCATTAAGTGTCTAGATATAAATGATGATTCCCAGCCCTTCATTATCCTCTGAAAACCATATCCCCTTCATAAGCAGATGGAGGTCAAGGCTCTTTTTGAAATCCTGATCTTAGAGACAGGGCTTGAAATATTCCTTCATTCTTTCAACTTATCTCCATAAACCCCAGGTTTTTAAGTGAATAAAATGGCAAAACCAATACAGTATTGTAAAGTAAATAAAATAAAATTAAAAATTTAAATAAAAAAAATAAAAGTGAAAACGACAAGTTATATTGTACTCTAAAATAATTAGACTGTGTAAACTTACAAAAAATACGCTAGTGTACCCTGAAACATAGGGCTTCCCAGGTGGCACTTGTGGCAAAGAACCCACCTGCCAAAGCAGGAGACATAAGAGACATGGGTTTGATCCCTGTGTCGGGAAGATCCCCTGGAGGAGGGCATGGCAATCCAGTTCAGTATTCTTGCCTGGAGAATCCCATGGACAGAGGAGCCTGGCGGGCTGCAGTTCATAGGGTCACAAAGAGTCAAACACAACTGAAGTGACTTAGCATGCACACACCCTGAAAAATAACATTTAGACAGTAGAAAACACCTAAAATATTTTGTCCATAAGCAATAGTGAACATTTTGAAAAAAATTAACTTTTTGGTCAATTCCTATTTAGTGCAGACCAAATATATAAATATGTAATGATATGTGTATTGCAGAATCCATTCATTTATCCGACATTTATTAAGTACCTAGTTTGACTTATTAACCTAGATTATTTAGGAAAACTCAAGCCATTTTTTCAAATTACCTGGGTAATTATAGAATGCTCAGCACTGGATATGCAGCAAGATCTTTGGGGAGAATTTTTAATTATAACATATGGCTCTTCAAGGGCAACAGCTCACATCTACCCATTGCTTGACTTTTCAATAAATATTTATAGAATAAATTACTACCAAAATAAATCCTCTTTGTTTTTAAATCTGTTTTAAAACTTTTTTTACCTATGACGATATTGAACTTTATCAAAATCCTGTGACCTGGGAAAGCAGTAATAATTAAAACAAACAAAACATCTTTTTTTGTGTTCCAGGCAGTGATTAACTGTAAAGAAACAACGTTTCCCATGTGAGTTAGTAAGATTAATCAAGGCTCCCCTTGTTGACCTATGACAAAGACAGATAAAATCTCTCTCTTTCACTTACAAATGATTAGCTGAACTAGTTGTCTCCACTGATTTATCAGGACAAAATGCTTGTTAATCAAAGTTTGCTTTAGCCTCTCTCCTTCCACCAAACCTCTGAACTTTGACCTGAGCCAGCATAAAACTCCTACTAAGAGTCCCGCCTGAGAATAGACAGCTCAGGGTAACACAATCCCTGATACACTCCCATCCCACTTACCCACATTCTGTTTTTACTAGCCTTGTTTATTTTTCCCTATGAAAGAAAAACCCTTTTTGACTAAGTTTTGAATGCTTTCAAAGCTCAATGCAATAGTCCCTCTCCACCATTAAAACAGACTCTTTCTGCTGTAATAATCCTTTCAAAGAAAATCTCCTTACTTAAGTTCCAAGGTTTTTTTTTAATTTTATACCTACATTAAAAGAAAATTACTCCTCCCAGCACACCCAAAACACAAACGTGAACTAAATAGCTAATAGATTCTTAATTTTATTTTTCTTATCTGACATCATATAGGATTTTCTGATTCCATGACATAAAAATGTGTATTAATATCCAAGTTGAATAAAGTAAATATTTAGAACCTATACCAAACAAAGGCAATTTTAGAAATAAGAATTCAGGATTTTGTCTTGGGATTTGGGGAGCACTTATAGGAACACACACACACACACACACACACACACACACACGCAATGACACCTGAATATTAGGGGCTACTGTGGTTATTGTACAAACTCTCTTTTCTTAAGATTGAATATGTACTGCCATCTACTGGTAAGTGGTACAAAATCAAGTTAATATATAGCGAGCAGCTTCTACAAAATGATGGGAGCATATTTGCTGAAAAGACAGTCTTCTCAATATACAACAGACCAAATAACAAATACTTATGTTATATATGCATTATTTATTGACCCACCATGTTTAAGTACTCTTCTATCTCAGTTCAGTTCAGTCACTCAGTCGTGTCCGACTCTTTGCGACCCCATGAATCGCAGCATGCCAGGCCTCACTGTCCATCACCAACTCCCGGAGTTCACCTAAACCCATGTCCATCGAGTTGGTGATGCCATCCAACCATCTCAACCTCTGTCATCCCCTTCTCCTCCTGCCCTCAATCCTTCCAGCATAAGGGTCTTTTCAAATGAGTCAGCTCTCCGCATGAAGTGGCCACAAGTATTGGAGTTTCAGCTTCAACATCAGTCCTTCCAATGAATACCCAGGCCTAATCTCCTTCAGGATGGACTGGTTGGATCTCCTTGCAGTCCAAGGGACTCTCAAGAGTCTTCTCCAACACCACAATTCAAAAGCATCAGTTATTCGGTGCTCAGCTTCCTTATAGTCCAACTCACATCCATACATGACCACTGGAAAAACCATAGCCTTGACTAGACGGACCTTTGTTGGTAAAGTAATATCTTTGCTTTTTAATATGCTGTCTAGGTTGGTCATAACTTTCTTTACAAGGAGTAAGCACCTTTTAATTTCATGGCTGCAATCACCATCTGCAGTGATTTTGGAGCCCAGAAAAATAAAATCTGCCACTGTTTCTCCATCTATTTGCATTAAGTGATGGCACCAGATGCCATGATCTTTGTTTTCTGAATGTTGAGCTTTAAGCCAACTTTTTCACTCTCCTCTTTCACTTTCATCAAGAGGCTCTTTAGTTCCTCTTCACTTTCTGCCTTAAGGGTGGTGTCATCTGCATATCTGAGGTGATTGATATTTCTCCTGGCAATCTTGATTCCAGCTTGTGCTTCTTCCAGCCTGGCATTTCTCATTATGTACTCTGCATATAAGTTAAATAAGCAGGGTGACAATATACAGCCTTGACATACTCTTTTTCCTGTTGTTCCATGTCCAGTTCTAACTGTTGCTTCCTGACCTGCATATAGGTTTCTCAAGAGGCAGGTCAGGTGGTCTGGTATGCCCATCTCTCTCAGAATTTTCCACAGTTGCGGAAATTGTGATCCACACAGTCAAAGGCTTTGGTTTCTATCTCAGATTTTCCCAAAAACATGTTTTAGTTGGTAAAAAAAAAAAAAAACTTTTATTATGCCAAAGCCTTTGATTGTGTGGATCACAACAAACTGCAAAAATTCTTAAACAGATGGAAATACCAGACCACCTTATATGCCCCTTGAGAAATCTGTATGTAGGTCAAGAAGCAACAGTTAGAACCAGACATGAAACAATGGACTGATTCAAAGTTAGAAACGGAGTACATCAAGGCTGTATATTGTCACCCTGCTTATTTAATTTATAAGCAGAGTACATCATGAGAAATGCTGGACTGGATGAATCACAAGCTGGAATCAAGATTGCCAGGAGAAATATCAATAACCTCAGATATGCATATGACATAACGCTTGTGGCAGAAAGTGAAGAAGAGCTAAAAAGAGCCTCTTGATGATAGTGAAAAAAGAGTGAAAAAATTGGCTTAAAACTCAACATTCAAAAAACTAAGATGATGGCATCCAGTCCCATCATTTCATGGAAAATAGATGGAGAAAAAGTGGAAGCAGTGACAGACTTTATTTTATTGGCCTACAAAATCACTGTGGATTGTGACTACAGCCATAAAATTAAAGGATTCTTGCTCCAAAGAAGAAAAGCTATGACAAACCTAGATAGCATATTAAAAAGCAGAGACATTCCTTGCTGACAAAGGTCCACATACTCAAAGCTATGGTTTTTCCAGTAGTCGTATATGGATGTGAGATTTGGACTATAAAGCTGAGTGCTGAAGAACTGATGCTTTCGAACTGTGGTGCTGGAGAGGACTCTTGAGAGTCTCTTGGACAGTAAGGAGATCAAACCAGTCAAATCTTAAGGAAATCAACTCTGAATATTCATCAGAAGTACTAATGTTGAATCTCTAATACTTGGCCACCTAATGCAAAGAGCTCACTCACTGGAGAAGACCCTGTGCTGGAAAAGACTGAAGACAGTAGGAGAAGGGAATGACAGAGGATGAGATGGTTGGATGGCATCACCAACTCAATGGACATGAGTTTGACCAAACTCTGGGAGATGGTGAAAGATAGGAAAGCCTGGCATGCTGCAGTCTATGGAGTGGCAAAGAGTTGGACACATCTGAGCAACTGAACAACAAAATAATTCTTAAATGAATCTGGGTAAAATATCTGAATAAGTCTAATAGTTCAGTTCAGTTCAGTTCAGTTCAGTTCAGTTCAGTTCAGTCGCTCAGTTGTGTCCGACTCTTTGCGACCCCATGTATCGCAGCACGTCAAGCCTCCCTGTCCATCACCATCTCCCAGAGTTCACTCAGACTCACATCCATCGAGTCAGTGATGCCATCCAGCCATCTCATCCTCTGTCGTCCCCTTCTCCACCTGCCCCCAATCCCTCCCAGCATCAGAGTCTTTTCCAATGAGTCAACTCTTTGCATGAGGTGGCCAAAGTACTGGAGTTTCACCTTCAGCATCCTTCCTTCCAAAGAAATCCCAGGGTTGATCTCCTTCAGAATGGACTGGTTGGATCTCCTTGCAGTCCAAGGGACTCTCAAGAGTCTTCTCCAACACCACAGTTCAAATACATCAATTTTTCAGGGTTCAGCCTTTTTCACAGTCCAACTCTCACATCCATACATGACCACAGGAAAAACCATAGCCTTGACTAGACGGACCTTAGTCGGCAAAGTAATGTCTCTGCTTTTGAATATACTATCTAGGTTGGTCATAACTTTTCTTCCAAGGAGTAAGTGTGTTTTAATTTCATGGCTGCAGTCACCATCTGCAGTGATTTTGGAGCTCAAAAAAAAAATAAAGTGTGACAGTGTTTCTACTGTTTCTCCACCTATTTCCCATGCAATGATGGGACCAGATGCCATGATCTTCGTTTTCTGAATGTTGAGCTTTAAGCCAACTTTTTCACTCTCCTCTTTCACTTTCATCAAGAGGTTTTTTATTCCTCTTCACTTTCTGCCATAAGGGTGGTGTCATCTGCACATCTGAGGTGATTGATATTTCTCCCAGCAATCTTGATTCCAGCTTGTGTTTCTTCCAGTCCAGTGTTTCTCATGATGTACTCTGCATAGAAGTTAAGTAAGCAGGGTGACAATATACAGCCTTGACGTACTCCCTTTCCTATTTGGAACCAGTCTGTTGTTCCAGTCTGTCCAGTTCTAACTGTGCTTCCTGACCTGCATACAGATTTCTATAGAGGCAGGTTAGGTGGTCTGGTATTCCCATCTCTTTCAGAATTTTCCACAGTTTATTGTGATCCACAGAGTCAAAGGCTTTGGCATAGTCAATAAAGCAGAAATAGATGTTTTTCTGGAACTCTCTTGCTTTTTCCATGATCCAGTGGATGTTGGCAATTTGATCTCTGATTCCTCTGCCTTTTCTAAAACCAGCTTGAACATCAGGGAGTTCACGGTTCATGTATTGCTGAAGCCTGGCTTGGAGAATTTTGAGCATTACTTTATTAGCATGTGAGATGAGTGCAATTGTGCGGTAGTTTGAGCATTCTTTGGCATTGCCTTTCTTTGGGATTGGAATGAAAACTGACCTTTTCCAGTCCTGTGGCCACTGCTGAATTTTCCAAATTTGCTGGTGTATTGAGTACAGTACTTTCACAGCATCATCTTTCAGGATTTGAAATAGCTCAACTGGAATTCCATCACCTCCACTAGCTTTGTTTGTAGTGATGCTTTCTAAGGCCCACTTGACTTCACTTTCCAAGATGTCTGGCTCTAGATGAGTGATCACATCATCATGATTATCTGGGTCATGAAGATCTTTTTTGTACAGTTCTTCCGTGTATTCTTGCCACCTCTTCTTAATATCTTCTGCTTCTGTTAGGTCCAGACCATTTCTGTCCTTAATCGAGCCCATCTTTGCATGAAATGTTCCCTTGGTATCTCTCATTTTCTTGAAGAAATCTCTAGTCTTTCCAATTCTGTTGTTTTCCTCTATTTCTTTGCATTGATCACTGAAGAAGGCTTTCTTATCTCTTCTTGCTATTCTTTGGAACTCTGCATTCAGATGCTTATATCTTTCCTTTTCTCCTTTGCTTTTCACCTCTCTTCTTTTCACAGCTATTTGTAAGCCCTCCCCAGACAGCCATTTTGCTTTTTTGCATTTTTTTTCCATGGGGATGGTCTTGATCCCTGTCTCCTTTACAATGTCACGAACCTCAGTCCATAGTTCATCAGGCACCCTATCTATCAGATCTAGACCCTTAAATCTATTTCTCATTTCCACTGTATAATCATAAGGGATTTGATTTAGGTCATACCTGAATGGTCTAGTTGTTTTCCCTACTTTCTTCAATTTAAGTCTGAATTTAGCATTAAGGAATTCATGATCTGAGCCGCAGTCAGCTCCCGGTCTTGTTTTTGTTGACTGTATAGAGCTTCTCCATCTTTGGCTGCAAAGAATATAACCAATCTGATTTCAGTGTTGACCATCTGGTGATGTCCATGTGTAGAGCCTTGTCTTGTGTTGTTGGAAGAGGGTGTTTGCTATGACCAGTGCATTCTCTTGGCAAAACTCTATTAGTCTTTGCCCTGCTTCATTCCACATTCAAGGCCAAATTTGCCTGTTACTCCAGGTGTTTCTTGACTTCCTACTTTTGCATTCCAGTTCCAGGTCATCAGGTGCCCAATATGAACCTGGAATGTTAGGTCCATGAATCAAGGCAAATTGGAAGTGGTCAAACAAGAGATGGCAAGGGTGAACGTTGACATTCTAGGAATCAGTGAACTAAAATGGACTGGAATGGGTGAATTTAACTCAGATAACCATTACATCTACTACTGCGGGCGGGAATCCCTCAGAAGAAATGGAGTAGCTATCATGGTCAACAAAAGAGTCCGAAATACAGTACTTGGATGCAATCTCAAAAACGAGAGAATGATCTCTGTTCATCTCCAAGGCAAACCATTCAATATCACAGTTATCCAAGTCTATGCCCCAACCAGTAACGCTAAAGAAACTGAAGTTGAACGGTTTTATGAAGACCTACAAGATCTTTTAGAACTAACACCCCAAAAAAGTCTAATAGTTACATACATTGAATAAGGTATCAAAGTTCAGTATAATATTCAGCTTGATGCAAAAAATATGGTGTGTATATATAAGCAATACCAATATCATTTGGAAACTTGTTAGAAATGAATCTTAGGTTTCTCTGTTTACCCACTTGACAAGAATCTGCATTTTCACAGGATCATTAGGTAATGTATATGCACGTTCAACTTTGGGAAGCTGTGATAGGAAGTACTGTACAGCATTGTATGTCAAAAGACCTTTTTCAAGAAAGGGAGGTGCTCAAGAGTTTTATCATGATTTCAGAATAATTTTTCATTTTTCAATCTTCAAATGGATTTTATCTTGCAGTTAATTTTTTTGAATCACTGTGAGATCAATTGAGGCAGTCTTAGAACAAATTATACCTCTGTTAAAGAAAGACAAAGAACAATGCCCTCAGGCTATATGTTAACATTATACATTTGTGCATACTGAAGTTCATTAAACTGTTCAGCATCATTGATGAGACTTTCTACATAATTAATTACTGAAATTGCCACGCTTACCAAATAGGTCAAGAGTTACATAATCAAGGGAAAAATACAAACAAGCTGAAGTATTGAGTTGAGAACAGGTAAATTTAGGCAGTAAATTGCAAGGACATGGGTACACACACACACACACATTGACAATGAACTCCTAAAGTCAAGTTGCAGGCCACAGGAGCCAAAATTTAACAGATCCCTGGTTCTGCACATGTCCCACAGTTACATGTATTAGAAAGGAGTGCCATTGTCTCAAGGAATTTCATTTATAGTACTGGATGCCTCTTTAAAAAAGCACACAGATAAAAGTGTATGTTCTACAGAGTAAAAGACATAGCCTTAATTTTTCATGAGTTAAATGTAAAATAATACCATTTGGAGTAGAAAACTATTGAGACTACCATGGTCTAGCACATAGTCAATATTTAAACATTTCATGTATGCTTGAAAATGTGCATTTTCTAGTTTGTGAGTGCTAAGTAGATAGAGAAATCAAAATTGTTAACTGTTAATCATGGTGTTCATGTTTATATCATACTAACTTTTTTGTCTGAGCTATAAGTTAATATAAGTACATTAAATTCTCCCACTATCATGATGAATTTTAGAAAATATATCTTGTTCTCGCAAGTTTGCTTCTTGAATTTTAAACCTGTTCTATTGTGTCCAACTCTTGAGACTCTATAAACTAGCCCCCCAGGCTCCTCTGTCCCTGGGATTTCCTATGCAACAAAACTGGAGTGGGTAGCCATTCCCTTCTCCAGGGATTTTCCTGACCCAAGAATGGAACCCCGGTCTCTTGCATTGCAGGCAGATTCTTTACCCTCTGAGCCACCAGGGAAGCCCCATTCTATTAAAAGTAGGCTATATTTTCCTGAGAAAAACAAGATCATGATTATATTATGACCATCTTTATTATTAATAATGCTTTTCATCTTAAATTCTGAATGATTTATACTACCCAAAGTAAGCCAAATGCCAGAGGTTAAGGGCACAGTCTTTTAGAAGGCTTCAGTTCAGGCAGTACCCACAAGTTCATGCATCTAGAGGGCCACCCCAGCTGTTAACCAGCTGGCTATAATTTTGTATAAGCTCTTTATATATTTTAGATATTAAGGACTTTTCAGACATATGATTTATAAATATTCTCTTTCATTTAGTTGGTTGTCTTTTCATTTTGCTGATGATCCTTTGTTGTGCAGAAGCTTTTTAGTGTGATGTCACCCCACTTGTTATTATTGTCTTTGCTTTTGGTATCCGTTGAACTTTTAATTGTCAAAGGTCAAAGCCTTCTTTCTAGGATTTACTTTGTGTTATCTTTGGAGCAAGATAGAGATGACACCATTCATACCCACAAATAAATTTTCTGTCCATTCTCATCCAACAGTTGTTTCAGCAATAGCTCATAAAATTCCTAGCCAAGTGACATTTTCTAATATTGAGGGTTCTAAGGCATCTAGAAGTCTAAGTATTCTGTCACTAGTAGAGTTACAGGCAAAACCTTTAGCTAATTCACAAAACACAAGTAGAGTTGGAGAGATAGACATTGGAATTGTTATGTCTCTTTAACTGTCTCCTACTTCACCTCCAGGTTCATTTCCTAAATTTAAGCCTCAGAATCTTCTACTTAAGATTATTTTTAACAACTTCCTAATGGGCTTCCTGCCCCCAATCTTGTCCCTGCCAGACCGGTTCTTCGTTTTAAATCCTGAGTGATCTTCCTAAATTGCTCATTTAATTATGTCATTCCTATCCTCAAAATCCTAGATTATCTTACATATCTTACCTATCTTAACTGCTCTTAGGATAGGTTCCAAACACTAATAATAACTGTTAGGCTTTTTTTTTTTTTTAATGAATTTCAATTATTTGAATTCACTCTGCAACTTTTGTCCTTCAGGTCATTGCTCTTGCTTTTGTTTCCACTTGCAATACACTTTCTACATCATCTCTTCATGTGACTAACTCAGCTGAGACCTTGATTCTTGCATAAAACTTCCCTGAATTTCTAAATGCTGGATCACATGCTGTCCTCCTCTGCCATCACATATGACCAGAAAACTCAGTACTTAACCTTGTTGTAGAACTTATCACTTAGCTCCTCTCTAAATTTTGTGAGGGCTAGCATCGTATCTTAACTTGTTCACTATTCTAACACCTATCAGTACATTCCCATAGTAAGTATTCAGGAAACTTTTCCTAAATGGGTGAATTAGTAAAGCACAAAATTATTCAGAAAAAAAGATAAGTGTTGCTTCCTGCCAGTACTTTTTTCTGCTAGCAAACTCATTTTTGGAGAATAAATTTCACTAATCTAAATATACTGGAATATTGCTCTAAAGTTAACAGACACAAAGTAGTAATATTCTATATAAGATAAATTCATGATGGACTCACAGAGTTAGTTGCTGATGTTCCCAAAATTCAGTTCAGTTCAGTCACTCAGTCTTGTCTGGCTATTTGCAACTCCATGGACTGCAGCATGCCAGGCTTCCCTGTCAATCACCAACTCCTGGAGCTTGCTCAACTCATGTCCATCGAGTTGGTGATGCCATCCAACCATCTCATCCTCTCTTGTCGCCTTCTTTTCTTGCCTTCAATCTTTCCAACATCAGGGTCTTTTCCAATGAGTCAGTTCTTAGCATCAGGTGGTCAAAGTATTGCAGTTTCAGCTTCAGCATCAGTCCTTCCAATGAATATTCAGGATTAATTTCCTGTAGGATTGACTGGTTGGATCTCCTTGCAGTCCAAGGGACTTTCAGGAGTCTACTCCACCACCACAGTTCAGAAGCATCAGTTCTTCAGCACTCAGCTTGCTTTATAGCCCAACTCTGACATCCATACATGACTATTGGAAAAACCATACCTTTGACTAGTCAGACCTTTGTTGACAAAGTAGTGTCTCTGCTTTTTAATATGCTGTCTAGGTTGCTCATAGCTTTTCTTCCAAGCAGCAAGCGTCTTCTAATTTCATGGCTGCAGTCACCATCTGCAGCAATTTTGGAGCCCCCAAAAATAAAGTCTGACACGTTTCCATTGTTTCCCCATTTATTTGCCATGAAGTGATGGGACCAGATGCCATGATCTCCGTTTTTAGAATGTTGAGCTTTAAGCCAGCTTTTTCACTTTCCTCTTTCACTTTCATCAAGAGGCTCTTTAGTTCTTCACTTTCTGCCATAAGAGTGGTGTCATCTGTGTATCTGAGATAATTGATATTTCTGATGGCAATCTTGATTCCAGCTTGTGATTCATCCAGCTCAGGATTTCTCATGATGTACTCTGCATGTAAGTTAAATAAGCAGATTGACAATATACAGCCTTGACATACTCCTTTCCAATTTGGAACCAGTCTGTTCTTCCATGTCCATTTCTAACTGTTACTTCTTGACTTGCATACAGATTTCTCAAGAGGCAGGTAAGGTTGTATGGTATTCCCATCTCTTTAAGAATTTTCCAGTTTGTTGTGATCTACACAGTCAAAGGCTTTGTTGTAATCAGTAAAGCAGAAGTAGATATTTTTCTGGAATTCTCTTGTTTTTTCTATGATCCAATGGATGTTGGCAATTTGATCTCTGGTTCCTCCTCTTTTTCTAAATCCAGCTTGAACATATGGAAGTTCATGATTCACAAACTGTTGAAGTCAGGCTTGGATAATTTTGAGCATTACTTTGCTAGCCTGAGATGAGTGCAATTGTGCTGTAGTTTGAACATTCTTTGGCATTGCCTTTCTTTGGGAGTAGAATGAAAACGGACATTTTTCAATCCTGTGGCCATTGCTGAGTTTTCCAAACTTGCTGACTTACTGAGTGCAGCACTTAAACAGCATCATCTTTTAGGGTTTGAAATAGTTCAGCTGGAATTCCATCTCCTCCACTAGCTTTGTTCGTAGTAATGCTTCCTATGGCCCACCTGACTTGGTATTCTAGTATGGATGGCTCTAGGTGAGTGATCACGCCATCGTGATTATCTGGGTAAGATCTTTTTTGTATAGTTCTTCTGTGTATTCTTGCCACCTCTTCTTAGTATCTTTTGCTTCTGTTAGGTCCATACTGTTTCTGTCCTTTATTGAGCCCATCTTTGCATGAAATGTTCCCTTGGTGTCTCTAATTTTCTTGAAGAGATCTCTAGTCTTTCCCACTCTATTGTTTTCCTCTATCTCTTTGCACTGATCACTGAGAAGGGTTTCTTATCTCTCTACTATTCTTTGAAATTCTGCATTCAAATGGGTATATCTTTCCTTTTCTTCTTTGTCTTTAGCATCTCTTCTTTTCATATCTATTTGTAAGGCCTCCTCAGACAACTGTTTTGCCTTTTTTTTTCTTGGGATGGTCTTGAATACTGCCTCTGTACAATGTCATGAATCTCTGTTCATAGTTCTTCTAACACTCTGTCTATAAGATCTAATCTCTTGAATCTGTTTGTCACTTCCACTGTATTATTGTAAGGGATCTGATTTAGGTCATACCTGAATGGTCTAGTGGTTTTCCCTACTTTCTTCAATTTAAGTCTGAGTTTGGCAGTTCATGATCTGAGCCACAGTCAGCTCCTGGTCTTGTTTTTGCTGACTATAGAGCTTCTCCATCTTCGGCTACAAGGAATATAATCAATCTGGTTTTGGTATAGACCATCTGGTGATGTCCATGCGTAGAGTCTTCTCTTGTCTTGTTGGAAGAGGGTGTTTGCTAGGACTACTGATTTCTCTTAGCAAAACTCTGTTAGTCTTTGCCCTGCTTCATTTTGTACTCCAAGGCCAAATTTGCCTGTTACTCCAGGTATCTCTTGACTTCCAGTTTTGCATTCCAGTCCCCTAAGATGAAAAGTACTTCATTTCCCCAAAGGATTTTATATTCCCCAAGGTAGTTTGCTTTAAGGTGGCCAGACTTGAACAATTTGCATGCCAAGATACATGGCTAAAACATATGTCTCTCTTACAGAGTAAGCCATCCCAGCACAAGAAATCCTCCAGTGCTTTGCTTCAGAATACTGAAGAGCTTAACATGTAAGAGATTTTTAAAGAAAATAGGCATTTGGAGATATTAAAAAAAAAGACTAGAGAAGTAAAGCTTTTGTTCATAAAATAGAGCTCTTTTGTTTTGCAAATCAAGTTTAATTCACACAGACACAAACACCTGCCATTCAGAAAGAAAAATGTAAATTTTTTTTTACAGGGAGAGAAAAATACTATACTTTAAAGGATTTCATCCTCCACCTTGCAAAACTGGAATCATGCATAGCTCTGTGTAGTACTTTGCACAAAGTACAGTCACCTTCCAAGACCGAAAAGAAAGAAAAAGCTTGCATTTCTTTTTTTTTTTTTTTTTTTTGTAAAATAAAGAAGCACACATATGATAATTTGGTGTATTAGTGCAAACAAAGTACACATTTTGAATGCTTCAGAAAACTACAACTTTGTTACAAGCTAATAGGTTGTTTCTTATAACTATATGCTGGGACACCTATCAAAAGCATGTCCAGTCAAGAGGTTGACACAGTTTCAAAGAGAGGCCATTAATCTGGTGACAGCAATCCATTAAACTAACTCTGCAAATCATTTTGTTGGAGGAATGAAATATTGGAGTGAGAGTAGGACTCTTGTTTACTGTCATTATTGACTAATTACAACATGATTGCTTAGGGACAAGCCAATTTTTTGTACCATGTAGAAAGATAACAAAGATAAAGAAACTCCTGTTTAGAGCAACTCAGCTTTTTAAAGGAATATATTTCTCCATTTGATTCTCCACAGAAAACAGAGAGAAACTTGTTCTTCTATTTTAAGAAGGATGGATGAAAGCAGATTTTATTTAAGGTAACATAATTAGTAAAATACTTTTTATTCTGTGATTAAACTATATGAAAAATTCAATAGAATTCTAAGTAACATTATCTACTATACCACTTTATACACTACTAAAGCTAATTATTTTTCCTCTCAAAAAGTTTCTTAGATTTTGGTTTCTAATATAGAGATAGAACAATAACAGCCATAAAAATATTGATCTAACTAAAGGAATCAAATATCTCTTAAGGTTGCATTTATAGCTTTTTAATTTAATCTAAGAAAAGTCGTGATGTACACTCAGTTTTTGATTATCTAAGAGAGCAGAGTATAGAAAATAGCAAAGATAGCTATATCTACAAATCACTTCCTTGCCTAAACCGCAAATAACATATTTCATAAAGCAAATTCAAATTAAAGGATTAATTATCAGGGAAATGACCAAAAGGTGAGTTGCAAAAGAGGAAAGAAAGAAAAGAGGAATCTGAAAAATATGGTAATTACATTATTAACTCTCAAAACACTCTTTTAAAGCAGTGGAAGAGGGGATAATTGGATTGAATAAAATGCAGGCCGAAGTTTGCCCTATCGGGTGTAAGTAATACATACATGGGTGTCCCAGGTAGCACTAGTGGTAAAGAATCCACCTGCCAATGCACGTAGATATAAGTGACATGGGTTCAGTCCATGGATTGGGAAGATTCCCTGGAGAAGTGAATGGCTACCCACTCCAGTATTCTTGCCTGGAGAATCCCATGGCTAGAGGAGCCTGGTGGGCTACAGTCTATGGGGTCACAAAGAGCTGGACACTATATAGAAGTGATTTAGCATGCACGCACTATACATACACAGAGACTTAACATATTATGAGATATAAATGGAGTAAGTGAACAGGCTGCATAGGACAGAGGAATAAAATTTAGTTTCTGTAATTGCAGAATGAGGCAGTAACTAAGCATTTTTCACTGATTTATAAAATATCTTGAGTGCAACAAGTGTAGGAACAGCGGTCAGTAAGACAGGTACAGTAACTGCCTGAATCTTCAGAAGAATATATATTAAGTGATAACAATTAATTAATCAATTAATTAATGCTATACAAAGTCTATGAGGAAATAAAGGGTGCTATGATAACAGAAAACAAGGACTTGACTGAGTCTGAGAGGGAATTATCCTCTAAGGAAGTAACATTTAAAGGTCACCAGAGGTAATTCCATTTAACAAAACGTTATTGAGTATAAGCTGTGTGTAAAGTACCACACCTTTTTTTTCTGAATAACAATAGTAGAAGGTATACCTCTAAATGTACTCCCAGGGCCAAGAAAGGACAGCAAAGCCTGAATGAACAGCTTGCATTCTGCATGCATTTGTATCTTGCCTGAGAAAAAGTCCTCTCAACACATCTTCTAGGACCAGATCCTACAACAGTGTGAAAACAATAGTCCCAAGGAGCCTCTAGAGCTGAACTTTGTAGTGGACCATAGGCTGATAACTTGGGTACATGAAGCTCCAGCTCTGGATTTAAAATCTTAGTCATAAAGAAAGAATGAAATAATGCTATTTGCAGCAACATAGAGATTATCATTCTGAGTGAAGTAAGTCAGACAAAGACCAATGATACCACTTATATGTGTAATCTGAAAGTGCTGGAGGATATTCTCAGCCAATAGTCAACCCAGGATTGAACCCATAATCTTATCTATCATGCTTTTATTCTTCCACTGTTAATGGTGATTAATATTTAAAATGAAACAAAAAACAAAATTTCACTTTTAATTGAACTCTGAGTTGCAAAGTTCAGAGATAAAGGGAGGAAAGAGGTCTGCTGAAGAGGAATGTTCACTGCATACCATGTCATATTCCTTATAGCAACAGAGAATCTCACTGCTGCCCTGGGCCTGTGCCACATGCTCTGCTGAACAGATCCCATGAAAGCTGATTTGATTTTAATTTAAAAATGACTTTTAAAGTAGCCAAAAATTTTAGAGTTAGATTAAAAAGTATTTTTTAAGTTTTCTTTTTTTATTTTTTTGGTTGTTTTGTTTTACCTATTCATCTGTCAGTGGACATTTATTAATATCCTCATGTTGTATCTCCTCTTTGTTGCTTTCTCAGAAAGTAAATCTATTCCTTCTCTATTGTCTTGACTCTAATATGTTAATAGATAGTCCTATCACCTAAAAGGGTAAATAAAATCTGTAAGAGCTACTAGCTTACTGGTTCAATAAAGATATGCCAGGGTTAAAGTAAGTTAACTGCAACTCAAGATAACAGAAATGACCAAGAAGGATCACTGATATGTGCCCATATTTACTCACTTAATAAAGGAACAAAAAGATATTGTAAGGATGATACAGTACACTGTACTAGTGACTAATCTGATTTTAATTGCTCCAGAGTCCAATTATCTTCTTGCTCTATTTTTACACAATGTTCACACAATCAATTCTTTGTTCCTAGAAGAATTTTTCACATCATTAAAATCGAGAAAAAAATTAAACCTATATATCACTGTGCTGTTGGTTTCTGTTTTAAATATGCCTACACATTTTCATTTGGAAATCAATTGGAATTCTGGGCTAACGCCTCTGTGGGTATTTGGCCAATTATGCCACAAAGCTCAAGACAAATGAGAGCCCTCTGAATGATCTAGTTTTGCACACAATGGAGAGAAAACAATTGACCAGAAAACAGATCATTATCTAAGTCTTGCAGATTTACTTTTAACAATAAGATTGTTGATTTTTTAACTGTATGAAAAATGTACTACTGTGACCTTCTGAAAATGAAAATTTCCATGGATACTTTTATAACTTCAAGTACGAGGTCATCTCAAAAATGTTCTTGTGATAATTTCTATTGTAGCCATTCAGCTAAGGTTAAAATCAAACAATACAAGTTATTTTATGTTTATTCTAGTGTTGCCTTTTCACATTTGAATTTATACAAAATTTATTTCATATTGTTCATCTGTTTTAGCTACTTTGCAAAGTTGGTCAATTCATTTCAACACATAAGATGTTTTTTTCTTTCCCTCTGCTTTTTTTTTTTTCTCATTTCAAGTTTGGGAAGCTTATAGGTAGTATGAGGCAGGAATTGATACAGTTGTTGCTGTTCACAACATTCATCAGCTGTCAACTCTGCACAGGATACCAGATTGCAGTAAGTACTATGGAAAGTTATAAGTAGATGGACCCTTAGCTTCTGCCCTCAATGATGATGTAATCTAATGAAATTCATTTAATATACTCTCTTGGAAATGTAAGATACACTAGAAAAACACATTACAGATATTTAAAGAGCAATATTTCAAGTACCAGCTCAAGTGTCATAGATGAATGTCTCCAATTCTTTGCTGAAAGTTCATCGGGATTCCACTGCTAATACTATTAAGAACAACAGATATCAAAATGCCCATGAAAGACCTAAGGATCTACAAAGATACCGTGGTAGTTAAATTTTACAGTGTCTAATAAGTGCCAAGCCCAGGAGTTTTTCATATATCATTTCACTTAATCCTCATGACAACTTTGCCTACAATGTTTATCCCCATTTTCCGTATTAGGTTACTGAGACTTGGAGAAATTAAGTATTTAGACAGATCATATAGCTAATAATGGGAAAGTCTGGATTGATAACATGTTATTCTAACTCCAAACTTTCCCCGTTTCCCCCACAGCCTCTCAGGCTTCTTTACCTGGCCAATCTAATTTTCTCAACAATTTTTCCCTGCTTTACTCTCTGATCTCAGCTAATGTTTCATTATCTCCTCCCATTTCCTTTGCACGTTCTTCCTGTGCTGAACCCACTAGATGACACCAGCACCACCACAAGGCACAAGGCACTGCATCTTCTTGAACTTCTGTGTGGGCCCAAGCCTCTCCAGCCATGCTTCTGGCTATAGTCAGTGACTAGCTGTCTAATCCCAGGTGGCACTAGTAGTAAAGAACCTGCCTGTCAATGCAGGAGTCCTAAGAGATGTAGGTTTGATCACTGGATTGGGAAGATCCACTTGAGGAGGGCATGGCAACCCACTTCAGTATTTTTGCCTGGAGAAGTCCATGGACAGAGGAGCCTGGCAGCTCCTCTGGGGTCACAAAGAGTCAGTCATGACTGAAGTAATTTAGCACACAGGCAATCCTCCAGCTCCATTTTCAGGCCTTCCTTTCCTCACCTCCTCATATATTCTTTACTCTCTAAATTCCCTCTACTCCCAAAAATACCTTTTGAAGCTGACTGATACAGTCACTAATTTATAAAATTCCTCTTTTCCATCTTCATTCATGTAGAATGAATTGCAATCAATTTTTAATAGATAATTCTAGGGAAAGGGAATTAGCATTAATTGAGCAGCTTCTATGCCTGACAGACAATGTCTGCTGGGTCTTTTGCATTTTATCTGGTCTTATTTCCAGTTCATTTCAATTCAGTTCAGTAGCTCAGTCATGTCCAACTCTTTGTGACTCCATGGACTACAGCATGCCAGGACTCCCTGTCCATCACAAACTCCTGGAGTTTACTCAAGCTCATGTCCATTGAGTCAGTGATGCCATCCAACCATCTCATCCTCTGTCATCCCCTTCTCCTGCCTTCAATCTTTCCCAGCATCAGGGTCTTTTCAAATGAGTCAGCTCTTCATATCAAGTGGCCAAAGTGTTGGAGTTTCAGCTTCACCTCAGGCCTTCCAATGAACATTCAGGACTGATCTCCTACTTATTTCCAGGAGTAAGTCATTATATCTAAGGTAACTGCTCACTCTTCTGAATGTCCAGGATACTTACTGACTCAGCTCAACAAATATTTACCAAGTGCTCATTAGATTTCAGGCATTGTGTGGGTTGCTGATGAGAAAATGATGAGAGGACAGGTCTCAAACTCAAGAACATTACAGCCTAAGGGAAGAAAGCCAATGGACAAATACATCACTATATGATGAAAAATAATCACAACCCTCTATAGAGTCGTATGCACATATAGAAAAGACTCTAGACCCAGAATGGGAATAGGAAGAATAAAGTGAGAAAGATAACTTTCCAAGGAAGGTATACATATGCAATCTCTCAATTATGAATATGGATGAAAGCGAAAGTCCCTCAGCTGTGTCTGACTCTTTGTGACCCCATGGACTATGGAATTCTCCAGGCCAGAATACTGGAGTGGGTAGCCTTTCTCTTCTCCCAGGGGATCTTCCCAATCCAGGGATCAAATCCAGGTCTGCTGAGTTGCAGGCGGATTCTTTACCAGCTGAGGCACAAGGGAAGTCCAAGAATACTGAAGTGGGTGGCCAATCCCTTCTCCAGTGGATCTTCCCCACCCAGGAATTGAACCAGTGTCTCCTGAATTGCAGGTGGATTCTTTCTCAAAACAAGTAGGTGGTGTGGGTTGGAATACACCAGGAATAAAAGGGACACTGTCTTCAGAGTGTCTGTGTGTGACTGGAAAATAGTGTAATTAATAAATACTGGTGGAGAGCTGAGGCAGAAGGAGGAACTAGATCTTAAAGGGTTTTCTGTGCTGTGCTACATTGCTTAGATATTAATCTCAAAGTAATGGCGAGGTATTAATTGTTTTGTTTTGTTTTGTTTTAGCTAAGTGGGTCTAGATTTTTACTTTGGAAAGATCAATATGTCTGAGGTTTAGAGACAGAAAAGCTAGAAGGAGAGGAGTTAAATGACTTTGTTGCAGTATATCCAAGACAAAGATGATGAGGGTCTGAACTAGTGATGGCAAAATGTACTTTGCTTTAATAAATAGATTTTAAACAGAAATGGTCTATAGATTTCTAGATGCAAGGAAAAGAGAGGCATCAGTGGAAAAGCTGGGTCCAGAATGATGTCTTGGGGTCTGCCTTGGATGGTGGGACCCTGGGAAGAGCAGTACTGGTGTCATGGAGGAAGAGATGAGGCTACATTTGGTCATGGGCTTGAGGTGCCTCCCAACTTTCAAATGGGAATTCCCAGTGTACATTTCTGTATGAATCGACTGGGATATATCACGTTCATTTTTATTGTAATTTACTATTTCATGTGCATTTTTATTCTGGCCAAGTATATATTTTTTTAATTCTTTGAGCAAAGAGTAAGCATTTCCTTATTATTCTTTGCATTTATCACAGGTCACACACAATATACGGCAAATAGTGGGTGCTCAGGAAAGATTTGTTTCTTGACAACTGAATTCATTGATCAATTGCTATGTGTTGACTCTGATACATACTGAGTAAAGTTGGATAAAGGTTGTAAAGGTTTGAAAAAGATTTTATGTGTGAGGGTTAGAAGAACAGTGGCATAGCATATTTATGAAAACCTTATATATTTCTTGTGTGTAACCTTAAATATAAGGAATCCTAAAAACAATTATTTATATATTTTTGATAACAAAAATTGTCTTATTTTGTCCTCTATTTTCTCCCAAGCTTTTATGGTACATAGTAGGTATTCAACAAGTACTTGTTGAATAAATGTGCAAATCACTGTTAACAATTTATGGAAACAATTATCTTCTATATACCATAATTACAAATTATTAAAATCTATATTTAATAATTTACATTAAATAATAGATGGAGTTTACCCAATTTTTTTTACCATCCAGCAATCACAAAGTATCTTTGTTTGCTATCTTTGTAATGCATTTGCAGTTGGAGTCTGTCCCTTTATATCTGAGCAATTCTGTCTCCATCTGCTAGTGATGCCAGATGGAGGAGAGGCACGGAGACCAAGAGACTAATGAAGCAACTCATCAAGTTGTTTAAAAGGCAAAAATATTTAAGAAAATCAAACCGGTTGAAATGCCCTATCTGAAAAGTGATGGTTGTATATGAAATAACTTTAAAGTTTCTGGAAGTAAACAAACAAACAAACAAACAAAAAACTAAAGGAAAACTTCTGAAGATAAATTCTTAATGACTTGTAAGGATATCCATTTTGGAAAAACACATATTAACACCCTGATAGCAAAGAACATTAACTCTTTCTGACCATAAGGGTAAAATTAACTACACTGGGGACTATGAAGTCCATTGGTGAAAATAGTTTCCCAAGGCTCTTTGCTGGTGATGGACTCAGACACCATAAAATAAGTGTGCAAGCCAGTCTCTTCAAAGAAAACTCAGTAGTTTACAGAAAGGATAGTGCCTGTAATTTATAGGAGAAAGGAAAGGCAGAATCAGGTGAACTCTACTGGATCTTACAGTTCTCCAGAAAGCAGTAGTGAAGATGCAGGGGAAAAAATCTCACACATGATATTTTAGGACTGTACCAGACATTAGCCAGTGGAAAGTACAAGATAAAATAATATCACTCAAATAGTGCTATAATGCAATAAGCTATATTATTCAACTCACCATACAAAATACAATCTAGTAGAAATAAATTCATTTTAAATATTAGTAAGTTGTAAAATTGCATGACAAAGACAAGATATCAGTGCTATTAAAAATGAAAAACTACAGAATGATAAAGTATGTTTAAATAACAATCATAAGAAGTGAAAGATTCTACCAAAGTTTCACCCAAACCAACGATCATGAAAATTTATTCATTAAATTTAGACAATTTCCCTCTTTAAACGAAACACATATCTTTTCAGTTTTCCTTCTCAGCTCCTTCTGAGGCAAGTGACAAGTAGATCTATAGTTGACAGTCAAATTCTCCCTGGGCCTAATTTGGTTTTCCTGACATTTAATTTCTCAAGGTCTTTTTTTTTTTGGTTGAAAATATATCAAACACATTAAGAATTCTGAGTTCAAATTATTCAAATTATTTTCTAAACCTGGCTCATTTGACTGAATATAAGATTTTTGAACTGCAAATAATTTTATTTAGTAAAAGCTTCAATCAGGTCACTTGAAAAGAGAAATTTAAAAAAAAAAAGAAGAAAAGAAAGACGAGGAGGAAGAGGAAGGAGAAGAATGGGCAAGAGGAAGGGGAAGAGGAGAAGCAGCACAAAGTTAGAGTATTAGGACTTACTTGATGTATGCAGCACAAAGTTAGAGTATTAGGACTTGATGTATGTTATAGAGAAATATGCTTGCTTTTTGCTTCTTTCAGGAATTAGAGTCACTGTGAATAATCTGTATTCATTAATTTCTTCATTCACTCAATTATTTGCCAAACATTTTTAAGGACTCTGTCTATACCAATCACTATGCTAATTATTAATTATATAAATGGCATAGATTTTAAGTTTCCAGATAAGTATAAACATCAGAAATGAATTCTCCCTGGGAATATTGATCTAAAAGAATGCCCAAATAGTCTCCATAGTATAGGTGAGTATGGCTGTACATGTACCCAATACATTTTATCTGCTCCCCAGCATTTCCCAATGCTGTTGTGTTAGGCAAGTCCATGCGAAAATTTCTGGACAAAGAGCTATAAACAGATGTGATATATATCATTTTAGAGCCAAGACTTTTAAGGGCTGTTGGACTATCTTCGTTTCACTATGCTCCCTTTCCTTGCCATAGCAGCCCTGGCAGCCATGTGTAACAGATGCTGAAGCTATAAAATGGTGACACTTTCCTTAGGCCCATTGGACCCATAGTATCAGTGAGAAATGAACTAAGTAGAACTAAGCCACTGAGACTGGAGGGTCTGTTACCCTAGCTTGACTGTTTCAACCCAATAAGCATGAAGAGATTATTTTAGTATGACAGAGGAAGCATTGATATGAAATACAGAGATTACATTTGAAACATTTTTTTAATTCTAGAAACCATGCACATCAATTCAGAAGTACTGCACACTAGAAACACAACATTCATTTCTTGCCTGGTTCATCTCAATTTATGAGAAGATGAAAGAAGATTCGGTAGCTCTGACAGTCTCATTTTCTCAAGAATTTTTTCCTACCTCATTAAGAGATTTTTAGGTTTCAGGCTGTACAGGCTGTACAATAGGACTTAAGTTTTTGTACCTGCCATTTTATAGGTCCCTTCCAACGTCTTTGTCTAATTTCATGTTTATAATTTTGGATAATTTTTCTAAAAAAAAAAAAAAAGCAATAGTTGCTCAGTTGTACCTGATTCTTTGCAACCCATGAACTGTAGCCTGCCAAGGCTCCTCTGTCCACAGAATGCACAGGTAAGCATACTGGAGTGGGTTGCTGCGCCCTTCTCCAGGGTATCTTCTCAACCCAGGGATTGAATCCAGGTCCCCTGCATTGCAGGTAGATTCTTTACTGTCTGAGTCAAAAGGATTCTCCCAATTTGAATAAATTTCCAGACAGACAAAACCCTGGCTCCAGCCCTACCCAGTCTTTCACATTACACTTCATACCTAGCACTAGGTGCTATCTTTGTTTTCACCAGGTGTTTATCTCACTCTCCAAAAGTAAACTTATATAAAAAGATACCTCTTACTTGGCACTAGGCATTGTGTTTCCATTTACATCAGGAATTTGTCTCACTCTCCTAAAGTAAACTAGATAAAAAAGCCTTTTCTCCTCATGATCTGGGAAATTATCATGTATATATTTCCCCTTTAGGCAATTAAATCCAAGAAATGTTTCCTTTGGTGAGTGTTTAAACTACTGCTTTTCCTAGCTTCAGTTACTTTCAGTAGTGCTCATTTACACATATAAACTGGCACCTGCATATTTATATACAAATGGAAACACACACATGTACTCAGAGACTTAAGAGCATTTATTTTATGATCTGTTGGGTTTTTTCCTCCATGTATTAAGATGACTTTGTAATAGAGACCTTTGTTTGTAACGGAGACCTTTACCACAGGCCAGTATCAGGTAAGCAAGGCGAATGTCTACAGATTTCTGACACATAAGTCAATCATTTTCACAAGGCCCAGCTCATCGCTAAGGCCACATATTGTTCTCTGAGGCAAATTACCTTAACAATTAAAGCCCTGTGCTGATGATTTCTTGGAGTTAGTACTCCCTGGCCCTTCAAACAGAAGAAAATCAATGTCTGTAGGATAAGGAGCAGGCTTTCCTCTTTTCCAAAGTACTTTACTACGTGTATCATGAGGGTAGTGGCATGACCATGGCTCTCATTTTCGCAGACAGCTTAACTGCAATCTGTATTCTAGTAAGGAGAATGCAACAGGAAAGGAGAGAGGATGCCAGGAAAAGTATAGTTACAATTATCCATGCAGGTAGTATGTTAGGAACTCTTTCCAAAGCTATGATTAAGTACTTCATTCTTTATTTAAATTCCCATAATCACTCTTCTTCTTTATCTAAAGAACCACATTTTTAGAAGAAGCAAAATTCTAAAAAAAAAAAAAAAAAAAAAGATCAGTTTTCAGTTTTCAAGTTTGTTTTTTCCCCTCTAAATGTGGGAAAGAAGGGAGAGTAGGAGGTTTCTGGAATTACTAAAAATGGGGCTTTTAACCTAAAATTTGATTCATCAGCAGAACAATTGAGATAGTTAATTCAAAGAATAAGATAGAACTGAGTTTACTTCTTGAAATTTTAGTGGCACTTAATGTCCTTATCTCAATTTTATTAGTCTATATATTCATCAATCTGTTTTCCCTACATTGATGAAAAATATTTTAATGAAAACAAAATATATTAAAGGCAACCATTTGGTCTTGAAACTATTCCAAGGACTAAGTAATATACACAGAAAATTTCTTTAAAAAATCCTATTTTCATTTTTTAGCACTAGGGAAACCAAAATAAATGCAATACTAGTCAAATACTATGACCAACCTAGACAGCATATTAAAAAGCAGAGATGTTACTTTGCCAACAAAAGTCCATCTAGTTAAAGCTATGGTTTTTCCAGAAGTCATGTATGGATATGAGAGTTGGACTATAAAGAAAGCTGAGCACCAAGGAATTGACATTTTTGAACTGTGGTGTTGGAAAAAACTCTTGAGAGTCCTTTGGACTGCAAGGAGATCAAACCAGTCAATCCTAAAATAAATATTCCTGAATATTCATTGGAAAGACTGATGCTGAAGCTGAAATTCCAATACTTTGGCCATCTGATGCGAAGAACTGACTCATTTGAAAAGACCCTGATGCTGGGAAAGATTTAAGGCAGGAGAAGTGGATGACAGAGGATGAGATGGTTAGATGGCATGAGCGATTCAATAGACATGAGTTTGAGCAAGCTCCTGGAGTGGTGGTGGACAGGGAAGCCTGGCATGCTGCAGTCCATGGGGTCACAAATAGCTGGACACAACTGAGCGATTGTACTGGACTAGTCAAATGAGTGGAACATTATGTAATCAACTTTGCTGTGATCAAGAAATTCTCCAAGCAGACCAGAATATAAGGCAACTTCAGACAAAGGAATTTGAAAATTGTGACTAGTCCAATAGCTGAAACATTGGGATTGAGAGTTCTGATGGCTGGAGAGAGCTGGAAAGATAGAGGTTATCAAGATCACTAAAGATTTTCTTTTTTTCAGCTAAATGAAAAGGTTTTTGACTCCATCCTCCATGTCTCCTATAAGTGAAAGACACAACCAAAGAGTGGATTTGCATTTTAGGATGATATCCAAGGTAGATTTGAGAAAAGAAATAGTAAGAATTAGATAATGTCATTGGAGAATCAGAGATGGAGAATTTTGAGAGCAGATGCAGCAAAGAGGAAGAAAGAGATCAACATTATCCGATGCTTCCACAAACTCCAGAAAAATAAGAACTAAAAAATGTTGATTTAATTTAGCCATAGAAGATCATTAATGATATTTTTAAAGGTTTTTTCACTAGTGTGTCATAGAAGGTAATGGAAATCTGATTTTACAGAATTGATATGTGTATTTCAGTATACACATTTATAATAAAAATAAACATATAAAAGAAGTTTTTCTGCTCTTTTATTTGGATCTAGGCTTTAAGAAAAGTTTTTCCACTTAGTTATTGAAGTGAGCACTGACTAAATCACAGTTGAGAAAAACATTAATGATTGGTCACTGAGGACCACCTATAGTGTACAGGACTTTGGAAGAGACAGCTGGGAACAAAAAAATGATGACACATATTCCTGACCCCAAGGATTTTATACCCTAACTAGAGACGTTATACGAAAAGACAAGTGACCATAGTACAAGGAAAGATGAGTGTTGCAGGATTGTAGCCTCAAAGTACCATGACTTACTTTCAATATATGCCTTCTCATTATCAACCTCTGATGCATCCCCTTCCAATTTCCCTAAAAGCTGAATAGTTACAGCATAGAAAATGATTAAAATAATAATTTATTAATATAAATTAATACAATGATTAATAACATTATTATAGCATTTCTCTCAGCCCTGGCACTGTTCCGGGTGCATTGTATCCACTACATTTAAAGTCTTCATTATTTTATAATAATTATAGAATATATACACTATATAATAATTATGTTATTATAATCTTTGACAAATGATTAAGGCAAAAACCCTACTGTTACAGTTTCAGAAAAGATATAATTTACACTTGAGACAAACTAAGTGTATGAGATTCTTGTTCTTGCATGCAACTGAGAACATTGCTAGTGAAACAATAAACGTGCTCACTGGAAGGATATTAGGTAACTCAAATCAACAGGAGCACAAAGCTCACAAAATAGGCTAAAACCAAGGGAGGCTAGGTAGCAGGAATCCAGATTGGGCAATACAACAGAAATGATCAACTTTGGGATTTCTAATGCTGGAAATTTGATGCTGCCACTATTGAACTCTTAATGTCACTGTGAATGACTTCTTTTTTTGCCACTTTATTTTTAATTAAAGGATAATTGCTTTACAGAATTTTGTTGTATTCTGACAAACATTAACAAGAATCAGCCATAGGTACACCCATGTCCCTTGCCTCCTGAAACTCCCTCCCGTCTCACTCTCCATCCCACCCCTCTAGGTTGATACAGAGCTCCTGTTTCAGTTCCCTGAGTCATACAGCAAATTTCCATTGGCCTCTATTTTACATATGGTATTGTTAAGTTTTCATGCTAATCTCTCCATACATCTCATTCTCTCCCTCCACCCCTCCATCCATGTCCATAGGTCTGTTTTTAACTTCTTAATGGTCTTTGTACTACTCTCTTAGGATTAAAAGTGATAGCACGGACATAAAATGACTGGCAGAAGTTGGGGTGAAAATTATTTGATCCTTTTAAATTTTGTGTTGGGACATGGGTTTGTACCTCAAAATATGATCTAACTAAAGGATATGTTCCCCAGAAATGGCATTCAGATGGTATAGAGACAAAAATAAAAAACCTTGACAAATTCGCAGCTACATCTTTCTTCTAACACTTCTCAATCCCCCAAAGTGACTCAATTCTAGCATAAATGTTTTTATTCAACAAAAAGAAAATGCATCTACTTCCATAAAGGGAATAATTCAAATCTCATTAGTTACTATATCTTACATTGAGCTCAGGATCACTATGCAACGTCATTTCCTCTTTAGTTCTATTATGATTACATTAATAATATACATATAAGGACTTGGAAAAATGGAGAGGAAGAAAAAGATATTAATTAAACTATACAAATATGTTCCTCACACAACTATGGAAACAGTATGAGTAGAAGTTGTAATCTTTATTTCTGTACGTATTTATGAGGCCATAGTTAAAATATAAACCCCCCTCCACTGTGGTTGACAGATCTGTTTTTTCTTTTAAAAGCCTACAAAGTGGGAGAAGTGTCTGCAAATATAATAAGGATGCTGCAATACAGTTTTTTCAAGGTTAAATACCCACCAAACTGAGAAAAAATTCTCTAGTCTATCAGTACTTTGCCTCCACTTTGCCAGTGGAGCTGAAAAGACTTCACTTTCTTAAAGTAGGAACATAGATTGTCCTGCTACCACTTCTGCCTCCTGGTTCAAACTCTGGATCTATAGAAGCATAAAAATGGGATAATTCTTTCCCAATCTGTGCAAGTGCGACTATTTATATTAGATTCTGCTGAATGACTCTGTATATTCACCACTTATGATACATGAATTATAATAAACATTGGTCAGAGGGAGGATATGCTTGGATGTCTTGGGTAGTGCTGATAGCAGCTCATATTAGACCTAGTTACCACAGGGATAGGTATGTGGTCAAAGACAAGAAGAGCTCAGCTAACAATCATGCATGACTCAGAAAGTGGGGTGGAGGGGTTGGGTGGGAAGCATGGAAGAGACATCGATGAGAAGGACACATATATGCCTGGCAATGTGAAATGAAAAACATCAAAATTTTAACAGTGATTACCTACAGGTTGCATATTTTAAATGCTATTAATTTTGTTTCACTGTATTTTTTATTTTTAAATCATGATAATGCTTTTATAATTGAAATACGATATTTTAAGTACTGTGGTGTTTCAGAAGAAGGAACAGAATACATATAATTGAAAGAATTTCCCATCATGAATCACAGACTTGGGTGAAGGGACTTGCATAACTCAATGAAGCTATGAGCCATGCCATGCACACCACACAAGACAGATAGGACATAGTGAAGAGTTTTGACAAAACATGGTTCACTGGAGAAGGAAATGAGAATACATTCATGTAGTCTTGCTTGGAGAACTCCACTGATAGAATGAAAAGACAAAAAGATATGATACCAGAGGATGAGCCCCCCCAGGTTGGAAGGTGTCCAATACAATACTGGAGAAAAAAGAAAGTGTTAGTCACTCAGTAATGTCTGACTCTTTGTAATCCCATGGACTGTATCCTACCAGGCTCCTCTGTCCGTGGAATTCTCTAGGCAAAAGTACTGGAGTGGGTAACCATTCCCTTCTTCAAGGTATTTTCCCAACCCAGGGATTGAATCTGCATTGCAGGGAGATTCTTTACTATCTGAGGCACTAATGAAGCCACTGGGGAAGAGTGGAAGGCAATTACCAAAAGCTCAGAAAGAATGAAGTGACTGGGCCAAAGCAAAAATGATGCTTAGTTGTGGATGTGTCTTGTGGTGAAAAAAAAAAAAAAAAAAACCTCCAATGATATAAAGAACAATATTGCATAGGGACCTGGAATGTTATGTCCATGAAGCAAGGTAAATTGGACATGGTCAGACAGGAGATGGCAAGAGTGAACATCAACATTTTAGGAATCAGTGAATGAAAATGGACAGGAATAAGCGAATTTAATTCAGATGACCATAATATCTGCTACTGTGGGCAAGAATCCCTTAGAAGAAATGGAGTAGCCCTCATAGTCAACAAGAGTTCAAAATGTAGTACTTTGGTGCAACCTCAAAAACAACAGAATGATTTCATTTCGTTTTCAAGGAAAACCATTCAACATCAGAGTAATCCAAGTCTATGCCCCAAACTAATGCTGAAGACGCTAAAACTGACTGGTTCTACGAAGACCTAAAACACCTTCTAGAACTAACACCAAAAAAAGATTCTCCTTTTCCTTACAGGGGACTGGAATACAAATGTAGGAAGTCAAGAGATACCCAGAATAACAGGCAAGTTGGCCTTGGAGTACAGAATGAAGCAAGGCAAAGGCTAACAGAGTTTTTTCTACAGAATATGCTGGTCATAGAAAACATCTTTTCCCAACAACACAAGAGATGACCTCTACACATGGACATCACCAGATGATCACTTTCAAAATCAGGCTGATTATGTTCTTGGCATTCAAAGATGAAGAAGTTCTACACGGTCAGCAAAAAAAAGACCCAGAGCTGACTCTGGCTCAGATCATGAACTCCTTATTGCAAAATCTGGGCTTAAGCTGAAGAAAGTAGGGGAAACCACTAGGCTATTCAGGTATGACCAAAATAAAATCCCTTATGATTATACAGTGGAGGTGGTGAATAGATTCAAGGAAATAGATCTGATAGACAGATTGCCTGAAGAACTATGAATGGAGGTTCTTAACATTGTACAAGAGCCAGTGACAAAAACCATCCATAAGAAAAAGAAATGCAAGTCTTTACATATAGCTGAGAAAAGAAAAAAAAAGCAAAATACAAGGGGAAAAGGGAAAGACATACCCACCTGAATGCAGAGTTATAGAGAAGAACAAGAAGAGAAAAGAAAATCTTAAATGAACAATGCAAAGAAATAAAGAAAAACAATAGAATGGGAAAACTTAGAGATCTCTTGAAGAAAACTGAACATATCAAGGGAACATTTCATGCAAGGAAGGGCACAATGAAGGCCAGAAATGGTAAGGACCTAGGAGAAGCAGAAGAGATTAAGGAGAGGTGGCAAAAATACATAGAAGAACTATAAGAAATGTCATAATGACCCAGATAACCATAATGGTGTGGTCACTCACCTAGAGCTAGACATCCTGGAGTGTGAAGTCAAGTGGACATTAGGAAGCATTACAGTGAACAAGCTACACGAGGTGACTGAATTCCAGCTGAGCTATTTAAAATCCTAAAAGATGATGTGTCAAAGTGCTGCACTCAATATGTCAGCAAATTTGGAAAGCTCAGCAATGGCCACAGGACTGGAAATGGTCAGTTATTACCCCAGGACTAGAAAAGTTCAGAGTTAATCCCAGGACTGGAAAAGTTCAGTGTTTATCCCAATCCCAAAGAAGGGCAATGCCAAAGAATATTGAAACTATTTTAAAATTGTGCTCATTTCACATGACAACAATGTTACACTCAAAATCCTTCAAGCTAGGCTTCAGTTGTACATGAACCAAAAATTTCCAGATGTACAAGCTGAGTATTAAAGACGCAGAGGAACCAGAGATCAAATTGCCAATATTGGCTGGATCATGGAGAAACCAAGGGAGTTCCATAAAAGCTTCTTCTGCTTCATTGATGACTCTAAAGCCTTTGACTGTTTGCATCACAACAAACTATGGAAAATTCTTCAAAAGATAGGGGTACCAGGCTACCTTACTGGTCTTCTGAGAAACTCGTATGCACATCAAGAAGCAACAGTTAAAACCAGACAGGGAACAATGGACTGATTCTAAATTGGGAAATGAGTATGACAAGGCTATACATTGTCACCCTGCTTATTTAACTTCTATGCAGAGTGCATCATGTGAAATGCAGGGGTGGATGAATCACAAGTTGGAAACAAGACTGCCAGGAGAAATAACAACATCTTCAGTTATGCAGATGATACCATTCTAATGTCAGAAAGCAAAGAGGAACTAAGGCTCTTGATTAGGGTGAAAGAGGTGAGTGAAAAAGCTGGCTTAAAACTCAATATTCAAAAATCTAAGATCAAGGCATCTGGTCCCATCACGAGAAGGGGATAAAGTGGGAGCAGTGACAGATTTTCTTTTCTTGGGCTCCAGAATCACTGCAGATGGTAAATGCAGCCATGAAATTAAAACACCCTTACTCCTTGGAAGGAAAGCTCTGGCATAAGTAGACAGTGTATTAAAAATCAGAGACACAACTTTGCTGAAAAAGGCCCATATAGTCAAAGCTATGGTTTTTCAGTAGTGTTATACAGATGTGGGAGTTGGCCCATAAAGACAGATGAGCACCCAAGAATTGATGCTTTCAATTTGTGGTGCTGGAGAAGACTCTTGAGAATCCCTTGGACTGCAAGGAGATCAAACCAGTCAATCCTAAAAGAAATTAGCCCCTGAATATTTATTGGAAGAATGTTGCTGCAGGTCCAATACTTTGGCTACTGATGTGAAGAGTCAGCTGATTTAAAAGACTCTGATGATGTGAAAGATTGAAGGCAAAAAGAGAAGGCGGCAGCAGAGGATGTGATGGTTGGATAGCATCACCAATTCAATGGACATGAATTTGAGCAAACTCTGGGAGATAGTGGAGGACAGAGGAACCTGGAATGTAGTCCATGGGATCTCAAATAATTGGACACAATTTAGTTCCTGAACATCAACAATTGAAAGAATTAGTCAAATTTTTATAGACCACAATGTTGGGATATTTCTTGAGAAATTATTCTGGTAGTGTTTGCAATATGGAGTATTGTAGCTGGGAGGGAGAAATATTGACATAAAAGGAGGAAAGCAGAAAATCATGGCATTTTCAAGAATCAGTGGTATTCAGCATGATTGGAACATAAGCAACCAAGAATAGTATTAGAAGGTAAATACAGAAAACAAATCAGGGAATTTGGTAGCACTTCTAAAGAGAGAATTCTAGCAGAGGTCAAATATTGTTCTTTAAGATTTTTTTATTTTTTCTATGCATGCACATATATGGGATCTGTATCTGTGAATGGGTAGAGATTTAAAAATATCATCCTGATTAAGTCTAGAATTTACATTGAAGGCAAGAGTTAATCTAAATGTAAGATCAGAAACTATAAAACTCCTAGAGGAGAACATAGGCAAAACACTCTCCGACATAAATCACAGCAGGATCCTCTATGATCCACCTCCCAGAATTCTGGAAATAAAAGCAAAAATAAACAAATGGGATCTAATTAAAATTAAAAGCTTCTGCACAACAAAGGAAAATATAAGCAAGGTGAAAAGACAGCCTTCTGAATGGGAGAAAATAATAGCAAATGAAGCAACTGACAAACAACTAATCTCAAAAATATACAAGCAACTTATGCAGCTCAATTCCAGAAAAATAAACGACCTGATCAAAAAATGGGCCAAAGAACTAAATAGACATTTCTCCAAAGAAGACATACGGATCGCTAACAAACACATGAAAAGATGCTCAACATCACTCATTATTAGAGAAATGCAAATCAAAACCACAATGAGGTACCACTTCACACCAGTCAGAATGGCTGCGATCCAAAAATCTGCAAGCAATAAATGCTGGAGAGGGTGTGGAGAAAAGGGAACCCTCCTACACTGTTGGTGGGAATGCAAACTAGTACAGCCACTATGGAGAACAGTGTGGAGATTCCTTAAAAAATTGCAAATAGAACTACCGTATGACCCAGCAATCCCACTGCTGGGCATACACACTGAGGAAACCAGAATGGAAAGAGACACATGTACCCCAATGTTCATCGCAGCACTGTTTATAATAGCCAGGACATGGAAACAACCTAGATGTCCATCAGCAGATGAATGGATAAGAAAGCCGTGGTACATATACACAATGGAGTATTACTCAGCCGTTAAAAAGAATTCATTTGAATCAGTTCTGATGAGATGGATGAAACTGGAGCCGATTATACAGAGTGAAGTAAGCCAGAAAGAAAAACACCAATACAGTATACTAACACATATATATGGAATTTAGGAAGATGGCAAAGACGACCCTGTATGCAAGACAGGAAAAGACACAGATGTGTATAACGGACTTTTGGACTCAGGGGGAGAGGGAGAGGGTGGGATGATTTGGGAGAATGGGAATTCTAACATGTATACTATCATGTAAGAATTGAATCGCCAGTCCATGTCTGACGTAGGGTGCAGCATGCTTGGGGCTGGTGCATGGGGATGACCCAGAGAGATGTTGTGGGGAGGGAGGTGGGAGGGGGGGGTCATGTTTGGGAACGCATGTAAGAATTAAAGATTTTAAAATTTAAAAAGTAAAAAAAATTTTTTAAAAAAAGAGTTATTCTATGAAATACTGCAACAGAATTCTAAGAAGCTTTAAAAAATGAACTGGGTGAAAGAGTGAAGTAGGGAAAATTTATATATATATATATATATATTATTTACATTTCCATATATAATATGCAATATTACTGTTTCAGTTTGAGAAAAACTTTTTGTTGATTTTAGATAAAAGCAATCTGAAAATACTGAGATTCAAAGGCAGGGGAGGGGTCTAACACTGGTAACACAAACACTAGTGACACCAGTAACACATGGCTTTCAGTAATTATTTTTGATGGTGTTTGTTATGAATTCTTCATTACTTTTAGATGTTCAGTTCAGTTCAGTTCAGTAGCTCAGTCATGTCCAACTCTTTGAGACTCCATGAATCGCAGCACGCCAGGCCTCCCTGTCCATCACCAACTCCCAGAGTTCACTCAGATTCACGTCCATCGAGTCAGCGATGCCATCCAGCCATCTCATCCTCTGTCGTCCCCTTCTCCTCCTGCCCTCAACCACTCCCAGCATCAAAGTCTTTTCCAATGAGTCAACTCTTCACATGAGGTGGCCAAAGTATTGGAGTTTCAGCTTTAGCATCAGTCCTTCCAAAGAAATCCCAGGGCTGATCTCCTTCAGAATGGACTGGTTGGATCTCCTTGCAGTTCAAAGCCTCAAATATTTCACCAACACACACACACACACATATAGTCTCCTTTGTATGCTCTAGTTTGGGTAATTTTTAATTTCTCTTGAAATTAGTAAACTAGTAAATTAGTAAATTCTAATTTGGATAATTTTTAATTATGCTCTAGTTTGAGTAATTTCCAATTTGTCTTGAAATTAGTAAATTAGTAATTGCTAATAAATTAGTAAATTAGTAGTTTCTCTTCAAATTAGTAAATTAGTAAACTGTTCAAGTTTACTAATTGTTTTTTCTGCTCTGACCAGTCTGCTATTAAGCCCTTCCAGTATACTCTCAATTTATTGTATAGTTTAAAAAAATATATATTTGTTTATTTATTTATGTTGGCTATGCTATGTCTTAGTTGTGGTGAGCAGGGGCTACTCTATAACTGCATTGCAAGGGCTTCTTGTTGCTGGGGCATCTCTTGTAGCAGAGCACAGGCACTAAGGCACTTGGGCTTCAGTAGCTGCTATATGTGGGCTTAGTAGCTGTGACTCTCAGGCTCTAGAGTGCAGGCTCAGCAGTTGTGGTGCAGGCACTTAGTTGCTCTGATGCATGCGGGATCTTCCCAGACCAGGGATAGAACTGGTGTCCCCTTGCAAGACTGATTCCTTTTTTTTTTTTTTTTAATCACAGTATAAAAGATGTTTATTAATTTATCACAATCAATAGCCAGACAAAAAAGATAATTACAATTGCAGACCATAATATGAACATGATTAACCCAATAATGTAAAATAATTACATACAATTTGGGGAGTCAGGCAGAGTGATTGGTAAGTGGAAGTGCATCCATGCATACGTTTACATTCACTCAGCCAGTGTATCATGGCATCTGTTTCCATCACTTCATGGCAAACAGATGGGTAAACAATGGAAACAGTGACAGGCTTCATTTTCTTGGGCTTCAAAATCACTGCAGATGGTGACTGCAGCCATGAAATCAAAAGACACTTGCTCCTTGGAAGAAAAGCTATGACCAATCTAGACAGCATATTAAAAAGCAGAGACATTACTTTGCTAACAAAGGTTTGTCTAGTCTACTGTTCTAGTAGTCAGGTATGGATGTGAGTTGGACCATAAAGAAAGCTGAGTGCTGAAGAATTGATGCTTTTGAACTGTACTGTTAGAGAAGGCTCTTGAGAGACCCTTGGACTGCAAGGAGATCCAACCAGTCAATCCTAAGAGAAATCAATCCTAAATAGTCATTAGAAGGACTGATGCTGAAGCTGAAACTCCAATACTTTGGCCACCTGATGTGAAGAACTGACTTACTGGAAAAGACCATGATGCCTGGAAAGATTGAAGGCAGGTGGAGAAGGGGACAACAGAGAATGAGATAGTTGGATGGCATTATTGACTCAATGGACATGAGTTTGAGCAAGTTCTGGGAGCTGGTGATGGACAGGGAAGACTGGCATGCTGCATGCAGTCCATGGGGTCCCAAAGAGTCGGACACAACAGAATGACTGAACTGAGCCAGTCTATGTCTTTTGGGTGGTGCATTTGAACTTACTATCATTTTCTTAATTCTTTTGGGTTTATTTTCTGCAGGTCTTTTCCTTCTCTGGTGTTTCCTGCCTAGAGAATTTTCTTTAGCATTTGTTGTAAAGCTGGTTTGGCAGTGCTGAGTTCTCTTAAATTTTGCTTGTATGGAAAGCTTTTGATTTCCCCATCAAATTCGAATGAGAGTCTTGCTGGGTAGAGTATTGCTGACTGCAGTTTCTTCCCTTTCATCACTTTTAAAAATATAAATTTATTTATTTTAATTGGAGGTTAATTACTTTACAATATTGTATTGGTTTTGCCATACATCAACATGAATCCGCCACAGGTATACACATGTTCCCCATCCTGAACCCCCCTCCCTCCCTGTACCATCCCTCTGGGTCATCCCAGTGCACCAGCCCGAATATTCCAATATCATTCATCAAATCTGGACTGGTGATTCATTTCATATATGATATTATACATGTTACTATGCCATTCTCCCAAATCATCCCACCTTCTCCCTCTCCCACAGAGTCCAAAAGACTGTTCTATACATCTGTGTCTTTTTTGCTGTCTCACATACAGGTTTATAATTACCATCTTTCTAAATTCCATATATATGCATTAGTATGCTGTATTGGTGTTTTACTTTCTGGCTTACTTCAATCTGTATATAGGCTCCAGTTTCATCCACCTCATTAGAACTGATTCAAATGTATTCTTTTTAATGGCTGAGTAATACTCCATTGTGCATATGTACCACAGCTTTCTTATCCATTCGTCTGCTGATAGACATCTAGGTTACTTCCATGTCCTGGCTATTATAAACAGTGCTGTGATGAACATTGGGGTACACGTGTCTCTTTCAACTCTGGTTTCCTCAGTGTGTATGCCCAGCAGTGGGATTGCTGGGTCATAATGCAGTTCTATTTCCAGTTTTTTAAGGAATCTCCACACTGTTCTCCATAGTGGCTGTCCTAGTTTGCATTCCCACCAACAGTGTAAGAGGGTTCCCTTTTCTCCACACCCTCTCCAACATTTATTGCTTGTAGACTTTTGGATCGTAGCCATTCTGATTGGCATGAAGTGGTACCTCATTGTGGTTTTGATTTGCATTTCTCTGATAATGAATGATGTTGAGCATCTTTTCATGTGTTTGTTAGCCATCCATATGTCTTCTTTGGAGAAATGTCTATTTAGTTCTTTGGTCCATTTTTTGATTGGGTCATTTATTTTTCTGGAATTGAGCTGCAGGAGTTGCTTGTATATTTTTGAGATTAGTTGTTTGTCAGTTGCTTCACTTGCTATTATTTTCTCCCATTCTGAAGGCTGTCTTTCCACCTTGCTTATAGTTTCCTTTGTTGTGCAGAAGCTTTTAAGTTTAATTAGGTCCTATTTGTTTATTTTTGCTTTTATTTCCACTATTCTGGGATGTGGGTCATAGAGGATCCTGCTGTGATTTATGTCAGAGTGTTTTGCCTATGTTCTCCTCCAGGAGTTTTAAATTTTCTGGTCTTACATTTAGATCTTTAATTCATTTTGAGTTTATTTTTGTGTATGGTGTTAGAAAGTGTTCTAGTTTCATTCTCTTACAAGTAGTTGACCAGTTTTTCCAGCACCACTTGTTAAAGAGATTGTCTTTAATCCACTGTATATTTTTGCCTCCTTTGTCAACGATAAGCTGTTCATAGGTGTGTGGATTTATTTCTGGGCTTTCTATTTTGTTCCATTGATCTATATTTCTGTCTTCGTGCCAGTACCATACTGTCTTGGTGACTGTGGCTTTGTAGTAGAGCCTGAAGTCAGGCAGGTTGATTCCTCCAGTTCCATTCTTCTTTCTCAAGATTGCTTTGACTATTCAAGGTTGGTTTTTTTTTTTTTTTGTATTTCCATACAAATTGTGAAATTATTTGTTCTAGCTCTGTGAAAAATACTGCTGGTAGCTTGATAGGGATTGCATTGGATCTATAGATTGCTTTGGGTAGTATGCTTATTTTCACTATATTGATTCTTCCGATCCATGAACATGGTATATTTCTCCATCTATTAGTGTCCTCTTTGATTTCTTTCAACAGTGTCATATAGTTTTCTATATATAGGTCTTTAGAAAGAGAGAGATATAGGTCTTTTGGAGAAGGAAATGGCAATCCACTGCAGTATTCTTGCCTATAAAATCCCATGGACAGGGGAGCCTTACAGGTTACAGTCCATGAGGTTGCAAGAGTCGGACATGATTTAGCAACTAAACCATATCACGAGCTTGCAAGAGTCGGACACGATTTAACAACTAAACCATATATAGGTCTTTAGTTTCTTTAAGTAGATATATTCCTCAGTATTTTATTATTTTCGTTGCAATGGTGAATGGAATTGTTTCCTTAATTTCTCTTTCTATTTTCTCATTATTAGTATATAGGAATGCAAGGGATTTCTGTGTGTTGATTTTATATCCTGCAAATTTACTATATTCATTGATTAGCTCTAGTAATTTTCTGGTGGAGTCTTCAGGCTTTTCTATGAAGAGGATCATGTCATCTGCAAATAGTGAGAGTTTTACTTCTTTTCCAATTTGGATTCCTTTTATTTCTTTTTCTGCTCTGATTGCTGTGGCCAAAACTTCCAAAACTATGTTGAATAGTAGTTGTGAAAGTGGGCACCCTTGTCTTATTCCTGACTTTAGGGGAAATGCTTTCAATTTTTCACCATTGAGGATGTTTGCTGTTGGTTTGTCATATATAGCTTTTATTATGTTGAGGTATGTTCCTTCTATTCCTGCTTTCTGGAGAGTTTTTAAATCATAAATGGATTTTGAATTTTGTCAAAGGCCTTCTCTGCATCTATTGAGATAATCATATGGCTTTTATTTTTTAATTTGTTTATGTGGTGTATTATATTGATTGATTTGTGGATATTAAAGAATCCTTGCATCCCTGGGATAAAGCCCACTTGGTCATGGTGTATGATCTTTTTAATGTGTTGTTGGCTTCTGATTGCTAGAATTTTGTTGAGGATTTTTGCATCTATGTTCATCAGTGATATTGGCCTGTAGTTTTCTTTTTTTGTGGCATCTTTGTCAGGTTTTGGTATTAGGGTGATGGTGGCCTCATAGAATGAGTTTGGAAGTTTACCTTCCTCTGCAATTTTCTGGAAGAGTTTGAGTAGGATAGGTGTTAGCTCTTCTCGAAATTTTTGGTTGAATTCAGCTGTGAAGCTCTCTGGACCTGGGCTTTTGTTTGCTAGAAGATTTCTGATTACAGTTTCAATTTCTGTGCTTGTGATGGGTCTGTTAAGATTTTCTATTTCTTCCTGGTTCAGCTTTGGAAAGTTGCACTTTTCTAAGAATTTGTCCATTTCTTCCAAGTTGTCCATTTTATTGGCATATAATTGCTAATAGTAGTCTCTTATGATCCTTTGTATTTATGTGTTGTCTGTTGTGATCTCTCCATTTTCATTTCTAATTTTATTGATTTGACTTTTCTCCCTTTGTTTCTTGATGAGTCTGGCTAATGGTTTGTCAATTTTATTTGTCCTTTCAAAGAAACAGCTTTTGGCTTTGTTGATTTTTGCTATGGTCTCTTTTGTTTCTTTTGCATTTGTTTCTGCCCTTTTTTTTTTTTTTTTTCTGCCCTAACTTTTAAGATTTATTTCCTTCTACTAACCCTGGGGTTCTTCATTTCTTCCTTTTCTAGTTGCTTTAGGTGTAGAGTTAGGTTATTTATTTGACTTTTTTCTTGTTTCTTGAGGTATGCCTGTATTGCTATGAACTTTCCCCTTAGCACTGCTTTTACAGTGTCCCACAGGTTTTGGGTTGTTGTGTTTTCATTTTCATTTGTTTCTATGCATATTTTGATTTCTTTTTTGATTTCTTCTGTGATTTGTTGGCTATTCAGCAGCATGTTGTTCAGTCTCCATATGTTGGAATAGTTTTTCTCCTGTAATTGAGATCTAATCTTACTGCACTGTGGTCAGAAAAGATGCTTGGAATTATTTCATTTTTTTTGAATTTACCAAGGCTAGATTTATGACCCAGGATGTGATCTATCCTGGAGACGGTTCCTGTGTGCACTTGAGAAAAAGGTGAAATTCATTGTTTTGGGGTGAAATGTTCTATAGATATCAATTAGGTCTAACTGTTCTACTGTATCATTTAAAGTTTGTGTTTCATCACTTTAAATATATCCTGTCATTCCCTTCTGGCTTGTAGAGTTTCTGTTGAGAAATCAACTGATAGCCTGGAAGGAGTCCCCCTATATGTTATTTGTCATTTTTCCTTATTGCCTTTAATATTTTATCTGTTTTTAATTTTTGTCAATTTGTTTTCTATGTGTCTCAGTGTGTTCCTCATTGAGTTTATCATGCCTGGGACTCTCTGTGCTTCCTGGATTTACATATCTCCACTTCATTTACTTGTTCTGGGGGTTTATCTTGTCCTTTCCTCTGGGATATAACTTTCTGCTTTTTCATCCTGATTAACTTTCTATAACGTGGTTTTTGTTTTAGCCCTGTGGGACTGTGGTTTTTCATGCTTCTGTCTGCCCTCTGATGAAGGAGGCTAACAGGCCTGTGTAAGTTTCCTGATGGTAGGGACTGGTTTTGGGAAGAACTGGGTCTTGCTCTGGTGGATAGGGCCTTGCTCAGTAAAACTTTAATTCAATTATCTGCTGATGGGTGGGGTTGCACTCTCTCCCTGGTAGTTTGTGGCCTGAGTCAACAGCCCGGGGGTGTAAGGGCTCTATGGTAGGGTTAATGACAACCTCCAAGGCATACACCAAGGAGGGCCTTCCCAGACTGCTGTTGCCAGTGCCCCACTTCCTGTGGTGAGCCTCTGCCGACGCATGCCTCCACAGGAGACTCTTCGACTTGCAGGTATTTTTGGTCCAGTCTCCTGTGGGGTCACTGCTCCCTTCCCTTGGGTCTCAGTGCACATGAGACTTTGTTCCCTCTAAGAGCGAAGTCTGTTTTCCCCAGTCCTGTAGAAGTCCTATAATTAAATCCCACTGGCTTTCAAGATCAGATTCCCTGGGGATTCCCAGTCCTTTTGTTGGATCAGCAGGCTGGGAAGAACCTTCACAACAGTGGGAAAACTTCTTTGGTGTTATTGTTCTCCAGTTTGAAGGTTACCCACATGGTGGGTATGGCATTTGATTTTATCATGATTGCACCTTTACTGTCCTGCTGCAGCTTCTTGTCTTTGGACATGGGGTATCATCTGTGGTGGGTTCCCGTGTCCTCTTGTTGATGGTTATTCAACAGCTAGTTGCAATTTGATGCTCTCACAGGAGATGAGCTCACATCCTTCTCCACCATCTTGCACTGGTGTCATTATATGGCATTTTTTAACTTCTAGAAATTGATCTGGTTCTCTTTTAGATGTTTTATTTCCCTCTTAAAATTTTCCATCTTTTAATCTATTTAAGTGATTTTCCATCTAATTTCTTTAAATATTTATGTCACTTATTTTACATAAATTTCTTATCTAATGATTGCAACATCTGGGGCACTTGTGGCCATATTTTTCTGTTTCATATGTCTCACAGCTTTCTTTTTTATACATAAGACAATGTGTTTAAAATAACTTGAGAGAATAGAGTACATTTTGTTTTCCCTTAAAGAGGGCAAGATATTTCAGGACCCTAAGAGTAAGGAATTGATCACTTTTGTCCAATTAGAGATTGAGTTGGATGAAGGAATCTGTGGAGGCTTTAGCAGGTTCTTGTTCTATGGCTTTGAGGGTGAAATCAACCTTATGCATATTACCAATTCCTCATTCTAGCAGGTCTTTGGAATCTAAGCATGATGGTTATAAATTGCTCTCTCTCTCTCTGCTTTCAATCATAGCCTTCCAACTTCCTGAAATACTAAAAACTCAGCAGAAGTTCCACTGGAGAAATTTAGCAAGAACTAGTTCTCTATCTGAGGATTTTAAAGACTCTAATCCATCACATTAGCCCACAAATCTTTGTAAATTTATAACTTATGAAACTATAAATTTTCAATTACCCCAGTAAAATCTCTCTGCCAGAGAAGCCCAAGTTTCATCCTACCATCCCAGATTTTGGCATTTCTGCTTACCTAGGAACGGCTTCTTTTTATTAAGAATTAATTTTCTAGTTTTCTTTTCATTTACAGCTCTCTAGCTGTCAAACGGATATTACATACATGCACAATACATACATATATGGAGAGAGGGGGGCAGAGAGGGACAGAGGGTGAGAGAGTCTAAGAGATATTGGTTACCCATTTTGGCTAGTTGGTATGGGAAAATATGACTTTCTATTTTACTCCTGCTATTCATGTCTAGTTTTGTAGCATTGTGTTTGGAAAAGATACTTGATACAATTTGTATCTTCTTGAATTTGTTGAGACAGGTTTTGTGACCTAACACATGATCTATCCTGGAGAATATTCCATATATGCTGGATAAGAATGCATATTCTTCTGTGACTCAAAGGAATGTTGTATATATGTCTGGTAGGTCCATTTTGTCTAAAATATTCAAATATAGTTTCTTATTGTGTCTTATAACTTTTCCACTGCTGTGAGTCAAGTATTAAAGTCTTCTATTATTGTACTATTGCTTATTTCTTCTTTTAGTTCTGCATTTTATACATTTAGGTCCTTCAGTGTGAGGTGGATAAATATTTAACATCATTATATCTTGTTGTGAATTGATCTTTTATCATTATTTAATGACTTTGTTGTCTTTTTTCACCATTTTTAGTCTACAGTGTATATATATGTCACTATTTCTGCTCTCTATGATTACCATTTACTTATAATATCTTTTCCTATTCCTTCACTTTATCCTTAAAGCTAAAGTGAGTCTATTATTTTTTAATCCATTCAGTTTTTCTATTTCTTCATTGGAGAATTTAATCCATCTACATTTAAAGTACTTATTGATAGTTAAGGTCTTACTATTGCCATTTTGTTAACTGTTCACTGTTTCACAATTTCTCTGTTCCTTTCTTTTCCTCTTGCTGTCTTCCTTTTTGATTTGATGACTTCTTGTGGTGGTATACTTTGATCTCTTTATTTTAATCTTTTGTGTATCTACTACAGGTTTTACTTTTGTGGTTACAATGAGGTTAACATAAAATCTATTATAGTTATAATATGTTATGCTAACATGTTAACATAATAACAGCTTAACTTTGATAACATACAGAAACTATACCTGCCCCTTCACTTACATTTTAGGTCATTGATATTACAAAATACATCTTTTTAATATTGTGTATCCAATAACAAATCATTGTAGTTAATAATAGTCAAAATAATATGCATAAAATTTATCTGGGAACACTTTGAGTCTCTGTCTATGCTTGCCCTTGTGTGATTATGTGAAAGAACATATATCTGCATAATAGCTCCTTTCTCTTGCTTCTGTTCTGTTCATCCTTTTCACCTTCCCAGCAAATGATAGGCATTTTTAGCTTCTGTAATTACAAGGCTCACTCCTATTAGCAGATAAATGTGCAACTTTAGGAAATATTTTCTTCAAAACACAATACAAAGGTATTGAAAAAGACATCAGGTGAATTTCAAGAGAATGAGTCATTCCTTGTGAATTCATGGAATCTCTATTGTCTTTGTACATAAGTATCACTACCATAAACTGAGTGCTTACTGTGATACACTAACATCCTAAATGCTTTGCATACTTCATCTATGAAGAAACCGAAATTTCTACTGAGCTTCAATAACTTTATGTCAAGCAATTAATAAAATGACAAAGGATTTAAGCTTAAATATTTTTTATTTCAAAGTTGGTGACCTTAAACATTGTACTCTCTTACTATACAATTTGGACTAGTGGATTGATTATCAGACAGAAAATACAAGTTTACTCCTGATTCTAAGAAATATAAAGAAGGAAAAGTTGCTAACTGACCTCTTAATTTTCTTTTAAGATGAAATGTTGCTCCTGTAATCCTTGGTGGTCACTGCTTCTGTTAAGAAATCTCTGGGAAGAAGACAAAAGAAAGCTCTTCTTCTATCAGTATCTCACTACTCAAAGAAAGGGCTCATAGTATGTCACTTCTTGGCTCCAATCCCACTTTTTTCCATCACCTTTTTTGCATAAACTTCCGCTATTTCTTCCTGTTAACCTTGGCTTTGGTATAGCACTTTCCTATTTAAGCAAATTTTGTCCTGGTGTTTGTATATTAGTTTTAGTGGTGATTTATTTTGAAGTACTTCAGTATTATTACCATGTGTAAACAATTTTATTTTAATCTGTAACAATGCTTTAGAGTAGCCTTATTTATATAGGAATGTTATAAGTATTTATGTGAGAAATTTGTCATGTCTAACATTTGTTTTGGGTTAGAAGAATCTAGCATCCTTGTGTATATAAGGTCTAAAAAACTGCAAGTCTAATTCTTTATGGAAAACTATCACTCATAGGCCAAATCTGACCAACTTCTTATTTTGTAAATAAGTTTTTATTGCAACACAACTATACTCATTTGTTTTTCATCTTATCTATGGTTCCCTTTGTTTTACAACATGTAATTGAGCAGTTGCAACAGATATCATATGGTCCACAAAATATTAAATATTTACTATCTTGGCTTTAGTGAAAAAATTTGCCAAGGAACAAAATGTGTGTTCTTGTTCACCCTACCGCCATGATTTGGTCAGGACTCTGGTTCCCAACCAGAACCATCTTATGGTTCAGCCATCTTTAACATGTGTTTTCCAAGATAGCAAAAGAAGAGGAAAATCACAGAGTTTACTGCATGGTATGTACCTGGAAGGGCTGCCAATCACTTTTCCCCAGATTCCACTGATCAAAATTCAGTCTTTTGCTTCAATTAACTGAGTAAGGAGGCTGGAAAACGTAGGCTAATTGTGTCCTGAAGAAACAGAAAATGGGTTTGGTGAAAAGCGAGCCTGTCTCTGCCAAAGAGACCTTGCAGATAAAGTTTTGGGGCTGGAGATCAAATAAGATGTGGTGAGGTAAGAGAAAAAAAGAGTCAAAGATATGTTCAAAAATTTTAATATGGGAAACTTCAGATGGTTATGAACCTAGGGGAGGTTGGGCATGTAAAAAGAAAAGCAACATTGGAAAGGGAGGGAAGCAAATAAAAAAATAAATAAATTCCATTTCAATGTATGATTTTCAAAAGATTTTAGGCCTTCAAAGCAGAAGTATTTAGCATGCATTTGGACATATAGGAGCTATATTAAATTTAAGATATAACCCAGGGACACAGAATTTTGATTCTTCAAAATATAAATAGTAAGCAGCAGTAAAAGTCATGAGATTGACTTGGGACTACACATAAATAGGAAAACAGAGCTATAGACAGAAAAAGCATTGTGTGTAATATAATATGTATCTGCATTTTTACAAATAAATAGAAACAAAAAGATTAAAATTGTCTTTGCCTTAAAAAAGCTCACAGTTGAGTGGAAATGAAGGAAGTTAATGATTACTTGTGTGATAAATGTTATGAAAGATCTGTAGTATGGAATGGGAGCATATAGGAAGGGTAACAAACATTCAGTAAATACTGAATGAATTATGTTCAAATATATGATACAAAATTCTACCATTCCTTGATAAAGGGTCTCACAGCTCTTACTTGCATAGTTGACAAATCCTCCTACAACTACACAGAAAAGATTCCTACCTCCACTACTATACACTTACCTTTATTAAGTGCTTACTCTGTGGAATGCAATAAGTTGCTTTTTATGTTTTTTTTTCCATTCAATTCATAACAATGCTATGTGACATGAACTATTATTTTTAAATAAGTCCCCAGAAGATATGTATTTTTCTAAATACAGAACAGAAAAATGGGGTAACAAAGAGATTATCTAATTTGTTATGGAATTCTACATCTGTCATACTTTTACCACATCACAGTATCCCCCTTTGTTCTTTTTGAAGGATAATTAAAAATACCAATATGACTTGCTCATTAGCTTTCTGCAAATTAACAAGAAAACAGAGAGCTGGAGCCATGATTTAAATAGAAAGTTACGATTTTACAGAAAATTAGGGAAATGCTACTAGGATTTTTTTAGCAGTCCAGCAAAGAAGCACAATGCATAACTGCTGTTGCAAAATACTTAATTTTTGGAACTTTAGCATAGATTAAGAAAATTAGAGAATTTAAAAAAAGAAACACAAACCCTGCATATATAACTGATGAGCAGTAAAGAGAAATTTTGAATGATATTAGCTTTACTGTATAAAGTGAACAATGTCATAATAACAGTGAGACATTTATTTTTCTAGATTGAAAATACTATTGAAAATCATCCAAAATTTTACAAAGACTTTTCATGTATTTTTATATTGTTCTTTACATTTTAAATTCTATACCATATATTCAGTTCAGTTCAGTTCAGTTGCTCAGTCATGTCCGACTCTTTGAGACCCCATGAATCACGGCACTCCGGGCCTCCCTGTCCATCACCAATTCCCGGAGTTTACTCAAACTTATGTCCATGGAGTCGGTGATGCCATCCAGCCATTTCATCCTCTGTCATCCCCTTCTCCTCCTGCCCCCAATCCCTCCCAGCATCAGAGCCTTTTCCAATGAGTCAATTCTTCGCCTGAGGTGGCCAAAGTATTGGAGTTTCAGCTTTAGCATCAGTCCTTCCAATGAACACCCAGGACTGATCTCCTTTAGAATGGACTGGTTGGATCTCCTTGAAGTCCAAGGGACCCTCAAGAGTCTTCTCCAACACCACAGTTCAAACGCATCAATTCTTTGGCACTCAGCTTTCTTCACAGTCCAACACTCACATCCATACATAACTACTGGAAAAACCATAGCCTTGACTAGACAGACTTTTGTTGGCAAAGTAATGTCTCTGCTTTTCAATACACTATCTAGGTTGCTCATAACTTTTCTTCCAAGGAGTAAGTGTCTTTTAATTTCATGGCTGCAGTCACTATCTGCAGTGATTTTGGAGCCCAAAAATATAAAGTCTGACACTGTTTGCACTGTTTCCCCATCTATTTGCTATGAAGTGATGGGACTGGATGCCATGATCTTCATTTTCTGAATGTTGAGCTTTAAGCCAACTTTTTCACTCTCTTCTTTCACTTTCATCAAGAGGCTTTTTAGTTCCTCTTCACTTTCTGCCATAAGTGTGGTGTCATCTGCATATCTGAGGTTATTGATATTTCTCCTGGCAATCTTGATATATTACATAGACTTAAAATGATTATATACCATTTCTGGATACTTTATAATCACAGTTACTTGATTATATGTGTCCTTTCTCTTAACTCTCTCCTCTGTTCCCTATATAAGTGAAGGCTAACACAACAAAAGTAAATATACAAAATCTTACAGTCTTCTAGGAAGTTATTACAAATATTTAATTTTCCTTTTCAATTTATATTTTCTGAATTCTTATAAGAACACAAGTCACCAATATAATGGTGAAACTTTTATTTTGAAAAAAGAAAGTTTTAATAAAATAAACATGAAATATAATTAAATATATGAAAGCAGGCTATGAAACTGATCAATGAACACAGTGTCTCAATAAAAGTCAACAGTTGGGACCACAAAAACTATTCAAAGTTTGCCATAGAAGCTGTAAATAGATTACAAATTGCTGAACTCATAATATGAAACAATAAAAGTAATGGCTTTGCAATAATTCCTGAATTAAATTAAGTCAGCTTTCATCGTTCCCTGGGTATCTAGATATATAAGGAATCTTTAGGTGTGCCAAGTCAACTTGATTTAAGTTAAATTATGATCAAGAAGATATACATTTTAATTATCCTTTATATTTTAGAAGATATATTTACAAATCAATCTTGTGACATAGAGTACTTTTTCTTTCACAGTATTATTTCAAAGTCCTTTAACTAAACAATGGCCATAATTCAAAATGACCACAGAATGTGATCTGGCTTCAGTTCACTTTATCATTCCATCAGGAACCTTAGTGACTAACTTCTTTTTCACAATTGCAGCTTTTGTTCTAGCATCTTGAAGTCTTTCACAAGCTTTCTCAAAGGCAATCATATCATTAACAAACTTTTCTTCATAGTGTCTTTTATGTATTTCTTGAGCCCTAAGAACAAAGGAAGGTAACAGAAGGAGATACTTTTACACAGCTAAAACCATAACAATCAATTAAACTGTAACTATAATTAGATGTCATCAAAATAGATACATACAAATGAGAGAAAGATAAAGCTCCACTTACTGCATAAAATTTTATTATATCATTAAATAATATTCATCTTTGGCTAATATTTCTAAGTTTTCTATTAGCTGTAACTGAGAATTCTTAAAAACACTGGCTTAGATTCCCAAAGTGGCATCTAAACCAGACTCTGCCATGATTTGCAGAATTTGTATTTAAGCCTCACTAAATCCAAGCTCTATCTAGGACTATATCTGTGGACAGTACTCCACAAACTCACATGTTGAAATACTAACCCACAGTACCTTAGACTGAGACTGTATTTGGAGAAAGGTCTTTCAGAGGTGTCCTTATAAGAACATGAGGGGACATCAATGATACACACACATAAAACAAAGGTTATGTGAGGACACAGTGAGAAGGTAGCCATCTTCAAACCAAGGAGAAAGGCCTCAGGGGAAGCCAATCCTAAAAACATCTTCATCTTGGACTTCTACTCTCCACGACTTGAGAAAACAAATTTCTGTTGCTTAAATAACCGAATATGTGCTATTTTGCTATGGTAGCCCTGCTGCTGCTACTGCTGCTAAGTCACTTCAGTCGTGTCCGACTCTGTGCATCCCCATAGACGGCAGCCCACCAGGCTCCCCCGTCCCTGGGATTCTCCAGGCAAGAACACTGGAGTGAGTTGCCATTTCCTTCTCCAATGCATGAAAGTGAAAAGTAAAAGTGAAGTCGCTCAGTCGTGTCCGACTCTTCACGACCCCATGGACTGCAGCCTACCACGCTCCTCCACCCATGGGATTTTCCAGGCAAGAGTACTGGAGTGGGGTGCCATCGGCAGACCAATGAACTCTTACTATGTTAGAGAAATGTGAACCAGATTACGTAGGCAAACCTGAGAAATGCCATAGGCTTTAGGAGAATTATTTCATAAATACTCATTCATTCAAGAGTTATATACTATAATGTTTGCCACTATCCCTAGATGCTTGAAACAAAGATAAATAAGGTATAATTATGAGACACTTATAGAAGGTAAAGAGAAATAAAGGTATATGAATATATAAATGAACTATATATTATTATACATACATTTGTATTTAGGTATACTCAGAAATGTGGATTTGGGGAGTGGAAGAGAGGCCTAAGTCTAGAAAGTCTGCAATTTATTGACTACATGATTTTGAACGTTACTTAAGTTCTCTCTATCTCATTTTCTTTATCTTTTAAAAGGGAATAATTCAACTCATAGGATTTAGTGAAGGACTAAATGAGTTAATGTATTTAAAATCCTGGTGTAGCCAACAATTAATAAGGTGTTAACCATGGCCATGGTTCTCATTCAGGTCTTGGGGTCCTCTTTCCAAGATTGCTAAAGAATTCATTTCCTTTTCACTCTTCCTACATGACTCCTCTCATTTTCAAGTCAGCAATGTCGTGTCAAATCTTCCTTCTTCTTTGAGTCTCTTGACTTTCTGCTTCTGCATTTAAAGACTCATGAGAGGGGGGCGGTCCTAAGATGGCGGAGGAATAGGATGGGGAGACCACTTTCTCCCCCACAATTCATCAAAAGAACATTTAAATGCTGAGTAAATTCCACAAAACAACTTCTGAATGCTGGCAGAGGACATCAGGCACCCAGAAAAGCAGCCCATTGTCTTCAAAAGGAGGTAGGAATAAATATAAAAGACAAAAAGAGACAAAAGAGGGAGGGATGGAGCTCCATCCCAGGAAGGGAGTCTTAAAAAGAGAGAAGTTTCCAAACACCAGGAAACACTCTCACTGCTGAGTCTGTGGCGAGCCTTGGAAGCACAGAGGGCAACATAACAGGGAGGAAAAATAAATAAATAATTAAAACCCACAGATTATAAGCCCAACGGTAACTGCCCCAGCGGAGAAGCAGCAAAGACGCCTGCACCCACCACTAGCAAGTGGGGGCTGGGTATGGGGGGGGCGCGGGCTGCATTGCTTAGAGTAAGGATCTGGCCTGAATGCCCCGAGGGCAATCTGAGCAAACTAACTTGGGCTAGCAAACCAGACTGTGGGATAGCTACAACACAAAAAGCCCTAAGACACCGCCAGACCGGGGCACAGAACAAAGGACTGAACATAACTAGCCGGCTGCAGACCATCCCCCTCCGGTGACAGGCAGCCAGAGCTGGAAGGGGGCAGTCGCAGCCCCAGAGAAACATTATCTAACAAACTGCCAGCAGGCTTCTTTGCTAACTAGACTTCTTGGGGTTCTAGACAGTCAACATCTGCTTGAGAAGGTGCGCCAGCTGTACACCCAGAAAACCGAGCGGCGGGGACAGGGAAGGTGATAAGTCGCAGAGACCATGCTCACCAAACACCTCATCACCTGAGCTGCTCGGACCTGGGAAGGGCACAAAACGCAGGCCCAACCAAGTCTGCGCCTCTGGGAACTACCCAAGTGCCTGAACCTGAGTGGCTTAGACCTGGGAGGTGCGTGCAGCCCAGGGCTGACCTCAGATGGTTCCCAGTGGAGCAACCTAGAGCCTGAGCAGTGTGGGCAGGGAAGGCACATGCACTGTGAGCGGGGGCAGGCCCAGTGTGGCTGAGGCACTGCTAGCACACGCCAATGTTATTTGTTTGCAGCGTCCCTCCCTCCGCACAGTGCGACTGAACAAGTGAGCCTAAAACAAGTGTCCACCACCACCCACTTTGTGTCAGGGCGGAAATCAGACACTGAAGAGACCAGCAAACAGAAGAAGCTAAAACAGAGGGAACTGCCTTGGAAGGGACAGGTGCAATAGATTAAAACCCTGTTGTTAGCACGACTACATAGGAAGGGGCCTATAGATCTTGAGAAATATAAGCCGGACCAAAGAACTATCCAAAAATGAACTGACCCCACAATACCCACAACAACACCAGAGAAAGTCCTAGATATAGTTTTACTATTTTTATGATCATTCTTTTTTTTTAAATTTTTTAAATTTTTAAGTCCTCTATTACTCCTTTAATTTTCACTTTTATAACCTATTACTTTGCAAAAAAAAAAAAGACCCTATTTTTTAAAGCAAACTTCATATATATATATATTATAATTTTTGTGACTTTTTTTCTTCTTTTCTCTAATATTGTATTTTTGAAATTCCAAACTCTAGATCTTTAATCTTTGCTTTTTGGCATTTGTTATCAATTTTGTACCTTTAAGAACCCAATCTTCAGTACCCATTTTTACTTTGGAGCGAGATTACTGGCTTGACTGCTCTCTCCCCCTTTTGATTCTCCTTTTTCTCCACCAGGTCGCCTGTCTCCTCCCTACCCCCTCTCTTCTCTACCCAACTCTGTGAATCTCTGTGTGTTCCAGAAGGTGGAGAACACTTAGGGAACTGATTACTGGTTGGATCTGTCTCTCTCCTTTTGATTCCCCGCTTTTATTCTCCTGGCCACCTCTGTCTCCTTCCTCCCTCTTCTCCTCTCTGTATAACTCCATGAACATCTCTGAGCGGTCCAGTTGTGGGGTGCACAAAAGGAAGTGATTACTGGCTAGCTTACTCTCTCCTCTATTGATTCCACCTCATCTCATTCGGGTCACCTCTAGCTCCCTCCTCCCTCTTCTCCATGTAACTCTGTGAAGCTCTCTGGGTGTCCTTCACTATGGAGAAACTTTTCATCTTTAACCTAGATGTTTTATCAATGGTGTTGTATAGAAGGAGAAGTCTTGAGACTACTGTAAAAATAAGACTGAAAACCAGAAGCAGGAGGCTAAAGTCCAAATCCTGAGAACACCAGAGAACTCCTGACTCCAGGGAACATTAATTGACAGGAGCTCATCAAACGCCTCCACACCTACACTAAAACCAAGCACCACCCAAGGGCCAACGAGTTCCAGAGCAAGACATACCACACAAATTCTCCAGCAACACAGGAACACAGCCCTGAGCTCCAATATACAGGCTGCCCAAAGTTACACCAAAACCATTGACATCTCATAACCCCATTACTGGACACTTCATTGCACTCCAGAGAGAAGAAATCCAGCTCCACCCACCAGAACAGCGACACAAGCTTTCCTAACCAAGAAATCTTGAAAGCCACCTGTACAACCCCACCCACAGCAAGGAAACTCCACAATAAAGACAACTCCACAAACTGCCAGAATAGAGAAAGGCCACCCCAAACTCAGCAATATAAACAAGATGAAGAGACAGAGGAATATCCAGCAGGTAAAGGAACAGGATAAATGCCCACCAAACCAAACAAAAGAGGAGGAGATAAGGAATCTACCTGATAAAGAATTCCAAATAATGATAGTGAAAATGATGTAAAATCTTGAAATCAAAACGGAATCACAGATAAATAGCCTGGAGACAAGGATTGAGAAGATGCAAGAAAGCTTTAACAAGGACCTAGAAGAAATAAATAAGAGTCAATATATAATGAATAATGCAATAAATGAGATCAAAAACACTCTGGAGGCAACAAACAGTAGAAGATAGGATCTCATATGCTAGTAAAGTAATGCTCAAAATTCTCCAAGCCAGGCTTCAGCAATACATGAACTGTGAACTCCCTGATGTTCAAGCTGGTTTTAGAAAAGGTAGAGGAATCAGAGATCAAATTGCCAACATCTGCTGGATCATGGAAAAAGCAAGAGAGTTCCAGAAAAACATCTATTTCTGCTTTATTGACTATGCCAAAGCCTTTGACTGTGTGGATCACAATCAACTGTGGAAAATTCTGAAAGAGATGGGAATACCAGACCACCTGACCTGCCTCTTGAGAAATCTGTATGCAGGTCAGGAAGCAACAGTTAGAACTGGACATGGAACAACAGACTGGTTCCAAATAGGAAAAGGAGTCCGTCAAGGCTGTATATTGTCACCCTGCTTATTTAACTTATATGCAGAGTACATCATGAGAAATACTGGACTGGAAGAAACACAAGCTGGAATCAAGATTGATGGGAGAAATATCAATAACCTCAGATATGCAGATGACACCACCCTTTTGGCAGAAAGTGAAGAGGATCTAAAAAGCCTCTTGATGAAAGTGAAAGAGGAGAGTGAAAAAGTTGGCTTAAAGCTCAACATTCAGAAAACGAAGATCATGGCATCCGGTACCATCACTTCATGGGAAATAGACGGGGAAACAGTGGAAACAGTGTCAGACTTTATTTTTTTGGGCTCCAAAATCACTGAAGATGGTGACTGCAGCCATGAAATGAAAAGACGCTTACTCCTTGGAAGAAAAGTTATGACCAACCTAGACAGTATATTCAAAAGCAGAGACATTTACTTTGCTGACTAAGGTCCATCTAGTCAAGGCTATGGTTTTTCCTGTGGTCATGTATGGATGTGAGAGTTGGACTGTGAAGAAGGCTGAGCACTGAAGAATTGATGCTTTTGAACTATGGTGTTGGAGAAGACTCTTGTGAGTCCCTTGGACTGCAAGGAGATCCAACCAATCCATTCTGAAGGAGATCAGCCCTGGGATTTCTTTGGAAGGAATGATGCTAAAGCTGAAACTCCAGTACTTTGGCCACCTCACGCGAAGAGTTGACTCATTGGAAAAGACTCTGATGCTGGGAGGGATTGGGGGCAGGAGGAGAAGGGGACGACCCAGGATGAGATGGCTGGATGGCATCACCGACTCGATGGACATGAGTCTGAGTGAACTCCGGGAGATGGTGATGGACAGGGAGGCCTGGCGTGCTGCGATTCATGGGGTCGCAAAGAGTCAGACACGACTGAGTGACTGAACTGAACTGAACTGAGGATTAGTGAAGTAGAAGATAGAATGGTAGAAATGAATGAATCAGAGAGGAAAAAATAAAAATGAATTGAAAGAAATGATGACAGTCTCAGAGACCTCCAGGACAGTGCTAAATGCCCCAACATTCAAATCATAGGAGTCCCAGAAGAAGAAGACAAAATGAAAGACCATGAGAAAATACTTGAGATAATAGTTGAAAACTTTCCTAAAATGGGGAAGGAAATAATCATCCAAGTCCAAGAAACCCAGAGAGTCCCAAACAAGATAAACCCAAGGCGAAACACCCCAAGACACATAGTAATCAAATTAACAAAGAGCAAACACAAAGAACAAATACTAAAAGCAGCAAGGGGTAAAAAAAAAATAACACACAAGGGGATTCCCATTAGGATAACAGCTGATCTTTCAACAGAAACTCTTCAGGCCAGGAGGGAATGGCAGGACATACTTAAAGTGATGAAAGAAAATAACCTACAGCCCAGAGGATCTCATTCAAATATGAAGGAGAAATCAAAAGCTTTACAGACAAGCAAAAGCTGAGAGAATTCAGCACCACCAAACCAGCTCTCCAAAAAATGCTAAAGAATCTTCTCTAGACAGGAAACACAAAAAGGGTGTATAAACTTGAACTCCAAACAATGAAGTAAATGGCAATAGGATCATACTTATCAATAATTACCTTAAACATAAATGGGTTGAATGCCGCAACCAAAAGACAAAGACTGGCTGAATGGATACAAAAACAAGACCCCTATATATGTTGTCTACAAGAGACCCACCTCACAACAAGGGACCCATACAGACTGAAAGTGAAGGGCTGGAAAAAGATATTCCATGCAAATGGAGACCAAAAGAAAGCAGGAGTAGCAATACTCATATCAGGTAAAATAGACTTTAAAACAAAGGCTGTGAAAAGAGACAAAGACAGATACTACATAATGATCAAAGGATCAATCCAAGAAGAAGATGTAACAATTATAAATATATATGCACCCAACATAGGAGCATTGCAGTATGTAAGACAAATGCTAACAAGTATGAAAGGGGAAATCAACAATAACACAATAATAGTGGGAGGCTTTAATACCCCACTCACACCTATGGATAGATCAACTAAACAGAAAATTAACAAGGAAACACAAATTTTAAATGATACAATAGACCAGTTAGTCCTAATTGATATCTATAGAACATTTCACCCCAAAACAATGAATTTCACCTTTTTCTCAAGTGCACATGGAACCTTCTCTAGGATAGATCACATCTTGGGCCATAAATCTAGACTTGGTAAATTCAAAAAAGTTGAAATCATTCCAAGCATCTTTTCTGACCACAATGCAGTAAGATTAGATCTCAATTACAGGAGAAAAACTATTAAAAATTCCAACATATGGAGGCTGAACAATACGCTGCTGACTAACCAATAAATCACAGAAGAAATTTAAAAAAAAATCAGAATATGCATAGAAACGAATGAAGATGAAAACACAACAACCCAAAACCTGTGGGAGACTGTAAAACAGTGCTAAGGGGAAAGTTCATAGCAATACATGCATACCTCAAGAAACAAGCAAAGGTAACCTAAATAACCTAGCTAAGTTATGGTGTATCTGCCTTGATGTCTTTGGAATTCTTCATACTTATGTGGATTCCCTTTGTACATGTAATTAGATTTTCTTCTGTCAATCTGTCTTATGCTATTTTAATTGCCAGCCAAAAGGAACTAATGGGGAAAGAGGAATTCCATCTCCAACCCCAACAGTGGACATCCTTGGTGGCTCAGATGGTAAAGAATTTGCCTGCAATGCAGGAGACCTGGGTTGAGAAGATCCCCTGGAGAAGAGGATAGCTACCCACTCCCGTAATCTTATCTTATTCATAGTCCTAGGGATCAGGGTATGGTATCTTCTTGTGGGCCATAAATCTGCCTAGCACAGAGGTCTTGCATTACTCATTTCAAGACTAAGAGCAAAAACAGAGGCATTATTAACAGGAAAATAGGAACCTAATCTTGAGACAGTAGAAAATGAAATGATAAATATAGGATATGTAGAATCTTATGGGCTTCCCAGGTGGTGCCAGTGGTAAAGAACCTGCTTGCTAATGCAGGCGACTTAAGAGATGTGGGTTTGATCCCTGGGTTGGAAAGATCCCCTGGTGGAGGGCATGGCAACCCATTCCATTGTTCTTGCCTGGAGACTCCTGTGGACAGAGGAGCCAGGTGGGCTACAGTTCATAGGGTTGCAAAGAGTTGTGATACAACTGAAGTGACTTAGCACGCATGCACACAGAATTTTATAAATAGTGCAAGAGAAGTGAAACAAATTCAAGCTTGAAGGACTAAAATTCCTTTGGGATAAAGTGAATGACTTGCTGAGGAGGAAAGGTCAGAGGTGGTATTTGCATAGGAAGCTCTATAGCTGATGAAGTTGAAATCTTTTGTAGGTAATGAAAGAGCAAGCACTTGAGAGAGAGAACTGCTAAAGCTGGATGCCAGAGTTAAAATCAGCATAAATTTACAAATCACTGATGCCTACCAGCCATTTTTACCTGAATACAAAAAATGAAGAAACATAATTGAACTGTTCCAATGTACGGGCTGAGGTGGTTAGCATGACGGAGGCAATGAAAGGAAAGGACTTCAGAGACACTGGATGAAATGGGAAAAATAATTCAATGTAAGATTCCAGGAAGCTACATTAGAAAGTCTATAAAAAGGGTTATTTGAGGGATGAGTGTCATAATATATTTGAAGAATACATGTGGGGAAAGGAAAGGAAAAAAAGAATTGAAAATATAAAAGATTTTAGTCATAAATAAATATACAGGGATTTAAAATTTAAGAGGTGGGGCAGTTCCAAGAGATAAGGGGTCACTTGTATGATTGTGGAAATGAGTTAAAAGGCTGTTGGGATTCAATAATGTTTAGGTTAGGCAATTAAGAGAATTGTTCTTATGAATTCTGAAGTTAACTGTGATAAAGGCAGAAGTTGGATAAAGGAAAGCTTCATGCATCAACATAGAAAGACTACAGGGAATGACAGGAGGTCAACTGATGACAAAAATTAAGGACAAGAAGATGATGATGTACCTGGATAATTGCCTTAGGCGCCAGATCTTCCAAGCTAAATGATACTCTACTCTAAAATGGGTACAATACTTAGCACTGTCATCATTTTTTTAGAGTAGGCACAAGAATATTTGGGGAAAGTTATGATCAGGTTTTTACCTGATATAGAACTTCTTTCATTTTAAAGACGCTTTTAAATTCATTTTTAAACACTCCTGTGGGTATTTTATCAACTTCCTAAGCTAGAGCTTTGCAGTTCCCCTTTCTTCATTCATTTTCCCTCATTCCAGAACAGGATCATGAAGCTATATTCTCGGTAATGAGTTCACTAGCTATTGAGATTCATTAGAATGCTTTTAGTAGTGTTTGATACATTAATGAAGACTCAACTGGCAAAAAAATAAGTGAAAAACTTCTGAAGTTTTTACACAGGTTTTACTTTTTTGAGTCACAGCTCTTTTCTGCACATTGATACTCAATCTTTATTTGAAAATGTTTATAATAAGACTCATAATGCCTTTTAGGAAACATTACTGACATAATCAGAACATTGCCTTATTCCTGTGTGCTTTCAAGGATATCTTTGTAGCAGCTTACAAGAAGAGATAATTCAGTTAATACACATCAGGAAGCTTACTTGACTCTGTATCTTCTACAAATTGATGATGGGCAGATATTCAATTTGCTATAATAAAACCAAGTTGATTAAATTCTCTTTAACACTGATTTGTGCTAGACTTGTATTTTGATATAATAGACTAGCTGTCATTCTCTTTTCATTCGCTCCTCCAAAATATATTTTCTATTAAATTATAAAAATTTGTTTCCAAAATCTTTCTCCCCCTCCCCAACATGGTATACATTAAGGAAAATATTTGTAAACTTTGGAGGAGAAAATATAAAATATTTTTCATACTTAAAAAGATATAAAGTACCTCAGTAAATAGTTTTAAATTTGCTTATAACTAGGAAAAGACAAAGCTAGTGGAGGTGATGGAATTCCAGTTGAGCTATTTCAAATCCTAAAAGATGATGCTGTGAAAGTGCTGCACTCAATATGCCAACAAATTTGGAAAACTCAACAGTGGCCACAGGACTGGAAAAGGTCAGTTTCCATTACAATCCCTAAGAAAGACAACGCCAAATAACGCTCAAACTATGACACAATTGCACTCATCTCACATGCTAGCAAAGTAATGCTCAAAATTCTCCAAGCCAGGATTCAGCAATACGAGAACTGTGAACTTGCAGATGTTCAAGCTGGTTTTAGAAAAGGTAGAGGAACCAGAGATCAAATTGCCAACATCTGCTGGATCATCAAAAAAGCAAGGGAGTTCCAGAAAAACATCCATTTCTGCTTTATTGACTATGCCAAAGCCTTTAACTGTGTGGATCACAATAAACTGGACAATTCTGAGAGAGATGGGAATACCAGACCACCTGACCTGCCTCTTGAGACAACTGTATGCAGGTCAGGAAGCAACATTTAGAACTGGACATGGAACAACAGACTGGTTCCAAATAGAAAAAGGAGTACGTCAAGGCTGTATATTGTCACCCTGCTTATTTAACTTATATGCAGAGTACATCATGAGAAACGCTGGGCTGGAAGAAGCACAAGCTGGAATCAAGACGGCCGGGAGTTAATACCTCAGATATGCAGATGATACCACCCTTAAGGCAGAAAGTGAAGAGGAACTAAAGAGCCTCTTGATGAAAGTGAAAGAAGAGGAGAGTGAAAAAGTTGGCTTAAAGCTCAACATTCAGAACTAAGATCATGGCATCTGGTCCCATCACTTCATGGGAAATAGATGGGGAAACAGTAGAAACAGTGTCAGACTTTATTTTTTGGGGCTCCAAAATCACTGAAGATGGTGATTTCAGCCATGAAATTAAAAGACACTTACTCATTGGAAGAAAAGTTATGACCAACCTAGATAGCATATTCAAAAGCAGAAACATTACTTTGCCAACAAAGGTCTGTCTAGTCAAGGCTATGGTTTTCCCAGTGGTCATGTATGGATGTAAGAGTTGCACTGTGAAGAAAGCTGAGCGCCAGAGAATTGATGCTTTTGAAGTGTGGTGTTGGAGAAGATCTTGAGAGTCACTTGAACTGCAAGGAGGTCCAACCAGTCCATTCTAAAGGAGATCAGTCTTGGGTGTTCATTGGAAGGACTGATGCTGAAGCTGAAACTCCAATACTTTGGCCACCTCATGCAAAGAGTTGACTCATTGGAAAAGACTCTGATCCTGGGAGGGATTGTGGGCGGAGGAGAAGGGGAAAACAGAGGACAAGATGGCTGGATGGCATCACCAACTTGATGGACATGAGTTTGCATAAACTCTGGGAGTTGGTGATGGACAGGGAGGTCTGGCGTGCTGTGATTCATGGGGTCACAAAGAGTCGGACACAACTGAGCAACTGAACTGAACTGAACTGAGGAAAAGACAAATGCTTTCTTTTTATTTTATACTTCTTTGTAGTACAGACTACTTTTTAAAACAATAGCATTTAAATATGTAAATGAAATAAGCAGGTATGCAGGAGACTTGGGGTTTGATCTCTGGGTCAAGAAGTTCCCCTGGAGAAGAAAATGGCAACTCACTCCAGAGTTCTTGCCTGGAGAATACCATGGAGAGAGGAGTCTGGCGGGCTATAGCCCATGTAGTCTCAAAGAGTCAGACATGACTGAGGGACTAATACTTTCACTTTTCACTGTCATGATCTTTATGTATTTCCAGATAAGCCTTAAACATATGTGTTCATGGTTTGGCCACTTAATATGTCACCAGGATAAAAATTGCCAACATCCGCTGGATCATGGAAAAAGCAAGAGTTCCAAGAAAACATCTATTTCAGCTTTATTGACTATGCCAAAGCCTTTAACTGTGTGGATCACAATAAACTGTGGAAAATTCTGAAAGAGATGGGAATACCAGGCCACCTGACCTGCCTCTTGAGGAATCTGTATGCAGGTCAGGAAGCAACAGTTAGAACTGGACATGGAACAACAGACTGGTTCCAAATAGGAAAAGGAGTACGTCAAGGCTGTATATTGTCACCCTGCTTACTTAACTTCTATGCAGAGTATATCATGAGAAACGCTGGACTGGAAGAAACACAAGCTGGAATCAAGATTGCCGGGAGAAATATCAATCATCTCAGATATGCAGATGACACCACCGTTATGGCAGAAAGTGAAGAGGAGCTAAAAAGCCTCTTGATGAAAGTGAAAGAGGAGAGTGAAAAAGCTGGCTTAAAGCTCAACATTCACAAAACAAAGATCATGGCATCCGGTACCATCACTTCATGGGAAATAGATGGGGAAACAGTAGAAACAGTGTCAGACTTTATTTTTGGGGGGCTCCAAAATCACTGAAGATGGTGACTGCAGCCATGAAATGAAAAGACACTTACTCCTTGGAAGAAAAGTTATGACCAACCTAGATAGTATATTTAAAAGCAGAGACATTACTTTGCCAACTAAGGTCCATCTAGTCAAGGCTGTGGTTTTTCCTGTGGTCATGTATGGATGTGAGAGTTGGACTGTGAAGAAGCCTGAGCACCAAAGAATTGATGCTTTTGAAGTGTGGTGTTGGAGAAGACTCTTGCAAGGAGATCCAACCAGTCCATTCTGAAGGAGATCAATCCTGGGATTTCTTTGGAAGGAATGATGCTAAAGCTGAAGCTCCAGTACCTTGGACACCTTATGCAAAGAGTTGACTCATTGGAAAAGACTCTGATGCTCGGAGGGATTGGGGGCAGGAGGAGAAGGGGACGACCCAGGATGAGATGGCTGGATGGCATCACTGACTCGATGGACGTGAGTCTGAGTGAACTCCGGGAGATGGTGATGGACAGGGAGGCCTGGCGTGCTGCGATCCATGGGGTCGCAAAGAGTCGGACACCACTGAGTACTGAACTGACTGACTGACTGAACTGAATTGAAGATAAAAATGGCTTTCTAATATCAGAAAAAGCAAATGAACAAACCTGTGTGAAGAACACACAAGGGTAAAAAAGGGTAAAAAAATTACTGGGGTCCTGTCTAGTGTACCGTTTGGTATTATGTGTGTCTTTCCATCTCTTTGAGCTTTCCTACAACTCTAAGTTGAGGGAGAGGTGGATGACCAAACCTCTAGAAACTTGATGGAGAAGACAATGACTGAGATCTGTCAACCTTACCTTTTCTACTGTGCTTTTCCTGGTAACCTCTCATAATTGGTTCTCTGTTCCCCAAATCTCCTTTTATATTTAGCTGAAAATGATATTTATGGTGATGGCTTCAGCTACTGGGGGGGGGGGGTGGTACTCAGTTTTCCTGGGTCTCTCCCATGTATAGATGTTATTAAACTTTTGTTTGATTTTCTCCCATTACTCTGTCTTATATCAGTTTAATTCTTAAACCAGCCAGGAGAACCTAGAAGGCAGAGGCAAATTTCTTCCTCCCTGACAACTTGAAAGCTACTATTATATAAAAACTGTACCTACCTAATTTCCTTCATTTGTTTATGTAAATCCCTTTGGTACTTTTCGGTTGCCAGTTTTTGCTGAACAATCAGACTTTTCTCTTTCAAGGCAGCCTGCTTATTCTTCAGTCTGTCAATTGCAGTCATTCCTTTGGTCAAAAGAGTGCGCTCATTATTTAGGTTCTGAATTAATAAACGGTCTTTAGCCTTTTGTTTTTTTTCTTTCAGGAACTGAGCTCGTCTCTCTTTAACTTTCTCAAGGTAGCTGGATCTATCCTGATAAAGTTGTTGTAAACCATCCTGAATTATCTCATCATCTCTTGCAGTCAGTTTATGTGTAGCATGTATTTTATTATTTGAATTTTCTCTAATAGTTATTCTACTTCGTTCTTGGGCTATTTGTGCCATGCTCACAGCTGTTACTTTATTTTTACTGCTTTCCTGCTTCTTTTGTTCTGAGAAATATTTATCAACATCACAAAGTGCTTGGAGTTTCATACCAGCTCTGTGTGTTGCCAAAAACTCTCTTCTTATTTTCTTTTCCATCGGCACATCTTCTATTTTAACTATTGGTTTTTGATGAGCAGGAGAAAATGGCTTGGCATACATAGGAAAATAATCTTGTTCTTTTGCTCTCAATGGTGCAGCATATCTCAATGAATCTAAAGTATGTATGGGTAATTTGAACACTGATATCCTAAAATTGACATCCAATTCTTCATCCTCAGTTTCATCTTCAGACTCTTTCTGACCTACATCACAGCAGACAAATATAATCCATTACACAAGTGTTAAGCACAGTTTATTTTCTGTCCCAATTGTTTTGAAAGCTACATTAATAAAGTTGACAAGAACCTACTATTTACCTTATTAAGAAACATTTTCCCAACTGATATTCCTTTTCAGTTTGTGATTTAATCATGATTTTGGAGAGAAAAATCACTATTGGAACATTTTAACAAAGAAATACACAGATTACTTTATTTCCTTTATTATTTCTCACAATTATTTAACTTGCTCTGACTCAGTAGCAGCATTTTATCTTATACTAAGTATGTAATTATACATATCATTTTTACATATAGTTATTATTATCTTGGGATTCCCTGGTAGCTCAGTAGTACAAGAATCCACCTGCAATGCAGGAGATATGAGTTCAATCCCTGGGTCAGAAAGACCCCCTGGAGAAGAAAATGGCAACACACTCTACTATTCTTGTCAGGAGAATTCCATAGATAGAGGAATATGGCAGATAGATAGAGGAACATGGCAGGCTGCCAACTGTGGGATTACACAAAGTCAGATGCGACTTAGCAACTAAACAATTATTATCTCACATTTGTAAAAGACTTTGTAATTCATTTTACCTTATTTTTCTTAACTCTAGTGAGAACTAATAGCTGCCATCAAAATTGTTTTTCTCTTCATTGAACACGCAAAGAAACAAAATCTCTAAGCTTCCTCTATTCTTATGTGTGGCCATGAGATTAAGTCTTCTCCAGGAGAGTGTGCATAGAGGTTATATGGGTAATATCTGGACCAAGGCTATTAAGACACAAATGTGCTTCTTCTGTATTTTCTTTCTGCTTCTGACATAAAGTGCTAGAAGATGGTAGATCGATGGACTCTGGCTCCCTGAATCCCTGATTTTTCATAAAAGTACTCAGTGACCAGGATTAACCAACTTGGATTCTTACGGAAGCGAGAAATAAAAGGCAATTATATTTGATCAACATACATTTCTAGGCTTTTTTTTTTTTTAAATCATAGACAACCCATCCAATATAGCAATCTAAATGAATCACGTTATTGTTAATTATTTATTTTCTGACAAGCCGGTGGATGAAGTGAGGCTCAGGTGGCAAATACAGGTGAAAAAATATACTGATTAATCTTCAGAAAAAATGTTTTCCATAATTGATTGATTATTGCTATTAAAACTGCATCGCTGCTTACTCTCATCCATGACGGTTCTATCTTTTCTAATCTTTTAATCTTCTAATAGAAGATTCTCTTAAAGTTTCATATGTCATAATGCCAAATTTTATGGTGGAGTAAATACATGGACATTAAGGTAGCCATGAAGAATGGCAGAGCCTGTGGGCTAATCAGGCAGTAGGAAAGAAGTGGACAGGTAGGATTATCACTAAAGACCTCAGGAATATTAACATTAGAAAAGGAAGCAGATTCTAGAGCTAGCAAGTAGAAAAGGTAATCCACCAGGATACAAAGCCAAAGTGTCCAGAAATAAGTATTAAGGGTTGAGTCCATAGCAAGGCACTAGAGACTCATAGGGATGAAAGCCAGAATTTCAAGTCTAGAGTAAACAGGATATAGTCTGGAATGACTACCTAGAAAAGGCACTCTTATGTAAAAATTTAATTTTATATGGATAGCTTGACACGAGAAAGTTGGCCAAGAATTAAAGGTCAGGGCTAGAAAACACAATGTTCCTAAAGGTTCTGGTTACCAATTCTGATTTGTGTGTGGTGGAGTTTTCCCATACTCCTAAGCAATACTCTGACACCAGCTGGGTATCCTACAATTCAACTTAATTCTAGCACTATCTACCTAGAGATAGGATCAGATTCCACAGGTTATGAGCTCAGTTCTACCAGGCTGTCTGCCCCCTTTCCTCTCTGGACACTGATTGCAAGTCTATCACAGGAGAGAAAGGGGCAGGGAACAATCTTTAAAATAATGACATAGCTCATGAGGAAACATAAAAACTGGTTAGAACGTACTAGGCCCAAGATGGCTGAAGATTCGACTTTCAGCAGACCTTGAGCCTCATTATACTTTCACTGTAATACATCAATAAGCTAAATGGCACTCCTGCAGACACCATGACGGTTCTGAGGCTGATCATAAAAGGCCAAAATGTGAGTGGTGACCCAATTTCTGGAAATTTCCTCCCCTCCCCCCAAATAGTTGTAGTAATCCTCTCACTTCTAGCCTATGAAATTGTGTGCGTGTGTTAGTGGCTCAGTCATGTCTGAACCTTTGTGACTCCATGAACCATAGCCTGCCAGGCTCCTCTGTCCTTGGAATTCTCCAGGAAGTATACTGGAGTGGGATCTTCCTGACCCAGGGATTGAACCCAAGTCTCCTGCATTGCAGGTAGATACTTTACTGTCTGAGCCACCAAGGATTTACTAGGTGTAGGCAAGTTATTTACTTCTTTGGACTTCAGTATGATAACTGTGAATGGATATAATAATACCCAATTTATAGTTTGCTGATTTCTAAAATGTTAATGTTCACTCTTGCCATATCCTGTTCAATCCCTTCCAATTTGCCTTGATTCATCGACCTATCATTCCAGGTTCCTATGCAATATTGCTCTTTACAGCATCGGACCTTGCTTCCATCACCCGTCACATCCACAGCTGGGTTTGGTTTTTGCTTTGGCTCTGTCTCTTCATTCTTTCTGGAGTTATTTTGCACTGATCTCTAGGAGCATTTTGGGCACCTACTGACGGGGAGTTCATTTTTCAGTGTCCTTTCTTTTTGCCTTTTCCTACTGTTCATGGGTTCTCAAGCCAGGAATACTGAAGTTGTTTGCCATTCCCTTTTCCAGTGGACCACATTTTGTCTGAACTCTACACCATGACCTGTCCGTCTTGGGTGGCCCTATATGGCACGGCTCATAGTTTCATTGAGTTAGACTAAGCTGTGGTCCATGTGATTAGATTGATTAGTTTTCTGTGATTGTGGTTTCAGCCTCTCTGTCCTCTGATGGATTAGGATAAGAGGCCTATGAAAGCTTCTTGATGGGATAGACTGACTGAGTGGGATACTGGGTCTTGTTCTGATGGACAGGGCCATGCTCAGTAAATCTTTAATCCAATTTTCTGTTGATGGGTGGAGCTGTGCTCCCTCCCTGCTATTTACCTTGGGCCAAACTATGGTGGAGGTAATGAAGATAATGGTGACCTCCCTCAAAAGATCCCATGCATGCACTGCTACAATCCGTGCCCCCAACCCTGCAGTAGGCCACCACCAACCCATGCCAGAGACTCCCAGACACCCACAGGCAAGTCTGGGTCAGTCTCCTGTAGGGTCACTGTTCCTTTCTCCTGGGTCCAGGTGCACAAGGTTCTGTTGTGCCTACCAAGAGTCTATTTCCCAGTCCTGTGTAAGTTCTGGCAGCTCTATGGTGGGGTTAATGGCGACCTCCTTCAAGAGGACTTACTTATGCCATATCCACACCCAAAGCTCCTGTCCTTGTGGAAAACCACTGCCTGTACCTCCACAGGAGATGCTCAAACACGGTTCTGTCTCAGTCTCTGTGGAGTCCCTAGGTACTGGTACACAGAAGATTTGTTTGAGCCCTTGAGCATCTCCGGTAGGAAAGGGGTTTGATTCTAAATGCGAATTCGCCCCTTCTACCATCTTGCCCCTTCTCCTTTGCCCTTGGATGCGGGGTATCTCCTCATAGCTGCTCCAGTGCCTACCATCTTACTGGGGTTTCTCTGACCTTGGACGCGGGGTGTCTCCACACAGCCAGGCAAGCAAAGCACAGTCACCGCTCCTGACCTTGGATGTGGGGTACCTCCTCACAGCCATTGATCCTGACCTTGGAAGTGGGGTATCTCCTCACAGCTGATCCAGCACCACACAGCTGGAGTACTTATGAGGTAAGTACTATACTATTTTTATTCCCATTATCAGGTAAAGAAACTGAGGCTTAAAGAAGTAGTCAATACATTGGAGTAAGAACTTAATATCTGGCAAAAAAAAAAAAGACTTTGGAAAAAGATCAGAAGCAAGTAGATTTTAAGAGTATGTTAAAACAAAAATATTACCACTCTTAAAACACAATCCAGAGAATTAAAACACAATATTTGCAATGCCAAAAATAAAACCCAAGTGTTAGTTGCTCAGTCGTATCCTCCTCTTTGCGACCTTACGGACTGTAGCCAACCAGGCTTCTCTGTCCGTGGGATTCTCCAGGCAAGAATACTGGAGTGGGTTGCCATTCCCTTCTCCAGGGGATCTTCTCAACCCAGGGGTTGAACCTGGGTCTCCTGCACTGAAGGCAGATTCTTTACCATCTGAGCCACTAAAGAAGCCCAAAACACATAGTATTAATAAAAATTATACTATGAAAGATTCATGAAAGGTAGCAGTTCAAATAAAATACAGAACTCATGCAACCATATATGCTATTTAGATTCCTTCTTTCTGTAGTCTCTGTGAAGTGGGTACAATATTACATAGATTGTGCTAAATTTAGTATTTATATTATAATCTCTAAAGAAAATAAATATATAATGTGAAGAGGTTCAACTAAAAATCCAACAGATAAATTAAAATGTATTAAAAATTATTTGAATAATCAAAAAGAAAATAGGAAAAAAGAAAACAGAAACAAAAACTAGGGACCAATGCAAAAAATGGGCTTCCCTGGTGGCTCAGAGGTTAAAGCATCTGCTTGCAATGTAGGAGACTTGGGTTCAATCCCTAGGTCAGGAAGATCCCATGGAGAAGGAAATGGCAACCCACTCCAGTATTCTTGCCTGGAGAATCCCATGGACGGAGGAACCTGGTGGGCTACAGTCCATGGGGTCGCAAAGAGTTGGACACCACTGAGCTACTAACACACACATACAAAACAGAGCAGATAACAAATAAAATGGGTGGAAAGCCCACTCTAACAGGATTACTGTTCTTAAAGAGACACCAGAGAGCTTGCTTTCACCACTTCTCCTTGCACACATGCTCAAAAAGGGCCACACTGAGCACACAGCAAGATGGCTGACATGTACAAACCAGAGTGAGAGGTCTCACTAGATATGGTCCACTGGTCACCCTGGTAGAGACTGGAGTTTCTACAGCCATTATGCTCCCTTTTGTCATAAATTTTATATAGAGTCTTTTGAGTTCATGTGTTGTCTGACACTGTTCTACAGTCACGGCAATAGAAGGTGGCTGAGGAGGCTTTCTGTCACTTGAAAATGTGCTTGAGCAGGAGTTACTGTGTATGGTGCTGTTTACTGTTGACAAGAGACTCATGAAATAGGTTCTTAACATGGCACATAGTGCAAGTTGTGGCTGATTTGGGGTAGGGCCTTCCAAATCCAGGCTAATCATCTCTTGGTATCCACAAGGGGTTGGTTCCAGGACAACCCCCCACCCCACCCTGCCTGGCCCTGTGGTTACCAAAATTCACAGATGCTCATGTCCCTTATATAAGATGGTATAGTATTTGTATATAATACATCATATATAGATTACTTAAGATACCTAACACAATGTGAATGCTATGAAAATAGTTGCTTGTGACTAGCAAATTCAAACTTCGTATTTTGTAACTTTTTGGATTTTTTTTTCCCTGTATATATTTGATCCAGTTGGTTAAATTTGTGGATGTGGAACCCTCAGATATAGAGGGGTGACTGTACAGATATATCAGATACTTCAATCCATTCTTGGTTGATATACATATTTAATGATATATTTCCTAGAAGCAAAATGGCTTTTCTTCTGTAAATTAGAATTTCATCATAATTTTGAAATATAAGATGATATACAAATTCAACTATATTTGAAGTCCACATTTTCATACATACATACACAATCAAGGTTATATCTGTCAATTAAAGAAATAGGAAAATAAGTTCTTGCACAGAATATTTCAACTATTGGAAATGCCTAAATTATTATAGAAAAACTTTATATTTTTATCAGTTATTCAGCCTAAATTACTTCCTGTTGGAGACTATGAAGACTTAAAAATGATTATCATTAAAAATTGGTATATTAGATGCTTACTATTACTTAGCTGATTACTCTAAAACACAGACGCTTTAAAACAATAAATATTTATTTTTTCACAGTTTCTTTGGGTTAAGAATGTTAGAGTAGCCTAGCAGGGTGGTTGTGGCTCAGTTTCCCAACAATATTATAATCAAGATGTCAGCTAGGGTTGCAGACAATCAAAGGCTGTACTGGAGTTGGAGGATTCCATTCCAAGCTTGCTCATTAACATGGCTATTGACAAAGGTCTGAGTTTCTTACTGGCTGTTTGCTGAAAGCCTCAGTTCCTTGTCTGTGAGCCTTTCAAAATAATTACTTGGTACACTTATGTGTGGGCTTTCCCAGTGGCTCAAGGGTAAATAATCTGCTTGCAATATAGGAGACAGAGGAGATGTTGGTTCAGTCCCTGGGTTGGGAAGATCCCCTGGAGGAGGAAATGTCAACCTGCTCCAGTATTCTTGCCTGGAAAATCCTATGGATAGAGGAGCCTGGCAGGCTATAGTCCATGAGGTCACAAAAAGTTGGATAAAACTGAATGACTAAGCAACAGTTGTAGCATGTATCCAAATATATGTATCGTGATATGGCAGTTGACTTTGCCCAGATCAAGTGATCTAACAGAGAGAGCCCAGAGCAGGACACAGTGAGTCACATATCATCTCTTTGTCATATTCTGCTCATTATAATTAATTTACTAAGTCTACTCCACAAAGGGAGGAGAATTAGGGCCTACTTTTTGAAGGGAAGAGTATCAGTGGGTCTGTGGACATTTTAAAAATCACTACATCTAATGTAAATGTTTTATGTTCATGGGATTCAGGCTCAAGTCCATCAATGAGATGGTTCTGAAGACTACTTATAAGTTTTATATAAATTTAAAATTTGATATCTAATCATTTATATTCTATTTTTATGATGGTAATTTATAATATAAACAACACATTTTCTACTAATTACAAATTCTCTCATTTTAACACAACATAAATATTATTATTATTAATTTGTGCCATAACTGGAAGCACTATCCTATAAAACTGTGACAAAATCCACTCATATGGTTCATAGAGAATTCTGCTTGTGCAATAACTATCCATTTTAACTCATTCTATAAGTTTTAGATTTTAAAGGATGAGGACTATGTCTCATATCTCTTTCTATCTTCTATAGTTAAAATCATATTTTACACTTTTGGTATATGATTTTAAAAACAGCTATTTATTGAATATAAGTATTCATATATAAAACTGGAATTAAAAAAATATATATGTGTGAAATGAACTTTAAATATATTAATTTTTCTCAAAGGCAGTCTGTGTTTCCTAAAGAAATCAAAGAGTTCCACTATAAGATTTAAGTATAGTAGATGGATGGACAATTTGATTTATTTGATATTTACTTTCCTCATCCTGTTAACTTATACTTTCATTCCACTTTCCCTTCTACTGGCATCTTTTCCCAATTAACAGTCTTTTTGCTTCAACTATGTGTTTCCTGACAATGGTATCAAGGGTCTTAATCAGATCTAGTTGACAACATTAGGGATCAAAACAGTGACTTTAATAATCTAGGAGGTTGCAAAGTGAACTTTCTATACAAGCAAGTATAAGGTCTACATGTATAACTGTTTTGTATTGGTGACATTGTTTTCTGCTTCTTTTATATTATAAAACAAAAATAATAATCACAAAGTCTCCTTCATTATACAAGTTCAAATCTTTCAGGTAGCTTGTTGATCTGATATGTAAGCAGCTTCTGTATGACTTGGAGTGACTTGATATCTGGCAAAAACTTTTCAATAACAATAGGCCCCAAAATGACATTCCTTTTTGTGAACTGGGAATTGACAATAAATGCAATCCAAATGAAAAGTCCCGAAGGTCACCTATCTATATATACGAGGTAAGCAATACAATAAGGAGCATCACCTTTGAATATGAAGGGCATTGACATAAAAATATTGCAAACAAAACACTGTTCAAATAGAAAAGGAAAAATGTGACATGAGGTAGTTTTGATACTGCACCTCTGATCCAAGCTTACCATAGGAAAATGTCAACAGATGGACTGATGCATATTTCCCAAACATTGCTTGACACTATTATGAAATTAATTCTTTACCTAAACTATTGAATCTCTTAAGAAAATAATTTATATAATCCTATTTAACACTCTTCCTTTGCATAGCATTTTTTAAAAAATTTGCAGGAAAAAAACACACACATAGAATTGACTACTTGAATTGTAGGCTTAGAAATGACAATTACTTGGTCACTGATTTAAAGAGCTGCCATAAGATGGAAGTAAATAAGGTGTTAACATAGCTTCCAGTTGCACATTTAATCTGAAAGACAAGAGCAAGCTATTAGAATCATAATTGGGTACATACACAGGTGTTCTTGGAAACCTTAGGCTGAATTTCTAAATGCGAGGAGATCCAACCAGTCAATCCTAAAGGAAATCAGTCCTGAATATTCACTGGAAGGACTGATGCTGAAGCTGAAACTTCAATACTTTGGCCACCTGATGCGAAGAACTGACTCATTGGAAAAGACCCTGATGCTGGGAAAGATTGAAGGCGAGAGGAGAAGGGGATGACAGAGGATGAGATGGTTGGATGGCACCACGACTCAATGGACATGAGTTTGAGTAAGCTCTGGGAGTTGGTGATAGACAGGGAGGTGTGGCATGCTGCAGTCCATGGGGTCACAAAGAGTCAGACACGACTGAGTGACTGAACTGAGACTGAGATTGAGAAGCTCTTTAACATTTACCAAGAAATTAATGATTATTTCTACTTCCTGAATACAAAAAGAGATGTTTAACAAATTGAAACTGTTAAGCAAATAACATGAAATTCTGAAACCCAAGCAAAATTCATGTTAGGTTGATTTTCTTTCTTTCTTTTTAACGTTGCTACTAAAAAATGTAATTTGTTCACTAAACAATCTTTGAGTAAAATAATGCAGTCACGTTTGGATGTCATCCTTGCCAATGATTTCTGTTTGAAAATATGTTGTAAAATGGCCTGAAGACCTCCACACTTAGAATGAGAAACTCCATTTCAAAGAAGTCTTTTATATCTAACACAAACACTCCAGGTAAAAAAAAAATAAATTAGCAAAAAACACTTATGGTACAAATATACTCAGAAACTTTTCTGTTTCATTGTTTTTTCCTTCTTTTTGCTGTTTCTTAAGCAGAGGGTAAACAGAGTGTACATACAGACAAAATGATGAAATGCTTAATACTGTTTTGGTAGATAATAGAGGGCATAAAATAGGTCTCTGGCTTAGTGTCTTAGAACGTCTTACTATTTGTTTTAAAAATAGATAGTTTATCATTTGCTCTTTAGTATTCTTTTCTTTCAAGTTAAAGAACTCCCTTTAGCCTTTTTCCTGTAGGCAGGTTTACGGGTAATGAAGTCACACAACTTTACCTATAATATCAGGAAAAAGCAAGGATGTTCAAAACAATACTAGAAGTTCTTTGAGTAGTTAGAAGAGAAAAAGAAATAAAAGGCACCTAAAATCAGAAAGGAAGAAGTAAAATTTTCCCTGTTTGCAACAAGACATGATCTTATATCTAGAAAAAAACTATAGACTTCCCCCAACACACACAAATGATTAAAACTGATATATCCAATAAAGTTGCAAATTATAAAATCAACATACAAATATCAGTTTCATTTCCATATTCTAATGATAAATTATGTGAAAAAGAAATTAATAAAACAGTTACATTTACTGAACAATGAAATACTAAGAAATACATTTAATCAAGCAGTTAAGGGAGAGCTCTAAACTGAAAACACGGAGACTGATAAAATAAAATGAAGACACAAAGATGCCTCATGTTCAAGGACCAGCAGAGTATTAGTAAAATGTCCATACTGCACAAGGTGATCTACATATTCAGTGCAATCCCTAGTGAAATTCTAAAGGCATTGTTTACAGAAACAGAAAAAGAACAGCTCTACACTTGAAACGAAAACACAGAAGACCATAAATTGCCAAACCAATCTTAGGAACACAGCTAGAAGGATCACATTTCCTGATTTTAAAATATATTACAAAGCTACAGTAGTTAATTAAAACACTAATGTAATAGCATAAAAACAGATATATCGACCAAAGGAGAATAGAATAGAGGCCAGAAATAAACCCACGCATATACAGTCAACTGATCTTTGACAGGAGTGCCAAGTATATAAATTTGGATCTCTACATGCAAAAGAATGAAATTGAAAAGTTATCTCATATAATATAAAAATAAATCACTCAAGATGGATTAAAGACTTAATTCTGAAACACTCTTAGAAGAAAACATAGGAGAAAATGTCATGACATCAGTCTTGACAAAGATTTAATGGACATGGCATTAAAAGCACAGGCGACAAAAGCAAAAAAAAAAAAAAATAGAGATTACAACAAACTAAAAAATTCTGCACAACAAAGCAAACAATCAATAGAATAAAGAGACAACCTATGGAATGGGAGAAAATATTTGCAAATTATAACAAATCAAGAACTCCTACAACACAATAATAAAAAATGATATTCCAATTTTAAAAATGTACTGAAGATATGAACAGACATTTATATGAACAGACATTTATTCAAAGAAGATATACAAAATGGCCAGCAGACATATTGAAAAATGTTCTGGGGGGAGAGGAGACTTTTCTATATTGTATCAGTAGTCAACAATACTGTATTGTACACTTAAAATTTGTTAAGAGGAAAGATCTCATGTTAAGAGTTCTTACCATACCAAAAAGAATTTTTAATAAAAATATAGAGTTAGGCCTAATCCACAAATGCACCTCTCCACCTTGAATTTAACAAGTGTCTGTAATACAAACAATGAGAGATATATTTCCTCACTCCCTGCTTTCACCCTTTCTTTTATATCTTTCTTCACTTTAAACATGTAGAGACCAAAAGATAATGCCAAGTTCCAGTACAGCAATTAGAGAAGCCAGAACAGTTGACCTTAAGTGTTATTTAAATAAGTCCCTTTAAGTAATTCTTAGAATAACCTCTAAAGGATCTAATTTTATAAGTTCCAATGATACAAGCTTCAAATTATAAATCAATAAACAGAAATGAAATGTCAGAAACCTTAAAAAACCTTCAGAGACTAAATACACTCCACTACAATGGAGCTATTTAAGATTTTAATTGTTGCTTGTGGTCATATTAGAAGCCATTTTTCTCTTTTTCTCATTCCTAAATTATTAATTTCTATTTCATTTTGATTATAATTCATTCTGATATGTTAATGATTTTTTTATTTTAATTTCTTTTTGGATAATTGACCTAGTAAGTCCAAACTTCTGTGAACATTTATCCAGCCTCAGATCTCAACTCTCAATTTCAGTGTTTTATTAATGTAATAGACACCAATTTCTCGCAATGGCAGCTACTTAAAATTACATATGGTCTCAATGAAGAATTTAATAGCTTCAAGCTTCCTGAAATCATTTTGATTTATCTATCTATTAATTCATCTATCTATCCATTCCTCCATCCATCCACTCATATTTTAGGAGCTTGAAAATTCAACTGAAATTCAGAAAACACAAGTATGAAAGTTCTTATTGAAACTCCTTCCAGGTCTTATTTTCTTAGATTTTCCTCTAAATTTTATTTTCATTTTGAATAGTTTGAGAATTATTTATTTTCTATGTATATTTTCAACCTTTCTTTAATAAAAAATGTTTTTACTTGCTAAACAAAGCAATCAGATAACATACAATATGTATAAAAACTATAAACTTAACATTGAACATTTGCTACGTGTAAGACACTTAAACACAAGGAGCAGAAGTACTATGAAAGGTACAGTCTCATTGAACTCCTAGTGGGAGAAATACATAACAAAATCGTAAACAAGAAAATATCAGGAAATAAGTTCTCTGGTGGAAATCAATCAGGTTAAAACGACAGCAAGTCTAGTAATTATATTAGGTAGACAAGATTTTTTAAAATAAATACAATTTCATCTCAAATGTGAAAGATAATAAAGGATACATAGTGGCAGAATTTTAGGGAAAAGCATATGGTAGGAGAAATGAGCAGCTATTGTAAGGAAACCAAGCAGGAACACACACATGGTCTGTTGGGGATACAGAAAGAAAGCCACTTTTGCTAGAACACAGTGAGCAAAAGGAGGGTGGTGTGCGATGTGTCAGAGAAGTAAGACAGGAGTCAGATTAAATGGGACAATACAGGTCATAGAATAACTGGATGGAATGCTTGGATATTATTCTGAGATTCAGAGCCATTTAAGTAGGTGAGTGAGATGATATGTGATTTTACCATGAAGAAAATGGATCTGAATGTGGACCACAAGCAGGTAAAGGAAGGAAACTTGTTTACAAGGCTCCTGTAGTGGCCCAAATAAGATTTGATGGCAGGTAGTGCTAGAGTGACGGAGAAGGCAATGGCACCCCATTCCAGTACTCTTGCCTAGAAAATCCCATGGACGGGGGAGCCTGGTGGGCGGCCGTCTATGGGATCGCACAGAGTCGGACACGACTGAAGCGACTTAGCAGCAGCAGCAGCAGCAGCAGTGCTAGAGTGAAAGCAATGAAGTTGCACAGAAGAGGAAAGATTTAGGATATGTTTTAAAAGCAAGGCCAATATGGCTCGACAATAAATCAGATCATAGAGGAGAGGGGGAAAAGTAATTAAGGATGAATGCTCGCATTTGGGCTTGAGGGGCTAGATAGATAGTGATGCCATGTATTGAGACAGGAAATACAGGAGGAAAATCAGATTTGGTGAACTAGATTAAATATGCTTATACATATTATTCTTTCTGAAGTTCACAGCTTTCATACTCAAACACAAGCTAACACTTCCTTAATAAGATCACATTTAAATTCTTCAATTTAAAACATCATTTTTGCTATACAATGTCATTTAAGATTTTATTCTAAAAAGAAGAAAAATATTTTGAACTCATATTGTTTGTTTCTATTTACATGATTACTAATAATACTCAAAAATTGAGGAAAATTACACCTTTTTATACTGCCTCTTGAGAAATCTGTATGCAGGTCAGGAAGCAACAGTTAGAAATGGACATGGAACAACAGACTGGTTCCAAAGAGGAAAAAGGAGTATGTCAAGGCTGTATATTGTCATCCTGCTTATTTAACTTATATGCAGAGTACATCATGAGAAATGCTGGACTGGAAGAAACACAAGCTGGAATCAAGATTGCCGGGAGAAATATCAATAACCTCAGTTATGCAGATGACACCACCCTTATGTCAGAAAGTGAAAAGGAGCTAAAAAGCCTCTTGATGAAAGTGAAAGAGGAGAGTGAAAAAGTTGGGTTGAAAATCAACATTCAGAAAACTAAGATCATGGCATCCGGTCCCATTACTTTATGGGAAATAGATGGGGAAACAGTGTCAGACTTTATTTTTTGGGGCTCCAAAATCACTGCAGATGGTGACTGCAGCCATGAAATTAAAAGACACTTACTCCTTGGAATAAAAGTTATGACCAACCTAGACAGCATATTCAAAAGCAGAGTCATTACTTTGCCAACTAAGTTCCCTCTAGTTAAGGCTATGGTTTTTCCAGTAGTCATGTATGGATGTGAGAGTTGGACTGTGAAGAAGGCTGAGTGCCAAAGAATCGATGCTTTTGAACTGTGGTGCTGGAGAAGACTCTTGAGAGTCCCTTGGACTGCAAGGAGATCCAACCAGTCCATTTTGAAGGAGATCAGCCATGGGATTTCTTTGGAAGGAATGATGCTAAAGCTGAAACTCCAGTACTTTGGCCACCTCATGCGAAGAGTTGACTCATTGGGGGCAGGAGGAGAAAGGGACAACAGAGGATGAGATGGCTGGATGGCATCACTGACTCGATGGACGTAAATCTGAGTGAACTCCAGGAGATGGTGATGAACAGTTGGTGATGGACAGGGAGGCCTGGCGTGCTGTGACTCATGGGGTTGCAAAGAGTCGGACATGACTGAGCGACTGAACTAATACTTTTTATTTAATAATACTAGGGAATTTTGAGGTACAGCTATAATGTCCAGAAACTGAATTATTCAACAAAGGGTGATATAATTTCTTTAGCTATAGTTTATCATATGAATAATAACTATTTGCTAAAAGGAAATTATCCTTATATTTGTACTTTATATGAAATTTTCTATTAAAGAACAAAACAACTAGACCACATTATAATCCATTTATTTTCAATTGTCTCAATAGATAGTTTTACTGTCACATGAACCTTTAATAGGAACACAGAAGCCAGTAGTACCATTTGCAGTCAACAGAGCCTGTCTGGTCCTTCTAAATGGATTATAGATTTATGAGCTATCTTTGAAGAAACAAATGGTCTAAGACTATTTAAAATCAGTGTAGCTATGATCTGAATGGTCAAAAATGGGTCTGAAGCAGCTGCTCTTTTCAACAAAAGTGTCTGATATCTCAGCACAAGTGGATGGCTTTCACAGTAAACAAGCTTTGAGGCAGTTTTGAGTTCAGGTATAGCAAAGAATAGGAGGGAGAGGGAAAGAGAAAGTAAATGTAAAGGAAAAAGCAGTGACACTGACTTCTGTCATGCACTGAATTTCTCCTGATTTGTTAGGCATATAAACTTCACTGAAATTACAGTGGCCATCAGTTTTCTTGGTAACAATACAAAAGTGTCTGAGGGCTTCCCCTACCCTATCTATCCTATTACACATTCACACATAGACAGCCTGTGTATGATTCACGATTGCCATAATAATGAATGTTACCAAAAATCGTAAATCTCAAATGAAACAGAGGTATACTGAAAACTGATTACAATAGGATAGAAAGATAGATACAGAGAAATCATCTCTTCACTTAATACCATGAATATATTTCTTGAAACTAGACATTCTATGCGGAAATGCTATCCAAGAAACTGTATCTGTATATTCTACATGGAAGAAACTATAATGCATTATGAGTTAAATACAAAACCTTATAATCTACCCCCGAAATTCTTTAAACATGATAGCAGTAAAAAAAAAAAAACATATTTACAAGCACCTTACATACTAATAAGTAAAATAAATAAAATATTGTTACTTTGTCATAAACTAGTAAGGCTGGTTACAAATAACTGTTTCAATTCCTCCTGTTAATGACAGCAAAATCTCAGATAAACATCACCATTGTTGACATTCATGCGTTTTAAAAATGTTCACAGTGACTTTTTAAAAGATCTTTATTAAGATATAGTTAACATATCATACTAATTAACCATTAAAACATTAAAGTGTATAACACAATGGCACATGCAGAGTTGTGCCTCCATCACCATGTTTAGAACATTTTTTATTATGCCAAAAATAAATGCTGTAACTATTAGAGTCACTTTCTATCCCCCAGCCTCCACCATCTCCCCAACCCTAGCCAATGGCTTATCTACATCATATCCCTATAGACTGTATTCTCAACATTTATTACAGATAGATCATAAAATGGCCTTTTGTGATGAGTTTCATTATTTCAAAGAAGTCAGTTGCAGCTTTAAGATTTCTTTCCTTTTTAAGTTTGCCTTTTGTATAGTTTTATATAGTTCTACTTCTGTGATAATTTTAGATAGAACAAAATATTCAAACCAATTCCACACCTAGCCATAAACAGTGAAAAACACAATCAATTATCCACAAATTTTGGATCAGCGAACTTTCTATATATGGGCTTTGCTGGTGGCTCAGATGGTCAAGAATCTGCCTGTCATGCAGGAGACCTGGGTTTGAAGGTAAGATCCCCTGGAGAAGGAAACAGCAACCCACTCCAATATTCTAGACTGGAGAATTCCATGAACTGAAAAGCATGGTAGGCTTCAGTTTATGAGGTAGCGAAGAGTTGGACATGACTGAATAACTAATGCTTTCAATTTCTTTCAGTCTTTTGATGATTATATTACTTCCCTTTACTCAGGTTCACCATTTCTGTAATCTTCTAAGGAACATGATGGCTCTTCTTTTTTTTCCCTCCAACTACCCTATCTTAATTTGAGGATCTAAACTTCTTAACCTGAAATCTGTCAAATATGTGTTTAACTTGGACCATACTGATCACACAGATCATACTAGTCCAATTCTATTGAAAAAATGCTTTGACTCTACCATTCTGTTGATTTTGAATCACTGGACAATAACAGCTACTACTGGATAGTGATTAGGAATATAAAAACAGGAACTAGGAATATTCTAGCATTCCAGAAAGTAACTTTAAGCAAGACACTTAATTTCCTATGCCACTGTTTCTTCATCTATAAAACTGAAGAGCAATAGTGTTTTCTTTATAGATTAGCTGTGAAATATTATTGTTGAGTGAAACATTTTGTGCATAGGATGAATTTGTTAAATCTCAATTTTATTAGTTCAACTATTAATTTCATTTTGAACACTATAAATTCTCACTTCCTTGATGATGGCAAACATTACTGATTTACCCAAAAGCCTTTTTTCACACTCCCAGATGTTTTTCAGAATTTAAAAACAGTACTTTAGGCAGATTGCTACAATTAATCAGAGTACACTATGAACTGATACACATTTACTATATGTGAGATAATAAACTGTGATTAACCTTTTATTATACAATGATTACAAATCTTTTCTCGAACTGTTCTCTCTTTATACTTGAACTACACTTATTTTAGTCTCATATATCTGTCACACCTGGGTGTCTTAAAACAAAATTCTTGATTGTGTGAATCTTAAAACAGTTATTAATCCAGGTTTGCAATTAAGTTTCAAAGAAAACTGTTTATCCATTTACTTGTTAACTATTCTTTCTGATGTTTTTTCAAATCATGTTTATTAAGATATAATTCACATACCAAAGAATATATATTTTACAGTGTACAACTACAGTAATCAACACAGTGTGGTATTGAGAAAGAATAGACAAATATATTAACAGAACAGAATAAAAAGCTTAGAAATAGATCCACATAAACACAGTGACTAATCTTTAACAAAGGAGCAAAGGCAACACAAGGGATCAAAATAGTCTTTTTGACCAGTGATGCTGAACATCATAAGCAAAAAAATGAATCTAAACACAGATTTTATGCCCTTTAAAAAAAACTCGAAATGGATCATGAACCTAAATGTAAAAAATAAAACTAAGAAAATTCTTAGATGAAACACAGAAGAAAACCTAGATTACCTTGGGTGAAGAAATGACTTTACAGATGTAACACCAAAGGCACAATCCTTGAAAAAAAATTGATATATTAGACATTATTAAAATCAAAAATTTCTGCTCTGAGAAAGATGACACTAATAGAATGAGAAGACAAGTTACAAACTGGGAGGAAACATGCAAAACACATACCAGATAAGCAGCTATTATTCAAAATATAGAAAAACTCCTAAAAGTGAACAATAAGAAAACAACAATCCAGATAAAAACACTGGTAAAACATAAAATGAACACCTCAACCAGGAAGATATATAGATGGCAAATAAACCTCTGAAAAGATATTCAATACCATATATCATTCAGTTCAGTTCAGTTCAGTCGCTCAGTTGTGTCCAACTCTTTGTGACCCCACAGACTGCAGCACACCAGGCTTCCCTGTCCATCAACAACTCCTGGAGTTTACTCACTCATGTCCATTGAGTTGGTGATGCTATCCAACCATCTCATCCTCTGTCGTCCCCTTCTCCTCCCACCCTCAATCTTTCCCAGCAACAGGGTCTTTTCCAATGAGTCAGTTCTTTGCATCAGGTGGTGAAAGTATTGAGGTTTCAGCTTCAGCATCAGTCCTTCCAATGAATATTCAGGAATGATTTCCTCTAGAATGGACTGGTTGGATCTCCTTGCAGTCCAAGGGATTCTCTAGATGTCTTCTCCAACACTACAGTTGAAAAGCATTGATTCTTCAGTGCTTAATTTTCTTTATAGTCCAACTCTCACATCCATACATGACTACTGGAAAAAACCCTAACTTTGACTAGATGGACCTTTGTGGGAAAAGTAATGTCTCTGATTTTTAATGTTTTCTAGGTTGGTCATAACTTTTCTTCCAAGAAGCAAGAGTCTTTTAATTTCATGGCTGCAGTCACCATCTGCAGTGATTTTGAAGACCCCAAAAGTAAAGTCCATCACTGTTTCCTGTTTCTCCATCTATCTACCAGGAAATGATGGGACCAGGTGCCATGATCTTAGTTTTCTGAACGTTGAGTTTTAAGCCAACTTTTTCACTCTCCTCTTTCACTTTCATCAAGAGGCTCTTCCTCTTCGCTTTCTGCCATAAGGGTGGTATCATCTGCCTATCTGAGATTATTGATATTTCTCCCCATATATCATTAAGGAAATGGAAATAAAAGCAATAAGGAGATATACTACACTCGTATCAGAATGGTGAAAATCCAAACAATGACAATAACAAATGCTGGGGAGGATGTGGAGCATAGGAAATCTAACTCATTGCTGGCAGAAATATTAAATGGTACAGCTTTCATTCCAATCCCAAAAAAGGGCAATGCCAAACAATGTTCAAACTACTGCACAACTGCCCTCATTTCACATGCAAGCAAGGCAATTAATGCTGAAAATCTTCAAACTAGTTTTCAACAGTACATGAACTGAGAACTTTCAGATGTACAAGCAAACCCAGCTCACTGGAAAAGACCCTGATTTTCTGACAGACTGAGGGCAGGAAGGAACGGGGGCAAAAGAGAATGAGATGATTGGATGGGATCAGCAACTCAATGGACATGAGTTTGTTCAAACTCCAGGAGAAAGTGAAGGACAGGGAAGCCTGGAGGGCTGCAGTCCATGAGGTCACAAAGAGTCAGACATGACCGAGCAAGTGAACAACAATGACAGTTACTTTGGAAGATAATTTGGCAGTTTCTTACAAAACCAAACATATTTTTACTATGCAATCTGATCTCGTGATCATGCTCCCTGGTATTTAACCAAATACACTGAAAATTTATGTCCACACAAAACCCTGCACATTAGTATTTATAGCAAGTTTACTTATAACCACCACACTTAGAAGTAACCAAGATGTCCTTCATAACTGAGTGGATAAGTAAATAGTGTATATACAGAGAAGCTTCCCAGGTGGCTCAGTGGTAAAGAATCCACCTGCCAACGTAGGAGATGGAGGTTTGATCCCTGGGTCAGGAAGCTCATCTGAAGGAGGAAATAGCAATCCACTCCAGTGTTCCTGCCTGGAAAATCCCATGGACAGAGCAGCCTGGTGGGTAATAGCCCATGGGGTGGCAAAGAACTGGACACGAATTAGTGACTAAAAAACAACAAAAAGAAATGAGTTGGGCAGAAGATCTACAATTGTATACAAGGCTTCACTAACACTAAATTAATCAATCCTAAGAGACTACCCAATGACAGAGTAAAACATATTCTTCTCAAGTTCCCACATTTTATAGAATAGACCATTTTCTAGGCTATGAAATAATAGTCAATGATATTCAATAGTCAATGAATTTAGAAATACTGAATCATACAAAGCATGCCCTTTATCACAATGTAATTAAATTAGAAATCAGTAGTAGAAAGAAATTTTGAATAGTCAGAAATATGTGGAAATGAAATACACTTCCAAATAACTAATAGATCAAAGAAGAAATCACCTGTGACATTAGAAAAATATAAGATGACAGAAAAGAAAAATAAATCATGGGATTCAGCAAAAGCATTGGTCAAAACAAAATTTATACCTGTAAACACCTATATTAAAATGAAAGTTCTCAAATAGATAACTTAACCTTCCACCTCAACAAACTAGTAAAATAAGGTAATCAAAACCCAACAGAGGGCAAACCATTCAATATAACAGTAATCCAAGGTAAATCCAAAGCAAACTCTTCCAATATCACAGTATCCAAGTCTATGCTCCAACCACGAACACCAAAGAAGCTGAAATTGAACCGTCCTCTGAAGACCTACAAGACCTTCTAGAACTAACAGCAAAAAAACAATGTCCTTTTCATCGCAAGAGATTGGAATGCAAAAGTAGGAAGTTAAGAGATACCTGGAGTAACAGGCAACTTGGCCTTGGAGTACAAAATGAAGCAGGGCAAAGGCTAACAGAGTTTTGCCAACAGAACGCACTGGTCAAAGCAAACACCCTGTACCAACAACACAAGAGATGACTCTACATTTGGACATCACCAGATGGTCAATACTGAAACTAGATTGATTATATTCCTTGCAGCTGAAGATGGAGATGTTCTATACAGTCAGCAAAAATAAGACTGGGAACTGACTGTGGCTCAGATCTTGAACTCCTTATTGCCACATCCAGACTTATATTGAAGAAAGTAGGAAAAACCACTAGACCATTCAGCTATGATCTAAATCAAACTCTTTACGATTATACAGTGGAAGTGACAAATAGATTCAAGGGATTAGATCTGAGAGATAGGAGTGCCTGAAGAACTATGGATAGAGGTCCATAACACTGTACAGGAGGCAATGATCAAAACCATTCACAAGAGGAAGAGATGCAAAAAGGTAAAATGGTTGTCTGAGGAGGCCTTACAAATAGCTGAGAAGAAAAGAGACGTGAAAGGCAAAGGAGAAAAGGAAAGATATACCCATCTGAATGCAGAGTGCCAGTGAATAGAAAGGAGAGATAAGTCTGCCTTCCTCAGTGACCAATGCAAAGAAGGAGAGGAAAACAATAGGATAAGAAAGGGTAGAGATTTCCTCAAGAAAATTAGAGATATCAAGGGAACATTTCATGCAAAGATGGGCACAATAAAGGACATAAACAGAAAGGCCCTAACAGCAACATAAGAGATTAAGAAGAGGTAACAAGAATACATCATGATAATCATGATTGTATGATCACTCACCTAGAGCCAGACATCCTGGAATGTGAAGTCAAGTGGGCCTTAGGAAGCATCACTACAAACAAAACTAGTGGTGATGGAATTCCAGTTGAGCTACTTTAAATCCTAAAAGATGCTGCTGTTAGACCCAGAGGGATGTTGTGGGGAGGGAGGTGGGAGGGGGGTTCATGTTTGGGATCGCATGTACACCCATGGTGGATTCATGTCAATGTATGGCAAAACCAATACAGTACTGTAAAGTAAAATAAAGTAAAAATAAAAATAAAAAAAAATAAAGTGCTGCACTCAAAATGCCAGCAAATCTGGAAAACTCAGCAGTGGCCACAGGACTGGAAAAGGTCAGTTTTCATTCCAATCCCAAAGAAAGGCAATGCCAAAGAATGCTCAAAGTACTGCACAATTGCACTCATCTCACAATCTAGCAAATTCTCAAATTCTCCAAGCCAGGCTTTAACAGTATGTGAACCAAGAACTTCCAGATGTTCAAGCTGGATTTAGAAAAGGCAGAGGAACCAGAAATCAAATTGCCAACATCTGCTGGATCATAGAAAAAGCAAGAGAGTTCCAGAAAAACATCTACTTCTGCTTCACTGACTACACCAAAGCCTTTGACTGTGTAGATTACAATAAACCATGGAAAATTCTTAAATAGATGGGAAGATCAGACTACCTTAGCTGACTAAGGTAGTGTGCAGGTCACACTGTGTGTGCAGTCAAGAAGTAGGAGTTAGAACCAAACATGGAACAACAGGCTGGTTCCAAATTGGGAAAGGAGTACATCAAGGCTGTATATTGTCACTGTGCTTATTTAACTTATATGCAGAGTACATCATGTAAAATGCTGGTCTGGATGAATCACAAGCTGAAATCAAGATTTCTGGGAGATCTATCAATAACCTCAGTTACGCAGATGACTCTAGCCTTATGGCAGAAAGTGAAGAAGAACTAAAGAGCATCTTGATGAAAGTCAAAGAGGAAAGTGAAAAATCTGGCTTAAAACTCAACATTCAAACAACTAAGATCATGACATCTGGTCCCACCACTTCATGGCAAATAGATGGGGAAACGATGGACATAGTGACAGACTTTATTTTCTTGAGCTCCAAAATCACTGCAGATGGTGACTGCAGCCATGAAATTAAAAGACTTTTGCTTCTTGGAAGAAAAGGTATGACCAACTTAGCATATTAAAAAGCAGAGACACTACACTACCCACAAATGTCCACATAGTCAAAACTATGGTTTTTCCAGTAGTCATGTATAGATGTGACAGTTGGACCATAAAAAATGCTGAACACCGAAAAGTTGATGCTTTTGAACTGTAGTGTTGTAGAGAGTTCCTTGGACTGCAAGGAGATCCAATCAGTCCATCCTAAAGGAGATCAGTCCTCAGTATTCATTGGAAGGACTGATGCTGAAGCTGAAGCTCCAATACTTAGGCCTCCTTATGAGAAGAACTAACTCATTGGAAAGACCCTGATGCTGGGAAAGTCTGAAGGCAGGAGTAGAGGGGCTAACAGAGAATGAGACAGTTGGATGGCATCACTGACTCGATGGGCATGAGTTTGAGCAAACTCTGAGAGCTGGTGATGGACAGGGAAGCCTGGCATGTTGCAGTCCATGGGGTTGCAGAGTCAGACATGACTGAGTGACTGAACTGACTGATACCCAGAAGAAAGAAAGTGGTAATAAAGATTAAAGTAGTTGTAAATGTAAGTGGAAATAGAAAAATAGAGAAAAATCAACAAAAATAAAGTTGATTTTTTTGAGATGACCAACAAAATTGAGAAAATTTTAGATTGATTTTTCCATGAAAAAAGCCAGAGGGAGAGAAAAAGAATGGGCTCACATTACTAAAATAAAAAATGAAAGTACATAAGCAAATTTATAGAAATATAAAGGATTATAAAGAAATACAATGAATAACAAATTCCAAAATTATGTAACTTAGATGAAATGAATAAATTCTTATAAAGTCAAAAACTTTTCATACTGACCCAAGAAGAAACTGAAAATCTGAATAATCCTATAACAATTAAGGAAATCAAGTCAGCAGTTTAATGTTTTCATACAAATAAAACCCTAGGTACAGGTGGTATATTAGATTCCTGTGACTATTTTAAAACTTATCACAAACTTGTTGGCTGAAAACAACAAAAAATATTCTCTTTACAGCTTTGGAAGCCATTAATTCAAAATTACCTTTGTTAAGCTGAAATCAGGATGTCAGCAGAGCTGCATTCCATTCAGAAGCTATGGGAGAGAATCTGTTTATTGCCTCTTTCAACTTCCGGATAGCTGCCAGCATTCCTTTACTTATCTGCCTCCATCTTGACATTATCTTCTCTTCTTCACATTTGTGTGTATGTGGAATCCCCTGCTACATTTTTTTTTAACATAAGGGCATTTGTGATGGCATCCAGGGACTTTACAGATACTTAAACACAACTGCAGAGACCCTTTTTCTAACAAGGTCACATTTATAGATTACAGTGATTAGACCCTGATATTTTAGGGAACACCATTCAACCAGATGCCTTCGCTGGGGAATTATTCCAAATATTTAAAAAAGAATTTATGCCAATTATTCACAAATTTTACCCTCTCAAAAAACAGAAGCGGAAGGAGCACAATTCATTTTATTCTAAGAGGCTAGTAGTACCTTGATACCAAAACCAAAGACAACAAAATAAAAATCTATAGACCAACACCAAAATACTAGTGATCTGAATCCAGCCTTATATTAAAGTATTATATACATCATGACCAAGTTGAATTATCCTAGGAAAGCAAAGTTTAACATAAAAAGTAATTGATGTAGTATGCCAAATCAATAGAATATAGGGCAAAAACTACATGATCATCTCAATAAATGGAGAAAAAGTAAAGTTTCAGCAACCTTTCTTGACTCAATAAATTCAGAACAGAAGTAACGACTTCAATCTTATAAACATTATCTACAAAAATCCTACACCTAACAATGTACTTAAAGCTTTCTTTCTAAGATTAGGAGCAAGGCAAAGATGTCTTTTCTTTCTCCATCTACTCAACATTGTGCTGGAGGCTCTAGCCAACACACATCACCAAGAAAAAGAGAAAAACGGGTCACAATTACTAAGGAATTGTAAAATTTCCTCCACTTGTAGATTATACAATATACTGTATGGAAAATCTAAGGATTACATGCCACCCCAAGGACTGTAGCCCAGGCTCCTCAGTCCATAGGATTTCCAAGCAATAATACTGGAGTGGGTTGCCATTACCTTCTCCAGGAGATCTTCCAGGGATCAAACCCACATTTCCTGCATTGTCAGCTGATTCTTTACCACTGAGCCACCAGGGAAGTCTGCAAGACTTGTATACTGTAACTAAAAAAAAAAAAAGCTAAAATAAATTGAAGATGATCTAAATAAATGGAAAGAACATCATGTTCTTGCATCAGAAAACTTAAAATTGTTAAAAATGGCAACAATACCCAAACAAATCTAGACAGTCAAATAATCCCTAATAAAATCCCAAGGAACTTTTTTTGAGGAAATAAAAAAGCAGATATCTTAAAATTCATACAAAATTGCAAGAGATTCTGAATAGCCAAAACAATCTGAAAAATAAAAATTTGGAGGACTCACATTTCCTTATTCAAAAACTTTCTACAAACCTACAGTATTTATGTCAGGGTGATACTGGCATAAAGATAAACATTCAGTTCAGTTCAGTTCAGTTCAGTGGCTCAGTTGTGTCCGACTCTTTGCGACCCCATGAATTGCAGCACACCAGGCCTCCCTGTCCATCAATTAACATCAGTTTAATAGAATTGAGAATCCCAAAATAAGCCCATTTATGGTCAATTGATTTTTTCAAGAGTGCCAAGACAATTCAATAGGGGAATAGTAGTATTGTCTTTTCAATAAATGGTGATGGGAAAATTAAATAATTCATTCTAAAAAGTGACCTTGGATCCTTATTTATCACACCAAATGTAAAAATTAATTCAAATGGATCATAGACAAATGTGTAAAAATTAAAGCTAAAAATCTTTTAGAAGAAAACACTGAAGTAGTTCTTCATAACTTTGGCTCAGGAAATGATGTTTTAATTATCAAACAAAAAGTGCAAGTCAATTAAAATTAAAATTAAAATAAGGAGAGAAGGAAAAGAAAGGGGAGGAAAGATGCAGGGAGGGAGACAGACAGGAGAAAGAGAGGTTGAATATTAAAATTTTTTTAAAAAAGCTTTGTATTTCTAATGATACCAACAAAAAAGTGAAAGGACAACTAATGACATAGAGAAAATATATGCAAAATATATGCATATCTCCTAGAAGACTTGCATCCAGCATATATAAAGAACACTTACAAATTAATAATAGAAAGGAAAATATCTCAGTTGCAAAATAAGCAAAGTATTTGAAAATAAATTAATCCAAAGAAGATATTCAAATGGCCATAAGCACTTAAAAAGATGCTCAACCAAAGGGTAATCAAGGGAATGCAAATAAAACTCAGTGAGAGTTCCTTTACATGCCCACTTGTATGGCTATCATTAAGTAACAGTATTTAAGTGTTGGTGAGAATTAGAAGAAACTGGAAGCCTCATGTATTGTTGATAGACTCCCATACCTTGCTGTCTATAAAAAAGATACAGCCACTTTTGAAAGCAATTCATCAAAACGTTAAACACTGACTTACCATATGACACACCAATACCACCCCTAGCTATATACCCAAAAGAACTGAGAATATATGTCCACATAAAAACTCATATATGAAAAAAATATCATAGCTCTAAAATTTAAAAAATAAAGTATCAACTGATAAACAAAATATGTTGTATCTATATAATGTATAAATAATATTATATCTATAAAATGAATTTCAGTCATAAAAATGAAATACTGAAAAATGTTACAACATGCAAGATCCTTGCAAACATCACAATATAAAAGAAGCAGACACAAAAGACCTCATATTTTCTTGTTACATTTATGTGAAATGTCTAAGAAACACAAATCTATAGATGCACAAAGTACGTTTAACAGTTACCAGTTTAACTCTTGAAGGAAAACACAGGCAGAACATTCTTTGACATAAATCACAACAGTAATTTTTTGGGGAGGGCGGGGGAAAGGAGGGGCCCTGTCTCCTAAAGCAAAGGAAATAAAAATAACAAATGGGACCTAATTAAATTTAAAAGCTTTCAAACAGCAAAGGAAACCACTGACAAAATGAAAATACAACATGCTGAATGGGAGAAAATATTTGCAAATGTTATAGCCAATAAGAGGTTAATATCCAAAATACATAATCATCTCATATAACTCAACATCAAAAAACAACTCAATTTAAAAACTGGCAGAAGAACTGGAGAGATTGAAGGCGGGAGGAGAAGGGGATGACAGAGGGATGGGATTCATGTCCAACTCAAAGGACATGAATTTGCGTAAGCTCTGGGAGTTGGTGATGGACAGAGAAGCCTGGTGTGCTGCAGTCCATGGGGTCTGAACTGAACTGGAAAACATTTTTCCAAAGAAGACATGCAGATTGTCAATGATGGCCAGTGATTATATGAGTAGATGCTCAACATTAGTAATCATCAGGGAATTGCAAATTTAAATCACAAAGACATATTACCTCCTACTTGCTAAAATGGTTATCATCAAAAAGATTACAAACAATAAGTATTGGTGGTGATATGGAGAAAAGGGAACACTCAGACATTGTTTATGGGAATGTAAACTGGTGTAGCCACTGTGGAAAACAGTATGAGGTTTCTCAAAAAACTAAAATTAGAACTGCCATGTGAACCAGAAATTCCACTCCTGGGTGTATAACCCCTCAAAAATCACACATGAATTTGAAAAGATACATGTATCCTAATGTTTATAGATTATTATTTACAATTGCCAAGTTATGGAAGCAACTTAAGTGTCCACCGATAGATGAATGGCAAAGAAGCAGTAGTATATATATGATGGAATACTACTCAGTCATAACAAAGAATGACACTGTGTCTAGGTTGTTTCCATGTCCTGGCTATTATAAACAGTGCTGCGATGAACATTGGGGTACATGTGTCTCTTTCAATTCGGGTTTCCTCGGTGTGTATGCCCAGCAGTGGGATTGCTGGGTCATAAGGTAGTTCTATTTGCAATTTTTTAAGGAATCTCCACACTGTTCTCCATAGTGGCTGTACTAGTTTGCATTCCCACCAACAGTGTAGGAGGGTTCCCTTTTCTCCACACCCTCTCCAGCATTTACTGCTTGCAGATTTTTGGATCGCAGCCATTCTGACTGGTGTGAAGTGGTACCTCATTGTCGTTTTGATTTGCATTTCTCTAATAATGAGCGATGTTGAGCATCTTCTCATGTGTTTGTTAGCCATCCGTATGTCTTCTTTGGAGAAATGTCTATTTAGTTCTTTGGCCCATTTTTTGATTGGGTCGTTTATTTTTCTGGACTTGAGCTGCATAAGTTGCTTGTATATTTTTGAGATTAGTTGTTTGTCAGTTGCTTCATTTGCTATTATTTTCTCCCATTCAGAAGGCTGTCTTTTCACCTTGCTTATATTTTCCTTTGTTGTGCCGAAGCTTTTAATTTTAATTAGATCCCATTTGTTTATTTTTGCTTTTATTTCCAGAATTCTGGGAGGTGGATCATAGAGGATCCTGCTGTGATTTATGTCTGAGAGTGTTTTGCCTATGTTCTCCTCTAGGAGTTTTATAGTTTCTGATCTTACATTTAGATCTTTAATCCATTTTGAGTTTATTTTTGTGTGCAGTGTTAGGAAGTGATCTAGTTTCATTCTTTTACAAGTGGTTGACCAGTTTTCCCAGCACCACTTGTTAAAGAGATTGTCTTTACTCCATTGTATATTCTTGCCTCCTTTGTCAAAGATAAGGTGTCCATATGTGTGTGGATGTATCTCTGGGCTTTCTATTTTGTTCCATTGATCTATATGTCTGTCTTTGTGCCAGTACCATACTGTCTTGATGACTGTGGCTTTGTAGTAGAGCCTGAAGTCAGGCAAGTTGATTCCTCCAGTTCCATTCTTCTTTCTCAAGATTGCTTTGGCTATTTGAGGTTTTTTGTATTTCCATACAAATCTTGAAATTTGTCCATCTGTCCATCAGCAGATGAATGGATAAGAAAGCTGTGGTACATATACACAATGGAGTATTACTCAGCCGTAAAAAAGAATTCATTTGAATCAGTTCTGATGAGATGGATGAAACTGGAGCCGATTATACAGAGTGAAGTAAGCCAGAAAGAAAAACACCAATACAGTATACTAACACATATATATGGAATTTAGGAAGATGGCAATGACGACCCTGTATGCAAGACAGGGAAAGAGACACAGATGTGTATAACGGACTTTTGGACTCAGAGGGAGAGGGAGAGGGTGGGATGATTTGGGAGAATGGGAATTCTAACATGTATACTATCATGTAAGAATTGAATTGCCAGTCTATGTCTGACGCAGGATGCAGCATGCTTGGGGCTGGTGCATGGGGATGACCCAGAGAGATGTTATGGGGAGGGAGGTGGGAGGGGGGTTCATGTTTGGGAACGCACGTAAGAATTAAAGATTTTAAAATTTAAAAAATAAAAAACTAAAAAAAAATTAAAAAAAAAAGAATGACACTGTGTCATCTGCAACAACATGGATAGACTTGGAGTGTATTATGCTAAATGAAATAACTGAAACAGAGAAAGACAAATACTGAATGATACCACTTATTTGTAGAATCTAAGAATAAAAGAAATTAGTAAATAAAACAGAAAAGCAACAGACTCACAAATATAGAGGAAAAACTAGTGGTTACCAGTGAGGAGAGGAAAGGGAGGAGGAACAATAAAGAAGTAGGGGGTTAAGAGGTACAAACTATTAATATACTGTATAAAATAAGCTATAGGGATATATTAAGCAACACAGGAAATATAGCCAAAATTTTATAGTAATTCTAAATGGAGTATAACCATTAAAATTGTGAATCATTATATTGTACACCTCTAAATTATTTACTATTGCACATTAACTTTATTTCAACAACAACAAAGTCCATTCTGATTTTTGTCAAAAAAAACACACACACACACAAAAAAAAAAACTTCTCATAGGAGGAATAGAATGCGCCTATGTATTTCAAAGTGATTCCTTTCACCCCACACTTGTCAGAAACCTGAAAGGATATTTCCCCAATATTCACTGTACGAGAACTTATTTAATGTTCCAGGAGGTAAAACTCACAAAAATGTAGGAAGCCCTCAATGAATGGGTCCCCATATCACTTCTATCGCTCAGACTTCTCCACATTGTGCCTCTCAGTTCAGTTCAGTTCAGTTCAGTCGCTCAGTCGTGTCCGACTCTTTGCGACTCCATGAATCGCAGCATGCCAGGCCTCCCTGTCCGTCACCAACTCCTGGAGTTCACTCAGACTCACGTCCATCGAATCAGTGATGCCATCCAGCCATCTCATCGTCTGTCGTCCCCTTCTCCTCCTGCCCCCAATCCCTCCCAGCATCAAAGTCTTTTCCAATGAGTCAACTCTTCGCCTGAGGTGGCCAAAGTACTGGAATTCCAGCTTTAGCATCCTTCCTTCCAAAGAAATCCCAGGGCTGATCTCCTTCAGAATGGACTGGTTGGATCTCCTTGCAGTCCAAGGGACTCTCAAGAGTCTTCTCCAGTACCACTGTGCCTCTAGCAATCCATTAATTAGATTTCAGGTTTTCCTACTCTGGCATTGGTTCCTTCAGAGGTTTCTGCTCACTGGTTCTCACTGGAGAAAGAAATGTGATGACATAGGGAAAGGACTATGGTGATAAGCCAAGGCCTGTTGGCAACCTCTAGGAGCTAGGAGAGGCAATGATGGATTCCTCCTTGGCACTTCCAGAAGGAAGTAGTCCTGCCAATATCTCAGTTTCAGCCTTTAAGGTCAATTTTGGACTTCTGGCCTCTAGAACTATAAGATAATATACTTTTGTTTCTTTTTAGTGTGACTTGTTATTCCAGCAAAGGAAACTAAAACAGATCCTCTTAAACTCAGTTTCTATTGCTGGCTTCTTTTTCTGCCCTGTGTATGAGTTACACATTCTTCTTCTTTGTGTATCTCATAATCTTCCACTGAAATCTGGACATTTCAATATAGTATATGGTAGCAACTCAGGATGTTGATTCCCACCCATCCCCACCAAGGGCTGATGCTGTTTGCTTGGTCATTTTTCTAATTTATTCAATAACAGGACTGAAGTACCTCTTTGAAGTCTATTTCCCTCTCAGTGCAAAGTCGCACGTTCCTGGTCAGGTGCTCTTCCTCTTTTTCCAATTTTTTTTAGTTCAGCCACCTAGTCAAGTTCAGCCTCTGGTTCAGCACAGCCACTTATCAATCAAGGACTGTGTTTATCCCCTTATCCAATCAAGGTTTTTAAATTTTACTGTTGTGTGTGTGTGTGGTTTTGGAGACTGCTATCATAATTTATATATATATATATATATATATGCTTTTGACGAGTGTTGAGCCAGAGACTAAGAAATCTAAGAAAACTTCAGAAAACCAAGATCATGGCATCCAGTCCCATCACTGCATGGCAAATAGATGGGGAAACAGTGGAAATAGTAACAAACTTTAGTTTTTTGGGCTCCAAAATCACTGCACATGGTGAATGCAGAAATAAAAAGATACCTGCTCCTTGGAAGAAAAGCTATGACCAACCAAGACAGCATATTAAAAAGCAGAGACATTACTTTTCCAACAAAGGTCTGTCTAGTCAAGGCTATGGTTTTTCCAGTGGTCATGTATGGATGTGAGAGTTGGACTATAAAGAAAGCTGAGTGCCAAAGAATTGATGCTTTTGAATTGTGGTATTGGAAAAGACTCTTGAGAGATCTAACCAGTCCATCCTAAAGGAAATCAGTCTTGAATATTCATTGGAAGGACAGATGCTGAAGCTGAAGCTCCAATACTTTCGCCATCTGATGTGAAGAGCTGACTTTGATGCTGGGAAAGATTGAAGGCGGGAAGAGAAGGGGACGACTGCCAGGAGCCAGCGTGAGGAACTCTGCCCATGGCAAAGGTCATGAGGAAGGAGGCTTCAGCATATGCAAAGGTGGGATCGAGCCTCAGGAAACCCCATTCCCAAGCATCTACCCCCAAAACCACAGTCTGCCTACTTTACTGTTTTATGCTCTCACCTATACCTCTGACTTTACGGGGGCTCTCCCCCATCACCTCTCTCAGAGAAGGAGTTAACCTACAGCTCCAGTTAATAAAAATTCCTGGGTATGACAAGAGTGTTTCAACTTACAAACTCCTCTGAAGGTTATCTAGCCTGCCTGTACAGGTTCATCCAGCCACATGTGATTATTTACAGCCTCCCAACCGTGAGAGGCATGAGGTGCTACAAACTTTCTAAATACAGATTCTTTTGAGAAGTTAGAAAATTATTAGTATTTCCAGAATTCTGGGAGGTGGATCATAGAGGATCCTGCTGTGATTTATGTCTGAGAGTGTTTTGCCTATATTCTCCTCTAGGAGTTTTATAGTTTCTGATCTTACATTTAGATCTTTAATCCATTTTGAGTTTATTTTTGTGTACGGTGTTAGAAAGTGATCTAGTTTCATTCTTTTACAAGTGGTTGACCAGTTTTCCCAGCACCACTTGTTAAAGAGATTGTCTTTACTCCATTGTATATTCTTGCCTCCTTTGTCAAAGATAAGGTGTCCATATGTGTGTGGATGTATCTCTGGGCTTTCTATTTTGTTCCATTGATCTATATGTCTGTCTTTGTGCCAGTACCATACTGTCTTGATGACTGTGGCTTTGTAGTAGAGCCTGAAGTCAGGCAAGTTGATTCCTCCAGTTCCATTCTTCTTTCTCAAGATTGCTTTGGCTATTCGAGGTTTTTTGTATTTCCATACAAATCTTGAAATTATTTGTTCTAGTTCTGTGACAAATGTGGCTGGTAGCAAAGCTTCTGCACAACAAAGGAAAATATAAGCAAGGTGAAAAGACAGCCTTCTGAATGGGAGAAAATAATAGCAAATGAAGCAACTGACAAACAACTAATCTCAAAAATATACAAGCAACTTATGCAGCTCAAGTCCAGAAAAATAAACGACCCAATCAAAAAAAGGGGCCAAAGAACTAAATAGACATTTCTCCAAAGAAGACATACGGATCGCTAACAAACACATGAAAAGATGCTCAACATCACTCATTATTAGAGAAATGCAAATCAAAACGACAATGAGGTACCACTTCACACCAGTCAGAATGGCTGCGATCCAAAAATCTGCAAGCAGTAAATGCTGGAGAGGGTGTGGAGAAAAGGGAACCCTCCTACACTGTTGGTGGGAATGCAAACTAGTACAGCTACTATGGAGAACAGTGTGGAGATTCCTTAAAAAATTGCAAATAGAACTACCTTATGACCCAGCAATCCCACTGCTGGGCATACACACCGAGGAAACCAGAATTGAAAGAGACACATGTACCCCAATGTTCATCGCAGCACTGTTTATAATAGCCAGGACATGGAAACAACCTAGATGTCCATCAGCAGATGAATGGATAAGAAAGCCGTGGTACATATACACAATGGAGTATTACTCAGCCGTTAAAAAGAATTCATTTGAATCAGTTCTGATGAGATGGATGAAACTGGAGCCAATTATACAGAGTGAAGTAAGCCAGAAAGAAAAACACCAATACAGTATACTAACACATATATATGGAATTTAGGAAGATGGCAATGACAACCCTGTATGCAAGACAGGAAAAAAGACACAGTTGTGTATAACGGACTTTTGGACTCAGAGGGAGAGGGAGAGGGTGGGATGATTTGGGAGAATGGGAATTCTAACATGTATACTATCATGTAAGAATTGAATCGCCAGTCCATGTCTGACGTAGGGTGCAGCATGCTTGGGGCTGGTGCATGGGGATGACCCAGAGAGATGTTGTGGGGAGGGAGGTGGGAGGGGGGGTCATGTTTGGGAACACATGTAAGAATTAAAGATTTTAAAATTTAAAAAAAAAAGTATATTGTACTAAAGCAAGATTCTGCAGGTAACACAGATGGAAATGTGAGTGCAAGGAACATAAATGATGGAAAATATCTGACTGTTAAAAAAGAGCTTGTTCATGTGTTTTTCAAATAGATGAAGGTAGATATTTCATGCATTTAATTGAGTGATTTAACAATTTTAAAAGTCAGTGTGCCAGAAGTTATACATTTCTCAATTATATAAACTTGCCATAAAAATGTTATATTGTTAACTTAAAAAAAAAAAGAAAATTATTAGTATAGTATAGTGGGTTGATTAGAAATTATATTGGTTAAGGGTTTTTCATTTGTTGGGCCAATATTTGCTGCTAAGTCTCCATATTCTCTGCCCTTATAATGAATATAACTAGCATATAGAAGAAATAAGTATTAACCTTTAAGATTAATCATGTTAACCTTAGGCTAAGTAATTTCCTTTCTTAATTGTAACCCACTATACCCTCACCCTATAGGAATGCAACTTTATCTGGTACCTTCGGAGGGTGGTGCCTGGTTTAAGAAAAATCACCCCTGGAAAATAAGTTTCTGGTTGACTGACCATTATCAGAAAGAAAGGATCATAAAATGTCAGCAGGCCTCATAGCCAGAAGATGATGTAGAACCCCTAAGACCTTTTTGTATACATTTATATGAAGCACCTGATTTTGATAAAGGTCAGGACTGCTGACCCACACGTGACTTTAAAATTTCCACTTGTCTCTATGTGTAACAAAAGGTATATAAGCAAACCTGAAAATAAAGAAAACGGATCAGTTTCTGGAAAGACTGTTTCCCCTGTGTCATTCTTTCTTGTTCTCCGTTTTTCTGGCTGGATTCCCATCTGGAGCATGGGTGCTCATCAAGCCTGCTGATTTTGCCCTGGCTTTTAAGTTCCACGCGAGAGGGAGCCCAAGGTGGGGCACCCTCCGATATTCAAGTGGGCGCCGGTGGCCTACGTGGGTGGTGCAAGCTTCTTGTCTTGAAGCTTTATTGGTATTCCACATATACCAAGTTATTCAGCCTCTTTTCTCCACTAATTTTCCTACTACACTATTCCTTTCTAATCTCCCTCTATATCTTTAATTAAGCAATTAATTCCTAAGACACTGACTCCATCCCTGCTTCGAATTACCCTGGATCCACCGGGGCTGGACCCTGGCAGACGACAGAGGATGAGATGGTTGGATATTATCATCAACTCAATGGACATGAGTTTAAGTAGACTCCGGGAGTTGGTGTTGGACAGGAAGGCCTGGTATGCTACAGTCCATGGGGTAGCAAAGAGTCAGACACAACTGAGCCACTGAATTGAATTGAACTGAACTGAAGCCAGAGACTAGTAGCCGGGAAGTGCATGCATGCATACTAAGTTGCTTCAGCCATGCCCAACTCTAACCCTATGGCCTGTAGCCTCCCAGGCTCCTCTGTCCATGGGATTGCCTTCTCCAGGTGGTCTTCTCAACCCAGGGATCAAAGCTACATCTCCTGTGTCCCACACATTGCGGGCGATCCTTTACCACTTGAGCCACCATCTAAATATTTCCCACTTTATCCTAAATGTTCTTATGAGAATTTTTTTAATTCAAAGATATTCCTGAAATCAAGACAGACTGTATAGACATTATCTATTTATTATTGCTTTAACACTTGTGGGCACATGAGGTCTAGCGAGAACAACAGAAATAATAACAGCATAATAATAATAATAACAATAACAGCTAACATTTACTGAACATTTACTACATGTTAGACATTTTACTGTATGGGTATATGCCATGTGATAAGCTTCATGCTAAGTACTATACATATGTTATTGTTTAATTTTTATACTAAACTTGTGGAATACTCTTAGTGCATCCTTTTAGTATACCCTTTTGACTAAGTAAAATGGGATCACTATGTTTGGAATAATTAACACTAACTGCACATGTGTGCATGCTCTCGCTCAGTCGTGTCTGACTCTTTACAATCACACGGACTGTAGGCTATCAGGCTCCTCTGTCCATGGGATTCTTCCAGGCAAGAATATTGGAGTGGGTTGTCATTTCTTCCTCCAGGGGATCTCTCTGATCCAAGGATCGAACCCGTGTCTCCTGTGGCTCCTGCATTGGCAGGTAGTTTCTTTACCACTGAGCCACCAGGGAGGCCCTTAATTCTAAATATAGTAACAGATAAAAACAAAGTCAAATGGTTAACAAAGGTTGATTTTGCTCATAAATGTTGATTTTGCCCATGTAAATCTAAAGTAGATAGGATAGCCATCTTCTATAATGTAGCTAAACCATCTGAAAACATGAGCTCTCCAAGGACTCCACAGGAAAAAAGTGAGGGAAAGGTATGCTTAAATACCTTATCCTAAAGTAATATACTTAATTTGAGTCACAATCTATCAACTAGAACTAAACTATGGCCTCCCAATCAAATTTTGAGAGAGGCTTGGAATTGTAGACAAACAACTGGAATATTGTATAAGCACAAAATCCTTGCCACAAGTCATCACAGATCATTTGATCCTTTTTCCCCTAAATATAGAACATACTCCTGAAGAAAAACAACTGAAAGTCCCATCAAGTCCAGAATCTCTAGATGTTTTTAACAGTCTATCAATCAGGCCTGAATAAGGTTTTGTCTAAAGACATGAATTACAAAGACAAGTCATCTCCTGAATCACCCACCCAGACACATACTGGTATAGGGAAAAATCAACTACAAATGGGGAGAACAGGAGGGACACACTAGTTACTGGTTTTCTCTGTGAACTTCTCCTACCTTTAGGTGTGGATGGCTCCTGGATTAGTCTCTCATATTGCTTTCTGTGAGAAGTTCTGTCTTTCATTATCCTTCTTGGTCACATCTCAGATGGGGTGAATTGCCTACTCTGAAGGGTATAACAGCTTTCTCAGTGTATTTCTTGCTTGCTAAAGATTGGAATTCAAGTGTATATTTAAGTCTTGAATGCTCAAAGTAACTTCAGACTAAGATACTCTTGTAATATCTTTCCATGAAACTTTCAGCTGTTGATCTATTTCTTCTCTCAGTTCTAAGTATCAGTAATCACATGTAAAAGTCGTTTGGAGTCATATATAGTGTTCAGATCTGCTTTTTTTTTTTTCTTCCAATCTCTCTTACTCTACCAATCTAATGGAAGTTACTATGAAGCTATCCACAACAGTAGGTGGGAAGCCCATACACTTAATCTAACCTCTGTCCTAAGTCATCATCTTTTTAAAAATATATATAAATTTATTTATTTTACTTGGAGGTTAATTACTTTACAACATTCTATTGGTTTTGCCATACATCAACATGAATCTGCCACAGGTATACACATGTTCCCCATCCTGAACACTCCTCCCTCTTCCCTCCCCATACCATCCCTCTGGGTCATCTCAGTGCACCAGCCCCAAGCATCCAGTATCATGCATCAAACCTGGACTGGAGATTCATTTCATATATGATATTATATATGTTTCAATGCCATTCTCCCAAATCATCCCACCCTCTCCCTCTACCACAGAGTCCAAAAGACTGTTCTATACATCTGTGTCTCTTTTGCTATCTCACATACAGGGTTATCATTACCATCTTTCTAAACTCCATATATATGCGTTAGTATACTGTATTGGTGTTTTACTTTCTGGCTTACTTCATTCACTCTGTATAATCGGCTCCAGTTTCATCCACCTCATTAGAACTGATTCAAATGTATTCTTTTTAATGGCTGAGTAATACTCCATTGTGTATATGTACCACAGCTTTCTTATCCATTCATCTGCTGATGGACATCTAGGTTGCTTCCATGTCCTGGCTATTATAAACAGTGCTGCGATGAACATTGGGGTACACGTGTCTCTTTCAATTCTGGTTTCCTTGGTACGTATGCCCAGCAGTGGGATTGCTGGGTCATAAGGCAGTTCTATTTCCAGTTTTCTATGGAATCTCCACACTGTTCTCCATAGTGGCTGTCCTAGTTTGCATTCCCACCAACAGTGTAAGAGGGTTCCCTTTTCTCCACAACCTCCCCAGCATTTATTGCTTGTAGACTTTTGGATCACAGCCATTCTGACTGGCGTGAAATGGTACCTCATTGTGGTTTTGATTTACATTTCTCTGATAATCAGTGATGTTGAGCATTTTTCATGCATTTGTTAGCGATCTGTATATCTTCTATGGAGAAATGTCTATTTAGTTCTTTGGCCCTTTTTTTGATTGGGTCATTTATTTTTCTGGAATTGAGCTGCAAGAGTTGCTTGTATATTTTTGAGATTAGTTGTTTGTCAGTTGCTTCAGCTAAGTCATCATCTTCAACTAAGAGGTTTGGGCCTTTGTCTCAAAGCCTTTTTTAATTTCCTGTTTTGTTTTACTATTTGGGATTACAGAAGCAGACAGATTTTCCAAAGCCTTAAAGTTTTGAACTCTTCATTCTCTTTTATTTGGCCTTGAAAACCAGCTACTTTGCTGAAAGTGAAAGTGAAGTAGCTCAGTCGTGTCTGACTCTTTGCAACACTGTGGACTGTAGCCTACCACGGTCCTCTCTTCATGGGATTCTCCAGGCAAGAATACTGGAGTGGGTTGCCATTTCCTTCTCCAGGGGATCTTCCCAACCCAGGGATCAAACCTGGGTCTCCCACATTGCAGGCAGACACTTTAACCTCTGAGCCACCAGGGAAGCCCCTACTTTGTTGAACTCTTTTTTTCTATAGGGTAACTTTCCAAACACAGTAGAGTACAACCAACACACAAAATCAATACTCTGTTTTTCCCCTAAAGCTGTTAAGTTAGTGGACACACAGTTTGCCTTCCAAGTTATAACAGGGAAATGCTTTGCTACTACAAAACTTAGACTGCCAATTTTTCCCAATCTCTAACAGTTTTCACATGTGGTCACTAAATGAGGCCATATTTAAGGTTTTTCTTATATATCAATTTCTGTATTTATCAGCATAATTAATCTTAATTTCTTCTATCTCTATAAACCCAGTAGCTTAGTAAAGATTTATCCATTTCTTATCTAATAACCAATGTGTGTCAGCAGTACCTTTTAAATATGCTAATGGAACACATGGCCTCCAAGATCTATAAGAGGGGAAAGAGAATGATACTCTTAATTGCTTTTTCTCTGAAGTGATAAGTTTCACTTTTGCTCACAGTCAAGTATGCAGAAGTAATCATATAATCTCTTAGTGCATGGGAAGCTGGACAATGCAGAGGGGTATATGGAATACTGGACTGGAATATAATTGTATTGTGGCTTAGAATTAGAAAGTAAAACCAATATATTTGATTCAAAGCCTATTTTCTTTCCATCAAGCTATACTTACTTTCATTTGTATTTAACCTTCTTCCTCTCTATTCCTGGTAGTAAGAATATTAAAATTACTTAATAAGCAATTTGAACTATTATAATGATACAAAATAAATTTTGTTTGCCTTCAATTTTAAATCCAGCAACAAACGTTTCTAGCTTTACATGCATGAGTATGCTCTAATTAGTCATCTGAAGTAATTTAGTTTATACTGTTTTATATCCTGGACTAAAATTCAGTCATTCCAGCAAACAATTTAGGAGGGGGGAAAAAAAAAAAAAAGCACTGATAGAACTGCCTAAAGCACAAGTGGATTGAAATCAGCAAGATATGATAAATTGGATGAATTTGGAAGAAAAATGTTGGAGGCAGAAAATGTAATGCATTTCAATGGAAACCGTAAAATCTCCTTGAGAGTCTTCATTTCAGACTCATAAGTGGATTTAGAGAAAGACAAAGTACATAATGGAGATAAAATAACTAAAGATTGTATAAATCTGATCACAGGCACTTGGATATAATAATGACCCTCAAATAATTAATCCTGTGACCTTATATTCTGAATTGAAAATAGCAGTTTTGTTCTCAGAAATGTCTTTTATATAACAGCTGGCACTTTGTGAAAAACATCTGAATTTGCTTCTTCATAACTGCATCTGTATAAATTTTGTTGAAATAACTGCAATTGTCCCATCTTTCAGCTATACTTATAACAGAAGGTTAAGAAAACACTAGCACATACTTGTAGGGTTGCAATGTCTGCTTGGTGTGCCATATCCCTTCAGTATAAATCAAGAAATTTATATGTTTAATTTCAAATAACGGAAAAAACTCAAAATACAAGATAGAATAAGTATTCCTGAAACATCATATCTCTTTAAAATATCTGACATGCAGTATTTCATGAAGAAAAAATAAAATATTTGGTTAGGCAATTTAGAATAAAAACTAGAAGGGGTAACAGGTTTAATTTATGTAAAACATATATTTATTACAAGTTAATAACTAGAAAGAGGAATTTTGGATAATGTTTACAACAAAAATGATCAGTAGTTAAGCTGTCATGTGTAATTCGATTGATTTATTTGCTAATAAAATTGAAACAATATAGTATATATCCTTAAGCATATGTTATAACCATAATCTTACAGAAATTCCAGACATATATAATATCATCTTTACCACTAACACACTAGCTTCATGAGGATAGAGTTTTATATGCCTTATTTACTCTTATTTCCTCCTGAATACCTAGAGCTGTTAACAATATATATGTAATAATAATCTAAAGTGTAGTTAAAAAAAACTAAGTGTAATAAAATGCTCTCTAAATTTCAAAACCTGTTGGAGGTGTGGGAAGACGGAGTTAAAGTATTTGGACGGTGATCCAGTCATTCTGTTTGTAAAGTGCCCAGGGGGAAAGGAAGAATACGCATGATCTGATCTAATCCCCATGTCAAATGGAACTCAAAAAAAAAAAAAAAGACAAATGATATTTTCTAGGAGGAAGAGATCTTATCTATCAAATGCCCTTAGCAGGATGATGCCTGGCTAAAGGATTGCTCGTATTAAATAAACTCAGAATCTATAAGGTTACACTCTCTGGAGAAAGTCATAGAAACTATACAACTTTCTGAAAAAGAAAACAGAAATATTTCATAATGTAAATAAACACTTGCCTCTGTGTGAGGTAAACTGATAAAACTCATAGAGATCTCATCTACTTTGCTGGGCCATAGGTGCAAGTTCTTCAAGGGAAGAAAAAACCTGGAAAGCCATGTCTGATGTCCCAGACCTATCCCTGCCTCATTTGAACCTCACAATTATTTGTATCCTTGGAATTATTAGTAACGTTTTAATTGGTCTCTTGATGACAGAAACAATATGACATTTAACTTATATAATCATATATTATTCAAATTAGAACATGTTCAAGATTGAAAGGCAATATTATTAATAATTATACCAACACAGCAGGCACTAATAGAGACTTTATAGAGCAATAAGTACATGGTCATGGTACAAACAACCATGGGTCATTCATTCACTACTCTATTTGTTTATCTGGTAAATATTTTACAAGTTTTGGCTACTTGAAATATCACAGTGAGAAAGTAAACAGGAAAATATGGCCCTATGTAGGAGTTAAAATACTCAGCATATATAAAATATGAATTATTCTGGCTGGCCTTACAGTAACAATATAAGGATTAGAAAAATCATAGTATGACATAATTATGTGTCATTTTTAATTAAACATTAAAAAATCATATATTATCCTTATGGATAGGTTGCATACCCACATTCTATTTATCCATTTGCATACTTGTTGCCATGTAATTTGCCTTGCTCAGATAAATATAAACTTCATTTATATATTTATTTGAGATCTCTTAAGAGTACTCCATGTGGATATGATAAGCTGCCAAATGTTAAGGAAGACACAGAGACAGAAAATCCATCATTTTCAATAAATTCATATTTTGGCAAGGGGAAGATTGCTCAAAACAACCACAATAAAAAGTACAAATAGAGTGTTATGGAATGTATAAGATGAAGGCATTAATTGTTATTATTAAGGAGAACAAAAACTTAGTGTAGAAAACAAATGTAATTAAGGTACTGCAGAACAAGCGGATTTCAAAAGGCAAAAATGGACATATTTTCAGTTGGAGGAAAAAACATAAGCACAGGAAAAATGTTATATTCTTGGAATTGTAGGTAGCACTTTATATGTAACTACAACATAGACCCGGTAAGAAGAATAAGTACTGAGATAGCAGAGAATCTCTGGGAATACGTCCTCACAGGTTAAAATAAAACTATATCAAGAAAGATAACAAGCTGGACAAAAGATGCTACAAGAAGCAATATTAGACAGAATAAGAATTTCAATTCATTAAACTTACCAAAAAAGGGGGAATAAAAACAGTATAAAATAAAATAAGAATGAGAAAAAAGAGTAATAAAGTTTAGAAGTGAAAATCTTATGTAGGTGGATGATACAAATAGTAAAATGGATGTTACTAAAGAATAGTTCATGAGCTTGAAGATCAGACTGAACAATTTTCTGAAAGAATTCTGGGAAGGATGGAGAAATATAAAATTAAAAAGAAATGGGAAGATATAGAGAAGTAAAAGTGCTGAGGTAACTGGTTTCCTAGAAGATGAGAAAAAGAAAAATGGAGAGCAGAAAATATATGAACAAATAAATGTAAGATATGCTAAGTAGAAGGGAGAAAGAGTAAAATATACATATAACCATGTTTACTTTTAATTTCATATATATGCTTGTGTGTGTGTGTATATATATATATATATATATAACCATATTATAGTAAAATTTAAGGGCAAAAGTCAGACAACTTTAAAAACTTCTAAAGGAACAAGAATAAAATGACATCACACTGCTTAGCAGCAACACTGAATGCAAGAAGGCAATGGAGTGATAGTTTGGAAGTACAGGCATAACTCAGAGATACTATAGGTTCAGTTCCAGACCACCATGATAAAGCAGGCATCACAATAAAGTGAGACACACCAAGTTTTGGTTTCCCAGTGCATATAAAATTATATCTACACTATAGTATAGTCTATTAAGTGTGCAAAAGTATCATGTTGAAAAATGTATATATCTTAGTTAAAAGTACTTTATTACTAAAAACTGCTAACCATTATCTGAGATTTCAGCAAGTCACAGGGGATCTTGCCCTGACGATGATGGCTGTTGGCTGGAGGGTGGTGGTTGCTAAAGGTCAGTGTGGCTGTGGCAATTAAAATAAGATGGTAATGAAATTTACCTCTTCAATCTACTCTTCCTTTCACAAACAATTTCTCTATAACATATTTTCCCACGATCTGTGTGCTCAGTTACTTAGTTATGTCTGACTCTTTGCAACCCTATGAACTGTAGCCTGCCAGGTTCCTCTGTCCATGAGGATTCTCCATACAAGAATACTGAAGTGGTGTTGCCATGCCCTCCTCCAGGGGATCTTTCCAACCCAGGGATCGAACACAGGTCTCCCACATTGCAGGAGGATGCTTTATGTCTGAGCCACCCACGGTAGAACTTTCAAAATTGAAATCAATCCTCTGAAACCCTGCTGCTGCATTAGCCACTAAGTTTATGTAATATTCTAAATCCTTTTTGGTCATTTCCACCATCTTCACAGCATCTTCACCAGGTGTAGATTCCACCTCAATAAATCACTTTGCTCATCTGTAAGAAGCAATTCCTCATTTGTTCAAGTTTTATGGTAAGATTGAAGCAGTTCAGTGAGATCATTAGTCTCCACTTCTAATTCTTTTGCTATTTCCACAAAATCTGCAGTTACTTTCTTCCCTGAAGTCTTAAACCCTTCAAAGTCATCGAGGAGGGTTGGAATCAACTTCTTTCAAATGCCTATTAATGTTGGTATTTTGACCTCCTCCCATAAATCATAAGTGTCCTTAAGAGCATCTAGAATGGTGAATCCTTTCCAGGAGGTTTTCAATTTACTTTGAAAAGATCAGTCAGAGGAATTGCTAACCAGTGTAGCTACAGCCTTACAAAATGTATTTCTGAAAATGAGACTTGAAAGTCAAAATTACTTCTTGATAAATGGACCACAGAATATTATGGCATCAGAGTGACACTAATCTCACTGTACATCTCAGTCAGAACTATTGCATGACCAGCTACACTGTCAATGAGTAGTAAAATTTTGAAAGCAATCTTTTTCCTTTTTAAGCAGTAGGTCTAAACAGTAGACTTAATATTCAGGAAAACATGTTATTGTCATCTAAGCTTTATTGTTCTAGTAAAAGAACACAGAGATGATTTAAGGTTGCAACTCTAAGAATCCTAGGATTTTTAGGATGGTATTTGAGCATTGGCTTCAACTTAAAGTCCCTAACTATGTTAGCCAATAATAAAAGAGTCATCCTGACCTTTGAATCTAAACATTGACTTTTCCTCGCCAACTACTAAAGTCTTCAAGGTCATCCTTTTCCAATATAAGGCTGTTTTGTCTGCATTAGAAATCCGTTGTTTAGTGTAGCCACTTTCATTAATTACCTTGGAAATATCTTCTGGATAACTTGTTACAGCTTCTACATCAGCACTTGGCGCTTCATCTTCGACTTAAATTTCACAGAGATGGCTTCTTTCCTTCAACCTCATAAACCAAACTGTGCTAGCTTCAAACTTTTCTCCTGCAGCTTCCTCACCTCTCTTGTCATGCACAGGATTGAAGAGAGTTACAGTCTTGCTCTGGATTAAGCTTTGGCTTAAGGGAATGTTGTTATTGACTTGATTTTCTATTCAGACCACTAAAACTTTCTAACTATCAGTAGTAAGGATGTTTCACTTTCTTATTATTCATGTGTTCACTGGAGTAGCATTTTTGGTGGTGGTGGTGTTTTAGTTGTTGAGTCGTGTCCGACTCTTTGAGACCCCATGAACTGTAGCCCACTAGGCTCCTCTGTCCATGGGATTCTCCAAGCAAGAATACTGCAGTGGGTTGCCATTTCCTTCTCCAGCAGCATTTTTAATTTCCTTCAAAAATGCATCCTTTGCATTTACAATTTGGCTAACTGGTGCAAAATGCCCAGCAAAACTTGCCATTCTCAATAAGCTTAATCATTTCTAGTTTTAAATTTTTTTAACTGAAATATAATTGATTTACAATGTTGTGTTAGTTTCTGCTATGTAGCAAAGTTATTCAGATGCTGCTGCTAAGTTGCTTCAGTCGTGTCTGACTCTTTGTGGCCCCATGGACCATAGCCCACCACACTCTTCTCTCCATGCAATTCTCCAGGCAAGAATACTGGAGTGAGTTGCCATTTCCTTCTCCCGGGGATCTTCCCTACCCAGGGATTGAACCTACAGTTCTTATGTCTCCTGCACTGGCAGACAGGTTCTTTACCACTAGTACCATCTGGGAAGCCCCACAGATATCTTTTTCATATTCTGTTTAAAACTAATTAGAGTATACTTGCTTAACAACATTGTGCTTTTGCTATACAGCAAAGCGAAACTGCTCTGGATATGTGCATATTGCCTCTTTTTTGGATAACGCATATATGTAGAATCTATAAAAATGGCATACATGATCTTATTTGCAAAGCAGAAATAGACACAGATGTACAGAACAAACATATGGATACCAAAGGGGAAATGGTGGCTGGGATTAATTGGGAGATTGAGATTGATGTATATACACTCTTGATACTATGTATAAAATAGAGAACTAATTAGAACCTACTGTTCCCTAGCACAGGGAACTCTACTCAATGCTCTGTGGCGACCTAAATCATTCCTAGCTATTGATTTTATAGTTAGAGATGTGTGAATCTTCCTTTACTTGAACATTTAGAGGCCACTGTGGGGTTATTAATTGGCCTAATTTCACTATTTTTGTGTCTCAAGGAATAAGGGAAGCTCAAAGAGAGGTGGAGACACGGGTGAACGGTTGGTGGGTGGAGGAGTCAGAATGCATATGACAGCTATTGATTAAGTTAGCCATTTTTATGGGCATGGTTTGTGGTGTCCCAAAGCAATTACAATAGCAAGATCAAATATAATTACAGATCACCATAACAAATTTAATAATTACAAGTTTGAAATACTGCAAGAATTACCAAAATGTGAAACAGACACAAAGAGAGCAAATGTGGTTAGAAAAACCATGTTTAGGAGACTTGCTTGATGTAGTTTTGCCATAAATCTTCAGTTGGTAAAAATGCACATTCACAAAGTGGGAAAAAAAAACAAAACAAAACAACAACAACTGAGGTATGCTTATATAGAAAGACAATAATCTTAAACATAGACTTAAAAATTTAGTCAAATTATTGTTCAAATGTGAGGTAAAAAATTAGTGTCTAGGATAAAAGGTGAAAGGTTTTCTACTATAGCCTCACGTAATAAATACTTCTGAAGAAAAGTGAGGTGCAACAAGTTAAGAAATAAATCAAGGAGATGCTGCAAAAGATATGGAAAGTAAGGTCAACAAATAACAAGATTTGTAGTTTCTTAAAAAAAGATTTCAAAATTAAAATTAAACAAAAATGACGCAACTAAAACCTAGGCAATATTAGGACTGGATCTTAGACAAATCAAAAACATTACACAACTGTTAAAACATGAATATGGTTCACAGATAAATTAATAGGATTGTATGAGAGTGAAAGTGTTAGGCACTCAGTCCTGCAAGACTCTTTGCAACCCTATGGACGGTCCGCCAGGTTCCTCTGTCCATGGAATACTCCAGGCAAGAATACTGGAATGGGTTACCATTTCCTTCTCCAGGGGATCTTCCTGACTGGAGGGACTGAACCTGGGTTTCTCACACTGCAGGCAGATTTTTTACCATCTGAACCACCAGTATGGTATGAATGTTAATTAAATTCCTGTTTTGATAACTGTGCTATGATTATATAAGATGGTAACATCTGGGGAACAGGTGAAGGGTATTTAGGATTAACTTGTAATATATGTGTCTTTTCTGCAATTCGAAATTATTTCAAAATAATAAGTCAAAGGAAAGGAAAAATATAGATACTTACTATGAAAAAACAAGAAAGTAAACAAGATTAGAACTGGAAAAAAGTAGAAGCTAGAAATAGGCCCAGTTATCTCAATAAATATAGTAAAAATAAATGGACTACAGAACTGGACGAGCAATTTCCTATTTTCATTATATATATATATATATAAATTCAAAATGAAAGGATGAAAAAGTATATATGGAAAATTTAAACTAAAATATAGTTGAGCATATATACTAACATCAGACAACAAAATACGAAGAATAAAACATTATTAGGAAGAGAGAAGGTAAATAGATAATAATAAAAGGTTCAACTTACCAAAAATGTGTATCAATTATAATCAGGTAGGTACTTAATAAAATAACCTCAAAGTGAGGAAAACAAAATTTGACAGAATTAAGGAGAAGCAAACAAATTCACAATTATAGTGGAAGATTTCAATATATCTCTTTCAATTCTTGGTTAAGTAGACAAAAGAAAAATCAGCAGGCAGAAGTAATTGGATAATAAAAATAGAATATTTGGATAACTATACAAAGTTTGATCCAATGGACTTAAGAATTTGTCATAACTACTTTTTTTACAAATATCAAAGAGTAGGTATAAGCTGGGATTGAAAAAGGTTCTTCTTATGAAAATCATGAAAGTTAAAAGACGCTGCTTCCTGTGGTATTGCAAAAGCACTCTTCTTACTCAGTACTCCCAGAATTGCTCATCTTTCATTTTAGAGGAAATGAATTAACTAGTGCAGAAAGGTTTGCATCACAAACACAATGGTATTACCTGATATTAACTAAATAGTAGAAAGAAACTGTCAAACTTCCTAATCTTTCAAACTAAGGTTTATTGAACTCACACTTGAATATGGTCAGAGAAAGAAATTATACCAATCATTCTGAAAGGAAATCTTTATAGTGAAGAAAGAAGAAACACTGCTCAGTAGAAAAGTATTTCTCATCCTATATCACTTTGATTATATATTTGAATATATTATTGTATAGAAATTGGTAGAATGGTTTAAGATAATCCTAAATATAAAAATGCAATAATTGGAAAGCAACAGAAAATACTTAGTTAAAAAAATAAAAGTGATCTTTAATACTGAATTGATAAAATCTTATGCAAAAAAATAATACTAAACTGTTGAAGTAAGATCAGTATAATTTCTAGCTGATTAAAATTGACCAATTTGTTAAAGCAAGTATAAGGTAATTGTCTGTGATTTAAATTTAAAAATATAGGGAGAAATGTTATTTTTTACTCTAATTCCGATGTTTTTAGATAAGTATCATGATTTTAGAGAAGTAAGATACTCTTTAACTCTCATGGCTTTTTTTAAACATCAGGAATATTAGAATAAATAGGAAACAATTAATAGAATTTTGTACAAAATGGGTGGTCCCACAATATTTGGAATGACAGAGGGAGTGACAGATTTTATTAGGCCTCATGGACTCAGATAGCTTAATCTAATACAACCATATTCCGATGCATGTGATTTTAATTATTTCATAGAGATACATTTATGGTCCTCAGGAGGCATCATGGTGAAATAGAAAAGCCATTAGACTTTGAATCAGGAAACAGCCTGGGAACAGCAAAGCTCTGGCACTTATGGATTATTTGACCTTGAGTAAACTATCTTAGTTCTTTAAACTCACTTTCCTCATCTATAAAAGGGAAACAATAAATTAAATTAAATGTTACAATGTGACATTATCTGGGATGGTTAACACATTTTAATCTTCATGATCCGCTGATGACGGCTACAAAAAGTATTCACTTGAGAAGGAAGTCAATCAGAATTCAGCATAATTTATAACTGACATTTACCAAGGGTTAAAACTCCCTTGTCTCTAACAGAATATATGTTCCAAAACTTCATATTCCCTCCTTTTCACATTCTTATCTTACCTTCTTTTCACATATCTAATATAAATTGTGAATACTAGTCAGCTCAATTTAAAATATCAATGTTGATTTCAGATTTAAAAGAATAAGTTAAATTGTTTCAACATATTACTTTTTGCTTACTCCCTGCAGCTGAGTACCATAATAAAAAAATGAAAAAAACATGTAAAGACAATGAGAAAGAAAGAAAGAAAATAGCAGTGACATATTAAAAAAATTGGAAGCAGGAAAGCAGATGAATAAAAGGTAATGGACAATAAATATTATAAAGTTTAAATTTACTGCAAGGAAACAAGAAGAAAGCTGATTCACAATACAGAACACTAAAAAGGCAGAGAATTGGAAACATGACTTAAATAATTGTTTTAAAGGCATAATTATGTCAACAGAACTTTTGGCAACCATATGTAACCAAGTGACTCTTCCATCCCTTTGTAGGAGATGGGAGATTAAAGATTCATTTTGCAGAAAAGTTAAACTAGAGAGATTCTATATTCAGGGACATAAGTACAGCTAAGGATTCCAGGGTACCTGACTGAAAAATTGGGGAATGAAGGTCCTCATATCAAGTTTTGCAGAGAACTCAGTGCTCTATGGTGACCTAAATGGGAAGGAAATCCAACAAAGAGGGGCTATATGTGTAAGTATGGCTGATTTACTATGCTGTACAGCAGAAATTGACACAGAAGTGTAAGGAAACTATATTCCAATAAAAAACATCAAATCTATGTGATATTAGTATTCTAGGATAAGGAGAATAAATTGCATCTATTAACTAAATTGCATCTATTAACTACGAACTGTTGTGTATTTTAGTGTGTATTTTAGAATTTTGATTACATAATTTAAAAAATAAGAGTTAGAAGGAAAAACTCAGTAAATATTCCATAAAAGAGGGAAAATTAAGAAAGGAGGAAATAGGTTATAAAAAGTAGGAAAGTAAGAGGATCAGTCCAAGAGGTCTGTCTGAATAATAGGGATTCTAGAAAGATAAAATGGATGAAATAAATACAAGAATAATGCGTCAGAAAGATGGTAGACTAGGAATCTAAGAGAGTACCACCCATATCCTCAATCTTTCACAGGGAAATCAAATAAATAACTACAGAATGGCTAAAACAGCTTTATACAAGCTCTGGAAATGAGTCAATAATTTACAGCAACTAAATAAGCATTCAATTCAGAAAAAGCCACATTCAAAAGAGTCAGATATTGCAAGGGATCATTTAGATGTAGAAACATATGGCAGAAAATATATTTTATCAGAAAGATACTTATTAATATTTAATGAAAATATGTATTAATAAATTGACAGAAAAGTAAGACATTTCATAACATCTTTATTTGCAGCTCCCTATTCAGTCTAATCACACAGACACAGCCTTGTCTAATTCAATGAAACCAAGCCATGCTGTGTGGGGCTACTCAAGATGGGCAGGTCATGGTGGAGAGGTCTGACAGAATGTGGTCCACTGGAGAAGGGAATGGCAAACCACTTCGGTATTCTTGCCTTGAAAACCCCATGAACAGTATGAAAAGGTAAAATGATAGGATACTGAAACAGGAACTCGCCAGGTCAATAGGTGCCCAATATGCTACTGGAGATCAGTGGAGAAATAACTCTAGAAAGAATGCAGGGATGGAGCCAAAGCAAAAACAATACCCAGTTGTTTGTGACTGGTGATAGAAGCAAGATCCGAAGCTGCAAAGAGCAATATTGCAATATTGCATAGGAACATGAAACAAGACAAATTGGAAGTAGTCAAACAGGAGATGGCAAGAATGAACGTCAGCAAACTAAAATGGACTGGAATGGGGGAATTTAACTCAGATGACCATTATATCTACTACTGTGGGCAGGAATCCCTTAGAAGAAACGGAGTAGCCATCATGGTCAAGAAAAGAGTCCGAAATGCTACACTTGGATGCAGTCCCAAAAACGACAGAATGATCTCTGTTCATTTCCAAGGCAAAACATTCAATATCACAGTAATCCAAGTCTATGCCCCAACTGTAACATTGAAGAAGCTGAAGTTGAATGGTTCTATGAAGACCTACAAGACCTTGTAGAACTAACACCCAGAAAAGATGTCCTTTTCATTATAGGGGACTGGAATGCAAAAGTAGGAAGTCAAGAAACACCTGGAGTAACAGGCAAATTTGGCCTTGGAATACGGAATGAAGCAGGGAAAAGGCTAATAGAGTTTTCCCAAGGGAATGCACTGGTCATAGCAAACACCCTCTTCCAACAACACAAGAGAAGATTCTACACATGGACATCACCAGATTGTCAACACTGAAATCAGAGTGATAATATTCTTTGCAGCCAAAGATGGAAACCACAGTCAGCAAAACCAAGACCGGGAGCTGACTGTGGCTTATATCATGAACTCCTTATTGCCAAATTCAGACTTAAATTGAAGAAAGTAGGGAAAACCACTAGACCATTCAGGTATGACTATGACCTAAATCAAATCCCTTACGATTATACAGTGGAAGTGAGGAATAGATTTAAGGGCCTAGATCTGATAGATAAAGTGCCTGATGAACTATGGAATGAGGTTTGTGACATTTTACAGGAGACAGGGATCAAGACCATCCCCATGGAAAGAAATGTAAAAAAGCAAAATGGCTGTCTGAGGACACCTTACCAATAGCTGTGAAAATAAGGGAAGTGAAAAGCAAAGGAGAAAAGGAAATATAAGCATCTGAATGCAGAGTTCCAAAGAATAGCAAGGAGAGACAAGAAAGCCTTTCTCAGCGATCAGTGCAAAGAAATAGAGGAAAACAACAGAATGGGAAAGACTAGAGATCTCCTCAAGAAAATTAGAGATATCAAGGGAACATTTCATGCAAAGATAGGTTTGATAAAGGACAGAAATGGTATGGAGCTAACAGAAGCAGAAGATATTAAGAAGAGGTGGCAAGAATACAAGGAAGAACTGTACAAAAAAGATCTTCACAACCCAGATAATCACGATGGTGTGATCACTCATCTAGAGCCAGACATCCTGGAATGTGAAGTCAAGTGGGCCTTAGAAAGCATCACTATGAACAAAGCCAGTGGAGGGGATGGAATTCCAGTTGAGCTATTTCAAATCCTGAAGGATGATGCTATGAAAGTTCTGCACTCAATATGCCAGCAAATGTGGAAAACTCAGCAGTGGCCACAGGACTGGAAAAGGTCAGTTTTCATTCCAATCCCAAAGAAAGGCAATGCCAAAGAATGCTCGAACTACTGTACAATTGCACTCATCTCACACGCTAGTAAAGTAATGCTCAAAATTCTCCAAGACAGGCTTCAGCAGTTCGTGAACCGTGAACTTCCAGATGTTCAAGCTGGTTTTAGAAAAAGCAGAGGAACCAGAGATCAAATTGCCAACATCCGCTGGATCATGGAAAAAGCAAGAGAGTTCCAGAAAAAATCTATTTCTGCTTTATCGACTATGTCAAAACCTTAGACTGTGTGGACCAAAATAAACTGTGGAAAATTCTGAAAGAGATGGGAATACCAGACCACCTGACCTGCTTCTTAAAGAAACCTATATGCAGGTCAGGAATCAACAGTTAGAGCGGGGCATGGAACAACAGACTGGTTCCAAATAGGAAAAGGAGTACGGCAAGGCTATATATTGTCACCCTGCTTATTTAACTTCTATGCAGAGTACATCATGAGAAACGCTGGGCTGGATGAAGCACAAGCTGAAATCAAGATTGCTGGGAGAAATATCAATAACCTCAGATATGCAGACGACACCACCCTTAAGGCAGAAAACGAAGAGGAACTAAAAAGCCTCTTGATGAAAGTGAAAGAGGAGAGTGAAAAAGTTGGCTTGAAGTGCAACATTCAGAAAATGAAGATCATGCCATCTGGTCCCATCACTTCATGGGAAATAGATGGGGAAACAGTGGAAACAGTGTCTGACTTTATTTTTGGAGGCTCCAAAATCACTGCAGATGGTGACTGCAGCCATGAAATTAAAAGATGCTTACTCCTTGGAAGGAAAGTTATGAGCAACCTAGATAGCATACTAGCAGAGATATTACTTTGCCAACAAAGGTCCATCTAGTCAAGGCTATGGTTTTTCCAGTAGTTATGTATGGATGTCAGTGTTGGAATGTGAAGAAAGCTGAGGGCCGAAGAATTTATGCTTTTGAACCATTGTGTTGGAGAAGACTCTTGAGGGTCCCTTGGACTGCAAGGAGATCCAACCAGTCCATTCTAAAGGAGATCAGTCCTGGGTGTTCTTTGGAAGGAATGATGCTAAAGCTGAAACTCCAGTACTTTGGCCACCTCATGCAAAGAGTTGACTCATTGGAAAAGACTCTGATGCTGGGAGGGATTGGGGGCAGGAGGAGAAGGGGACGACAGAGGATGAGAAGGCTGGATGGCATCACTGACTCGATGGACATGAGTTTGAGTGAACTCCAGGAGTTGGTGATGGACAGGGAGGCCTGGCCTCCTGCAGTTCATGGGGTAGCAAGGAGTCGGACATGACTGAGCAACTAACTGACCTGAACTGAACTGATTCCTTTCCCAGTGTGGTGAAGCAGAGTTGGTAGAAATCAACCCACTGTCAGTTCTCTTACTTTCGTTGGAAGGAACAGAGTAGAATTTGTTTGGAATGTTCCAGCTTGTTTTGGGGCTGCCTGATTGACTAGTTTGTCTCTCATCTGACCTAGAGATCAGAAGAGAAATGGAAATAAAGATTCCAGGCTAGAAACCAAAGAAACAGTGGTGAACACTGTAAAAACTGCAGGGAACTGCTGATCCACAGACCCCAGGGGAAAGCAGTGTGGACTGAGAAATACAAATCGAAAATCTGAGATCCCAAAATAAAGCTGGGTAGAAACTCTGGGAAATTAAGACATTTCACCTGGGGACATAAAACAAGAATAAACAAATGGGACCTAATTAAACTTAAAAGCTTTTGCACAGCAAAGGAAACTATAAAACAAAAAGACCTATAGGATCAGAGAAAATATTAGCAAATGATGTAACTGACAAGAGATTAATCTCAAATTAAAATATACAAACAGCTCATACAATTCAATAAACAAACAAGTAAAAGAATCCAATCAAAAAATGGGCAGAACAGAGAAACGTCTGCTTCAGAGGCTGAGTATAGCTGGAGGAGGTTATGGAGGTGGGAAGATTCTGCACTTTGGTGTAAATTTCACTTGATCAGGGATCATTTCTCAGATTCAAGTTAGAAGTGAGAGTTCAGATAAGGGAGGTCCCCATTGCTGCTTTTAACACCTCGGAAGGGGAGAATGGATTTATTAGAGGTGAAAGAGAAGTTTGCTATGAGTCAAAGACAATAAAAGGTCCAGCACTAGGGCTCCTGCTCCTTCTCCTACCAAGTGCAAAGATCACTCTGATAAAACTCCAAGGATTGCTCTAGAGATACAGTGACCACCAAGGAGTCAGGAGAGAAGGATCATGACTGGTATGAAACTCAAAAGTGGTGCAGTGCTTCCAGTGGTAGCAGCAGCACCAGGTCTCAGTTGGCTCCATCTCCAGTTTGGGCCCCAGCACGGCCTCCAGCAGCAGCTCCGGCTCATCCTCAGCCTCCAGCCTCTCAGAAGTTCCAGCATATCCTGCATCTCCAGCTCCAGCAGCACCTCTGGGTCTCAGAGTCTTTCTCAGGGCAAATATGACAACAGGTGGGGCTCCCCCTCCAAATTCAAACCTCCCAAAAGATAAGAAAATGAAAAGAAAAGGCAGAAACCTTCCCCCAAACCCACCAAAGTGCACATCAGGAGGCTCACCATGAACGTGACCAAGGATCACACCATGCAGATACACTCCAACTCTGGGAAAATTGATGACTGACATGTCTGTGGAAAGGATGCACCCCCATCTGTCTAAAGACAACACATAAATGGAGTTTGAGAATCCAGATGAGGTGGAAAAGACACTGAAGCACATGGATGGAGGACAAATCGATGGTCAGGAGAGCACTGCCACCGCTGTGCTGGTCCCCTGGCCTCAGCCAGCTCCACCGGCAATTCCAGTCAGTCCTCTCAGGAGAATGCTACTACCACCTCCCACATGGCACAGGTCACTCCCATGGATGAGGAGAAGGTCGCTTTCCCCTTGGCACAGGGCCTCTTTGCAAAGGCAAGCCTGCTCCTCCTGTGGCCCGCCAAAGGAGGCACTCCAGCTCCGACTGTTCCCTATAAGCAGGGCCACTGAAGTCCTGCCCCTGTGACTTGTATCCCATCCAACACACTCTTGTCACTTTTCTAGCCAAAGGAGTATTGCCAGGAAAGAAATCCCTCACTTGGAGGCAGGCTTCAAAGGTGAAGCAACCAACTGAGATATTTCCTCTGTCAGCATGATTTGGGTTGCAGGCATGTTGTTGGTTTGGGGTTGTGCTTATAAGGATGACCTCTAATTTTCTGGCTAGAAAGATTCTACACTTCCAGTTCCTGAGAGTTAGTTCAACGGCAAAGTCAGCAGGGATGAACAGAGGGCTTCAAGTGGTGTTACAGCTCCAGGTGGGAGCTTGTTTTGCCATTCCACAGATGATCTGGGGCCCCTCTGGTGGTCTGGTCAGGCCCTAACCTGCTGGCCTGCAGAGTTCTACGGGAAACGGAATGCTTTTACACAACTGCCTTTCCTGTTAGCCTGACCCTGTTTCCCTGCTTGAGTCCTCTGATCTCTAGGGTCAAATACTGCCTGTTATCTGCCCAAAATGATTCTTTTCACATGTACTCATGTGTATACACATGTGTGCACACAAACACACCCACATCTCCCTTTCTTTCTGAAATGGTGAGTTGCAAGCCAGCTCGATAGGTCATCACAAAACCCCCTATGGTTTTGGTATTCACGGAGGCTGTGCAAGTTACCTTGGCAATATGTACATTCTTTTCTGGCTTTTCTTGTACAGTCAGTATTATTAATTTTCTGTTTTGAGTTTTTTAACTTTGCAGCATTTTAGATAATGCCGTGTTTCCATTTTGTTGTGTAGAATAAAATAATTGTGTTGAATAAACCTAGGATTAGAGTGCAAAAAAAAATGGGTAGAAGATCTAAATAGACATTTCTCCAAAGAATACACATACAGATGGCCATATGGTACCTAAAAAGATAGTCAACATTGCCAATTATTAGAGAAGTTCAAATCAAAACTACAGTTAGGTATCATCTCACACCAGTTGGAATAGCCAACATAAAAAAAGTCTATAAATAATAAATGCTGAAGATGGTGTGGAGAAAAAACAAACCACTACTTTGTTTATGGGCATGTAAACTGGTAAAACCACAATGAATGGTATGGAAGATCCTTAATAAACTAAAAATAGAGCTACTATATGATCCCACAATCCCATTCCTACGCATATATCTGGAGAAAGACATAATCTGAAAAGATACATCCAACCCAATGTTCATGGAAGTACTATTTAAAATTGTCATGACATGGAAGCAACTTAAGTGTTCATCAACACATGAATTGAAAAGTAGATGTGGCATGCATATTTTATATATATATATAATATTATATATAATGTAATACTGCTGCTGCTGCTGCTAAGTCGCTTCAGTCATGCCTGACTCTGTGCGATCCCATAGATCGCAGCCCACCAGGCTCCCCCGTCCGTGGGATTCTCCAGACAAGAACACTGGAGTGGGCTGCCATTTCCTTCTCAAATGCATGAAAGTGAAAAGTGAAAGTCAAGTCATTCAGTCGTATCCGACTCTTAGAGACCCCATGGACTGCAGCCTACCAGGCTCCTCCACCCATGGGATTTTCCAGGCAAGAGTACTGGAATGGGGTGCCACTGTAAAAAAGAATAGAATAATGTGATTTGTAGCAAAATGGATGGACCTAGTGATTATCATAAATGAAGCAAGCCAGACAAAGAAAGGCAAACAGCAAATGATATCACTTATATGTGGAATCTAAAAAAACGACACAAATGAACTTATTTAGGAAATGGAAATAGATTCACAGACATAGAAAACAAACTTAAGGTTACCAAAGGGAAAAGGGTGGGAGAGGTGGGATTCACTGACCCAGACAGGATGCATGTCCAGAAAAGACCCAAAAAAGCCTTAAGGATATTCACCTTGGGTTAAACTCAAGTTTAACGGGTTCACTAACTAGTAAGAGGGAGAAGGCCATGGCAACCCACTCTAGTACTCTTGCCTGGAAAATCCCATGAATGGAGGAGCCTGATAGGCTGCAGTCCATGGGGTCGTGGAGCGTTGGACACGACTGAGTGACTTCATTTTCACTTTTCACTTTCATGCATTTGAGAAGGAAATGGTAATCCACTCCAGTGTTCTTGCCTGGAGAATCCCAGGAATGGGGAAGCCTGGTGGGCTGCCATCTATGGGGTCGCACAGAGTTGGACACGACTGAAGGGACTTAGCAGCAGCAGTAGCAACTAGTAAGAGATTTCCATGCAAGTCTGCAAAGACTGGAACATATGACTATTTTACAAATGTCATATTTTCAACAAGGCATACAAAGGAAATGGGGAAACAAGGCCTATTCAAAGGACAAAAAATAAATATTCAGGAACTTTCCCCAAAGAAACATTCATATCAACTTTATTGGACCCCAAAAGTTTTAAAACAACACTTTTAAAATTCGCTCAAAGATATGAAGGAAAATATAGACAAAGAAGTAAAGGAAATAAGGAAAACAATCCATGAATAAAATATCAATGAAGGCATGGAAGTAATCAAAGAAACAGAATTGGAGGGGGCAGAAAAATAAAACAACCAAACTGAAAAGTTTACTGTGCAGTGGTTAGTCCTTCAGTCATGTCTGACTCTTTGTAAGCCTATGGACTATAGCCTGCCAGGCTCCTCTGTGCATGGGGCATTCCCAGGCAAGAATACTGGAATGCATTGCCAGTCCCTTCTCCAGGAAATCTTCCCACCCCAGGGTCTGACCTCAGGTCTCCTGCATTGCAGGTGGATTCTTTACCATTTTAAGCCAGCAGGAAAGCCCAAAAAGTTTATGAGAAGGGTTAAAAAATAGACCTTTAAAAGAGAAAGCAGAATCAGCAAAATTTAAAGATGTCATTTGAAATAACTGAGCCTAAGGAACAAAATGAAAAGAGAATGAAGATAAGTGAACAGAGACTAAAAACCTTATAAAATCCCATAAAATGTTCTAACATATTCATTACTGAATTCCCAGAAAAAGAAGAGAGAATGGAGCAGAAAGGTTATTTGAAGAAAAATTGGCTGAACTCTCAAATTTGAGGAAATATATGAATTTGCGAATCAAAGAAGCTCTATGAATCCCAAGGAAGATAAACAAAATGAGACTCATATTGAAAGACAGAATAAAAAAACTATCAAAAGTCCCAAACTAGGTGAGAAATTTGAAAGCCAAAAGAGAAAGTGAGTCATCACATACAAAGGATTTTCAATAAGACAACCAGCAAATGCATCAGCAGAAACTTTACAATTGAGAAGGCAGTGGGATGATATATTTAAAATGCTGAAATTTAAAAAAAAAGGTGTCCACTGAGAATTTTATATTTAGTAAAACTACCTTTGACAGTCAATTTTATATGACAATTTAGGCCATGGTACTCAGATGTTTGGTCACATATTATTCCAGATGTTTCTGTGAAGGTAAATTCTGGACAATATTAACACTTAACCAGTAGACCTTGAGTAAGGATATTCTATAATAAAATAAAGACATGAAAGACATTATATAATAAAATAAAGATATTGTATAACAAAATAAAGGCATTACATAAAACAGGGTGAGTTAACCAACAAAACATAATAATTATGAACACACATGTGTCAGACTTCAGATGCACAAAATATATGATGCAAACATTTACAGAATTGAAAGCAGACATAAACATCTCTGCAATAAATGGTAGGAGACTTCAGTGCCTCACTTTCAATACAGGATAGAACAACAGAGAGATCAAAAAGTAAATGGAAGATTCAAACAAAACTATAGATCAACTGGACCTAACAGACATATGCAAAACACTCGGTCAATCACAGCAGAATATATATTTTTCTCAAGTGTATATGGGACATAATCCAGGATACACAATATGTAAGGCCATAAGACAAGTTTTAAAAAATGTTAAAATACTGAAATCATACCAAATGTATTTTGAAATCATAAGGGAATGAAAAAATCAACAGCATAAGGAAAAATGGAAAATTCATAAATCTGTGAAAGTTAAATGGCATACTCTTAAAGAGCCAGTAAGTCAGAGAAGAAATCACAATGGAAAGTATAAAATATCTTGAGGCAAATAAAAATGCATGCACATTATACTGAAACTTATGGGATGCAGCAAAATTAGTGCCAAGAAGCAAGAATAAAGTGTAAAGTGATCATATTACAGAAAGAGAAAGATTGGAAGTAAACAAACTATATAGCTTATGGAATTAGAAAAAGAAGAATGAACTAAACTCAAAGCTAGCAGAAAAAAAGAAAATATTAAACACTAGCATAGAAATAACAAAAGAGAATTATAAAAACAACAGAAAAAAACCACAGAAAATAGGATTTGCTTCTTCAAAAAAGTAAGCAAAGTTTGTAAAACTTTATCTAGAAAGACTAAGAGAAAAACATAGATAAGGATCAAATAGCTAAAATCAGAAATCAAAAGGGACTAATCAACATTACAAAAATAAAAAATATTATGAGTACTATAAACAGTTATATTCAAATAAATTGGAAAATTTAGAAGAAATGGTCAAATTCCTAGAAATATGCAACTATGAACAATGAATCATGAAGAAACAGAAATTCTAAATGGATTTATAATTCACAAGGAGATTGAAAAATAATCAAAGACATCCCAATATTTTCCCAAAGAAAGCTGAAGACCAGATGGCTCCCTTAGTGAAGAAGAATGAACAACAATACTTCTCAAATTCTTCCAAAAAATTGAAGAGGAAGGATTATATCCTAACTCCTATGAGGTTATATTAGCTTGATACCAAAGCCAGACAAAGAAACTATAAATAATGAAAATGAATATACTTTATGAATATTGATATAAAAATCCTCAACAAAATTCAATTAAACAGCATATTTAAAATATTACACACTGAAACCAAGTGGGAATTATTCTTGAAATCCAAAAAATGGTACAATATATGAAAATCAATGTAATATACATTAACAGAATGAATTTTAAAAACACAATTATCTCAGTCGGTGCAGGATAAAGAATGGCAAAATTCAACAAATTTTGATGATAAAAAATACCCAACAAACAGGGAACAGAAGGAAACTACCTTGCTTGCTAAGTGGCTCAGTGATAAAGATTCTGTCTGTCAATGCAGGAGACACACAAGAGTTGGGTTCTACTCCTGGGTTGGGAATATCCCCTGGAGGAGGAAACCCACTCCAGTATTCTTGCCTGAAAAATCCCACAGACAGAGAAGCCTGGTGGGCTACAGTCCATGGGGTCACAAAGTGGCAGACATCACTGAGAACACATGCATGTACACATCTCAACATAAGTTAGTATAGGAAATTAACATTACTTTGCTGACTAAGGTCCAACTGGTCAAAGCTATGGGTTTTTCCAGTAGTCATGTATGGATGTGAGAGTTGGACTATAAAGAAAGCTGAGCTTTTGGACTGTGGTGTTGGAGAAGACTCTTGCAAGTCCCTTGGACTGCAAGATCAAACCAATCAATCCTAAAGGAAATCAGTCCTGAATATTCATCAGAAGGACTGATGCTGAAGCTGAAGCTGATGTGAAGAACTAACTCATTGGAAAAGACCCTCATGCTGGGAAAGACTGAAAGCAGGAGGAGAAGGGGACGGCAGAGGATGAGATGGTTGGATGACATCACCGACTCGATGGACATGAGTTTGAGCAAGCTCTGGGAGTTGGTGATGGACAGGGAAGCCAGGTGTGCTGCAGTCCATGGGGTCCCAAAGAGTTGGAGATGACTGAGCGACTGAACTGAACTGAGGGTAACAACAAGGTCTTCCCTGTTGGCTCAGTGGTAAAGAATCCACCTGTCAATGCAGGAGATGAAGGTTTAATCCCTGGTTTGGGAAGATCAGCTGGAGAAGGAAATAGCCGCCCACTCCAGTATTCTTGCCTGAAAAATCTCATGGACAGCGGAGCCTGGTGGGCTACAGTCCATGGGGTCACAGTCAGACATGACTGAGCACGTGTGTATGCACAAACCTCAACATAATTTACATCATATGGGAAAATATAAGGGCTTCCCTGGCGGCTCAGTGGTAAAGAATCCACCTGCCAATGCAAGAGAAGCAATTTGACTCCTGGGTTGGAAGATCCCCTGGAGAAGGAAAAATCCACTCACCCTAGTATTCTTGCCTGGGAAATCCTATGGACAAATGATCCTGATGTGCTACAGTCCACTAAGTCACAAAAGAGTCAGACAAAACTTAGCAAATGAAAATAACAAGAAAATAACATACTTAACATCACAGTCAATGTAAAATACTGAAAAAATTTTCCTCTAAGATCATGAATAAGACAAGGATGCCTACTTTTGTCTCTTGTATTTAATATAGTACTGGAAGTCCTAGCCAGACCATTTAGGCAAAGAAATGAATTAAAAGACATGCAAATTATGTAGAAATAAAATTATCTCTCTTCATAGAGGACATGATCTGATATTTAGAAGAATCTTGAAGATTTTAAACACACACACACACTCTGACACGCCCCCAATCCTATCAGAATTAATAGACAAATTTAGCAAAATTACAGAATACAAGCCAATACACAAGTATCTTTTGTTTTTCTACACATTCTCAAAGAATCCAAAAAGGAAATTAAGAAAATTCCATTTATAATAGTATCAAGAAGACTACCATACATAGAATAAACTTAACCAAAGAGGTGAGGAAACTGTACATTGAAATCTTAATGCATTGCTGAAAGAAATTAAAGATGACACAAGTAAGTGGAAAGACATCCTGCGTTTATGAACTTGAAGACTTAATATTGTTAGGCTACTATTCAAAGTAATCTACAAATTCAATGCAATCCATATAAAAATCCACTTTTTCCCACACATAAGCCCCCATTTTAAAACTTACTGCAAAGCTTTGGTAATCAAAACAGCATGGCTCTGATATAAAAGACACACAAATTAAGGGGAACAGAATAAGAGCCCAGATGTAAACCCCTGCAGGTATGGTCAAATGACTTTCAACATGGGTATCAAAACCATTCAATGGGGAAAGGACAACCTTTCAACAAAATGTTGGAAAAACTGCATTCCATATGTAAAAAAGTGAAACTGGACCCTTACTTTGCACAGTATGCAAAATTAACCTCAAATGGATTAACAGTCTAAATATAAGGACTAAAACTATAAAATTCTTAGAGGAAGACACAGGGCAAAAAACTTCATGACAGGATTTTGAATGGTTTCTTTGTTATAACACCAAAAGCACATACAACACACACAAAAACAAATAGCCCAGGGGGAGGATATATGTATAGGTACAGCTAATTCACACTGTTGTACAGTAGAAACTAACATACCATTGCAAAGTAATTATATTCCAAAACAACCTAAATACCTCAACTTCATTAAAATTTTGTGCATCAAAAGTAGGCAATCCACAGAATGGGGGAAAATATTTGCATATTACATATCCAAAAAGGGATTGATACTGAGAATATATATAAATCATACAACTCAACAACAAAAATCAAACAAACTAACAAGGAAATGGGCAATGATGTGAATAGATATTTTTCCAAAGACGATACACAAATAATAAATAAACACAATAAAAATGCTCAACATCACTAATGATTATGGAAAAGCAAATCAAAACCACAATGAGATATGACCTCACAACCACTACGATGGCAGTAACAACAACAGCAACAGAAAATAACATCTGTTGGTCAGCATGTGGAAAAATTGGAATTCTTGTGCACTAATATTGAGAATGTAGAGTGGTATAATCATTGTGGAAAAAAGTATGGTAGTTCCTCAAAGAAAAAAAAAATTATATCATCCAGAAATTTCACTTCTGGTTATACACACAAAACAACTGAAAATAGGGTCTCAAAGAGATATCTGTACATCCACGTTCATAGCAGCATTATTCATAACAGCTAAAAGGTGAAAGCAACCCAAGTGCCAATTGACAAATGAATGGATAAAAACATGGTACCTAGTTATAATGGAACATTATTCAACCTTAAGAGGAAAACAATTTTGTTACAACATGGGTGAACTTTAAAAATATTATGTTAATTAAAATAAGCCAGTAAATAAAGGGCAAACATTGTATAATTCCACTTATATAAAAATACCTGTAGTAATCACACTCATAGTAATTCTAGAGACAGAAGGTAGAATGGTGATTTCCAGAAAAGGGGAGGATGGGAGGAATGGAAGTTAGTGTTCAATGGGTATAACATTCCACTTGAAAGAGTTTATAAAAAGCTCCTGCAGATGGATGGTCATGATGGTTGTACAATATAAATATGCTTAATGTACAGTTAAGATGGTTACAATGCTATATTCTGTGTTATATTTAATATACGTATTATCTTAAATAAGACAAGAAAAATACTGACAAATGACGGATATAAATTTTCAGATTGAAAAGTCACAATAAAAAAAGAACATCTTCACCAACAAACAAATATCTGAGCCAAATCACTGCAAAATTGCAGAATACTTGGTACAGAGATAAACTGCTATACGTTTCTAGTCAGAAGACAAAAACAACACATAGAACTTCACACACATCAGAATGAGAATAACATGGCAATGGACTTCTCAAAGGTAACACTGGAAGGTAGAAGACAATGAAGCAATTCTGAGAAAACTATGAAGATACTGCACAGTTAAATCATCAATTAAATATATATGTAGCATAAAAATATTAGGCTTTTAAGCTTTTTAAAATTACTTCTAATGTATAATTTCTCTATAAACTAGTAAGAAAGTACTGTATTAATATAAGAAAATAAAGCAAGAAAAAAAGATATAGGAACCTGTAAACAGGTCATAACACAGTATACGAGACAAATGAATTCTCAGGATCACAGTACTGAATGAATGCACCAGGATGAAGTGATGTACCAAGATGACAGCTGTTAAAAACAAGTTTAGAAAGCAAGTAGTCCTGATTAAATTAGCAAATTAAGGTCTCAAGCAGAAGTATATTGAAAAAATATATATGCATGGATGTGCTTGGTGAGAGTTGACTCTTACGAGGTTTCCAAACAAGCTTTTAAATAATAGTATAAGAAAGCAAACATAGCCTACCATATTGTGTGACTCAGCTGTAAGTAGTTATTTATATAGCCATAATTAAAATGTTAATTATTAATTAATCCCCAAATAGTGAGAATATAATTCTATTAGGAGAAAAGTGGAGGGGATATTTTAAGAATGTGTATTAGAGAGGATTTATAAATAATAAATTATAAATAAATTATTATAAATAAATCTTCATCTATTACAGTAGAAATTGCATACAAATTCTAAAATTAAAAAAGAAATTTTACCAGAATAAATATATAACTTGGAAATATGAAAGTGAGTAACAGAAGAGTCATCAAAAATTATTAAAGTTTATTGCTCTGGGGAAGCTACAAAAGTAAGTAGGAGGGAATGGAGCATGGGACCACTATATGTCCTTCATTTCATTTTGGCTTGTAAACCTAGGATTTAAATAATTGGATTAAAATAACATTACTTTTAAATAAAAGATGCAGAGCTTTAGGAAATATATAAACTACATGAACTTAATAGAGAAGTGATGAAATAACAAAGCCATTGACAAATAAGAATATAGTAGAGTTTGATGAGTTCACGTACACAGAAGACAAAAAAACAGGAAGGATAAAGACATCACCATGAATTTTTAAAAAGAAAAATAATCAAATATTTAAGAATTAAAAGGATGGAGGGAGGGAAAAATGGGGAACTAGGTTTAGATATTATACATATCCAGTTATACAAGATGAAAATGTTGGAAGGATCTGCTGTGCCTATAGCTAAATGTATTGTACACTTAAAAAATCTGTTAAGAGGGTAAGCCTAATGCTAAGTGGTCTTATCATAATACTTTTTAAAGGGTTTAAGAGAAAAGTGGAAATGGTCAAACAGGAGAAGGCAAGAGTGAATGTGGACATTTTAGGAACCAGCGAACTAAAATGGACTGGAGTGGGTGAATTTAACTCAGATGACCATTATATCTACTACTGTGGGCAAGAATCCCAGAAATGGAGTAGCCATCATAGTCAACAAGAGTCCAAAATGAGATACTTGAATGCAGTCTCAAAAACGACAGAATGATCTGTTTGTTTCCAAGGCAAACCATTCAGTATCACGGTAATCCAAGTCTATGTCCTGATCAGTAACACTGAAGAAGCTTAAGATGAACAGTTCTATGAATACCTATAAGACCTTTCAGAGCTAACATGCAAAAGAGATGTCCTTTTCATTACAGGGGACTGGGATGCAAAAGTAGGAAGTCAAGAAACACCTGGAGTAACAGGCAAATTTGGCCTTGGAATGCAGAATGAAGCAGGGCAAAGGCTAATAGAGTTTTGCCAAGAAAATGCACTGGTCATAGCAAACACTTTCTTTCACCAACACAAGAGAAGACGGTACACATGGACATCACCAGATGGTCAACACTGAAATCAGACTGATTATATTCCTTGCAGCCAAACATGGAGAAGCTCTATACAGTCAACAAAAACAAGACTGGGAGCTGACTGTGGCTCAGATCATGAATTTCTTATGGCCAAATTCAGACTTAAATTGAAGAAAGCAGGAAAAACCACTAGACCATTCAGGTATGGCCTAAATCAAATCCTTTATGATTATAGAGTGGAAGTGAGAAAGAAATTTAAGGGTCTAGATCTGATAGTAGACACAGTACTTGATGAAATATGGATAGAGGTTTGTGACATTCAGCAGGAGACAGGGATCATGACTATTCCCAAGAAAAAGAAATGGAAAAAAGCAAAATGGCTGACTGAGGAGGTATTACAAATAGCTGTGAAAGGAAGACAAGCAAAAAGCAAAGGAGGAAAGGAAAGATATACCCATTTGAATGCAGAGTTCCAAAGAATAGCAAAGAGAGATACAAAAGCCTTACTCAATGATCAATGGAAAAAAGCAAAATGGCTGACTGAGGAGGTATTACAAATAGCTGTGAAAGGAAGACAAGCAAAAAGCAAAGGAGGAAAGGAAAGATATACCCATTTGAATGCAGAGTTCCAAAGAATAGCAAAGAGAGATACAAAAGCCTTACTCAATGATCAATGCAAAGGAATAGAGGAAAACAATAGAATGGGAAAGACTAGAGATGTCTTCAAGAAAATTAGAAGTATCAAGGGAACATTTCATGCAAAAATGGGCTCAATAGAGGACAGTAATGGTACAGACCTAACAGAAGCAGAAGATATTAAGAAGAGGCGGCAAGAATACACAGAAGAACTGTACAAAAAAGATCCCCATGACCAATATAATCATGATGGTGTGATCACTCACCTAGAGCCAGACATCCTGGAATGTGAAGTCAAGTGGGCCCTAGAAAGCATCACTAGGAACAAAGCTAGTGGAGGTGATGGAATTCCAGTTGAGCTATTTCAAATCCTGAAGGATGATGCTGTGAAAGTGCTGCACTCAATATGCCAGCAAATTTGGAAAACTCAGCAGTGGCCACAGGACTGGAAAAGCTCAGCTTTCATTCCAGTCCCAAACAAAGGTAATGCCAAAGAATGCTCAAACTACTGCACAATTGCACTCATCTCACACGCTAGTAAAGTAATGCTCAAAATTCTCCAAGACAGGCTTCAACAATACATGAACCCTGAACTTCCAGATGCTCAAGCTACTTTTAAAAAGGCAGAGGATATGGCAAAAACCAATACCGTATTGTAAAGTAAAAGAATAAAAAATAAAGCAGGTGGGTACCTTGAAAAAAAAAAAGGTAGAGGAACCAGAGATCAAATTGCCAATATGTGCTGGATCATCAAAAAAGCAAGAGAGTTCTAGAAAAACATCTATTTCTGCCTTAAAGACTATGCCAAAGCCTTTGACTGTGTGGATCACAATAAACTGTGGAAAATTCTGAAAGAGATGGGAATACAAGACCACGTGACCTGCCTCTTGAGCAATCTGTATGCAGGTCAGGAAGCAACAGTTAGAGTGGGACATGGAACAACAGACTGGTTCCAAATAGGAAAAGGAGTACGACAAGGCTATATATTGTCACCCTGCTTATTTAACTTATATGCAGAGTACATCATGAGAAATGCTGGGCTGGAAGAAGCACAAGCTGGAATTAAGATTGCTGGGAAAAATATCAATAACCTCAGATATGTAGATGACACCAACCTCATGGCTGAAAGTGAAAAAGAACTAAAGAGCTTCCTCATGAAAGTGAAAGAAGAGAGTGAAAAAGTGGGCTTAAAGCTGAACTTTCAGAAAACTGTTTATGGCATCTGGTCCCATCATTTCATGAGAAATAGATGGAGAAACAGTGGAAACAGTGGCAGACTTTATTTTTGGAGGCTCCAAAATCACTGCAGATGGCAACTGCAGCCATGAAATTAAAGACACTTATTCCTTGACAGGAAAGTATGACCAACCTAGACAGCATATTAAAAAGCAGAGACATTATTTGTCAACAAAGATCTGTCTAGTCAAGGCTACGGTTTTCCAGTAGTCACGTATGGATGTGAGAGTTGGACTATAAAGAAAGCTGACCGCCGAAGAATTGATGCTTTGAACTGTGGTATTGGCAAAGATTCCTGTGAGTCCTTTGGATTGCAAGGAGATCTAATCAGTCAATCCTGAAGGAGATCAGCCCTGAGTGTTCACTAGAAGAACTGATGTCGAAGCTGAAGCTCCAATATTTGGCCACTGATGAGAAGAGCTGACTCATTTGAAAAGACCCTGATGCTGGGAAAGATTTAAGGCAGGAGGAGCAGGGGAAGACAGAGGATGTGATGGTTGGATGTCATCACTGACTCAATTGACATGAGTTTGAAAAAAACCCTGGGAGTTGGTGATGGACATGGAGGCCTGGCATGTTGCAGTCCATGGGGTCACAAAGAGTCAAACACAACTGAGTGACTGAACTGAACTGAACTGAAGAGAAACTTTGAGGGAAAAAAAAAAAAAAGCAATGCCCTTCTAATTTGGACCCAAAGGAGATCCAAACAGTCCATTCTAAAGATTAGCCCTGGGATTTCTTTGGAAGGATGATGCTAAAGCTGAAACTCCAGTACTTTGGCCACCTCATGTGAAGAGTTGACTCACTGGAAATGACTTTGATGTTGGGAGGGATTGGGGGCAGGAGGAGAAGGGGACGACAGAGGATGAGATGGCTGGATGGCATCACTGACTCGATGGATGTGAATCTGAGTGAACTCTGGGAGTTGGTAATGGACAGGGAGGCCTGGCGTGCTGCAATTCATGGGGTCACAAAGAGTCAGACACGACTGAGCGACTGAACTGAACTGAACTGAATTATTTTACAGAACTGGTTTTATCAGTCTTCTGTGAAAGACAGAGATAAAGAAAGTGCAACATTTTACCAGATGAAATTCTGTAAAAGCAAAATAAAAACAAGTACACATATGATGGTGGCGTTAGGGGTAAAGAACTCATTTGCTAATGCAGGAGAATAAGAGATAAGAGTTCGAGCCCTGTGTTGGGAAGATCCACTAGATGATGGCATGGCAACCCACTCCAGTATTCTTGCCTGGAGAAGCCAATGGACAGAGAAGCCTGGTGAGCTACAGACCATACGGTTGCAAAGAGTCAGACATAATTGAGGCGACTTAGCATGCATGCACAGATATGATGACCAAAATGTTATTAAGATAAAAGTTTTTGTGTAATAAGAAATAATTATCTTCAAGTCTAAAAGATATTTTATATCATTTTTAATTTAAATGATTTATATTAATCTGATAATTGACAGATTTCCTGAAGGATGTACCATGCTGACACAGTTATACAGTAACCAAAAAAATCAATATGGTTCTTGCTAATGTGTGTGTGTGTTTTCAGTTGCTCAGTGAGTCCAACTCTGCAACCCCACATATTGTAGTCTGCTACGGTCCTCTTCCATGGGATTTTCCCAGCAAGAATAGTAGAGTGGGTTGCCATGCCCTCTTTCAGGGGATCTTCCTGACCCAGAGAACAAATCTACATCTCTGCGTCTCCTGCATTGTAGGTAGATTCTTTACTGCTGACCCACTGAGGGAGCCCTTCTTGATAATACTTATTTCTAATTCCCAACTGCTAGTCAAAATCAGGGCTTTTATATTCATGAAACAACTTTCTGAATATATATATATATATATTTATAGAATATTAAATGAAATATAGATATTCTATTTAGAAGTCTCAACATATATTTCATGGAGTTATATTTATAGTTCAAATTAACATGCCCAATGTTTAACAAATATAATTACTCTTCATCAAAATATGTTTATTAAATATAATTTAAAAATTCATATAACTAACCTTTTTGAATGAGATATCTTGGTTTTCTTGTTTTTAATTCATATAAAATAGAAGAAACATGTTTTCTCTGTTCAGTAGAATATTTTAAATCAACAGGAGAATATATACTCTGTGGAAACAAAATAAAAGCAATGACAACAATGATAATATCTCATATATGTTTTAGAGTTCTCAAAGAACTCTCACATGTATTATAATACATTATCATGATTGACTTTTATTTTAAAAAACAACATCAAAACCTCTGTGAGGTAGGCAGAGTTTAAAATGGATGAAAAGAGTTCCATTTTGTATGATTCTGATAAACAGCCCGCCTATTAAGAGCTGATGATATACTTAAGACAATGTTCTAACAGAGACTGAGGGGAAGGGAAAGGGGATCTGTCAGGAGGGTGACATGACAAAGGAACTCGAAGGGAGAAGAAATAAGAATAAACAAAAGAAGCAAGAAGCTTTCCTTCAGAGAGCCTGAAGGAAGATTCTAAGAAAGAAGGGACAAAATTATTTCACAGAACACTAAAAGACAGTAAAACAGGAAGAAATAACTGGGGCCAGAATTATCACAAGCCTTAAAAGTATATGTGGAAAGGATAATAAGTAGCATGCTGATAAGGAGCTCTGTGGAGAGCAGATGTAAACCATACAATCCCTGTAAACTGGTTGGGAATGATTTAATAATTGATACTGTGTTATCTCTTTCTTCACAGTCCATTCAGGATTGGTACAGATAACTACTTGAGCATCAAATATCATATCTATATTTCAGTCAGCAAGATGGAACAAAGGATAAAATGATAAAAGGGCACAGGCCATGTTGTCTTAAGGAACTTTCCTAGAGGCCCTTCCAGTAACTTCTGTTCACATCTCATTGACTTCCCACAACTGAAACTGAGAAGGCAAGAAATGCAGCCTTTGTGCTATGGACTTTACTTCCTGGAGTAAAATGGTGGGTCTGTTACCAAAAAAGAAGAGAAGGACAGACATTCGTACACAACTAACACATTGCTACAGAAAAAAAAAAAAAATATATATATATATACATATCTATATCAGAATTTTAGGAAGGGACAAACGCTTGTATTAGGAAAAACCTTTCCAGGATATTATGCTTTCCTTGATGAGAGCCACTGGTCTAAATTTTGATGATTCATTGGTCTAAATTTTGATTAGACATATATATTTATATGTGTATGTGTGTATATATATATATATATTTGTGAATCATAAATATATTTGTAATTTGTAAATATATTTGTGAATTTGTAAATATATATATATTTACACACACACATATATATGTGTATGTGTGTGTCCTCAGGAAGATCTCTTTTCTGAAATTTGGTTCTGTATATTTGTTTATCAAATACTTGTATAGTGTTTATCATATTTGCCATTATCTTACGCTCTTAATAGATATTAATTTATGTAACACTCAGAACCATTATTAACTGAGCTCTTTTGAAAATCTCACAGACACAACATACTCAAGAGTTTTGATGTCATATCTTTCCTCTAAACCTTTTAGTACTTATTTCTAGTTCTTGGGAATAATAGTACCTTCATCCAAGGGGAGAAACTCACAGAAATTCTCTAATATATGATAGGTGATAGAATTTTTAAACAGATTTTTTTTTCATAGTCCCCTTGCCTTAACTTTCCAGTTGTCAAAACCTCTTTTACTCTACAGTTTAGAAGGAACACTTGGATATGTGTTCTAGTCCCCTGTATTCACAATTTTATGAACAAATTTCTGTACCATATAATAGACATATTTAATTAAATATCCTTGAATTTCTTTTTATCTTTAAAATTTTATATGTCCTCTAAATTATTTTTTGAAAGCACAGTCTCTATGTAGTGACTCATTATGCAAGGAATTTTCTTTTTAATGTTTGTGTTAGGTACTCTGTATTATCTGGTCCTGGAATGAATCTCAATTTTTATTCTGCTCTAAAAAATCCTTCCTTAATAACTTTTACTCAACACTACTTTAGTTTCTTACATGACAAAAGTACTACTTTTTGCTAGAAAGACAAATAGGTAGCTACTTTTGAGCTCACCTATTCTCTCTATATTTAGAAATTTTTCTTAAGGTTATCAAGAATAATTATAGTAATACACAGTAACACATTATCAAAGAATGGCAATATTTTAAGTAATGCTGGTTCTATTTTCATTTGGGCTCAATTCTCTCCACTAAACAAAGTATGACAGAAAAATGTAGACTACTGTTTTGCAACCAAATCTTAACAATCAATTTCAAAGGCTTTTTCAATCTCAAATTTGTCCATCAATCTTCTTCATGACATATATCATTCTTGTATCCTTTTACTTCTATGAATTTTGCTCTGTTTTGGTAACCACGTTCTGTCTCTCCCTCTTAACAATGCAACTCATCATATGTTAAAAATCAATTCAAATTCTAATTCAGTGATAGAAATGGACTGTTTCTTTCTTTACGATCTCACACTTACATTCTCCTTATAAGAAAATAATAAAAGTAGAATGAAATGGTACATTTAACAATTCTTTTTCTACTAGTACTTATTCCTTTACCCCTCCAGAAGAATAGAAAAAATTTTAAATGTATATATTTGTCAAATTTGAGTAGCCAAACTCTATTAAAAATAAAGTTTATTTGCAGAATCATGTAATTTTAAAGCCCTCAAGTCAAATCAATATATATATTCGTTTGCCCCCTTATACTTTTTAATATATAATTCACATATCATTGTTTGTCATCATTTAAAATAATTTTTCCTTCCTTGGATTTTATAAAAGAAGAATCCATGACACAGGGTGCATATGTAATGTGAAACAAATCCATAGAAAGATGATCAGAGTCTAAAACTTCAAATGAACTGAGATTTATATAAGCTGTTAATATAAATAAAATTGGATTTTTGTTTTATATACTACAATTAAAAAAAGGAAGGATGTACCCATTTATTGATTGATCTTCAAAATCACAGAGAAAGCAAGTCATGATAACACTGGAGATAATCTAATAAGTATCTTGTTTTCAATAATGGAAAAGATATTCTATTAACTAAAGTGCCTTAACCTTACACTGGTCTTCAATAACTTAGGGAAATATTTTAAGGATTTTTGGTAGCATTTAGAAAAGAAATAATCACCAAGGAGCAGTATATATTGAAAACAAACTAATTACATCAGGTATAATTTTAAACAGAGTCAGGATCAGGTTCAAATACCCTTTATAAGATAGACCCAACAACGTTTGATAAATACTTTCACTACTTTATTGAAAGATAATACGATTAGATACAGATCAGAGATGTCGGGTTATCATATGGAAAAGAGTATGGATTAATAAAATGAAGGGAACTCTCTAATGTCATGATACATGGACATATTCTTAGCCCTATGCTGATCAATATTTATCTGAATGATGTGACTAAAACTGTAAGGAAAATTCTTATCAAATTTTCAAAAGAGGGGGTAAAAGAACAAAATCAGTTAAGATCAGACAAATTTAAAAGATTACAGATAGATGGAGCAATGGGTCAAATTGAAATAGATGAATTTTAATAGGAACAAATATTGCAGTTGGGAAAATACATTTAATCACTAAAATAATATTATTGAAAACATGAATGGTAAAAATATTTTAATTAAGACTATAGTAAAAGTCTATTGTGCGATGACTTTTATGCTGTATTAAGCATTCTATCTAGAATGAGGGAAATGAAAGTCTTACTATATTTATTTCTGATCAGAACCATAGCAAAGTACTATGTCAGGTCAGGGCAACAGATTTTCAGATTAAAGATACCCTGGACTATGAAAAGAAAGGAGCCTACCTACTGAGTTATTTTTAAAATAAGACCTACATAAATAAGCTATGCATAAGTGTAGAGAAGAGGTAATAGAGATCCAGGCTTCTCATGTCCTCCAACTTCGATCTTCCTTATCTTCTAAAAGGATACCATTCTCTTCTTCAAATCATAGAAATTTAGAATTTCATCTCTATTTTATCCTTTTTCTGAAACACTTTAAGTCATCAGCAAATCTCGGCAATTCTACTTTCTAAATCTATTTCAAATCTGTTTGCTTCTCTCTGACTTCACTTCACTTTTCTAGTACAATCTATAATCATCTCTTCCAAACAGAAATATCACTGGTTTCCTATTGGTCTCTGCCTTGCTCTCACAAGATATATTTACATTTGTCAAAAGGTAACTCTGAGCATTGTTTTTCTTTGGCTTTAAAATCCCATAACGGCCATCCAAGGTCCTTCAGTTTATTCGCTCAGTCATGTCCGACTCTTTGCGACCCCATGAATCACAGCACGCCGGGCCTCCCTGTCCATCACCAACTCCTGGAGTTCACTCAGATTCACGTCCATTGAGTCAGTGATGCCATCCAGCCATCTCATCCTCTGTCATCCCCTTCTCCTCCTGCCCCCTATCCCTCCCAGCATCAGAGTCTTTTCCAATGAGTCAACTCTTTGCATGAGGTGGCCAAAGTACTGGAGTTTCAGCTTTAGCATCATTCCTTCCAAAGAAATCCCAGGACTGATCTCCTTCAGAATGGACTGGTTGGATCTCCTTGCAGTCCAAGGTACTCTCAAGAGTCTTCTCCAACACCACAGTTCAAAAGCATCAATTCTTTGGTGCTTAGCCTTCTTCACAGTCCAACTCTCGCATCCATACATGATCACAGGAAAAAACATAGCCTTGACTAGACGAACCTTAGTCGGCAAAGTAATGTCTCTCCAAGGTCCTTACTATGTCCAAATCCTAATTATGAGACACAAAAACTCAGTAAAATATGGCTCTCAAATACACAATCAAACTATCTTGTGCTACTCAACATGGTTAATTATACTCCTAGTATATGGATTTCATTCAGTCCCTTGAACCCAATCCAACTAAACAAGCTACTACATGCCTCAGTTCCTTGTGTAAGCTCTTTCCTCTGCCTAGAACACTCTCCTTCCTATACTTTTCATGACTAGCTTCTTATCCTTTATGTCTTAATTTTAAATATTATCCCCTCAGAAAAAAAACATTTTGTGAAAATCTTATGAGAAGTAGGCATCCTCCTATTATTCTCTATCTCAGCACCTTATTTAATTCATAACATTTATCACAATTGTATTTGTTTACTAAGGTTATCTATTTTTTCTTAGAATCTAGTCCACAAAGTACTATGAACTTTGCTTATCTTGTTTACTCAAAGTAAAGAGTGGCCCTTGGCACTCAGCACATACTCAATAATTATTTATTACATGTGGAATGAATAGCATTAAAGAGAAGTGCTAGAAGCAATGAGTGGAGGTTTAGGAACATTGGCTAACATAACACAAACTCCAGTTTTTTGGAAATAGTCTAACAACTAGACATTGCTGTTCGGTCGCTAAGTCTTGTTCAGCACTTTGTGACCCCATGAACTGCAGCACGCCAGACTTCCCTGTCCTTCACTGTCTCCCACTGTTTGCTCAAACTTATGTCCATTGAGTCAAAGATGCCATCCAACCATCTCATCCTCTGCTGCCCCTTCTCCTCCTGCCCTCAATTTTTTCCAGCATCAGGGTCTTTTCCAATGAGCTGACTCTTCACTTCAGTGGCCAAAGTATTTCAGCTTCAGCATCAGTCCTTCCAGTGAATATTCAGGGCTGATTTCCTTTAGGATTGAGTGGTTTGATCTCCTTAGTCCAAGGGACTCTTAGGAGTCTTCTCCAGCAGCACAACTCAAAAGCATAAATTCTTTGGCACTCAGCCTTCTTTATGGTTCAACTCTCATAACCATACATGACTACTGGAAAAACCATAGCTATGACTAGATGGACATTTGTCAGCAAAGTGAATTCTCTTCTTTTTAATATGCTGTCTAGGTTTTTCATAGGTTTTCTTCCAAGGAGGCAGCATCTTTTAATTTCATGGCTGCAGTCAATGTCCACAGTGGCTTTGGAGCCCAAGAAAATAATATCTGTCATTGCTTCCATGTTTTTCCCCATCTATTTGCCATGAAGTAATGGGACCAGATACCATGATTTTTGTTTTTTGAATGCTGAGTATTAAGCCAACTTTTTGCACTCCCCTCTTTCCCCTCATCAAGAGGCTCTTTAATTCTTCACTTTCTGCCATGAGAGTGATATCATCTGCATATCTGAAGTTTATATTCCTCCTGGCAATCTTGATTCCAGATTGTGAGTTATCCAGCCCAGGATTTCACATGATTTACTCTGCATAGAAGTTTAAAAAGCAAAGTGACAATATATAGCCTCGATGTAACGCTTTCCCGAATCTGAACCAGTCCATTGTTCCATGTCCAGTTCAAACTGTTCCTTCTTGTCCTGCAAATAAGTTTCTCAGGAGACAGGTAACATGGTCTGGTATTTCCATCTCTTTAAGAATTGTCCATAGTTTGCTGTGATCCACACAGTCAAAGGCTTTTACATGGTCAATGAAACATAAGAGGATGGTGTTTCCCTTGCTTTTTCTATGCTCCAACATAGGTTTGCAATTTGATCTACGGTTCCTCTGCCTTTTCTAAATCCAGCTTGAACATCTCAAAGTTCTCGGTTCACATACTGTGAAAGCCTAGCTTGAAAGATTTTGGGCATTACCGTGCTAGTACGTGAAATGAGTACAACAGTACGATAGTTTGAAAATTCTTTGGCATTGCCTTTGGGACTGAAATGAAAAATGCCATTTTCCTAAATTGCTAGTTTATATTTTTTATGTTTTTTTAATTTTTATTTTATTTTTTTAAAAGACTCTACCCAAATAATGTTGACTCATTGGAAAAGACCCTGATGCTGGGAGGGATTGGGGGCAGGAGGAGAAGGGGACGACAGAGGATGAGATGGCTGGATGGCATCACTGACTCGATGGATGTGAGTCTAAGTGAACTCTGGGAGTGGGTGATGGACAGGGAGGCCTGGCGTGCTGTGATTCATGGGGTCGCAAAGAGTCAGACACGACTGAGCGACTGAACTGAACTGAACTGAACCCAAGTAACACTTTAAAATAATCAGTTCTTTAATTCCTGAAATTTTTCCTACTCTAGGTCTATTCCAAAGCATTTCACTGAGCAACCCTTTACAATTCTCCTATTCCTTTCTTCTAAGCATTTTATCATATACATCAACAGAGACTCTCTAAATTTCCTGAAGGCTCTTTAACTTTACCATTTCTCAATGTACTACCCACAGAAAAACATAACCATCTGGTGAAAACAATTATGATATATATATATATTTATACACACACACACACATATATGATTCAGGTACATCTCTCTATGTACCTGTTCTTTTGATTTCTACATCACAATAAGCCAGAGAACAAAAATCACAATGAAAGAGTTCTTCCTTGAAAATACTGAGTAGAGAAGCCAAGAAAAAAAAAAAATCATCGGTAAGTAGTGTTAAAATAGGGAGAGATAATCTGTATATGAATAAATCTCATTCAATTATAATGAGGAAAAAAACTCAAGAGTGTTAAGGAAAATTAGAATAGATTAACTGAGGATCCATGGAGTTCCTTGTAATTGACAAACCATATAAGTACATGGTTGTAAAATTCAGATGGCTGACTGTACTAGTAATTTAATTCCTCTTCCCAAGAATGGTGACAGTGGTAACAATTTCCTCAGTCTTCTTTCTAGATCAAGGGTAAATATTTTAAGTTAAACTTTCTGTCTCTGAAAATCAAGATTCATTTCCAATCCTTAGTGGTCTGAGTTCTAAATTTAGTGTAGTTACATGTTCTGAAGATTGTTGGCTTTGTTTTCACAATATATATTATGCAAATAAGAGTCCTTTGACTTTAAAGGAAACTATGTCTTTAATAAAAGCAGATTGTTAATGAAGACTTATTGGTGTGTTATCTATTTATGCCTATACTATCTGCAGTATGGACGGAGGTTCGAGACATTGTACAGGAGACAGGGATCAAGACCATCCCCATGGAAAAGAAACGCAAAAAAGCAAAATGGCTGTCTGAGGAGGCCAATGCAGAGTTCCAAAGAATAGCAAGGAGAGACAAGAAAGCCTTCCTCAGCGATCAATGCAAAGAAATAGAGGAAAACAACAGAATGGGAAAGACTAGAGATCTCTTCAAGAAAATTAGAGACACCAAGGGAACATTTCATGCAAAGATAGGTTTGATAAAGGACAGAAATGGTATGGACCTAACAGAAGCAGAAGATATTAAGAAGAGGTGGCAGGAATACACAGAAAAACTGTACAAAAAAGATCGTCACGACCCAGATAATCACAGTGGTGTGATCACTCACCTAGAGCCAGACATCCTGGAATGTGAAGTCAAATGGGCCTTAGAAAGCATCACTACAAACAAAGCTAGTGGAGGGGATGGAATTCCAGTTGAGCTGTTTCAAATCCTGAAAGATGATACTGTGAAAGTGCTGCACTCAATATGCCAGCAAATTTGGAAAACTCAGCAGTGGCCACAGGACTGGAAAAGCTCAGCTTTCATTCCAATCCCAAAGAAAGGCAATGCCAAAGAATGCTCAATCTACTGCACAATTGCACTCACCTCACACGCTAGTAAAATAATGCTCTAAATTCTCCAAGCCAGGCTTCAGCAATACATGAACAGTGAACTTCCAGATTTTCAAGCAGGATTTAGAAAAGGCAGAGGAACCAGAGATCAAATTGCCAACATCTCCACTGGATCATCAGAAAAGCAAGAGAGTTCCAGAAAAAACATCTGTTTCTGCTTTATTGACTATGCCAAAGCCTTTGACTGTGTGGATCACAATCAACTGCGGAAAATTCTGAGAGAGATGGGAATACCAGACCACCTGACCTGCCTCTTGAGAAACTTATATGCAGGTCAGGAAGCAACAGTTAGAACTGGACATGGAACAACAGACTGGTTCCAAATAGGATAAGCAGTACGTCAAGGCTGTATATTGTCACCCTACTTATTTAACTTATATGCAGAGTACATCATGAGAAATGCTGGGCTGGAAGAAGCACAAGCTGGAATCAAGATTGCCAGGAGAAATATCAATCATCTCAGATATGCAGATGACACCACCCTTATGGCAGAAAGTGAAGAGGAACTAAAAAGCCTCTTGATGAAAGTGAAAGTGGAGAGTGAAAAAGTTGGCTTAAAGCTCAACATTCCGAAAATGAAGATCATGGCATCCGGTCCCATCACTTCATGGGAAATAGATGGAGAAACAGTGGAAACAGTGTCAGACTTTATTTTGGAGGGGCTCCAAAATCACTGCAGATGGTGACTGCAGCCATGAAATTAAAAGACACTTACTCCTTGCAAGGAAAGTTATGACCAACCTAGAGAGCATATTGAAAAGCAGAGACATTACTTTGCCAACTAAGGTCTGTCTATTCAAGGCTATGATTTTTCCAGTAGTTATGTATGGATGTGAGAGTTGGACTGTGAGGAAGGCTGAGCACCGAAGAATTGATGCTTTTGAACTGTGGTGTTGGAGAAGACTCTTGAGAGTCCCTTGGGCTGCAAGGAGATCCAACCAGTCCATTCTGAAGATCAGCCCTGGGATTTCTTTGGAAGGAATGATGCTAAAGCTGAAACTCCAGTACTTTGGCCACCTCATGCGAAGAGTTGACTCATTGGAAAAGACTCTGATGCTGGGAGGGATTGAGGGCAGGAGGAGAAAGGGACGACAGAGGATGAGATGGCTGGGTGGCATCACTGACTCGACGGATGTGAGTCTGAGTGAACTCCGGGAGTTGGTGATGGACAGGGAAGCCTGGCGTGCTGTGATTCATGAGGTCGCAAAGAGTTGGACACGACTGAGTGACTGAACTGAACTGAACTGAACTGACTTTAAAGGAAATTATGTTTTTAATTAAAGCAGATTGTTAATGAAGACTCATTGGTATGTTATCTATTTATGCCTATACTATCTGTAGTATCGTATACCTAACAAGCATTTGCTTTGACTATGTTATCTATTATTCATTGTAAGTAGTCTCCATTTTAACGATGCTTCTAAAAACCTCTTCAGAAACACAGCCTAGATACCAGCCCCTGTTGTCCTACCCCATTTGTTGTTATTTCTGTTGCCTTTCCTCTTCTCAGCCAAAACATGATTTTTAAAAGTGCTAATCCAGATCTTAGGTATTCTATATAATATTCAGAAAACTTTAGGAATATGCCTAAATCCAAACTAAAAATGTTGTTCTCTTTTGTCTGAATGATAACTAGTAGCTCTAGTGTTTGGCTATACATCCTGTCACTAACTTAGCAAACAAAACCTTTGATAATGCAAAGGATAATGATCCATGCATGGCGAGTTCCACTTAACTTTGGCTTTCAACAATGTGTTGGTTAACAGGAAAAGCCATTGAGGAAGGGGCATGATTTAAGATAAAAGTTTTATGATAAAAAGTTACTTTTTAAGATATTCCCCTTAAGCAACTGGCAGGTTTAACTGCTAGTTGAAAAATGCTACTATCTTATATTTGATCCAAATCTTACTTTATCATAACAAAAAAAAGACTAGAAATGTAGAGATAATATTCTTGATAAATGGGGAAGAGATTTCACAAACCTGGATAAACAAATACAGGAGAAACCTAGTAGATATAAAATGAAATGCGACATTTCTCGTCTATTTAGAAAATAGCCACAGAAATAAGGATAGCTGAAATTATATTTTGCTGCAATTGTCCAGTTAAAGAACACGTGAAAAAAGTATCATAGGAAGTTATGCTCCCTCAATTGAAGAATGATTAAAGGATAAGGTCTATCCTTACCAAGATCAGGGGTGCCAATAAGCAAATCATTGAGGCCCACTCTTAAGTGTGCTATATGACACTGGCAATATAGCAACTGCTTGGTAGCAGCAGTTGTCAAAAACTCAGTAAAAAGAGATGTTGCAAACTTCCAGATTTCAAAGTAAGTTATAATTTCAAGTTCAGAGAATACAATGGTAGTTCTTCAATAATAATAATTGATACTATAGAACAGAAGAGCATGAGGACATTTCAGAGTATACAGGTTTATGCTTCTTTGAAAAATCTCTCCAGAAATATGTTTGATTAATTACTATTCACATGACAATGCAATTCTATTCATGATCCTTTTTTTCTAAGACATTTTTACATTGTCTAATAGCTAACATATTATATAGTAGTAATTGAAAATAATTCTGTATCTGATTTACCTAAGGATCACATTTTAAAAAGTATGTAACTCTATATAACCAATATCATTTTTTATATCTTTCAAGCACTTATTGCATTCTACCTCATATAATAGTTAAGTGCATTTTTCATCCCTAGAAGACATTATTCTCTCTGAGAACTGGGGCCATAGTTTACTTATCTCAATATCCCTGCACCACTTTGACTGGATTCTTCAACCTGTGTTGCAGTATCAATTCACAAACAACAAAAAAAAATTGAGACATTTGATTAGTGTTTCAACAAATATGAATCGAGTGCCAGCTATATCCATGGTACCATGCTAGGCAAAGGTACAAAGTTTTTATTTCATGAATATTTAAATTATATACTTCTCAAAATATGGCATGATTTAATTATTAACCCTCTATATAGATATGCAAAACATCAGAAGCAAGATAAAAATACTGAAAGTGAGAAAAAGCATAGTAGAAAGCAGAGGCTGACTGCTAAACACATTCCTGTTAAAAATCTGCATTTTATTACACCCCAAGTATTAATTCAATTGGTTAAAATAATGTTTAGTAAATAAATAATTTTTAAATCTAATCATTTTGAAATGAAAAGAGACATACTATGCATTAGTAATATAAGTTAATACTGCTTAGTGAAGTCGCTCAGTCGTGTCCAACTCTTTGCGACCACATGGACTGTAGCCTACCAGGCTCCTCTGTCCATGGGATTTTCCAGGCAATAGTAGTGAAGTGGACTGCCGTTTCCTTCAGTAATCCCCAAATGAGATCACTAACATGCTGGTGGAAAAATGTAATGACTGGCAATGAAATAATATTTTTTAGGAAAAAAAAAAAACCTATTTCATTAACAGTAAAATACATAGCTCAAGAATCTATATTTCTAGGTATATTTGAACAAAGTTTGTATTTATGAAAAAAGGAAAAAAGAGCAAAAATTGAAACTGCCAATATTTTATGATGTTTAAGTTATTCTTCTTTAACCTATACCACTCAGTCATGTCCGACTCTTTGCGATCCCATGAACTATACAGTTCATGGAATTCTCCAGGTCAGAATACTGGAGTGAGTAGCCTTTCCTTTCTCCAGGGGATCTTTTCAACCCAGGGATCAAACCCAGGTCTCCCTCATTGTAGGCGGATTCTTTACCAGCTGAGCCACAAGGGAAGTCCTTAACCTACACACCTTAAGCAGATATAACATTATAGAAAGTTTTAAATTGGTTTAGAATCTGAGAAAGTGTTTATATTTACCATAAAGATCTCAATAAATTAACATAGTAGCCATAGATATAATTGTGTTTTAAAGTGGTGGTGGTTTAGTTGCTAAATTGTGTGACTCTTGCGACCCCATCAACTGTAGCCTGTCAGGCTCCTCTGTCCATGGGATTCTCCTGGCAAGAATAGTGGAATGGGTTGCCACTTCCTTCTCCAGGGGATCTTTCCCACCCAGGCATTGAACCGCAATCTCCTGCATAACAGGTAGAATCCTTACCAACTGAGCTAAGCATACTATGTACAACTCAAATGTGCTTTATAAACACATATTCATAAAATATTAAATTGACTTGGTAACAACTACTTGGATAATATTTTCTAGAATTGAGGATTTAGACTTCTGTACCTGGCAGTGATATACTCATTTGGGGAATTCAGAATATTTATAAATGTTGCTTCATATAAGATTTTATTACTATACCAAGGACTAAAACAACTGTTTTAAATGCAGTATAATCATGCTTCATCCCTCCAAATGACACATATATATAAAATAAACTACGGGGACTGCTTTGAGCAAAAAGTGGATTATATAATAGTCAGGATTTATAATATATATGTCTAAATATGTTAGTGTGTGTGTAAAACAGTATATGTACACACACTCCTGAGACAGATAAATAGAAAGGCTCAACCAAGTGCTTTAATTAACTCTGAATTGCCAGCCTGTAAGTTCTACAGCTTCAGTACAAATCTCAGTCTATTCAACTTCACAATGTATTCAGCACAGCTTCCTAAACAACTTCAATTCTACTGCTCTTATTTCCAGTAGAAAATATTTCAGCCATGGTCCAAATGTTTATTATTTACAGGAAGTCAAATGCTCCTGTGGCTAGGTAAACGGCTCAAAACTGTAGCTACTAAAACTTTCAAAAGCAAACAGGTTTATTTGCAGTTCTTAAGCTAATAAAGTAGGTATTGTCAGAATCATTATAATTTGTAAAGCAAAAACTTAAATATAAAGAAATGCCTGCAATTTACCATGAGTCTCTACAGGCTTTCTAGATGGATATAATCAGCTAAATCCATGCTTAGATGGAATGTCTCTAAAAATATCTTAATAGATCTGTGAGCAGCAATGTGATTCAGTAATTAATATTTTCCAAGTCATGGTGTTAAATTTGATTTGAGAAAATTTTGTCCTATCAATGTCCAGATGAGCCATAATACACAAATCTTTGTCATTCAAAGCTTAGACCAATATTAAAATACACTGAAATAGCTACTCTCTCTTACCATGAACAAATAAAAATTCATTTTAAGTAAGTGGTAAAGAAAGGTCATTTTATTAACTTTGCTTCTTTTTATTATAAAAAGATGGACAGCTTGAAGTTTTGCATTAGCAGTCTTTGCAAAGCCAATTTTTTTTTTTGCTAGTACATTTCACTGGACTTAAAAATGGTAATATTAGCTTTCTTGCATGAGGAAGTAAATAATTTCATGAACATTTTTATGCAAGTTTCAAATAGCTAAAACATGCACGCTTGGATGATTATTAAGTGTATTTCTCTTTTCAACTTTACACTTATCTTCTGTGTATAGCTGATATCCCTAGTGTCCAATCAGAGACAGGTTTTCATCCTGTTGTCCAGGGAATGATGGGCACAATTCCTTTGACACTGATGAGAGGTGAATACATAAATCCAGCCCACTTCAGTGAAAATTGACCCATAATTTTTTTTTACCCTGAAGAAAAATACAGGTAATAAAGTTTAAAGATGGAAAAAAAATACAGTTAAAACTCTTGAGGTGCACCATTATTTAACAATAGTCAGCAAACATCATATTTTGCCTTGAGGACTGTGAGCTCCAGATTTGGTTTCAGGTGCTCATGAATTCTAATAATCATGGTTTTCTATATGATAGAAATAAATCTAAAAATATGACTGATAGGTTTTTCACATTTCAGTGAACTCAAAAGTTTAAACTAAAAAGAAAAGGCATAATTTTTAAACATTTTCTTCTACCTCTACTCTCCCTTAAGATGTTTCTTATGAAATGAGTGTATGTATTTTCTATAAATATTTAGTGGTGGAAAATATATGTGATTTTACACATAAAGACTAGCCACCAAATTAAAAATGTGTGGATCTTTTTGTATTTTCAAAATTATATTAGCATTCCTAAGGTTTCGGGGAGAAATGACATGGTATAGTAAGTCAGATCAATTGCCCCTAAATCAAACATCCTACCTCTAACAGTAGCAAAAAGAAATGCTGTGAACAGTCAAGGCTATCCAACAGAGTATTTTCACTTACTTTAACAAGTCATTAAGGATTTACTATTAGTTAATTTATCTATATAACTTAGTTTGTTTATATCATTGGCCTATAGCATTTCCAGAATAATGAGTTTTATTATAATTATCACAGTACGGTATTCCTTTTCCTTCTCTGTCTTTGAAAGGTGTTCTAAGTTCTTCTGTTAACAGGCCCAGCAAGAAAATCTGCTTTATTTACATAGTTCAAAACTTTGTTAGATCCTTTTGCACTCTATATTTTATTTTTGACTTGCATCTTATTTTAATCTATCTTCTTTCAATGGTAACCTTAATTATTCCTGTCCCACACAAAGATCTCAGTGATAAGCAGAATTCTATTAGCTACTCTTTTCATGTTAGCACAGTGCATTAATATTTTCAGAAAATATACCAAAACCATGCCATGAGTTATAAATTATGACTCAAAATATGAGTTAAGTTCAAACTTCTTGTAAATGCATATAACAGAATTTTAAATCAGTAAATATTTGTTGAGTGCCTCCTATGTGCATATTACTGTGCTAGGTAAAAGGTGGAAAAACAAATAAATTACAATCTGCCATAAAGTGGCTTATATTCCTAGAATAAAGACATTTACATAAAATAGTCACCTTCTAAGGAAGTATGGTGTAGATAACTTTACATAGAAGTAGATATAAGAAAAATATTACTAACAATATTTTAACTGAGAGAAAGGAATTTCCTCTGATATGAAAAGAGAAGAAATCTCTGTTCTGGACCACATCAGGGATTTTATTATTTTATTTAATGCTGTAAACTGAAGAGAGAAATAGATAAGAGGTACAATTCTGGGAATAATCTCATTCTTAATAGGAAGTAAAGATGAGATTCCAGGAAGGAGGCTTTGGGTTTGCCACCAAAACCTTAAGGTGAATGAACAAAAGCATTTTAGTCCCTACTTTGAGATGAAGGCTGTATGATGGTGTAATTGTAGAAAGAAGGCAATGTGCTGAAATGGGGGTGAATTGGAGGAAATACATAGCAATATTTTATACATTAGATCTATCTCTGAAAAAGACTTTGCTCTCAATAACTGGCTGATTCACAGCAGCCAGGATCAAATGTTAATTCTGCTGAGTTTAATTTTAATCTTATACAAAATGCAGAAATGGCTCTCTTCTGAAGGAAAAGGTGCTGGTGAGATATAATGTTCAGTTTCTGTAAGCATCCTTTCCCTGCTTTGAAGTTAAATCTCCAATATACAGACTCCATTCTCCTTTCAATTCTAGGACTTAACTAACATAGGAGATAAGACTGAAGTCTATAAGACAATAAGACAGTCTTTCAGACCAATACTTGGGAATTTCCTATTAATTTACCTTTGCTCATAGCTACACAATATTATGCTAATTTGTATTTTGCATCATTCTGAAGCCTTCACCATTCCCTTCTACCTTTGAAATGTTTCCTAGTTCTAACGTGACACGTGCCTTGGACAATTTAACATGACTCCATTTGAGCAATGCAGTCTTAAGTACCAGTTTTTTGTTTTGTTTTGTTTTGTTTTTTAAAGTCGTTGAGCACTGTCTAGGCTTTAATACCTAATGACAGACTTCATTAATACCGATTTTTTTCTCAACATGACTCAATTTTCATTTTGCTAAACTTTTTCATATCAGTAGGTCATTTGTTGCTAGTCATGTAGACAGTGAATAGAGCTCACTAGATATGAAGCTACTTACCAGACTGACCCTCCTCTGCTAGTTCCTAGCACTATAACCATCCTGCTCCAGTGGCCAAGTCCAAATTCTTTCTTAGCCTATACAATTTTGCTTTAATTAATATGCCATTTAAATGCACGTTAAAGTTCAAATCTGAATGGTATTTTTGAACATGAAATATTATAAGATTGAGCTCATTGGAAAGCATCTTGAAGAAACTGGGTACATGAATCAGGCATATGTTCAATAAGTGATAATGCTTAATTCACATAAGGAAAGCATGGGGGCAAACAGGAGACTGAATAGAAAGGTGAGGAGACTGAGCCATTTGAAATATATTGTGTATAATAGAATAGGAAGCAAGAAGCAATGAAAACATCAGTTCAGTCGCTCAGTCGTGTCTGACTTTTTCCGACCACGTGGACTGCAGCACGCCAGGCTTCCCTGTCCATCACCAACTCCCGGAGCCAACTCAAACTCATGTCCAATGAGTCGGTGATGCCATCTAACCATCTCATCCTCTGTTGTCCCCTTCTCCTCCTGCTTCCAATCTTTCCCAGGATCAGGGTCTTTTCCAGTGATTTGGTTCTTCATATCAGATGGCCAAAGTACTGGAGTTTCAGCTTCAGCATCAGTCCTTCCAATGAATATTGAGAACTGATTTCCTTTAGGATTGACTGGTTTGATCTCCTTGCCATCCAAGGGACTTCCAGAAGTCTTCTCCAATACCACAGTTCAAAAGCATCAGTTCTTCAGTGCTCAGCTTTCTTTATAGTCCAACTCTCACATCCATACATGACTACTGGAAAAACAATAACTTTGAGTAGATGGACCTTTGTTGGCAAAGTAATGTCTCTGCTTTTTAATATACTGTATAGTTTGGTCATAACTTTTCTTCCAAGGAGTAAGCATAAATGGATAAAAAATTATAAAACTCCCATAAAGTACTGGAATCAATGGCCTGTATTGTGCTCTTCACATGAAGAGCTGATTCATTAGAAAAGAGTCTGATGCTAGGAAAGATTGAAGGCAGGAGATGAAGGGGACCACAGAGGATAAGATGGTTGAATGGCATCACTGACTCAATGGATATGAGTCTGAGCAAGTTCTGGGAGATGGTGAATAACAGGGAAGCCTGGGGTGCTGCAGTCCATGGGTTCGCAAAGAGTCAGACACGACTGAGCAACTCAACAACAAGGCTCTTTCATCCAGTTTCTGGAAAACTTTCTACATTCTCTTGCCCTCTGTGACATTTTAACACGTAGACAAGTTTAGGCTTATAAGATTTCACTCTTTACTCTCTCCTTTACAACATAAATAATTAAATAATCATTCTAAGATTTCATTGCCCATTATCCTATACAAAGTTGAACAGTAAAGGTAACATTAATTCTAAGTAATTCAATAGATATATAGCTGCACATATGGTATTAAAAGGTATGAGAGACATTTTTTTTGCCAAATAATAATTTTAAGCACTCAAGTGAAGACTAAAATGTCCATTAACAGCCCTAACCAACTTCAGTTTGCATAGTTCCTCTCATAGTTCCCTTCCCATTCACACATTTGTGAAGCTATTTTTCACTTCCACAATTTTGTTCACATTTTTTTCAGTCTAATCTTTGATCTTCAAAAAAGTAAGATAGTTCCAGAAAAAACATCTATTTCTGCTTTAGTGACTATGCCAAAGCCTTTGACTGTGTGGATCACAATCAACTGTGGAGAATTCTGAAAGAGATGGGAATACCAGACCACCTGAGCTGCCTCTTGAGAAATCTGTATGCAGGTCAGGAAGCAACAGTTAGAACAGGACATGGAACAACAGATTGCTTCAAAATTGGGAAAGAAATATGTCAAGGCTGTATATTGTCACCCTGCTTATTTAACTTACACACAGAGAACATCATGAGAAATGCTGGGCTGGAGGAAGCACAAGCTGGAATCAAGATTGTCGGGAGAAATATCAATAACCTCAGATATGCAGATGACATCACCCTTATGGCAGAAAGTGAAGAAGAACTAAAGAACCTCTTGATGAAAGTGAAAGAGGAGAGTGAAAAAGGTGGCTTACAGTTCAACATTCAGAAAACTAAGATCTCAGCATCCAGTCCCATCACTTCATGGCAAACAGATGAAGAAATAGTGGAAACAATGGCTAACTTTATTCTTTGGGGCTCCAAAATCACTGCAGATGGTGACTGCAGCCATGAAATTAAAAGACGCTTACTCCGTGGAAGGAAAATTATGACCAACCTAGACAGCATATTGAAAAGCAGAGACACTACTTTGTCAACAAAGGTCCATCTAGTCAAGGCTATGGTTTTTCCAGTGTCAAGTATGGATGTGAGAGTTGGACTATAAAGAAAGCTGTGCACCAAAGAATTGATGCTTTTAACTGTGGCATTGGAGAAGACTCTTGAGAGTCCCTTGGAGTGCTAGAAAATCCAACCAGTCCATCCTAAATGAGATCAGTTCTGGGTGTTCATTGGAAGGACTAATGTTGAAGCTGAAACTCCAATACTTTGGCCACCTGATGCAAAGAACTGACTCATTGGAAAAGACCCTGATGCTGGGAGGGATTGGGGGAAGGAGGAGAAGGGGACACAGAGGATGAGATGGTTCAATGGCATCACCAAGTCAAAGGACATGGGTTTGGGTGGACTCCAGGTGTTGGTGATGGACAGGGAGGCCTGGTGTGCTGCAGTTCATGGGGTTGCAAAGAGTCAGACATGACTGAGTGACTGAACTAAACTGAACCTTTGATTTATTCATTTTTGATGTTCATTTTTTAATATTTCTATCACGTTGTGTTTATTTATATAGATGTATTGGTCATTTTCTATAACCCCATATAAATGACAATCTCCTAAAGAACAAAAAATTCCACCCCTCTGATGTTCCCACAGTATGCTGAGGTGAAAATAAGCACTAAAGTTAGAGCATAGCACTTGAAACTTATGCTTTATGGTGACCTAAAGATGAGGAAACAGTGGAAACAGTGCCAGACTTTATTTTGGGGGGCTCCAAAATCACTGCAGATGGTGACTACAGCCATGAAATTAAAAGACACTTACTTCTTGGAAGAAAAGTTAAGACCAACCTAGATAGTATATTCAAAAGCAGAGACATTACTTTGCCGACTAAGGTCCGTCTAGTCAAGGCTATGGTTTTTCCTGTGGTCATGTATGGATGTGAGAGTTGGACTGTGAAGAAGGCAGAGTGCCGAAGAATTGATGCTTTTGAACTGTGGTGTTGGAGAAGACTCTTGAGAGTCCCTTGGACTGCAAGGAGAGCCAACCAGTCCATTCTGAAGGAGATCAGCCCTGGGATTTCTTTGGAAGAAATGATGCTAAAGCTGAAACTCCAGTACTTTGGCCACCTCATGCGAAGAGTTGACTCATTGGAAAAGACTCTGATGCTGGGAGGGGTTGGGGGCAAGAGGAGAAGGGGACGACCCAGGATGAGATGGCTGGATGGCATCACTGACTGGATGGAAGTGAGTCTGAGTGAACTCCAGGAGTTGGTGATGGACAGGGAGGCCTGGCATGCTGAGATTCATGGGGTCGCAAAGAGTCAGACATGACTGAGCGACTAAACTGAACTGAACTGAAATAGGACAGGAATCTAGAAAAGAGTAGAGACAAGTGTATATATAACCGATTCACTTTGCTGTACAGCAGAGACTACCACAACATTGTTAGGCAATTAAAATCCAATGCATGATTACTTCCTCAGTCATGTCTGACTCTTTGCAACTCCATGGACTGTAGCTTGCCAGGCTCCTTTGTCACAAAGGATTTCTCTAGGCAGAAATACTGGACTGGGTTACCATTTCCCTCTCCAGGTAAAATCCAATGAAAATTGATAAAAATAAAACCAGGTTTTAACATTCATATTAAAAAAATATATATATATATAAGTATGCTAATATATATCAGTTATATTTAAAGTATGCAGGCAAAGTTGATTTTGTATTATGAAGGCCACAAAATTTGTAATATACACTGTGGCCTCTCAGTGGGATAAACAAAAATTCTATGGATATAAGAAGTCTCTGTCTCTAAGGTCTTTGAATATTCTTTCCACTTGTCAATTCATAGAAACTTTCTCCCCACATCAAATTTTCTATCTATCCATGAATCTTAAGATTGCAAAACTTTTTAAAAACTTGGAAGTAAGTAATATATCATTGGAACACATGAGAGGAGTTTCCATATTGATTCATCTTTGAATTTGATTATGGTGATATCAAACACAAATCTGAGGATATAAATTTAAATCTTAAGCATAACAAAATAGTTAGAGATTTGCTAGATATGCGTAAGACATTGGACTTTCTTTTTACAGTTGCATATTATTTAAATACTAAAAATTCCAGAGTAAAAACTGATTGTGGGGGATAGACATACAGATCAATGAAATAAAACTTACAGTCCATAAATAAATCTTTATATATAGTCAATCAAGGGTACCAAGATAATTAAATAGGAGGAGGGGAAGTTTTTCTCTGTTTTCCCCTCAAAAAACATGGTGTGAGACAACTGGATATTTAATGTAAAAAAATGATTTTGAACCTCTATCTCATACTATATAAAGATTATCTCAAATGAATCATATGCCTACATTTAGGAGCTAAATTTAGAAACCTCTTAGAAAAACCATAAAAATAAATCCTTGAGACTCTGGTTTAGAAGATGGTTTCTTAGATGTCACCAGAAAAATATGTGACAAAATTAACCATGTAAATTGGATTTCATCAACGTTAAAAACTATGTGCGTCAAAGGATACCATTAAGGAAGTGAAAAGACAACATACATTATGGCAAACTATTTTCAAATAATATGTACGATAACAGACTTGTATCCAAAAATATACAGGGGATTTTTATAATTCAACAATGAAAAGACAAGTTATAATAAAATGATCACAGGATTTTCTAATAGATAGCTCTCCAATGAAGATATACAAATGGTCAGTAAATATATGAAAAGATTCTCAGCATTATTAGCCACTCAGTTCAGTTCAGATCAGTTCAGTTCAGTTGCTCAGTCGTGTCCAACTCTTTGCAACCCATGAATCGCAGCCCGCCAGGCTTCCCTGTCCATCACCAACTCCCGGAAACACTCAGATTCATGTCCATCGAGTCAGCGATGCCATCCAGCCATCTCATCCTCTGTCGTCCCCTTCTCCTCCTGCCCCTAATCCCTCCCAGCATCAGAGTCTTTTCCAATGAGTCAACTCTTTGCATGAAGTGGCCAAAGTACTGGAGTTTCAGCTTTAGCATCATTTCTTCCAAAGAAATTCCAGGATTGATCTCCTTCAGAATGGACTGGTTGGATCTCCTTGCAGTCCAAGGGATTCTCAAGAGTCTTCTCCAACACCATACTTCAAAAGCATTGATTCTTCGGCGCTCAGGCTTCTTCACAGTCCAACTCTCACATCCATACATGACCACAGGAAAAACCATAGCCTTGACTAGACGGACCTTATTTGGCAAAGTAATGTCTCTGCTAGCAAAATGCAAATAAAAGTCACAGTGTACTACTTCGTACTCACTATATCTATAATTAAAAATACAGAAAACAATAAGTGATGGTGAGTATTTGAAGAAATTAGAAGTCTTGTATATTGATGATATCAATGTAAAATGGTGCAGTTGCTGTGGACAATAGTTGGCAGTTCCTCAGAAAGTTAAACATAATTACTGCATCATCTTATAATTCCACTAATAGATATATACACAATAAAATGGAAAAGCATGTCTACACAAATATTTGTATATGCCTATTCAGAGCAGAATTAGTAATAGCAGTCATAAACAGGAAGCAATACAAATAATGAATGACTTTAAAATGTGGCAAATTCTTATAGTGAAATATTATTAAATTATAAAAATAAAGGACTAATATATGTTACAACATGGATACATCTTTAAAATATTATATTAACTGACAGAGGCCACTCAAAAATCACATATTTTATATCCAATTTATATTAAATTGTCAGAAGAGGCACACTCAAGGAGCTAGAAAATAAATTAATGGTTGCTAAGGCTCAAAATCACTGCAGATGTTGACTGCAGCCATGAAATTAAAAGACACTTACTTCTTGGAAGAAAAGTGATGAACAACCTAGATAGTATATTCAAAAGAAGAGATATTACTTTGCTGACTAAGGTTCGTTTAGTCAAGGCTATGGTTTTTCCTGTGGTCATGTATGGATGTGAGAGTTGGACTGTGAAGAAGCCTGAGTACCAAAGAATTGATGCTTTTGAAGTGTGGTGTTGGAGAAGACTCTTGAGGGTCCCTTGGACTGCAAGGAGATCCAACCAGTCCATTCTGAAGGAGATCAATCCTGGGATTTCTTTGGAAGGAATGATGCTAAAGCTGAAGCTCCAGTACCTTGGACACCTTATGCGAAGAGTTGACTCATTGGAAAAGACTCTGATGCTTGGAGGGATTGGGGGCAGGAGGAGAAGGGGACGACAGAGGATGAGATGGTTGGATGGCATCATTGACTAGATGGACGTGAGTCTGAGTGAACTGCGGGAGATGGTGATGGACAGAGAGGCCTGGCGTGCTTCAATTCATGGGGTCACAAAGAGTCAGACACGACTGAGAGACTGAACTGAACAGAACTGAAGGCTCAGATATGCACATGAAACCACCATTATGGCAGAAAGTGAAGAGGAACTAAAAAGCCTCTTGATGAAAGTGAAAGTGGAGAGTGAAAAAGTTGGCTTAAAGCTCAACATTCAGAAAATGAAGATCACGGCATCTGGTCCCATCACTTCATGGCAAATAGATGGGGAAGCAGTGGAAACAGTGTCAGACTTTATTTTGGGGGACTCCAAAATCACTGCAGATGGTGACTGCAGCCATGAAATTAAAAGACACTTACTCCTTGCAAGGAAAGTTATGACCAACCTAGATGGCATATTCAAAAGCAGAGACATTACTTTGCCAACAAAAGTCCATCTAGTCCAGGCTATGGTTTTTCCAGTAGTCATGTATGGACGTGAGAGTTGGACTGTGAAGAAAGCTGAGTGCCGAAGAACTGATGCTTTTGAACTGTGGTGCTGGAGAAGACTCTTGAGAGTCCCTTGGACTGCAAGAAGATCCAACCAGTCCATCCTAAAGACCAGTCCTGGGTGTTCATTGGAAGGACTGATGCTGATGGTGAAACTCCAATACTTTGGTGACCTCATGCAAGTTGACTCATTGGAAAAGACCCTGATGCTGGGAGGGATTGGGGGCAGGAGGAGAAGGGGACAACAGAGGATGAGATGGTTGGATGGCATCACCAACTCAATGTACATGAGTTTGAGTAAACTCCGGGAGTTGATGATGGACGGGGATGCTGGCATGCTGCAATTCATGGGGTTGCAAAGAGTCGGACACAACTGAGCGACTGAACTGAAATGAACTGAAGGCCTGTTGGGAGTACTGCTAATAGGTGTGGGATATTTTTGGTTTTGACGAAATGTTCTGGAATTGGATAGTGGGTTTGGGAATGTCTGTGAAAAGACTAAAATCCACTGAGTTATATACCTAACAAGGATGAATTTTGTGTTATGTAAGTCATATCTCAGTAGAAATGTTATAAAAAAAACTGTAGAGAATAGATCCAGTAGTGCTTGTCAGAATTCTAACGAAATGCTTAAATTATAAAGTATCAACATTTTTAACAGAATACTAAGAGACATGATTTTCCAGGTGTTTAGGATTCAAGTTTTCAAAAAACTATAGAAGTGTTCTTCATTATAGTTAAGGAATGTAAATAAAAAGTCAAATAAACATGCAGAATCATTTTTTTTTAGTATTCCCTGAAACTGAAATGCAAACTACCTGTGCAAAACAACACATTTATCAAAAACTAACCATGAACCGTTACCTTAGAGATGTTCAAGCTGAATTTAGAAAAGGCAGAAGCAGAGATCAAATTGTCAACATCCACTGGGTCATTGAAAAAGTAAGAGGGTTCCAGAAAAATATTTACTTTTGCTTTATTGACTAAGCCAAAGCCTCTGACTGTGTGGATCACAACAAACTATGGAAAATTCTCCAAGAGATGGGAATACCAGACCACCTGACCTGCCTCCTGAGAAATCTCTTGCTGGTAAAGAAGCAACAGTTGGAACTGGACATGGAACAACAGACTGTGGGAAAGGAATGCATCAAGGCTGCATATAGTCACCCTGTTTATTTAACTTATATGCAGAGTACCTCATGCGAAATGCTGGGCTGGATGAAGCACAAGCTGGAATCAAACTGCTGGGAGAAATATCAACAACCTAAGATATGCAGATGACACAAGCCTTATGGCAGAAAGCAAAGAAAAACTAAAGATTCTCTTAGAGAAAGTGAAAGAGGAGAGAGAAAAAATTGCCTTAAAACTCAACATTCAAATAATGAGAATCACGGCATCCAGTCCCATCAGTTCAGTCCAGTTCAGTCACTCAGTTGTGTCCGACTATTTGCAACGCCATGGACTGCAGAACGCCAGGCTTCCCTGTCCATCACCAACTCCTGGAGCTTGCGCAAACTCATGTTCATTGAGTCAGTGATGCCATCTAACCATCTCATCCTGTGTCATCCCCTTTGCCTCCCTTTTCCAATCTTTCCCAGGATCAGGGTCTTTTCCAATGAGTCAGTTCTTTGCTTCAAGTGGCCAAAGTATTGGAGTTTTGGCTTCAGCATCAGTCCTTCCAATGAATATTCAAGAATGATTTCCTTTAGAATGGACTGATTGGATCTCCTTGCAGTCCAAGGGACTCTCAAGGGTTTTCTCCAATACCACAGTTCAAAAGCATCAACTCTTCGGTGCTCAGCTTTCTTTAGAGTCCAACTCTCACATCCTTACATGCCTAATGGAAAAACCATAGCTTTGACTAGATGGACCTTTGTTGACAAAGTAACATCTCTGCTTGTTCATATGCTCTCTAGATTGGTCATAGCTTTTCTTCCAAGAAGCAAAATTTTTTAATTAGATGGGTGCAGTCACCATCTGCCGTGATTTTGGAGCCCCCCCTCCCCAACCCGCCTAAAAAAAATCTGCTGCTGTTTCCACAGTTTCCTCATTTATTTGCCATGAAATGATGGGACCGGATGGCATGATCTTAGATTTCTGAATGTTGAACTTTAAGCCACTTTCTTCACATTTTTATTTCACTTTCATCAAGAGGATCTTTAGTTCTTTGATTTTTTCCATAACGGCAGTGTCATCTGCATATCTGCAGTTATTGATATTTCTCCCAGAAATATTGATTCCAGCTTGTGCTTCATTCAGACTGATATTTCGCATTATGTACTCTGCATGTAAGTTAAATAAGCAGGGTGACAAAATACAGCCTTGATGTACTCCTTGCCCAATTTGGAACCAGTCTGTTGTTCCATGTAAAGTTCTAACTGTTGGTTCTTGACCTACATACAGATTTACCAGGAGGTAGGTCATGTGGTCTGGTATTCCCATCTCTTTCAGAATTTTCCACAGTTTGTTATGATCCACACTGTCAAAGGCTTTGGCATAGTCAATAAAGCATAAGTAGATGTTTTTCTGGAATACTCCTGCTTTTTTGATGATGCAGTGGATGTTAGCAATTTGATCTCTGGTTCCTCTGCCTTTTCTAAATCTAGCTTGAACATCTGAAAGTTCATGGTTCATGTATTGCTGAAGCCTGGCTTGGAGAATTTTGAGCATTACTTTACTAGCGTGTGAGATGAGTGCAGTTGTGTACTAGTTTGAACATTCTTTAGCATTGCCTTTCTTTGGGACTGGAATGAAAACTGACCTTTTCCAGTCCTGTGGCCACTGCTCAGTTTTCCAAATTTGCTGGCATATCGAGTGCAGCACTTTCACAGCATCATCTTTTAGGATTTGAAATAGCTCAACTGGAATTCCATCACCTCCACCAGCATTGTTCATAGTGATACTTCCTAAAGCCCACTTGACTTTGCATTTCAGGATGTCTGGCTCTAGGTGAGTGATTACACCATCGTGATTATCTGGGTCATAGGGATCTTTTCTGTATAGTTCTTCTGTGTATTCTTGCCACCTCTTCTGAATATCTTCTGCTTCTGTTAGGTCCTTACCATTTGCGTCCTCTATTGTGGCCTTCTTTGCATAAAGTGCTCCCTTGGTATCCCTAATTTTCTTGATGTGATCTCTAGTCTTTCCAATTCAATTGTTTTCCTCTACTTCTTTGCATTGATTACTGAGGAAGGCTTTCTTATCTCTCGTTGCTACTCTTTGGAACTCTGCATTCAAATGGGTATATCCTTCCTTTTCTCCTTTCACTTTCACTTCTCTTTACAGCATTTGTAAGGCCTCCTCAGACAACCATTTTGCCTTTATGCATTCTTTTTCTCGGGGATGGTCTTGATCCCTGCCTCCTGCACAATGTCACAAACCTCTATCCATAGTTCTTCAGGCATTCTGTCCTTCAGATCTAATCCACTGAATCTATTTCTCACTTTCACTGTATTATCGTAAGGGATTTGATTTAGGTCATACCTGAATGGTCTAATGGTTTCCCCTACTTCTTCAATTAAGTCTGAATTTGGCAATAAGGAGTTCATGATCTGAGCCACAGTCAGCTCCCAGTCTTGTTTGTGCTGACAGTATTAAGCTTCTCCATCTTTGGCTGCAAGGAATAGAATCAATCTGATTTCAGTGTTGACCATCTGGTGATGTCCATGTGTGGAGTCTTCTCTTATGCTGTTGGAAGAGGGTGTTTGCTATGACCAGTGTGTTATCTTGACAAAACCTATTAGCCTTAGGCCTGCTTCATTCTTTACTTCAAGGCAAAATTTGCCTGTTACTCCGGGTGTTTCTTGACTTCCTACTTTTGCATTCCAGTCCCTTATAATAAAAAGGACATCCTTTTTGGGGTGTTAGTTCTAGAAGGTCCTGTAGGTCTTTATAGAACCATTCAACTTCAGCTTCTTTAGCATTACTGAAGGGGCAAAGACTTGGATTACTGTGATATCGAATGGTTTGCCTTGGAAATGAACAGAGTTCATTCTGTCGTTTTTGAGATTGCATCCAGTTACTGCATTTCGGACTCTTTTGTTGACCATGATGGCTACTCCATTTCTTCTAAGTGATTCTTGCCCACAATAGTAGACATAATCGTCATCTGAGTTAAATTCACCCATTCAAGTCCATGTTAGTTCACTGTTTCCTAAAATGTCCATGTTCTCTCTTGCCATCTCTTGTTTGATCACCTCCAATTTGCCTTGATTTATGGACCTTACATTCCAGGTTTCTATGCAATATTGCTCTTTAGAGCATCAGAGTTTACTTCCATCACCAGTCACATCCACAAGTGGGTATTTTGTTTTGGCTCTGTCTCTTCATTCTTTCTGGAGTTATTTATCCATTGATCTCCAGTTGTAAATTGGGCACCTACCAACCTGGGGAATTCATTTTTCAGTGTCCTATCTTTTTGTGTTTTCATACTATTCAAGGGGTTCTCAAGGCAAGAATATTGAAGTGGTTTGCCATTCCCTTCTCCAGGGGACCATGTTTTGTCTCTTCACTTCATGGCAAATAGAAGGGGAAACAATGGAAACAGCGACAGACTTTATTTTGGGGGGCTCCAAAATCATTGCAGATGGTGACTGCAGTCATGAAATTAAAAGACACTTATTCCTTGGAAGAAAAATTTGATCAAACTACACAGCATATTAAAAAGCAGAGACAATACTTTACCAACAAATGTCCATCTAGTCAAACCTATGGTTTTTCCAGTAGTCATGTATGGATGTGAAAGTATAAAGAAAGCCGAGCACTAAAGAATTGATGCTTTTGAACTGTGGCATTGAAGAAGACTCTTTAGAGTCCCTTGAAATGCAAGGAAATTAAACCAGTCAATCTTAAATGAGATCAGTCCTGAATATTTATTCAAAGGACTGATGCTGAAGATGACACTTGATAATTTGCCCACCTAATGCAAAGAACTGACTCATTGCAAAAGACCCTGATCCTGGGAAAGATTGAAGGTGGGAGGAGAAGGGGACAACACAGGATGTGATGGTTGGATGGCATCACTGACTCAATGGACATGAGCTTGAGTAGGCTCCAGGAGTTGGTGATGGACAGGGAAGCCTAGCGTGTAGTAGTCCATGGGTTGCAAATTTGGACATGACTGAACAACTGAACTGAAGCATATACACTTTAAGAATTTTCATTTGAACTCATTAATAGAATTTTAATATGTTTTATTACTCTGAATCTCCAACACAAATTATCAGTGGCATTTAAAAAGTTATAATGAATCAAGTTTCAAGCTATACTACTTAAAACTGAGAGAGAAACCTATAAAACCATTTATTTTAAGGCTGAGATAAAACATTATTAGAATTCAACTGTAAAATAAAAGAATAATGACAATTATTGGGTACATATTCCACCAAACACATAATAGTTACTCCATAGCAAACAATAATGTGTAAGATACAGACTATTGTGGCAGTGACTCCAAAAAGAAACACTGAGTAATACAGTTAACCCTTTAAATTATAAAATCAATGTAAAGTAAATTAGATTTGAGATTTAAAACACACTCTAAGAAAATAAGATAATAGCTATTGGGACAAAAAAAAAAAAAAAAAACCTGTTCCAGTTATTTAATAACAGAAAGGGAATATGTAGAGTCAAGACACACTCGCAGTTGATAGAACAGAAATTTGGGCCAATTCTGAAGTTTAAAAAATCTAGATAAAAGAATTTTTTAAAATTATTTTGAAAAGCAGGAGAGATTTATCAAGAAAGTCAGGATTTATCAGGTCAAAATTTAAGAGAAGGGAAAACCCCAGCACGGTAGGCCCAGCACTAAAAGCAGCTTTTGTTCTGAGATTATCTGGAGAAACAACTTTTAAACTAAAGTACAGATTTGGTGGCTCAGGAGGTTGAGAGTCAAATATCAAAGCCCATGTCCACCCAAGGAGAGGATGTTGTCCACATTTAACTGGGAATTCAAAAGACTACATGCTAAAATGTAAGTGAACAGTAGTAAACAAAAATGAAACTTGAATAATTCATAAAATCTCAAGTTTTGAAATTTCAGCTAGACCAGTATTGATGGAACTTGGTGAGAGCAAATGGAAATACTATCTGGAGGAAAATATCTTCCTTCTAGAGTCCAAAATTCCATAAAATAAAATTTCAAATACAGTGACCAGTACAAAAGACCTGAGTTATTTAAACTGATGTAGGCTATAGAGTTACTTTGCTTACTAGGTTTTTAAAAAGAAAAATCAAGCTTGTCACAGCTACAGGAAAAAAAGAAAACGGAAAAAATAAAATGGAAAGTTTGGAAAAGAAACAAAAAAGCTGAGTAAATTTGTATCAATTAGGAATGAAAATGCAAAGTCTACTGGAAAGATGGGCACAATAAATACAGAAATGGTAAAAACCTATTAGAAACAGAATATATTAAGAAGAGGTGGCAAGAATACACAGAAGTACTGTACATAAAAGATTTAAATGACCCGGATAACCATGATTGTGTGATCATTCACCCAAAGCCATACGTGCAGGAGTGTGAGGTTAAGTGGGCCACTGGAAGCCTTATTACCAACAAAACTAGTGGACAGGATGGAATTCCAGCTGAACTAGTTCAAATCCTAAAAGATGATCCTGTTAAAGTGATGCACTCACAGTATGCCAGCAAATTTGGAAAACGCAGAATACCCACAGAACTAAAAAAGGTCAGTTTCATTCCAACCCCAAAGAAGGGCAATGCCAAAGAATGGTCAAACTATAGAACAATTGCACTCATTTCACGTGCTACAAGATAATGTTCAAAATCCTTCAAGCTAGGATTCAACAGTACGTGAACCAAAAACTTCCAGATATACAAAATCGGTTAGAAAAGGCAGAGGAACCAGATCAAATTGCTAATATCCATTGGATCATAGAAAATGCAAGGGAAATTAAAAAATAAAAATAAAACAAAACCATATACTTCTGCTTCATTAACTATGCTAAAGCCTTTGACTGTGTGAATCACAGCAAACTGCAAAATTCTTCAATAGATGGGAATACCAGATGATTCTACCTGCCTCATGAGAAACTTGTATGCAGGTCAAGAAGCAACAGTTAGAAGGGGACATGGACCAATGGATTGGTTCATAACTGTGAAAGGAGTACATCAAGGCTATATATTGTCACCCTGGTTATTTAACTTATATGCAGAGTACATCATGTGAAATGCCAGCTTGATGAAGCTCAAGCTGAAACCAAGACTGCCAGGAGAAATATCGATAACCTCAGATATGCAGATGAGACCACCCTAATGGCAGAAAGCAAAGAGGAACTAAAGAGCCTCTTGATGCAGGTGAAAGAGGAGTGTGAAAAATCTTGCTTAAAACTCAACATTCAAATAACAAGGATCATGGCATCCAGTCCCATCCCATGACTTCATGGCCAACAGACAGGGGGGAAAAATGGAAACAGTGACAGAATTTATTTTATTTGGCTCCAAAATCATTGCAGATAGTGACAGCAGTCACAAAATTAAAAGTTGCTTGCTCCTTGAAAAACAAGCTATGACAAAACTAGACAGTGTATTAAAAAGTAAAGACATTACTTTGCTACACAGGTTCATATAGTAAAAGCTATGGCTTTTCTAGTAATCATGTGACAGATGTGAGAGCTGGACTAAAAAGAAGGCTGAGCACCAAAAAACTGATGCTTTCGAACTGTGGGGAAGTCTCTTGAGAGTCCCTTGGACAGCAAGGAGATCCATCCAGTCAATCCTAAAGGAAATCAACCCCGAATATTCACTGAAAGGACTGATGCTGAAGCTGAAGCTCCAATACTTTGGCCGCTTGAAGCAAAGAGCCGACTCACTGAAAAAGACCCTGATGCTGGGAAAGACTGAGAGCAGGAGGAGAAGGGGGCAACAGAGGATGAGAGGATGGCACCAGTGACTCAACGGACATGAGTCTGAGCAAACTCCAGGAGACAGTAAAGGACACAGAAGCCCGGCATGCTGCAGTCCATGGGGTCTACATGACATGACTTGGCAACTGAACAATAACAACAAATACTCCTCTATGCCCGACAACTTCCCTTGCTGTGAAGTCTGCTCTCTCTGAACTTAACATAGCTATTTCCATTTTCTTTTGATTAATGTTAACATGGTATATCCTTCCTTGACCATTTACTTTTAATCTACATATGTATTTAATAATTAAAGTAAGTTTCTTATATATAACATGTACTTGGATCATCATTTAAAGTGGCTATATATAGTTGGATTAATATTTATCCTAATTGTTACTGAATTCCTTTCTTCTTCTGTTCTCATTCTTGTATTCTATACTATTTCCGACCTCTGTAATTTTAATTGAGCATTTTTTATATAATTCCATTTTCTCTCCTTTCTTAGAATATCATTAATCCTTTATTAAAATCTTTTAAATTGTTGTCACAGTTTGCAATATAAACTTCTAACTCATCCAAGTTCACTGAAATTAACACTATACAGCTTCACAGGTACAATTAAGTGCCATTTAATAAGAAAGTAATTCTAATTTCTACTTATGCTAATTATGCTTTGTATCATTGCTGTCATTAGTTCGAGATTTACACATAAGCATCATAAGTGAATACATACGCACATAAGTTCACATAATTAAATCAGTTTAGTTCACTTGCTCAGTCATGTCCAACTCTTTGCGACATCATGGACTGCAGCACACCAGGCTTCCCTGTCCATCACCAACTCCCAGAGCTTCCTCAAACTCATGTCCCACCGAGTCAGTGATGCCATCCAACCATCTTATCCTCTGTCATCCCTTTCTCCTCCCACCTTCAATCTTCCGGGTCTTTTCCAATGAGTCAGCTCTTCACATCAGGTGATCAAGTGTTGGAGCTTCAGCATCAGTCCTTCCAATGAATATTCAGGACTGATTTCCTTTAGGAGGGACTGGTTGGAACTCCTTAGTGTCCAAGGGATTCTCAAGAGTCTTCTCCAACACCAGTTTAAAAGCATCAATTCTTTGGGGCTCAGCTTTCTTTATATTCCAACTCTCACATCCATACATGACTACTGGAAAAACCATAGCTTTGACTAGATGGACTTTAGTTGGCAAAGTAATGTCATGCAGTCCATGGAATAGCAAAGAGTTAGACATGACTGAGTGACTGAACTGAATTGAACTGAGGACAGAGTCACAGTAGGGTAATATTAGACAACATTTGTAGCTACTCAGATGCAAGGGGTGTGGCTAGCTGACAGCTCCAGCTGTCAGCTGTTCAGTGTTCACCCCTGCTTTCAAGTTGAGGTCATATTATTCTCTGGGCCAGCTTTAGGTGATTACTGATTAAGGCAGTGTTACAAGGACCTGGCCATTACTGGTCATTATTAGACTTTGAGATAGAGACAGACTTTGCTTCAGAGCTCCTGGTTGGTTGGCAGAAACTTTGACTCTCCACTTCTTCCATTTTCCTTTGAAGTGTTTTCTGTGTGCATGCTAAGTCTCTTCGGTCATGTCCCTCTCTGTGACACTATGGAGTATGGCCCGCGAGGCTCCTCTGTCCGTGGGATTCTCCAGGCAAGAATACTGGAGTGGGTTGCCATGTACTTCTCCAGGGGATCTTCCCAACCCAGGGATCAAACCCATGTCTCTTATGTCTCCTGCATTGGCAGGTGGGCTCTTTGAACACTAGTGCCATCTAGGAAGCCCTTAAAGAGTGTTACTTCCCATTAAAACTTTTGTACACTTAACTGCCACAGTACTTCCTTTCTGGAAAAACCTGTGACATCACAAACTGTGCTTGACTCCACAGACATGATGAGAAAATTTTTTAAATCCAGAAATTTCAGAATTATTTTTAAAAAGTAGCAAGTGAATGCTATATTAATACATAATTTCAGCTGTGAAACTGTGAGGGTTGCCTGAGTCACCAGAGAGCTCACTAGGAAATGAGAGAACTGAGCAGATGGTTTACCTAAGAGCATAATACCTGTGGAAAAGGCACAGGGACTAGAACTATGAAGTGCTCATGACAGACTATGTGTGCTATGTCGCTTCAGTTGTGTATGACTCTTTGCGATGCTATGGACTGTAGCCTGACAGTCTTCTTTTGGGATTCTCCAGGCAGGAATATTGGAGTGGGTTGCCATTTCCTTCTCCAGGGGATTTTCCCAACCCAGGGATCAAACCTGCATCTCATATGTCTCCTGCACTGGCAGGCATTCTTTACCACTAGGGCCACCTGGGAAGCCCGTACTGCTCAGCAAATACTTTGTATATTGAGGTTAATTAAGGAGAATGAGGTGACTTAAACCTGAGATAGATAGAAATTAGGAAAAACTTATAAGGGAGATACCTATAAATTATAAGAGATGGTAACTCTCTTGGCATGATTTAACATCTCCTTGCAAATGTCAATTCTGTTGATTCCACATGCATACCTAAGAACTGTAATATACAATATGTTGACTTTCTCATAAGGGTATAAGACAAATAGAAATACAAATGTAAGTAAAAACTCCTTTATTGTTAATATTATTCAGTGAAGTGTCCATTTTTCTCTTATTGAAAAATGTTTTTCATAATCATATTTCCACCTCAGCAGTTCATATTCATATATCTTCATGTTATCCTGACCCTCTGGCACTAGTTAGAGAACAGCTGGCACTGTAACCACAGAACTTCTTTGGTTAAAATATACAATGTGGAATTTACCTTTTGCTCTGTGTATAAAGATACTGTGTCCACATTTCCAAGGACTGAAAGGAGTATTCCTCTCTGAATTATATCATGGAAAGACTAGAAATATACCTGGTACCCTGTAGGAGATGCAAGAGACATGGGTTCAACCCCTGGGTTGGCATGATCCCCTGGAGGAGATAATGGCAATCCACTCCTGTATTTTTACCTGGAAAATCTCATGGACAGAGGAGGCTGGCAGGCTATAGTCTATGAGATCACAAAGAATCAGACATGACTAAGCAGCTGAGAACACACACTCTTCAGCTCAGTTCTCTTTAGTCCCCCTCCCTTTTTTTTTTTTTTTTTGGCAACTGACTCAGAGGTGAATACTGATTTTATGACAAGAAGAAAACTGGCTCAAGTTTATGTCCTTAATTTATTTTCATCCAGTTCATTTTCCATACTATAGGCACTTATACCACCATTTCTTAGGATAGGTTTTCTGGCATGATCATGGTTTTTGCTGTGATTCTGAAACCACAGTCTTATTGTACACTTTCAGACAGCTGTCCTTTTGCTTCTTCTCTCCTTCACTTGAAGTAAGCTAAATTTGCTACAGGCCCCTTTCCTGATAAGTTCCCGACCTATTACTGTAATTTTTCTTTCCATTATGCTACAAAATTATTAATATCCCCTTCTAAATGATATCCTATGGCTCATTTGCTCTTACCTCTGATTATGTCACAGTTTGATAATTAACTTTAAAAATTTATAAACTTAAATGACTTTGTAAACCTTAAACTCTTTGGAAATGTCTAAACAAATAAGATAATATAGTTGTATTATGAAACATGCAAATTTGACTTAGATTTATCATTAATAAAAGATAACTTCTTTACAGTGACCACTTCTATTTTATACTTTGTGACTTATCTTTATTATCTTTTTCTTTGCTCATATTCTTTTTACATTATTCTGTAGGTATGGACTTGCCATATAGAATTTTACTCCATTTAATTTGGAAGGAATAATTTCAGTGAATTTTTCTTTATCATGTTTTTTTCCAGCTTATCATTTGTGTATTACTTTTATTTATTAGTGTCATTTTCTGTTCATAAAATTTTAATTCTAAAGTGATCAAACCAGTGAGTATTTGGGGATTCTATTCTTCATACAATGCTAAAAAAAACTCTTCCCAACTCTGGGATTATAAAAAGATGAATCATTTTATTCTGACATTATTGCTTTTGTATTTTTACTTTTAAATATTTATTCCATTTAGAGATTATTTAGTTTGGGGTTGTAATAAGGATATAACTTTATATATATAATTTTTATGACATACTGGCATTTGCAGCAATGTGGATGGGCCTAGAAAATATTATACTTAGAGAAGTAAGTCATACAGAGAAATACAAATACTATATGATATCACTTATATATCGGATCTAAAAACTAAAACAAATAAAATATATGCAAAACAGAAACAAAACCATAGTTATCAGAGACAAATTCGTGGTTATCAGAGGGGAGAGGGAAGGGAGGAGAGACAAATTAGGGATATAGGATTAACAGGCACAAACTATTATATATAAAATAGATAAGCAATAAAGATATGCTATTTAGCATAGGGAATTATATCTATTACCTTTTAATAACCTATAATGAAGTATAATCTGCAAAAATACTCTGAATCACTATTCTGTATACCTGAAACTAGCTTAATATTATACATTAACTATACTTAAATTTTTTGAAAAAAATTAATTTTACAAGAAAAATCCTTTACATTTTTATATATGGCAATTAAATTATTCCTACACTATTTGTTAATTATTATTCTACCAAGTTTCATGCAAAGATGGACACAATAAAAGACAGAAATGGTATGGACCTAAGAGAAGCAGAAGATATTAAGAAGAGGTGGCAAGAATACACAGAAGAACTACACAGGAAAGATCTTCATGACCCAGATAATCATGATGGTGTGTGTGATCACTCACCTAGAACCAAATATCCTGGAATGTGAAGTCAAGTGGACCTTAGGAAGCATCACTATGAACAAAGCTAATGGAGGCGATGGAATTCCAGTTGAGCTATTTCAAATCCCCAAAATTGATGTTGTTAAATATGCCAGCAAATTTGGAAAACTCAGCAGTGGCCACAGGACTGGAAGAGGTCAGTTTCCATTCCAATCCCAAAGAAAGGCAATGCCAAAGTTTGTTCTAACTACCACACAATTGCACTCATCTCACATGCTAGCAACGTAATGCTCAAAATTCTCCAAACCAGGCTTCAACAGTACATGAACCATGAACTTCCAGATGTTCAAGCTGGTTTTAGAAAAGGCAGAGGAACCAGAGATCAAATTGCAAACATATGCCGGTTCATCTAAAAAAGCAAAAGAGTTCTGGAAAAACATCTACTTTTGCTTTATTGACTATGCCAAATCCTTTGACTGAGTAGATCACAACAAACTGCAAAATTCTTAGAGATGGGAATAACAGACTTACCTGCCTCCTGAGAAATCTGTATGCAGATCAAGAAGCAACAGTTAGAAGCGGACGTGTAACTACAGACTGGTTCCAAATTAGGAAAGGAGTATGTCAAGGCTATATATTGTCACCCTGCTTATTTAACTTATGTGCAGAGTACATCATGGGAAAAGCTGGGCTGGAGGAATTGATTCCAGGAATCAAGACTGGAATCAAGATTGCCAGGAGAAATATCAATAACCTCAGATACAAAGATGACACCTCCCTTATGAGAGAAAGTGAAGAAGAACTAAAGAGCCTCTGAATGACAGTGAACGAGGAGAGTGAAAAACCTGGTTTAAAACTCAACATTCAGAAAACTAAGATTATGGCGTCCAGTCCCATCACTTCATAGCAAATAGATGGGGAAACATCTAACCCTATCATGGAGCCCCTAAGCCCCAGGATTGCCTCAGGCCAAACAACTACCAGAGAGGAAGTGCAACTCCACCCATCAGCTGATAATAGTTTTACTGAACAAGGCCCTGCCCACCAGAGCAGGTCCTTCCCATAAACAAGCTTACAGGAAACTTTTAGCCTCATGTATCAGAGTGAAGACAGAAGAAGCAAGAAGAACAATCCCACAGCAGCTAAAACAAAAACCATATTCCATAAAGTTAATCATGATGAAAAAGTAGAAAGTTGTCAGATGAAGGAACAACATAAAACCCCTAAAAAACAACTAAATAAAGTGGAGATAGGCAACCTTCCAGAAAAAGAAATTCAGAACAATGATAGCGAAGATGATCCAGGATCGTGGGTAAAGAGTGGAGGCAAATATTGAGAAGATGCAAGAAATTTTTACCAAAGACCTAGAAGAAATAAAGAACAAATAAACAGAGATGAAAAATATATGAGAAGGAAGCCAAAGCAGAATAACTGAGGCAGAAGAATGGATAATTGACCTGGAGGACAAAACAGTAGAAATTATTGCCACAGAACAGAATATAGAAAAAAGAATGAAAAGAAATGAAGACAGCCTAAGACCTCTGGGACAACATTAAACACATGAACATTTGGGTCCCAGAAGGAAAAAAGAGTGAGAAAGAACCTGAGAAATTATTTGAAGAGATAATAGCTGAAATTTACCTAACATGGAAAAGGAAATAGTCAATCAAGTCCAGGATGCACAAAGAGTCCCAGGAAGGATAAGCCAAAGGAGGAACATACCAAGACACATAGTAATCAAACTGACAAAAATTAAAGACAGATAAAGTATTAAAAGCAACAAGGGGAAAATGACAAATAACATACAAGGGGACTCCCATCAGTTGATCAGCTGGTTTCTCAAAAGAAACTCTCCAAGCCAGAAGGGAATGGCATGATATATTTAATGTGATGAAAGGGAAGAACCTACAACCAAAAAATACTCTACCCAGCAAGACTCTCCTTCAGATTTGATGGAGAAATCAAAAGCTTTCCAGATAAGCAAAAATTAAGGGAATTCAGCACCACCAAATGAGCTTTACAACAAATGCTAAAGGAACTTATCTGGACAGAAAACACATGAGAAGGAAAAGACCTGCAGAAAAAAAACCAAGAGCAATTAAGAAAACAGTAACAGGATCACACATATCGATAATTACCTGAAATGTAAATGGATTAATGCACCAAGCAAAAGACATAGACTGACTGGGTGGATGAAAACGTGTGCATGTATGCACTTCCACTCACCACTTCACTCTGCTTGACCCCCCTCCAAATTGTATGTAACCATTGATACTGTTAATCAGGTTTCCCTTATGGCTTGTAATTGTAATTGTCTTTTATTTTTTGTTTGGCTATTGATTATGGAAACTGATAAACATCTTTTACTAATGTGATTATGTACCTATTACTCACTGAATACCATTGTATCATGATAGGTCAACAGAAAAATAATAGAACTCTATATCATCAAAATTAGGCTCTAACAGAAAAACCTGTAATCACTTTTTAAAACCCAGATGCATACCAGAATTATATTGAAATTTTTTGAAAAATACAAATGCTCAGGTATTGCTTTTTTTCCTCTAGAGTTCCAGATATGTTTCTAATGAGCAGTCATGTTTAAAAGCTGGACTATATGATAATTTTCACTTTTATTTAGTTTGTTTCACTTTTTCTATTTCATATTTAGTGCTCCCATTTCATTTAGCTTATGTTCTAAAATTTCTCCATCTCATTTTTTTGATGTTCTTTTTTAAGTCTTTATCAAGTGTAGTAGAAGAACTTTCATATACACATATATATATAAATATGTAAATATATATATTTTAGAAAACATGAATTTTTGCCTGATTAAAATATTATGACATTTTGATTCTACTTATTTGACTTAGTATAACTAGAATGCTAGATTTCTAATTAAAAAATAGATATGCAACAAGCAACAAAGATTTACTGTATAGCACAGGGATCTATAGTCAATATCTAGTAATCTTATGATGGAAAATAATTTCAATAAGATATGTGTATTTGTGTAACTGAATCAGCTTGCTGTGCACCTGAAACATTGTAAGTCAACTATACTTCAATAAATCTATATATTTAAATAAATATTTCACTGAAAAAAGAAAAAAAAAAAAGATAAAAGTTAGCCCCTATGTGTTAAGTCAGTAAGCTATAGCTTCACTTATAAGTTATCATTTTTCCTTCTTTGGGTCCCAAAAGAAGGGTGAATTAAACTGTCCTTAACTCCTGGTAGCCCAAGTATCTACTTTTAAGAGACTCTTCTGATAAATATCTCATATTTCTATCTTACCCTAAAAGCCACTATTTCCCAAAACTCCAACTCCTCTGATCAGACCCTTAGACGTCAGTCAGGCAACTGATGAAACTTGCTTTGAATTTGCCTACACCTTTCAATTACATATTATATCATCAGTCCCTACCCAGTAAGTTTCTCCTATTTCCCCCCATCTCCCTAAAAGTTCCAGATAGTAACTGCTTGATGGCAATTTTTAAGGTCTTAGAATTTGTTATAGTGCTAAGGGCATTCTAAGTATTCAAAAAATTCCCATTTGAAATGAGCTGTTATGCTGACGGGGCCTGAAAATGACTAATAGGCAATAAAAAAGAGCAATTCTTAGAGAAGATGTAAGGAAGTTACTACAAAGCTTTTTTCTTAAGACTTAGATGAGTTAGTACAACATCCCAGAAGCTCATGATAACAAAGGTCAGTTCCTAGTGTAAGGAATGTCTCTTCAGAAAACAATGAAATGCAAAAAATGAAATATCTATCCACAAGTTTTTTAAACAACCCACTTAATGAAATAAAGTGACCCATTCCATATTTTCTAAATCTGATATAAGATCAACCATCTTAATACTTTTTAATATAATTTACTGTTAAACTAAACAAAGAAAAGGTCAAAAGTACTTTCAGCATTTTTTGGCTTATAATATTATAGAGTTGTGTCAATGTAGGTTCATTGATTGTAACAAATATACCACTGTGGTATGGGATGTAGATAATGGATACTGTACATATGTGGGGACAGGCAGTACATAGAGACTCTCCTTACTTTCTGCTAATTTTGCTAGGGACCTAAAAGTGCTCTAAAGAGAATGTTTAACTAAAAAAAGAGAATAGTTAATGTGGAATATAACACAAAATAGAGGTTCCTGAAAGCAATATTTATATGCTGCTGCTGCTAAGTCGCTTCAGTCGTGTCTCACTCTGTGCGACCCCATAGACGGCAGCCCACCAGGCTCCCCCATCCCTGGGATTCTCCAGGCAATAACACTGGAGTGGGTTGCCATTTCTTTCTCCAATGCATGAAAGTGAAAAGTGAAAGTGAAGTCGCTCAGTCGTGTCCTACTCTTCACAACCTCATGGACTGCAGCCTACCAGGCTCCTCCACCCATGGGATTTTCCAGGCAAGAGTACTGGAGTGGGGTGCCACTGCCTTCTCCAATATTTATATACTTATATTATAAAAAATGGGGAAAAATGTTTTTATCCACAATGCAAAAACTTTGTTTTTATTATATAAATAAAACATGATTTCCATTAGAAAAATGAATATACAAAATAGTCAGAAAGAAAGGAATAATAACATTCTGCCTCTTAAATAACCACAATTAACATATTGATGGTTTGGATTTTCATGTATTTTGAATGCATATGATATAATTAAAAAGTCAGTTTATATTTTTGAATCTTATTAAATATTACATCAAACAACCTCAGGGGTGTGTGTGTGTATGTGTATGTGTGTGTTGCATTTAACAGTGATCAATGGAAAGGGTTCACAGAAGGATTAAATTTGAGTATACTTTGCTCTATTTTATTTTACAGAAATGGTATTCAACATGAAATGTAATAGTTTTATCTGTATTAGCTATGATAAAAATAAATCTTTGGAAGCAAAGGAAAATCAATAAAAGTATCCTAGAATTCAAACAAATTAGCAGTTCTAAAGCAAATCTTACTTTAGTATAGACGATTCCTATATTATATTATGTTTCCAGGAACTATATAATGCCATAAAGGAGAACAAGATGTGAACATTCATTGTGTTAGAAGTAGTTCAAAGTAAGAAATTTGTTTCAGAGAAACTGATTGGATTGCCCTATTGATCTTTTTCCTCATTTGCTGATAACTAGGGAGAACATATGTACCCTCTCCAGAAGATGAGTCAAGATAAAGGGTGTGAAATTCCAATATCAGTGCCTCAAGACAGGAGACTGTTACTGAAGTCCTAAGAAAAAATTAGAATATGATTCTAGGAGTTGGGCTGCCAAAGAAGATAGAGATCCACAACACATAGAATGTTCTTCCTTTCCAGGAGGTTTTAACAGTAAAGGTTCCAGGCCATCACGTTTTCTTACCTCTTAGGTGATTCCTTTCATACCAAACAACATATTACTACATCAGCTCAAGGAAGATTCAGAGGTGAGTTTATGAGGGCAACAGGAAAGGAGGCAACTAAGCTGCTCGAAGGGCACAACAAAACCTTGTGAGAATCAAGACTCAGGGAAAGGAGCAGTGGCCTCCACAAGAGACTAAACCAGACCTGCTTTTGAGTATTTGAGTGCCTTTTGTAGAGGCACAGGTCAGCCGTGGCCTACCACAGGGGTTCTCAAGGTAGCAGCAGTCCTGGTAGAGGCGGAGTATGATGTAAGCCCTCTTGGAGAAAGTCATCATTAGCCCTACCATAGAGTCGCCATGCAGGTGACCCACAAACTGGAGAATAGTTATACCAAAGAAAGTTCTCGCACTGCTATGAAAGTTGTAAGCCCACAACTGAAATTTCCAAACTGGAGGATCTGATAAAGGGACTGAGAATGTCCAGGGAATTACACTTTGAAGGCAAATGAGATTTTGATTACAAAACTTCCAAAGGACTGAGGAAACAGACTCTTGGAAGGCGCAAACAGAACCTTGTGCACACCAGGACCTAGGAAAAAGGAGCAGTGACCCCACAAGAGACTGAGTAGGACTTGCCAGTATAAGTCCTTTTGAAGGAGGTCATTCAGGCCAAACTACAGGGAGTGAACACAAACCCACCCATCAGCAAAAAATTAGATTAAAGATTTACTGAGCATGGCCTTACCCACCAAAGTTAAGACCCAGTTCTACACACAGCCCATCCCTCCCATCAGGAAGCTTCCACAGGTCTCTTACCTTATCAATCAGAGAAGAGACAGAATGAAAACCACAATCACAGAAAACTAATCAAACTGATTACATAGATCACAATCTTTTCTAACTCAGTGAAACAAAGAGCCATGCCATGTAGGGCCACCCAAGATGGATGGGTCATGGTGGAAAGTTCTGACAAAATGTGGTCCACTGGAGAACGGAATGGCAAACCACTTCAGTATTCTTGACTGGGGAAAACCATGAACAGTATGAAAAGGCAAAAATATATGACACTGAAAGATGAACTCCCCAGGTCGGTAGGTGCCCAAGATGCTACTGGAGAAGACTGGAGACATAGCTCCAGAAAGAATGAAGAGATGGAACCAAAGAAAACACAATGCCCAGTTGTGAATGTGACATGTGATGGAAGTAAAGCCCAATGCTGTAAAGAACAATACTGTATAGGAACCTATGAATCAAGGTAAATTGGAAGTGGTCGAACAGGAGATAGCAAGAGTGAACATTGACATTTTAAGAATCAATGAACTAAAATGGACTGGAATGGGTGAATTTAATTCAGATGAACATTATATCTCCTACTGTGGGCAAGAATCTCTTAGAAAAAATGGACTAGCCTTCATAAGTCAACAAAAGAGTCCAAAATGCAGTACCTGGGTGCAATCTCAAAAATCGACAGATTGATCTTGGTTAATTTCCAAGGCAAACCATTCAACATCACAGTAATCCAAGTACATGCCCCAACCACTAATGCCAAAGAACCTGAAGTTGAATGGTTCTGTGATGACCTACGAGAACTCAGAAGTAATACTCCCCCCCCCAAAAGATATTCTTTTCATCATAGGAGACTGGGATAAAAAGTAGAAAGTCAAGAGATACCTACAGTAATAGGCCTTAAGTTTGGCCTTTGAGTACAAGATGAAGCAGGGCAAAGGCTAACAGAGTTTTGCCAAGAGAATGCACAGGTCACAGCAAACACACTCTTCCAACAACACAAAAGAAGAATCTACACATGAACATCACCAGATGGTCAACAGTGAAATCAGATTGATTATATTCTTTGCGCTCAAAGAAGGAGAAGCTCTATATAGTTAGCAAAAACAAGAGCGAGAGTTGACTGTGGCTAAGATCATGAACTCCTTATCGCGAAATTTAGACTTATATTGAAGAAAGCAGGGAAAACCACTAGGTCATTCTGGTATGGCCTAATCAAATCCCTTGCGATAATACAGTGGAAGTGACAAATAGATTCAAGAGATTAGATCTGATAGACGGAGTGCCTGAAGAACTACGGATGGAACAGTTCATAACACTGAATAGGAGGTAGTGATCAAAACCATCTCTAAGAAGAAGAAACTCAGAAAAGCAAAATGGTTTTCTGAGTGGGCTTTAAAAATAGCTGAAAAGAAGAAGAGAAGTAAAAGGCAAAGGAGAAAAGGAAAGATATACCCATCTGAATGCAGAGTTCAAAAGAATAGCAAGGACAGATGAGAAAGTCTTCTTAAATGAACAATGCAAAGAAATAGAGAAAACAATAAAAAGGGAAAGACTAGAGATCTCTTTAAGAAAATTAGCGATACCAAGGGAACATTTCATGCAAAGGTGGGCACAATAAAGGACAGAAACAGGAAGGACCTAACAGAAACAGAAGACGTTAAGAAGAGGTGGAAAGAATACACAGAAGAACTATACAAAAAAGATCTTCATTATGCAGATAACCACGATGGTGTGACCACTCATCTAGAGACAAGCATTCTAGAGTGTGAAGTCAAATGGGCCTTAGAAACATCACTATGAACAAAGCTAGTGAAGGTGATGCAATTCTGGTTGTACTATTTCAAATTGTAAAGATGATCCTGTTAAAGTGCTGCAGTCAATAGGCCAAAAAAAATTGGAAAACTCAGCCACAGGACCAGAAAAGGTCAGCTTTCACTCCAAACTTTAAGAACGGCAATGCTAAAGAATGTTCAAACTACCAAATGATTACACTCATTTCACATGCTATAAGGTAATGCTCAAAATCTTTCAAACTAGGATTCAACAGTATGTGTATTGAGAACTTCCCAATGTACAAGCTGGATTTAGAAAAGGCAGAGGAACCAAAGATCAAATTGCCAACATCTGTTGGATCATAGAAAAAGCAAGAGAATTCCAGAAAATAATCTACTTCTGCTCACTGACTATGATAAAGCCTTTGACTGTGGGGATCACACAAACTGCGGAAATTTCTTCAAGAGATGGGAATACCAGATTACTTTACTCATCTCCTGAGAAAAAACTGTATGCAGGTCAAGAAGCAACAGTTAGACTTGATATGGAAGAACAGATTGGTTCCAAATTGGGAAAGGAGTACATCAAGGCTGTATATTGTCACCATGCTTATTTAACTTATATGCAGAGTACATCATGCAAAATGCTGGACTGGATGAAGCACAAGCTGGAGTCAAACCTGCCAGGAGAAATATCAATAATCTCAGATATGCAGGTGACACCATCTTATGGCACAATGCAAAAAGGAACTAAAGAGCCACTTGATGAAGGTGAAAGAGGAGAGTGAAAAAGCTGACTTAAAACTCAACATTCAAAAAACTAAGAAAAGGCATCTGGTCCCATCTTCTCGTCCCATCTGCTCCCATCCCACTTCATGGCAAATAGATAGGGAAACAACGGACATGGTGACTTTATTTTCTTGGGCTCAAAAATCACTCTGGATGGGGACTGTAGCCATAAAATTAAAAGATGCTTGCTCCTTGGAAGAAAAGCTTTGAAAACCCAGACAGCATATTAAAAAGCAGTGACGTTACTTTGCTGACAAAGGTCTGAATAGTCAAAGCAATGGCTTTCCAGTAGTCATGTACGGATGTGAGAACTGGATCATAAAGAAGGCTGAGCCCTGAAGAATGGATGCTTTCAAATGGTGTATTACAGAAGACTCTTGAGATTCCTTTGGACTGCAAGGAGCTCAAACTAGTCGATTCTAAGGGAAATCAACCCTGAATATTCATTGGAAGGACTGATGCTGAAGCTAAAGCTTCAATACTTTGGCCACCTGATGGGGAGAGCTGACTCACTGGAAAAATCCTGATGCTGGGAAAGACTGAAGGTAGGAGAGGAAGGGGATGACAGAGGATGTGACAGTTGGATGGCATCACCGACTCAATGGACCTGAGTTTGAGCAAGCTCCAGGAGATGGTGAAGGACCAGGAACCCTGTTGTGCTGCAGTCCATCCAGTCACAAAGAGTCACTACTCTGAAAGAGTAGTCTTTCAGTCACAAACAAAGCTACTCTGAAAGAAATACATGACAAGTTCCTTTCCCTGACTCCAAATCTTTATCCTTTAGATTAGAATGAGTGTGACTTTCTCTTATACTATATCCCTTCTAAAATTCATGTTTGCAATATAGAAAATAACTATTCAAGATAAAAAAGCATAGGTGACAAAAAATATCTCATAGCGTGGCCCAGGTTACTAAAATATTGCAATTTAATTTTAGAACAAAGCCCCAGTTAGGAACTGTTTTGTTAGTTATTACTTTCTATACACAGATTCTCCTTGGTAACTTTTGAGTAATCTTTTGAGTAAAAACATTGACTGTGCCAAAGCAGATTTCAAATATTTTTGGGTACCCCACCAAAATTCATCATAATAATAGCTAGATTTTCCAAAAAAATCCTCCATAATAATATATAAATGTCCCTATAGCTTGATCTAATTACCACCAAATTCTATATGTCTGTTAGTCTATGGAGCTATCCCATGTTGAAGGTCAGGAATGGCAGTGGTAAGGAGATACCCCTCGTCCAAAATAAGGAGCAGTGGCTGTGCTTTGCTGTAGCAGCCGTGAAGAGACAACCCACACCCAAGGTAAGAGAAACCCAAGTAAGATGGTAGGTGTTGCAAGAGGGCATCAGAGGGCAGACACACTGAAACCATACTCACAGAAACCTAGTCAATCTAATCACACTAGGACCACAGCCTTGTCTAACTCAATGAAACCAAGCCATGCCTGCGGGGCAACCCAAGACGGGCGGGTCATGGTGGAGAGGTCTGACAGAACGTGGTCCACTGGAGAAGGGAATGGCAAGCCACTTCAGTATTCTTGCCTCGAGAACCCCATGAACAGTATGAAAAGGCAATATGATAGGATACCGAAAGAGGAACTCCCCAGGTCATTAGGTGCCCAGTATGCTACTGGAGATCAGTGGAGAAATAACTCCAGAAAGAATGAAGGGATGGAGCCAAAGCAAAAACAATACACAGTTGTGGATGTGACTGGTGATAGAAGCAAGATCCGATGCTGTAAAGAGCAATATTGCATAGGAACTTGGAATGTCAGGTCTATGAATCAAGGCAAACTGGAAGTGGTCAAACAAGAGATGGCAAGGGTGAACGTTGACATTCTAGGAATCAGCGAACTAAAATGGACTGGAATGGGTGAATTTAACTCAGATGACCATTATATCTACTTCTGCGGGCAGGAATCCCTCAGAAGAAATGGAGTAGCCATCATGGTCAACAACAGTCCGAAATGCAGTACTTGGCTGCAATCTCAAAAACGACAGAATGATCTCTGTTAGTCTCCAAGGCAAAACATTCAATATCACAGTTATCCAACTCTATGTCCCAACCAGTAATGCTGAAGAAGCTGAAGTTGAACGGTTTTATGAAGACCTACAAGACCTTTTAGAAATAACACACAAAAAAGATGTCCTTTTCATTATAGGGGACTGGAATGCAAAAGTAGGAATTCAAGAAACACCTGGAGTAACAGGCGAATTTGGCCTTGGAATGCAGATGAAGCAGGGCAAAGGCTAACAGAGTTTTGCCAAGAGAATGCACTGGTCATAGCAAATACCCTCTTCCAACAACACAAGAGAAGACTCTACACATGGACATCACCAGATGGTCACACCGAAATCAGATTGATTATATTCTATGCAGCAAAAGATGGAGAAGCTCTATACAGTAAACAAAAACAAGACCGGGAGCTGACTGCGGCTCAGCTCATGAACTCCTTATTACCAAATTCAGACTTAAATTGAAGAAAGTAGGGAAAACCGCTAGACCATTCAGGTATGATCTCAATCAAATCCCTTATGATTATACAGTGGAAGTGAGAAATAGATTTAAGAGCCTAGATCTGATAGATAAAGTGCCTGATGAACTGTGGACTGAGGTTCATGACATTGTACGGGAGACAGGGATCAAGACCATCCCCATGGAAAAGAAATGCAAAAAAGCAAAATGGCCGTCTGGGGAGGCCTTACAAATAGCTGTGAAAAGAGAGGTGAAAAGCAAAGGAGAAAAGGAAAGATATAAGCATCTGAATGGAGAGTTCCAAAGGATAGCAAGAAGAGATAAGAAAGCCTTTTTCAGCATTCAATGCAAAGAAGTAGAGGAAAAGAACAGAATGAGAAAGACTAGAGATCTCTTCAAGAAAATGAGAGATACCAAGGGAACACTTCATGCAAAGATGGGCTCGATAAAGGACAGAAATGATATGGACCTAACAGAAGCAGAAGACATTAAGAAGAGGTGGCAAGAATACATGGAAGAACTGTACAAAAAAGATCTTCATGACCCAGATAATCATGATGATGTGATCATTCATCTAGAGCCAGACATTTTGGAATGTGAAGTCAAGTGGGCCTTAGAAAGCATCACTACGAACAAAGCTAGTGGAGGTGATGGAATTCCAGTTGAGCTCTTTCAAATCCTGAAAGATGATGCTGTGAAAGTTCTGCACTCAATATGCCAGCAAATTTGGAAAACTCAGCAGTGGCCACAGGACTGGAAAAGCTCAGTTTTCATTCCAATTCCAAAGAACAGCAATGCCAAAGAATGCTCAAACTACCACACAATTGTACTCATCTCACATGCTAGTAAAGTAATGCTCAAAATTCTCCAAGCCAGGCTTCAGCAATACGTGAACTGTGAACTCCCTGATGCTCCAGCTGGTTTTAGAAAAAGCAGAGGAACCAGAGGTCAAATTGCCAACATCCGCTGGATCATGGAAAAAGCAAGAGAGTTCCAGAAAAACATCTATTTCTGCTTTAATGACTATGCCAAAGCCTTTGACTGTGTGAATCACAATCAACTGTGGAAAATTCTGAAAGAGATGGGAATACCAGACCACCTGACCTGCCTCTTGAGAAATCTGTATGCAGGTCAGGAAGCAACAGTTAGAACTGGACATGGAACAACAGACTGGTTTCAAATAGGAAAGGGAGTAAGTCAAGGCTTTATATTGTCACCCTGCTTATTTAACTTCAATGCAGAGTACATCATGAGAAACACTGGACTGGAAGAAACACAAGCTGGAATCAAGATTGCCGGGAGAAATATCAATCACCTCAGATATGCAGATGACACCACCCTTATGGCAGAAAGTGAAGAGGAGCTAAAAAGCCTCTTGATGAAAGTGAAAGAGGATAGCGAAAAAGTTGGCTTAAAGCTCAACATTCAGAAAACGAAGATCATGGCATCCAGTCCCATCACTTCATGGGAAATAGATGGGGCAACACAGGAAACAGTGTCAGACTTTATTTTTGGGCTCCAAAATCACTGCAGATGGTGACTGCAGCCATGAAATGAAAAGACGCTTATTCCTTGGAAGAAAAGTTATGACCAACCTAGATAGCATATTGAAAAGCAGAGACATTACTTGCTGACTAAGGTCCATCTGGTCAAGGCTATGGTTTTTCCTGTGGTCATGTATGGATGTGAGAGTTGGACTGTGAAGAAGGCTGAGCGCCGGAGAATTGATGCTTTTGAACTGTTGTGTTGGAGAAGACTCTTGAGAGTCCCTTGGACTGCAAGGAGATACAACCAGTCCATTCTGAAGGAGATCAACCCTGGGATTTCTTTGGAAGGTATGATGCTAAAGCTGAAACTCTAGTACTTTAGCCACCTCATGCGAAGATCTGACTCACTGGAAAAGGCTTTGATGCTGGGAGGGATTGAGGGCAGGAGGAGAAGGGGACAACAGAGGATGAGATGGCTGGATGGCATCACGGACTCAATGGCCATGAGTCTGAGTGAACTCCGGGAGATGGTGATGAATAGGGAGGCCTGGCGTGCTGCGATTCATGGGGTTGCAAAGAGTCGGACACGATTGAGCGAGTGAACTGAACTGAACTGATTCAGTAACAAGAGAAAAACCACCTCTGATGAAAATCTGTAAGTCAGGGACAAATAATGTCCATAGCAATTGTTTTAGATTCTCAGTTTCTTCTATGTCGATACTTTTTTTTTTTTCAGAGTCTTTCATCATGGCTTCTGATTTTTGGTTCTGCATCTCATTTACACTTTATTCTTGCACCATAAACTCTGGATGTTCATAGGGACTTTTGGCTTTAAAACACATTTCCTAAATGAATGTGTCTTGAACTCACTCCTCTGGATCTTTCATCTCAAAACAGGAGGAGATTCAGACAATGATTACTTTATCTAATTACTGAAACCTGAATTCCTTTCTTGTTTAACCCTTTCCATTACTTTGCTCTCAGTATATTTTTCTAATGAGCTTCCATTATTAAATGCTGATATTTTCTCAAGCCTTCCCCTTCTCTCCTCCCTAACTTCTTTAGTGTTTTCTGGACCCTAGGTTTTCTTAGGCATCTAGGGTATTAATTATTCTCACTATAGTTTCCAACAAACCAAGTCAATAAAGACTAGACAAGTGAGTAGTAAAAATAATAAAAGAATAATATATCAACAGAGTGAGCTGAAGAAAAGACTAAAAATGAAACTAACATAAGATGGAATGGCAATTTTATATAAAAGGCATAGATTCAAAGATGAATCTTACAGAGAAAAATTACTTCAGTTACTTTCAGAAAGTGAGCTTTGGGCTTCCCTGGTGGCTCCGTGGTAAGGAGACACAGGTTTGATTCCTGATCCAGGAAGATTCCACATGACACAGCTACAGAAGCCCACACACTCCGGAGCCCATGCGCTCCAACAAGAGACGCTATCGCAATGAGAAGCCCACACACTGCGAGCAAGAGTAGCCTGGTTTACCGCAAGTAGAGAAAAGCCAACAAGGCAATGAAGAAACAGCACAGCAAAAAATAAATTTAAAAAAGAAATTGAGCTTTGGAGACAACTTCAATAATGTTCTATGAATAATGCTCCATGAATGGTAGCTATAAGCAGTGAAAAAACATAAGACTAGAAAAGAATAGCTTTAATAAATGACATTAGTAGTGATGTGGTTAATAGTGTTACTAACATCAAGGAGCTTTAGAAAACTCCTTATAATTAATATATTTTAGCAAAATATTTGTAGTATTCAAAATACTTCCAAAGATCCAAAATTGTATATTTTACATATCTTCATAGGTATTAAATAACATAACCTTTATAATATATCCTATTCCTATTTATGTATCTGTAATAGTTGCTTGCTATAATACAACATATTATATATGAATGTATGTATATATGGATCTGTATTTACATATGGTTATTAGATATTGGCATACCTAAATTGATTATCAGTATACAACACATCCATATCCAACTTGGATATCACTATACAACATCAGTGAAAGTCTTCTCTATATAAAGCACATTAAAAAGCATGGGACATGCTGAAATTACTAAATATATATTCTACAAAGAGAGCCAAAAGATGTTTCATATAATCTTTACAGTGCATACTATCATCTGGAGTAAATTAATACAGTTGGCACTGAGTGCTAGTGAGGAAAATGTTTTGAATAGGATAATTTGCTTTTTAAAACCTATCCTTTTATTCAATGGAAGAACTTTGGTGGGATTTAAGGGATTGAGGACATTACTATATCTACTGTGTCTAGAACACATGTCCTCAATTACACTGAAATCAGACTAATTGCACTCCTTCTAATTATGCATTTCCTTCTAATTATGTTAATATAATAGAAACATTTGTAGCTCAGGCTACTCAGGTACAATTGCAAATACGAAGGAGTTTACATACAAAAACAGTGCTTTACAATTCACAAAAAGTTCATTTCAGTTAATTATACTATAATGCCAAGTTTTCATTTTTACAGTTACCTAGTGTTCAAAGCAAAACTCTAAAAAATAAAGTGAAGTGAAGTCACTCAGTCGTGTCTGACTCTTTGCGACCCCATAGACTGTAGCCCACCAGGCTCCTCTGTCCATGGGATTCTCCAGGCAAGAATACTGGAGTGGGTTGCCATTTCCTTCTCCAGGGGATCTTCCTGACCCAGGGATCAGACCCAGGTCTCCTGCAATGCAGGCAGACGCTTTAACCTTAGGGTTCAAAGCAAAACTCTAAAAAATTAAAAAGGCACAAATTTTGAGGTCAGAAGATCTCTGACTTAAGTCCCAGCAATGTCACTTAACTGTCTGGCTTTTAGCAAGTTAATTGACCCCTCTGAGCTTTAGTTTCCCTATTCATAAAAAAAGAGGTAAAAGTACCTATATTATAGTATTGTGAAGTATAAACTACCTACCACATGCGAAATATCTAGCACAGTGCCTGGTACATAGTAGGCACTCAATAAACACAAATTTCTTTCTATTTTTATTGTGTCCTTAAAGCAATACATAATTTAGCATAAATCACTCAGTGAATATTTTGCTATATGTATAATTAGCAGTTTTTAATAAACTAAATATTTCTTTATGTTTTCAGCTACTGAGAAGAGATTTTACATCACTATTAATAATTACTTGTAATAATAAGAGAAAACATATATACAAAGCAGAAATTAGTTTTTGAGTGATTAATATACCACAAAAATTATATTTATACTATATTATATGACTTTTATCACATCACAAAAATATCAAGAAGAATATTAACAAGATAATAGAAGATATTAAAAGAGATTAAGGAAATTATTAATATAATATGAACTATAACTATAGTATCTTAACAGTATTTCAAAGAAACATAATAAAAAATAAAGAAATAAAAATAGTAATAAAAGAGAAACATAATAAAATAATTGTACTTACATATTTCCAGCGTGCAAACTTTTCTGTTATATTAGTTCCAGGCTGAAAAAAGAGTTCCTTAAAGAGTTTATCATCAAATCCTTTGTGCTTGTAAATCCATCTTTTTTCACATTCACTAATAGATTTTTCACGTTTTTTATACAAGAACAAGTGGCTGAATATAAGGAAGATGGAATTCCCGTTTAGTCTTTTCACCAAAAAAAGTGGGAGAAAACTACTTTTGAGTTCACTTACATTTTAGAAAACATAGTGGTAAATTTAATATACTTGTTTTCATATTATTATTATATAAAACTATTTAGGTACTCTAGGACTTTCTCATCAACATTCATCAAGGGATGAATGAGTGCTAAGAAACCTCTGGTGATATGAATGCCCAAACAATTATCAAACTACACCTGGCTATGCATTTTATAATATAATGTTAGAACATGACTAAATTATCTATAGGGATATAAGATAACCAATGTGAGCTCTTCTTACTTTCTTTCTCCATTTATGAAATACCTTATTTCCACCTCGGAATACGACTCTACAGCAACACTGTCCAAGAGAATGTAACGTATGCCATAAAATAACTTAAAAGTTTATATTAGCTACACTAAAAAACAGTGAAAATAAATAGATGAGATTAATTTTAATGCAGTTGAACACCACAAGTATGAACTACATGAGTCAATTATACATGAATTTTTTTTTTTCAATAAAAAAAGTACTATAGTACCTGTGGTGGGTTTAATCTATCACACTGTGAAAACCATAGGTATACAGGACCAAGGGTAAATAACTAGAGCTTCTGCGAATTCTGGTACTTGCAGCAGGTCCTGAAACCAACCTCTTGCAGATAAAAAGATAACTATATTATGTTTTATTTAACTTAATGTATTCAAAATATTACTAGATAAATGACATAAATAACTTAATATTATAATAATAAAATAATAAACATTAGTTCTGTAAGATCAAAAACAAGGGATAACATCTCTCACCCAACCTATTCAACACATTCAACATTGTACTCAAAGCCCTGTTCAGTCCAATGAGGCAATAAGAAGAAAATCATACCCAATCTAATCTTTGAGAACAGATGTAAAAATTCTAAACATGAGTAAACAGAATTCAGCAATGTAAGCAAACAATAATAAGAGCAATATGATTAACTATTACAAAGCTCATTACATAAATAATAGAAAGAAAATGTGAAAATATATAAATGGATGCAGAAACGCACAAGATAAAATTCAATAACCAATCATTATTCAAAAATTTTGAAGAGCGGATATAAAAGTAAGCTACTTCAATATCATATAGACAATCACCAAAAACTGGTAATATTTATTACATGTGATGAAAGAGCAAAATCATTTGAACTAAAATCATGAAACAGGTAGGAAGCTTACTGCTACCATTACTATTAAACAGCAAAAGAAAAAATTAACCAAGGAAAGCAATTTTTCCATTTCTGAAATGTTTTAAGTGGGCTCTATCACTTTATTCCTTCACTTAAATATTTTCACTGATGAGTTAAAATTAGGGTGAAATACATTAAAAGAATAAAACAGTTCAGTTCAGTTCAGTTGCTCAGTCGTGTCCAACTCTTTGCAAACCCATGAATTGCAGCACGCCAGGCCTCCCTGTCCATCATCAACTCCCAGAGTTCACTCAAACTCATGTGCATCAAGTCGGTGGTGCCATCCAGCCATCTCATCCTCTGTCGTCCCCTTCTCCTCCTGCCCTCAATCCCTCACAGCATCAGGGTCTTTTCCAATGAGCCAACTCTTCGCATGAGGTGGCTAAAATATTGGAGTTTCAGCCTCAGCATCAGTTGTTCCAATGAACACCCAGGACTGGTCTCCTTTAGGAGGGACTGGTTGGATCTCCTTGCTGTCCAAGAGACTCGTAAGAGTCTTCTCCAGCACCACAGTTAGGGTGAAATATATTAAAAGAAAGAAAACTTACACAAAAATAAACTCAAAATGGATTAAAGATCTAAATGTAAGACCAGAAACTATAAAACTCCTAGAGGAGAACATAGGCAAAACACTCTCTGACATAAATCACAGCAGGATCCTCTATGACCCACCTCCCAGAATACTAGAAATAAAAGCAAAAATAAACAAATGGGATCTAATTAAAATTAAAAGCTTCTGCACAAGAAAGGAAACTATAAGCAAGGTGAAAAGACAGCATTCGGAATGGGAGAAAATAATAGCAAATGAAGCAATTGACAAACAACTAATCTCAAAAATACATAAGCAACTCCTGCAGTTCAATTCCAGAAAAATAAACAACCCAATCAAAAAATGGGCCAAAGAACTAAATAGACATTTCTCCAAAGAAGACATACGGATGGCTACCAAACACATGAAAAGATGCTCAACATCACTCATTATCAGAGAAATGCAAATCAAAACCACAGTGAGGTACCATTTCATGCCAGTCAGAATGGCTGAGATCCAAAAGTCTACAAGCAATAAATGCTGGAGAGGGTGTGGAGAAAAGGGAACCCTCTTACACCGTTGGTGGGAATGCAAACTAGGACAGCCACTATGGAGAACAGTGTGGAGATTCCTTAAAAAACTGGAAATAGAACTGCAATCCCACTGCTGGGCATACACACTGAGGAAACCAGGATTGAAAGAGAAACGTGTGCCCCAATGTTCATCGCAGCACTGTTTATAATAGCCAGGACATGGAAACAACCTAGATGTCCATCAGCAGAAGAATGGATAAGAAAGCTGTGGTACATATACACAATGGAGTATTACTCAGCTATTACAAAGAATACATTTGAATCAGTTCTAATGAGGTGGATGAAATTGGAGCTGATTATAGAGAGTGAAGTAAGCCAGAAAGAAAAACACCAATACAGTATACTAACACATATATATGGAATTTAGAAAGATGGTAACAATAACCCTGTGTGCGAGACAGCAAAAGAGACACAGATGTATAGAAGTATCTTTTGGACTCTGTGGGAGAGGGAAAGGGTGGGATGATTTGGGAGAATGGCAATGAAACATGTATAATATCATATATGAAACAAATCGCCAGTCTAGGTTCGATGCAGGATACAGGATGCTTGGGGCTGGTGCACTGGGATGACCCAGAGAGATGGTATGGGGAAGGAGGTGGGAGGGGGGTTCAAGATTGGGAACACGTATACACCCATGGCAGATTCATGTTGATGTATGGCAAAACCAATACAGTATTGTAAAGTAAAATAAAGTAAAAATAAAATTTAAAAAAAGTCAAAGCAAAAATAGGATGATAAAATTGCCTTGAAAGAGACCAGGCAGTCTTAACATTAAAAAAATAAATAAATAAATAAAATAGCTCTAGATTTATCTGGTCACTCCATTCCCTAAAAACTCAGTAAGCAAGTTCATATTTTTAATGCCCACCCTTGAAAACAAACAACTTTCTAGATGGAAAAAAAAACCTTTCTGTCAGCATGAAGACATTCTTCTCTGCCCTCCCAACAGGATTAAGTTTAACAACTTACTTCAGCTAAGCTCTGCCTGGGGGTCGACTAGTATTTCTTTATCATCAAAGGTTCTACCTTTCTAGTGAGGTTTACTAGTCTTTGACTCAGAAAGAGAATGCTTTACAGAAGATACTAGTTTCTTCTAATGTCTTACCTTTCCAAATCCTAACTTTATCTTGGGGAAAATACATTTTCCTTTTTATTTGATAAGACTCCCAAATGGCAAAAGTTTCATCAAATTGAATCCCAGATCATGGGCAAAAAAGACCCTTCTTATCAAATTTGTATGTTCCTCCTTCACTGATTTCATTTATATCCATTTCAAGTTAATTATTATATGCATATTTCTTAAAATAATATACTATTAGAGTTAGAGAAGAGATAAGCAAAATGTTGATGATACATAGGACCCCAAAAGTAATCAAAATATTCAATATATGTTATTTTTTCCAACTAATCATCCTAATTTCATACCTTCTGTAGGCAAAGGTCAATCTATAATATAAATAAAAATTTAACCAACTATTTCTCAACTACATAAAAAGAAAGACCAACTGCCCAGCTCAGGACAAACAATTTATCACCATTCTCTTTTCAGTTTAGCCAATTTTACAATTTGAAATCTCTTCCTTATAGTATCAACTTCTTTTTACACATAACAGTAAAAAGCTCAAACTGGTACAAACTTCAAGGGTAATATCAGGGTTAGGGTGGGATTCAGGTTTTATTTGGGATCCCAAATCAATATCCGTAGGTCTGCTCATTCACATAAACTAATATACCTGTTTATTGTTTATACTAGTTTGTCTTGGATATTTTTATTTCTTTTTTTTTCCTCTGTTCAACTATTTTGGATACATGTATATGTATAGCTGAGTCCCTTCACTGTTCACCTGAAATTACCACAACATTGTTAATTGGCTATACCCTAATACAAAATGTTTTTGATCTTCTACTTCTTTTATTAAGATAATCAAATCAATCTTAGTATTAATAAAAAACAAACTTCCTTATGTCAGAAATTACTCATCTGGGTGTGATGTGTATAGTCAAATCAGCCCAAATCATATTACACATATTGGGAACAGTTAAATATAGAGGACACAAGTAAAAGGTTGATAATATATAGGAACACTGGTGTTACTTGTATAAATGAGTACTCCTTAAATCTTGTCAACTATAAAATATTTCACAATAGGTCATTAACATTGATGGAATTACCAAAATCTGTTTATTTATGTGTTTATTTTTAATATTATTCAGTTCAGTTCAATTCAGTCGCTCAGTCGTGTCCGACTCTTTTCGACCCCGTGAATCGCAGCCCGCTGGGCCTCCCTGTCCATCACCAACTCCCGGAGTTCACTCAAACTCACGTACATCGAGTCAGTGGTTCCATCCAGCCATCTCATCCTCTATCATCCCCTTCTCCTCCTGCCCCCAATCTCTCCCAGTATCAGGGTCTTTTCCAGTGAGTCAACTCTTCACATGAGGTGGCCAAAGTACTGGAGCTTCAGCTTTAGCATCATTCCTTCCAAAGAAATCCCAGGGCTGATCTCCTTCAGAATGAACTGGTTGGATCCCCTTGCAGTCCAAGGGACTCTCAAGAGTCTTCTCCAACACCACAGTTCAAAAGCATCAATTTTAATATTATTAAGAAACATATATTAAATTTTAAGAATATAGAATGCATGAGAATGGATGCTTGATAAGATTCTCTTTACTGTTAAGTAAAGTGTAGAGAGGTAAACTATGTGGCCATTATCTTTCTCATAATGCAGAAATCTATGTCAATTTACTTTTTTAAATTTTACTTACTTTAAAAAATTCTTACACTCCTTCAAATTTAAACACAAAAGGAGAAAAGTTATGACCAACCTAGATAGCATATTCAAAAGCAGAGACATTACTTTGCTAACAAAGGTCCGTTTAGTCAAGGCTATGGTTTTTCCAGTGGTCATGTATGGATGCGAGAGTTGGGACTGTGAAGAAAGCTGAGCACTGAAAAATTGATGCTTTTGAACTGTGGTGTCAGAGAAGACTCTTGAGAGTCCCTTGGACTGCAAGGAGATCCATCCAGTCCATTCTGAAGGAGATCAGCCCTAGGACTTCTTTGGAGGGAATGATGCTGAAGCTCAAACTCTAGCACTCTGGCCACCTCATGTGAAGAGTTGACTCATTGGAAAAGCCTGTGAGGCTGGGAGGGATCGGGGGCAGGAGGAGAAGGGGACGACAGAGGATGAGATGGCTGGATGGCATCACCGACTCGATGGACGTGAGTTTGAGTGAACTCCGGGAGATGGTGATGGACAGGGAGGCCTGGCTTGCTGCAATTCATGTGGTCGCAAAGAGTTGGACATGAGAGACTGAACTGAACTGAACTGAAAGCCTCAGTGCAAAGAGATAAAAAGTAAACTCAAACCCAACTTTCAACCTCAGGACATTTACTTCACTCAGATAATCTTGACATTTGGTATTACTCATAGGCTTGGGTATTACAAATAGAAAAGAGTGTAGCATCTCATCAGAAAGGTGGTTATAATGAGAAACTTTCACAAAAAATCTAGGATCATATGAAGTGCACTTCCAGTGCACCAACATCACTATTCCCCTCACTCTAAAAATTTCCAGAAGAAAGTTTCCATCACGGACCTACTTTGTCCAAAGAAAGGAAAACAGTCTTTATTGAAAAGTTTTAAAATCAATGTATTTCTCACATGACCTGAGTAATCTGTAAAAACTGGAGATGATCATTTTCAGTTTCAATAGACACTTAAAAGTAACCAAAACATCCTCTATGGAAAAACCAATCTTCATAACAGAGTATCAAAGACTTTAGAAAAAGTTCCAACGAATATGAGTTGACCTTCAAAATTAAGAGTGGACAAGGGAATGATGCGCAGTAGGTGAAATCCATAGTAAAAGCAGATAGCAGAATCAAATCCATAAAGACAGCAACTACTAGAGGTATGAACTACTGAAATAAGTATGCTTAATGTTTTTTTTTAAATAAAGGGATATTAAAAATAGGAGAAAAGAGCTATTAAGAAAACAAAATCTGAAAGAGAACCAAACAATACTTCTACCTATTAAAATATATAATACTTAAAATGAAAATTTCAATGGCTAAATAGCAGATTATATATCACTGAGGAGAAAATTATTCAACTAGAAGATTAACGATCTTCTGTATAGGATGTAGAATAGAAATAATTATAAAATAAATATTAATAGACATTGTAAATTTGTATTTGTTGTATGATTTAAGAATATTCAATTATAAAGGGAAAGAATACAAACACTTAGAACAGGCAAACCTCTTAAGATGCCAAGTATAGATACTGAACAAGCAAATGAGAGATACAGGTAAGATTCATAAGGTGTCTCAGGTATACATAGTAAGGTAGCAACCTGAAAAACACTATGTAATAAATGAAGCAAGTGTGTGAAGAATACTGTCATAAAGGAAGGAATAAAGCATGGAAGGACTAAATTAACATTTTAGAACATTCATAAAGCATTTATTACATTATCTTCAGAGGCACAGCTATGGCTCCCACCAAATCAATCATCCATCAGTAACCTAACACAACCTCATGCATGCTATACCCAAAACATGCAAATAAAACTGATCACTTCTTGGCAGGTTGTCAGTTACTTAGTTCATAGCTATGGTGAGGAACACTTGCTCCTACACCTCTCTAAAAAGTCAAGAGTATGGCGGCTCCAATCATTTTCTGGCTGTTGAAGACCTTCACTCACCTCTACTCTGGTTCTTATAACCCAACCATCAGAGAAAGCCTGATGGAACAAAGTGAGAAACAGGATACATGATCACTGCATAATACATGACTCAAATAACATGGTCATTTCACCCTACTTGTACTCACTTCTGTTCCATTTTTCTCCCCCATTTCTTGCTATATGTTTTAAGTAGATTAAATAACCTGATTCAAGCATCTTAATTTGATCTCTGAGGTTTTTTATTCTGTGAGCTCTGAAACAGACTGCCTGGTAACTTACTTGGAGGCTGTCATAGCATCTAGGTAACTTTCCACCATTACAGCTGGCAATGAGAATGGGATACAATTAAAAGGCATCCTAAATAAATTATAAGAGAAAGATCTTGCTTCACAAATCAAATCAAAGCAATATAAAAGAACCACTAAAATTTACCCATAATACAGAGTAGAGAAGAAACTGAGCTAGAGATTAGAAAATAAAACCAGAACAAAACTCAGTGGAGGGCTGATTATTATCTCCAATTAGACTCTGGGATCAATAGGAAGAAATCCTAAGCCCAATGGCGTTACCAAATGTCAAGTTAGTCTGTGACCACGACCTCTGTTCCAGTCTACCTGTTAATTTACTTACAGACACCACTGTAAAGAGGGTAACTTTCCATCATAAGAAAAATGGGAAATATAGATATTTTGAATAGATTATCAATAAATAAAATGATGGCTGGAAATCATCCAGAACTGATAAAGGAGAAACCAATCCCTAGATGCATAAATATTAAGCTGCATAATAAAAATAAAGTGATTTTTAGAATTGTCAAAGAAAACATCTTCAGAAAAATATCAGAAATACCTTAGATTTAAAAGTAGTAAGAGGGAAAAGAAAGATAACCTGTAAATGAAAAATTAGTCTGATAGTTTACTTTTCAACAGCAACAATGAAAGCCAAAAATAGTGAAAATATATTCAGTGAGCTAAAGGAAAATATCTATCAGCATAAAATTAGAATTCTCAAAAGTATATATCAAGTTTCACACAGGAAAAAAATTTCCCTATGCTTTTGTTTGTTTTAGTCTATAATTTTAGAGTGATTAAATAATGTCTAGTGATGGTCAGCTATACTTTCATCTCTAGAATAAAACACTAAATAACTTACTTTAGAATAAAATTAGGAGAGTTTAACTGATTCTAAACAGGGATTTAATAAATGTTCCTATTCGTGCAGCACTGGTTTCTAACATCTTTAAATTCTAATTATGCCTGTGTTTTGCAATATGAATCACAGCTTTACTCTTGGGCTTCTGATATAGTCAGGATAAGCTATAGCAGAAGTTGGCAAATTTTTCCTTTAAGAGCCAAATTCAGATAGTAAATATTTTAGGTTTGTGGCCACTACAGTCTGTATCTTAGCTATTCAGCTTTTCCATTATAGCTTAAAAAGCACATTGACAGACAATATATAAAAGAATGGGTGTGACTGTGTTCTGATATAATTTATTTACAAAATCAGGCTGCCGTCCTAGGAACCATAGTTTTCTGATCTCTAGTTGTAGACTTCTAAGATCTGCAAAGTCAGTTATACATACCTATTTGCTTCTTACTTTGCAAAATTTTGTTGCCATCTTTCTCTTCACACTTCTCTTGCCCTTTGCCTTTCTAAATCCTCACATTATCAGTTAAATGGGATTTAGAGTGAGCAGAGGCAAACTGAAAGGCCAGCATGATATTATTTTTCAAAGTATGTGTTTTAAAGGAAAACTCCTACAATTGTGTTTAGGAATGCACTGCACATACAAATCAATTTAGGAAAAACTGACATTTTTATTACACTGATTCATTCAATGTCATAAAAATGATATAGTCTTATATTTATTTCCATCTTGTTCTATCAGTAATGTTTGGTAGGTTTCTTTTTAGAGGTAATTCACATCTTGCCTTTCATGTATCCTTAGTACATGTTTAATGACAGCTATGGAAGTGTACTGCTCAGATCTCCTTGAAGAAGACCCACCACGAGGAGCACAGCTGACAGCCCTAGCTCTTGCCTTTTTTTTTTAGATCCATCACTACACTTTTGCCAAGGCTATTCCCAGTCATTGACTGAGGAATTGTAATAGAACTGGCCCATTTCTACCTGATGGAGGATTCCTAAAATGGTCAAGCTTTGCTCAGGGATCCCCCACTGGTCTGGCCTAGATTTTTTCAGAGTTGTGATGCTGAATTCTTTCTGCCCAATTCATTTTCTCTCTCCCTTCACAGATTAGCATAAAAGCATGAATATGTTTCCCTGCCTATTCCCACTTCCTCCTCTTTTGTTTGTCAAAGTTATTACTCGCAATAAATTTCTTGTACACTTAATCTAGTTTATGTGTCTGCCTCTTAAAGATCAATCCAACAAGTAGCGGGGTTTTTATACTATTATAAATGGTAGATTTTAATTTCAAGTTGGTGATTGGTACTACATATCTAAATAATATTGATTTTTGTATTTTTATTAGCTATCACATTCAAATCATAACAGCTATAAGAAATTATAATTTTGTTTTTTTCCTATCTGATCTTTTATCTTTTTATTTTCCTTACTTTGTTTCACTAGCAATAGTTCCAGGACAGTTCCACTTAGTTCCAGAGCAATACTAAACAAAAGTGCTAACAGCTGACGCCCTTGTCGTTTTTCGCTAATCTCAGGGAAATAATTTCAAGATGTTGCTAAGTATTAACAAATGTGTTAAAATACATATAATTAGATTAAGAAAGTTTCCTTTTAATCCTAGATTGCTGAAAGTGTTCTTCTTTTTTTAACCTTTTATAAGTGCTGAATTTTATATTTTTTGTGTAGACATTAAGATGATTGTATTCAGGCAGTCCTCACTTTACACAGAACTACGTTAATTAATCCCTGTGCATATCAGAAATATACTGTCATTTTGCACAGTTCTACTGCATGTTATTTTTTCTATTACTGAGTAACAAATTGCACAAACTGAGCAATCTGTGTTCTTTCTTATCTGGAAGCTTAGGGGAAAACATCTGCTTCTAAGCTCATTCAAGTAGTTGGTAGAATCCAGTTCCTTGTGTAGGACTAATGTCCCCATTTTCTTGCTGATTGTTGGTGGAGGGTTACTCCTAGCTCATAAAGTCACTCTCAGGTCATTTGAATGTGGTCCACTCTACCTTTAACACAGCAACAGTATATCAAATCCTACTTGCGTTTCAACTTTCTCTGATATCCTGTTCTGCTATCAGTCAGAAAACACTCTTGTTTTTCAAGAGGCCATTTGATTAGGTTAAACTAACTCAGAAAATCTATCTTAAGGTCAGCTTATTAGTAAAGAACTTTGTGACATCTGCAAAATACCATCTGCCTTGCAATATAACATGATCATGGGAGTAACACCAGGGAACAAAGATCACGTGGGCCATCTTGGAATTCTGCCTATCACAAATTAGATGAGATCAAATCTCAGTTACTTTAGAAGCTTGAAAAATGAGAGTACATTCAAAGTATGCACAAATTTTAGTTAATGTGATAACAAAGTGAGAAACACTGAGGTGTTTTTCCCTCACTCATATTGTATTAATGTGATTGGTTTCCTAATGTTAAACTAACTTTTATTCCTGGAATAAACCTATGTTGGTTATAGGATGTTAACCACTTTGCATAGCTCTGTATCTAATTTTCTAATATTTTACTTACAATTTTTACATGGGCATACATAAGACAGCCTGAAGTTTCCTTTCTTATAACGTTCTTGTCAGGTTTTGCTTTTAAAGTTATGCTGATCTCTCAAAACCTGAAAAGTATTCTCTCCCACTCTTTGGAAATTTTGGTTTAAGACGGTGTTAAACATTCCTTAAATGTCCAGGATAATTCATCAGTAACCTACAACTGAAGTATCTTCATGGGAAGGATTTTAATAATGGATTCAGTTCTTTTAATGTATGAATGACTATTCAGCATTGTGATTTCTTCTGTCAGACTGAAAATTGTGTTCCTTCAAAGAATCTGTCCATTTCACACACATTATCAAATTATTTGGCATAAATTTATTCACTGTATTCCCTTTAATTTCTGTGGATCTGCAGTAATGTTGTTTTTTCATCCCTTATCATGGTAAAATTTTCCTTCTGTCTCTTTGTTAGAGCGGTCATGCTGGAGCTTTATCAATGTATTACTCTGAAAAAAACCAACTCATGGCTTTATTGATATTCCTGCAAATTTTCTCATGTTCTTTGTATCCTTGTTTTATATTTCATCAGTTTTTGATACTATTTTTATTATCCCTTCTCTTTTACTCTCTTTGGGTATAAACTCCAGTACTTTGGCCACTTCATACGAAGAGTTGACTAATTGGAAAAGACTCTGATGCTGGGAGGGATTGGAGGCAGGAGGAGAAGGAGACGACAGAGGATGAGATGGCTGGATGGCATCACTGACTCTATGGACGTGAGTCTGAGTGAACTCTGGATGTTGGTGATAGACAGGAAGGCCTACAGTGCTGCGATTCATGGGGTCACAAAGAGTCGGACATGACTGAGTGACTGAACTGAACTGAGTGCATCATGAGAAACGCTGGGCTGGAAGAAGCACAAGCTGGAATCAAGATTGCTAGAAGAAATATCAATAACCTCAGATATGCAGATGATACCACCCTTATGGCAGAAAGTGAAGGGGAACTAAAAAGCCTCTTGATGAAAGTGAAAGAGGAGAGTGAAAAAGTTGGCTTAAATCTCAACATTCAGAAAACGAAGATCATGGCATCTGGTCCCATCACTTCATGGCAAATAGATGGGGAAGCAGTGGAAACCGTGTCAGACTTTATTTTGGGGGGCTCCAAAATCACTGCAGATGGTGATTGCAGCCATGAAATTAAAAGACACTTACTCCTTAGAAGGAAAGTTCTGACCAACCCAGACAGCATATTCAAAAGCAGAGACATTACTTTGTCAACAAAGGTCTGTCTAATCAAGGCTATGGTTTTTCCAGTGGTTATGTATGGATGTGAGAGTTGGACTGTGAAGAAAGCTGAGTGCTGAAGAATTGATGCTTTTGAACTGTGGTGTTGGAGAAGACTCTTGAGAGTCTGATTGGACTGCAAGGAGATCCAGAGAGTCCATCCTAAAGGAGATCAGTCCTGGGTGTTCATTGGAAGGACTGATATAAAGCTGAAATTCCAATATTTTGGCCACCTCATGCAAAGAGTTGACTCATTGGGAAAGACTTTGATGCTGGGAGGGATTGGGGACAGGAGGAGAAGGGGACAACAGAGGATGAGATGGCTGATGGCATCACTGACTCAATGGACATGAGTCTGAGTTAACTCCGGGAGTTGGTGATGGACAGGGAGGTCTGGCAGGCTGCGATTCATGGGGTCGCAAAGAGTCGGAAACAACTGAGCGACTGAACTGAACTGAACTGAACATATCTGTAGGTATAAGATATAAATAATTATATAGACAACTTCAATACAGTATTCCAAATGTTGATAATGCAGGTATGTGATGTACGTTGTAGAGGCCAATATCCCAATACTTTGCCCTAAGCAAATTAGGAGCAACTGGAGGATTTTAAGATTTGATTTATAATTTTAAAAGATTACTCTGTGAATGCTGTAGTAAATGTAATTGGAAGGGAGCAAGAAATTCAAGGAAAGATTGTTTCCCATGCAAACAAATAGCACAGAGTATATGAGATAGAACAACAATAATAATGATATATAAAAAATCAGCTATTAAGAATGGAATATTCACATTTGCCTGATACTATGTAGGTTATATTCATGACCTCAATTCTCACAAGCAAGTAGAAAATTAAGTACTGCTATTAGCCCCTGCTCTCTACCATTTATTAGTAATTTATCAGGAAACTCACGCCCACAGTAGGTAAGTAACACACCTAATGGAACAGCATTTTAAAAAGAAAAAGAATTAAAATCAGTCTGTCTTGAAGCACTGTGATATATTTTTACTACTGACATTTCTCCCCACAAAGCTCATTCAGACCCTTTTCTTGCCTGCTGAATTTTCAGATTGTTTCCATGTACAAGGTTATTATCTCATGGTACATGAATATCAAAGGAAACCTTGATTCTAAGAGAGAAAAACTCAATCCCAGGGGCACAAATTAAAGACAAATCCATTTAATTAAATGTTTATTTCACATCAAATACATACAATTTAACTAAAACATGAGATAGAAAAAATATTTTAAATAAATATGTATGTGTTAGCAACTGCCTGATTCTTTTCACATCTTTTACTCCAAACCACTTTACTTTTCTTCATTCATAAGCCCAGTCTCTCCCACAGTTTGGCCTTTGTTAGAGAAGTATATGGAATCTCATCTTCAGAAGTTGCAGGCACTGTATTATGTTCAGTTTTGTCTTCCATACTGATCTCTATCAGGGCTATTGCCATCTATGATGTAGTACATGCAGGCTAACACAAGACAACACTGTCTCTGCCTTACCACAGAATGTTGAATATCATTTCAGTGATACTTCCTAATCTTTCTTTCTCAAGGAATGTCTGTTTCCCAACTCCAGATCTATTTAATCCTACCTGTATTTCAGGGCCATGTTCTGTTTCTATTTTATGAACTCTACCATTTAGCATCTGAAAATAAGCTTTAGGAGAAAGCTCATTTCTTTTCTCATGTGTTTAGTGTTTTGCATGACTAACACAAATACACTGATGACACAGTATACTATCTTCCCTCTCCAGATACAATGTTGAGTCTTACAGGGAAAAATTTCCTGTATTTGTAAAATGTCTGCTACTGAAAAGGGATGCACGGAACAAAGAGAGAGGGAAAAGTATTAATCAAAGGATAATGTAGATTAAGGTGGTAGCAGATGTTTTGGCAAAACTATCTTCATATCCAAACAAAAAACAAAATCCTCATATATTCATGGCTTGTACTTTTTTCTTATATTGTACATGGCTTATATTTCTATTATGTCCCATTACATAGAGAAATTTAATTTACATTTTCTACTAATGCTTTTAAGTTTAATTTATAACACTGTCAGAATTACTCAAGATTAATAAAAACTTTATTGATTAGTTATTTATACAGCCATTTTAAAAGAAAAAAGGTAATCAACTGATTATACTAAATATTATAGTATTATAGAGTCTGTGATGTTTTTCTCAAACTTAAATAGTCTATAAATTACCAGGTTGATAGGGAATACAAAAATGCATATTATTACAGAAATGACTTTTGTCAATTATCTTTTAATATTGAAATAGTGAATAAAATAAAACATACCTCACTTTTTTCCTAACTAAGAAACCACGTGTCCATCTTTGAATAATCAAAACTGGTGAGTTATGAGCCAGAATTTCATTAACTTTTGAAATAATGTGTTTGATATTATCAATTTCATCTTCATAGGTTGATCCCTGTATAAAGAAAATTACTTAGTAATCATATTTCATGAAAGTATTTCCAGAAGATATTTTAACTTGCTAGTCTGATGGTATAAACTATTTATTAAAACATTCACAGCTGTCTTATATACATAATACTTAAGTAACATATACATTTTCAAATCTATTTTTATTAGATCATAAGGTCAAGAATTAGTAGCACAAAATAATTTCAAATCTTTACACAAAATTCAAGATCAATGAGGATAACTTTTTCCTTTCTAGATTCTTCTATCTGCTATCACAGGTATAAAATTTTGTCCATAATCATGTTGATCTCTGAAAGGTAGGGGCATGAATAGATATCCAAAGACCCTTAAAAGTATTCTGTGAATCATCATAGATGAAACTTATATATGTTGGATTTATAACAACTTGCAGCAGTTCAAAATTTTGTTGCATCTTAACTAGATATTTTACAGGAAGACAGTACATTCCCTGGGGTAAAGACTTCTATATTATCTTTAAAGAAATTATCTCTAAGATATTTGGTCCTGCATATTTTTAGATTTTGGAACCACAGACTCCTATATTCTCATAAATATACAATAATGAAATATAACTTATGAAAAATTTTAAAATATTGTGAGAATTACCAGAACATAACACAGAGACATGAAGTGAGTAAATGCTGGCCACCCCCCAAAAATGGCACTTATTACTTGTTCCACGCAGGGTTGTCACCAATTTCAATTTGTGATCAAAAAGCACAATAAAATGAGATATGCCTATAAACTCAACTTGCCCAAATATGAGTCCTCCTCCCTAACTTGCTTTCTCACATGCTCTTAGTGAATGGTGGTACTGCCCATACAAACCTAATCCAGAAACCCTGAACCATCCCAGGCTCTCTTTTTCTGTTCTATTGTCAGATCATGCCACTTTCCCTCACCTTACTTTGTTCTTCAGTTGCTCAGTCATGTCAGACTCTTTGTGACCCTATGGACTGCAGCACACCAGGCCTCCCTGTCCTTCACTATCTCCCAGAATTTGCTCAAACTCATGTCCATTAAGTCAATGATGCCATCCAACCACCTCATCTTCTGTCACCCCTTTCTCCTCCTGCTCTCAATCTTTCCTAGTATCAGGGTCTTTCCGTTCTACTTAGCCACACCATTTCTTTCTAGCCTTAATCCCTCCTCTAAAAGAACACTTCTTTTTAGCCTTTAAGGCAAAATATCACCTTTAAGATGCTACAGACCTTAACAGAAGTATTCTCCTTATTGCAATAATATTCATTTGCCTATTGCAATAGCCCTTATCCCTCCACTGAGATAATCCTTTTGAAAAAGTCTCTTAAGTCCTGATTTGCTATTTTATTTGATAAGCTTATGCTATAAAGTAATTATTGGTCTGTCCTTCCCACTGCAACATAAACTCATCAAGTGTAACACCTCTTTCTTTATACTGAATCTCTATGAGTAAGTAAGCTATCTAGTTTGTAACTGGCATTCAAATATCAGTCGACTATTAAAACACTAAGTAACAGACACTTGTACACCTTCATATTGGTCTCCAAGCTTGCTGTGGCAATGTCAGTCTGTTCTTATAACTTAACTCTTACTTGGCTGTAGTAACATACTAATTTTTCTACCTTTTGGATTTTTATTTTTCAGTCTGTTTTCCTGTTTGCTCTTTTTCTATAACTATTTAAATAGAATATAATTTTAGGTTTGCTTCTTTTTTCACTTCTCTGTGCTAAGTTTCTTTGAATGAGCACCTTCTTTGCTATATGTTACTATTTCACATATGCTGATTATCCTATATATCTCCTAGCAAGAATTATCTCTGAGATAATTCTTGGAATTATCTAATTCCAATGGAACTTCTAGTTCCATTTGTCTATTTACATGTCAAAAACTGAAATAATTCTTCCCATTTGAAAACACCCACAATCTATACTTCATACCACATTACAGATGGAGTCATTAAAATTATTTTCTACCTTATCAACCAAATAAACTCACACTCTTCTTTCTCTCTCCTTTCCATCTACTAAATCACTTAATTCTATCAAAAACATCTCTCTTCAATCTGTTCACTATAATCTATATGTACTACCAATTTATTAAATCAGCTCTTATAAACTAGGGTCCGACCTATAGACTTTCTTCTAATTTCCCTATTTTCAATTTCCCTCCACTCCAAAATTACAGAATATAAGACTTTTTTTCTAAAATGAAAATCAGGTCATCTAAAATCCTTAAATATCTCCCCCAAATCTTACAACATACTGTGCTATATCCTTAGTATTACACATAACTCCCTTTGCTCTATTAATCCTATTTTTGATTCCAGCATCTTTTGTCATGCTCAAGCATGTCTTCTAAACCCCAAGAACACTAAATCACTTGTTGTCACTTAACTGCGTTTAGCGTCACCTCTGTGCCTTTGCCATGCTTTTTACTCTATCTCAACATTCCACAATTGCCAACATCTCTACCTACTTTACTTCTTATTTTCAAAAAAACTCATCTGAAGTATAAATATTTTTGATTTTGCTGTTTTTCCACGACAATAGGTATGAAGTGCAAAAATTTAAAGAAAATATATGTAGATCTTTCACAGATTTTGTCCCATATTCAGATCTATATTTTTTTCTCATTATTTCTTGGATTACTGCTGCTGTTGTTCAGTTGCTAAATCATGTACAACTCTGCAACTCCATGGACTGCAGCATGTTAGGCTCCCCAGTACTCCATTATCTCCTGGAGTTTGTTCAAATTCATGTTTATTGAGCCTGTGATGATATCTAACAGTTTTATCTTCTGCCACCCCCTTCTTTTCTTCCTTCAATCTTTCCTAGCATCAGGGTCTTTTCTAATGAATCAGCTCTTCACATCAGGTAGCCAAAATTTTGGAACTTCAGCTCCAGCACCAATCCTTCCAATGAATATTCAAGGTGGATTTTCTTTAGGATTGAATGATTTGATCTTCTTGAAGTTCAAGGGACTCTCAAGAGTCTTCTCCAGCACCACATATCAATATTCTTTGCCACTCAGCCTAAATTTACAGTCCAAATCCCACATCCATAAGCAACTACAGGAAAAACCATAGATTTGATTATATGGATCTTTGTCAGCAAAGGGATGTCTCTGTTTTTTTAATAACACTGTCTAGGTTTGTTATATCTCTACTTCCAAGGAGCAAGCATGTTTTAAATTCATGGCTACAGTCACCATTTGCAGTGATTTTGGAGCCCAAGAAAATAAAATCTTTCACTGCTTCCACTTTTTTCCCCATCTATTTGCCATGAAGTGATGGGACCGGATGCCATAATCTTAGTTTTTTGAGTGTTGAGTTTCAAGCCAGTTTTTTCACTCTTCTTTCACATTCATCACCAGGTCCTTTAGTTCCTCTGCACTTTCTGCCATCAGAGTGCTTGTCATCTGTATATCTAAAGTTGTTAGTATTTCTCCTGGTAATCTTGATTCCAGCTTGTGATTTATCCAGCTTGGCAATTCACATGATGCATTCTGCATACAAGTTAAATAAGTAGAGTGACAATATACAGCCTTGTGGCACTCCTTTCCCAATTTTGAACCAGTCAGTTGTTCCATGTCCAGTTCTAACTGATGCTTGTTGACCCACATACAGGTTTCTCATGAGTTAGGTAAGGTGGTCTGGTATTCCCATCTCTTTGATTAGTGCTTCTCCTTAATTTTCCTTATTTTCTCTACTCTAATTCCTATTCATGTGTAGTAGGTATTCTAGAGCTCACCTCGATGTTTTACATTTTTTTCTCATCATTTTCAGTTATTTTTTCTCAGTTTGGTGAAGCCATGCTGTCAAAGGTTAGCTTTCTCATACTGAGGTTTTTTAATAGCTTGTCAACTACTTCAGTTATGTGGCTGAGCCTAAGCTCCTTTCTGAAACTCCTGTCTGCCCTAACACAGACGAGTCCCTCCACAAACTATAACAGTTTGCTATTATAACCCTGCCTGTATGAGGGCCTCTCCATGACATGTATCCTCTGATTTCTAGCAAGAGATTCCATCTGTTAGTCTACTATCAACTGTGACAAATAGGGAGATTTGCAGAATCTCTTCTAATTCCTGTCATTTTGTTTTACATGTCAGGAAGAATAGCTCAAAGTCAGGCTGACCCATTCCCTACCTTTAATTCAATCATATCTCATATCAAAAATTCTTCATTATGTATAAAAGTACCTCTGTGATACAATCTATTACTTAATTCCTATCCTTTACTGGTTTCTAGTAAAGATGTGATTTCCTCCAGTCTTCATTGAGTTTTTTGTTCATTGCATTTGAGCTCATGGTATGTGTGTATGTGCATGTGTGTTTAGAGTAATAAAGTATGCCGCCTCAAACATGCTCCGTATACTGATTATTGAGTCAGAGACATTTGAAAAACAGAAAATGCAGGGAGAGGCACTCTCTGAACTTCCTTTATCTTTCTAAAGACAGATTCCCCCAAAGGGATTCAATTGTCATATTTTATCAACCAGGAAAGGAGTCTTATCACAAGAAAGGAGATCAGGTGATTAGAAGGGGAGAAAATTAGAAGACATTACAACCAAATGAATTTTGTCACAAATTCCCATCTATTCTTCTAGAGATCCATTTGTCTTTCTTAAAAATAATTTACTGTCTCATAAGAGGCCTATACCCTCCCTCCCTTTCCCCCTATTTAGATGGTATTAAGAATGAATTCCCATCTCAAGGAGATACTCAGTTCTCCCTTAGCATCTTCTCAGTACTCATGAGATATAAATGTTAATAAGCTTCTGTTTGTTTTTCTCTTGTTAACCAGTCTTATATTACAGGGTCTCAGCCAAGAGCTCAGAAGGGTAGAGGGAAAATTGTTTTTCATCCTCTAGTTTGAAAGTGAGGAATAGTAATACAGGAAAGAATTTAGATGGCTAGGTTTAAGTGGTCCTGGTCAGACTCTGCAGTTCTCACCAGCAGAGAACCATCAAGCTCACACTGCAGTTTACAGCAGAGTCTTGCTTCCCTCCAAGGTATGGATAATCCCTCTCTTTTAAGCAATAAAGAAAATCATCAGCTGTGGGTAGCATAGGAGTCTTTGCCAAAAAACAAGTAACCTCTAGAAAATAGTCAAGATTTATGATGTCCTAAAACAATTATGCTGTAAAATGCCAACAAGGATATCACCTACTGTACACTAGAGGGAATTTTACTCAATGCTCTGTGGTGATCTAAATGGGAAGAAAATCCAAGGAAGAGGGTACATATGTATATGTGTGGTTGATTCACTTTGAGGTACAGCAGAAACTACCACAACATTATAAAGCAACTACACTCCAAATTTTAAAAAAAAAAAAAAAGACATCACTGCAAACTTGTACAAATGCCATAAACCATTTGATAGCTGAGGACAAATGGATGTATTTTCTAAGGGAAACTAATGCATATTTCCTATACTACATGAGTGATGACTCTAAAGAAAAACTGCCTACGTTTAAATTCCATTTCTACCACTTGCTAACTATGCAATCTAGGGTAAGTAACCCGTCTGTCCCCTATTAATCATCTGTAAAATAGAGAAAACGTCATTTGGGTTTTGTGAGAAAATATTTGTAAAGCACATAGAACAGTGCTAAAACATTTAAAGCAACCAAATAAGGTCATCTGTCAACAGCTTAAGGACTTCTGTATACCTTATTCTATTTGATATTTAACAAATTAGTACAGGAATTTACTAAGCAATTTACTCAAACGTAACAAAATTAAGAAATTAACTGTAAACTAATATTTTCAACTCAATAAAACGAATTAAAGAATTATAGTAAAAAGCTTGCCAAAGGACAACACACATTTACAGAAAATATTATCAAGAATCAAAAAAACAGATGATAAAATAATGAAATATCTGTACTCTCCCACTTGCCATTGTAATCTTGGAATGAAAAAATGGCTACTGCAAATCCTTGCATAAAGCATAACAGGCATTTCCAAGAAAGGGAAGAATTTTGTAAACATGATTCGTATGGAAGATAGTGCTCTGTGTTCTAACACAAAGCGTAGCTTAAAAAACAAATTTTCAAACTACATTCTTCTCAGATTGTAAATATAATTACACAAAGATTCCCAATTAATCTGATATTCTAAATACACCTGTACTTATATTTTCTTCCTTTTCCCCATTTTTATTTCTTTCATATGTATCTATTCCCTATACTCTTTTAAAATTCTATTTGTAATTTATTCCATCAGAATTTACTGATTTGACACATTCGTCTCAGCATAACTGAAATATGTAAATTATGCTACTCCCAGAAGTATGTATTTCACATAGAATAAAAACATGCAGTATTCACCTTTTTATTCTATCTGTAATATATTCACTTTAACACTCACATGAAATGGTGAGTATCTCTGAAACTCCCCACAAAGGCTAGAAAGATTTTATATTATTTTAAATCAACATTTCTTAGGATCACTGGTAAACACTTTGGGAACAAACTTTAGACAATTCACCAATTAAAAAATTTCACCTGAATTAAATAACATTAAATAACCAAAAAAAATTTAGAAGCATAATAATAAAACACTAAAATTTTTAGGACAGATGAAAGTACAAGAACAAAAAACTTTACACAAATTTCCACCACTTGAAGTATCTATTATCATTTTCCCCCCTTCCTGAACCCCCATCTAACCTCCCTCCCCATCCTCTGGGTCATCCCAGTACACCAGCCCCAAGCACCCTATCCCATGCATTGAATCTGGACTGGTGATCCATTTCACATATGATAATATACGTTTCAATGCCATTCTCCCAAACAATCCCACCCTCCCCTTCTCCCACAGAGTCCAAAAGACTGTTCTATACATTTGTGGCTCTTTTGCTGTCTCGCATATAGGGTTAAATTTACTATCTATCTAAGTTCCATATATATATATATATATATATATATATATATATATATATATGACAACCTAGACAGCATATTGAAAAACAGAGATATTACTTTGCCAACAAAGGTCCGTCCAGTCAAGGCTATGGTTTTTCCAGTGGTCATGTATGGATGTGAGAACTGGACTGTGAAGAAAGCTAAGCGCCGAAGAATTGATGCTTTTGAACTGTGGTGTTGGAGAAGACTCTTGAGAGTCCCCTGGACTGCAAGGAGATCCAACCAGTCCATTCTGAAGGAGATCAACCCTGGGATTTCTTTGGAGGGATTGATGCTGAAGCTGAAACTCCAGTACTTTGGCCACCTCATGCAAAGAGTTGACTCACAGGAAAAGAGTCTGATGCTGGGAGGGATTAGGGGTAGGAGGAGAAGGGGACGACAGAGGAAGAGATGGCTGGATGGCATCACTGACGCGATGGACGTGAGTCTGAGTGAACTCCGGGAGTTGGTGATGGACAGGGAGGGCTGGCGGGCTGCGATTCATGGGGTCGCGAACAGTCGGACACGACTGAGTGACTGAACTGAACTGAACTAGTATACTGTACTGATGTTTTTCTTTCTGGGTTACTTCACTCTGTATAATAAACTCCAGTTTCATCCACCTCATTAGAACTGATTCAAACGTACTCTTTGTAATGGCTGAGTAATACTCCATTGTGTATATGTACCACAGCTTTCTTATCCATTCATCTGCTGATGGACATCTAGGTTGCTTCCATGACCTGGCTATTATAAACAGTGCTGTGATGAACACTGGGGTATGTGTCTCTTTCAATTCTGGTTTCCTCAGTATGTATCCCCAGCAGTAGGATTCCGGGGTCATATGGCAGTTCTATTTCTAGTTTTTTAAGCAACCTCCACACTGTTCTCCATAGTGGCTGTCCTAGTTTGCATTCCCACCAACAGTGTAAGAGGGTTCCCTTTTCTCCACACCCTCTCCAGCATTTATTGCTTGTAGACTTTTGGATGGCAGCCATTCTGACTGGAGGGAAATGGTACCTCGTCGTGGTTTTGATTTGCATTTCTCTGATAATGAGTGATGTTGAGCATTTTTTCATGTGTTTGTTAGCCAACTGTATGTCTTCTTTGGAGAAATGTCTGTTTAGTTCTTTGTCCTATTTTTTTATTGGGTCGCTTATTTTTCTGGAACTGAGCTGCAGGAGTTGCTTGTATATTTTTGAGATTAATTCTTTGTCAGTTGCTTCATTTGTTATTATTAGCTCCCATTCTGAAGGCTGTCTTTTCACCTTGCTTATAGTTTCCTTTGTTGTGCAAAAACTTTTAAGTTTAATTAGGCCCCATATTTTTATTTTTGCTTTTATTTCCATTACTCTGGGAGGTGGATCATAGAGGATTCTGCTGCGATTTATGTTGGAGAGTGTTTTGCCTGTTTTCCTCTAGGAGTTTTATAGTTTCTGGTCTTACATTTAGATGTTTAATCCATTTTGAATTTATTTTATGTATGGTGTTAGAAATGGTTCTAGTTTCATTCTTTTACAAGTAGTTGACCAGTTTTCCCAGCACCACTTGTTAAAGAGATTGTCTTTTCTCCATTGTATATTCTTGCCTCCTTTGTCAAAGATAAGGTGTGCACAGGTGCTTGGATTTACCTTTGGTCTTTCTATTTTATTCTGTTGATCTATATTTCTGTCTTTGTGCCAGTACCATACTGTCTTGATGACTGTAGCTTTGTAGTATAGCCTGAAGTCAGGCAGGTTGATTATTTCAGTTCCAGTCTTCTTTCTCAAGATTGCTTTGGCTATTTGAGGTTTTTTGAATTTTCATACAAATTTGAAATTATTTGTTCTAGCTCTGTGAAAAATACCGTTGGTAGCTTGATAGGGATTTCATTGAATCTATATATTGCATTGGGTAGTATACTCACTTTCACTGTATTAATTCTTCCGATCCATGATCATGATATATTTCTCCATCTATTTGTGTCTTCTTTGATTTCTTTCACCAGTGTTTTATAGTTTCCTATATATAGGTCTTTTGTTTCTTTAGGTAGATACATTCCTAAGTTATTTATTCTTTTCATTGCAATGGTGACTGGAATTGTTTCCTTAATTTCTCTATTTTCTCATTATTACTATATAGGAATGCAAGGGATTTCTCCGTGTTGATTTTGTATCCTGCAACTTTCCTATATTCATTGATTAACTCTAGTAATTTTCTGGTGGAGTCTTTTGGGTTTTATGTAGAGGATCATATCATCTGCAAACAGTGAGAGTTTTACTTCTTTTCCAATCTGGATTCCTTTTATTTCTTTTTCTGCTCTGATTGCTGTGGCCAAAACTTCCAAAACTACGTTGAATAGTAGTGGTGAGAGTGGGCACCCTTGTCCTGTTCCTGACTTTAGGGGAAATGCTTTCAATTTTTCACCATTGAGGATAATGTCTGCTGTGGGTTTGTAATGTATAGCTTTTATTATGTTGACGTATGTTCCTTCTATTCCTGCTTTCTTCAGAATTTTTATCATAAATGGATGATGGATTTTGTCAAAGGCTTTCTCTGCATATGATAATTGAGACAATCATATGGCTTTTATCTATCAATTTGTCAATGTGGTGTATTACATTGATTTGCAGATTTTGAAGAATCCTTGCATCCCTGGGATAAAGCCCAATTGATCATGATGTATGATCTTTTTAATATGGTGTTAGATTCTGTTTGCTAGAATTTTGTCAAGGATTTTTGCATCTATGTTCATCAGTGATATTGGTCTGCAGTTTTCTTTTTTTATGGCATCTTTGTCAGGTTTTGGTATTAGGGTGATGGTGGCCTCATAGAATGAGTGTGGAAATTTCCCTTCCTCTGCAACTTTCTGGCAGAGTTTGAGTAGGATAGGTGTTAGCTCCTCTAAATTTTTGGTAGAATTCAGCTGTGAAGCCGTCTGGTCTTCGGCTTTTGTATGCTGGAAGATTTCTGCTTACAGTTTCAATTTCCATGCTTGTGATGGGTCTGTTAAGATTTTCTATTTCTTCTTGGCTCAGGTTTGGAAAGTTATACTTTTCTAAGAATTTGTTCATTTCTTCCAAGTGTCCATTTTATTGGTATATAGTTGCTGATAGTAGTCTCTTATGATCCTTTATATTTCTGTGTTTCCATCTCTCCATTTTCATTTCTAATTTTATTGATTTGATTTTTCTCCCTTTGTTTCTCGATGAGTCTGGTTAGTGGTTTGTCAATTTTACTTATCTTCTCAAAGAACCAGCTTTTAGCTTTGTTGATTTTTGCTAAGGTCTCTTTTGTTTCTTTGCATTTAGCTTACTCCTTGGAAGGAAAGTTATGACCAACTAAGCATATTAAAAAGCAGAGACAATACTTTGTCAACAAAGGTCTGTCTAATAAAGGCCATGGTTTTTCCAGTGGTCATGTATGGATGTGAGAGTTGGGCTATAAAGAAAGCTGAGCGCCAAATAATTGATGTTTTTGAACTGTGGTGTTGGAGAAGACTCTTGAGTCCCTTGAACTGCAAAGAGATCTAACCAGTCCCTCCTAAAGGAAATCAGTCCTGAATATTCATTGGAAGGACTGATGCTGAAGCTGAAACTCCAATACTTTGGCCACTGATGAGAAGAGCTGACTTATTTGAAAAGACTCCGATGCTGGGAAAGATTGAGGGCAGGAGGAGAAGGGGACGACAAAGGATGAGATGGTTGGATGGCATCACCAACTCAATGAACATGGGTTTGGGTGAACTCTGGTAGTTGGTGATGGACGGGGGGCCTGGCGTGCTGTGGTTCATGGGGTCACAAAGAGTTGGATACGACTAAGTGAATGAACTGAACTGAACTGAATTTTTAAGATTTTTTTTACTTCTACTAACCCTGAGGTTCTTCTTCATTTCTTTCTTTTCTAGTTGCTTTCGTTGTAGAGTTACATTATTTAGCTGACTTTTTTCTCATTTCTTGAGGTAAGCCTGTAGTGCTATGAACCTTCCCCTTAGCACTGCTTACAGTGTCCCATAGGTTTTGGGTTGTTGTGTTTTCATTTTCATTTGTTTCTATGCATATTTTTATCTTTATTGATTTCTTCTATGATTTGTTGGTTATTCAGTAGCATGTCATTCAGTCTCCATATGTTAGAATTTTTAATTGTTTTCCTCATGTAATTGATATCCAATCTTACTGCATTGTGGTCAGAAAAGATGCTTGGAATGATTTCATAGTTTTTTGAATTTACCAAGGCTAGATTATACCCAGGATGTAATCTATCCTGGAGAAGGTTCTGTGTGCGCTTGAGTAAAAGGTGAAATTCATTGTTTTGGGGTGAAATGTCTTATAGATATCAATGAGGTCTAACTGGTCTATTGTATCATTTAAAGTTTGTGTTTCCTTGTTAATTTTCTGTTTAGTTAATCTTTCCATAGTTGTGAGTGGTGTATTAAAGTCTCCCACTATTATTGTGTTATCGTTAATTTCCCCTTTCATATTTGGTAGCATTTGCCTTACATATTGTGGTGCTCCTCTGTTGGGTGCATATATATTTATAATTGTTATATCTTCTTCTTGGATTGATCCTTTGATCATTATGTAGTGTCCTTCTTTATCTCTTTTCACAACCTTTATTTTAAAGTCTATTTTATCTCATATGAGTATTGCTACTCTTGCTTTCTTTTGCTCTCTATTTGCGTGGAATAATTTTTTCCAGCCCTTCACTTTCAGTATGTGTCCCTTGTTTTGAGGTGGGTCTCTTGTAAGCAGCATATAGAGGGGTCTTATTTTTGTATCCATTCTATAGAGGGGTCTTATTTTTGTATCCATTCAGCCAGTCTTTGTCTTTTGGTTGGGGCATTCAACCCATTTACATTTAAGGTAATTATTGATAAGTATGATCCCGTTGCCATTTAATTTGTTGTTTTGGGTTTGAGTTTATACACCCTTTCTGTGTTTCCTGTCTAGACAAGATATTTTAGCATTTGTTGGAGAGCTGGTTTGGTGGTGCTGAATTCTCTCAGCTTTTGCTTGTCTATAAAACTTTTGATTTTTCCTTCATATCTGAATGAGATCCTTGCTGGGTAATCTGGGCTGTAGGTTTTTCTCTTTCATCACTTTAAGTATGTCCTGCCATTTCCTCCTGGCCTGAAGAGTTTCTATTGAAAGATCAGCTGTTATCCTTATGGGAATACCATTGTGTGTTATTTGTTGTTTTTCCCTTGCTGCTTTTAATGTTTGTTCTTTGTGTTTGATCTTTGTTAATTTGATTACTATGTGTCTTGAGGTGCTTCGCTTTGGGTTTATCTTGTTTGGGACTCTCTGGGTTTCTTGGACTTGGGTGACTATTTCCTTCCCCATTTTAGCGAAGTTTTCAACTATTATCTCCTCAAGGATTTTCTCATGGTCTTTCTGTCTCCTTCTTCTGCGACTCCTATGATTTGAATTTTGGGGCATTTAACATTGTCCCAGAGGCCCCTGAGGTTGTCCTCATTTCTTTTTTTTTTTCCTTCTCTGCTTCATTTATTTCTACCATTCTATCTTCTGCCTCATTTATCCTATCTTCTGCCTCCATTATTCTACTGTTGGTTCCCTCCAGAGTGTCTTTGATCTCATTTATTGCATTATTCATTATATATTGACTTTTTTATTCCTTCTAGGTCCTTGTTAAACATTTCTTGCATCTTCTCAATCCTTGTCTCCAGGCTGTTTAACTCCATTTTGTTTTCAAGATTTTGGATCATTTTCACTATCATTGTTCTGAATTATTTTTCAGGTAGATTCCCTATCTCTTCCTCTTTTGTTTGGTTTGGTGGGCATTTATCCTGTTCCTTTACCTGCTGAGTAATTCTCTGCCTTTTCATCTTGTTTAGATTGCTGTGTTTGGGGTGGCCTTTCCATATTCTGGCAGTTTTGCTTTCTCTTTATAGTGGAGGTTTCTCACTGTGGGTGAGGTTGGTCAGGTGGCTTGTCAAGGTTTCCTGGTTAAGGAAGCTTGTGTTGGTGCTCTGGTGGGTGGAGCTGGATATCTTCTCTCTGGAGTACAATGAAGCAAGTTTTGAGATGTCAGTCGGTTTGGTGTAACTTTGGGCAGCCTGTATATTGAAGCTCAGGGCTATGTTCCTGCATTGCTGGAGAATTTGCATGGTATATCTTGCTCTGGAACTTGTTGGCTCTTGGGTGGTGCTTGGTTTCAGTGTAGGTATGGAGGCTTTTGGATGAGCTCTTATTGATTAATGTTCCCTGGAGTCAAGAGTTCTCTGGTGTTCTCAGGTTTTGAACTTAAGCCTCCTGCCCCTGGATTTCAGTCTTATTCTTACAGTAGTCTCAAGACTTCTCCATCTCCTTTCGAAGACAATGGACTGCTTTTATGGGTGCCTGATGTCCCCTGCCAGCATTCAGAAGTTGTTTTGTGGAATTTGCTCATCGTTCAAATGTTCTTTCAATCAATTTGTGGGGGAGAAAGTGGTCTCTCCGTCCTTTTCCTCTGCCATCTTAGGACCACCCCTATTGTCATTGTAAAAATTTCACTTCCAAATGCTTTCCCTGACTCTGAGCTTATCTTTCCATTCACTTCATAGGGTCTTTTACAGAGTATTTTTAAAAATTGATGAAGTTCACGTCACCATTTTTTCTTTTAAAGATTGTGCTTTTAGTATCAGATCTGTCTTTGCCTCAGCCTAGATCCTAAAGATTTCCTTCAATTTTATTTTTTCTAAAAGTTTTTTTGTTTTGTTTTTTAGTTTTCAGTTTTACATTTAACTCCAAGAACCAATTTGAGTTAATTTTTTTGAGTTGTAAAACTTAAGGAAGTTCATTTCTTGTGTGTGTGTGTGTCTCTGTGTATGTATGTCCAACTGTTCCAAGTAAAATTTATTGAAAAAGCTATATTTTTTCCATCAAGTTCAATTGTTCATATTTTGTTAGATTTACATCTAAGTATTTCATTTTTGAGTGATTATAAATGACAATATGTATTTAATTTTGTTGACCATGTACTCACTGTTAGTACACAGAAATAGGATTGATTTTTGTTTACTTAGCACCCTGTAGCCCTGTTAAGCTCACTTTTTAGTTTTAAGAAATTTTTTGGTAGATTCTGTGGCATTTTCCACATAGGTGATCATTTCATCTGCAAATAGTTTATTTCTTCTATTCTCATCGGTATTTTTTTTTAATTTCCTTGTCTCACTTTTTTGCACCACCTAGACTTACCAGCAACATGCTGACAAGAGGAATAAGAACAGCCATCTGTTTTGTTCCCAGTCTTAGGAAGAAAACATTCTTGAGTCTTCTGATATGGGAGATTATATTAATTCATTTTCAAATATTGAATCAGCTGTGAATCCCTGAAACAAGTTCTACTTCCTCATGGTATATAATTCTTCTTACATATGCTAAATTACACTTGCTAAGGTTTTGTTAAAGAATTTTGTGTTTATATTCACTAGGGATATTTTTATCCCAGGGATAAATCCCACCTCATCATGATGTATGATTTTTTCAATATATTAGTGAACTCAGTTTGCTAACATTTTGTTGAGGGTTTTGTATCCATATTCATCATGGATATTGATCTGTATTTTTCTTCTAGTGTCCTCATATAGTTTTGGTTTCAGTTAAGTGTTCCTTTAGATTCTATTTCTTTTGAAAAGTATGAGAAAATTGATAGTTTTTCCTTCAATGTTTGATAGAATTTACCAGTGAAGCCATCTGGTTCTAAACTTTTCTATGTTAGGAGACTTTTGATTACTGATTCAATCTCCCTGCTAATTAGTGCCTTAGATTTTTTGTGGTTTTTTTTTTTCTTCATGATTTAGTCTTAGTAAGTTGTATGTTTCCAGGAATGTATCCATTTCTATGTTGTCTGTTGGCATACAATTGCTTATAGCAGTCTCTCATAATCTTCTCTATTTGTATGGTATCAACTGTGATATTTCCTCTTTCTTCCTAACCTTACTTCCTTGAATCTTCTCTCTCAAGTATAACAGAGTTTATCTATTTTGTTTATCTTTTCAAAAAATAAATCTCTTGGTTTCATTTATCTTTTCTGTAGTCTTTTTAATGTCTATTCCATTTATTTCTGGTCTTTATTTCCTTCTTCTCACAAAATTTGGTTTAATTTGTTCTTTTCTTCTAGTTCCTTGGGGTATAAAGTTATATTGTTCATTTGAGTTCTTTTTTTTAATGTAGGCATCTATCACTATAAAATGACCTCTAAACAGCTTTTACTATATCCTATTAGTTGTCATTTTGTTTTCATTTAAGATTTTTTTTCAATACATTGGTTGTTGTTAAGTTTCTTAATCTGTACATAATTGTGAATTTTCCTGTTTTCCCTTATAACTGATTTATTGTTCTGTCACTCAGCTGTGTCTGACTGCAACTCCATGGACTACAGCACACCAGGCTTCCCTGTCCTCCATATCTCCCAGAGTTGCTCAATGTCATGTCCATTGAGTCAGCGATGCCACCCAACCTCTCATCCTCTGTCATCCCCTTCTCCTCCTGTCCTCAATCTTTCCCAGAATCAAAGTCTTTTCCAAAGAGCTTGCTCTTTGCATCAAGTGGCCAAAGTATTGGAACTTCAGCATCAGTCCTTCCAATGAGTATTCAGGGTTGATTTCCTTTAGGATTGACTGGTTTGAGCTCCTTGAGATCCAAGGGACTCTCAAGAGTCTTCTTCAGCACCACAGTTTGAAAGCATCAATTCTTTGGCAATCTCTGGGACAACATTAAATGCACCAACATTTGCATTATAGGGGTCCTAGAAGGAGAAGAGAGAAAGGACTTGAGAAAATATTTGAAGAAGTATAGCTGAAAACTTTCCTAAAAAATGGGAAAGGAAATAGTCAACCAAGTCCAGGAAGTGCAGAGAGTCCCATGCAGGATAAACCCAAGGAGGAACACACTGAGACATAGTAATCAAAATGATGAAAATTGAAGATAAAGACAAAATGTCAAAAGAAACAAGGGGAAAATGACAAGTAACATACAAGGAACTTCCATAATGTTTTCAGTTGATTTATCAACAGAAACTCTACAAGTCAGAGGAGAAGGTCAGGACATTTAAAGTGATGAAAAGAAAGAACCTACAACTAAGAATATGCTACCCAGCAAGACTCTTGCTCAGATTTGATGGAGAAATCAAAAGCTTTCCAAACAGGCAAAAGTTAAGAGATTCAGCACCACCAAACCAGCTTTACAACAAAAGCTAAAAGAACTTCTCTAAACAAGAAATACAAGATAAGGAAAAGACTTAACAATAAACCCAAAACAATTTAGAAAATGGTAATAGGATCATATATATTGATAACCACCTTTAAATGTAAGTGGATTAAATGCATCAACCCAAAGACATAGACTGGCTGGGCAGATGAAAACATGTGTACGTATGCATTTCCACTTACTAATCACTCCAATAGACCCCCCCCAAATTGTATTCAATTATTTTATATTGTTAGGTTAATCATGTTTCCATTATGGCTTGACTGTGGACTGTGGACTGTGAAGAAGGCTGAGCACTGAAGAATTGATGCTTTTGAACTGTGGTATTGGAGAGGACTCTTGAGAGTCCCTTGGACTGCAAGGAGATCCAACCAGTCCATTCTGAAGGAGATCAACCCTGGGATTTCTTTGGAAGGAATGATGCTAAAGCTGAAGCTCCAGTACTTTGGCCACCTCATGAGAAGAACTGACTCATTGGAAAAGACTCTGATGCTGGGAGGGATTGGGGCAGGAGGAGAAGGGGACAATCGAGGATGAGATGGCTGGATGGCATCACGGACTCGATGGATGTGAGTCTGAGTGAACTCCGGGAGATGGTGATGGACAGGGAGGCCTGGAGTGCTGCGATTTATAGGGTCGCAAAGTCGGACACGACTGAGCAACTGAACTGAACTGATTAAGAAAACTGATAAATATAATTTATTATTGTTTTTATATAACTATTATTTGCTTAATACCATTGTATCATGATTGATAAACAGAAAATAATAGAATTCTATATCACTAACTCTACCATTTAATACAAATCCTGTAATCATTTTTTAAAATCCAGATGCATATCAGAATTATCGTGGAATTTTTTGAAAAATACAAATGCCCAGGTATTGATATTTTTCTCAAAGGCTCCAGATGTGTTTCTAATGAGCAGCCATGTTTAAAAACAACTGTACTATATGATGATCTTTTACTTAAAAAAGAAAAGAAAAAGAAAAGAAAATCCTGTGGATTCTAGATATAGAATCCTTCGGCATTTAGGTTACTGAGTGTAAGAATTAAGTTGTTAGATTAATTCTCATTTAGTATTTTAATACAGACAGGGGATGCTCAATCTAACTACTTTCATTTTAGAATTATAACTGACATAATTTGATAGAATGTTTTTTTCTTATAATTCAGTAAATCTCATAATGTGATTTTAGAATCCTTGGGAGGCCCCAAGACCCTTCAAGAACCCATGAGGGCCTTCTTTTTCTACTTACATATCTGTATGAGGCCATATTTTCTTTATTTACTTCAGTCAAAACAACATATCACAACAGTTTGAATGCAGAAGCAGATATGAGAAAATATCTGTTTTATTAAGACAGATATTGAAGAGATGTACAAAAATGTAAAATAATGTCATTCTTTTAATTATTTTTATTTTGGAAAGTATATTTTTTTCATAAAATGTGTTTATGTTGATATAAAATGGGTTTGTTATTTCAAATGACTTAAGTATATATTTGAAAATTCTTTTAATTTTTAATACATTAATATCTATGTATATAATTTGTATAAACAAAAACTTTCTAGCATCCTCAATAACAGGCCCAATAATTGGGCCCTATTATATTTTCTTAGTGATTATTTTTCATCCCATGTGGTCTATCAGCTGCCAGTAAGGAAATATTTTATTCTACATTCATCTTTGTGTATGTATTTCCTTATACTGTCTCGCGTGCTGTAGAAAGATGTTTAATAAATGTTTTTTGAATTAAAAATAAATAAAATGTTTAGAGAAACAAATTTACAGAGACAGAAATAGACAAATGATTACATAAGACCAAGGTAACAGTGGGGGTTAATTGCAAATGGGAAGGAGGAGAATTTTGGGAATGGTGGAAATTTCTAACACTGGATTGTGAAGACAGTTATACAGTTATATATTAATGCAAATTTACCAAAATTATGGACTCATAAACGCAAAATGGGTAAATTTTATAGCATATAAGCTATACGTTCTTAAAGCTATTAAACATAATGGAGACCCCTCAAAATGTTAAATACTTGTTTCTCCACAATTTGATAATCACATGATCAGTAATTTTTAGCAGTAGGCACATAAGCTTTTATAAATTTTGTTAAGACATTAGTATGATAATATATTCACTAGTTTCTGATATTTCATGTAAGTGATAAAAATACTGATTTATATAACTTAGGTAATAGATATTAGAAGTTAAGGTTTTACTTTATTTAAAATGAAACTCAAATGAAGCCAACTACCTTTTTCAAAGCAGAGCAGAAATTAAAGAGAAGTCGGTGGTTACATGTCTTGAATCTTTCAGGAAGATGCCAGTTTTGAATTATTTCTTCATCAGAAATCACATGATGATCCAATGCTTTGAGAGTCCATATACTGTTGACAAGAACATGTCTATATCCTTTTTTAAGGCTTACTGGACAATCAAACATAGTGAGGGCAATGAGGCTCGGACAGGCAGATAACATACATACGTTCTTTAACTTTGCAAACCCATTGTCATGTAGATAGAGAAGTTTTAGATTCTTCAATCCACTCCAAAATTTGGTACCTGGTAGACTCTTTATCTGAAGCAATAATAGTAATACTTTAAATACAAATACCAATAATCCCTGAATTATATGGAAAAAAAGGAAAAACATTAAATATCTTCTATAATTCAATATTCAATGCAAATAGCAAATTTCTCATTAGTAAACAAAAATGGAATTTCTAATTATCCAAAGGATGACTGGGGTAAACTAAAATACATTAGGTACCTGTAATTACTAGTGTAATTAAACAAACAAACATATAATCCATTCAATAAAAATTCCTTTGTAATAAGTAGACTTTTTAATCTTTTCTAAAATATTTCCCTTACATGAAAAATGTAAGGGGTCAAATCAATCAATGTGATACTCCAAAAATGAAGGATAAAAATCATATAGTCATCTCAATAGATACAAGAAAGGTATTTGCCAAAATTCAACATCCATTTATAGTTAAAACTCTCAACAAAGAGTATAGAAGGAATGTACCTCCACATAATAAAGGCCATGTATGACAAGCTTACAGCTAACATCATTCTCAATGGTAAAAAGATAAAATCTTTCCCTCTAACAGCAAGAATAAGACAAGGATGCCCAGTTTTGTATTTTCATTCAACATGGCACTGGGAGCTAGAAGTCCTAGCCAAAGTAATTAGGCAAGAAGAAGGAACAAAGGCATCTAAATTGGAAAGGAAAAAGTAAAACTGTCACTTTTTGCAAATTAAATGACCTACATTCACACCTCAGAGATTTTGTGCATTTGGTTTCAGATTACTGCAATATAGCAAATATTGCAATAAAGAAGGAGTTTTTTTTGGGTTTCCCAGTACATATTAAAATTGTTCACACTATATTACAGTTTATTAAGTGTGAAACAGCATTATGTCTAGAAAAAAATCAAAGTATACATCTGATGTAAAATATACTGTATTGCTGCTGCTGCTGCTAAGTCACTTCAATCGTGTCCGACTCTGTGTGACCCCAGAGACGGCAGCCCACCGCGCTCCGCCATCCCTGGGATTCACCAGGCAAGAACACTGGAGTGGGTTGCCATTTCCTTCTCCAATGCATGCAAGTGAAAAGTGAAAGTGAAGTCGCTCAGTCATGTCCAACTTAGAGACCCCATGGACTGCAGCCTACCAGGCTCCTCCGAACATGGGATTTTCCAGGCGAGAGTACTGGAGTGGGTTGCCATTGCCTACTCCAATACTTTATTGCTAGAATTTGTTAATCATCATCTGATAATGTAGGATTGCCACAAATCTTCAATTTGTAAAAAATGTAATACTTGTGAAGTGCAATAAAGTGATACCTACTAAAATACAGTATGCCTGTATACAGAAAACCCTAAATACTCGAGAAAATAACTGTCAGAATAAACAAAATCAATTAACATTTCAGAATACAAAATCAATACACAAAATTATGCAGTCTTTCTATGCCTGAGCTATTGAATATTGGAAGGGGAAATTAATAAAATAATCTCATTCATAATTACATCAAAATAGTAAAAATATTTAGAAATAAATTTAACCAATGAGGTGAAAGATATGCATATACAGTGAAAATTATAAAACATATTGAAAAGTAATTGAAGAATACAAGTAAACTGAAAGATATTCTGTCCTTGTGGGCTGTAAGAATTAATGCTGTTATAACATTTATACTACCCAAAGCAACCTAGAGATTCAACAAAAGCCATGCCAAAATTCCAGTGGCATTTTTAACACATATAGAACAAATAATCCTAATATTTGTACAAAACTACAAAACACTCAAATAGTCAAACACTTTGAGAAAGAATGAAGCTGGCGCTGTCACACTTCGTGAATTCAAAGCATAATATAAAGCTACAATAAAAAAAGAAAGAAAGAAAGAAAGAAAGAAACAGAATGGTACTGGCATTTTTTAAAAAAAGGTCAATGAAACAGAAACACAGCCCATGAATAAACCCACACATTGATTTACAAAACTAACTTACAGTAAAGATCAATTTATTTACAAAAATGGAGTCAAGAGCATACACTAAGAAAAGAGCATTTTCTTCAATAAATTTTGTTGGAAAAACGGGACATACACATGTGAAAGAATGAAATTTGACCACTATCTTATGCTGTACAGAAAAGTAAACTCAACATTGATTAAAGACTTGAAGGCACAATCTGAAACCATAAAATTCCTAGAAGAAAACACTGGTGGTAAGCACCTTGGTATGGGTCTTGGCGATAGTTTTTTCAATTTGACACCAAAAGTAAAGGCAAAAAACTCAAAACTGAACACAGTGAAATGATGTCAAACTAAAAAGCTTCTGCACATAAAGGAAACCATCAATAAAAAGAAAAGGGAACCTATTGAATGGGCGAAAATATTTGCAAATCACATCTGAGATGAGGCTAACATCAAAAAACCATAAAGAACTCATACAACAATAGGAAAAAAAATCCAACTAAAAAATAGGCAGAGGATCTAAGACAATGTTTTTTCCAAATAAGACATACCGGTGGCCAGCAGGTACATCAAAAGTTACTCAGCATCACCAATCATCAGGGAAATGCATATTGAAACCACGGGACCATTCTCATGCCTGTGAGAATAGCTATTATCAAAGAGACAAAAAATAAAGTGTTGGCAAGGATGTGGAGAACAGGGAACCTGTGCAATGTTTGGAGGATTGTAAATTGGTGTAGTCACTAGGTAAACAGGAGGGGTTCCTCAAAAAATTCAAAGTAAAGCTTCCATATGACCCAGCAATTCTATTTCTGGAAATGTATTACAAGGAAGTGAAAATACTAGCTCAAATAGACACATACACTCCCATGTTCACTGCAGTATTATTTATAATAGCCAAGACATGAAAGCAACCAAAATGTCTGTCTCCTGCTGTCTATGGAAGAGTAAGTAAAGAAAATGTGATATACACATCCAGTGTAATATTACTGACTCATAAAAAAAGAATGAAATCACGCCATTTGAAACAACATGGTGTACTTTCAGGGTATTACACTAAATGAAATAAGAGAGAAAAACAAGTACCATGTGATCACACTCTGTTGGAATCTGAAAGAAAAAAAAAAAAAACCTCTTACAGAGAACTATCAGTGATTCAGAGGCAGAGGTGGTGGGGGAAATGTGAAGGTGCTAAAAAGATACAAATTTTCAGTTATAAGATAAATGAGTCCTGGGGATATATTCAATAATATTCAGCAGGGTGAGTATAGTTAATACTATAGGATTATATATTTGTAAGTTGTTAAGAAAATAGATAATAATAATAAAAGTTCTCATCATGAGGGAAAAATTTTAATTTTTTAGGGAAGGATGCTAACTTGACTTATTGTGATCATTTTGCAATATAAACAAATGCTGAATCATTATGTTGTATACTTGAAATTAATATAATGCTGTATGTCTAGTACATATCATTAAAAAAAATTAAGCAGTCAAGAAGTAGTCTTAAGACTATGGATTTAAGAAGCAAAATAAACCAAATCACACACTGTTGGGTTTACATATTTTAAATTACAAATGTTTGATTATATTTAAAATGTTTATTAAATGGTTAATTTAAGTGTTTGCTTATATTTGTGTTTATTTTTTTTTATTTAGTTCCGAATTATTTATATTTCACACAAAAAGACTACCTGGGAGAAATACTGTGTATAGATAACCTACGAACTTATTAGATATCAGCTTCATTTATATGCAAACAAGTGAAATGACTATTGCTTACCTGATTTCCATGGAGATCAAGTTTGATTAATTTCATGCAACTCTGAAGTGGACGAATATCTGTAATAAAATTGTTTGAGAAGATGCATACTCTAAGAGAGATACAAGATTGAAGATTTTCCATAGATTTTAAATGAAGGCCACTGAACTTCACAAAAACAAAATCTTTTTGATCTTCTATTATATTTTCATTATAGTGACTCCATTCTCTGTGATTGGTTAGCTCTTCTATGATTGTTCCATGAAACATCTAAGAAAAATGAGAAATTTTGAGTTTTTCTCAAATAAATGTGTCTGAAAATAATATTTTCTAAGAGTAAGAATCTTAGAAATCTTAATCTTAAGAATCTTCCATCCCAAAGCATTTTTGAGTTTTTCTTAAATTTTTATTGGAGTATAGCTGATTTACAATGTTGTATTATCGGCATACAGAAAACTGCATCAGTTATACAAATACACATAACCACCCATTTTTTTAAGATTCTTTTCCCATATAAGCCATTGCAGAGTATTGAGTAGAGCTCCCCGTGCAGGTTCTTAGTTATCTATTTTATATGCAGTAGTGTGTTTATGTCAGTCTAAATCTCCCAATTTATCCGTAACCCCTCCTTATCCATTTTCTACAATATAAATGAAACTTGAGGACTTTATATTAAGTGAAATAAGTCAACAGAGAAAGACAAATACTATATTATCTTGCTTAATGTAGAATCTAAAACAGTTAAACTTTATTCAAATAGAAATTAAATTGGTGGTTGCCAGCTGTGGCCAAAATGGGGTGCGAGAAATGGGAAGATGTTAAGACAAAGGGAACAAAACTCCAGTTATAAAATGAACAAGTTTGGGGGATACAATGTAGAACACCACAAGGGCGTGTTAGGTTGCTTCAGTCGTGTCTGACTCTTTGTGACCCTGTAGACTGTCCCCCTCCAGGCTCCTGTGTCCACAAGGATTCTCCAGGCAAGAATACTTGAGTGGGTTGTCAGGCCCTCCTCTAGGGGATCTTCCTGACCTAAGGATCAAACTGCTGTCTCTTATGCCTCCTGCAATAGTAAGCAGATTCTTTACCACCAGTACCACCTGGGAAGCCTACAACACCATGACTATAGTTTAAAAAAACTATACTGTATACTTAGTCACTTAGAGAGTAGGTCCTAAATGTCCTCGTACCCAATAAACAAGCAAACAAACAAAAAAACAGGTAATGACGTGATAGGTGTGTTAACGAACCTTACCATGGTAATCATTTTGCAATGTATCAGTTCAGTTCAGCTCAGTCGCTCAGTCGTGTCCGACTCTTTGCGACCCCACGAATCGCAGCACGCCAGGCCTCCCTGTCCATCACCAACTCCTAGAGTTCACTCAGACTCACGTCCATTGAGTCAGTGATGCCATCCAGCCATCTCATCCTCTGTCGTCCCCTTCTCCTCCTTCCCCCAATCCCTCCCATCATCAAAGTCTTTTCCAATGAGTCAACTGTTCGCATGAGGTGGCCAAAGTACTGGAGCTTCAGCTTTAGCATCATTCCTTCCAAAGAAATCCCAGGGCTGATCTCCTTCAGAATGGACTGGTTGGATCTCCTTGCAGTCCAAGGGACTCTCAAGAGTCTTCTCCAACAGCACAGTTCAACCACATCAATTCTTTGGCACTCAGTCTTCTTCACAGTCCAACTCTCACATCCATACATGACTAGTGGAAAAACCATAGCCTGGACTAGATGGACCTTAGTTGGCCAAGTAATGTCTCTGCTTTTGAATATGCTATCCAGGATGGTCATAACTTTTCTTCCAAGGAGTAAGAGTCTTTTAATTTCTTGGCTGCAGTCACCATCTGCAGTGATTTTGGAGCCCCCCAAAATAAAGTCTGACACTGTTTCCACTGTTTCCCATCTATTTCCCATGAAGTATATGTACATGTGTATCAAATTATCATATTGTATATATTAAACTTGTATAATGTTATATATCAATTATATCACAATAAACCTGAAAGTAAAGATTCCTAATGTGTTTAGCTGATTTAGATTAAAATGTTAATTCTTTGAAATCCCTCAGTTTGAATTCTCTACAACCAATATCCAATGTCTTTTTTTAAAGTGCACATTTTTTTCATATATTTCCACTGTGTAATAAAGCACCCAAAACCTACTGTGTTTAAAAAAAATCAACATTTATTCTTTCTTAGATCTGTGGGTTGACTTAGTAAAATGGCAGTTCTTTTCCAAGTGATGTTGACCTGAGAGTCAATCTTGTGGGACTCATTCAAATACCTCCAAGGTGGCTAATTTACATATGTGAAACATTGGCAAGGACAGCAGGAAGGTAGGTTTTGCTAGGATGCTGGGATGTATGGGTCTCTCTCACCATACTATACCAAGGCTTCTCTAACTACAGCAGTACTCATGATGTCATCTTCTCACATGTATATTCATCTGTCTCTGATAATAAGGAAGCAAGGTTTTTATATGGTTGAATCAGGGCTCCAAAAAGTATAAACATAGAATATGTCAGGCCTTCTAAATGTTTATGTCGAACTTGCACAGCTTTAACTCTTTGACATTCTATTGCTCAGAGGAAGTTATTTTGATGGTTTGAACCAGCTTTAAGGGAGTTAAATAAAGACAAAAATAAAAGTTGTTCTGACCTTGGTGACCTTGGGCAAGTTAAGTATCTTCTGTTTCATATGTATCAAAATTATGTGCCTCAATTTCCTTATCTATAAAATGTGGATAGTAACAGTATTTGATGGAAATGATTGTTATGAAGACTAAACGAGTCTGCATAAAGGCTTTAGAACAATGTCTGGCACATAGCAAGCACTATAAGATGAATATTACTTATAAAGCAAATATCTAGTTGAATTAACAATTCAAGATAGAATGTCTATTCAAAAAGTAAGTGAGGGCACTTCTGGTTTTCAGTCCTTCATGTAAGGAGCTTGGAAGGTGTCACCCCATCTTAGCAAGTAAAAGCAGGACAATTAACTGAAAAATCAACAAGTCTTCTTAGATTCATCAAAGAAGGGAGGTCACAGGGAAAATCAATACCCCCAAAATCAGAGACAGGTAGGCAGATATAGAGATTCAGAACCTGTGGGAGTGGAAATTCACCCGCAAAGGTCTCTCAAGAAAACAGTATCTCCCAATAGGAAAACCTATAACTGACAAGTTACGACATGCTCTGTATTGACATTACACAGCCTCGACGTACTCCTTTTACTATTTGGAACCAGACTGTTGTTCCATATCCAATTCAAACTGTTGCTTCCTGACCTGCATACAGGTTTCTTAAGAGGTAGGTCAGGTGGTCTGGTATTCCCATCTCCTTCAGAATTTTCCACAGTTTATTATGATCCACACAGTCAAAGGCTTTGGCATAGTCAATAAAGCACAAACAGCTGTTTTTCTGGAACTCGCTTGCCTTTTCGATGATCCAGCAGATGTTGGCAATTTGATCTTTGGTTCCTCTGTCTTTTCTAAAACCAGCTTGAAATCTGGAAGTTCACGGTTCAAGAATTGCTGAAGGCTGGCTTGGAGAATTTTGAGCATTACTTTACCAGCATGTGAGATGAATGCAACTGTGAGGTAGTCTGAGCATTCTTTGATATTGCCTTTTTTGGGGATTGGAGTGACTACTGACCTTTTCCAGTCCTGTGGCCACTGCTGAGTTTTCCAAATTTGTTGACATACTGAGTGCAGCACTTTCACAGCATCATCTTTTAGGATCTGAAATAGCTCAACTGGAATTCCATCATCTCCACTGCTTTGTTTGTAGTCATGATTCCTAAGGCCGACTTGACTTCACATTCCAGGTTGTCTGGTCCTAGGTAAGTGTGAGTGATCACATATCATGATTATCTGGGTCATGAAGATATTTTTTGTACAGTTCTTCTATGTATTCTTGCCACCTCTTCTTAGTATCTTCTGCTTCTGTTAGGTCTATGCCATTTCTGTCCTTTACTGAGCCCATCTTTGCATGAAATGTTCCCTTGGACATGGAACAACACACTAGTTCCAAATAGAAAAAGGAGTATGTCAAGGCGGTATATTGTCACCCTATTTAACTTAAATGCAGAGTACATCATGTGAAATGCTGGCCTGGAGGAAGCACAAGCTGGAATCAAGATTGTCAGGAGAAATATCAATAACCTCAGATATGCAGATGACATCACCCTTATGGCAGAAAATGAAGAAGAACTAAAGAGCCTCTTGATGAAAGTGTAAGAGGAGAGTGAAAAAGTTGGCTTAAAACTCAACATTCAGAAAACGAAGATCATGGCATCCGCTCCCATCACTTCATGGCAAATAGATGGGGAATCAGTAACTGACTTTATTTTTCTGGGCTCCAAAATCACTGCAGATGGTGATTGCAGCCATGAAATTAAAAGACACTTACTCCTTGGAAGGAAAGTTATGACCAACCTAGACAGCATATTCAAAAGCAGAGACATTACTTTGCCAACAGAGGTCTGTCTAGTCCAGGCTATGGTTTTTCCAGTGGTCATGTATGGATGTGAGTGTTGGACTATAAAGAAAGCTGAGCAGCAAAGAATTGATGGTTTTGAACTGTGGTATTGGAGAAGACTCTTGAGAGTCCCTTGGACTGCAAGGAGATCCAACCAGTCCATCCTAAAGGAGATCAGTCCTGGGTGTTCATTGGAAGGACTGATGTTGAAGCTGAAACTCCAATACTTTGGCCACCTGATATGAAGAGCTGACTCATTTGAAAAGACCCTGATGCTTGGAAAGATTGAGGGCAGAAGGAGAAGGGGATAACAGAGGATGAGATGGTTGGATGGCATCACCGACTCAATGGACATGGGTTTGGGTGGACTCAAGAAGTTGGTGATGGACAGGGAGGCCTAGCATGCTGTGGTTCATGGGATTGCAAAGAGTCAGACATGACTGAATGACTGAACTGTATTGATAGGAGATTAAAAACTCCAGGAGTCAATGATGGGAACCCTACTTGCTTTTGTGAGATTAATACCTAGGAGCTCTCACACATCCTCAAAGTGAACACTGGAGAAAAATCCATTTATGCTTTCAAAACGGGGGAGAAAATAAATAATTCTCAAATACACCAGAGCATTCTGCTCTTAATAAGGCCTGTCCTCAAAGAAAACTGTTGAATGGACCTTACATGATTGAGATTTTATTAAAGTCTCATGGAAGAAGAAAAATACTCAATTCCATCCCCCTCTAGCATTCATTTAGAGGAAGGGGAATATTCAACTCTAGACCACTCTTACCCTCTTGCCCACCTAAGAGGTAGGAAAACTAAGAAATACATGTGAAATCCACAACTCAATGGCACAGGCTCACTGAAAGACTAAGACTTAATGATATAACTGTAGAATACTTCTTTCTACCCACACCTCGTCACTACACAACAGCATTATTTTACGAGTTCCTTTCACAAGTACATCATGTCTGTCTTTCAACAAAAAAATTGCAAGATATACTATACTAAAAGACAAAAACACAGAGTAAGCATAAGAACTAGAATCAGCCTTGGCAAAGATGTTGAAAATACCAGACTAGAAATTTAAAACATAGAAGATTTATATGCTAATCAACTGAATGAACAAAAAGAAGATCATAAACAAGAACAGATGGATAGTATAAGGCAGAGAGATAGAAATAATACAGAGATGCTAGAGATACAAAATACTATCACAGAATTGATAGATGCCTTTTAAGGGCTCGTTTAGTAGATGGGATATGGCTGAGTGGCTGACAAGAGAATCTCTGAGCTTGAAAATATGTCAATAGAAACATCAAAAACTGAAAAGTAAACAAAACTAAGACTGAGAAAAGCAGACCAGAATAACCCAAAACTGTGGGATAATTACAGAAAGCATTCAATACGCATACATGAAATACCAGAATGAGAAGAAAGTGCTAAAGGAGAAAGGAACATAAAAATATACTGAAGAAATAATACTGGTGAGTTTATGTAAATTAATGTTAGATACAACCCAATGACAAGGAAGCAGAAAACACCAAGCAAGAAAGAGATTAAAATATATATATATATATATAACTAGACATACCATTTTTAAATTTCATGAAGGATACAGAAAGAAATGTGAAAGATGCCATAGGAAGAAAACCCTTTGTTCATAGAAAGGAAAAAATAAGAATTTTATCTAACTTTCCCTAAGAAACCAGGCTAACAAGAGGATAGTGGACTGAAGTGTTGAGAGGAAGAAATCTATACCTTGTGAAATTATTCTAAAAAAGTAAATGAGAAAAAAGAATTACAGACAAAAACAAGAAAATTCCTGTCAGCAGACCTGCCTTAAAAGATTTGTTCTTTAGAGAGAAAGAAAATAGTACAGTTCAGAAGCTCAGATCTATGTAAAAAAAAGTAAGAACTCTGGGGCAGGAACAACTGAAGGTAAAATAAGACTCTCTTATTTTTCTTATTTTTAGTATATATAACAGATAAAAGTTCATTCAAATATTAATAGTAAAAATGTATTTGATTATATACTCATACCTATGTACAGCTGATGCTTCTACAACGCGGCTGGAGGCAGGGGTGAAAACACTCACACAGTTAAAAGTCATTTGTCTCTCAGTAGCCACAGAAAATTGGTTCCAAAATCCACCGCAGATAACAAAATCCATGAATGCTCAAGTCACAAAATCAGCCCTCCACACAACTATCTGAGGATCTGCATCTTTGGCTTCAGTTCCGTTCAGTTCAGTCACTCAGTCATGTCCGACTTTTACGACCTCATGAATTGCAGCACACCAGGAACCCTGTCCATCACCAATTCCTGGAGTCCACTCAAACCCATGTCCATTGAGTCGGTGATGCCATCCAACCATCTCATCCTCTGTCGTCTGCTTCTCCTCTTGCCCTCAATCTTTCCAAGCATCAAGGTCTTTTCAAATGAGTCAGCTCTTCATATCAGGTGGCCAAAGTATTGGAGTTTCAGCTTCAACATCAGTCCTTCCAATGAACACCCAGGACTGATCTCCTTTAGAATGGACTGGTTGGATCTCCTCGCAGTCCAAGGGACTCTCAAGAGTCTTCTCCAACACCACAGTTCAAAACCATCAATTCTTCAGCACTCAGCTTTCTTTATAGTCCAACACTCATATCCATACCTGACCACTGGAAAAACCACAGCCTTGACTAGATGGACTTTTGTTGGCAAAGTAATGTCTCTGCTTTTGAATATGCTGTCTAGGTTGGTCATAACTTTCCTTCCAAGGAGTAAGTGGCTTTTAATTTCATGGCTGCAATCACCATCTGCAGTGAGTTTGGAGCCCAGAAAAATAAAGTTAGCCACTGTTTCCACCGTTTCCCCATCTATTTGCCATGAAGTGATGGGACTGGATGCCATGATCTTAGTTTTCTGAATGTTGAGTTTTAAGCCAACTTTTTCACTCTCCTCTTACACTTTCATCAAGAGGCTCTTTAGTTCTTCTTCTTCACTTTCTGCCATAAGGGTGGTATCTGTATATCTGAGGTTATTGATATTTCTCCTGGCAATCCTGATTCCAGCTGGTACTTCCTCCAGCCCAGTGTTTCTCATGATGTACTCTGTATATAAGTTAAATAAGCAGGGTGACAATATACCACCTTGACATACTCCTTTTCCTATTTGGAACCACTCTGTTGTTCCATGTCCAGTTTCAATCAACCACAGATTGTGTAAATATAGAAAAGCAGAGACATTACTTTGCCAACAAAGGTCCATCTAGTCAAGGCTATGGTTTTTCTAGTGGTTACGTATGGATGTGAGAGTTGGACTGTGAAGAAAGCTGAGCACTGAAGAATTGAATCTTTTGAACTGTCGTGTTGGAGAAGACTCTTGAGAGTCCCTTGGACTGCAAGGAGATCCAACCAGTCCATTCTAAAGGAGATCAGCCCTGGGTGTTCTTTGGAAGGAATGATGCTAAAGCTGAAAATTCCAGTACTTTGGCCACCTCATGCGAAGATTGGACTCATTGGAAAAGACTGATGCTGGGAGGGATTGGGGGCAGGAGGAAAGGGGACAACATAGGATGAGATGGCTGGATGGCATCACTGACTGGATGGACGTGAGTTTGAGTGAACTCCAGGAGATGGTGATGGACAGGGAGGCCTGGCATGCTGCGATTTACAAGGTCGCAAAGAGTTGGACATGACTGAGCGACTGAACTGAGCTGAACATTTACTGGAAAAAAAAAAAAAAAAAGCATAGAAACGGACCCAACAGTTCATAATCATGTTGTTCAAAAGTCAACTGCACATTTTTGTATCAGTAACTATGTTTATGTATAAATGAATAATAGTAAGGATACAAGGAAATGACAGAGGAATTAGGTATATATTTATAAAATATTTATGCCATAGATGAAGTAGTATAGTGTTAATTGAGACTGAATTGGAATTTTTGATATCTCTAGGGAAATGGTTTAAAATAATTTTTTTAAGTAAAATGGATATGCTAGAAAAAGATAGAAAACAGAATCATATACAATGTTCTATTGAAAATCATAAAAGGCAGAAAAGAAGAAGGCTATTTGTGTACCAAAAACAACAAATAGATAGATTAACAAATATAGATATTAATCCAACTATGTAATTAATCACTTTAAATTTCAACAGTGTAAGCATCAAAAAAAGACAGAGTGGATCAAACTTAGAGTGGATCAGAAAGTAGTTCAACTATATGCTGTTGTTCACAGGAAAGCCACTTTTTACATAAAGACAAATGTAGAATAAAAGTAAAATGATTGAGGTGAATCCTTAAACATTCAATGAAGAATTAATATAAATTCTTCTCAAATTCTTCCAAAGTATAGAAGATAATGGAATGTTCTGAAACTCATTTTATGAGGCCAGCATGACTGTACCACCTTAAATAAAACAAGATATTACAGAAAAATGTAATATACATCAATATCCCTTACAAACATATATATATATATAAACACTCAACAAAAAATTATCAAACAGAACTGAACAAAACTTTAAAAGGATTATATACCATATTAGGTGAGATTTATTCCAGAGAAGCAAGGATGGTTCAACATCCATGAATCAGTCCATGTGATATACCACATTAACAAACTGAACAATACAAATTATATGATCATCTCAATAGATGCAGAAAACGCATTTGACAAAATTCAACATCAGTTTATGATAAAAACTCTCAAACTTGGTATAGACAGAACATACTTCAACATAATAAAGGCCATAAGCTACAAGCTCACAGCTAACATCATACTCAATGCTGAAAAGCTGAAAGCTTTTACCTCAAGAATAGAAACAACACAAGGATGCCCACTCTTAGCACTTTTACTCATCATACTTTTGGAAGTCTTAATCAGAACACTGAGGCAAGAATAAGAGGTAAAAGGTACTAAAATTGAAAAAAAAAAAAAAGAAGGAAAACTGTTACCATCTGCAAATGACAACATGTTACATATAGAAAATCATGAGGATTTAACATACACACACACCACAAACTGTTAAAGTTTGTTAAAGTATCAGTAACATTATAGGATACAGACTCAATACATAAAAATCTGATGCATTTTTGTACATTAATAGTAACTTACCAGAAACAGAATCAATTGCATTTATAATTGTCTCAAAAGAATAAAACACATAGGAGTAAATATTACTGAGGAAGTTAAAACCCTATCCACTAAAAAGTAAACACATTAATGACAGAAATTGAAGAAGACAAGAAAGATATTCTGTGATCATGGAGTGCAAGAATTAATAATGTTGAAATATCCATGTAGATACTCAGTGTTATCTACAGTTCAGTATCAGTTCAGTTCAGTCGATCAGTCGAGTCCGGCTCTTTGGGACCCCATGGACTGCAGCATGCCAGGCTTTCCTGTCTATCACCAACTCCTGGAGCTTGCTCAAATTCATGTCCAGCAGATTGTTGCAATAACAACCTTATCAAAATTCCAATGGCATTTTTCACAGATCCTAATATCTGGATGAAACCACAAAAGACCCCAAATAGCCAAAAAGTATTGAGAAAAAAGAACAAAGTTGAAGCCATCATACTCCCTAATTCAAACTGTATTACAAAGCTATAGTAATGAAAACAGTATAGTACTGGCATTAAAAACAAACACATAGATCAACGGAACAGAGTAGATAGTGCAGAAACAAAACCATTCATACATAGTCAATTGGCTTAGAACAAAGAACAAAATAATATACAATGAGAAAAAAGTCTCTTCACTATATAGTGATGAGAAAACTGCACAGACACAAGCCAAAGAATGAAACTTGAGCAGTATTTTACATTATACACAAAAATAAACTGAAAATGGATTAGAGCCTTAAAAGTAATACCTGAAATCATATAACTCCTTGAAGAAAATATATGAGGCAGATTCCTTAACACTGATCTTGGTGATAATATTCAGATCTAACATCAAAAGACAGAGGATAAGATGGTTGGATGGCATCACTGACTCAATGGAAATGAGCTTGAGCAAGCTCTGGGAGTTGGTGGTGGACAGGGAAGCCTGGCACACAGCAGTCCATGGGGTCGTAAAGCATCAGACACGACTGAGCGATTGAAATGAACTGAACACCAAAAGCAAAGACAAAAAAGGCAAAAAAATAAAAAAAGAGAAATACATCAAATTAAAAATATTCTGTACAGCAAAGAAAACCATCAACAAAATGAAAAGACAACCTATTGGATATTTGCAAATCATATATCTGATGAGGGATTAACAGTCAACGTACATAATCATACAGCTCGACAGCAAAAAATAATTCCAATAAAAAATGAGTAGAAGATTTGAATAGATATTTTCCCAAAGAAGACATAGAGTTGGCTAACAAGTATATGAAAGGATGCTCAACATCACCAATCACCAGGGAAATCCAAATCAAAACCAGAAAGTGGTATCACCTCACACCCATCAAAATTGTTATCAAAGGAAATAACCAGGGTTGGCAAGGACGTGGAGAAAAGGGAATCCTTGTGCACTGTTTGTAGAAATGTAAACTGCTACAATCTGGAAAAGAGTAGGGAGGTTCCTCAAAAACACTAAACATAGAAAAACCATATGATCTAGCAATTTTACCTCAAGGTACTTCTCTAGAGAAACAGAAACACAATCTTGAAAAAATATCTAGACGCCCCCCTTTTTCACTGTAGCATTATTTAAAGAGCAAAGACATGGAAACAGCCTATGTGTCTTGTGATGAATGAATGGATAAAGAAGATGTGGGATGTATGTGTGTGTGGTACAATGGAATATTATTCAGCCATAAAAATGAATGAAATTTGTCATTTGTGAGAACAAGAAAGGAACTTGAAGCTATTATGGCAAGTGAAATAAGTCAGAGGAAGACAAATACTGTATGATCTTAGTTATACATGCAGTCTTAAAAAAAAAGTAAAAATGAAAAACTGGCTCATAAATACAGATAAGATTGGTGTTCCCATAGGTGGATAGTACAAGTTTGGCAAATAGAGTAAAGGGTTCAAAAGGTACTAATTTCCATTTATGAAATAAATAAGTCACAGGAATAATATACAGCATGGCGATTATAGTTAATAATACTGTTTTACTTTGGAAGTTGTTAATAGATTATACCCTAAAAGTTTTCTCCAAAAACAAAAAATATTTTGAATGGTATGGTGATAGATATTAACTGGACTTATTGTTATGATAATTTTTCAATATATACAAGTATTAAATCATTATTTTTATACTTGAAACTAACATAATGCTATATATCAACTGTACCTCAGTAGGTACTACAATTGATAGCTCCTACTTTACCAAGTTAAAAGCCTATGTAACAAGTGCTGCTAATTTTAAATACGAAAATTTAAGAAGTCGTCTTCAATTCCTTTTAGACTTTAATCATTTTAAAATTATATTGCTAAACATATATACAAATGTGTATATAAAGTTCAAACAATAATATTAGTAAGTTCAAATGTGTATAATATTAATGTCAAATATGTTTAAAAGGCAAATTTAAGTATAGATATACAACAGAGAAAGCATCTGCATCTAGTTACAGTTTCAAAGAAGCTCTGTAATTAAAAAGTAATCAATATCAAATGAACTTATTTACAAAACAGAAACACACCAAAAGATACAGAAAACAAACTTATGGTTAACAAAGAGGAAAAGGGTGGGGGAGGGATAAATTGGGATGTTGGGATTAACATATAAACATTACTCTAAAATAGATAATCAACAAGGACCTACTGTACAGCACAGAGTACTATACTCAATGTTTTCTACTAAACTATAAGGGGAAAATAGTGGAATAGTGGCAGACTTTATTTTCATGGGCTCCAAAATTACTTCAGACAGTAACTATAGCCATGAAATTAAAAAACAGCTTGCTCCTTGGAAGAAAACTTGTGACAAACCTAGACTGCATATTAAAATGCAGAGATATCACTTTGCCAACCAAGGTTCACATAGCTAGAGCTACGATTTTTCCAGTAGTCATGTATGAATGTGAGAGTTGGACCATAAAGAAGGTTGAGCACCAAAGAATTGATGCTTTCAAACTGTGGTGCTGGAAAATACTCTTGAGAGTCCCTTGGACAGCAAGGAGATCAAACCAGTCAATCCTAAAGGAAATCAGCCCTGAATATTCATTGGAAGGACTGATGCTGAAGCTGAAGCTCCAATATTCTGGCCACATAATGTGGAAAAGACTCTGATGCAGTAGAATATTAAGAGCAAGAGGAAAAGAGGGTGACAGAGGAAAAGATGTTGGGATAGTATCACCAACTCATAGACATGAGTTTGAGCAAACTCTGGTAGATGGTAAAGGATCGGGAGGCATGGCATGCTGTAGTTGATGGGGTCATGAAAAGTGTGACATGATTTAGTGACTGAATGACAGCATCAATATAAGGGGGAAAAGAATCAAAAAAAGAATATATTTGAAACACTGTGCTATAGACCTGAAACTAACATATTATTGTAAATCAATTGTGTTTCAAGGTGGATGAAACTGGAGCCGACTATACAGAGCGAAGTAAGCCAGAAAGAAAAACACCAGTACAGTATACTAACACATATATATGGAATTTAGAAACATGGTAATGATAACCCTGTATGCGAGACAGCAAGAGACACAGATGTATAGAACAGACCTTTGGACTCTGTGGGAGAGGGAGAGGGTGGGATGATTTGGGAGAATGGCATTGAAACATGTATACTATCATGTAAGAAATAAATCGCCAGTCTAGGTTCGATACAGGATACAGGATGCTTGGGGCTGGTGCACTGGGATGACCCAGAGAGATGATATGGGGAGGGAGACGGGAGGGGGGGGTTCAGGATTGCAAACTCATGTATACCCGTGGCAGATTCATGTCAATGTATGGCAAAACCAATACAGTATTGTAAAGTAAAATAAAGTAAAATTTTAAAAAATAATAAAGAACACATTAAAAAAAAATATATATAGATGTATGTATATATAAAAAGATATCAGTACCACTGTCACTAAGCTTTCACTAGTTTCTATTGATTGCAATACTAACTTTTTAGTTATCATACATTATAAATTAAAAAATCATGTTTTAAATCAGATAATTATAAAAACCATGTTTTTATACAATAAATATTATATCAATTATAAATTCCATTTTTATGAAATTTTTCCATTTAAAAAATTGGTGGAAAATACACATAATGAAAGTATAAGTGGTTATGATTGATGAATACCTAAGTTAAAAGCTGAAAAGTAAAAAAAAAAAAGTATATATAAAAATATTTAAGTATTTTTCAAATAAATTATTTGTTAACTGTGTCAACGACCTTTAGACATCACACTTATTCCCTGGAACTTTGAATGCTAGAAATACAGATACATTATTTTAAGTTAAAAGTGTAAGAAAATATAATATTAGTTTTGATGATGTGTTGCAGTAACATTTTATAAACATTAGTTATGATATTATAAACAAGTAGAACGCTGGATAATAGATTCTAGAATTTTTACAAGAGCTGATAAGATTCTGTATATAAAAGAAAGTCATATAAAAGAAGAAAAACAAAGTTTTTTTGAAAATCAAAATATAAGGATTATAGTTAGCAATATTTTATATATATCATGGTAGCAAACTATTTGCAGTGTAGAATATCTGTGGAAGACTGAAATCCATAACATATATAGTAATTATATTTTAAAATACTTTTTAAATTTAGCTAGTAAATTTACTGAATTTATCTTGTTTTAAAGAAGACTTGCTATAATTGTGCACCACAGATAAAATGTACTTTAAAAACTAAAGAGGGGTGTTATTTGAATAGTCAAAATATTCCCTGTCTTCTGGAAAATGAAATTTAGCTGGTTTATAAATTAATATAAATACATTCAATTATTTGAAAATTGCATTTTCATTTCAAATGACATAAAATACAATTTGGAGCAAGAAATTAAGACTCACTTGTAATCAGGACATGCTATTTTTCCCCTGTAAATGCATTTGCTTTCTAAAATTTAGGAAGCTAAATATATTTCTGTTAGTAAAAAACTTTTGTGAAAATTTCAGTTTTCAATTCCTATTCCATACTCTCAGACTCTAAACCCATAAACCTGAAAAAAACTAAATTGTGATGAGCCAGAGTTAGATATAAAACAAGGAAAATTACTGATAAAATACCCAGAAAAAATATATATGAACAAAATAAAAATATAGGCGATATTTAGCATAGCAATATTTATTGTAGCTTAAAAAACCTTGGTTAGCATTCGAGAAACAGAGTTTGACTATTCTAAGTTGGGTCATTAACATACTTCTAAAAACATAATAGATAGCATATTTACAAACTGAAATTTAGTTACTGATTCTGCTCATTTATTTCTTTACCACATGCCCTCTCTATGCCCCAGAAAAAAAAAAAAAACTCATGCTAATATTGGGATAGGTATAAGATGATTTTGCTACCCAGGAGTCATTTGAAACAATCTACAAATAAAACTAAGAGAGCTACAGAAAATCAAAGATAAAGAAAAATTCTGGAAAGAGACCAGAAGATAAAATATCTAACATAAGAACACAGATAAGAAGATACGAATTATAGCTGTCTTCTCCTCAGAACCACACAAGCAAAAAGAGAGTAAAATATTTAAAGTGTTTCCAGAAAAACCTCTCTAACCTAGAATTCTGTACCCTCTGAAATACCTTTCAAAGTGAAGGAGAAATAATTACTTTCACAGACAAGCATTATTGAAAGAATAAGTTGCCAGAAATTGCCAACATCCATTGGATCAAAGAAAAAACAAGGGAATTAAAAAAAAAGAATTCTGCTTCACTGACTATACTAAAGCCTTTGACTGTGTGGATCACAACAAACTGTGGAAAATTCTTAAAGAGATGCAAATACCAGACCACCTTACCTGCCTCCAGAGAAGCCTATATGCAAGACAAGAAACAACAGTTAGAAAATGACATGGAACAACAGACTGGTTCAAAATTAGGAAAGGAGCATATATTGTCACCCTGCTTAGTTAACTTCTATGCAGAATACATCACGTGAAATGCTGGGCAGGATGAATCACAAGCTGGAATCAAGATTGCCAGGAGAAATACCAACAACCTCAGACCTTCAGATGATACTACTTTCATGGCAGAAAGAGAAGAGGAACTAAACAGCCTCTTGATGAGGGCAAAAGTACAGTGAAAAAGCTGGCTTAAAGCTCAACATTCAAAAACAAAAATTATGGTGTCTGGTCCCATCACTTCATGGCAAATAGAAAGGAAAAACTGGAAAAAGTAACAGACTTTATTTTACTAGGTTCCAAAATCACTGCTAACAGTAACTGCAGCCATGAAATTAAGACACCTGCTCACTGGAAGAAAACCTATGACAAACCTAGACAACATATTAAAATGCAGAGACATCACTTTGTCGACAAAAGTCCGTACAGTCAAAGCTAGGCTTTTTCCAGTAGTCATGTACAAATTTGAGAGTAGGAATATAAAGAAGGCTGAGTCCAAGAATTGATGTTTTCAAACTGTGGTGCCAGAGAAGACTCTTGAGAGTCCCTTGGACTGCAAGGAGATCAAACCTGTCAATCCTAAAGGATATCAGTCCTGAATATTCATTGGAAGGACTGATGCTAAAACTGAAGATCCAGTACTTTGGCCACCTAGTATGAAGAACTAACTCACTGAAAAAGACCCTGATGTTGGGAAAGATTGAGGGCAGAAGAAGGGTGAGACACAGAATGACATGGTGGGATGGCATCACTGAGCCAATGGACATTAACTTGAGGAAACTCCAGGATATAGAGAAGAAAAGGGAAGCCTGGTTTGCTGCAGTTCATGGGGTCACAAAGAGTAGGACATGACTTAGTCACTGAACAACAAAAATTAACTGGCAAGAAATATCAAAAGAAGTTCTTTAGAGAAAGGCAATATACTGTAGTTCAGAAACTCAGTTCTACAAAAAGCAAGGAAAAGCATTGTGAAATAAAAAGGTGTAGGTAAAATAAAACTTCTTAGTTTTGTTCTTCTTAACTGTTCTAATAGATACCAATTTGTCAAAATACTAAAAGCAAACACATGAAATTATGAGTCCTTACATATATGAAATTAATCACAGTAATAATAAGAGACAGAAGAAACGAATTAGGTTTATTTTCTTATTATAAGGTACTCAGACTACCTTGAAATTGGAATTGGATTAGTTATAAAAGTGTATTGCAAACTTTAGGGCAACCACTAGAAAAAGTAAAATAAGAACTATAATAAATATACTAATAATGGAGAAAAATGGATTCATATGCAATGCTCAATTAACACCAGGCCAGAAAAAGTGTGGAAGACAAAAACAGAAACCAAAAAACAGTGGCAATAAACAAAAAACAGTAGTGAATATGACAGGTATTAATCAAAGTATAGCAATAATCATAATGATCATTAGTAGTCAAAATGCAATGATGACAAGAAATTGACAAAATGACAAGAGATTCTCAAAGGAGATTTAAAAAAGATGAGACTCAACTATATGTTGTCTACAACAAAGCCCACTTTAAAGAGAAAGACATATAAAGTGAAGTGATTGAGAAAGATATAAAATGCTAATACTAATCAAAAAAAAGCAGGAGTGACTTTATTAACTTCAGACAGATTTCAAAGCAAGGAAAGTTAGCAGAGATAATGAAGGGCATTACCCCATGAACTATCCAGTCCATGGAATTCTCCAGGCCAGAATTCTCGAGTGGGTAGCTGTTCCCTTCTCCAGAAAATCTTCACAACTCAGGAATCGAACCAGGGTTTCCAGAATTGCAGGTGATTCTTTACCAGCTGAAAATGAGAAAGCTCAGTCGTGTCTGACTCTTTGCGACCCCATGGACTGTAGCCTACCAGGCTCCTCTGACCATGGAATTTTCCAGGCAATAATACTGGAGTGGGTTGCCATTTACCAGCTGAGCTACTGGAGAATCCCAATGAAGGGCATTACATAATGACAATGGGGTCATTTCTCCAAGAAGACATACTAATTGATAAAGTTTATCCTCCTAAAAGCAGGGTAAAACTATTTGAAGCAAAACTGAAAGAAATGTGTAGAAACAGATGAATCCACTATCATGGCAGGAGACTTCAATACCTCTCTAGAGAAATGGACTGATCCAACAGACAGAAAAATCAGTTAAGGATATGGCTGAACTCAAAAAACACTACCAACTGTAATTAATATCTACAGACTACTTAATCACACAAGAGCCGAATATACACTCACCAAAAGATCACATGAAACATCTGTCAAGATAGAACACATTCTGGATCATAAAATAAACTTTAGCAAACTTAAAAAAAATTATACAATGTCCATTCCATATTTCCATGAAATTAAAGTAGACATCACTAGCAGAAAGATAGCTTGTAAATCCCCAAATAGGTGAACATTAACAACACATTTCTAAATAACTCATATACAATGCAAAGCTCAAAATGATCACATGATAAACTGTTTAATATTTTTAACCAAATGAAAATAAAAATACAACTTATCAAAATGTGAGATGCAGCAAAATTGGTGCTTCAAGGTAATTTTTAGCACTGAATGCATATACTGCAAAAGAATATCTAAAAGTAACAATCTAAACATATTACATTAGACAAATAAGAGAAAATTAAAGAGAAGAAAATAAATAATATGAATTAGACTGGAAATCAACAAAATGGAAAATAGGAAATCAATACAGAAAATCCATTAAACTAAAAACTGGTTCTCTGTCAAGATCAATAAAATTAATAAGACTCCAGCCAAGCCAGAGAAAGAGATAGGGGGTGGAAGGGACAGAAATAACCACTATCAGAAATGAGAAACGGAAAAACACTACAGATCCCACAGACAGTACTATGAATAACTGCATGCACACAAATTTGATAACCTTGATGAAATGAACTGATTCTTTAAAAAAAAAATGACAAAACTCATACAAGAATAATTCTGAATATGTGTATATCAAAGAAGGAAATTGAGTCAATAATCAATAACCTTCCAAAACAGGAACACCAAGCCCAGATGGGTTCAATAGGGAATACTAAGGAAGAAGTTATATGAATTCTCTACAATCTCTTTCAGAAGACAGAAGCATAGGGAATACTTTCTAACTCACTCTATGAGCCACCATTATCCTGATACTAAAGCTAGTCAAAAACATTACAAAACTACAGACCAGTATTTCTCATGAAAACAGATATAAAAATCCTTTAAAAAAAATAATAAATCAAACCCAACAATGTACAAAAAGAATCATACACCTACTACTGAGGAAGGTGATTGCAGCCATGAAATTAAAAGACTCTTGGCTCCTTGAAAGAAAATTATGACAAACCTAGACAGCGTATTCAAAACCAGAGACATTACTTTGCTGACAAAGGGCTGTCTAGTCAAAGCTAGTGTTTCTCCAATAGTTATGTATGGATGTGAAAGTTGGACCCTAAGAAAGCTGAGTGCCAAAGAATTGATGCTTTTGAACTGTGGTGCCCTTGGACTGCAAGGAGATCAAACCAGTCAGTTCTAAAGGAAATCAATATTCATTGAATATTGATTATTCAATATTACTGAATATTCATTGAAAGGACTGATGCTCAAGCTGAAGCTTCAATACTTTGGCCACCTGATGGGAAGAGCTGACTCACTACAAAAGACCCTGATGCTGGGAAAGATAGATTGAAGGCAGGAGAAGGGGATGACAGAGGATGAGATGGTTGATGCCATCACTGACTCAATGGACATGAGTTTGAGCAAACTCTGGGAAATGGTGAAGGACAGGGAAGTCTGGCATGCTGCAGTCCGTAGGGTTGCAAAGAGTCAGACACGACTGAGCAACTGAACAACAACAAAAACACCAAGCTGGATTTATTCCAGATATACAAGACTCCTACAACATTCAAAACCAACTAATGTCATCTATCACATCAACAGGTAAAAAGAAAAATCACATGATTATATCAACAGATGCAGAAAAAGCATCTGACACAATCCATTACCTTTTCATGATAAAACTCTATGTATACTAGGAACAGAAAAAAGTTCCTCAACTTGATAAACATTGTTTTTTAAAAAAATCTACAGCTAATATCATAATTAGTGATCAGGAAAAAATAAGCTTTTCGAATAAAAAGTCCAAGACTAGAAATGTCCCATCTCACCATTACTTCCCAACATTGTACTGAAAAGCACTAGCTTATGCAATGAATGACACACACAAAAAAAAAAGAAAGAAAAATATGCAGACAACATCTCTGTTCACAGATAACATGATCATCAGTGTAGGAAATTCAAAAGACTAGACAAATACTCTTGGAACAATTAATACTAAGTGGTTACATCAAAGTTGTAGATTGAGGGTTAAAACACAAAAGTCAAACACTTCTCTTATACCAGCAATGAATGAGTTAAAAACACATCATTTCCATTTACCACTACCAAAAATAAAATATTTCTGTGTAAATGAAAAAAAAAAAAAACAAGAAAAACAAACAAAAATGCTAATGAGAAATTTGAAGAATAAATGAATGCAGAAAGACGTAATGTTCATGGATAGACTGATTCAGTACTGTCAATATGTCAGTTTCCCAATTTATCTTTTCATTCAAGACAACACCAGTCAAAATCTCAGCAAATTATTTATCGATATTGACAAACTGATTCTAAATTTTATATAAAGTGGCAAGAGATCCCCCAAACACAATATTTAAGGAGAAGAACAAAGTTAGAAAAATGACACTGCCTGACTTTAAGACTCACTAAAAGCTATAGTGATCAAAACAAAATAGTACTGCCAAGAAAAGAGGTAGATCAATGGAACCAGAATAGAGAGCTAAGAAACAGACAGACATGAATACAATCAACTGCAATGGAGCAAAGACATATTTCCAACAAATGGTGCTGAAACAGCTGGACATTCACATGGGGGGAAAAAAAAAACAATCTGAACACAGATTTTATATCTTCAAGAAAATTAAATCAAATTGACTATATTACCTAAATATAAAACATAAAACTATAAAACTCTTAGAAAATCACTTAGGAGAAAACCTAGATGACATTAGGGATGATGATGATTTGTTAGATAAATCATAAACATAATCCATGAAAGAAATATGTTATAACCTACAGTTCTTTAATATTAAAAACATGATCTGCAAAAGTTAATGCCAAAGGAATGAGAAGACAAGTCACAGACTGGGAGAAAATCTTTTGTAAAAGTCACATGTGATAAAGGACTCACTAAAAATGTACAAAAAACTCAAAATTCAACAATAAGAAAATGAACTAGGTAAAAATAAAAGGCAAATCTTAATACAAACTTCAGTAAAGAAGATAGAAAAGTGGCAAATAATCATATGAAAGTTGCTTCTCATCACATGTCATCAGGAACAAGAAAATTAAGACAAGAATGAGATACCATTACACACCTAATTAGAATGGCCAAAAGTCTAATACTGATAACACAAACTGCTGACAAGGATGCAGAGCAACAGGAACTTTAATTCATTCCTGTAGGAAGGCAAAATCATATAGCCACTCTGGAAATGAGTTTGTTGGTTTCTCAAAAAAACTAAACATATTCTTCCCATAAAATCCAGCAGTGCATTCTTTGGTATTTACCCAGAGAAGTTGAAAACTTATTTAACATATTATCAGGCACATGGATATTTATAGCAGCTTTCAGTACAGTTCAGTAAAGTCGCCCAGTCGTGTCTGACTCTGCGACCCCATGAATCGCAGCACGCCAGGCCTCCCTCATCATCAAAATTGGGAAGAATCAAGAAATACTTCAGTAACTGAATGCATAAATAACCTGTGGTACATCAGGCAAGGGAGTATTTATTGAGGACTAAAAATAAATTAGCTATCAAGCAATGCGCTCAATATGCCAGTAAATCTGGAAAACTCAGCAGTGGCCACAGGATTGGAAAAGGTCAGTGTTCATTCCAATCCCAAAGAAAGTCAATGCCAAAGAATGTTCAAACTACTGCACAACTGCACTCATCTCACACGCTGGTAGAGTACTGCTCAAAATTCTCCATGCCAGGCTTCAGCAATACGTGAACCATGAACTTCCAGATATTCAAGCTGGTTTTAGAAAAGGCAGAGGAACGATAGATCAAGTTGCCAACATCCGCCAGATTATCGAAAAAGCGAGAGAGTTCCAGAAAAAGCATCTATTTCTGCTTTATTGACTATGCCAAAGCCTTTGACTGTGTGGATCACAATAAACTGTGGAAAATTCTGAAAGAGATGGGACTACCACACCACCTGACCTGCCTCTTGAGAAACCTGTATGCAGGTCAAGTAGCAACATTTAGAATAGGACATGGAACAACACACTGGTTCCAAATAGGAAAAGGAGTATGTATATACTCAAGGCTGTATATTGTCACCCTACTTACTTAACTTATATACAGAGTACATCATGCTGGGCTAAAGGAAGCACAAGCTGGAATCAAGATTGCCGGGAGAAATATCAATAACCTCAGATATGCAGATGACACCACCCTTATGGCAGAAAAGTGAAGAAGAACTAAAGAGCCTCTTGATGAAAGTGAAAGAGGAGAGTGAAAAAGTTGGCTTAAAGCTCAACATTCAGAAAACTAAGATCATGGCATCCGGTCCCATCACTTCATGGCAAGTAGATGGGGAAACAATGGAAACAGTGGCTGACTTTATTTTTCTGGGCTCCAAAATCACTGCAGATGGTGACTGCAGCCATGAAATTAAAAGATACTCCTTGGAAGGAAAGTTATGAGCAACCTAGATAGCATACTGAAAAGCAGAGACATTACTTTGCCAACAAAGGTCCGTCTAGTCAAGGCTATGGTTTTTTCAGTGGTCATGTATGGATGTGAGTGTTGGACTATAAAGAAAGCTGAGCACAGAAGAATTGATGCTTTTAACTGTGGTATTGGAGAAGGCTCTTCAGAGTCCCTTGGACTGCAAGGAGATCCAACAAGTCCGTCCTAAGGGAGATCAGTCCTGGGTGTTCAATGGAAGGACTGATGTTGAAGCTGAAACTCCAATACTTTAGCCACCTGATGCGAAGAGCTGAGTCATTTGAAAAGACCCTGATGCTGGGAAAGATCGAGGTCAGGAGGAGAAGGGGACGACAGAGGATGAGATGGTTGCATGGCATCACCGACTCGAGGCACATGGGTTTAAGTGGACTCCGGGAATTGGTGATGGATAGGGAGACCTGGCGTGCAAAGAGTCGCAGAGAGTTGGACACGACTGAGCGACTGAACTGAAGTGAACTGAGCAAGCAATGAAAAGACATGGTGTAATCTTAAATGCATAGTACTTAGTGAAATAAGCCAATATAAAAGGGCTATATACTTAGAATTCTACCCATATGATATTCTGGAGAAAGGAAAACATGAAAGCACAAATATCAGCAGATGCAAGATTTGGGGAGAGGGATGAATAGGCAGAGCACAGAGGATTTTAGGAGAGCTAAACTACTCTGAATAGTATTATAACAATGTATACATGTCGTTATACTGTGTCCAAACCCACAAAATAAAAAGACCAAGAGTGAATTGTAAGGGAAACCACAGACTTTGGGTGATCATGATGTATTATTGTAGGTTCGTCAATTTCAACACATGTACCACTCTGGTAGGTATGCTGACAATAAGGGAGGCTATGCCTGTGTGGGGTGTATTGGAAACCTCTGTACCATCTTCTAAATTCTGCCATGAACCTAAAACTGCTTTAAAAAATAAAGAAAGCAAAGCAAGTTAGGGGAGAAGGTTTCACTTTGCCCTAAAGAAAGGAGGTGAAGATTTCTTCAATAGGACACAGTGGGGAAAAAATAGTGAATAGGTTGAGACCAGACTAGCTGAGTAAAAAAATCCAAAGAAAGAAAACAGTAAAAAAAAAAAAGAGAGAGAGAGAGAGAGAGAGAGAGAGATTTTTTGCTTTCCACTCCACATCAGGAAGAGTAAGAGGAGGAAGAGTGGTTAAACAGAGAGATGATACTCAAATAATAGAAACAATAAGAACCCCGGCATAAACGGGCCAAGCCAAGAACCTGAGCTCCATGGTCCATAATCTGAGACCTCATTTGGATTCAGCTTCTTTTTATGAAGGAGAATAAAAATTTAATGTCTCACAACAATTTTCACACAACCTTCATAGTTTTGCCCATAGTGATAAAAATAAGTACACTGGTATTATTGTTAATAAGCACAATTCAGTTCAGTCGCTCAGTCGTGTCCGACTTTTTGTGACCCCATGAATCGCAGCATGCCAGGCCTCCCTGTCCATCACCAACTCCCGGAGTTCACTCAAACTCACGTGCATCAAGTCAGTGATGCCATCCAGCCATCTCATCCTCTGTCGTCCCCTTCTCCTCCCCAATCCCTCCCATCATCAGGGTCTTTTCCAATAAGTCAACCCTTCGCATGAGGTGGCCAAAGCAAAACATCTTATTTGGATAATGGAACTCTGTACCTGGTATGTGGTCACAGTTACACAACTCTGTACATTTACCGAAAATCACGAAACTTCTCACTTAAAACAGGTAAAGTTAATGGTATGTAAACTATAACTCAGAAAAGTTCTTCAAAAGTCTATTTCACTTCTTTTTATGGCACTTCTTCACATACTCTCTTCCAATAGGAAAAAAAAAAGCCCAAATGCCCCCAAAGAATATCTTTTTTTCAACTTATTATGGTTTGGTTTGTCTGATGTCCCTTTTAAAATATGGAACTCAAGATCAATCACATCATTTCCATTCTATACAGAATAATGGGTTACTACTTACTTTGTCGACTAAGGTCCGTCTAGTCAAGGCTATGGTTTTTCCTGTGATCATGTATGGATGTGAGAGTTGGACTGTGAAGAAGGCTGAGCGCCAAAGAATTGATGCTTTTGAAGTGTGGTGTTGGAGAAGACTCTTGAGAGTCCCTTGGACTGCAAGGAGATCCAACCAGTCCATTCTGAAGGAGATCAGCCCTGGGATTTCTTTGGAAGGAATGATGCTAAAGCTGAAACTCCAGTACTTTGGCCACCTCATGCGAAGAGTTGACTCATTGGAAAAGGCTTTGATGATGGGAGGGATTGGGGACAGGAGAAGGGGACAATCGAGGATGAGATGGCTGGATGGCATCACTGACTCAATGGACGTGAGTCTGAGTGAACTCCCAGAGCTGGTGATGGACAGGGAGGACTGGCCTGCTGCGATTCATGGGGTCGTGAAGAGTCGGACACGACTGAGCGACTGAACTGAGCTAATCTTTTATCGATTTATTTTATTCTGGTCACTGTAGCTTATGACTGTTCAAACAACTATATCACACTGTCTGATTATATAAAACATAAACTTAAATAAAATCCATTAACTTTTTTTACCAGTATAATCAACTGCCAAAGATATTTATTCCCAATCACACAGTATATAACATTTCTTTTCATTTTTTACTTAAAAATTAATATTAGTAAAAATTTGAAGAAAATAGAAAAGGCAGAGGAAGGACAAAAACCATAGCTGATATAGTATTAACACAATCCCTCAGCTAATAGGCTCTACTGATTTTCTTTCCTTAGGGCTATAATTATTTAGTTCTATAATTTAAAAATTAACTCCTTTTATCTGGTGGCTTAAGACAGTAAAGCATCTTGCTTATAATGCGGGAGATCTGGGTTTGATCCCTGGGTTGGGAAGATCCTCTGGAGAAGGAAATGGCAACCCACTCCAGTACTCCTGCCTGGAAAATCCCATGGACAGAGGAACATGGTGGGCTACAGTCCACTGGGTCGCAAAGAGTAGGACATGACTGAGCGACTTCACTTAAACTTATCTGCTGACAACTCCTCAAATTATATCTCCAGCCCAGATTGGTCTCGCAAAGTCCAAATTCATGTACAATGCAAACAAACGCATACACACTCAAGTGCCCATTACATATGCATTGCATACATATACATCTGTATATTTTATGTGCCCAAAACCAAATGTTGAACTCCCCGTGCTATCCCAATAACTGTCTCTAGACTTCCTAATCCATAGTCTTTCCCATTTCACTTGTCCCTCTGGCCTTCAAGCAGTTATCCATGACTCCGCTTTCTTTCACATTCCAGAGCCATTCTGTTAACAAATTGTATTATTTGTGCTTTCAAACATACATCCAGAATCTAACCAAGTTCTCATCACCTCCATTGTTACTATACTGGCCAAGACTTCACCAGCTCTCACATGTTTTGCTGGAGAAGCTTCTACACAAGTCTCCCTGTTTCTATCATTGCCTCATCTTCCATTACAGTTTATTTTCACATTTCTACATGCTCTTTTCAAACATTAAGGAAGTTGCATAAAAACCCAGCAATGGCTTTGTTTCACTCAGTAAAGGAAAATCTTTTATTTAGGCTGTTGTCATCTCTCTGACCTTCTCTCTTGCCATTTTTTTCCTTTCATTCACTCACCTCATTAAGTATTCTATATTTTCTAAACATTCTTAATGCATTTTTTTATTAACAGAAAAGAAAGCTTTTAAACAATAAAACGACAAGAGAGTAATTTCCCTTTTTACTCAAATGCTTTCTAAGTACAGAATTGAATAACAGGGTTAAGACTTTAGAAGAAAAAACTAAGTTAAATTCGTGGTAGTAACTTGTAAGCCCTTGAATGTTTAAGTTGCTGATGAAAACTTTAATGAGGACAGTCTTCTTAAATTGTACCGTGCAGTAGAATGATTTCTGAGTTTGGAACTGAAATATCCTGCTTAAATCTTCTCTCTAGTGCTAATTGTGAGACCTTGACTAAGTCACTATTCTTTCCGATTCATAGCTTTCTCATGTATAAAGATGAAAGAAGAATCTGTAAAACTCATCATAAACTCGTGCTTTACAAAGGAATACACTTATTTATCGGTACCTAACAGAAACACGTCCAATAAAACTGATTATTCCCAGGGATGCAACTGAAAGTTCTAGATTAATCTTCGTACACGAAACGATGCCAAAGAAACAGCCCAAAATACCACAAATGTTAAGGGCCTCATTGCATAAGTTTATACAATTTCCCAAAGCTTATTAAGTGATCTCAAAACTGAGAGAGATGGTGAGGCTCACTCTCTGGTAATGCAAGGAGAAAGAAGCCACAAAGCCTCCTGAATAAATATGGATTTTAAAAGTTCAGAATGTGTATCTGAACACTGGGGATGGAGCAGATGGCTTCAGATGACGATCCAAGGATTAGGAATTATCTTTCAAGAGATCCTTGGGAACTGCTTCTGGCTAAAAGAAACCACGCTTAGGACGAATCACCTTTGAGAGAAAGCTACAAGATAGGCTGTAGTTTCGAATTCTCCTTACACTGGTGAATTCTCGAAATTTCGTCGCCCAAACTGAACCACTTACCGGGTCTATCGGGCTGCAATGCCTTATGAGTTGGGAACTAGCGGCCCAGACCCGGCACTGTCCGACAAATCTCTAGGTGGCCATTTCCGTTCCGGAGACCGTTACTACGGGAACGGGGCGAGGCTCTGCGCTGACCCCATCGTCGTTTTGCCTAGGCGGGCCAGAGAGCTTCGGGGGCGTGGTTACGTAAAGGACGCACGCAGGGGGCGGGACAGACGCGAAACCCGACCAAAGACCAGGTTATGTCCCAGGGCGCATGCGTACGATGCTTGCCTGCGGCATACCTGGAAGTCCTCGGCGGCCTTGGGAAAGGTGAAACTATGGAAGCTGAAAGTGCCCCTGCCGGCCGATCTTTGCGAGAAGCCACCCAGCGAAGGTTGCAGAGGTTTTCAGAGCTTAGAGGTACCAAAGGAGGAACCCTGGCACCTCCCCTGCAGTGGATAGAAGGAGTGCTTTACGTGCTGGGATATTTGCTGGAATGCCACTTCCTTTTACTAATCACCTGCGGACCTAGGACACTGGCCCAGGCGGAGCTAATGTTCCTGTTTTTTATTCTTCTGTCACTCTGCTTTCTTTACGTTGTGCTTGTTACTTTCCTCCTTTAAGTTTACTTCTTATTGCATATGTGTGAGGAGAATGGAGAAGAAAGACACTTATTAGCCTGACTGGTGAAGCTATAAATACAAGTTAAACATTTGGTTAGTTCATTAACAAAAATTACTTCAAATAAACCTAAAAGATCTAAAGCATAGTGTTTTGACGCTTATAAATACAATTTTAACTTTCTTCCAGTCCCTACCTATTTCACCAATTTGTTCCATAATGTGAACGCTTACTAAGAGAAAAGCCAAACAATATGGAGGAATTATGAACAAAATATTTAAAGGGTTAGAAAAATTTTTTTTAATTTTTTTAAAAGACTATACCACTTGTCATTTCTTGTACAACTATCTAATAGGTTATGTTTTTATCGACATTACTGCTCTTAAAAATACAGAAAATAGTACTTAGATAACCTCACCATCAACCAAAAGTTCAGTCTATCTTTTGTTGAGTTCAAGGAATTGGGAACTTTTCTGTTATCCGGAATTTGGTATCATTCTCCAATAACCTTTGTAAGCTTGCATGATTCAGCTTAAGGTAATTAAAAATTAATGTGTCCATATTTATAAACACCAGCATTGTAGCAGTAGATCCCTGGGTTTAATATTTCTTAGCCAACAAACATTAAGTCCTACCCATATGTGAAAATTGATTTTCAAAGCTGGAGATTCATTGATTACTTTGGCTCCTCTTTTTATTTAAGAATTGAGCTCATCTTTAGCAAGTCAAAAGTGCTTCTCTTAATCAAGAAACATTTTAACTCTCAGAATATCTAAGTAAATGGAATGATAGACCAAAAAAGGAATAAGGGATCTAAAAGAGAGGAAGAAATAGAATTTGTCAACAGTCCTTACAAGAGAAAAAGAATTTGTCAACTATCCTTATTGGAATTATTTTGAATCCTGCTAGCTGGACACTCATTATTCCCAAATTCTCAAAAGAAGAAGATACATTTTTGGAGATACTGTCGCCTCTTTCTTCCTTTTTTCCAAATAGGTAAAACCTGTAACAGAGAATTCTAATAATATTTATCTTTTCTTTCTTTTTGCACATAGGCAAATCTATGGCAGCTGGAGAATTCTGGGACATTGTTGCAATTACAGCAGCTGATGAAAAACAGGAACTTGCTTATAAGCAACAGCTTTCAGAAAAGCTGAAAAAAAAGGAGTTACCCCTTGGAGTTCAATATCATGTTTTTGTTGATCCTGCTGGAGCCAAAATTGGTATGTGTTTATGGTTAGATTTATATCATAAGTTGTGGGTAGAATAATCATTGAAGAAAAGTTTTCCTGTGGCTTGCAGTTTATGGACTATGTGTGTTTCCACCTGTAGTCTTTACAAATATAAAAATTTTAATGTAAATTCACTTTTTAAGAAAGATAAAAGGGATGGCAGGTGTTTTTGCACATTTTGGACATACCATGGAAAACTTCCAGAATATTCTATGTTAAAATTTATTAGTTTTAGTAAAATGTATTTTGATGGTAAACATTTCTTTGAACCTTATCCGTAGCTCTTTTAAGTTCCCTCCAAACTCCACAGTTTGTTCAGAAATTAAATGAAGGGAGCAAGTTAGGAAGAATACATACTGCCTCTTGAGACCACAATGCACAATGTGAAAGAGCATAGTCTAATTGCATAATTATTGTAAGATGTTTACTTTTAAAAATAAGTTGTCATCTTTGCCTTTTGACCTTCCCTTATAAATAAAAATACATGCCATTTTTCTGGGGGCCATTTTCCATGTGATACTTAAAGCGGAAGCCCCTTGATACCAGATTTAGGGTATTTATATTTAATATTGGCATGTCCTAATTAGCCAATGTTTTAACCTTTGTAAAATGTGGCCAGTACTTCTGTGATTCTGATGTTTGAATGAGATTTAGGCACAAAATGTTAGGTAACTTGTCCAAGGTAACGAGTAAATGGAAGTTACATTTACTTACATTTGTAAATTTTTAGGAAACTTACATGATTTTTAGGAAATCAGGTTCTAAAAACCTTTTTGGAGAGTAAATCTAAGGCACATATTTGATCATATGGGAGAATTATTTTAATGAATTTTATGGTTCTTAAGTCCAAATGAATGTGCAAATTTATAGTCTTCTAGTGCCTAATTTATCATTTCTTTCTTTATATTACTATTTTCATGAAAGGATTAACTCAACTTTTATTACCAAGTCCTGATCTCTGGGTTTTATTACTAATTATTTAATTGCCAGGAAATGTGTATTTAATTTGATTCTTTTGCCTGTGCCTTTGCTCTCTGCCTAGTTAATTTTAGCCAAAGGATCTTATCCTCAAAGTTATAACACCTAAATTTACTGTAATAAAATAAACCCTGCTTTTTAACTTTAAGGAAATGGAGGATCAACCCTTTGTGCCCTTCGATGTTTGGAAAAGCTTTATGGAGATGAATGGAATTCTTTTACCATCCTATTAATTCACTCTGGTAATGTTATACTTTACTAATATACATTTTCTTTTAGTATTTTACCCATGATATCTCAGGGATGTTTTTTACCCATACCAATACTTCTTTCTTTCATTTTGTTCTTTTGTTTTGAAGTTAATTCTGCTTTGGAAGCAAATATTTCATGTATTTCTTGATATTGTTAGGTTGTTAGTAGCATAATATCTTTCACAAAATTTAACTTTAAAATTATGGATCACGTACATTATCAGCTTTTCATGGATATTGTTCCATTTCCCTAAGATAGAACTCATCGAAATATGAGCATTTCTTGATAATGCTTTAGAAAGGATTCTTGCTTTAGGGGAGAGGCTGCATTAGTACTATGATTACCAGACTTCAGACAAAACCTTCTTTTACACATTTTTATCTAGTTATTGGTCGCCAAAGTCTATAATCCTTAAAGAGTTTAAAAACAAAAGAAAAGGTGATGGCAGAACATAGAGTTGACAAAGTATAAGAGAGGGGAAATCCCATACAAATAAGGCGGTAGAAATATAAGAAAGAAATAATCTCAGAATAAAGGATAGTTTTCAAATTGGACAAGCTTGGTTGTATTAAAATTTTGGTTATATGATAGAAACCTCTGTTACTTTCCCTCTGTGAACTGAGGACTGGTGAAACTTTGTCATGGACCTGCACTGTTCAGTTACAGATATTTTAGAACCATTTGTCCATATGGTTACCAAGGCACTTTTCATTTCTTATGATTCACACACAGAACAATTCTTTTTAAAGATGATATCAAGTAAAGTATCCAAGTTCTAATTTTAAGGTTAATTTAAAAGGTTAAAAAAAAAGGCTTAGAGTTTTATTCCAGAACGTTATTATTACCAATTTAGTAAAAATTAAGTTAGACACCAGAAAATATATACAATTGATCCTTGAATAACACAGGGTTTACACAGTCTTGACCCTTACACAGTCTGAAATCTGCATGTAACTTCGTAGTTGAACTTCTATAGAGGTGGTTCCACTCTGCATATACACAGTTTCTCATCAGGGATTCAACCAACCTGGGGTCATACAGTCTTACAGTATTTATTGAAAAAAATCCTATATAAAGGAATTGGTGTAGTTCAAACCCTTACTCTTCCAGGGTCAAGTATAAATAAAAATAGGTAATTCTTGTAATGCGAAATTTTACTGTTGGTTAGTATTTGGAAAATGAAAAAGAAAGTATTAACTCTTGTTGGTTGAACAATGTACTCTGAGGTGAGTACTTTATATCTATTATTGACCTTATAATAATAATTATTATATAATAATTATGATAAAGCGTTATTCCACATCTGCTGTCTTAGAGTAAATACAAACAATTAAAAAATGGTATACCAGAATTTAAACCCATTTTTATGTGACTCTTTCTACTGCCTCTCACTATAATTAGTTACATAGTTACATAAAATGATGTAACCAATTATAGTGTATTTAATGTATTTAAGAGAACACACTTTTCAAGGAATTAAGTCATATGGCTCATCATTGTTGGAAAAGCCTTTTTAAATTAAAAACAAGTATATATTGTAAAATGCTTTTATATGAATGTACCTTTACTGCTTTTAAATGTAGGTAATAATTTGATGAAAAATGTTGCAACTGGAAATTAGTCTTTAATAGATAATTATGTATACTGGTTTTTTGGTGACATTTTTCTCCCATAGAGTGGATTTTTAATATGGTAGTTTACACATGGTTGAAATTTACTATTTAAACTGTAGATACAAGATCATATTTTTGCTCATTTTCCTTTTTACTTGTTCTATAGTTGATTCAAAAAAGTGTCATAGCCTGTGAAGCATATTTAGAATTCTTTCCTAGTCTAGAACTGCATTATATCAAATCTTTACAGGAGAATTGCTCTTTGAATTTGAAATTTGAAATTTATTATTCTTTCCTAGGGTATAGTAATGCATATATTTTAAATATCTTTAGAGATATTTTGAGTTGTAACTGATGCTCCTACATTTTTAAATCTTACAAACAATCTTATAAACATTATAAAACAGTTATTTTGTTCAATTCTATATAGGTGGCTACAGTCAACGCCTTCCAAGTGCAAGCGCTCTGGGGAAAATTTTCACTGCTTTACCTTTTGGTAGCCCCATTTATCAGATGTTGGAATTAAAACTAGCCATGTATATTGATTTCCCCTCACATATGAATCCTGGGATTCTGATTACCTGTGCAGATGATATTGAACTTTATAGTATTGGAGAATCTGAGTTTATTAGGTTTGACAAACCTGGCTTTACTGCTTTAGCTCATCCTTCTAGTTTGACTGTTGGTACAACACACGGAGTGTTTGTCTTAGAACCTTTTAACCATTTAGAATATAGAGACCTCGAATACAGAAGTTGCCATCGTTTCCTTCATAAACCTAGCATAGAAGAAATGTATGAGTTTGATGCTGTGTGTAGACCTAGAAATTTTTTTCAACAGGAATTTGCTGGGAGTGACATACCTTCTCTTAAATTAGAGCCTGAGTATGTCTACACAGACAGCCTATTTTACATGGACCATAAAACAGCAAAAAAGTTACTTGCTTTTTATGAAAAAATAGGTACGCTACACTGTGAAATAGATGCCTATGGAGACTTTCTTCAGGCTTTGGGACCTGGAGCAACTGTGGAGTACACCAAAAACACATCAAATGTTACTAAGGAAGAGTCAGAGTTGGTAGACATGAGGCAGAGAATATTTCATCTTCTTAAAGGAACACCATTAAATGTTGTTGTTCTTAATAACTCCAAATTTTATCACATTGGAACAACAGAAGAATATTTGTTTCATTTTACTGCAGATAGCAGTTTGAAGTCAGAGCTTGGCTTACAGTCTATAGCTTTTAGCCTCTTTCCATCGATACCAGAATATTCTACTAACAAACCCTGTATTATCCAAAGTATACTGGATTCAACATGTTCTGTGACACCTGGCTCAGTTGTGGAGTATTCCAGATTGGGGCCTGATGTTTCAGTTGGGGAAAATTGCATCATTAGTGGTGCTTATGTCAAAACAACAGCTGTCCTGCCTGCATATTCTTTTGTGTGTTCCTTAAGCTTGAAGATGAATGGACACTTAAAGTATTCAACAATGGCATGTGGAGTGCAAGACAACTTGAAAAAGAATGTTAAAACATTGTCAGATGTAAAGTTACTTCAATTCTTTGGGGTCTGTTTCCTGTCATGCTTAGACATTTGGAATCTCAAAGTTACAGAGGAACTATTCTCTGGAAACAAGACATGTTTGAGCTTGTGGAATGCTCGTATTTTCCCAGTTTGTTCTTCTTTGAGTGATTCAGTGACAACATCCCTAAAGATGTTAAATGCTGTACAGAGCAAGTCAACATTCAGCCTGAATAACTATAAGCTGTTGTCCATTGAAGAAATGCTTTTCTACAAAGATATAGAAGACATGATAACTTATAGGGAACAAATTTTTCTAGAAATTACTTTGAATAGGAAGCAGTCTGATTGAGAGACATCTTATTAAATATTGTATTGGAGAAGGAAATGGCAGCTCACTGAAATATTCTTGCCTGGAAAATCCCATGGACAGAGGAGCCTCATGGGCTGTATAGTCCATGGGGTTGCAAAGAGTTGGACAAGACTGAACTTCTGAGCACAAATATTGTATACTTTGCCTTTCTTGATTGAGCAAGATTGCAAATGCAGGAGTTTTCTGTAGACAGTTGGTTTTTAATTGAAGTGAATTAATGAAAATTATATTAACATGATTGATGTAGTACAACATTAATAACAAAAATATAAACCTTTTTAATAAAAATATTGTAGTGCTGTAAGTTCAGAAAAATGAGTTTTTAAAGTTTTATCACTATTTTAACTTTTCTTATAAAGATGGATTTGTGGAATGTTATTTATTCACAGAGTAGTAGAACAGTCTTAAAGGTGATTTTATAAATAAACCTTTAAAGTTTTTCATCTTCTTTTGGACTTTGGTTCAAATGAAGTTCTAAGTATTCACTGGCAGTTTTCTCAAGTGCATTAATCCTATTCTGGTGAACTATTATAAGCATGCCATACTATAGGGTCTTCAAAACACTGTAGAAATGATGTAGAAGTACGTGTGCAGAAACAAATCTGTGGCAGACAGTCAGATAAAATCAGTGCTTAAACTATTGTGATAGTCTTAAGTACAAACTGTTCTGAAATTGATGATAAAAATCTCTTTTATTAATCTTATCAAAATGAAACCAAAAGGATATATGTGCTGTTTTATCCTTATAAACTTGAACCCATGTTTGTGTATCTTAAAAATTTTCCCCAAAATTTCATCTATAGGAAAGCATACATACACATAAAACTCAAGAATCTGTATAAGAAAATTTTGGAATAATTGGGATTCCCTGATAATTCATATAAGTTCATTTTGGACATTATCTTCCTCCTCCCTCATGAATCCTTTAACAGAAGTATTAAAATTACCAGATGGACAGATTTTTACTTTTCATTTTTAAATTTTCTGACCATGCACTAGTAATGACACTGAGAAGCAGTAAATGGCCAAAAGGTAGACAGCAGGAAGGAGCCAGAAAAATAGAATGACTGTGAAAATATACAGATGATAAATAGCTTCAAGACAATAAAAGTTGGCTGGAACTCTGAGCACTGTGTTCTTATTTTGGTATAGGCACATATTTGAAATGTTTTCATACCAAAATCTAATAATAGAGAAAAGTTTTGTCAAGAGTTTTGTGTTTTAACATGAATAAATTGAAATAGAACTGGTCTGTGCCTGTATTATTTATATGTCAATATAAAATTAGCATATCAGTTTGAAAATAATTGTTTGATAAACCAGAAGTGATTTATCAGCAAGTCTCAATTATTATATTTATGTGTATTTTTTCCAAGTTTCTTCTCAAGAGGAAAATAAAGATATACGGTAGCTGTTGTTTACCAATTACTGATTTACTTGCAGAGGTTTCACAGGATGTTATGTGTCATTCATTAAAAATTCATTGCTATATTTCTAATCTAATTGATTTAAGGTACCATCAGTTATTAAGAATCATCATATTTCACTGAAAAAGAATTACTGCCAATAAAATAAGATGCAATGCTTTTCTCATTACTTGACATTTTTATTTATTGGAAATCTTTTTGAAAAGCACTTATATAGATTTGTTTTATGTAACCCTTTTGCATATACATGTAAAGAAACAAAAAAGTGAAATATTAAAAAACAGTCAAAACTTTCCATAGCTTCACATCTAGAGACAAACTTTTCTAAAGCAGTATTCAACTTAAAAGTGGTTGATCCATGTGTTTCCACCTAGTACCACCTTTGCTATCAAAGGTATTGATAAACCTGCATATTCTTCAAGTACCACCACCACACTCCTGCCTGGATTGACCTTCAAGCCATGGCCACCAGATACTTGTTCTGCAAGTTGGATGCTGATGCTTTATTACTTGATGAAGTTGTTTCACTTTTGCCTTAATCACATCTCTTGAAGGTGGTCGGCTTCTATTTAATATCAGTGGGAGGTTTCTGAGAAGTTGGTGGTCACCAGGTTAATCATATTTCTGCACGATGTATGAATGCTAAATTGCTTTGAAATATTATCTGTTCCGAGAATTTGGCAGCGTCTCCTTTAATATGCACCTCTTGGTGTATAGTACCACACATGTACCACTAGCACTGTGCCTAACTCAACCAATGTGATAATCCCATGCATGAATAAGTAAGAAATTGAACATTTTCTCTTGCTTTATCATTTTTACTTCATAAAATCATAGGCTTTCAAGGTTTGTAAAGGACAACTACTATTTGTAAGTAAATATATTCTGTAAACTTACTGATGAATTAATAATGACCAAGAAGAACATAGAAAAAATGCGACTTTTGATTATGATCTTCAATCTTGGGCATTTATCTTCCAAACTAAACAAAACAGAAGTAAAGAGTGTGTATTAATTATATAAAGTGGAAGTAAATTTTCAAAAATCCAAGTAATGCTGACAGTCACAAAAATTTGATGGAATGAATCCAGAATCATTTCTCACAAGCAATGATCCACTCATCTTCTGAGTCTAGACAGTATTATCTCTGTTAAAGATTACCAAATTTAGCACAGAGCCAAAATCAAATTTTGCCTGCTGCAAAATATATGCATGGCTCTCATGGCTGATAACTAGCATGCTACACCTGCCATTCACCTACACCAAAATATCCTCTGGACTTGAGCACCTTAGAGACCCAAAATTTAGGAACCTTGATGTAATCTGAAAGAGTTAAAAAAAAAGGAAAAGCATTTATCAATTTGCTTAAAATTGTCAAACATTTCAGGTGCTCTTTTTGTTTAGCTAAATGAAACACAAGTCTTCATCTATGTCAATAACTATTCTTATAGATTAATGTTAAATGTTTCAGGAGAAATATTTTAAGCTACCATGAGCTGTATTGTTCATGTTAGTACCTCAGTCATGTTCAATTCTTTGCGACCCCATGGGCTAGCCACCCCCTCCAGGTTCCTCTGTCCATGGAATTCTCCAGGCAAGAATATTGAAATGGGTAGCCATTCCTTTCTCCAGGGGATTTTCCCTATCCAGGGGTTGAAGCCAGGTCTCCTGCATTGCAGGCAGATTCTTTACTGTCTGAACCATGAAGGAAGCCCATTATTTTTAAGCATAGTTTAACTTAAATCTTTTGTTCCTATAAAATATGTTTGCTGCTGCTGCTAAGTCGCTTCAGTCATGTCTGACTCTGTGTGACCCCATAGACAGAAGCCCAGCAGGCTCCCCCATCCCTGGGGTTCTCCAGGCAAGAACACTGGAGTGGGTTAGATAAAGCCGATTTCTATTGTGGTTGAGGAATACAACTGTTTTTGTTTATACTTAGTGAATTTATATTATTAATAATTCATGTACTGAACTTTGTCACAAGTCACATTCTCCTTCCTTTCAGTACTGATAAGCTCAATTCCAATAAGCTAGTATTCATGTTCCCATTTGTCAGAATGGGAAATTTCGAGCTCATTTATTTTTAACATATTATAAGGAGCAAATTGCATCAGTTTCTGGTGGGAAACAACAAGTTCCTGTCTCTGACAGAGCTATCTACATGAGCCACAACAAGCCAAATATGCCATATGATTCAGACTTGCCAGTTTGGGTATACTCTAACAGACCACAGTTTTGGATTAAGTTGAAAATTGGAATAAAGGATCTAACTGGAAAATGGGCAGAGAATCTGAATAGACATGTTTCTTTGCTTGTCCTGCAGCTTTGGCCTGAGGGGCAGGCTTCAGATTTGTGGCTTTCCAAACTGCTGTTGAGGAACATTGGCTATGGACACAACCTTGGTACTCTACATTTCCTTGGACCAGCTCTCTGGCATCTCCAAAAAAATGAGCTCACTCACTTGTCTTGGGCTTCCCAGTTGGCACTAGTGGTAAAGGAACCTGCTTGCTAGAGCAAGAGATGTAAAGAGACATGGGTTCTTTCCCTGGATTGGGAAGATCCCCTGGAGAGGGAAATGACAATCCACTTCAGTATTCTTGCCTGGATAATCCCATGGACAGAGGAGCCTGTCAGGCTCCTCTGTCCATGGGTCACAAAGAGTCAGACACGACTTGTCTAGGGCTCCTATTTTTGCAATTGCTACATATAGGACACCTAGATTACCTGACTTCTGATGGCTAGTGGGACTCGGGTTTGTGGTCCCACAAAACAGTATATATTTGCATACTTTTAAAGCTGCTGAGTGAAGGTCTGGCTTCCAGTCAGCCTGAATCTAGATAATGATATCCTCCCCTTTGAGATATTGACAGGTCTTGGAGCATCTTTATCTTCTAGGAGCTATTAAAATATCATAGCTTATTGGACAAACACAAAGATTTGAAGGACAAGAGCTAGGGTGGGTTGAGTGACAAGGTTCATCTCTTACGTGAGATCACTCCTTTAGACAGAGTGAGGTGATGATTTCATCTGCTGTGTACAAACCAATACAGAAAGTTAAGCAAAATGAAAGAGAAGTATGGTCCAAATGAAAGAATAGTATAAAACCTATACTATACAGTGGTTAAAAGCTGAAAACCTTTCCTCTAACTGCAAGAAGTTAAGTATGCCCACTTTTGTTAGTTTTATTCAACAGAGTTTTGGAAGTCCCAGCCAGAGCAGTCAGGCTAGAAAAAGAAATATAAGGCATCCAAATTGGAAAGGAAGAAGTAAAACTGTCACTATTGCAGATGGTATAATACTATATATAGAAAACCCTGAAGACTCCACAGAAAAATAAAAATAAAACAACTAATGAAAAATTAGTCAAGTTGCAGGATACAAAATCAAAGCACAAAAATATGCTGTCTCTCTATAAACTAGTAAGAAACTACCAGAGAAATTAAGAAAATAATTTCACTTACAGTTGCATTGAAAAGAATAAAATGGCTAATAAATTTAAAGAGTTGAAAGTCTTATATATTGAAAATTATAAGGCATTATTGAAAGAAATTTAAGAGGACACAAATAAATGGAAAGATTCTATGCTTGTGGATTGGAAGAATTAATATTGTTAAAATGCCTATTCTACCTAAGGCAGTCTACAGATTCAGTGTGCTCCTTATCAAAATTCCAATGGCATATTTCACAGAAATAAACCAAACAATCCTAAAATTTACATGGAACCACAGAAGATCCCTAGTATTGAGAAAGAAGAACAAAGCTGGAAGCGTGAACTCCCTGATTTCAAACTATACTATAAAGCTATAGTAATTAGAATAGCATTGTATTGCATAAAAACCACCACACAGATACAGAATAGAGAGTCGAGAGATAAAACTATATATATATATATATATATATATGTTAATATACATTTTTTTATATATATGTTGATTAGCTTATGATAATGGAACCAAGGGTATACAGTGGGAAAAGAACAGCCTCTTAAATGAAGCTGGGAAAACTAGACAACATGCAAAAGAATGTAACTTCTACATTATCCTACACTATACACAAAAGTTAACTCAAAATGGGTTAAAGACTTGAAGTAATACCTGAAACCATATAACTTTTAGAAGAAAACAGACAGTAAGCTTCTTCACATAGGTTTGGTAATGATTTCTTGAATCTGACACCAAAACAAAAGTAACAGAAACAAAAATGAGTAAGAGAAACTACATTAAACTGAAAAACTTCTGCACAGCAAGGGGACCCATCAACAAAATGAAAAAGCAACCTATTGAACAGCAGAAAATATTTGCAAATCATATATCTAATAAGAGCTAACATCCAAAATATATGAATTCATAAAACTAATGATTTGATTTAAAAATGGGCAGAAGATCTAAATAGATATTTTCCAAATAAGACGTACAGATGGACAAAAGGTATGTGAAAATATAATCAACATCATTGTCATTAAAGAAATGCAGATCAAAACCACAATGCAATATCACCTCACATCTGTTAAAATGGTATATTTTAAAAGACAGGAAATGATAAATGTTGGAAAAGATATGAAGTAAAGAGAACCATTGTGCAATGGTAGGAATGTAAATTGCTGCAGCTACTATGGAAAACAGTATCAAATTTCCTCAAAAAATTAAAAATAGAATTACCACATGATCCAGCAATTCCTTTTGAAGTATTTATTCCCCTAAAATGAAAAGTGAAAGTCACTCAGTCGTGTCTGACTCTTTGCAACCCCAAGGACTATACAGTCCCATGGAATTCTCCAGGCCAGAATAATGGAGTGGGTAGCCTTTCCCTTCTTCAGGGGATCTTCCCAGGTCTCCCGCATTGCAGGTGGATTCTTTACCAACTGAGGTAAAAGGGAAGCCCACAATGCTAATTCAGAGATATATGTACCTCCGTGTACATTTCAGCATTATGTTTGCAATACAGTAGTTGATATGGAAACAATGTAAGTCTTCATTCATGGAGGAATAGTTAGAGAAATAGAATACACACACACACACATAATGAAATGGAGTAATGTGGGATTTAAAAAATATTAGCTTGGTGCACAAGTGTGCTTTTGCATTGTTGAACTTTGCCATTTGATATATTCTTGGAATACTTTCATGGAATGAATTCTTAAATGTGGTTACATTATGCATCCTTGTATGCACATTTCTTGCTTTATACTTTTTGCTAATGAACTTTTACTTGCTGTTTATATTATATGTGTTTTAGGCTATGGAAATGATGTTAGACAAAAAGCAAATTTGAGTGATTTTCTTACTCGAGTTCAAAATGAGTCATAAAGTAGCAGAGAGAAACTCACACCAACACATTTGGCCCAGGAATTGCTAATGAATGTACAGCACAGTGGTGGTTCAAGAAGTTTTGCAAAGGAGATGAGAGCCTTGAAGATGAGCATAGTGTCCAGCCATTGGAAGTTGACAATGACCATTGAGAGAAGCTGGTCCTCTTCCAACTACAGGGGAAGTTGCCTAAGAACTCAGCATCAACCATTCTATGGTTATTTGGTCCAGTTCAGTTCTGTCGCTCAGTAATGTCTGACTCTGCGACCCCATGGATTGCAGCACACCAGGCCTCCCTGTCCATCACCAACTCACGAAGTATTTGAAGCAAATTAGAAAGGTGAAAAAGCCCGATAAGTGGGTGCCTCATGAGCTAAAAAAAAAAAAAATGTCGTTTTGAAGTGTCGTCTTTTCTTATTCTGTGCAACAACAACAAACGATTTCTCAATCAGATTGTGACATGAGAGGAAAAGGAGATTTTACGTGAAAACCAGCTCAGTGACTGAACTGAGATGCAGCTCCAAAGCACTTCCCAAAGCCAAACTTGCACCAAAAAAAAGGGGCTTGGTCACTGTTTGGTGGTCTGCTGCCAGTCTGATCCACTACAACTTTCTGAATTCCAGTGAAACCATTACATCTGACAAGTATGCTCAGCAAATCAATTAGATGCACCAAAAACTGCAATGCCTGCAGCCAACACTAATAAACGGAAAGGGCCCGGTTCTTCTCTACAACAACGCCTGATCACACGTCACACAACCAGCACTTCAAAAGCTCAACGACTGGGCTACAACGTTTTGCCTTATGTGCCATGTTCACCTGACTTCTTGCCAACTGACTACCACTTCTTCAAGCATCTTGACTTTTTGCAGGGAAAATGTTTCCACAACCAGCAGGAAGCAGAAAATGCTTTCCAAAAGTTTGCTAAATCCTAAAGCATGGATTTTTATGCTACAAGAATAAACAAACATTTCTCATTGGCAAAAATGTGTTGATTTGCAGTGGTTCCTATTTTGATTAATAGAGATTTGTTTGAACCTAGTTATAATGATTTAAAATTCAGGGTCCAAAATCATGGTTACTTTTGCACCAACCTAATAGCAACACACAATAAAAAAATAAAACCAAGCTCATAGATACTGAGAACAGATTAGTAGTTGCCAAAGGTAGACTGTGAGGTGTGGGCCACATGGGTGAAAAGATTCAAAAGGTAGAAACTTCCAGTTATAAAATAAGTCATGGGGATGTAATGTACACCATGATGACTATAAGTAACAATATTATATTGCATATTTGAAAGTCGATAAGTGTGCAAATGTTAAAGGTTCTCATTATGGCAATGAGCTTCCCTGGTGACTCAGATGGTAAAAAATTTTCTTGCAATGCCAGAGACCCAGGTTCAATCCCTGGGTCAGGAAGATCCCCTGGAGGAGGGCATGGCAACCCACACCAGTATTCTTGCCTGGAGAATCCCATGAACAGAGGAACCTGATGAGCTACAATTGATGGAGTCACAAAGGACTAGCACTTTCACTTTTTTTTCTTTTTGATATATGGTGATGTATATTAACTAGACTTACTGTAGTGATCATTTCATAATATATAAAAATTTTAAATCCTCAAGGTTTCTACTGAAACTAATACAATGTTTGTCTATTATACCTCAGTTAAAAATGACTTCAAAATGGAATAACTATATAATAAATATTGATCCCCTACTGTATCTGTACCTGCAAGAGTTTAAGTCAGAAAATGCCTGTGAATTAGTCATTGCTATCATCTACCTGTACCACATCCTGATTATTGACATTTGTGTCTAAAGATGTGAAAGCCATGTAAGTAAATGATTGAAACTAACAGACTTAATGTTCTCTTCTGGGATGGTTGGACAAATAGTCTATCTTTTGAAACCTTTGGCTGTAGAAATCTAGTGGCCTTCCAAAGTGTAAAATTCAATCATTCAAACAGCAATTCGTCCCTGATTGTTGCAGACTGTTGCAATCCATCTGCTAACTGTCATTTCCTAGCTCTCTGTACCAGGTTTATATTTCTTCAATTGTGCTTCAGTGCATCACTAAGGCAATCAAAACTCTAATGTCTATATTCTTTGGGCACTCTTTTAAGGTGTGTCACCAATCTGGTTATTGAATCTTCAGCCTCCTTAAAGGCTCTTAATATCTTTGCTTACAACCGACACTGTGCCTAAGTAACGTGAATGATATTTTAAATTTCTTTTCTTCACTAGAATCAACTCTTTTTCTCTCTGCAGATCATTCAAATGGTTCATATTAGTTTTGCTTTACCATTTCATTGTAAGAGGGTATCATATTGCCCTGAAAAGAATTAAAGCATTTACTTCTTGAGGCAGAAATCTTTTAAAACACAACTCTGGAAATCAAGTGTTTCTTTTGTTTGCAGATTGACAAACGTTGCACTCAATGAAGTTTTACATGATTGGTTTCTTTCCTATTTATTTTAGCCTTGGGGTCTAAGAAAGTAAATTATACCCACCAATATGCTGTTCTTTGAGAAATTTCAAACACTTTTAAAAAAATATAGAGCTAAAAAACTTTTGCTACACAAAGAAATAATTATGATCATAGCAAGTGCTCCAAGTACAGATTTAAATATACAGGTGTACTGACAAGATCATAAATTAACTTATGAAATTCACTGCTTATATATCAGTGGGATCTTTCTTAATGACATTTAACAATAAAGATCATCACTCATTATAATTGGTTAAAGTTAATGCCATTTATAATTAACCATTATCCAGTCAAATCAGAAACTATTTTTGGAAGCTGGTCTATAAGAAGGAAGGAATAAAGTATGGAAATTCTCTTTTTCCCTGTTACAACTGAATCTGTTTAAATACAAAATAAATATTTGTCCTGAGTTTAGAAAAAGTATATTTTTCAGTTCCCTGAAAAATCCCTTTCCCCCATTATATGTATATTTATGTACATAAATCACATAGATTATCTTCAGGAACTGGAATCCTCTCATTCTAATAAGTTTCCCAGTTCTTCTCTCTCCAGACTGTATTCCAAACGCTATGCTGATCTTCACATATTCAGACATGTCAGGATACTTAACAGAACCTAAGGGCCTTTCATTTCCAAGATATACTTTGATAAGGTTTTATATATATAAATAGATATTGTCCTCTGTAATACAGGTGCTTTCTTTAACTTTGAAAGTTGAGTGTAAGGTTCAGTTCAGCTCAGTCACTCAATCATGTCTGACTCTTTGCAGCCTCATGGACTGCAGCATGCCAAGCATCCCTGTCCCTCACCAACTTCCATAGCTTGCTCAAACTCATGTCCATCAAGTTGGTGATGACATCCAACTATCTCCTCCTCTGTTTCCCGCTTCTCTTCCCACCATCAGTCTTTCCCAGCATCAGGGTCTTTTCAAATGAGTCAGTTCTTCATATCAGGTAGCCAAAGTATTGAAGTTTCAGCTTCAGCATCAGTCCTTCCAATGAAAATTCAGGACTGCTTTCTTTTAGGATGGACTGGTTGGAGCTTCTTGCAGTCCAAGGGACTCTCAAGAGTCTTCTCCAACACCACAATTCAAAAGCATCAATTCTTTGGTGCTCAGCTTTCATTATACTCCAAATCTCATATCCATACATGCCTACTGGAAAAACCATAGCTTTGACTAGATGGAGCTTTGTTGGCAAAATAATGTCTCTGCTTTTTAATATGCTGTCTAGTTTGTTCATAGCTTTTCTTTCAAGGAGCAAGCGTTTTTTAATTTCATGGCTGCAGTCACCATCTGCAGTGATTTTGGAGCGCCCAAAATAAAGTCTCTCACTGTTTCCATTGTTTCCCCATCTATTTGTCATGAAGTGATGGGACTGGATACCATGGTCAGTTTTCTGAATGTTGTTTTAAGCCAACTTTTTCATTCTTCTCTTTCACTTTCATCAAGAGGCTCTTTAGTTCTTTGCTTTCTGACATAAGGGTGGTGTCATCTGCATATCTGAGGTTATTATATTTCTCCCAGCAATCTTGATTCAGCTTGTGCTTCATCCAGCCTGGCATTTCATATGATGTATTCTGCATGTAAGTTAAATAAGCAGGGTAACAATATACAGCCTTAACATACTCCTTTTCCTATTTGGAACCTGTTGTTGGAGTCTGTTGTTCCGTGTCCAATTTTAACTGTTGCTTCTTGGCCTGCATACAGATTTCTCAGGAAGCAGGTCAGGTGGTCTGGTATTCCCATCTCTTGAAGTGTTTTCCATAGTTTGTGGTGATACACACAGTCAAAGGCTTTGGCATAGTCAATAAAGCAGAATAGATGTTTTTCTGGAACTCTCTTGCTTTTTTGATGATCCAATAGAAGTTGGCAATTTGATCTCTGGTCCCTCTGCTTTTTCTAAATCCAGCTTGAACATCTGGATTTTCTCGGTTCACATACTGTTGAAGCCTGGCTTGGAGAATTTTGAGCATTACTTTGCTAGCATGTGAGATGAGTGCAATTGTGCAATAGATTGAGCATTCTTTGCCATTGCTATTTTTTGGGATTGGAATGAAAACTGACCTTTTCCAGTCCTGTACCACTGCTGAGTTTTTCAAATTTGCTGACATATTGAGTGCAGCACTTTCACAGCATCGTCTTTCAGGACTTGAAATAGCTCAACTGGAATGCCATCATGTCTACTAGCATTATTTATAGTGATGCTTCCTACGGCCCACTTGACTTTGCATTCCAGGATGTCTGGCTCTGGGTGAATGATCACACTATTCTGGCTATCTGGGTCATGAAGATATTTTTTTGTATAGTTCTTCTATGTATTCTTGCCATCTCTTCTTAATATCTTCTGCCTCTGTTAGGTCCAGACCATTTCTGTCCTTTTTCGAGCCCATCTTTGCATGTAATGTTCCCTTGGTAGCTCTAATTTTCTTGAAGAGCTCTGTAGTCTTTCCCATTCTATTGTTTTCCTCTATTTCTTTGCATTGATCACTGAAGAAAGCTTTCTTATCTCTCCTTCCTATTCTTTGTGGTCTTCATTGAAATGGGTATATCTTTCCTTTTCTCCTTTGCCTTTTGCTTCTCTTCTTTTCTCAGTTATTTGTAAGGCCTCCTCAGACAACCATTTTGCCTTTTCATTTGCTTTTCTTTGGGATGGTCTTGATCACTGCCTGTTGGACAATTCGTCAGGCACTCTTATCTATCAGCTCTAATCCCTTGAATCTATTTGTCATTTCCACTGTATAGTCGTAAGGGGTTTGCTTTTGGTCATACCTGAACGGTCTAATAGTTTTCCCTACTTTCTTCAATTTAAGTCTGAATTTGGCAATAAGGAGTTCATGATCTGAGTCACAGTCAGCTCCCTGTCTTGTTTTTGCTGACTGTATAGAGCTTCTCCATCTTTGAGTGCAAAGAATATAATCAATCTGATTTCAGTACTGACCATCTGGTGATGTCCATGTGTAGAGTCTTCTCTTGTGTTGTTGGAAGAGGGTATTTGCTATGACCAGTGCATTCTCTTGGCAAAAATCTGTAAACCTTTGACCTGCTTCATTTTGTACTCCAAGGCCAGATTTGCCTGTTACTCCAGGTATCTCCTGACCTCCTACTTTTGCATTCCAGTCCCCTTTAATGAAAAGGATATCTTTTTTTTTTTTTGGTGTGGGGGGTGGGGAGGTGTTAGTTCTAGAAGGTCTTATAAGTCTTCATAGAACTGTTCAGCTTCAGCTTCTTCATCATTACTGGTCAGGTATAGACTTGGATTACTCATATTGAATGGTTTGCCTTGGAAACAGAGATCATTGTGTTGTTTTTGCATCCAAGTACTGTATTTCAGACTCTTTTGTTGACTATGATGGCTACTCCATTTCTTCTAAGGGATTCTTGCCCATAGTAGTAGATATAATGGTCACCTGAGTTAAATTCACCCATTCCAGTCCATTTTAGTTCAATGATTCTTAAAATGTCAATGTTCACTCTTGCTATCTCCTGTCTGACTACTTCCAATTTGTCTTGATTCCTGGACCTAACATTCCAGGTTCCTATGCAATATTGCTTTTTACAGCATCAGACTTTACTTCCATCACCAGTCACATCCACAACTGGGTGTTGGTTTTGTTTTGGCTCCATCTCTTAATTTTTTCTGCAGTTATTTCTCCACTCATCTTTAGTAGCATGTTGGGCACCTACTGGCCTGGGGATTTCATCTTTCAGTGTCCTATCTTTTTGTGACTCTTGGAGGGCACAAACAAAACCTTGTCCACACCAGGACCCAGGAGAAAGGAGCTGTGACTCCACAAGAGACTGACCCAGACTTGCTCATGAGTGTCCAGGAGTTTCCACCAGAGGCGTGGGTCAGCGGTGGCCTGCCACTTAGTGCACCCAGGGGACACTCAGTGCAGCAGTGCATGCATGGGACCTATAAAGGAGGTTGCCATTATCTTCATTACCTCCACCATGGTTTGGCCTCAGGTCAAACAACAGGGAGGAAACACAGCCCCGCCCGTCAATAGAAAATTGTATTAAAGATTTATTGAGCATGGCCCTGCCCATCAGAACAAGATCCAGTTTCCCTCTCAGTCAATCTCTCCCATCTGGAAGCTTCCATAAACTTCTTATCCTTATCCATCAGAGGGCCAACAGAATAAAAACCACAATACAGAAAATTAACCAAACTAATCACATGGACCACAGCCTTGTCTAACTCAATGAAACTATCAGCCATACCGTAAAGGGCCACCCAAGACAGACGGGTCATGGTGGAGAGTTCTGACAAAATGTGGTCCACTGGAGAAGGGAACAAAAACCACTGCAGTATTCTTTCCTTGAGAACCCCATGAACAGTATGAGCATAAGGTAAACTAGTACAACCAAAAAGTCTCCCTGTGCTTAGTGGCTGAGTCCGTGTTATTACTATAAAACTTTTAGAAGTAATATACTGCTACATATTTTTGGATATTGATTTACTGTGATTATGGGAGGAGGCTGAAACCTTGTAAGATGCTATAAAAAGTATATAAGGAGAGTTTTTTACTAAAAAAACTAATATCTCTTATTCTTATCAACTGAGCTTGAAGCATTTTATTTTCTACTCTCTAGAATGCCCTGTATGGAGAAGGCAATGGCACCCCACTCCAGTACTCTTGCCTGGAAAATCCTATGGATGGAGGAGCCTTGTAAGCTGCAGTCCATGGGGTCGCTAAGAGTTGGATACGACTGAGCGACTTCACTTTCACTCTTCACTTTCATGCATTGGAGAAGGCAACCCACTCCAGTGTTCTTGCCTGGAGAATCCCAGGGATGGGGGAGCCTGGTGGGCTGCCATCTATGGGGTCACACAGAGTCAGACACGACTGAAGTGACTTAGCAGCAGAATGTCCTGTAAGGCTCTGTAATCTTGTCTGTGTCTTTTCTGTAGTATTCTAGTGACTCCAAAGAATCTACGACTTCTGAAATGGTTTTAGGAATATAGTATATTATTCCTAAAGTTGCCTACTCTCAAATGAACATATATGTCGAGTTTTCTGAATCACCATCATTTAGCATTAAAATCTTTAAATGAGACTTTCTTTGTAATTTCATAAACTTTTGGACAATGATCAGTTAAGTTCAGTCTCTCAGTTGTGTCCGACTCTTTGTGACCCCATGGACTGCAGCACGCCAGGCTTCCCTGTTCATTACCATTCCTGAAATTGCTCAAACTCATGTCCATCGAGTCAGTAATGCCATCCAACCATCTCATCCTCTGTTGTCCTGTTCTCCTCCCGCCTTCAAGGATACAGAAAGGAGGTGAACAAGGATAGTACACCAGCTGGTGAACAAGGATAGTATACCAGCAATTCTCTCTTCTCTCTTTTTTCAAGGGTTTTCCCTCTCCCCTGGATCATTCTCATCAGATCAGTTCAGTGCAGTCACTCAGTCGTGTCTGACTCTTTGCTACCCCATGAATTGCAGCACGCCAGGCCTCCCTGTCCATTACCATCTCCCGGAGTTCACTCAGACTCACGTCCATCAAGTCCGTGATACCATCCAGCCATCTCATCCTCGGTCGTCCCCTTCTCCTCATGCCCCCAATCCCTCCGAGCATCAGAGTCTTTTCCAATGAGTCAACGCTTCGCATGAGGTGTCCAAAGTACTGGAGCTTCAGCTTTAGCATCATTCCTTCCAAAGAAATCCCAGAGTTGATCTCCTTCAGAATGGACTGGTTGGATCTGCTTGCAGTCCAAGGGACTCTCAAGAGTCTTCTCCAACACCACACTTCAAAAGCATCAATTCTTCGGCGCTCAGCCTTCTTCACAGTCCAACTCTCACATCCATACATGACCACAGGAAAAACCATAGCCTTGACTAGACAGACCTTAGTCGGCAAAGTAATGTCTCTGCTTTTGAATATGCTACCTAGGTTAGTCATAATTTTCTTGCAAGGAGTAAGCGTCTTTTAATTTCATGGCTGTAGTCACCATCTGTAGTGATTTTGGAGCCCCCCCAAAATAAAGTCTGACACTACTTCCACTGTTTCCCCATCTATTTCCCATGAAGTGTTGGGACCAGATGCCATGATCTTCGTTTCCTGAATGTTGAGCTTTAAGCCAACTTTTTCGCTCTCTTTCACTTTCATCAAGAGGCTTTTTAGCTCCTCTTCACTTTCTGCCGTAAGGGTGGTGTCATCTGGATATCTGAGGTGATTGATATTTCTCCCAGCAGTCTTGATTCCAGCTTGTGTTTCTTCCAGTCCAGTGTTTCTCATGATGTACTCTTCATAGAAGTTAGATAAGCAGGGTGACAATATACAGCCTTGACATACTCCTTTTCCTATTTGGAACCAGTCTGTTGTTCCATGTCCAGTTCTAACTATGGCTTCCTGACCTGCATACAGATTTCTCAAGAGGCAGATTAGGTGGTCTGGTATTCCCATCTCTTTCAGAATTTTCCGCAGTTGATTGTGATCCACACAGTCAAAGGCTTTGGCATAGTCAATAAAGCAGAAATAGATGTTTTCCTGGAACTCTTGCTTTTTCCATGATCCAGCGGATGTTGGCAATTTGATCTCTGGTTCCTCTGCCTTTTCTAAAACCAGCTTGAACATCAGGAAGTTCATGGTTCACTTATTGCTGAAGCATGGCTTGGAGAATTTTGAACATTACTTTACTAGCATGTGAGATGAGTGCAATTGTGCGGTAGTTTGAGCATTCTTTGGCATTGCCTTTCTTTGGGATTGGAATGAAAACTGACCTTTTCCAGTCCTGTGGCCACTGCTGAGTTTTCCAAATTTGCTGGCATGTTGAGTGCAGCACTTTCACAGCATCATCTTTCAGGATTTGAAACAGCTCAACTCTAATTCCATCACTTCCACTAGCTTTGATCGTAATGATGCTTTCTAGGGCCCACTCGACTTCACATTCCAAGATGTCTGGCTCTACATGAGTGATCACATCATCATGATTATCTGGGTCGTGAAGATCTTTTTTGTACAGTTCTTCCATGTATTCTTGCCACCTCTTCTTAATATCTTCTGCTTCTGTTAGGTCCATACCATTTCTGTCCTTTATTGAGCCCATATTTGCATGAAATAGTCCCTTGGTATCTCTAATTTTCTTGAAGAGATCTCTAGTCTTTCCCATTGTGTTCTTTTCCTCTATTTCTTTGCATTGATTGCTGAAAACGGCTTTCTTATCTCTTCTTGCTATTCTTTGGAACTCTGCATTCAGATGCTTATATCTTTCCTTTTCTCCTTTGCTTTTCGCCTCTCTTCTTTTTACAATTTGTAAGGCCTCGCCAGACAGCCGTTTTGCTTTTTCGCATTTCTTTTCCATGTGAATGGTCTTGATCCCTGTCTCCTGTACAGTGTCACGAACCTCATTCCATAGTTCATCAGGCACTCTATCTATCAAAGCTAGACCCTTAAATCTATTTCTCACTTTCACTGTATAATCATAAGGGATTTGATTTCGGTCATAGCTGAATGGTCTAGCGGGTTTCCCTACTTTCTTCAATTTAAGTCTGAATTTGGCAATAAGGAGTTCATGATCTGAGTCACAGTCAGCTCCTGGTCTTGTTTTTGTTGACTGTATAGAGCTTCTCCATCTTTGGCTGCAAAGAATATAATCAACCTGATTTCGGTGTTGACCATCTGGTGATGTCCATGTGTGGAGTCTTCTCTTGTGTTGTTGGAAGAGGGTGTTTGCTACGACCAGTGCATTTTCTTGGCAAAACTCTATGAGTCTTTGCCCTGCTTCATTCCACATTCCAAGGCCAAATTTGCCTGTTACTCCAGGTGTTTCTTGACTTCCTACTTTTGCATTCCAGTCCCCTATAATGAAAAGGACATCTTTCTTTGGTTATAATGTTAGAAGAACATAATATTGAGTTGGCCAAAAAGTTCATTTGATGTTCTCATTGTACAGAGGAATCTGAATGAACTTTTTGGCCAACTCAATACTTCAAAAAAACAAAATAAATAAATAAACAAGCTGATAGGAAAAGAGATGAGGTTTGTGGTTACTAATGGCAAGAGGTCCCCAACTGTATGTCTATATTACCGAGGCAGGTTCTATCTGGTTTCTCACACAACTGCCACGCCATGGAGTTTTAAAGAAAGGTCTTAATAGACTCTTCCTGCACTGCGGGAGACCTGGGTTCGATCTGTGGGTTGGGATGATCACCTGGAGAAGAGCATGAAAACCAACTCCAGTGTTCTTGCCTGGAGAATCCCATGGACAGAGGAGCCAGGTAAATGTCCCTTGAGAACTTGCTGTGAAGTTGTGTGGGCTGCTCCTTTCTCTGGCAGAATAGTCCATGGCCTGCCAATGCCTCTGAAGGGAGACAGACTGGACTTGTGGCACTTTTCAGGTTTTTAAAAGTATTTGGTGACAACCCAACAAGTTCCAGAGAAAGACATACCACACAAATTCTCCAGCAACATAGGAACATAGCCATGAGCTTCAATATAAAGGCTGTCCAAAGTCACTCCAAACCCACTGACATCTCATAACTCATTACTGGACACTTCATTGTACTCCAGAGAGAAGAAATCCAGCTCCAACACAAGCTTTCCTAACCAGGATACCTTACCCAGACAAACCCACCCACAACAAGGAAACTCCATAAAAAAGAGAACTCCACAAACTGCCAGAATACAGAAAGGCCACCCCAAACACAGCAATATAAACAAGATGAAGAGACAGAGGAACACCCAGCAGGTAAAGGAACCGGATTAATGCCCACCAAACCAAACAATACAGGAAGAGTTAGGGAATCTACCTGATAAAGAATTCTGAATAATAGTAGTGAAAATAATCCAAAATCTTGAAAACAAAATGGAATCACAGATAAATAGCCTGGAGACAAGGATTGAGAAGATGCAAGAAAGGTTTAACAAGGACCTAGAAGAAATAAAAAAGAGTCATTATATAATGAATAAGGCAATAAATTAGATCAAAAACACTCTGGAGGGAACAAACAGTAGAATAGTGGAGGCAGAAGATAGGATTAGTGAGGTAGAATATAGAATGGTAGAAATAAATGAATCAGAGAGGAAAAAGAAAAATGAATTAAAAGAAATGAGGACAATCTCAGGGACCTCTGGGACAATGTTAAATGCCCCAACATTTGAACCATAGGAGTCCCACAAGAAGAAGACAAAAAGAAAGACCATGAGAAAATCCTTGAGGAGATAATAGTTGAAAACTTCCCTAAAATGGGGAAGGAAATAATCACCCAAGTCCAAGAAACCCAGAGAGTCCCAAACAAGATAAACCCAAGGCGAAACACCTTAAGACACATATCAATCAATTAAGAAAGATCAAATACAAAGAACAAATACTAAAAGAAGCAAGGGAAAAACAACAAGTAACGCACAAGGGGACTCCCATAAGGATAACAGCTGATCTTTCAATAGAAACTCTTCAGGCCAGGAGGGAATGGTAGGACATACTTAAAGTGATGAAAGACAATAACCTACAGCCCGGATTACTGTACTCAGCAAGGATCTCATTCAAATATGAAGGAGAAATCAAAAGCTTTACAGACAAGCAAAAGCTGAGAGAATTCAGCACCACCAAACCAGCTCTCCAACAAATGCTAAAGGATCTTCTCTATACAGGAAACACAAAAAGGGTGTATAAACTCGAACCCAAAACAACAAAGTAAATGGCAATGGGATCATACTTATCAATAATTACCTTAAATGTAAATGGGTTGAATGCTTTAACCAAAAGACAAAGACTGGCTGAATGGATACAAAAACAAGACCCCTATATATGTTGTTTACAAGAGACCCACCTCAAAACAAGGGACACATACAGACTGAAAGTGAAGGGCTGGAAGAAGATTTTCCATGCAAATAGAGAGCAAAAGACAGCAGGAGTAGCAATACTCATCAGATAAAATAGACTTTAAAATAAAGGCTGTGAAAAGAGACAAAGGACACTACATAATGATCAAAGAATCAATCCAAGAAGAAGATATAACAATTTTATATGCACCCAGCATAGGACCACCGCAATATGTAAGGCAAATGCTAACAAGTATGAAAGGGGAAATTGACAATAACACAATAATAGTGGGAGACTTTAATTCCCCACTCACACCTATGGATAGATCAACTAAACAGAAAAGTAACAAGGAAAGACAAACTTTAAGTGATACAATAGACAAGTTAGACCTAATTGATATCTATAGGACATTTTCACACCAAAACAATGAATTTCACTTTTTTCTCAAGTGTACATGAAACCTTTTCCAGGATAGATCACATCCTGGGCCATAAATCTAGCCTTGGTAAATTCAAAACAGTTGAAGTCATTCCAAGCGTCTTTTCTGAGCACAACGCAGTAAGATTAGATCTTAATTACAGGAGAAAAACTATTAAAAATTCAAACCTATGGAGGCTAAACAACACGCTGCGGAATAATGAACAAATCACAGAAAAAATCAAAAAAGAAATCAAAATATACATAGAAATGAATGAAAATGAAAACACAACAACTCCAAACCTGTGGGACACTGTAAAAGCAGTGCTAAGGGGAAGGTTCATAGCAATACAGACATACCTCAAGAAACAAGAAAAAAGTCAAATAAATAACCTAACTCAACACCTAAAACAACTAGAAAAGCAAGAAATGAAGAACCCCAGGGTTAGTAGAAGGAAAGAAATCTTAAAAATTAGGGCAGAAATAAATGCAAAAGAAACAAATGAGACCATAGCAAAAATCAACAAAGCCAAAAGTTGGTTGTTCGAGAGGATAAATAAAATTGACAAATCATTAGCCAGACTCATCAAGAAACAAAGGGAGAAATATCAAATCAATAAAATTAAAAATGAAAATGGAAAGATCATAACAGACAACACAGAAATATAAAGGATCATAAGAGACTACCATCAGCAATTATATGCCAATAAAATGGACAAATTCTTAGAAAAGTACAACTTTCCAAAACTGAACCAGGAAGAAATAGAAAATCTTAACAGACCCGTCACAAGCAAGGAAATTGAAACAGTAACCAGAAAACTTCCAGCCTACAAAAGCCCAGGTCCAGACGGCTTCACAGCTGAATTCCGCCAAAAATTTAGAGAAGAGCTAACACCTATCCTACTCAAAGTCTTCCAGAAAATTGCAGAGGAATTCCAAACTCATTCTATGAGGCCACCATCACCCTAACCAAAACCTAACGAAGATCCCACACGAAAAAGAAAATTATAGGCCAATGTCACTGATGAATATAGATGCAAAAATCCTTAACAAAATTTTAGCAATCAGCATCCAACAACACATTAAAAAGATCATACATCATGACCAAGTGGGCTTTATCTCAGGGATGCAAGTATTCTTCAGTATCCACAAATCAATCAATGTAATATACCACATTAACAAATTGAAAAAAAATGCCATATGATTATCTCAATAGATTCAGAGAAAGCCTTTGACAAAATTCAACATCCATTCATGTTAAAAACCCTCCAGAAAGCAGGAATAGAAGGAATATACTTCAACATAATAAAAGTTAGATATGACAAACCCACAGAAAACATTATCTTCAATGATGAAAAATTGAAGGCATTTCCCCTAAAGTCAGGAACAAGACAAGGGTGCCCACTTTAACCACTATTCTTCAACATAGTTTTGGAAGGTTTGGCCACAGCAATCAGAGCAGAAAAAAGAAATAAAAGGAATCCAAATTGGAAAAGAGGAAATAAAACTCTGCTTGCAGATGACATGATCCTCTACATAGAAATCCAAAAGACTCCACCAGAAAATCACTAGAGCTAATGAATGAATATAGTAAAGTTGCAGGATATAAAATCAACACAAAGAAATCCCTTGCATTCCTATACATTAATAATGAGAAAATAGAGAAATTAAACAATTCCAGTCACCATTGCAATGAAAAGAATCAAATACTTAGGAATATATCTACCTAAAGAAATGAAAGACCTATGTATAGAAAACTATAAAACACTGGTGAAAGAAATCAAAGAGGACACTAATAGATGGAGAAATATAGGAAGAATCAATACAGTGAAAATGAGTATACTATGCAAAGCAATCTATAGATTCAGTGCAATCCCTATCAAGCTACCAACGGTATTTTTCACAGAGCTAGAACAAATAATTTCACAATTTGTATGGAAATACGAAAAGCCTCGAATAGCCAAAGCAATCTTGAGAAAGAAGAATGGAACTGGAGGAATCAACTTGCCTGACTTCAGGCTCTACTACAAAGCTGTAGTCATCAAGACAGTATGTTACTGGCACAAAGACAGAAATATAGATCAATGGAAAAAAATAGAAAGCCCAGAGATAAATCCACACGCCTATGGATGCCTTATCTTTGACAAAGGATGCAAGAATATACAATGGAGAAAAGACAATCTCTTTAACAAGTGGTGCTGGGAAAACTGGTCAACCACTTGTAAAAGAATGAAACTAGAACACTTTCTAACACCATACACAAAAATAAACTCAAAATGGATTAAAGATCTAAATGTAATACCAGGGACTATAAAACTCCTAGAGGAGAACATAGGCAAAACACTCTCAGACATAAATCACAGCAGGATCCTCTATGACCCACCTCTCAGAATATTGGAAATAAAAGCAAAAATAAATAAATGGGACCTAATTAAAATTAAAAGCTTCTGCACAACAAAGGAAACTATAAGCAAGGTGAAAAGACAGCCTTCAGAATGGGAGAAAATAATAGCAAATGGAGCAACTGACAAAGAATTAATCTCAAAAATATACAAGCAACTCCTGCAGCTCAATTCCAGAAAAATAAACGACCCAATCAAAAAAAGGGGCCAAAGAACTAAACAGACATTTTTCCTAAGAGACATACAGATGGCTAACAAACACATGAAAAGATGCTCAACGTCACTCATTATCAGAGAAATGCAAATCAATACCACAATGAGGTACCATTTGACACCAGTCAGAATGGCTGCAATCCAAAAGTCGACAAGCAATAAATGCTGGAGAGGGTGTGGAGAAATGGGAACCCTCTTACACTGTTGGTGGGAATGCAAACTAGGACAGCCACTATGGAGAACAGTGTGGAGATTCCTTAAAAAAACTGGAAATAGAACTGCAATCCCACTGCTGGGCATACACACTGAGGAAACCAGAATTGAAAGAGACACTTGTACCCCAGTGTTCATTGCAGTACTGTTTATAATAGCCAGGACATGGAAGCAACCTAGATGTCCATCAGCAGATGAATGGATAAGAAAGCTGTGGTACATATACGCAATGGAGTATTACTCAGCCATTACAAAGAATACATTTGAATCAGTTCTAATGAGGTGGATGAAACTGGAGTCTTTTGGACTCTCTAGGAGAGGGGGAGGGTGGGATGATTTGGGAGAATAGCATTGAAATATGTTTAATATCATATATGAAATGAATTGCCAGTCCAGGCTCGATGCATGATACAGGATGCTTGGGGCTAGTGCACTGGGATGACCCAGAGGGATGGTATGGGGAGGGAGGTAGGAGGGAGGTTCAGGATGGGGAACTCCTGTACACCCATGGTGGATTCATGTTGATGTTTGGCAAAACAAATACAATATTGTAAAGTAATTAGCCTCCAATTAAATAAATTTATATTTTAAAAAGTATTTGGTGACATAAATAACAACTACTTTATTATACTTAGAGATTCTGGAGGTCAGGAATTTGAACACAGTACATCCAGATTCTCTGGTTTCTTCCCAGGATGTCTGTGGTCTCACCTGGGAATACTGAAATGATTGGTAACTGGAATCCTCTCAAAGGCTTCTGTAACATATCTAGTATGGATACTGGGATGACCTAGAATCTGGACTCAACTGAGTCTGTTGACTGGATCACCTACACGTGACCTTTCTAGGTGAATATCTTCCTGGTCAGTCTCTATTCCAGCCTCAAGCAAACACTGAGCAGCAGTCTGTTATGATAGATTTATCTTTTATAGCATTTAATTAAAAATGGAGCTATAATGTATGTATACTTTTATACCTGGAGTTTTTTTTCTCTGCATAATGTTGAACATGTTTACAGTTTATTAAGTTATATGTTCATGTGTGGATATACTGCATTCTGTTTTTCCATTCAACTTGATAGAAATTTGAATTATTTCTTGTTTTTGGTAATTATAAATAATTACCTAAGAACATTTAAATACAAGTCAAAAAACAAAAAGGCAAGAGGTAGGGAGAAAGGGAATAGAATGATGGTGGTCAGAAAGGGCTAACTTGCAATTATAAATAAGTACTAGGAAGGTAATGTGCACCATAAACAATATAATTAACACTGTTATAAGTTAAGAATGAACGTTTAACAAAGTAAATCCTAAGAGTTCTTATCAGAAGGAAAAAATATTTTCCCTTTAATTTCATATCTATATGAGATGATAGATATTTACTAAACTTATTGTGATCATTATTTCTTGATGTATATAAGTCAAATCATTATGCTGTACACCTTAAACTTATGCAGTAATGTATGTCAATTATGTCTCAATAAAACTAGAAGAAAAACTATACAGTATTCTTTCTAGTTCTCATCTTTATGCCAGGTCAGCAGCACTTGTTTCAAGTGATCATGCCTTTGCAGTACATTCTTCATTTGGCTTCAGGGAATCCCATAGTACTAGTTCTTTTCCTGATTCATTCACTCTCCTTTGAAGTGTCAATAATTTGTTCCTCATCATCACTCTTACCTCATATTGCTGGAAGACTACAGGTCATTGTGTTCAGGTTTCTCTACCGGCTTTCATTCCTTTGGGATTTCATTCATTTGTATATCATTTGTGTACTATCACCTCTAGAATCTATATTTCTAATTATTAAAGTATATTTCTCAAAAATGTTAAGAATGTAATTGTTCTATAAATTGTGAACATTCATCAGAATTCTATTTAATTCATTAATGATTAAATCAGTAGACTGATGAAGTTGGTTTTGTATTGTTTGAGATATTACAAGGAAGAAAGTGTTCATACAATATTAGAAATAATTTTGGCCAATAATACAGTCTTATTAGATAATAAGCTTCCTAATGCCAGAAATATTGAAGCAAAGTGACTGGAAGACAATTTACCCAAGAATTTTCCCATGAAGTACTGTTTTTTGTTTTTTGTATTTTTTTATAAGATGTAGGATTAGAAAATGGCTGCTGGTTGAGTGTTCTGGAGAGCAGTAGCTGAGATGGAGTCTAGAGAGTAGTGCATTTCTTAAGAAATGCTTCTGAGACTAATAATTGCTTAAGGAATGCAACAGAAGCAGGATTGAGCAGAAGGGAGAAGTCAAGCTGTGATGTAGGCCCAGTGACAGTCTTGTTTGGCTAATCCCAGGAGAAGTTCTGGTGCCAGAATGGCACTTTAGTGCAATCCTGAGTTGGACCTTAGTGGTCACAACTTATCGCACTCACCAACTATCACTGGATATGGCTATCTTGGGAAGGAGCATTTTGAGCAAGATAGCTCTCTGTGGCTGAGGCAATCTTTGAATGGGGTTGACAGCTGAAATATATCTATTGACAGCACTCCCAGTAGCTGAAGTAACCGAAGTGATAAGCCCTTCATAGAAGAAAAATGTGGAGGCCACATCACAGTGTCCACAACAGTAACCTATAAAGTTCAACCCAATCCAAGATTCTCTTTTTATATGCAACTATTTTAATAAAACATTGCATGTTCTGATTCAAGTTGAATTACCACGACTTCCGAACTAAGCATGCCATATTACACATAGTTTAAGTGGACTCAATCAATGATGAAAAAAAGAAACTATTTACTTTAGTAGATATGTCAATCATTGATTTATAGAAGCAAATTTTTGATATATGTCACAAATCTACATGATAATCCCAAGTGCCAGATTTTACTTTTGACTCGCTGAGCAAGCTAAAATATTCATAAATTCACATGGAGCCAGATGGCTTCCCACTGAATATGCATTTAAAAGATTCCTCTATATTATTTATTCAAAGAAATATACAAAATACACCATCATTATAGCAGGGACTCCTAATAAGTTTATTTCAGTAAGGAAACAGGGAATAATAGGTGGCCAATATACTTATCATATTTTAGGTTGAGCTTTGAGTCCATGTGTGTTAAAGAGTTAAAAAGGCAAAATAAATACAGTCATTTCTCAGTGGTCTTTGAAATATCAGGAATCTGAAATAAAGATATTTCAGCAATAATGGCTAGCATTAGGTACAGAAGAAAGTTAAACTTTGCCAAGATTTTTTAAAAATAATTTGCTAGGGGCTCTAAAAATTCAAACATATAACAGTTAATAAAATTGTTAACCATTTTTTGCTAAATTGATCAATATTTTTGGAGGGTGTATTTTTTTCTTTTCAATATGAAATTCCATATGTGAATGTAAACTGAAAACAAAATTTAGTTGGTTTTTTAAAAATATTTTGAAAAATGAAATGAAAAATTTCTGATTCTTAAACATTTTTTAATTCATGGATTTCCTTTTCACTGAAGTCTGCTTTTTTCCTTGAGAGCTTCCTATTCTCTAGAGATATGTTTATTACTGTCATGTCTCATGCTTACTCTTGTTTTTTTCCTTTAAATGTGGTAAGCAAGCACAGTTGTTTTACAGACTGTATTTGATAATTCCACTAGCTTCTAATTCTAGTTTTTCAGCTTATATCACCATGTTTTCTCTTATGTCTGATTAGCATTAACTGTGGCTCATTGTCCTTGGCAAAATATCTGTAGAAGTTCCCCATGGCCTAAGATGAAAGGACCCTCCCCCCAGGGCTTTGCATTTGCTTTGGTCAGGAGACTGGAGAGGTATTACAATCTTAAATTATGTTTACCTGAGGTTCTCTAGACCATGCAGCTCTGCATATCCACAGGAGAAGTCCATATTGAGCATATTTAGGGCCAGAATTTCTCAGAGATATTATTTTACTTTCTTTTTCATTTCCCCTGTTTTGCTCAATGCCAAAGCAGCCTTTTCCACAATTATTTTGGTCTGGAGTATAGTATGACAGATTTTACTTCTAGTTGATTTTTAATCTGAAGGCATATTTGGCAGGTGAGGGAGGAGTTCCTGCTTAATCTATCAATGATCCTGTCTAAGAATTTCTAACATGTGGGAAAACTGGCCACCCTCTGATTGAAACTAAATGTGTAGTTTTGGCTAATTCCTCAGGGCAAAAACATATTCCATTTTCTATTTACATTTCTGGGTTCAAACTTTGCCCTAAAATGGTTTTTATATACTCTGCTATTATTTTTATTTCCTCAGATATTTGTGTTTATTACTTAAATATTTTTTTTAGAATTTAGAAATCAGTCATCTGTTATCATCCAATGAAGCATACATTATCCTTTTTCATTTATTGACTTATTGTTCAACATTTTCCCTAGTGATGGTATGTTTTTAATAGAAGAAGGCATAGTATATAAGTGGAGGGGATGGCACCAGTAGATGTTATATTTTTATAATGAGTATCATGGTCATGGAATATTACGATCATTGAAATGCTAAATTTAGGAAAGTATGAAAAGGAAAATGTGAGATAAGGTAAACATCTAGAATCTCATCCCATTTTAGGCCATGTTAAGGAAACCATATATTGAGGCAAACAGCCCAGCACCTAGCATAGTGTCTCTTATGAAATGGTATGTTAGAGATGATAACTCTTCACAGAGGAAGTCAGAGGATGCATAAGCAAACAAAAATGTGTTCAATGTATGTACTTTAAAGTAGGAAATAAATCTACACAGTTCCTTCAAAAATAAGATTATAGTTTCAAACAGATAAATAATATAGGCCACTGTTAGGCCCTCTCTGACTTCAAAGTATCAAACATATATTGAATGTTAACTATGTGTCAGCACCTTTGCTAGGCCCTCAGGATTTTCCAGTTTAGCAAATGATAAGACAGATGGAAAAAGGAATCCATTGCAGTAACTAATGAGTGAAAGTGAAAATGAAGTCAGTCAGTTGTGTCCGAGTTTTTGCGACCGCATGGACTGTAGCCTACCAGGCTCCTCCGTCCACAGGATTTTCCAGGCAAGAGTACTGGAGTGCGTTGCCATTTCCTTCTCCAGGGGATCTTCCCAACTCAGGGATCGAACCCAGGTCTCCTGCATTGTAGGCAGATGTTTTACCATCTGAGCCACAGGGAAGTCTGAAATTTATGATTAGAGCTATAATAAGCAACCAACAGGATGTCATCCAGCTTAAGGGACTGTGTAATTAAGAAAAGCCTCTGAGGACATATGACATTTATACTGAGACCTTGAGAGACAAGTAAGATCGGCCTATTTATATTTCTGTGATTGTTTTTGGAGGGTAGGAGGAGAGAGAATGAGTGCATGAATGTATTTTAGCAGTGGGAGCAGTATTTGTGAAGATTAGGAGGAAGGAGTGCCTGGTCATAGGAGGGTTTAAAAGAGGCCCAGCCTGAAGTGTAGTGTGTGAGAGTAAGATTGATTTGAGGAAATATCTACTCTTTAGGTTAACTTATACTCATTTATAAAAGTGTCCAGGTGCCTTCTTAGAAATTAAAATGCTGACCAAAACTAAAAGGAAGTGATGTGGTGATAGGAGGGGTGGTAGAAGTAGCAGTAATAATAGTACTAGCCGTGCAGTATTGTGTGTGATGGGTGAGGGCAATCATCCCAGTATTTGACTACCAAGTGATGAAATTGACATGAGATTCTGTTGGACAGTGAAAAATGGAGAAGTTTAAAAAATATCCAGTGTATCCCCACATATCACTTCCTAGTGAAATGATAATGGAAAGTGGTGATTCATGTGATAGTACTGCATGTTGAACTGTGTAGAAATGACACAGAAAAGAAGAAACTGGGGGAAAGAAAAGTTCACAAGCACGTTAACATAGCATATTTCACAGAAGTGTGTTTGCTTTGAACTTGGGGAAAAAAAAAGTTGATCAATTTCAACATTTTTAGTGTTTAATCCTGTATTTTCAGTTCAGTTCAGTCACTCAGTCTTGTCTGACTCTTTGCAACCCCATGGACTACAGCATGCCAGGCCTCCCTGTCCATCACCAACTCCCGGGCCTACCCAGACTCACATCCGTTGAGTCAGTGATGCCATCCAACCATCTCATCCTCTGTCATCCCCTTCCCCTCCCACCTTCAATCTTTCCCAGTATCAGGGTTTTTCAAATTAGTCACTTATTCACATCAGGTGACCAAAGTATTGGAGTTTCAGCTTCAGCATCAGTCCTTCCAATGAATATTCAGGACTGATTTCCTTTAAGATTGGCTGGTTAGATCTCTTTGCAGTCCAAGGGACTCTCAAGAGTCTTCTCCAACACCACAGTTCAAAAGCATCAATTCTTCAACATTCAGCTTTCTTTATAGTCCAACTCTCACATCTGTACATGACTACTGGAAAAACCATAGCTTTGACTAGATGGAGCTTTGTTGGCAAAGTAATGTCTCTGATTTTTAATATGCTGTCTAGATTTGTCATAACTTTTCTTCCAAGGAGCAAGCATATTTTAATTTCATGGCTGCAGTCACCATCTGCAGTGATTTTGGAGCCCCCAGAAATAAAGTCTGTCACTGTTTCCACTGTTTCCCCATCTATTTCCCATGAAGTGATGGGACCAGATGCCATGATCTTCATTTTCTGAATGCTTAGTTTTAAGCCAACTTTTTCACTCTCCTCTTTCACCTTAATCCTGTATTTTATATTCTCTTTAAACACATATTTCTGGAGAATATTTTTGTTTAGACACAAATAGCTATCTTTTGTCTTTATAAGATGTTATCATTATTTTTGCTGAACTAAAAATTCAGTATGCAAGTGGCTTTTTTATTAATACAGAAATGATACCACGTATGATGGTATTTTATCAATTTGATTTAAAGATCAAAAAGATTATGTTTCTGTAGTTATATACATAGTAGAAAGCTACACAGTAGAAAAATAGAATCAACAATAATCAAAATACTTACATAATTGCATATTTTGTAGTCCATAATCAGATGTCAGTGAAAGCAGTGAAACCATCTTCAAAGTTATCTAGTGAGTAAAAACAGAATGTAATTTTCTATTTAAGCATAAAACTCAGCATAGAGCAAAGTATAAAAATTGGACAGTGCTTTAGATTGGTTCCTAACACTACCCTTAACTCCCTGTGATCTGCATTAAGCCATAAGTTAAGATCTCTGAACACCAAAGGCCACTAGGCAGTATAAGTCTGAAATGGTTTGATATAATTTACTGGAAAGCCTTTTGCAAATTTAAATTTAAAACAAAACACCTTCTAAATGGGTGAAAATGTACATCCTATTCAATTATGATATCTAGGGAAATTTAATGGAATTATTAAAGGACCATTTAGAGAATATGTACAGTTACTCTCTTGAGCTAGTAATATATTTCATAACCCATTTCTGCATTTCCAAGAAAAATTTTCTTTCTTTGATTGTTCTTTCTTTCATGATCATGAGTAGATATTGAATACTACATTTCAAATGTAATCTCGAGACTTACAACAAGCAAAATGTTATTATCCTCTTTAAGAAATTATGCCAATGTTTAAACCACTCAACTTTCTCAGTATTTCTTGCCATAATGTACCCTGAATTCAAATATAGTTTGCATAATCCTCTCATTGATAGACACTGGTTTATGCTTCTGCCCAGGTGCTGCTCTCCTCTGACCATTAAAGTTGTCTTAGCTTTTCTAAGCTCTCCCCTCTTAAAAATAATTATTTTTAATTGGAGGATAATTGCTGTACAAGATTGTCTTGGTTTCTGCTATGTGTCAACATGAATCAGTCACAGTATATGTATGTCTCCTCCCTCTTGAACCTCCTCTAAGATCTCTTGATTTGACATTTTTCCTTTTGAAACTTTTATTGTCTTTCCTGTTCCTGTTTTCCACCATTGCTATCACTTTATGTACTTTCTCTATTATTTGGTAATTAAGCAGCAGCAGCAGCATGACTTTTCCTAACTTAATCTCATCCATTGGTAGTCTCAAAAAAAAATCAAAATTAAGTTTAAATTACTTTGATCCCTTCGTGCATGCCTGCATGCTTAGTCGCTGTCATGTCCAACTCTTTGCAACCACATGAATTGTAGCCAAACAAGCTCCTCTGTTCATTGAATTCTCCAGGCAAGAATACTGGAGTGGGTGGTCTCTTTCCCACCCAGGAACTGAACCCAAATCCTCAACATTGCAGGCAGATTCTTTACTGCCTAAGCCACCAGGGAAGCCCCACTTTGATCCCATCAGTTTTAATTTGTTTTACTCTGTAGAACGATAGTAGATGTTTTAATGAATATATTCTTAACATTTATCTGAATTGTCTCTTGATATAATGATTTAAATTGTGTCCAAGTTCTCAATTTATCATATGCTCAAGCTTAAATAGTTATTTCTGTTCCAAGATGTTAAAAACACCATAAGAAGCAAGACCTATTTAAGTCTTGCTATGTTCAGAAATCCTTCTGTAATGTCCATCTAGTCAAAGCTGTGTTTTTTCCAGTAGTCATGTATGGATGTGAGAGTTGGACTATAAAAAAAGCTGAGCACAGAAGAATTGATGCTTTTGAACTCTGGTGTTGGACAAGACTCTTGAGAGTCCCTTGGACTGCAAGGAGATCCAACCAGTCCATTCTAAAGGAGATTAATCCTGCGTGTTCTTTGGAAGGACTGATGTTGAAGCTGAAACTCCAATACTTTGGCCACTTGATATGAAGAGCTGACTCATTTGAAAGACCCTGATGCTGGGAAAGATTTATGGCAGGAAGAGAAGGGGACTACAGAGGATGAGATGGTTGTATGGCATCACTGACTCAATGGACATGGCAGTTGGTGATGGACAGGGAGGCCTGGAGTGCTGCAGTTCATGGGGTTGCAAAGAGTCAGACACAGCTGAGCAACTGAACTTAACTGAACCAGACTGATGTAACCCTTTCCTCTTCTGAATTTATTTATCATGGAGGTAGTTTTGCACCATTCATTAATGTACATCAAAAACTACTTTGTAGGGTAAGTGATACTTTTGAACATAAAATTAGGTTATATTCAGACATATACATGTAGCAGACAGGGACCCTACTGTATACTTATTTTATAGACAAACAGTGTCGTAATCACTTTGGAAGTTTTTTTCCCCCCCTAATTCAAGGGCCTGATCCCAGTGGATTCTGATTTAGTTGATCAGTTCAGTTCAGTCGCTCAGTCGTGTCCAACTCTTTGCAACCCCATGAACCACACCACGCCAGGCCTCCCTGTCCATCACAAGCTCCCGGGGTTCACTCAAACTCATGTCCATCAAGTCAGTAATGCCATCCAGCCATCTCGTCCTCTGTTGTCCCCTTCTCCTCCTGCCCGCAATCCCTCCCAGCATCAGAGTCTTTTCCAATGAGTCAACTCTTCGCATGAGGTGGCCAAAGTACTGGAGTTTCAGCTTTAGCATCATTCCTTCCAAAGAACACTCAGGACTGATCTCCTTTAGAATGGACTGTTGGATCTCCTTGCAGTCCAAGGGACTCTCAAGAGTCTTCAACACCACAGTTCAAAAGCATCAATTCTTCGGCGCTCAGCCTTCTTCACAGTCCAACTCTCACATCCATACATGACCACTGGAAAAAATATAGCCTTGACTATGGGCTTTTGTTGGCAAAGTAATGTCTCTGCTTTTTAATATGCTGTCGAGGTTGGTCATAACTTTCCTTCCAAGGAGTAAGCATCTTTTCATTTCATGGCTGCTATCACCGTCTGCAGTGATTTTGGAGCCCCCCAAAATAAAGTCTGACAGTGTTTCCACTGTTTCCCCATCTATTTCCCATGAAGTGATGGGGCCAGATGCCATGATCTTTGTTTTCTGAATGTTGAGCTTTAACCCAACTTTTTCACTCTCCACTTTCACTTTCATCAAGAGGCTTTTTAGTTCCTCTTCACTTTATGCCATAAGGGTGTGTCATCTGCATATCTGAGGTGATTGATATTTCTCTCGGCAATCTTAGTTGATCAGTTCCTGGTAATTGTAGGGTTTAGAAACTCTCCATTAAGTCTTATTTGTAAACTTTTGCTAGAACATCATATATCTTGTAAAAATATTTATTGTTAACAACTCCAAGTAATGCAAAAACTTCTTAAGAAATAGGTAAAATTTTAAAGAGAAGATGCGAAAGCATAAATAGATTAGAATTATTTATCTTTGCATGGAATTTCAAAATGCTGCCGTATTTTGTCTGAAGAATTGGCGATGGTTTCATTTCTACTTACTTTACCTCTGTTTTAGACCTGAGCAATATTTCTGTTACCGAAGAGGTTGAGTCTACTCAATTTAATTGTTTCAATCTAATACAGGTTGGTTCAGTTTAGTTCAGTTCAATTCAAACTGAAACAATTAAATTTATATTTGTATCTGTCTGGCTCTATGCTAGGCTGTTGGGAATGCAAAAGTGAGTAAGATATAATTTCTGCTCTTAAACTGCTCACAGCCTAACAGGAGAGATGAAGGCATTAGTTCTATCATCTGTAATAAGTGCTTTAATAGAAGTAGATGTTGCCTTCATATAGGCTTTACTCAGGGTAGGACTTCACAATGTCAGTTTGTTATATTATTGTTTTTGTGAAAAGTGTATACATATATTCGGGCTTTCCAGGTGGCTCAGTGGCAAAGAATCTGCCTGCCAATGCAGGAGAGCAGGTTTGATCCCTGGGTTGGGAAGATCCCCTGTAGGAGGAAACAACAACCCACTCCAATAGTCTTGCCAGGATAATCTACAGTCCATGGAGTTGCAAAGAATTGGACACGACTGAGCGACTTTGACTCACACAAGCCCATGGACAGAGGAACCTGTTAGGCTACAATTCATGGGGCCCCAAAAAGTCAGTCATGACTGAGTGACTGAGCACTCACTCTCATATACATATATTATATATGTATGTAATTTATGCTTATGTTTGTATATATAATCTGTATGGATATGCATATATAGTTATAGTACATACTTGTCAAATATAAATATATTTGACCACTGAAAAGGTACAATAACCACCCTTAATAACTTTAAAGGATGCTTCCCTGATCTTAAGATGATTTGGGGAATTAGTACATGTCCAGATTTAATAGAAAATAAATTGTCTTGCAGTTCACAATTACAGTCTATTTTGGATAATCCACATTAAAGAAAAGACATAAAATTATGAAGAAAATGTATATAACTGTTCACAAAGTCTAATTTAAAACATAATTTTTAAATTTATACTTAGATTATTAAATTCTGGATGGGAAGGATATATTATTTGAATGCCAGTAAAATTAGGTATAAGTATATTAGGACATATATTGACTATAAAATTGGAAGCACTGAACTTGGGTTTATTATCAAAAGTCTGCCTGGTATTAAAGGTATACTAAAACATTACTTGTAATAATAGGTCCCCTAATAATTGGCTTCAGAGACAATAGCCCCTGCACGAAGAAATCAGATACTGTGTAGACCTATAAACTGTGACTTTCTGTTGACTCACCCAACCAAAAGTATTGATCTGTTAATGGAGCTGTGGGTAAAAATTGACTTTTTTGTACCCCCAACAATGTTACACCAATTTAACCATAACACTGCTTTTAATTTATATTCAAGATTATATGTTGTAAAATTCAACTGTGAAGGGAACCAGCTTAGTTCCTCTACTATAGTATAACATGGATAGATTACATTTTGCAATTGAGTCAATGTCAGTTCTGATTGGTGGAATACTGAGGTGAAAATATAAACAGAAGGGAGATCAGGAACTTTGTGTACATGCCAAAGAAGGTTGCTGTTTCTAACACTGACATGATATCAAATTGAAAGGAAGATGGCATGAAACTGTAAGGCATGGTAACCATTATCACTAGTCTACCACCAAGAAGATATAGTATAGAAGATACATTATTTTTGTAAATAATAATGATAATGATAACTATGTTTGGACAGACTACTTACTGAGATTGTTACTGCTTGGAGGGTCTAAGCAAAGAACTGGTCATATGTAATCACTCAGCAGACTCTTTAACAACCACATGTTACATAGATCCATTGTTTGAAGCTTTAAGTAATTTATCTTACCTACATCAAATTAGTTTTCACTTTGAGACACAGACACAAGTGGATAAATGATAAAGAAAAACTTCAATTAAGTAAACCCATTTTTTTTCCTTTGTCCACCTTTTTTCCCTTTGTTTTTAAATGAGGAACCTCAGACATGGAAATGGTATTTGCCGAAAGATAATAAGTAGTTATTAACTGAACTATAATTGTAAAACAATAATATTTCCTTAGCAGGCCATCTGACTCTCAGGAGGAGGGAAATAGGATAATGAAAGAATGAAAGTGGTCTGAGTCATGAAGTTTAGATTGGTCTGATGGTTTTAATACCTCAAAGAAATATTTTCCAATTGAAAGCTTGGCTTTATTAGATGTACCGTCTCATTATGAGTCGTATATATATATATCCATCATAAGACAGATACTATATTACAATTTCCTATTTCCATGTCTGTCACAGGCCCTGTGATCTCTTTGGAGTGCTAGGTACTGTTCATCCTTATTGAGTGAATAAGCAAATCAATCAACCAATGAAGAGCTGAGCTGACAGCTGAAAGAAGTCCTATCAATTTGGGAAAGAAAGTTTTAGACACTGACAGAGATATACTATTTAATTTAGATTCTTTAATTAACTCTATTACATGTTCACTCAGCAACAAAGGAAGGTACAAGAAAGATTAAAATCTTTTCATTTTCAGTTGTAGTATATTGGAAACAAAAATAGTGATTTTTTTTCTCTCTTTAATATACTCTCACAGTTAGAGATACTGAGAGCACCAGTTAAAATTACTGTGATATTGATTTTTTTCACGTTTGCTTTCATTTTTATACAATAGTTACTTTAAATATTATATAGTACCTCCTATTCATTTTTGAGGATTAATCTGAATATTACCTCAACAATGTTCAGATTCCTGATGGTGATTTATAGTTCCACCCAAAATACTGTGAATTTAGATATTCTATTGAAAAAGAAAGGAAATTTGTTTTAAAATAGTAATCTTACAAATTATGCTTGTCTAATGTAAAAATATGTTGTTTGAAAATAAGTTAATCAAATAATGTTTTTAATTGAATAGGTATAGGCATATTAGTGTTCAGTTTTTATTTTAGATAACTTTGTTTCAATATGTATAATGTTTATTAAAAGAAGGCAAAAACCTAATATATATCAGTTAGTAATTCTGGCTTATTATTATTTTTAAAGCTATGATTCTTTAAATTGCTTGTCAACCAGATGCAACACATCAAAAATTTAAACTTTTAAAACTTGGGCATATCTTAATAAGAACTCATATAAACAATGGATGAATCATCTAGGTTTAAGTGTAAGTGAATTCACAGTCCTAAATATGATAAAAGTTGTTTCAAGTGCATTGGTTTGATTTCATGAGGTACATGTTCTTTATAATTTCTCTGTTGGAATCATAAAGATAGAAGAAGTGTCAAGGTCAAATTTATATTTTTCATCTTGAAAGCATCCTTTAAAATATTTATGAAGAGACTAGTATAAAATAAAAATAGCAGGTGCATAAGCATAGGTTGGGATAAATAAATCATATAACCAAAAATAAAGGAATTTAAAAAAGAATGTAGATAGGCTTATTGCAGAAGTATTAGAATATCTATGTATGTGCTGAAGTGTTCTGATGAGTCAGTTGAAAAGATGAAGGCATTAACATTAGACTTAGGCAATTCAGTAGAACATGAATGTTAGTCAAAAAGGAATAGTTGAAGAAATAAGGTATTTACTAAATCTACCCTGACATTTTGAATGAAAAAACACATACATACAAGAAAGTGTAAAAGAAAAACAAATACTGTTAGTTATAAATTCCTTAGAGATAGTCTTTCTTAATGAGTTATAAACAGAGACGTCTGGAAAAATTCAAGTGGTCCTGCTAAGGAGTTACTGTTTTTGTTTGTGCTTATTTATTGTTTTATATTTTCCTGAATTAAAAAATAATAATAGACCTTTTCTATAAACTTATGGTTACCAGAGGACTAGGGGAAGGGGTTAGGGGTAAATAGTGAGATTGGTCCTGACATATATACACTGCTGCTACTGCTGCTGCCAAGTTGCTGCAGTCGTGTCTACTCTGTGTGACCCCAGCGACAGCAGCCCATCAGGCTCAAAATTTATAACTAACACTAACATTCTGTATAGCACAGGGATCTCGACTCAATATTCTGTAATGGGCTACATGGAGAAAAAAAAAATCTTTAAAACGAGACAAAAACAGAAGAACTAGAGTTGCATATGTAGAAAGCTAACTTATGATTACCAGGGAGTAAAGGGGAAGGGATAAACTGGGAAATTAGAGTTGACATATGCACACCACTATATATAAAATGGATAACTAATAAGTACCCACTATATAGTGCAAGAGACTCTTCTCAATACTCTGCAATGGCTTATATGGGAAAAGAATCTAAAAAATAATGCATGAATATTCAATTGTTTCCAACTCTTTGTGACCCCATGGACTGTAGCCTGCCAGGCTCCTCTGTCCATGGGGTTTTCCAGGGAACAATACCAGAGTGGGTTGCCATTTTCTCTTCCAGGGTATCTTCCCAACCCAGAAATCAAACCCACATCTCCTGGATCTCTTATATTGGCAGGCAGATTCTCTACCACTAAGCCACCTGGGAAGTACCCCCAAAAAAAGGAGTAGATGGTTAGATAGCATCACTGACTCAATGGATGTGAGTTTGAGAAAACTCTAGGAGATAGAGTAGGACAGGTAAGATTGGTGTGCTGCAGTCTATGGGATCACAAAGAGTTGGACACGACTTAGTGACTGAACAACAATAATATGTTTATGTATAGTTGATTCACTTTACGGTACAGCTGAAACTAATATAACATGGTAAATCAACTATACTCCCATAAAAAATTTAAAAATTAATAAAACCCTTTTGTTAAAGCAGTTGTAGATTTACAGGAATCACTGAGCAGAAAGTATAGTTTTCATATACTCATTCTTTCCTTTCCCCCAGAACATTTTCCCCTATTATTAATATATTAAATTAGATTGGTACATTTGTTACCATTGATGAACTGATATTGATACATTATTAACTAAAATTCAGAGTTTACATTACTATTTTACAGTTCTGTGGTTTCTTCCAAATATATAATGGCATGTATTTACCATTAGAATATCACGCAGAATAATTTCACTGCCCTCAAGTTTCCCTGTGTTCCACCTATTCCTCCCTCCCCTTCTCACTGCTCCCCTGGCAACGACTTAGCTTTTTACCGTTGCCATAGTTTTGCCTTTCCCAAAATGTAGTTGGAATCATATAGTGTACAGCCTTATCTAACTGGCTTTTTAATTAGCAATACTCATTTAAAGTTATTCCATGACTTTTCTTGGCTTGGTAGCTCCTTTCTTTAATTGCTGAATAAGTTTCCATTGTATGAATGTCCATTCACATTTGTTTATTCACCTGTAAAAGGCATCTTGGTTGCTTCCACTTTTGTGATTCACTTTTACAGTACAGGAGTATATGCATGTGTGCGTGCTTAAGTTGCTTCAGTTGTGTCCGACTCTTTGCGACCCTATGGACCGTAACCCACCAGGCTCCTCCATCTGTGGCAGGCAAGAATACTAGAGTGAGTTGCCATGATTGTCCTGTCCCAGAGATTGAACCTGCTTCTCTTATTTCTCCTGTATTGGCAGACAGGTTCTTTACCAATAGCACCACCTGGGAAACCCACGCGTCTATAGATGTATAGCCAAATCACATATTGCCTCACTGATTACCATAGGATAGAACTCACTGAAAATCTGAAACAATCTTCTTTTTCTCTTTATCTGAATTTTCTCTTCTCTTTTCCCATACACGGAATTCAGAGACTCAGAAAATTCCTGGTGAGTATGCATCTCACTTTAAGGCATCTTAAAATAGTGCTCCTCAAAGCTTCAAGTAAGCATCTACTTTAGAATCACTAGGGATGCCTATTAAAATTAGATTCTAAGCCCTACTCCTGAATTTCTGGATAAAGAAATTCTACTGTATCAGAATTTCTGGGTAAAGAGTCCTGGTTTCTATGTTTTCATAAAGCTTCTCAGGTAGTGTTTACTCTCACTAAAGTTTGAGAAGTTGAGAAAAATGACTAAAGTCATTTTTTAAATTGGGTCCTATTTTTGATAATATTTGACATTCTGTACTTCTGAAAATCTCAGAACTGGGAAGAGTAAAGTTCAATTTAGAGCATGTTATCAACTCAAGGTAAAAAGAAATAATTTTTACAGAGATATACAGTGCAATGAAGGAAATAGTTCCTGCTTCTGTGTGGATTCCCTCCAGGATTCCTTAGGAAAGAAAAACAGAATTGTTATCCTGGATCATTTGCTTATTCCAGCCTTTTCTTCATTGTCCCTGAAGGCATCTGTATTGCCTTCAACCCATGACCTTGACTCACAGTCACAAAAGGACTAATAGATAGTGTTCCTTTGGAAGCAGGAAATTCAATAACATTTAATATTTTAGATATTGAGATTATAATTTTCACCATTTTAGCAAAATTTATTGCCTCAAGGTGTAGAAAAATTCAATTGAGTTGTTGATTGGATTTTAAAACCTATTGCATATGTGTGTGGATTTATCTCTGGGCTTTCTATTTTGTTCCATTGATCTATATTTCTGTCTTTGTGCCAGTATCATACTGTCTTGATGACTGTGGCTTTGTAGTCTTCGACAAAGGAGGCAAGAATATACAATGGATTAAACACAGTCTCTTTAACAAGGGGTGCTGGGAAAACTGGTCAACCACTTGTAAAATCATGAAACTAGAACACTTTCTAACACCATACACAAAAATAAACTCAAAATGGATTAAAAATCTAAACGTAAGACCAGAAAGTATAAAACTCCTAGAGGAGAACATAGGCAAAACACTCTCTGACATAAATCATAGCAGGATCCTCTATGACCCACCTCCCAGAATATTGGAAATAAAAGCAAAAATAAACAAATAGGACCTAATTAAAATTAAAAGCTTCTGCACAACAAAAGAAACTATAAGCAAGGTGAAAAGACAGCCTTCGGAATGGGAGAAAATAATAGCAAATGAAGCAACTGACAACTAATTTCAAAAATATACAAGCAACTTATGCAGCTCAATTCCAGAAAAATAAACGACCCAATCAAAAAATAGGCCAAAGAACTAAATAGACATTTCTCCAAAGAAGACATACAGATGGCTAACAAACACATGAAAAGATGCTCAACATCACTCATTATCAGAGAAATGCAAATCAAAACCACAATGACGTACCATTTCATGCCAGTCAGAATGGCTGAGATCCAAAAGTCTACAAGCAATAAATGCTGGAGAGGGTGTGGAGAAAAGGAACCTTCTTACACTGTTGGTGGGAATGCAAACTAGTACAGCCACTATGGAGAACAGTGTAGAGATTCCTTAAAAAATTGCAAATAGAACTGCCTTATGACCCAGCAATCCCACCGCTGGGCATAAACACTGAGGAAACCAGAATTGAAAGAGACACATGTACCCCAATGTTCATTGCAGCACTGTTTATAATAGCCAGGACATGGAAGCAACCTAGATGTCCATCAGCAGATGAATGGATAAGAAAGCTGTGGTACATATACACAATGGAGTATTACTCAGCCATCAGAAAGAATACATTGGAATCAGTTCTAATGAGGTGGATGAAACTGGAGCCTATTATACAGAATGAAGTAAGCCAGAAAGAAAAACACCAATACAGTATACTGATGCGCATATATATGGAATTTAGAAAGATGGTAACGATAACCCTGTATGCGAGATAGCAAAAGAGAAGCAGATGTACAGAACAGTCTTTTTGACTCTGTGGGAGAGGGAGAGGGTGGGATGATTTGGGAGAATGGCATTGAAACATGTGTAATATCATATAAGAAATGAATTGCCAGTCTAGGTTCGATGCAGGATACAGGATGCTTGGGGCTGGTGCATTGGGATAAACCAGAGGGAGGGGGGTTCAGGATTGGGAACACGTGTACACCCGTGGCATATTCATGTCAATGTATGGCAAAACCAATACAGTATTGTAAAGTAAAAAAAAAAAAAAATTTTTAAAAGAACTGGACAGCAAAAAAATTAATAAATAAAATTCATCTATCTCACATTCTACAAGTAGATGTTCAATGGAAATTTAATTGCTGAATAAATTTTTCTGAGTTTTAAAGAAATAATATGATACTCATTATTGAACTTAGAAAATCAATGCATGTAAAAGTAGTCATTGATTTTGAAATTACAGTATATTTTAAATTATTGTTTATTTTGATGATTTTGGGTTGAGAACTCTATTATAATAAAATAGATTTTTTCTAGAAGAAAAAAAAACCTATTGCAAAAATTGTAGATTTGAAAGTCAAAGCTTTCATTTGTAAGAGCCAAGCTTTCTGAGATAATAAAAATATTTGCAAAAATTAAAAGGAAAAATCCTAAAGATCAGTGCATTAAATTTATGTACCAAAGGGGAATTTGAAAAGACAGTGTAAGATGATATAAGAATTAGCTTTTCCTTCATTGGTAGGGGCAATGCACACCCACTTATACACAGAGATGTAAGGTTTGAAATAGTGGAGAGAAAAATAAGAAAGAAGATCGGGAAAAAACAGACAGATTTAGATGTCCACAAGAAGGTCAAAAGCGCTGGCTCCCATCCCTATCCCTCTCAATTCAAGGTATGAAAACCATGGAAATCTGAGAGGCGGAAATGTGTACGTTACATTCTATGATGTAGCTCTGGGAGACTGCCAGCCTCTTTAAAAAGACTATCTAGTTTGGTCTTCAGGACTTCAAGATGGGACTGAATCCTTGGTCACCAAAACCAAGCATTTAGGAAGTCAGGTCCTAGGCCAGTGAGCCTGAGAAGAGCATGTCTGGGGAAAGCAAGGACTTTCTGACCTAAAGGGATGGGCATCACACAAGTGCTGAAAGCTGGTATAGCTGAAGTCCTCAAACAAGGAAAATGCAGAGTGCGTGGATCAAGTAACCAGAGGCCACCATAGTGTAGCAGATATCAGTGGCCCTGGCAGCATATACTGAGGGAGGAGAAATCATAATTATATCCAGGGGAGGACAGAGATGTCCATAAGGTTAGGTACTGACTTCTCTAACTATATGTGATCAGTATAGAGACTGTCCCCTGGAACTTAGATTACCTTTGCTGAGAAAAAGTTGTGGAAAATGATTAATTTGTCTAAGCAGTTGCTTCAAAAAAAAAGCAGTTATTTGAACATTCAATTTTAATAAATAGGAAATTCATGTGTATTACATTGAAAGTATAGCCTCTAAAGGATTTCAAGATTGACATGTGTGTATTCTATGTATAAATAATTACATTATCCAAAAGAAATATATAGTTGAAAATCTCTGGGTTTTCCATTTATTCTCCATTATACCCTGAGTTCATTTATATCAATAGAAATATGCATGTACAAAGAGTAATGCCGCTGTGAAGTGTAATATCTAACTTGGACTTTAGAATCATATAGACTCAGAATTGATTTCAGATCGCTAGCAAATCTGGATTTTCTCATCTATAAGATGAGAATACTATACACCTTGCAGGATTGTATAAGGTATAAAGGAGAAAATGCATATAAAACACTTAGATTAGTGTCTGGCACACTAAGCTTTCCATCTTATTATCTGTAATCTTATTGTTCTTGTCATTGTTATTTTATGAATTGCTATTTATAGAAATCACTGTCTTAGATCCTTATCTGTGACTCATGGTCAATATAATCAACAAGTGGTATAAATTAATCATGGTCTATGTTGAGAATTTCTTCCTGGAAAAATAATTTTGTAGCTCTGCTCTAGGCCAAATTCACATTCATTTCTATTAGTAACATGCCATAGGATGTTGATTTCCATTATTTATATTCTATCGAGACGAATTCTATCACAAGTCACCCATTTTCCAACAACCTTTACTTTGGCTTAGGAGAAAATGACCCTGAAAGACGATCTAGGTAGTTTTAATAGCTCTTTCTGAACCTCAGATGTAACAGAATGACTTTCTAGATTAAAAGAAATGCCCATCAAGGTACATATGGATAGATAATCAATGGATGGAGGCAAGTAATCGTATGGAAACATTTACTCTTTATCTTTGCTATAGCTCTTTTAAATAGACTGATTAATTCCTTTCATGATTTCACCCTTGAAACCACAAACTATTTTGTTCTTTGTCACTGTTGCATGACATTCCACTTGACAGTCAGCTTATTTTTAGCCAGACTATCAAAGTATTTTTCAACTAGACTGTTACTGCACTTGAGCTTGGAATCTTGCAACCTCGGGAACTGCACTGGGGAAAAGAAGAAACTTCTAACAAATGGGAAATTATAAATCCAGACCAACGCAAACTTGTACTGGTAATTATTCCTATATCTTTAAATGTAATATAGTTTCAGTAGGTATTATATATAGTTAACATTTCACTGGAATATCTACTAATTTTTGCAAGAGGACAAGACAAAATTTATGCAAAAGTGTTAAGATTATCTGAACTCAAATTATTTTTTCTCTGAAAAATCTTTAGAAAAAGCCACAAAATTGTTTTATAATACTGTAGTGTTTTAATTCCTAGGTATAATGCTATAGAAAAAAATTTGGAATACTGTTAAATATAGGGATTTTAGGATTACATCTTAAGTATCTAGTAATTAAAACCTAAAAACTCTTGTCTAGCAACTAGAGATTGCTATAATTATAATGCAATAAAATCAAATGAAATAAGTCAAATATATTCTTCTATATAAATATATTATCCAGTATCAAATGGGTTTTTAACTACTACAATTCTATATCATTGCCTTTTAAATATAAACATCTGCATTTTAAACTCAATCAGTAATTTAAATTAAGTACTGTTTAATTCAGAGTAAGAACAGAGTTTTAATCACTTGTATGTTATGAGCTGTGTCTACATTTTGCAAAGCACAGCTATGAATCAGTCCCTTTTTGTTTTTCTTTACTAGATGAATGGAAGAAAAAAGTCAGTGAATCTTATGTTATTGTAATAGAGAGATTAGAAGATGACCTGCAGATCAAAGAAAAAGAACTGACAGAACTGAGGCATATATTTGGGTAAAGTTGTTAGAGTTATTATTTCTATGTATGTATCTTCATTGTTGATCTAGTTTTTAGCTATACCTATGTTTAAAAATGCAACTCATGTAACCTTCAACATTAACCTTAGAATATAAGGTTATATTCTAACCTTTCATGTAGCCCCTGACCATTCAAATAGTCCCTAAAATACAAATATCTTGCCTCTTTAAAATATGCCTTGCCTGTTCCCATCACTTAAGTTTAAAGAGAGAGGAACCTGAAGGTTAGCCTTTGAAAACAAACTGTTGCTGATCTGAATAATCTCTAGAATTAGATCACTCTTATAAGCCATGCCATCAACAAACACTAAGACTTCTCTTCTCAAATAGTGATGGAATACTGGCCACATTTTTCTTTTTGGACTACCGGAGAACTCCAGATTTATCAAACCCTTTGGTCCCTTGACATTGAAAGGCTGTCCCTTAATGAAACTGAGTATCGCTCTGCCCTTGAACAATCATATAACAATGTGTAATATTGGCTTCAGGCTTTCACTGGGTTTTGTTCCACGATAACAAGATAAAAATAATCTGGCATAGTGTCACAACCTTGTAAGACACAAAATGTTCAGAAAAGAGGTGCAGAGCCCTTATACACACTAGCAACCTTCTAGAGAAATTGAATGTGGCATTGAGAAACAATATATTTTGGAGAGTCAATTTGAGTTAGCTGCCTGACTGAGGAAGAGTTCCATGAAGGCCAATTAGCTATGTTCACTTAGAGCTGTGTTAATCATATAATACTTTTATAACAAAGAACTCTATCCATTTTACTTTGAAAATAAAGGTAATAAAGCAATGACCAAATGACATATTTTTAAGAAAATTTTAGATATAGTAAACATACAAAGCTCACATAACTAGCAAATAAAACTACCCATGTATAATATAGTTTATATAAAATTGTCAGTGGTTTAATAAGGCCTTCACAAGTATTCAGTTTATAGTTTGGGAAATAGTTAATTCTCTATGTTATTTAGCCCAAAATGATTAACTCCATTCTGACACTTTGATGAGATACCCTGGGATGGCTTTTGCAAGTATTATCACATACTGTCTTACGGGAAAACATTTGAAATTCCTAGATGTGACTGACACTGTGGTATAACAGATTTATGCATACATATTAATTTTGTTGGAAAAAAGCTATGAATATAGAACTTAATCATAAGTCCTCTAGTTCCTATTGATTCAGATAAATATGCTGAATAAGATGTGATTAAAGTGGAGATTTTCCTCAACTTTATTTGTCATTTTTTTTTAATTTGGGAAGTATTATGCAAATATGTCAAGGCTAATTTAAACAGACATATCCTTCTAAAGATTAAGCTTGAAATGTACTTTTTCTCTCAAACCATATCAACAAGAAGTAGCTGTTTCTACAGGTCCTGTGCTAGCTTACTGTTCTCCTGTATTTCTACTATATGTGATAAATGTGAACTCCTTTTTGCTGATTAGTATTGTAGGGGGCATAGGTGAAAGATAGGAATCAGTGTAACTTATAGTTCAGAATTTATTGTGCCAGCTATATTCAAGGTACTATTCCAGATAGCATTGAATATGAACCATTCATTATTAAATCATCACCATGACACTGTGTGATAGGAAATATTCATTCTGGTGGATAATAAACTAAGGAGTAGAGATGATGGATCTTGTCAAGATCATTTGGTCAAGCATTGGAACTATGATTTGTAGCAAGGTCTACCTAGCTGCATAGAGAGAACTTTTCCTACCACATCCTGATTCTTGTTCCAGGATTTCACAATCTCGTTGAGGGGAAACACATATATAAATAAGTCACAGAAGACAGTCTATGACAAGCGCTAAGTGGAAGGAAAAACAGGACAGTTTTCAAATATAAAAAATATGAAGTTTGATGTCTTGATTTATTCATTGGTTTTATAAAGCATTCCAGATAAAAGGCAGAGTTAAGTAAGTATATATAGGCAAGAATGGATGAGTACCATGGAAAGTCTACTACAACAAAGAAAACTCTATGTCTTGGCCATTTTGTCTAAGTAGAGTAAAAAAGCTGTTTCAGTCAGCATTTACAAGCAATGTATACTTGGTTACATTGCTTTATCTCCTTGAGCCTCATTTACACTGTAAAATGTAATTACAGTCTCACAGGACTTTAAAAAATGATGTCAAATTATGAATACAGGGCCTAATGCACAGTATGCATTGAATAATTGGAGGTATTGATTATCATGATTAACTGGATAAATAAGGGCCGTTTGAAAGACTGAACACCTTATTGACAAGTGGGAGTAACTTTGACAAGTTTATTCAAAGTTAAGAAGTGAGAAAATTAGGGTAAAGTGTTTTTTACATCAAGAAGGCATTTTCAAAAATAAAAATGTAAAATGTTGAAACAATTCAAAATAGTGCCAAAATCTGATATATAACTTGTAAAGATTGCGATCAAGAGGGATTTGAACATTTTTCAGACTAGAATATTAGAAAGTTCATCAAAATGGATGTCAAAGATGTAGGGCATTTTGGGGAAAGGAAGATTGGTAGCCTGGTGCTGAAGCTGTTAAAGAAGCTGTAGAAATGTCCCATTATCCAGAAGTAATAATGAGGCTGAGGCCAGGATTATCCACAGCCTAGAATCATATCTCTCCAAGGGCTAAGGACCTCCCATAGTTTTCTAACAAAAGCTTTAGATTCCATCATTCTATCCCTTATCAAGTGAATCAGAATCTCTGGGGCTGATTTCAAGAGACCTGAATTTTTAACAAGCTCCCCCAGGTAATACCTTTGCATATGAAAAATGATACTTCAGCTAAAGTTTGGAAACGACACTTCTAGAAAGATATCTAAGTTTCACTGAGAACTCTGCTTGCTGTGATATTGGTAAAGGGATGAGGAACATGAAAACAGAAAGCAAGGCAACTAGTATGGTCTATAGAGAGACAAGGAAGCAAACAAACAAAACATGAGTACTCTGCTCTGCTATCAAGGCAAACAGCATCAGAGGGAAAGAAAGTGAATCCTGCCTAAGGCAACGTTCTGGGATTTTTTTCTTTTCTCTAGAATAAAATGATAGATGACAAGCAAAGAAAAAAGTGGAATACTGAGAATATATTATAAACTGTCTTACTCATTGGCTCACACACCAAAATTTTAAAAGTAATTAAGTTTAAGCAGAATTACATGGACAGAGGAGTCTGACAGGCCTGCAAAGAGTCAGACACAAATGAGTGAGTGACACCAAATATTGTATGAGATCACATTTTAATTGAGCATCTAGGACATTTTAGCTGTTAAATCTTAGACTTTTTCTGATTTTGATTCATGCTTTATGTAATGTAAGGAGTACTTCAGTGATGGGCAACTCTGTTATGCTGCTTGACATCAGGCTTCCTCTGAACAGGTAGATAGCAGGAAAACTATCAAGTGCCTAAAATGAATCATCTAATACTAGAGTCATAGCTGAAGGATCACTAGTGCAAACATAAGTTTGTCTGGTGGTTTTTTTTTTTTTTTTGCAGTTTTTTGGTTGTTTTCATTTGTTCTTTATAGCAACTAATCCCATTCATTAAAAGAGAGTTTCTGCCTCATAAAGCAAGAATTCACTTCAGTTACTGACTTACGTCACATCAAATATACAATCTCCAGTATAGCTTTCACTCACAACATAATACAAAGCAATATAAGTGCTAAACTTAAAAAAAGAGCTAAAAGATGATTGATTATACCAATTTATAGCAGCTTTGCAAAGGGAACTTGATATGGGAAAGAAGAGGAATGGAAATTGAATGTTTCTTCATCTTCCATAATAAAGTTGCATTCACTCTTAATTTTGAACATTTCTTAAGATAATAGATGAGAGACTGGAAAAGATGAGTAGATAGAGAAGCAGAAGAAGGAAAGACAAAAGTGGTACCCTGAAGTACATTGTGTGGTTATTTCCTCCTCTGCACCATCTCTGATCTTTGTGTTTATCAATATAATAATACTTACTGCTTGGTGTTTTCTTTATCAATTTACAGATCTGTCTATTAACTGGTATTAATATATATGTTCACTAAAGACAGCTTCTTTGTCTATTCAGCTTTATAGTTGCATTTATTTGTAATACCTAGTTGTATATCACTTGAAAACAAATTGACAGTTCAATGCCTACCATTTGTCAGGCATGCTACTAGGCATTTTAATATGTGCTAACTCTTCTAATTGTAATTGTATACATGTAAGTGCTTTGAGCACAGTGTCACATGGACAACACTCAAAAATATTAGTTTAAAACTGATCATCATTATTTATGTTCACATCTTTCTGAGGTATGTATTGCATTTACCGTTTTATAACTGAAGAAAATGAGGCTAATCAAATTAAACTGGCTTGAACCAGGTTACACATAGTTCTCTCTAACTTAGTACCTTACTCACTTTCACTATTTTTCCCTCTTTTTTCTACCCTCTGTTCTTCTCTCCCATCCCATACTGGAGGGAAAATAAAAATGGATAATATTATCTTTGAAAACTTTTCACTTTTGCAATGCCACTGTACATTTTTGCTATGTCCTGTGTATTAGTACTGTCCCTACATGTGGTAGTGGAGGAAAATAATTTACAATCCCACTCCCACCCCTTGGTGATTCATCGACTTCTTCCATGATCTTTGTAAACCACTTTCAAGTTGGCTTTCCACGTGCAACTTTTGAAAGACTTCCAATTTAATTGTTTTGTTTCAATGTTTTTAAGTCTTTAGAAATTTTAAAACTATGTTTTTCTGATTTCATCATCGTCTATTTTTTACCTGCTTAATCTGTAATATATCAATAAGAGATCCCCAAAGAAGTTATAATTTTTCAGTTCTATCACTTTTCAACATAATCAGAAGTACCCTATTTTTTTTCTCATTTTTAACCTTATTTTGACATTGAATAGATATGCTTTGGTCAATATTGTATTAACATTTTGAAATTGTGAAATGTCTCACTTTGAAATTGATTAGGTTTAAGAAATAAAAATAGTCAAAAGTCTATCCCATAAGAAAGCAGTTGCAATGTTAAGAGGAATTTAAAAAAAAAAAAAAAAGGAAAGATAAAAATAATTAAGGCATTTTCTGAGTTGTATCTTCCTGCTTCTTTTCTTCCTGAAAAGTTCCTCTGGGCCCAGCTGCAGTCCACCGTACTTATCCAACAAATGAAATCTCTCCCCTGAATCTACTTTTTCAGAACTATAAACAATTATGAAATTTAGCTGTTATAAAATGAATAGCTTTAGAAACAATACAGGCTGATCTTGCCTAAAAAGAGTGAAATTCTCTATCAGGGCACTAAATAGAGTGTTGAGGGAGGAAATTACATCTTAATAGAATTGAATGAAAGATTATTTGGTATGTTTGGTGAGTGCATTTTGTTAATTAACAATGAAACAGAAAACAACAACAACAAAAAAGATGCAAACCAAAAAGCAGAGGATTCACACTGTCCCAGGACAGTGTGACTGTTTACCTCTCTATATCTTTTCTTGCTTGTCTACATAAAACTTAGTGGGGTTTCCTGGTGGCTCAGATGGTAAAGAATCTGCTCACAATGCAGGAGACCTGGGTTCAATCCCTGGGTCAGGAAAATCCCCTGGAGAAGGGAATGGCAACCCACTCCAGTATTCTTGCCTGGAGAATTCCATGAACAGACCAGCCTGGTGGGCTACAGTCCGTGGGGTTGCAAAGAGTTGGACAGGACTAAACAACCAACACTACTACTACTAAGTAAAACTAGTTATGAATAATAGTTTAACAGGAATATTGTCCAAAAACATTCAAGCAGCTTGATCTCAAACTCTCACTCACTCTTTCTCTCTCTCTCTGCCTCTTTCTCTTTAACTTAATACTTCACTCAGTCTTACTGTCTTTCTCCATTTTATCCTCCTTCTGATCTTACCTCTCATCCCACACTGCCTTCTTCCCTTTCTACTTTCCTATCCCTCTTCTCAAATGCAAAGCAAAATAATAAAAAGGTTAAAATAATTAATACCAATAGTTTCAACACTCTAGTAAAAATAATTATTATAGCACTAGTATTTACAAAAGTCTTAAAAGATCTAACTCATTTAAACCTCAAAATAACCCTATCAGGTAAGAATTCTTATTATATCAATTTTATTTTCCTTAACTACTTTCATTTCACTTCAGTTGCTCAGTCATGTCCAACTCTTTGTGACCCCATGGACTTCAGCATGCCAGCCTTCCCTGTCCATCATAAACTCCCAGAGATTGCTCAAACTAATGTCCATCGAGGTCGTGATGCCATACAACCATCTCATCCTCTGTCATCCCCTTCTCCTTCTGCACTCAGTCTTTCCCAGCATCAGGGTCTTTTCCAATGAGTCATTTCTTCTCATCAGGTGGCCAAAGTATTGGAGTTTCAGCTTCAACATCAGTCCTTCCAATGAACACCCAGGATTAATCTCCTTTAGGATGGACTGGTTGGATCTCCTTGCAGTCCAGGGGACTCTCAAGAGTCTTCTCCAACACCACAGTTCAAAAGCATCAATTCTTCGGCACTCAGCCTTCTATATGGTTCAACTGTCACATCCATATATGATACTGGAAAAACCACAGCTTTGACCTTATGGACATTAGTTGGCAAGTAATGTCTCTGCTTTTTAATATGCTGTCTAGGTTGCTCATAACTTTTCTTTCAAGGAGCAAGTATCTTTTAATTTTGTGGTTGCAGTCACCATCTGCAGTGGTTGTGGAACCCAAGAAAATAAAGTCTGCCACTGTTTCCATATCTATTTGCCATGGAGTGATGGGACCAGATGCCATGATCTTAGTTTTCTGAATGTTGAGTTTTAAGCCAACTTTTTCACTCTCCTCTTTCACCATACAAAAGGCTCTTTAATTCCTCTTCGCTTTCTGCCATAAGGGTGGTGTCATCTGCATAACTGAGGTTATTGACATTTCTCCCAGTGATCTTGATTCCAGTTTGTGCTTCATTCAGCCCAGCATTTTGCATGATGTAGTCTGCATATAAGTTAAATAAGCCGGGTGACAATATACAGCCTTGATGTACTCCTTTTCCAGTTTCGACCGGTCCTTTGTCCCATGTCAAGTTCTAACTGTTGCTTCTTGACTGCATATTTCTCAGGAGACAGGTAAGATGGTCTGGTATTCCCATCTCTTTAAGAATTTTAAACAGTTTGTTATGATCCACACAGTCAAAGGCTTTAGTATAGCCAATAAAGCTGAAGTAGATGTTTTTCTGGAACTTTCTTTCTTTTTCTGTGATCCAACGGATGTTGGCAATTTGATCTCTTGTTCCTCTGCCTTTTCTAAATCCAGCTTGAACATCTGGAATTTCACTGTTCATGTATTGTTGAAGCCTTGCTTGGAGAATTTTGAGCGTTACTTTGCTAGCATGTGAGAAGAGTGCAATTGTGCAGTAGTTTGAACATTCTTTGGCATTGCCTTTCTTTGGGACTGGAATGAAAATACCTTTTCCAGTCCTGTGACTGCTGCTGCATTTTCCAAATTTGCTGGCATATTCAGTGAAGCAGTTTCATAGCATCATCTTTTAGGATATGAAATAGCTCAGCTGGAATTCCATCACCTCCACTAGCTTTGTTCATCATGATGCTTCCTAAGGCCCACTTGTCTTTTCATTCCAGGATGTCTGGCCCTAGGTGAGAGATCACACCATCGTGATTATCTGGTTCATGAAGATTTTTTTTTTTTTTTGGTATAGTTCTTCTGTGTATTCTTGGCACCTCGTCTTAATATCTTCTCCTTCTGTTAGATCCATACCATTCTGTCCTTTATTTTTTCTTTGATATCATTTAGCTCCAGGAATACAGTAACATGTCAAAAACTCTTTGCAACCTCATGAACTTTACAGTCCATGGAATTCTCTAGACCAGAATCCTGGATTGTGTAGCCATTCCCTTCTCCAGAGGATCTTCCCAACCCAGGGATTGAACCCAGGTCTCCCACATTGCAGGCTGATTCTTTACCAGCTGAACCACTAAGGAAGCCCAAGAATACTAGAGCAGGTAAGCTATCCCTTCTCCAGCAAATCTTCCTGACCCAGGAATCAAACCAGGGTATCCTGCATTGCAGTCAGATTCTTTACCAGCGCAGCTACCATGGAATCCCCAACTCTTCTTTATCTACCACCATATCTCAATAACTTTTTAATGTATGAATGAAAGAATGAATATGCTTCATAGTGTTAGTTTGCAAGCTTGATCTGGGAGATACTGGAGAAATATGTTTCTGTGTATTTCTTGGGTATACGTCCTGGGACTAGGTCTTATTGATGATTTTTCTGTTTGTATTAGGGATTTTTGGGTGGGCGGGTAACAGCAGCATCCATTAAAAACTACACAAGAAGTTACAACCAGCTGTTTGAAATCTAAATGATCAATTTTGGAAACTAGCTGGCCCATAACAAAATTTGGCCTTCTTTTTATCTTCTTCGCCTTTACCTACATTTCAGCCAATAAATTAATTTAAGAAATGTATCTACCTATCTTTAGATTTTGCCTTTGCCAAGTGTTCAAATGTTAAATTTTAGTAAGTTTCCATTTGTGATCATGTCACATATTTCCTTGAAAGGATGGGGTCATGAGAAGAATTTTAATTCGATCACAAAACTGCATACTTTTCAGGATAAAAGATAAAGGCTAAGGAAAGAGTCCATTATGTTACAAGAAAGAAAGTAACCTTTGGACACAAAACAACCATTTTTAATGATTAAGGACAGAATTTACTATTAGAAGTATATTCATAATAGTGACTTCATTTTAATTAGGAACTTCATTCATGCCCCATCAAGCACTGTGAACTCACTAGGATATGTTAAGTTACAGTGTGGCATGGCAGGTGATGAAAAATGTAAGGGAGAATTAAAAAATAAATTGAGCTTAGAATATTAGAATATGTAAGTGATATTCATTTGGCAGTGAATTTGACATATACAGTTCCTTAGAAGAAGCAGAAGAGAAAAAGAAATATCTATCCCAGGAATGATTGCTTTAAAATCTTGAATACTTTAATTGCATGTGTCAAAACAGAAATATTTGACTATAAGCAAATGGGAAGTAAGGATTAGAATTCAAATATAGCCCCAAAGTTACTCTCATTAAAAAATTACATTCCAGTCATTAAAATTTAGTTTAAAATTTTACTATTAAAATTGCACTTGACTGCCACTATGGGAGTCTATTTTCTGCTTATTTATTTTGTTGGCAATCACAGAAACTGCATGAGTTCAGGGAGAGTAGAATTCAAGAATTCAAGAGGAAAACAAAAGTAAGAGACTACAGCTCAGTTTTGACAAAATGCTATTTAGCACTTTATACTGATTCACACCTGTAAGGAAGGATGTGCAGGTTTGATTTCTGGGTCAGTTTGCAGTCCATGGAGCTGCAAGAGTAGGACACAACTTAGTGACTAAACCACCACTACTACTGATTCACTTATGAATGGTCATGTCTAGTATAAGATTTAATAAGTTAAAGAATGATTGTTAAATAAAAAGTCTCTAATTCATATTTTCAGTCTTATGTAAATAGACATTCATTTGGTATTTTTAAAAAATAAAACACTGGATGTTAGCACTTTACTTTTCTGTTTATTCAGTATGTACTTCCTTTGCAAAGCTGCTTGGAGCATTAGAGATCAGGATTAATGCTAAGGTCAGTTGCAGGATTCTAGCTAATATTCATATTCCCAAGACTGATGCACTTAAATAATCTGGGAATTAGTGAGTGGTTTCTATCAAATAGACTGTTGAAAACAGTCTGAAACAAGCATTAAGAACAGAGGTGAAGCACACAGTTGATGTTTAGTTGATGCTGTGCCAGACTGATTGAATATATCATCAAAGCTAGATCATGGAAAAAGAAAGCAATTAAGTCTATCCTCTCAGTAAAATGATTTTCAGCACAACCTTTTTTCTTTTGGATTTTGTTCTTTTAATCGCTTCAGTGTTAATACCTTCCCCATAATAATGATGCTGCTGGACTTGCATCACAAAACCGTGATAGTTTGCGCTGTGAATCACTGAGAGTTGCTCTGAATCACTGATAGTTGCTAGCTATCTGTCGCAACAGTGAACTTAGTCAAAATAGGGAAATTTACAGGTTGTCAAATGTGAGAGGTCAAAGAAGGTCAAACTTGGTTTGAAAACTGTGCTGAAATTCTCTCAAGATTTAGACTACAAAAGGAAAGTCATATATTCACAGTAAACTTGCTAAAAGTCAAAATAGTATTTAATAATATATCATGTACCAAATACTATAGTAAGTACTTAATCTCATTTTCTTCACAATGCAATGTCATATGAATCATTTTAATAATTTTGTAACTGAAGAAAACGAGGCTTGAGGAGGTTAAATAACTTGCTCAAATTGGAGGGGGAAAAAAATACTGCTTAAAAAAACAGAAACAGGATTTCAATCCTGGTGTATATACAAGGCCCATGATTTAAGTACTTACACTGCTGAAATGATTTCTTCCACTTTTAAAACATCAAACCATGGTAGATATTGCTGCATAATATTAGAGATACACATTGACAAACTAATTTACTCAAGGGTTTATTACTCCAGAGGAGCTCTCAAGTTCTATATTCTTTCAGCATTTGCCATATATTCCATTATAGTTAGCTCACAAGAAAGTACTTTCTCCCATTCCCTCTTATGCTGAAGATTTTATATAGTTCTTTACATTTAACAGAAGGCTTCCCTTTCCTGCCCCACTCCAATGCTCTGTATTCTGTCTTGTATTCTTGTTGTGTGTTTCCTTTGCTGGATGATGACAGGACCAAGGAAGAAAAGTCAAAGCAGTTCAGAGCAATCTTCAGCTGCTACTTACAGTTTTCTTTTCCTTTTTATTATGGACACCGAAAGTGAAAATGTTAGTCTCTCAATCTTGTCTGACTCTTTAAGACCCCATAGACTGTAGCTTGCCAGGCTCCTCTGCCGTGGAATTTTCCAGGCAAGAATACTGGAGTTATTCATTCCCTTCTCCAGGGGATCTTCCCCACCCAGGGGTAGAACCCAGGTCTCCTGCATTGCAGGCAGATTTTTACCATCTGAGCCATCAGGGAAGCCCATTATGGGCACTAATTTCCTACAGATGTTAAGAGAAAAATCCAATCTACCTAGTTTTAAAAGCTGAGTTCAGCTCTTCAGATAACTGGTGTTATTTGAAATCATAACTATAGAGAAGATGTCTGTGAATGCATTTCCAAGTCTGGGCTACTGAGTGCACTTTTTTAAGGATTACCTATCAATGAAATATCTCCAACACATCTATAATACAATTAACTTTGAGAATTTAGATGTCTGGCTCAGCCTAAGGCCATATATTTCCAAGAACCAAATTATTTCATAAAATTTCCATTCATAGTATGAAATAGGTATACCATTTACAATTAGGCTCATTTGGGTAGACAATTTAAATAGTGGTGTTTTCATTCGATTTTTTTTTTTTTTTTTTGCATTGTTCATTGAGGTAGGAGACAGTGCAAATAGAAGCAAGTTAAATTCTTAACTATTTTTCATGAAATCCTCAGCTCCTTGCTATATTAACAGTTAGCAAAAATGACTTGGAATTTATTGTACTTCTATGTGTGGCATTCCAAAGTGAGTTGAGGTATGTTTCTCAATATGAGTAAATGTGTCTATGGGTTTTGCTACTGAGAAGTTGAAGCAAGAAGGTTAAGGGGGTGGGAAAATTCTGGAATATTCTCCTGTCTCTGAAAACAAACCACTGGACTTGCCATTGCTAATTGAAGCATTTTACTGAGATCCTTCAAATTTTCTCGAATTAGAGGCCTTTCTTTTTAGCAACACTCTGGAGAATAGAGCCTTTTCTTTTTCTGTTTTAAAATTTCCATAGCTTTTGAAGTTTTTAACTGGGTGCCTTGATAATAATGTTCTGAATTCATAGTACCTTTCAAGTGTACGTACTTTACGAATGATAATAGAAGGCTTATTCACCAAAGACTTTGCTATCTCACTAAAGCTGCTGGAGACTTAAATGGCAGGAGGCAGCCTGAAAATAACCTGGGAGGCCAAAGATGTGATCTCATATCTACTGAAAAAATGTCCTGGCAGTACCAGTGACCTCAAGAGGTCAAGAATTTTAGCTTTACATTTTTTTCAAAGGCTACCTATGGCTCTCTAGGGCCCTCCTGGGGCAATGGTCTTTGTTCAGACAAAGTCAAGGATTTCATTAATTAAATCAGTAACACTACTTCTCTTCTCACCTGGGACTGTATCATAGTACCCTATCAGAGTTTAGACCTTCTTTATCTGTGAAATCTGACCCAGTCAGAGTATAAGAAAATTTTCCTTCAGGCAGAATTTGTAATACACAGGGACTCTATTCCTGCAGAATCTTACCAAATGCTACTTTTTTTTTTTTCTTTTTGGAGAGAATTTCTTGAATTTCTCCATAAGTATTATATAAGGTGTTGATTGTGAGACAAATGAGTTTCCTTTCAAATATCTGTGTTTTCTACTTATACATAAATTTTAATTCATCAGGGTGCCCTGAGAAGTTCAAATTATACATAGAACATACCTTGTATGAGAATCATTAAACTTGATCTCTCAAACTTGTAATATTATTTCTCATGATTTTAATTGTTCTTCAGCTAGTTGTTGTTGGTCACTAAGTCATGTCCGACCCTTTGCGACCCCATGGACTGTAGCCCACTAGAGTCCTCTGTCCATGGCAATTATACTGGAGTGGGTCGCCATTACCTTCTCTAGGGGGTCTTCCCATCCCGGGGATGGAATTCACATCTGCTGCATTGGCATGCGGATCCTTTACTGCTGAACCATTAGGGAAGCCCCTCTTCACCTAGAGGTATAATCAAAATTATTTTTTCTAGGTACATAAGAATCCTATAAGAGACATATTTCTGAATTTGTAGTAACAAGATTCATATTATAATTTTTCAAATGAGAAAATGATAAACTAAAAGCTGAAATTTGTAATCATATGTAAAACTTTTTTTTTAGCTCTGATGATGCCTTCAGTAAAGTCAATTTAAATTACCGCACAGAAAATGGTCTGTCTCTACTTCATTTATGTTGCATTTGTGGAGGTGAGTGCTTAGAACTCAATACTCTGTAAACTAGTTACATGGATACATGGTCAGTGATTTGAGCTGCTTTATAGTTTACAAGAGAATTCTATTCATACTGTTTTTTCTTTTGCTTTGCTTCAGGTGAAGAAGTAACTAACTTCTAGACAGATATTCCAATTGAATTAGCTCTGAATTTAAGTTTTATTGTGTTCCTACCTTGAATCCGGTGTGCTTGGAAATTTTTTTAAAGGCATTTTTTTCAGTATCAGGCATGCTAGTCAGGGATTAGGTTAAATTCAGATGCACTTAAAGCATTCCTCAAAACATCATCAAGCAATTGCTTCACAATCTGCAGTAAAATATATAGAAGGTAATAAATGCCAAATACAAAATCACAAAGTGAAAATTGGTCAAAGTGAAGACTAAGTGAAATTCGGTTCATAACTTGTTCTGTTCCATTCATTAATGTATCCCAAGCATCTAGGATGGTGCCTGGCATATAGTAGGTACTCAGTAAATTTACTGAATTAGTAAATGAATGCTTTTTCTTGTTAATCCAAGCTAGTATGCTTTGGACTCATTTTTTAAAAGAAAACTAATGTGTAAGTATTGACTCTAAATATATCTCATCACCACTCCCCAAACAACATATCTTCCCAAATTTAAACACACCTTTCCAACCTTGGTCATTTCCTCCATATTTCTCTGATCTAAATAAACTAATGATGTAGTGATGTTCTGATTTCTATCTAAGCTTTTTTACAAATATTAAATCATTTACTAGAATGAATGTTTTCATGTTTTTACTTTTTAAAGCATTATTAGAAGAGCACCAAATAAAAATGTAGCATAAATTCATTAAAATACACAGCACTGATACAAAGGTTTATAAATGTAGTAGCAGAAATGTTCACTAATAAGTAAGGCTGTTGATTAACTGAAAACTTAACAAATGGCCTGCAGAACAGCAGCCTGACATTTTCATACATTGGTGTGATGTTTATCATTCCGCTAAAGATTAACTTAAAGATTTTTTAAGTCCCTTCGTCTATCTCCACAATTTGACTTTTCACAATTTTTTTCTCTCTAAGGCAACAAGTCACATATTAGAACCCTTATGTTAAAAGGTCTCCGCCCATCTCGACTGACAAGAAATGGATTTACAGCCTTGCATTTGGCAGTTTACAAGGTACACAAGTTTTGTATTAGAACCAGAGATGATGAGCTTTGTTTTTTGTTTCATTTTTCAAATTAATGATCATGGAAATATGCAGGGTGATGAGAGCATTACGTTACTGGATAGACTTCTAGCTACTTCTTTGCTGAGCAGATATCATCAGAATATATTCACTTTACAGCTTTCCATCTTTATCTCATTTAATTCTCATAAGAACTCTGGGAATAAATTATATTATTATCTAAGGGTTACATGGTTAGCTAGTGGTTAGCCAGAATTTAAGATCTGACAGCCTGTTTTCTTGCCAAAGCTCCTTCCAAGGAGACCAAGCTGCCTTAATGTAGAAGATGATGAAGCTGCATTTGAGGATGAAAGAAGCACTTTGAAGCTGCATTTTTCTGTGTGTTTTCCTAATAAACAAAATATCTCTAGGGTTCCCTTTAGTTTCTTTCTTTTATCATATTTGTGCTTCAGTTTTTTTTGTTTTTTTGTTTTTTTTTTTTTCCCTTTGCATCAGACCTTGGTTTTAACATAATTTCAGTGCCTTAAAAAAAAAAAAAGTGGATTGGATAAACTGGGATACTTAGTGGTGGGATAGATCCTTGGCACTGTCATAAATATGAATTTATTCAACATATAAATTAAACATAAAAGCTCATTTTCTGATTGTAGTAAGCTTCTACTTATTCTGTACTTATTACAAGCTAAATATCTCACTAGGTTTTATATACATTATTTCTTTAACTTTAAAATAACTTAGTGAGTTTCCTGTTAGTCCTTATTTTATGGAAAAGGAAATTGAAAATTAAAGTTGGATATCTAAACAGAGAAGCCTGTCATGCTGCTGTTCATGGGGTCGCAAAAAGTCAGACATGACTGAGCGATTGAACAACAACAAATGATTAGTATTAAGTACAGTTGGCTCTTATTGCATATATTGTTCTTTCTCAATGTCATATGAATCTGTAACAGGATTTTATTTCAGTTTTGTATGTGCAGGTGTGGTAGTGGCTCGGGCAGGGGGTGGAGGGGGGCAGCTGTTTGCTTGTATCTGGATCACTTTTACTTTGCTCTGCAACCCTCCCCCAACCTTTAGAGAGTTTATCTCAAAGGTGTGGGGGGAGAGAGCTGATATTCCCATGATTCACATTCACATATGTTCTTGTGATTCATTGTGCAAATGTTCTAATCCTCATCCTTTTTCAAGCTCAGTCAGTGCTTAGACAGTTTATCCAATTCCTTCTGGAAGAGAGTTTCAGTAAGTGCTAAGTTGTCTGTAACACCAAAATCACTGCAGATGGTGACTGCAGCCATGAAATTAAAAGATGCTTACTCCTTGGAAGGAAAGTTATGACCAACCTAGACAGCATATTAAAAAGCAGAGACATTACTTTGTCAACAAAGGTCCATCTAGTTAAGGCTATGGTTTTTCCAGTGATCATGTATGGATGTGAGAGTTGGATTATAAAGAGGGCTGAGTGCAAAAGAATTGATGCTTTTGAACTGTGGTATTGGAGAAGACTCTTGAGAGTCCCTTGGACTGCAAGGAGATCCAACCAGTCCATCCTAAAGGAGATCAGTCCTGGGTGTTCATTGGAAGGACTGATGTTGAAGCTGAAACTCCAGGATTTTGGCCACCTCATGCGAAGAGCTGACTCATTTGAAAGACCCTGATGTTGGGAAAGATTGAGGGCAGGAGGAGAAGGGGATGACAGAGGATGAGATGGTTGGATGGCATCACCAACTCAATGGACATGGGTTTGGGTAGACTCCAGCAGTTGGTGATGGACAGGGAGGCCTGGCGTGCTATGGTTCATGGGGTCACAAAGAGTCAGACACGACTGAGCGACTGAAATGAACTGAACTGAACTGAATCACCCTGCAGAACTTGAATGAAGACTGAGTTGAGGGTATTGGAAACAGTGTCTGATATCAGCTTTTCTGCTAAATGGCAGGATGTGACAGTAGAAGTGCTCCAAGGAATAGGAAGCTGGTGATGGACAGTCAAGTCAGTATTGTGCAGCCCTGAATCTGACTGTCTGGGAGAGTCTTTCTATATTAGTCGATTTTCCTAAGACAGCATGACACAACCACCCAAACGGTTTCTGAATGATTTAGTACTACAATCTCAAGAAAATATATTTCCACCTCTGTTTATGAAACCTAAATTTCCATTTTTAGAGTTTCCCTTGCTCTAGTTGTTCTGTTTTCTTATATTTTACCAGAGGATATATGGACTATAACTTTTCAATAACAAATTTAAACAAATTTAGAATCTTAGGACACAAAGTAGGCAAAAATTTTTAAGAAGCGATAATAGAATGCATGCCACCAGGGAAGCCCACTTATTTTTTAACAAAGATAAAAACAAATGAAATTTACCATTCCACTGTAAACATGGAAACAATATAGTCATTCATACTAATGTTGTAGTAAATGTAGTTCTAATTATATCTTCCCAGGACTACTGCAGTAGGCCTCTTGATTCATTTGGGGCTGTAGTTTTCTTCCCCCATATAATTTTTTATTCTATTTTACTATCATTTTAAATAAAATGACTTCTAGACTATTACAAGAAACACTTTATCCAGATGAATTGCTCACATTTTGTCCCATCTCCATCATCAGTCTGTTCTTTCTCTGAATCATTTGAAAATAAATTGAAGACAACATTCCCCATAGCTACTAAAATCTATTGATATCTTTATTTCTGAAGAAAAAGGAAATTCACTTATATAATCACAATGCAGTTATCAAAATCAGAAAATATAAATTGACACTGTACTCTTTATCTAATCTGTACTCCAAATTCAAATCTGGTCAGCTATTCCAATACTGTCATTTATAGCTATTAATTTTTAGTTTTGATTAGCATTCTGTCCAGAATCATGTTTCTTGTTTTCTTGTCTCTGTAATCTCCTTTAAGCTGAAGGAGTTTCTCTGATTTGCCTTGCCTTTCTTGATCTGAGTATTTTTGATGCGTACAGAACAATAATTGGTATATGGTTCTTTTGATTTTTAGAAATGTTACAATTGAAATTTATTTTATTCTTAATACTCACAAAAAGAATAATTTAATTTTCAAATCATTTTATTGGCCACATTCAATTATACATCCTCCAATGCTGGGCCTGCCTCAGAGCTAAGTATTTTTCACAGGTGAGGGCATGTCTGCTTTCATTAGTAAGAACAGAGAAGATGATAAGCTTTTAAAAGTCATATGAATAGTTAGATGCCATACTTTTCTTTCTTTGTTTTTGTTTGGTTGTTTTTTTTGAAGGAATCAGATTTATTGAGATATAATTTATGCACAATAAAACACAAATTTATGTGTAATCATTGATGACTTTTGAAAATGTATATATTCATGTACATCATTTTATCATGATATAGGACTTTTCTATCATAGACAAAAGTCCCCTCCTACCTTTATACAATTAATTCCTTCCTCCATGTCACATGGCCTCTGGAAACCACTGATGCCTTTTCTACCCCTACAGTATCCCCCTTTTTAGGATTTTATATGAATGTAGTACGTTCAGTTTATTTCATCTTGTCTATGGTTTATCATAATGTTACTGTTGTGTGATCAATAATTCATTTCTTTTATTGGAAAGTTGTATTCCCTTATAAGGATATACCACAATTTAATAATCTACCTGTTGAAGGATTTACTGATAATTGGTTTTATTTTATTTTACTTTATTTTACTTTACAATACTGTATTGGTTTTGCCATACATCAACATGAATCTGCCATGGGTGTACACATGTTCCCAATCCTGAACCCCCCTCCTACCTCCCTCCCATACCATCCCTCTGGGTCATCCCAGTGCACTAGCCCCAAGCATTCTGTATCCTGAATCAAACCTAGCCTGCAATTTGTTTCTTATATGATATTATACATGTTTCAATGCCATTCTCCCAAATCATCCCACCCTCTCCCTCTCCCACAGAGTCCAAAAGACAGTTCTATACATCTGTGTCTCTTTTGCTGTCTCACATACAGGGTTATCGTTACCATCTTTCTAAATTCCATATATATGTGTTAGTATACTGTATTGGTGTTTTTCTTTCTGGCTTACTTCACTCTGTATAATCGGCTCCAGTTTCATCCACCTCATTAGAACTGATTCAAATGTGTTCTTTTTAATGGCTGAGTAATACTCCATTGTGTATATGTACCACAGCTTTCTTATCCATTCATCTGCTGATGGACATCTAGGTTGCTTCCATGTCCTGGCTATTATAAACAGTGCTGTGATGAACATTGGGGAACATGTGTCTCTTTCAGTTCTGGTTTCCTCAGTGTGTATGCCCAGCAGTGGGATTGCTGGGTCATAAGGCAGTTCTATTTCCAGTTTTTTAAGGAATCTCCACACTGTTCTCCATAGTGGCTGTCCTAGTTTGCATTCCCACCAACAGTGTAAGAGGGTTCCCTTTTCTCCACAACCTCTCCAACATTTATTGCTTATAGACTTTTGGATCGCAGCCATTCTGACTGGTGTGAAATGGTACCTCATTGTGGTTTTGATTTGCATTTCTCTGATAATGAGTGATGTTGAGCATCTTTTCATGTGTTTGTTAGCCATCTGTATGTCTTCTTTGGAGAAATGTCTGTTTAGTTCTTTGGCCCCTTTTTTGACTGGGTCATTTATTTTTCTGGAATTGAGCTGCAGGAGTTGCTTGTATATTTTTGAGATTAATTGTTTGTCAGTTGCTTCATTTGCTATTATTTTCTCCCATTCCGAAGGCTGTCTTTTCACCTTGCTTATAGTTTCCTTCGTTGTGCAGAAGGTTTTAATTTTAATTAGGTCCCATTTGTCTATTTTTGCTTTTATTTCCAATATTCTGGGAAGTGGGTCATAGAGGATCCTGCTGTGATTTATGTCAGAGAGTGGTTTTTTTTTTTTTTTTTTTTTTTGAGAGTGTTTTGCCTATGTTCTCCTCTACGAGTTTTATAGTTTCTGGTATTATGTTTAGATCTTCAATCCATTTTGAGTTTATTTTTGTGTATGGTGTTAGAAAGTGTTCTAGTTTCATTCTTTTATAAGTGGTTGACCAGTTTTCCCATGTTTTAATACCATTTGTTTGCCATCACCCATATGATATTAATCTACTAAGAATTATTCATTTCAGATGTAATTTTCAGTTCCAGAATTTCCACTTAGTGTTAAAATATAATTTCAAATTCTCTGCTATGGTTACACTTCTTTTCATTTATGTTTCCATCAGTTAAGTTCAGTTGCTAAGTCATGTTCAACTCTTTGTGACCACATGGACTGCAGCACACTAGGATTCCCTGTCCATCACCAACTCTCAGAGCTTGCTCAAACTCATATCCATCATGTCAGTGATGCCATCCAACCATTTCATCCTCTGGCATCCCCTTCTCCTCCTGCCTTCAATCTTTCCCAGTATCAGGGTCTTTTCCAATCAGTCGATTGTTTGCATCAGATGGCCAAGTATTGTATTAGAGTTTTGGCATCAACATCAGTCCTTCCAATGAATATTCAGGACTGATTTCCTTTAGGATTGACTGGTTGGATCTCTTTTCAGTCCAATGAACTCTCAAGAGTCTTCTCTGACACCACAGTTCGAAAGTATCAATTCTTTGGTGCTCAGCTTTCTTTATAGTCCAACTGTCACAACCATACATGACTACTAGAAAAACCATAAGTTTGACTAGACAGCCCTCTGTTGGTAAAGCAATGTCTCTGCTTTTTAATATGCTATCTAGGTTGGTCATAGCCCTTCTTCCAAGGAGCAAGCGTCCTTTAATTTCATGGTTGCAGTTACTATCTGCAGTGATTTTGGAGCCCCCCAAAATAAGTCTCTCACTGTTTCCATTGTTTCCCCATCTGTTTGCCATGAACTGAGGGGACTGAATGCCATGATATTAGTTTTCTGAATGTTGAGTTTTAAGCCAACTTTTTCACTCTCCCCTTTCACTTTCATTAAGAGGCTCTTTAGCTCTTCACTTTCTGCCATAAGGATGGTGTAATCTGCATATCTGAGGTTATTGACATTTCTCCCAGTAATCTTGATTCCAGTTTGTGCTTCCTCCAGCCCAGCATTTCTCATGATGTACTCTGCATATAAGTTAAATAATCAGGGTGACAATATACAGCCTTCGTGTACTCCTTTCCCCTTTGGGAAATATGTTTCCATATTTTCATTTAAATTCTTGAGGTTTTCATTAATGGCTGTTTTAAATGCTTTATATATTGTTTCTAATACCTGGATTATTGCAATGTTTGTTATATTGAATGCTTTTTCTGTTGACTACATATTACATTTTTTGTTTTCCTTACGTACCAATTTTTATTACATGTTAGACATGTATATTGATTGTTGCAAGAAATCTTCATTATGCCATCTTCCCTTAAAGATGTTGAGTTTATTTTGTTTCTGGCAGTTAGTTTATGTTGGTGGATTCATGTTTTACAGTTAGTCTTGATTTGAGAATGACCTATGAATATGGTTCTTATTTCTAAGGCCTGGATTTGTAGTATCTCACCTGAATGCCCAAGAGACTTGATAATATCTCACACTTCTGGCTGAGTGAAACTCTAAAATCTCCTAGCACTACCATAACCTCTGATTCGCTTACCATTCACTTTTTGGTCATAAATCAAGTGGTGATTCCTACATCCTAGATTCTTTCTCTGAAGCCCAACTAAAGAACCTGTATTGAATCTCCATGCAGACTTCTACAGTCCTCTCTCTGTGCAACTTCTTTTTCTCTTCAGTTTCCCTGTTCCTCAAATTACAGCCATTTTATAATCTTTGAACTCACTCACTCATGTTCAGTCATGTCCAATTCTGCAAGCTTATAGACTGTATCCCACCAGGCTCCTCTATCCTTGGGATTTTCTAGGCAAGAATACTGAAGTGAGTTGCGATTTCACCCTCCAGGGGATGTTCCCGCAATTCCTGCATTGGTAGGTGGATTCTTTACCACTGAGTAACCTGGGAAACCCATAATCCTATAAATCTGATCTTTATTCTCAACTCAGTAAATCTACCTTTCTACCTTCTCTTCTGTTACAGGCAGAAAGCCAGGGAGATCATGGAATATTGTGGAGGCTTACTTTGTATCTTTCTCATCTCCCAAGTTCCTTCTTCATGTTCTTTATTGCCTGAGAACAGTTGTGTCTATATTTTGTTCCATTTTATACATTTCACCTGTCAATAGGGAAAATCCATACAGGTTATACAGTCATGATCACATATATTTTTAGGTTGCCTCTAAAATGATCTCAAGTAAACCTGGAATGTTAGGTCCATGAATCAAGGTAAATTAGAAGTGGTCAAGCAGGAGATGGGAAGAGTGAACATTGACATTTTAGGAATCAGTGAACTAAAATGGACTAGAATGGGTGAATTTAATTCAGATGACCATTATATCTCCTACTGTGGGCAAGAATCCCTTAGAAGAAGTGGAGTAGCTCTCATAGTTAACAAATGAGTCAAAATGCAGTACTTAGGTGCAATCTCAAAAATAACAGAATGATCTCTTTTCATTTCCAAGGCAAACCATTCAATATCACAGTAATCTAAGTCTATGCCCCAAACAGTAATGCTAAAGAAGCTGAATGGTTCTATGAAGACCTACAAAACCTTCTAGAACTAACACCCAAAAAAAGATGTCCTTTTCATCATTAGGGACTTGAATGCAAAAGTAGGAGATCAAGAGATATCTGGAGTAACAGGCAAATTTGGCCTTGGAGTACAAAACGAAACAGGGCAAAGGCTAACAGAGTTTTGCCAAGAGAATGTACTGCTCATAGCAAACACCCTCTTCCAACAACACAAGAGAAGACTCTTCACATGGACATCACTGGATGGTCAGTACCAAAATCAGATTGATTATATTCTTTGCAGTCAAAGATGGAGAAGCTCTATACAGTCAGCAAAAACAAGACTGGGAGCTGACTGTGGTGACTCAGATCATGAATTCCTTATTGCCAAATTCAGACTGAAATTGAAGAAAGCAGGGAAAACCATTCAAGTATGACCTAAATCAAATCTCTTATGATTATACAGTGGAAGTGACAAACATATTCAAAGGATTAGATCTGATGGCCACCCATTGCCTGTATAATAAAATTCAAACTCCTAAATTAGATATTCAAGATCCCTTAGTTCACCATTTTGCTGATTTCAGTTTCCAGACTCTTTTCTTGCATCCTCTGAATTTCCAAAATTAATGGCTTTCAAATTTAATGGGGGTAACTACAGGTTTAAAATGAATATTTCCCTCTCCACATCACCATAATCTAACTTGGTACATCTAATATAAGCTGAGAATATAATTTTCTTTAGTAAATAGTTAAAGCAGTTTTGATGCAAGCAGTCAAAGGCTACATGTTGAGGATTTTAGTTCAAGTCTTGCAACTCAAATTGTGGTCCGAGAATCAGCTGCATCTGCCTCAAATGAGAGATTTGGGGGAATGAAGAATCTTACTCCTTATTCAGCCAGAATGTGCTTATTTTAAAGAAAAAAAAAATCCCACATAACAGGTTTATGAGCTAAAGTTTGAAAAGCACTATTTTAGATTACTCCATTCTTTAGATTATGTACTTTCATACTTGTGTTTTTATTGTTGTTATTTCTTCTCCTTGAATATCTTCTTTTATTTCTTTTCCTGATATAAAAGTATTATTTGTATAAAAACAAGAAAATTAAGCCTTCTTGAGCTTTCTCAAACAGATGTTACTGTACTCTCTTTTGGGTTTCAGTTACAAGTTTTTGTTTTTTTGTTTTTTTTGTTTTTGATGACAACTCTTGTAATTATTAATTTGTTTATTTCACATGTGAACTTTGAGCATTGGTCTTTTTGTTTGTTTCCTCAATGTGTACAAATTGTGAAGATCCTTGCTAAATACTTTTGAGGAATTAATGGGTATTCAAACATTAGTACAAACAATGCTTGATATTTATTTATTAAATAATGTACCTTAATAAATACTGCCAGCTTAAAAGCTACACTATTCTTGTTAATATATCAGTTCTGAGACTAAACAGTGTATATCTTAGACAAATTGTCCTCTTTCTCTGTATCTCTGAAGTGGAGGGAATATAATTTCTGATTTCATTGAGTGGTTTACAGCTTTAAAAAGGAAAAACCATGTGCAGCATGACATGCAGCAAAATACCTAGTACATAGTAAGTATTTAATAAAAGCTAATTATTATTGTTGAACTTTTATTTCAAAAACATTTACTAGTGACATACTATATCATTCATACTGTTCAGGGGTTCTCAAGGCAAGAATACTGAAGTGGTTTGCTCTTACCTTCTTCAGTGGACCCCGTTTTGTCTGCCTCCTGAGAAATCTGTATGCAGGTCAAGAAGCAACACTTACAACTGGACATGTAACAACAGACTGGTTCCAAATCGGGAAAGGAGTATGACAAGGCTGTATATTGACACTCTGTTTATTTAACTTACGTGCAGAGTACATCATGCAAAATGCCAGGCTGAATGAAGCACAGACTGGAATCAAGATTGCCGGGAGACATATCAATAACCTCAGATATACATTTGATACCATCCTTATGGCAGAAAGTGAAGAAGAACTAAAGAGCCTCTTGATGAAAGTGAAAGAGGAGAGTGAAAAAGTTGGCTTAAAACTCAGCATTCAGAAAACTAAGATCATGACATCCAGTCCCCTCCCTTCATGACGATGGGGAAACAATGGAAACAGTGAGAGACTTATTTTGGGGGGCTCCAAAATCACTGCAGATGGTGACTGCAGCCATGAAATTAAAAGACACTTGCTCCTTGGAAGATGAGCTATGACCAACCTAGACAGCATATTAAAAACCAGAGACACTACTTTACCAACAGAAGTCTGTCTAGTCAAAGTTATGGTTTTTCCAGTAGTCATGTATGATTGTGAGAGTTGGACTATAAAGAAAGCTGAGCCCTGAAGAATTGATGCTTTTGAACTGTGATGTATTTTCATGACACTGAAAGCTTTAATAAATCATATCTTTTGTGAAGATATATTCAGAATTATTTCAGAAAAGCCATGAAAGTATGAACTTTCATGAACAGTTATTATCATAGAATTAGGTCAGTCATGGGGTCAGTACATTAATATGAATATATAAACTTATACTTGTAAGTATATGGTATGTACTCACATTTCTACGTACTTATACCATTTTTTACTCATTGCAATTACATATGATATATACAAGAGGCTTGCACATGGAAAACAAAATTTTTCTAGTAGAAATGTGGTTGGCAGTAGATGTAACATATCTTACCCAGGAGACCTAAGTTCAAATTCCAGATTGGTTTTGATTTAAATACACATTTAAAGAAAATATTCTATGTTATGGTGTGCCAGTTTAATTCTTGGGTAGCAGACCTGAAAATCATCTGGAAGTATAAGAAATTTATGGGGAAGTGACATTTCAAAAGGAAAAAGAAGGGGGGCAGTCCTAAGCTGGCAGAGGAATAGGACGGGGAGACCAGTTTCTCCCCCACAAATTCATCAAAAGAACATTTGAACGCTGGGTAAATCCACAAAACAACTTCTGAATGCCAGCAGAGGACATCAGGCACCCAGAAAAGGAGCCCATTGTCTTCAAAAGGAGATTGAGAAGTCTTGAGGCTATTGTAAGAATAAGACTGAAAACCAGAGGCAGGAGGCTTAAGTCCAAATCCTGAGAACACCAGAGAACTCCTGATTCCAGGGAACATTAATTGACAGGAGCTCATCCAAAAGCCTCCATACCTACACTGAAACCAAGCTTCACCCAAGGGCCAACAAGCTCCAGAGCAAGACATACCACACAAATTCTCCACTAACACAGGAATATAGCCCTGAGCTTCAATATACAGGCTGCCCAAAGTCACTCCAAACCCACTGACATCTCATAATTCATTACTGGACACTTCATTGCACTCCAGAGAGAAGAAATCCAGCTCGACCCACCAGAACACCCGCACAAGCTTCCCTAACCAGGAAACCTTGACAAGCCACCTGTCCAACCCCACCGACAGTGAGAAAACTCCACAAAAGAGAATTCCACAAACTGCCAGAATATGGGAAGGCCACCCAAAACACAGCAATCTAAACAAGATGAAAAGGCAGAGAAATACTCAGGAGTAAAGGAACAGGATAAATGCCCACCAAACCAAACAAAAGAGGAAGAGATAGGGAATCTACCTGAGAAAGAATTCCGAATAATGATAGTGAAAATGATCCAAAACCTTGAAAACAAAATGGAGTTACAGATAAATAGCCTGGAGACAAGGATTGAGAAGATGCAAAAAAAGGTTTAACAAGGACCTAGAAGAAATAGAAAAGAGTCAACATATAATGAATAATGCAATAAATGAGATCCAAAACACTCTGGAGTGAACCAAAAATAGAATAACGGAGGCAGAAGATAGGATATGTGAGGTAGAAGATAGAATGGTAGAAATAAATGAAACAGAGAGGAAAAAATAAAAATGAATTAAAAGAAATGAGGACAATCTGAGAGACCTCCAGGACAGTGTTTAATGCCCCAACATTCGAATCATAGGAGTCCCAGAAGAAGACAAAAAGAAAGACCGTGAGAAAGAACTTGAGGAGAAAATAGTTGAAAAATTCCCTAAAATGGAGACGGACATAATCACCCAAGTCCAAGAAACCCAGAGAGTCCCAAACAGGATTAACCTAAGGTGAAACACCCCAAGACACATAGTAATCAAATTAACAAAGAGCAAACACAAAGAAGAAATATTAAAAGCAGCAAGGGAAAAACAACAAATAACACACAAGGGGATTCCCATAAGGTTAACAGCTGATCTTTCAATAGAAACTCTTCAAGCCAGGAGGAAATGGCAGGACATACTTAAAGAGATGAAAGAAAATAACCTACAGCCCAGATTACTGTACCCAGCAAGGATCTCATTCAAATATGAAGGAGAAATCGAAAGCTTTATAGACAAGCAAAAGCTGAGAGAATTCAGCACCACCAAACCAGCTCTCCAACAAATGCTAAAAGATCTTCTCTAGACAGGAAACACAAAAAGGGTGTATAACTCAAACCAAAAACAATAAAGTAAATGGCAATGGGATCATACTTATCAATAATTCCCTTAAGCATAAATGGATTGAATGCCACAACCAAAAGACAAAGACTGGCTGAATGGATACAAAAACAAGACCCCTATGTGTGCTGCTTACAAGAGACCCACCTCAAAACAAGGGACACATACAGACTGAAAGTGAAGGGCTGGAAAAAGATATTCCATGCAAATGGAGACCAAAGAGCAGGAGTAGCAATACTCATATCAGATAAAATAGACTTTAAAACAAAGGCTGTGAAAAGAGACAAAGAAGGACACTACATAATGATCAAAGGATCAATCCAAAAAGAAGATATAACAATTATAAACGTATATGCACCCAACATAGGAGCACTGCAATATGTAAGACAAATGCTAACAAGTATGAAAGGGGAAATCACAATAACACAATAATAGTGGGAGACTTTAATACCCCACTCACACCTATGGACAGATCAACTAAACAGAAAATTAACAAGGAAACATAAACTTTGAATGATACAATAGATCAGTTAGACCTAATTGATATCTATAGGACATTTCACCCCAAAACAATGAATTTCACCTTTTTCTCAAGTGCACACAGGAACCTTCTCCAGGATAGATCACATCCTGGGCCATAAATCTAACCTTGGTAAATTAAAAAAAAATGAAATCATTCCAAGCATCTTTCTGACCACAATGCAGTAAGATTAGATCTCAATTACAGGAGAAAAACTATTAAAAATTCCAACATATGGAGGCTGAACAACACACTGCTGAATAACCAACATATCACAGAAAAAATTAAAAAAAAATCAAAATATGCATAGAAATAAATGAAAATGAAAACACAACAACCCAAAACCTGTGGGACACTGTAAAAGCAGTGCTAAGGGGAACGTTCATAGCAATACCAGCATACCTCAAGAAACAAGAAAAAAGTCAAATAAATAACCTAACTCTACACCTAAAGCAACTAGAAAAGCAAGAAATGAAGAACCCCAGGGTTAGTAGAAGGAAAACAATCTTAAAAATTAGGGCAGAAATAAATGCAAAAGAAACAAAAGAGACCATAGCAAAAATCAACAAAGCCAAAAGCTGTTTCTTTGAGAGGATAAATAAAATTGACAAATCATTAGCCAGACTCATCAAGAGACAAAGGGATAAAAATCAAATCAATAAAATTAGAAATGAAAATGGAGAGATCACAACAGACAACACAGAAATACAAAGGATCATTAAACACTACTATCAGCAACTATATGCCAATAAAATGGACAATGTGGAAGAAATGGACAAATTCTTAGAAAAGTACAACTTTCCAAAACTGAACCAGGAAGAAATAGAAAATCTTAACAGACCCATCACAAGCATGGAAATTTAAACTGTAATCAGAAATCTTCCAGCAAACAAAAGTCCAGGTCCAGACGGATTCACAGCTGAATTCTACCAAAAATTTAGAGAAGAACTAACGCCTATCCTACTCAAAGTCTTCCAGAAAATTGAAGAGAAAGGTAAACTTCCAAACACATTCTATGAGGCCACCATCACCCTAATACCAAAACCTGACAAAGGTGACACAAAAAAAGAAAACTACAGGCCAATATCATTGATGAACATAGACGAAAAAATCCTTAACAAAATTCTAGCAATCAGCATCCAACAACACATTAAAAAGATCATACACCATGACCAAGTGGGCTTTATCCCAAGGATGCAAGGATTCTTCAATATCCACAAATCAATCAATGTAATACACCACATTAACAAATTGAAAAATAAAAGCCAATAGATTCAGAGAAGACTTTGACAAAATTCAACATCCATTTATGATAAAAACTCTCCAGAAGCAGGAATAGAAGGAACATACCTCAACATAATAAAAGCTATATATGACAAACCCACAGCAAACATTATCCTAAATGGTAAAAAATTGAAAGCATTTCCCCTAAAGTCAGGTACAAGACAAGGGTGCCCACTTTCACCACTACTATTCAACATAGTTTTGGAAGTTTTGGCCACAGCAATCAGAGCAGAAAAAGAAATAAAAGGAATCCAAATTGAAAAAGAAGAAGCAAAACTCTCACTGTTTGCAGATGACATGATCCTCTACATAGAAAACCCAAAAGACTCCACCAGAAAATTACTAGAGCTAATGAATGAATAGAGTAAAGTTGCAGGATATAAAATCAACACACAGAAATCCCTTGCATTTCTATACACTAATAATGAGAAAATAGAGAAATTAAGGAAACAATTGTATTCACCATTACAATGAAAAGAATAAAATACTTAGGAATATATATACCTAAAGACCTATATATAGAAAACTATAAAACTATAAAACACTGGTGAAAGAAATCAAAGAGGACACTAATTGATGGAGAAATATACCGTGTTCATGGATCGAAAGAATCAATATAGTGAAAATGAGTATATTACCCAAAGCAATCTATAGATTCAATGCAATCCCTATCAAGCTACCACTGGTATTTTTCACAAAGCTAGAACAAATAATTTCAAAATTTGTATGGAAATACAAAAAAACCTCGAATAGCCAAAGCAATCTTGAGAAAGAAGAATGGAACTGAAATAATCAACCTTCCTGATTTCAGGCTCTACTACAAAGCCACAGTCATCAAGACAGTATGGTACTGGCACAAAGACAGAAATATAGATCAATGGAACAAAACAGAAAGCCCAGAGATAAATCCATACACCTACGGACACCTTATCTTTGACAAAGGAGGCAAGAATATACAATGGAGAAAAGACAATCTCTTTAACAAATGGTGCTGGGAAAACTGGTCAACTACTTGTAAAAGAATGAAACTAAATTACTTTGTAACACCATACACAAAAATAAACTCAAAATGGATTAAAGATCTAAATGTAAGACCAGAAACTATAAAACTCCTAGAGGAGAACATAGGCAAAACACTCTCCGACATACATCACAGCAGGATCCTCTATGACCCACCTCTCAGAATATTGGAAATAAAAGCAAAAATAAACAAATGGGACCTAATTTTAAAAAGCTTCTGCACAACAAAGGAAACTATAAGCAAGGTGAAAAGACAGCCTTCAGAATGGGAGAAAATAATAGCAAATGAAACAACTGACAAACAACTAATCTCAAAAATATACAAGCAACTCCTGCAGCTCAATTCCAGAAAAATAAATGACCCAGTCAAAAAAGGGGCCAAAGAACTAAACAGACATTTCTCCAAAGAAGACATACAGATGGCTAACAAACACATGAAAAGATGCTCAACATCACTCATTATCAGAGAAATGCAAATCAAAACCACAATGAGGTACCATTTCACACCAGTCAGAATGGCTGTGATCCAAAAGTCTACAAGCAATAAATGCTGGAGAGGGTGGGAGAAAAGGGAACCCTCTTACACTGTTGGTGGGAATGCAAACTAGGACAGCCACTATGGAGAACAGTGTGGAGATTCCTTAAAAAACTGGAAATAGAACTGCCTCATGACCCAGCAATCCCACTGCTGGGCATACACACTGAGGAAACCAGAACTGAAAGAGACACATGTTCCCCAATGTTCATCACAGCACTGTTTATAATAGCCAAGACATGGAAGCAACCTAGATGTCCATCAGCAGATGAATGGATAAGAAAGCTGTGGTACATATACACAATGGAGTATTACTCAGCCATTAAAAAGAACACATTGGAATCAGTTCTAATGAGGTGGATGAAACTGGAGCCTCTTATAAAGAGAGAGTGAAGTAAGCCAGAAAGAAAACCACTAATATAGTATACTAACGCACATATATGGAATTTAGAAAGATGGTAATGATAACCCTGTATGTGAGACAGCAAAAGAGACACAGATGTATAGAACAGTCTTTTGAACTCTGTGGGAGTGGTGAGGGTGGGATGATTTTGGAGAATGGCATCGAATCATGTATATTATCATATATGAAACGAATCACCAATCCAGGTTTGATTCAGGATACAGGATGCTTGGGGCTGGTGCCCTGGGATGACCCAGAGGGATGGTATGGGGAGGGAGGTAGGAGGGCGGTTCAGGATGGGGAACACATGTATACCCATGGTGGATTCATGTCAATGTATGGCAAAACCAATACAATATTTTAAAGTAATTAGCCTCCAATAAAAATAAATAAATTTATACTAAAAACAAGCAAACAACAACAACAAAAAAAAACTACCACGAAATAAATAAATAAATAAAATGAAAATGAAAATGATTAGGCTTCCACCTGCTAAATCTGAAACTCTGGTGGTGGAGTGAAGCCAGTTTTGTTTTAATAAGCCCTCAGAGTATCTGATGCACACTCGAATTTGAGAACCACTGTCTTAGCCCATGGAGTAGCAACGATGGAAGCCATATCACTCTGTATAATTTAAACAAGTTAATAACACCTCTTTGAGCAATGTTTTTTTTTTTTCCTATAGTGATAATACTATATGGCACCATTATGGCATTCAGAGATACTAGCAAGGTTCTTTTTTTTCCTTACTAAAAGTAAAGGGCAGATTTGGAGAATTAGAGTTGTCAAGTGATAAAGTGTTGAAGTAGACTCTAAAATCATCAAGAAAATCTTGGATTATATTCTGAATGTTTTATTTTAAAGATAGGAAAAGGATGAACTTGCTAAGAGAGTAGATCTGAAAAGTTCTCATCACAGACACAGAAGAAGATAACTATGTGGGGATGAATGTTAACTAGACTTACTGTGGTGATCATTTTCCAATATAAGGATATGTCAAATCATTATGTTGTACATCTAAGGCTAATGTTATATGTCATTTCTATCTTAATAAAAAATAAAAGTGACAAATGAAAGCAAAAAATTAAAAAAAAAATTAAAGGAAAAAGAAGGTAGGATTGATCTGGAGGTACTGTCAGACCACAGTGCAGACTTTCTGGAATCTCTACCAGCCCAGTGGGATCTCCAGAGCAAACTTTGGCCTAGGAGTGTCTCATTGAGTGGAAATAGCTAGGCTCTTTTACTACCACCTTTCTCAGTGATAGACTTGGGGCCACCTTGAAAAAAATCATAATCTCAGCTCAAATGCTACAGAGAATCCTGAAATAGCTAGCTGAGGGAGGCTGCCAGCTAACCACCCTCCTGGCACAATCTTTGAAGGGGGATCTGAGTGGTACATCTCTGCATCTGCCAGGCATGGGAAAATGCTCCTGATTTTATATTAAATGAAAAAGAGATTACTTACCTCTATAATATGAGTTTAATTGTATACCTAATAATTGATAATAAAATTATGTTTCAAACATTATGATACATTTATTACATTGTTTGATTTAATCCACACAACTCTATGAGATTTGTACTGTTATTAACTTCATTTTACAGGAAAAAATTTGTCCAGAGCTCAAGAGGTAAAGAAATGCAGGAAGTGGCCTTCAGTATGCAAGCACAGGTTTGTTTGCTGTACTAGTCTGTGCTCTATTTAGTTTTATAGAGGTACATACATAGGGAAAAGAATGAAAGAAAATAAATACACACATAAATGGTGATAGTGATTATATGGTAGGTTTGTTGTTGCTTAGTTGCTAAGTTGTAGGCAACTCTTTTATGACCCATTGACTGTGGCCCACCAGGCTCCTCTGTCCATGGGATTTCCCAGGCAAGAATACTGGCATGGGGTGCCGGTTCCTTCTCCAGAGGATGTTCTTGATCCAGGAACCAGACCCATGTCTCCTGCATTGACAGGTGGATTCTTTACCACTGAGCCATTGAGGAAGCCTATATGGTAGGATGCAGGTTATTAAAATTTTTATTCCTTTATTTTCTACATTTTCTACCATGAGATACTTTGGTTATCTATTGAGGCATAACAAACTACCCCAAACTTATTTTTATCATTCAACAATCATTTCAGAAATTCAGACAAGATATGGTGGTAATGGCTTGATGCCACTCCACCAAGGGTAGGGCCTTAGCTGAAAAGACATGAATGACTGGGAGTTACTCCATCAACTGAGGAATTGGAATCATCTGGAGATTACACATGTCTGGTGCCTGGGCTGGGATGACTAAAAGGCTGGTCTTATGTGGGTCATTTGATTGGAGAACCTTTATATGCTGTGTACAGTCATTGGAAAAGACTCTGATGCTGGGAGGGATTGGAAGCAGGAGGAGAAGGGGACGACAGAGGATGAGATGGCTGTCTGGCATCACCAACTCAATGAATTCCGGGAGTTGATGATGGACAGGGAGGCCTGGTGTGCTGTGATTCATGGGGTTGCAAAGAGTCGGACACAACTGAGTGACTGAACTGAACTGAACTGAACCTTCTCATGTGGCCTTGGATTCCGTACAGCATGACTGCCTCAAGTCAGACTTCTTAAATGGTAGCTCAGAGCTTCAAGAGCAAATTTTCCAGAAAACAAGGAGGAAGCTATGTGGTTTTCTATGACCTAGCCTTGGAAGAAATGTAGCTCATTTCTGCCATATTCTTTTGGTCACAATCCACCCAGATATGAGGGGAAGGAATATAGATTTCACATCTAAATGGAAAGATTGTAAATGAATGCTTACTGTATTTAATTAATAAAACTTCCAGAGGATATGGGGCTTCCCAGGTGGCACTAGTGGTAAAGAACCCACATGCCAATGCAGGAGAAGTAAGAGACGCGAGTTCTATCCCTGGGTCAGGAAGATACCCTAGAGAAGGAAATAACAACCCACTCCAATATTCTTGCCTGGAGAATTCTAGTACAGAGCAGCCTGGTGGGCTACAGTCTATAGGGTCACAAGAGTCAGACATAATTGAAGTAACTTAGCATGCATGCACCAGAGGACATATTTGCATAATCAGAAAAAAGTAAAATTTAGACATTAAACAATCCCAGTTTAATTTTTATTATGGAATAGATTTGGCAAAAACCCGTGTGTGTGTGTGTGTGTGCGCATGTGTGTGTGTGCCTGTGTGAGTGTGTGTATTTTTAATTTATGTAATTTAGTAGTAGAGAATCTGAGCTCTCTCATACTAATACCTACATTTTCTAGATTTATCTATAATAATTGTAGGGTTAATAAGAGGCAAGATAGTAGATCCTGTATTTGAGTTTTGTGCGTAGGAAAATGTTGAAGTTGCTACCACTATAAAAAATGTTCATCTGTTTACATACATCTTCAAAGGTCTATTGTACCCTTAATCCTGTTTTTTCAACTAGATAGCTGGACTGATTTTTCTGTCCAAGCCTCACTCTTTCACACAAGGATTTTCCTTTGTTTAGAAATCATAAGCGTTTCACACATGAAAGTGTTACAGAGGCTTATTTATCACATACTTTAGAATGCTTCTGTGTATCCCACTAAATAATAATGATGCAAATTTGGCTGAAAGGGAAAACTTAAGGGAAACCCTGTCAATTCCCCAAAATAATATTCCTAAACTACATCTTGAGTCTTTCTTTTAAAACACTTGCCCTCAGACACTTTTTATATATTACAGAATACAAGCAGGAAGTGAGGTCAGCTTTATAATATTTAAAATTTGCCTGATACTTTTATTTTCTATGAATTTCCTTTCCAGGAGATGTGCACCAGATTGCTGAATTTTTAAATTATTTCATCAGGAAACAATATTCCTGTAGAGTAGGGGAGAACTGTTTGGTATGTGTCAATTAAATACAACAAAATACAATAAAAGTAAATCCTCTCAATTTTTTCCTTGAGATTGAAACCAAGGAAAAATCAGTGAAACCACTATGGATAGTCAAAAGTTAAGTGTGGACTTTGGAATCAGACCTGAATTTGTATTTAGCTGTAACACTTAGACTAAGTATTTCTGGTTCTGCAAGAACTTTAAATTCTTGAGCCTGACTGTCATCAACTATAAAGCAGTTCAGTTCAGTTCAGTCACTCATTTGTGTTGGACTCTTTGTGACCCCATGCACTACAGCAAGCCAGGCCTCCCTGTCCATCACCAACTCCTGGAGCTTGCTCAAACTCATGTCCATCGAGTTGGTGATGCCATCCAACCATCTCATCCTCTGTCATCCCTTTCTCCGCCTGCCTTCAGTCTTTCCCAACATCAAGGTCTTTTCCAATGAGTGATTTCTTTGCACCAGGTGACCAAACTAGTGGAGTTTCAGCTTCAACATTAGTCCTTCCAGTGAATATTGAAGACTGATTTCCTTTAGGATTGACTGGTTAGATCTCCTTGCAGTCGAAAGGACCCTCAAGAGTCTTCTTCAACACCACAGTTCAAAAGCATCAATTCTTTATCCCTATAAAGTAGGGATAATAATATTTTTCTTATAGGTAAATTGTGAGACTTGAAAGAGGTGTAGATTAAACATTTTACTTGGTACTTAGCTCATAGACAATCATGTAAAAGTAGCAATGATTATTTTATTACATTTTAGCATAACTTGATAGAATTAGAGTTCTATTTTTATAGTATTTAATAAAAATATATTTGGATCAATCAGAAGTCAGCTTGAGAAATCCAGCTGATATATGAAAAGGTGATTTATTACTTTTAAGTTTTAACTTCACTATTTACCTATTCTGAAGGAATCATAACATACTTTCTCTTAAAACCCACAAATTCCAGCTAACTAAGAGGACATACAAAGTCAGCTGAGAAAAAGATGAATGTGTGTTTACAAGAATCTGCCCAATAGATAAATATTTCATATGCTCAATGATTTTCATATAATTTATTTTAATTTAGCTTAGTATGGTACTTGTCATAAGGTATATATCCATTAATAAATATGCACTGAATTAAAGCATATCCATCTTTTTACTGATTTATATGAGTTCTTCATGTTAAATATACAAACCACTCGTCAGTTTTATATGTTGTGAATATCTTTCTCCAATTTTTCATTTTCTTAAAATATTGTTTTCCTCATGCTTTTATTTGCTTGTGTTCCCTGTATTAAAAAGATCATTTTATGCTTACAAATGCCACCTTCATCTCTTTACATTTAAATGTTTGTTCATCTGCAAGGAAGCATGTTTTAAGGTGATATGTCTCCCATTTATCTCAGAGACTATTCATGCAAGAAATGAGTGTAAAGGGGTTATGTAACTTGCCTTAATTTATATAGTCATTAGCAGATCTGGGATTCCAACTAGGGAGGCTAATTCTAACACAATCTCAACCCTGCATTGTAAGTATTCCAATTTAATATTTGAAAAACAGGACATTTTATTTCTACCTCAGAAACTGACTTTTCCTGTTCTTCTTTATATCAGTGACATATCATTTTACTGCTATTACACTTGGAAAAATTTGAATACCTAGTACAATGGCCTGCAAACCCTACAGCAAGATCAGATGCCTTTGATCTCATCTTGCACACTACTCTTTCCTTCTTTTATTTTTTTTAACCTTGTACTCAGCACTGATCTTAAATACTCTAAGCTTATTTCCATCTTATTTCTGTAGAGAGTGATATTAGAAATAAGGAGAAAAAATGTGAGAGGTACTAGTGAGTCAAAACCAGCACAATTCTGAAACTGATGGAGTTGGAGGGACTCAAGGTCATTTGGAATGAGAAAGTGCCATTAATGTAAATAAGGAATGCTAGGAGATGACAGTTGGAAAACACTTAGAAAATTATGAACGGTTTTCACAACAGTACTTTTGAGTTTTTAATTTGAGATGGCATTGGTAGTCAGGATATATAGAATTTGGACTTAGCAGAGAAGTCAGGACTGAAAATGAAGTTATTGGACTGTGTAAGAATAATCAAACGTGGCAGTTAGAATGAGAAAATAGCTTGGGGCTACACTCCAAAATCACTCGATTTTTGGAGACAGAAAGGATATTGATAAAATTAGCTTACTTCAGTGGAAAAAAATGGCGGGGTTTTTTGGTTTGTTTTTGTTTTAGAGTGGAAGAAACATGAAGTCTGTAATTTGAGCAGAAGGAGCCAATGGAATAGTGAAGGAAGATGAATTTTTTATTTAACTTTCTTTCTAGAGCAAGTAAACAGTGAAAGATTTGGAAAATATAACATTAATCTTGCTATTTGAACTACTTTGTCAAAGTTTTTTTCTTTTTTTCAATTTTTACGACTTCCGGACCTTCACTTATGTGTGACAGCATTAAAAAATCAGACTTTGTTTTCTAAAGGGAGGATTTTCTTAACTGACAGCATTTTACATTATATGCATAAGTGCACTGGCCTATCCCATGAAGACTTGGCTTTCTTCTCACTGGGTGTGTGACATGTTGATGGCCAAGTATTATCAAGTTATGGTTTGAATTCTCCCTTTGAGGGAGAGAGTTAAACCTGAAGACCTTTCTTCACATTCCCTTCCAGATCTGGAATTCTGTGAATATGTGCCAGTCCACATTACTCTTTTGAAAGTTCTGAATTATAAAATGAGGTTTATAGTTATTTTTCTTGAGATCATTTAGATAAATTTTATTTTTAATGTGTTTTTTGTCAACAACTATTTTTGAAGTCCCACCATGTATCAGTTTAAGGTTAATTACATAATGAAAATTCAATGAATGTTCGTTTCTATTAATATTATTAAAAAGTATCATGTCCCTCCAAAGACAATGGAGAGGAGTATAATGCAAATAATAGTATGAAGAAAATAATTTGCTCATCACATACATTACTCTAACTTAAATGCTCAAACAATGCTTCAAACATTTTCACTGAGTGAAAATATTTTAATGAGTCAAGTTATTAATAAGAAAACCACCACTGATTGATTATATATACAGTCCATGACACTGTGCTTTAATTATGTATTGGACCCATGAAACATATGTGTTAGAGGAGAATCAATTACTGAACTACCATGAAATGGTCCACTGCAGCCAGTTCAATAGTGCAGTTGCTGGAAAAAAACATATTTATTGGAGTGACCTACAAGAAAGATTGAGTTGAGTTTGCAAGTGTCTTACTGTAGGTAAATGTACTTTCTGTCTTTCATGGTCAAGTGGTAGAAGATTGGTTATAACTGAACAGTCCGTCATCTATTCCTACATTCCAACCATCTGAGAGCTGCTCTTTGCTTTTTCATGTGCTCTGTTGCTAGAAATCACACTTCAGTTTTCTCTGGGTGCATAAATTGGCTGACAGTCAGGGAATCAATATATCCTGTTGCACAATGTTCAAACCTGCTATTAAGAGAAAAGTAATGCTAAAGATGTGTTTCCTTGCAGGATAGTGTGGAATTGATCACTTCTCTGCTTCACAGTGGAGCTGATATACAGCAGGTTGGGTATGGTGGCCTCACGGCCCTGCATATTGCTACAATTGCTGGTCACCTAGAGGTAAGTCACACCTTAGTCACCTGCAAAAACAAATCTGCCTCTTTGGAATCTTGTTTTTAACTGTTTTCAAATGCTGACTTTTGAAATTCTAGGAGTTGGTTTAATTTTAGCTAATGAATCCACACATTTTGAGGGAGACCGAAATAAGCTGTATAGATGTTCTTTTGATAGGAAATTCAGTTTCGTAACAGTGTAATCAAATATTAATTAATATAAAGATGGCTAGATACATAGAGGCTATATAGCCCTGAGAGACTTCCCAGGTGCTGCAGTGGTAAAGTATCCACCTGTCAAGCAGGAGGCATCAGAGATGCAGGTTTGATTCCTGGGTCAGGAATATCCCCTAAAGAAGGAAATAGCAACCCACTCCAGTATTCTTGCCTGGAAAATTCCATGGACACAGTCCATAGAGCAGCAAAGAACTGGACATGACTGAGCAACTAAGTAGCAGCATATAGCAGTTATTAGAAACATAGATACTGGAGTCAGGCAACTGTTGCTACCACTTGCTAGATTTACCTCAAGCAAGTTACTGTATCTTCAAACATCTGTTTTCCTCATTATAAAATAGAAATGATAGGCCCATCATGGTGATTAAATTAGATGATCCATATAAAAGACTTTGCAGATTGTTTCACTCAAGGTAAAGACTCAGTGAAAAATTATTCAGTAATTCATTCACTCATGCATTATTTGATTTATTAATCATCTATTGTATACCAGATATTGTTCTAGTTACTGAGGTGACTAACAAGTAAGACAGGAAATATTTTGGAATTTAGTTTTAGAGAACAAAACAAGCAATAAGGAAAAAAATATTATATAATGTTAGTTGTGAATATAAGAAAAATAATAAAATGAGGTAAAATGAAAACAGCATGAAGAAGTAGGCACCATTTTAAACAAGCTATATAGTGAAGCTATGATTAATATATGTAATAGTACCTGCAAAGCCTTGAGGCAGAGACAGCGAAGTGTATTTGAAGGGCACAAGTAAGCCAAAGTCATTAGTATATATGAGCTGAAAGTAGAGTGATGGACATGAGGTCAGGTGACAGTTACAAATAAGATTGCAAAGTGTTTTAAAGGCCATAGAAGGGACTCTGGCTCTTATCTAAAATTTAATTGTTGAAATATTATTTTATATATGAGGAACACTTTAATTTGAATTATTTAATTTACTGCAGAAATCCTCATGAAATAGTTTTTATCATCACTGCCGTTTAATAGATATGAAACCAAGGCTGTTATACAGTAATTATCATTACAGATTACAAAGCCATGGAGAAAAACAATGCCATGTTTGGAATTCTGGTCATTTTACTCAAACTCCCATGATTTTCACATGCTATTAATTGTGGTACCCACATGTAACGTATCTGACTCTTTGCAATCCCATGGACTGCCAGGCTCCTCTGTCCATGGGATTCTCCAGGCAAGAATATTGGAGTGAGTTGCCATTTCCTTCTTCAGGGGATCCTCTCGACCCAGGGATCAAACTTGGGTCTCCTGCACTGCAGACAGATTCTTTACCAACTGAGCTATGAGGGAAGCCCAAAGTGAAAGTGAAAGTTACTCAGTCCTGTGTGACTCTTTGCAACCCCAAGGACTATATATATAGTCCATGGAATTCTCCAGGCCAGAATGTTGGAGTGAGTAGCCTTTCCCTTCTCCAGGGGATCTTCTCAACCCAGGGATGGAACCCAGGTCTCCCACATTGCAGGCAGATTCTTTACCAGCTGAGCCACAAGGGAAACCCATGTAAATGCAACATTGTAATAAATGAGCAGTCTTGTGTCTTCATTATTAAGTCATTATCTATTTCTCTCTTTTAATCATTTTGCAAGTTAAGGTATACCTTCCTCACTAACACACAGGCACAACTGTGAACAAACAGAACTGCATGTAAAATCACACATCAAACCTGTAAAATAGGTGTGTGTCATCCCTCTTAACAGTGTCAATTCAAAGGTCTCTTCATTCAATAAATATTAACATATCTCATTGGGAGTAAAATAATTTCCTTTGTGTTGACATTTCCGCTCCTTACTATATTTCCCTGAAAATAGATTATCTCATTTCCCAGAATATAAAGCTTTTTTATGATATTCATTATAAATACAAATGAATTTGTATTACTTATTAGGAGAAGAGAAATCCCATTAGAATCACTTAAATATAAATATTATCCAAAAAAGAAACCGACTGATATCAGTGATAAACTAAATGGAAAGTAAATATACAGAAATCTGGGTAGAAGAATTGATGAGGTAGACATTAAGTCCCAGTAAAATACATTCAACCCCTTAATGCCAGGAAACATTTTGCAAAACAAAATCCTTTTTGTTTAACACTTAACTGATTACATTTGTGAGTGATAGAATTATAACAGGGTCAAAAGCAAGATGGTTGAGTTTGGTGTCTTTGTCTACTATTCAAATAACTGTTTTCTTGCTTTCTAAATCATAGTAGGGAAGTAAGAATTGTATCGATTCTGCCAGCCATGGGTCAAATTTTACTAAATAATTCCAAATAGACATCTACTCCTCTGGTGCAATTCTCCAAGAGTTTTCCAACTGCCTTCATTAGCTCTGGTGTAATATTTAATGACTTTTATAGTCAATCATGAATACTGCCATAATAAGGTGTATATACATTAATCTTTATTCTCTTATCTATTGGACTAATTTAGTTACAGATCTTATAGGAAGATTGTGTTTAAAAAACCTGAAAGCATCATTTTCAAAATACAGATTTTTTTCTTTGAATTATTTCTTTCACAGTTAGTAATTGCAGTACCGACTTTATATTCATTCATTCATTCATTTAACAAATATTTTTCAGCCTCTACTTTTCCATAGTCTTTTGTTAGAATATGGGAATGATACAAGAAAATAAGACTTTCTCCTCCTAAAGACTTTAAATCATAGCCAAACATAGAAAATGGAAAATGTATATAAAGAATTCAAAAGTAAAATAGCAATATAGTCATATGAATAGGAAAGGAAAGAGTCAAAGAACAGAGCAGGTTTGATATTAGGAATAATTAGAAATATGATCATTGCATAATATGTGCAAAGAACAGAGAAAAGTGTGAGGATTTCACAGGGGATTGAGATCAAGGTAGATTAGAAGATTTTGGGAAGGGTTTCTGAGAAGTTGTTTAAAATCAGGCTGAAAAGTGGTAGAACTGGACAGAGAAAGGAAGAGGAATTATGTCTAAAACTATGAAAGAAAAATGAGTCAAGTACATTTCAGTTCAGTTCAGTTCAGTTCAGTCGCTCAGTCATGTCCGACTCTTTGCGACCCCATGAATCACGGCACGCCAGGCCTCCCTGTCCATCACCATCTCCTGGAGTTCACTCAGACTCAAGTCCATCAAGTCTGTGGTGCCATCCAGCCATCTCATCCTCGGTCGTCCCCTTCTCCTCCTGCCCCCTATCCCTCCCAGCGTCAGAGTCTTTTCCAGTGAGTCAACTCTTCGCATGAGGTGGCCAAAGTACTGGAGCTTCAGCTTTAGCATCATTCCTTCCAAAGAAATCCCAGGGCTTATCTCCTTCAGAATGGATTAGTTGGATCTCCTTACAGTCCAAGGGACTCTCAAGAGTCTTCTCCAACACCATAGTTCAAAAGCATCAATTCTTCGGTGCTCAGCCTTCTTCACAGTCCAACTCTCACATCCATACATGACCACAGGAAAAACCATAGCCTTGACTAGACAGACCTTAGTCGGCAGAGTAATGTCTCTGCTTTTGAATATACTATCTAGGTTGGTCATAACTTTTCTTCCAAGGAGTAAGCGTCTTTTAATTTCATGGCTGCACTCACCATCTGCAGTGATTTTGGAGCCCAAACAAATAAAGTCTGACACCGTTCCCACTATTTCCCCATCTATTTCCCATGGAGTGATGGGACTGGATGCCATGATCTTCATTTTCTGAATGTTAAGCTTTAAGCCAACTTTTTCACTCTCCTCTTTCACTTTCATCAAGAGACATTTTAGCTCCTCTTCATTTTCTGCCATAAGGGTGGTGTCATCTGCATATCTGAGGTTATTGATATTTTTCCTGGCAATCTTGATTCCAGCTTGTGTTTCTTCCAGCCCAGCATTTCTCATGATGTACTCTGCATATAAGTTAAATAAGCAGGATGACAATATACAGCCTTGACGTACTCCTTTTCCTATTTGGAACCAGTCTGTTGTTCCATGTCCAGTTCTAACTGTTGCTTCCAAACCTGCATACAGGTTTCTCAAGAGGCAGGTCAGGTGGTCTGGTATTCCCATCTCTTTTAGAATTTTCCACAGTTGATTGTGATCCACACAGTCAAAGGCTTTGGCATAGTCAATAAAGCAGAAATAGATGTTTTTCTGGAACTCTCTTGCTTTTTCCATGATCCAGCGGATGTTGGCAATTTGATCTCTGGTTCCTCTGCCTTTTCTAAAACCAGCTTAAACATTAGGGAGTTCACAGTTCACGTATTGCTGAAGCCTGGCTTGGAGAATTTTGAGCATTACTTTACTAGCATGTGAGATGAGTGCAATTGTGCAGTAGTGTGAGCTTTCTTTGGCATTGCCTTTCTTTGGGATTGGAATGAAAACTGAGCTTTTCCAGTCCTGTGGCCACTGCTGAGTTTTCCAAACTTGCTGGCATATTGAGTGCAGCACTTTCACAGCATCATCTTTCAGGATTTGAAAGAGCTCAACTGGAATTCCGTCACCTCCACTAGCTTTGTTTGTAGTCATGCTTTCTAAGGCCCACTTGACTTCACATTCCAAGATGTCTGGCTCTAGATGAGTGATCACATCATTATGATTATCTGGGTCATGAAGATCTTTTTTGTACAATTTTTCCGTGTATCCTTACCACCTCTTCTTAATATCTTCTGCTTCTGTTAGGTCCATACCATTTCTGTCCTTTATCGAGCCCATATTTGCATGAAATAGTCCCTTGGTATCTCTAATTTTCTTAAAGAGATCTCTAGTCTTTCCCATTCTGTTGTTTTCCTCTATTTCTTTGCATTGATCACTGAAGAAGGCTTTCTTATCTCTTCTCAAGTACATTTAGGGGAGAGTAAATAGAATGATAGCATGAAACAGATTGTGAAGAGTCCCTTTACGTAAATCTGGGTGTTAGGAATGGACCAGATTAAGGACACTAAAAATGGGAGTCCAAGGAGTTTAATTTAATTCAATAAGCAAATATAGTTCATGACGTACTATACGCAAGACCAGATGGTATGGTAGATAAAGAGATGAATAGAACATACAAATTCCCACTCTTCAAGATACTTGCAACAAATATGATTGTTTTCCAATAAGAAATGAGAAGACATTAAATCTTTTTGAGCAAGAGAATGATTGGGTGCATGATATATAGTGTTGAAGAGGATTTCTTTGACCTCAGTGTTTTGTATTTATTCCAGAGTGATAATATGATGATTAAATAGATGAAGACAAACTGGGTAGAGGATTCAATTCTGAGGAAAAACTATTTATCTCCAGACATGTAGATTTGCTGATAATACCCAGTTTTTCAAGTGGAAAAATTTGTTAATAATTTAAAAATATACAGTTAGTATACAGTGAAGAATTTGGGACTTAATGTAAGTTTTAGGAAATTATATGGGATATTTGCAGGCATATCAGTAGCTGAAGTGTGGCTGAGAACTAAGCCTATCTACAGAGACTTTAGGAATTACTGAACAGCCTTTGAGGAAGAAAAGAAGGATTGGTTGGAGTGGTATGAGGGAAACAAGCATATTGTAACCTCACAGTCATTAGGGGGATGGAGAGTTTCAATAGATAAAGTATTCTGGGTATCAAATGATGCAGAAAATTTGAGTGTAAGAGAATAAAATATAAGTAATAGGAGTGGAATATGCATTAGTTTTAGTTACTAGTTTTTACTCTTGGTTATCAGGAATGGTGGCAGTGGATCACTGGGAGTTTCCTTTCATTAGTAGTCGCTTTCCTTTATTGCCCACCGTTTTTTCTGTGAAACAGTGACTGATGCTGTCTGACAGCCCTCTTTGTCTACGCATATCAAATTCAGACCCTCCATTACTGTCTCAAGTGTTTTGGTTCTCCCATAATTGTGAATTCTATTAAACAATTTTGCAATAAAATTTACGTTGACTAAGCAGCTATCCCCTTCAATAACAGAGGAGAACATGTGCTGCAGATTTTGAGACATGCTGACTGCAATTTGAGACTCAGATTTAGATTTACTGTGCTTTGAAAAGCAGGCAAATATTGGTTGTCCTGGGTCTCACTACTACTCCCTGAGTGATTTATCCATCTATCAGTACCTATGCATGTGCTGCTTTGTACAAGGCTAAGATCCTGTCAGCAATCAATAAACAAGCATTAAGCCCTTTTCTCCTCTTTGAGTCCAGAGGGCACACGAATCATATGCTCTCTCAAGCCTGGAAATTGAAAACTATTGGCTAACATGTGGTAGTGTTTTATCATTCATATATGTTTGTTATTCGGTTCTCTTGAGGTAGCTATCCTTAGACTCCGCTTACCAGTGAGGAAACTGAGGATTGCAGAAGTTAAGTGACTTCCACAGGATCATGCAGAGAGTAAATAAATGAGATGAATAGGACTCAAGCCTGGTTATCTGACTCCAAATCCCTGATTTTGTAAATAAAAAGACAGTTACTCCCTTATGACTCTTGCTCAGTCACTCAGTTGTCTGACTCTTGGCAACCACATGGACTGCAGCACGCCAGGCCTCCCTGTCCCTCCCATATCCCAAAGTTCGCCCAAGTTCATGTCCATTGCATCGGTGATGCCATCCAGCCGTCTCATCCTCTGATGCCCTCTTCTCCTTCTGTCCTCAGTCTTTCCCAGAATCAGGGACTTCTCCAATGAGTTGGCTGTTTGTATCAGATGATGACTCTTGTGTATATTGCTGAAACAGGGCTTAGAGCCATAAGGCACAAAACAAGTATTCAGAAAACAGAATGGAAACTGAATATGTTACTATCTGAGGCCCAGCTATTGCTATGAGTACAATTAAAGCAATATTAATTGATTCAAGTATAACTTCATATGATGCTGAGTAAATGGTCATAAGAACCCATGGGGATATAATGCATGTATGTGAGCATTCAGTATATACACATCCCCTCACACGCATATGCACACACACACACATACCCCAAGTGAAAACACATTATATTTAGTCAAGTATCTCTTTAAAAAGCTGTTACATTTTAATGTTTCATGCAATTGTTTCTGCAGTTATCAGGAGACAAATCAGTTATGTGTAGCTTTATAAAACTGAATTACAGTGAGAAAAACATGTCTGGAATGATGCAATGTATAATGTACAGGAATTGTGGAGTATTTTATTTTCCACAGAAAGGTATAGTTTCATGTATACTTGGTGCAGATGATATATTATTTTCATAGTTGAATTTATTCTGTCCTACCTTATCCTATTTTGAGACTGTTGAAAACCCTGCTTCAGAAATACTTTTCAGTTTTTTGTAATTTATATCTGATTTCAAGGAAATGTTGTTGATGTTTTTCCAGTTCATTTTAAACTAAATATTCTAAATGCTTCAGGAGAGAGTTTTGTTTGCCAAAAATCTTCTGACTCTTGTTTCTTTAAAATGGCTGAAGTTTTCTTTCCAAAGGCACAACAAGTGAATGCTTGGAATTATAAAATATGGTTTCTCTCTCTCTAAGAGATATTGCACTCATGAGTTTTATAGCTAAAAAGTATCAGATGTGCCTCCAATTTATGACTAGGCAGTAATTCCTTATGAACTTCATTTGCAATCAGGCAATTGACTTAATCTTCATTTGAGATTTTATCTTCATTTTCCAGATTAAAAAAAACTGAGGTACAGAGAAGTTAAGTAGCATGTCCAAGGTGACAGAGCTAATGATTGGTCGAGTAGATGTTTACATGCTGTGTGGTGTCAGAGCCAGCTCTCACAATGCTATATTACCCTTCTAATCTGTGCAAAAACCTCTCAGTCCACCTGACCAGAATTTAAGCTTCAGAAGCTCAGAATTCAAATGTCAGGGAAATTTCTTATATTCTCAGTTCTGAATTGTCTCAAAGACTAAGCACATCAAGATATTCCAGTCCCTTTTTATATGAACCCCATTCTTCTAAGCTTTATTCCTAATTTCTGATATTTCTGCATTGTATTTCTAAACAGTTCTTTTGACATATAATTCATATGCCACACAATTCACCTACTTAAAGTGGACATTCAGTGGTTTTCTACCAAATCCACAAAGTTGTATAATAACTACTATAATCTAATTTTAGAAAAATTTTGTCACCCTTAAAGGAAATGTAATATCCAGTAGCATCAGTCCCATCTACCTTTCATGGCCCCTATCTAGACAACCACCAATCTGCTGTCCATCTCTACAGATTTGTCTAGTCTGGCTACTTCATATAAATGGAATCATAGAATATGTGATCTTTTGTGATTGACTTCTTTTACTTAGTGTAACATTTTCAAGGTTTATCTAGTTCAACAGGATTGGTTTATATCAGAATCATGTTATAATTATATATGCCTTTATTTAGTAAATTATCAAAATGTATATAGTTCAGCCAATAGTGTAACTGCAGTTCTCTTCAGCTATTCCTCTGTTTTCATTATAAATTGATGCTGGAAGAAAAATTTCAACTAAACTTCAGATTCTCAAACTATATTATGTAGTCAAAAGCATGTGCTCAAGTTGTCAGGCTAGGAACACCTCCATTAAAGAAAGCGGCCAAGTAAGGCCTGTTTCTGAATGGGCATACCACCTCTTACATGGGCACTAGACAAGACCCCAGTTCAAGGTGATCAATTCCCCTGTCTAACAGAGGCTCATTCTTTAGATTTTGAACCACTTGTAAATTTTAAGACATCTCTAACAATGCAAAATTCCCTAATGCTTGAAGTTAGCTCTTGTAGTTAAAATCTTACTAATCAGTTCATACCTTAAAACTTCACTAATTGAAATATGATCCACTGACCAACAAACTAGGATTATCAGGGAGCTAGTTAAAAAATAGAATCTTAGACCTACCTAAAATCAGCATTTTAACAAGATTCCCAGGTGACTGAGATACATATTCAAACTTAAAAGGCACTTCCCTGAAAAATATTAGAAGTTAGATTTAAAGGAGATATCTGTGAGAGGGTAGCTTGGAAATATCATGAATAATTACAAAGAAGTACTATCTTCATTTGTTTTATAATTTTGCTTCTTGCCAACCCTGACTTGAATTATTTTAGTAACTTTTGCAACATTATCAGATCTTATTCCAGAGCCCAGGATCATAACCATTCACTATGTATATCATATGCTTAATACTATGACACATAGTAGGTACTCGGTACATGTTAACTTCTATTTTCCTTTCTGAGATATTAATCTTCTAAGAGCAGTATTTACTATAAGAAAATTTAAAATATAATGGAGATATAACACAATAATTTGAGCTACCAGGGAAGCTATAATTATAAATAATCCAGTTTAAAAATTAACTAAGGATTTAAATTGATGTTTCTCCAAAGAAGATATACAGATGGCCAAGAAGCACATGAAAAGTTGTCCATCAGTAGTCATTAGAGAAAGCTAGTCAAAACCACAGTGAGATGCCACATTATATCCAACAGGATAAATATAATTTTTAAAAGAGCATAACACAGACTGGTGAGGATATGGAGAAACTGGAACCCTCATACATTGTTGGTGGAAATATAAAATGTTGCAGCTGCTTTGGAAAACAGTTTGGTAGTTCTTCAAGATGTGAAACCATAGAGTTACTTATCAGTTCAGTTCAGTTCAGTCACTCAGTCGTGTCCGACTCTTTGCGACCCCATGGATCGCAGCACGCCAGGCCTCCTTGTCCATCACCAACTCCTGAAGTTCACTCAGACCCATGTCCATCGAGTCAGTGATGCCATCCAGCCTTCTCATCCTGTGTCGTCCCCTTCTCCTCCTGCCCCCTATCCTTCCCAGCATCAGAGTCTTTTCCAATGAGTCAACTCTTTGCATGAGGTGGCCAAAGTACTGGAGTTTCAGCTTCAGCATCATTCCGAGTTACTTATAGGACCGACTAATTCTGCTCTAGGTATATACCCAAGACTCACAAAAACTTGTACATGAATGTCCATATCATTATTATTTATGATAATCAAAAAGTAGAGACAAATGTGTATCAACTGATGAGTGGAATAAGTAAAATTTGGTATAACCTATTATGGAATTTTCTTCATCAATAAAAAGGAATGAAGTACTGAGATGTGCTATAACATAGATGAACCCTGAAAATGCCATTGAGTTGTGAATGCTGCTACAGTAGGAGGGGTGCAATGGACCTATGTAGCTTTGAACATCCATGATTGTTTATGCTTATATGTGTAGCTGAGCAAAAGGGTATGTGAATTTTATATTTTTATAATTGTTGCCAAAAAGCCTTTCAAAAAGTAGATTTATTTACTTTTTACAGTAGGAATACCTTCTTTCCTTTGCATAAAATATCAATATTTATTATCTTTTCCAAATTAAATAATAAAATCTTGTTAAGTATAAGGGATTGAGGGGTTTTTTTTAACTGATATACTATTGATTTTTATATTCCTTATTCTATACGATGTATATTTTGTATTAACTTCTTTCTTACTGACTTGGAAGAATAAAGTATTTTGAGGAATTAAGTTTTGTCATATCTGTTGCAGCCTATTTTATTAGTTTCCCCTTTCAGAATTTTTATGTGTATTTTCAAATTTTTTATGACCAGATTTTTAGTTTTTTGCTTTATGGCCTCTGCTTAGAAAGACTTGGTCCTTTAAATATGGTATAAAAAAAGGAAGTCCTAAATATTTCTTCAAGTACTTTTAATTTTGTTTTTCCTCCCATATGCTGATTTATATCTGTAATGTTTTTCAATATATGATAACAAATAGGAATCCAGTTTTTAGTTTTCTCCCCCCAAGATTATCCAGGTATTCTAAATCAATGTGTACTAAATTCTCCTTGTTTCCCCCCATCTTAAATATTTGGGTATATCTGTGTATTCCAATGCTAATAGCAAACACAACTCTTTTATTAGTTAGTGTATATTTAGGTTATGTTTTAATACCTAGAAGTGCAAGTACTCTCTCCTGGCACCTTTTTCTTCTATTTTTTTTTTCTCACAGAACTTTTCTGACTTTTCTTCTATTTTTAAATGACCTTCAGAAGCACTCATTTACAATAATAAGAGCATGAACTCCAAAGCTAGATTCTCTGAATTTAAATCTCAGAAAATATCTAATTTTCTAATTTTAGAAAACTGATTATATTATTATGCACCTACCCTATTGGCTGTGTGTGTGTGTGTATTATATTGTGACCTAATATATTTTAAATTTTAGGCACTGTCTAGAACATAAAGTGCTAAGAAATTTGGCTATCATGTTTCATTTGTTTCTGATTTAATTGTTACTTGATTTTTCTCTGAGGAAACATATGACGATATCCTAACTAGGATTAGTTAAATCCTAATTTATAAATTAATTTAAGAAAAATTAATAATCCTATAATATTGGGTCTTCCTATTCAAGAACAATATGTTTCTTTCCATTTATTAAAGTTTCTGTAGAATATTTTCCCTGTGGCTTTGTTAAAATTTATTGCTAGGGGTTTTGTTTTTTTTTTGCCACTAACGCAAATGACACTGTATTTTTTAATTTGTTAAAGTTTGTTTATAGGAAACTTATTGATTATTGATTTTTAATTTATAACCATTGAACTTACTGATTTATTTTACTGTTTATAATAGATCTCTCAGGTGAATCTTTAGTATATCCCTGATTGACAGTTATATTCTCCAAATGTGATAATAATTTTGGTTCCTTCAGCTATTAAAATCTTGTTTTTCTCTTTCCTAATTTCATTGGCTGATTCTCCCAGAACAATTGTCATTCTTCTGCTGAATGATTTTGTACTTCCACAGTGACACAACATGAAATATTATTCTCTTAGCTTGCTACTGAGCTTGTTTTGCTGATATTCGTAAGTGAGGTTAGTCTGTGGTTTTCTTTTTTGTATTGTTATATTAGTTAGCTAGGTCTTCCATAACAAAATGCCACAAACTATATGGCTTAAATCACAATTTATTTTCTCACAGTTTGGAAGCTAAAAATTTGAGATCAAAGTGTAGGCAGGTTTTGTTTCTTCTGAAGCTTCTCTCCTTGGCTTGCAGGTGGCCTTCTGCACATGTGGACATGGCTGAATCAGTGTACACATACCTGGTGTCTCTCTTTGTGTTTATGTGTGTGTGTGTGTGTGTGTGTGTGCACATGTGCGTGTCCTAATCTCCTCTCATAAGGATATCAGTTGTATTGGATTAGGGACCACCATAACTTAATTATATCTTTAAAGGTGTTATCTCAGAATAGAATTACATTCTGAAGGACTGAGGTCTGGGGCTTCAATGTATAAATCTGACAGCATTCAGGAGGGGCCCTAATCAATCCATTCCAATTATCTTTGTCAGGCTTTGGAATAAATGCTGGATTTGTAAAAAGAGTTTACAAACTTCATTATGTGTGTCTGTTTCTCTTTCTCTGAGATTCTGGTATATAACACTATGTGATTTTATAGTATGCAATGCTATTACCTTATCTCTGATTTCACCCCAAATTTTGCAGACAGGAATAAATCCTATGTGAACATCATGGGCTAACCACAATTCAAGTACAAAAACATAAACAAGGGTCAACTATGCCAGTCAACGCACATCATTTTAAATTATTGCTTACATATCACCCTGCTGCTGCTGCTGCTGCTGCTAAGTCGCTTCAGTCGTGTATGACTCTGTGTGACCCCATAGACGGCAGCCCACCAGGCTCCCCTGTCCCTGGGATTCTCCAGGCAAGAACACTGGAGTGAGTTGCCATTTCCTTCTCCAATGCATGAAAGTGAAAAGTGAAAGTGAAGTTGCTCAGTCGTGTCTGACTCCTAGCTACCCCATGGACTGCAGCCCACCAGGCTCCTCCGTCCATGGGATTCTCCAGGCAAGAGTACTGGAGTGGGGTGCCATTGCCCTCTCCAACATATCACCCTACTGAAGCCATAAATGACTGATAGGTATTCTTATCACCATTCATTGCCATTAACTCTAAACTTTGTCTGAATAGTCATTTGTGGTTCCATGATGCCAAAGTTTGAGAAAGCTTCAAGTCAAATTGGTTAAGACCGAAACTCAACACAGTCTTAAATAACTGAGACTTGATTTAGGAACACTATATCTTATGTGGCATTCAGAAGGTTTTCTCAGAAGCCAAAACTAGGAACTCTATGCTCCAGTTACTGAATGTGCCCTGTGTTGCAGAATACTGTTTATTAAAGGCCTGAAGGCAGTCTCCTACTGTCTAGACTTTTGGTCTGGAGACTAAGACAAGATCATAGATCATGCATCATAATCAGTAATATTATGGTCTCAGAAGCAATGCCTTAAGCATGTATCAAGTGTCAGAGAGTTGTAAGGGTATACTAGCTGAGTATCACTTTTCTTTCTGGCACTTAAGTCTTTGTCATTGATTCTATAGGGTATTATTAAACATTAAGTATTGTGTTTGGGGATTTGGGGTAAGGTAAAATAGCATAAGCAAGGAAAGCTTTATAAGCTAATAAAAATTTAGATGAGATATTCATCAGCTTGCTACCCTATAAAATGATGCAAGAAACATTACTTGAGAAATTACATTCAAAGATTGTTACTAATCAAATCAATCTGAATTAGAAATCCCATTGTTACCATTCAGTGTTTTTGTGAATTTGCCTCTCTATGCTAACCCTCCTATGCACTGAATTGATTCCAACACCCTAGGTCCTTCACACATTAGAAAAATAGATAGATAGATGGATATAAATATAGCTATGAGGACTTATATGTATCTTGTATCATTCATATATAAATTATATTATACAGTATATCAGCTATAGAAATTTCTTTGTTAGGCGTTTAAGAAACAGCTGTATATTTTGAATACATCTGCATATAAGTTTCTTTTCGCATGCCACACTCCCTAGCAGGTATTTGAAAGCTGAGTTTTGAATCAATGTTTCTATAGCTTGCTCAAGTTATATCCCCAGAGTTTCAGACCCCCAGGCATCCTATGTCTCAGGAGGGCCAAACATTATTATCTCCTCAATTACAGATACATTGGAAGACCAATATTTTCTACCTGACCTTCAAATCCAACAGTAAATAGATACTAGTAAAGTAGACTGTGGATGCTAACTAACTTTCTCTCGGTGATACTTCATTCTCGGATGGCATTTAGGGAGTAGAGCCCTTTAAGTATTTTATCTCTCTGAATATTGTGTGTTATTTTCCTTGATGACTTCCTTTGGTGGCTCTCAAAAAAACCTTTAGAAATTTGTTGAGATTAATTGGAAGTAAGAGACTAAAAACCCCATGACTGGTTCTAACAATTGCCCTCTCTCATCTCTTTTCTGAGATGCCCCTTAAAGGCACTCAGCAATGCTACTTTTCATCGTGTATTCTTGCACAACTATCAGGCCGGTATAGCTATTATAAAGCATAGATCAATTCAGAAAGGCACATAAAGCCTTCAGTAGTTACCCTGAGAAGCAATTCAAGTGGAACCCCTTGAAGCAACTTTAACCTCTCTGCCCATTTCCTTGTTTCTGTGCCTGGAGCAGGCTACTAACTAACTCCCAAATCTCTGGGCTGAGCTGCCCCATGATTATTGCAAAGCTCCACACCTGAATATGTCCTGCCAGAAGTCGAAGAATCATTCTCATAATTCCCTCCTGAAAAGGTATATATTGACTGTCTGGGAAACTTGGAGGAAATTCCAAATAAATTAAGACAAAGGGCAATGGATGTACATCATTTGTCTGGAACTATCAAGAATATTCCTAGTAGTGGTCAATATGTTGCTTCAGTCTTCTCTTCATTTGTACTGTCATCATTCTCCTGGACTTCTTGTGGGAGTACTCTGACTTACAAGGCTGTCCTCCAATCTTTTACAGTTCGCTTTATCCTAAGAATTCCTAAAGATGTACTGGGTTCTCTAAAACATGACTTTGATAAGGTCATTCCTCTGACCAAGAACCTTGGTGACTCAAGATACACCCTAAAAGGGATTAGAGTGGTAATGACCCAGCTCAGCTACCTTTTCAGTCATGGATCCTCATATTCTTAATTTTGCAACCCATGCTCTAAATTAAATTAAATGCCCCATTTATATGCCCTATGATTTTTATTACATCACAGCCTCTTTATACACAGCCTATTCCACCCACACTCAAAGATCAGCTAAAATCCCACCTTCATGAAACTCCTGGATCCCTCCAACTTGAGATGGTTCCATGCTCTTAACAACACAGCACTTTATACTTTTTTGTAGCATTTAGTACTGCTTGTTTGATAAACATGGTTTTATTTGATTGCTTTATTATGTATTTTTCTTGTGCATCGGAACTGCATGTTAAAATCTTTACAGCCCCCACAGGTAAAAGTTTGATTTTGCATATAGTATAAATTTTTAATAAATGTTTGTCAAATGACTATATTAATGATAATTCATGTTGTTTTAAAAATTATACAAAATGAGTAAAATTATTCCTACATTCAATAAATGCAGAAGAAATTCTAATGATACCTTCCATAAGAAAAATAGCTTACAAAGTCACAAACAATCTTTCTGAATAGTTTCATTCAAATTACTTCTATAAATTCTGTAAAATGAAGTATACAGACTATGCAGACAAACAAATGATCAAGTTTCATCTTTAAAATTTTTTCTCTATCCATTCAATATATCTTTTAACCTATTTAACAAATGAGTGAGGAATTTGAACTTAATTTAATGATTAAGCTTATCCCTAACCAAAAAAAAAAAAAAAAGTTACAGAGTTTAAATTTTATTCTACTGCACAAAATGAAATCCAGCATTCCCAAAAGGGAGTGCTCACAGTGGACATGGCTGAATCATGGGTTAGATCTGCATGTCTCTTTCTATGACTTGGCTGAACTTTACTTAATCTCCATTCTAATCAATAATATTTTCTCGAATCCATCATGTGAATTGTGTTCTCTAGCATACAATCAGTTACTGACTCACTGTCCTGTGCTATCACAGAGCCTCCATATTGATAGTTTGTGATCCACTTGTGAACTGTCAAGACAAATAAATATCTTTGGGTTATTTATATCTAACATCCCCCCCCCCCCCCGCCGCCCCTGAACACTGATCTAATAATTAGAGAATTGCTATTTGTCTAATCCCTATCCAGTTTGGGCTTCCCTGGTAGCTCATCTGGTAAGGAACCTGCCTGCAATGTAGGAGACCCCAGTTCAATCCCTGGGTCAGAAAGATCCCCTGAAGAAGGGATAGTTTATCCAATCCAGTATTCCTGGGCTTCCCTGGTAATTCAAATGGTGGAATCCGCCTGCAATGTGGAAGACCTGGATTCAATCCCTGGGTTGAGAAGATCTCCTGGAGGAGGGCATGGCAACCCACTCCAGTATTCTTGCCTGGAGAATCTCCATGGACAGAGGAGCCTGGTGGGCTACAGACCATGGGATAGCAAAGTTGGACATGACTAAACAACAAAGTCAACACACTTGCCAGTTCTATTTTATATCTTCTAGTGTAATTTGTAGCCAAAGTGAATGTGCAGCTTTTACACTGATGATGCTAAGAAGGGTTGAAATGTGATGTTCCAATAAGGACAGTAAGTTAGTTTAGCATAAGTCCTTGAAAATCCATTCAAAAGGCTCTGCATTATAATATTTTATTGTAAAAGCCTCTGAATGTTTTTAGCTTGTTGTCTTGCTGTTTCTTTAGATAGTTGCTTCTAACTTTTCTGGGTTTACCCTGGAAATCCTCTGTCAACCAAGAAAACTTAGAATATCTAGCTAAGAAAGCACTTTTTGAACATTTCCACATATGGGGTAATATACCAAGTTTGGGAGTACACGTATATATTTTGCCATTCTATATTTCTTTTCTTTTTGCAAGAGATCAAGTCTGAGCTCTCCCTGGAGCTGCTGAAATTGTTGCAATGGTGTCTAATTTTGGTAACTAAACCTTTCAAATCTCTCTAAGCTTATATAACATTTGTAATTGAACAAAACACAGGACCAATATGTGAATAATAAATTTATCTTTGAAATACTGCTGTCAAATTATGATGAAAACTTTTTGTATTTTTGGCCTTAAAATTTTTCATGCATTTTGCCTAGCAAATCGACTTCTAGAAATTTGTTTTATGGAATTATAAGTTAAATTATAAGAATACCCCTGAAGATATTGCAAAACAAGCTAAATGTCCAGCAATAAACACTGACTAAATCACCAAGGTACATGGGTGCAGTGGGATACCTTGCAGTTGTGCAGTACTGTGCAATAAACGTAGCATTGTACAAAAGTATGCATTGACATGGAAAGAGATAAGCAAGGTATTGTGAAGCATATATTCTCATTTAAGCTTGCTTACTACATTTTCTTTGTTTTTTTCTTTTTAGCTTGATACTAAAGTGAAAGATTTTCTTACTAGATTGAATCAGTTCAGTTCAGTTCAGTCACTCAGTCGTGTCCGACTCTTTGCGACCCCATGAATCGCAGCACACCAGGCCTCCCTGTCCATCACCATCTCCTGGAGTTCACTCAGACTCATGTCCATCGAGTCCGTGATGCCATCCAGCCATCTCATCCTGGGTCGTCCCCTTCTCCTCCTGCCCCCAATCCCTCCCAGCATCAGAGTCTTTTCCAATGAGTCAACTCTTCGCATGAGATGGCCAAAGCACTGGAGCTTCAGCTTTAGCATCATTCCTTCCAAAGAAATCCCAGGGTTGATCTCCTTCAGAATGGACTCGTTGGATCTCCTTGCAGTCCAAGGGACTCTCAAGAGTCTTCTCCAACACCATAGTTCAAAAGCATCATTCTTGGGTGCTCAGCCTTCTTTACAGTCCAACTCTCACATCCATACATGACCACAGGAAAAACCATAGCCTTGACCAGATGGACCTTAGTCGGCAAACTGATGTCTCTGCTTTTGAATATACTATCTACGTTGGTCATAACTTTTCTTCCAAGGAGTAAGCGTCTTTTAATTTCATGGCTGCAGACACCATCTGCAGTGATTTTGGAGCCCAAACAAATAAAGTCTGACACTGTTCCCACTATTTCGCCATCTATTTCCCATGGAGTGATGGGACCGGATGCCATGATCTTCATTTTCTGAATGTTAAGCTTTAAGCCAACTTTTTCACTCTCCTCTTTCACTTTCATCAAGAGGCTTTTTAGCTCCTCTTCACTTTCTGCCATAAGGGTGGTGTCATCTGCATATCTGAGGTGATTGATATTTCTCCCAGCAATCTTGATTCCAGCTTGTGCTTCTTCCAGCCCAGCATTTCTCATGATGTACTCTGCATAGAAGTTAAATAAGCAGGGTGACAAAATACAGCCTTGATGTACTACTTTTCCTATTTGGAACCAGTCCGTTGGTCCATGTCCAGTTCTAACTGTTGCTTCCTGACCTGTATACAGATTTCTCAAGAGGCAGCTTAGATGGTCTGGTATTCCCATCTCTTTTAGAATTTTCCACAGTTGATTGTGATCCACACAGTCAAAGGCTTTGGCATAGTCAGTAAAACAGAAATAAATGTTTTTCTGGAACTCTCTTGCTTTTTCCATGATCCAGCGAATGTTGGCAATTTGATCTCTGGTTCCTCTGCCTTCTCTAAAACCAGCTTGAACATCAGGGAGTTCACAGTTCACATATTGCTGAAGGCTGGCTTGGAGAATTTTGAGCATTACTTTACTAGCATGTGAGATGAGTACAATTGTGCAGTAGTTTGAGCATTCTTTTGCATTCCCTTTCTTTGGAATTGGAATGAAAACTGAGCTTTTCCAGTCCTGTGGCCACTGCTGAGTTTTCCAAACTTGCTGGCATATTGAGTGCAGCACTGCCACAGCATCATCTTTCAGGATTTGAAAGAGCTCAACTGGAATTCCATCACCCCACGCCAAGGTAAGAGAAACCCTAGTAAGATGGTAAGTGTTGCAAGAGGGCATCAGAGGGCAGACACACTGAAACCATACTCACAGAAAACTAGTCAATCTAATCACACTAGGACCACAGCCTTGTCTAGCTCAGTGAAACCAAGCCATGCCTGTGGGGCAACCCAAGATGGGTGGGTCATGGTGGAGAGGCCTGATAGAATGTGGTCCACTGGAGAAGGGAATGGCAAGTCACTTCAGTATTCTTGCCTTGAGAACCCTATGAACAGTAGGAAAAGGCAAAATGATAGGATACCAAAAGAGGAACTCCCCAGGTCATTAGGTGCCCAATATGCTACTGGGGATCAGTGGAGAAATAACTCCAGAAAGAATGAAGGGATGGAGCCAAAGCAAAAAAAAAAAAAATACCCAGTTGTGGATGTGACTGGTGATAGAAGCAAGATCCAATGCTGTAAAGAGCAATATTGCATAGGAACCTGGAATGTTAGGTCCATGAATCAAGGCAAATTGGAAGTGGTCAAACAAGAGATGGCAAGGGTGAACGTTGACATTCTAGGAATCAGTGAACTAAAATGGACTGGAATGGGTGAATTTAACTCAGATGACCATTACATCTACTATTGTGGGCAGGAATCCCTCAGAAGAAATGGAGTAGCCATCATGGTCAACAAAAGAGTCCGAAATGCAATACTTGGATGCAATCTCAAAAACGACAGAATGATCTCTGTTCATCTCCAAGGCAAACCATTCAATATCACAGTTATCCAAGTCTATGCCCCAACCAGTAACGCTGAAGAAACTGAAGTTGAACGGTTTTATGAAGACCTACAAGATCTTTTAGAACTAACACCCAAAAAAGATGTCCTTTTCATTATAGGGGACTAGAATGCAAAAGTAGGAAGTCAAGAAACACCTGGAGTATCAGGCAAAATTGGCCTTGGAATGTGGAATGAAGCAGGGCAAAGACTCATAGAGTTTTGCCAAGAAAATGCACTGGTCATAGCAAACACCCTCTTCCAACAACACAAGAGAAGACTTTACACATGGACATCACCAGATGGTCAACACCGAAATCAGATTGATTATATTCTTTGCAGCCAAAGATGGAGCAGCTCTATGCAGTCAACAAAAAACAAGACTGGGAGCTAACTGTGGCTCAGCCCATGGACTCCTTATTGCCAAATTCAGACTTAAATTGAAGAAAGTAGGGAAACCCGCTAGACCATTCAGGTATGACCTAAATCAAATCCCTTATGATTATACAGTGAAAGTGAGAAATAGATTTAAGGGCCTATATCTGATAGATAGAGTGCCTGATGAACTATGGAATGAGGTTCGTGACATTGTACAGGAGACAGGGATCAAGACCATCCCCATGGAAAAGAAATGTAAAAAAGCAAAATGGCTGTCTGGGGAGGCCTTACAAATAGCTGTGAAAAGAAGAGAGGTGAAAAGCAAAGGAGAAAAGGAAAGATATAAGCATCTGAATGCAGAGTTCCAGAGAATAGCAAGAAGAGATAAGAAAGCCTTCTTCAGCAATCAATGCAAAGAAATAGAGGAAAACAACAGAATGGGAAAGACTAGAGATCTCTTCAAGAAAATTAGAGATACCAAGGGAACATTTCATGCAAAGATGGTGTCGATGAAGGACAGAAATGGTATGGACCTAACAGAAGCAGAAGATATTAAGAAGAGGTGGCAAGAATACATGGAAGAACTGTACAAAAAAGATCTTCACGACCCAGGTAATCATGATGATGTGATCACTAATCTAGAGCCAGACATCTTGGAATGTGAAGTCAAGTGGGCCTTAGGAAGCATCACTATGAACAAAGCTAGTGGAGGTGATGGAATTCCAGTTGAGCTGTTTCAAATCCTGAAAGAGTGAATAGATTTTCTTCAAAAAAAAAAAAAAAAACCTTTACAGAGATAGCTATAAATTAATGACTACATGCCTCTCGCACTCATTGTTAGCCAAAGATAACTGCTGTTGATATTTTGATGGGTTTCGTCCAGATTTTTTCACATATATATATTTTTTTTTCAAAAATGGAATCATACTAAATACTTCTAAAGCATCTTTTGCATATTTAAAAATACTTTAGACACCTTTCCAACTGTGCAAAACATTGTTTTATTCTTTTAAAATATATGTTTTATTGAGAAAAGTATGCATATAAAAGGATATGTAGAGAGATATAAGGGCTTCCTTGTATGAGCTTTATGTGACCATTCAGTTTCATCTCGTTTCCCTAGAGTCATCACTCTTATCTCCTTTGACTTACGGTGACTATTCTTTTGCTTTCCTAATATTATGTATATGTATGTGTACATGTATAACATCCTGAGTCATATTGTTTTTGATTTTCGTGTTCTTGAACATTGTGTAAATGGACTCACACACATAAAATTTTTGTGACTTAGTTTATGTTGTTCAGCATTAAATTTGTAAGGTCCATGTTAATTTGTAGAGCTGTAACTCATTTATTATTTTTTTCCACAGTTTATTCATCCAGTTTACTCATGAATTGATATTTGAATTGATTAAATAATTTTCTACTACAGACAGGTTATATGATAATTTTTGTATATGTTTCCTGGAGTATTATCTTAAGATATTCCCTGGAATGTAAATCTAAGATTAGAATTGCTAGTTATACAGGATGCAAATATTCAAGGAATTGAACTATCCCACCCAGTGGATGACTGAATATATGAGTGTTTTCTCGCTTTATATTGTCACTGACATTCATATAGAAGACTTATTTTTCCCCAAAACTGGTGGGTATGGAGTGTTTTGGTTTTAATTTGCATTTATCTGGTTATTTTTGAGATTTAACATTTCTTACATGTATGTGACTATTGAAGCTTCTTCTTTTTTAACACTTTTTTTTTATTGAGGGATAATTGCTTTACAGAATTTTGTTGTTTTCTGTGAAGTTTCTTCTTTTTGTGAAGTGCCTTTTCGTATTTTTCCATTGAACTGTTAATCTAATTGATTCAGTGGAATTGTTTTCAGTGTTTTATGAATAATAATAATAGCATTTATACATATTATGTGCCAGGAAATGTTGTAAGTACATTATACCAACTGTCTTATTTTATCTAGGGGATAGACTTAATTGTTAGTCTTGTTTTAAAAATTAAGAGCCTCACATGTAGAAAGGTGAAATAACTTTATGTAGGTCACATAGCTAGTAAGTGATGTAGGTGGTATTCTATCCTAGATTGTATGACTTTGTAATCCATGACCTTAATCACTGTTTTAAACAGCCTATCCTTTCTTCTTTATGGTCACATATTCTATAATTGGCTTCTTTAATTTATGGTTAAAGCTTGCATATATGTTCAAGAATCCCCAAAACCCAGTTTTATGAAGCTGTTTTCTTTTATTTTCATTTTAAAGTTATGTGGTTTGTCTTTAATATTAAGTGATTCACCTATCTAAAATTGATTGCAGTTTATGGTGAGAGATATGGGTCCAGCTTAATTTTTTCTATGTTCAGTTGTCAACATTTATTTAAAAGCCTGTGTTTTCCTTATTGATAATCTATAATATCAACTCTGTGATATATTAAATATCTATTTCATTGTGAGTTTTTTTCTAGGTTTTATTATGTTCAGTTAGTCAGTTTGTCTATCCATAGAACATTATCATATTATCTTAATTACAATCCATAGGAAAAAATGTTGCATTTCTTCTAAATATTCAAATCTCACATAAAATTGCTTACAATATTCTCTTAGGATTTTTGTTTTCCACACCGTCAATAGTGCTATATTCATTTTCATTCCTGATACTAGTTATAGTGGTTTCTCTTTTTACTTGTCAGTCTCATCAGAAGCCTAGCAATTTTGTAAGTCTTTTCAAAGAATCAACTTCTTGCTTTGCTGTTTATTATGTTTGTTTTCTTTTTCACCAACTTTTTGCTCAAACCTTTCTTATCTTATGTTTAAATTTATTTTGGTTAACCTTTACTGTTTGTTTTCCAGTTCCTTAAGGTAAGTGCAGGGCTTAGTTCATTGATTTTTAACCTTCTTCCTAATTGCCTTTAAAGCTATGCATTTCAGTATTCTATTTTAACATATTTTTCAGCTTTTGATGTGTCATATTTTATTATTCAGTTCAAAGTATTTTCTACTCTGAGTTCTTTTTGACCAACAAATTATTTAGAAGTAAGTTTCCAACTTTAAACATAGTAATTTTTTAAAATTTAACCTCTTCTTATTGATTTTTAAATTAATTTGCACCATGGTCAGAAAATTTTATCATTAATTTCCCCAATATTTCAAATATAGTAAGTGTTGATATACAGGCCAGTATATTTTTAGAGGTATTGTAAATTTGCAACAGGTGAAGGTTGTCACTCCTTCATGTGTTCTTTAAATGAATATTCACTCTACAGTTGTTTATTACATGTTTTTTATTGCCAGTTAGGTCAAAGTTTCTGTCCTTCGTATCTTTTGTATCCTTTTGTGGGAGAGGGGCTTATTCTATCAACTATGTGTTGAAATCTCCCACCGTGACTCTGCATCTGTTTCTTGTTTTAATTCTGTAAGGTTTTACCTAGCTTCCCTGGTAGATCAGGTGGTAAAGCGCCTGCCTACAAGTGCGGGAGACCCAGGTTCCATCCCTGGGTCAGGAAGATCCCCTGGAGAAGGAAATGGCAACCCACTCCAGTATTCTTGCCTGGAAAATCCCATGGACTGAGGATCCTGATAGGCATCACAAAGAGTCAGACACGACTGAGCGACTTCACTTTCACTTTGGTGCTATGTGCTATTTAGGTATGCAGAAATTTAACATGATTATAGATTCCTGAAGAAGTGATCCTTTCATTACAATGAAATTGTAAAGGCCATTGCAATGGCCTTTATCTCAAGCAGTGCTTTTTGTTACCTAAAAAGTCTAATTTTTCTCATATCAATATAGCAATACCAACTATTCCTGCTTAGAATTTATTGCACATATATGTTTTTTATCCTTTTAGTTTAAGCCTTTATAAAAACTATACTTTTGAGATATTGTTTACAGATAGCATATGATTGAATTTTATTTTATCCTGCTCAGATATTCATTCTTTTAAAGATTAATCCATTTGCACTGAATGTTATTACTTACATATTCAGCGTTAAATCTGCCAACATTTTTTTGTGCTTCCATTTGTTCTGTCTTGTTTTATGCCAAAAATTAGGTGTCTGTATTTATAACCATCTGTTTCTGGACTCTATTTTGTCCTACTGATCTAGTTGTTTTACAGATGTCAGAATCACTCTGTCTTCACTGCTGAAGCTTTGTGATGAGTTTTCATATCCAGAAGTATAAATGTGCTAATCTTGTTCTTAAGAATTTTTTTTTTGCCATTTTTGGCATTTGATATCCATTAGAAATTTAAAAATCAGTTTGTTAATTTCTGTAATATTGTAACTGTATTGTTTTTCGCTTCTTTAATCCCATATTCATTCTTTTCGTTGCAATGGTGAATGGAATTGTTTCCTTAATTTCTTTTTCTACTTTCTCATTATTAGTGTATAGGAATACAACGGATTTCTGTGTGTTGATTTTATATCCTGCAACTTTACTATATTCATTGATTAGCTCTAGTAATTTTCTGGTGGAGTCTTTAGGGTTTTCTATGTAGAGGATCATGTCATCTGCAAACAGTGAGAGTTTTTTTACTTCTTTTCCAATTTGGATTCCTTTTATTTCTTTTTCTGCTCTGATTGCTGTGGCCAAAACTTCCAGAACTATGTTGAATAGTAGCAGTGAAAGTGGGCACCCTTGTCTTGTTTCTGACTTTAGGGGAAATGCTTTCAATTTTTCACCACTGAGGATAATGTTTGCTGTGGGTTTGTCATATATAGTTTTTATTATGTTGAGGTATGTTCCTTCTATTCCTGCTTTCTGGAGAGTTTTTATCATAAATGGATGTTGAGTTCAAAATATACTTACCTCTCCAACTTCTCTACAAAAGCTATATTTCATTACTTCATCATACTCAGATTCCAGGATCTCATAAAATAAATTAGGTCTAAGTGTGGATGAAAATCCTTGAGTTCAGTGTCTCTACTATGCTTTATCTCCATCTGAATTCCTGTGAATGAAAGAGACAAATTATCTGTCTCTAAGAAAACACCCATCATACAGTGGTGAACTAGGCATATATTATCACAGTAGACACCTGTTCAAAAAGTAGAAAATGAAGGTGCACAACAGATAACCCGATATTTGTGTCACAAAGACGCAAACACCACAGTATAGTCAGGGAGTACAAATAATGAATGATTATAGTGAGAACTCTTGTTCATTTATACAATTTTGAAAGTAAACATTAAAGTAATAAATTATTGTATGTACATTGCATTTAACATAAGTGTACAACTGCAAATTGATAACTATAATTTTTATGCTATATATTAACTAATATCATTCAATTTGGAGTTAAATCATCTAAATTTTTAGTGGTATCATAAATCTGCAATAGATCAAGTCCTAGGTATTAGGTTAAGTCATCTTCTACTGTCCTTTTAAATCCTCAAATCATATCATAATTTTATACCTATCAAGTTTGGGCTATGAAAACTGAGGTTCTTTTCTCATATACTGTATAGAACACACTTCCCTCTACCTTATATGAGAGATGCATGAAGTAATAATACTTAAGATCATCAGAATGGTAGACACTTCTTGTTTAATGCAAGTCCATAAAATATTTTAGTTGTTTTAATTTAAATTCTAAGAAATCCAAAAATGTCCATCTTGGCTTATAAAAGAACATTAGTAGCTCCTCTAACAAAGCCATAAATAAGACAGCAACTGGCAGATTTATTATTGATCAATGTTTAATTTAAACTTGTTTTTGGAATATAGGAAGAGTAGTGAAAGGAAACTGACAGCTTTGAAGATATATTTTGTCTGAAACTCTGTGCTATATCACTCATTTTAAATTTAGACTTGATGTTATTTTTTTTGAATTATATTAGAGGTGGAAAGAGATAGAGTGAGGTCCTTTTCTTCAGGGGGAGGGGGAAACAGAAATAAAGAACTCTTGAATTATTGACTCTATGAAACATGTCAAATTATTTGCCACCAAAACGATAGCAGCCTCGAACCTGAAAAGTGCTAACTGGTGGTGACTTTATGTGTTTGGATGCTTATGGTAACTGGCTCTTGCACCTTTATGACAGAACATTGAAGTTTATTTTTCACTTAGATAATTTATCAATATATCTGTATGTAATCCTGTTTATCTTGCTGTTTTATCATGCTGCTAGTGTGAGCCCAATATTTACGGTTACCTAAGTAGAGACTTTAGCAATTTTGAAAGAAAAATCTTGATATAGTAGATTTCCATACTAACAGTATGTCATTGCCGAAACTATTGGGAAGTAAAATATAACACAGATTAAGCCACCTGTCTGAAAACAACTTTTATTGAGTGTTTTCAAAATGCCAGTTATTTTCAAAGCAGTTTGCATTGATTATCTCTTTATATTCTTGTAATAACACCATAAGATAGGTGATGGTATTATCCTCATTTTATAGATGTGGAAACTAAGTCACCCTTTTTGACATGAGAACATTTAAGGTGGAGCAAACAGTATAAATAAAGTCACAGAGGCAAGAAGCATAATGGGGTATGTAGGCGAATATAAGCAATTCTGTGTCTGGACTTTGAACTTTATTTTTTTATATATAAATTTATTTATTTTAATTGGAGGCTAACTACTTTACAATATTGTATTGGTTTTGCCATACATCAACATGAATCCGCCACGGGTGGACACATGTTCCCCAACCTGAACCCCACTCCCACCTCCCTCCCCGTACCATCCCTCTGGGTCATCCCAGTGCACCAGCCCCAAGCATCCTGTATCATGCATCGAACCTGGACTGGCAATTCATTTCATATATGATATTATACATGTTTCAATGCCATTCTCCCAAATCATCCCACCCTCACCCTCTCCCACAGAGTCCAAAAGACTGTTCTATACATCTGTGTCTCTTTTGCTGTCTTGCATACAAGGTTATCCTTACCATCTTTCTAAATTCCATATATATGTGTTAGTATGCTGTATTGGTGTTTTTCTTTCTGGCTTACTTCACTCTGAATAATAAGCTCCAGTTTCATTTACCTCATTAGAACTAATTCAAATGTATTCTTTTTAGTGGCTGAGTAATACTCCATTGTGTATATGTACCACAGCTTTCTTATCCATCCATCTGCTGATGGACATCTAGGTTGCTTCCATGTCCTGACTATTATAAACAGTGTTGCAATGAACATTGAGGTACATGTGTCTCTTTCAATTCTGGTTTCCTCAGTGTGTATGCCCAGCAGTGGGATTGCTGGGTCATAAGGCAGTTCTATTTCCAGTTTTTTAAGGAATCTCCACACTGTTCTCCATAGTGGCTGTCCTAGTTTGCATTCCCACCAACAGTGTAAGAAGGTTCCCTCTTCTTCACACCCTCTCCAGCATTTATTGCTTGTAGACTTTTGGATCACAGCCATTCTGACTGGTGTGAGATGGTACCTCATTGTGGTTTAAAGTAATTGGGATTTGGAAAGATGATGCTGGAGAGGCAGGCAGTGGCTTTTATGATGGGACTTGAATGTCGCCTTATGGAGTGGGAAGTCAATATTGTATTGTATATTGTATTAAATTGAATAATTTGCTGATTTTGGCATATAAATAAACATACAAATGTATGGATGTGAGAGTTGGACTATAAAGAAAACTGAGCCCCGAAGAATTGATGCTTTTGAACTGTGCTGTTGGAGAAGACTCTTGAGAGTCCCTTGGACTGCAAGGAGATCCAACCAGTCCATCCTAAGGGAGATCAGTTCTGGGTGTTCATAGGAAGGACTGATGTTGAAGCTGAAACTCCAATACTTTGGCCACCGGATGCGAAGAGCTGACTCATTTGAAAAGACCCTGATGCTGGGAAAGATTGAAGGCAGCAGGAGAAGGGGACGACAGAGGATGAGATGGTTGGATGGCATCACTGACTCAATGGACATGGGTTTGGGTGAACTCTGGGAGTTGGTGATGGACAGGGAGGCCTGGCGTGCTGTGGTTCATGGGGTCACAAAAAGTCGGACACAACTGAGCAACTGAACTGAACTGATTGAGTTAAAGAGGTACCAAATAACAAAGAAATTTTTTACTCTTTTTCTTCACATTCAAAAAACTTTCCAAACTTTCTAGCTCATTTTATAACCAAGAATTCAACACATTTGTTTTCATTTTGAGTCCCCACTTATGGCTATAGAACTATCTTCTTTGCCTGATTAATTATGGGGGAAGCATTAAATGGAATTCATCATAACTTCCACAAAACAAAACCTGAGCTATTCATTAGACACATAGGGACATGCTAAGAAAGAGAAACATTTCTGAAAAGAATTATTTGGCTAGATATGTGTTGAATTCAGGATGTGGAACACAAGAGTTGTTTTTATATAAAAAGTTAATATTTGAAAGACCTAGAAAATTCACAAAGTCAAATATTTCACAGTGTATTTATACAGCTATATCAATGCCTCATTTCTAAGGATTTTCTTTTAAAAACAAGTCATACTTGACCTCCAACCAATGTTAGTTACTATTCCTGAGTGGAATTGGAGAATTTTCATTTCAATGTTAGAGCTGAATTGAATCACATAAATGATTTGCCAGAGGGCAAAGTGAAAGTCAGGAGAGTGCCTGGAGAGGAGCATGGAACACTGAAATGTTAAACCCAGAGAACTGGTGCTCTTTGTCTAAGAAAGACCACACTTCTACTAAGATATTACACCAGAGGTCAAATTGCCAACATTTGTTGGATCATGGAGATAGGACAGGAACGCCAGAAAAACATCTATTTCTGCTTCATTGACTGTGTTAAATTTTTGACTGTGTGAATCACAGCAAACTGTGGAAAATTCTGAAAGAGATGGGAGTACCAGCCACCTTACCTGTTGCCAGAGAAATTTATCTCCTAGTCAAGAAGCAACAGTTAAAATCAGACATGGAACAACTGACTGGTTCAAAATTGGGAAAGAAGTGTAACAGAGCTGTATATTGTCACCCTGTTTATTTAATTTATATGCAAAGAACATCATGTCAAATGCTGGGCTGGATGAATCACAAGCTGGAATCAAGATTGCCGGGAGAAATACCAGCAGCCTCAGATTTGTAGATGATACCACACTAATGGCAGAAAGTGAAGAGAAATTAAAGAACCTCTTTAAATTAAAAAACCTTTAATTTTAAAGAAATTAAAGAATCTTTTACACTCTTGATGAGGGTGAAAAAGGAGAGTGAAAAAGATGGCTTAAAACTCAATATTCAGAAAGCTAAATCAGGGCATTTGGTCCCATCATTTCATGGTAAGTAGAAGGGGGAAAAATGGAAGCAGTGACAGATTTTATTTTCTTGGGCTCCAAATCACTGCGGACAGTGACTGCAGCCACAAAATTAAAAGACACTTGCTCCTTGGAAGGAAAGCTATGATAAACCTAGAAAGTATATTAAAAAGCAGAGACATCAATTTGCTGACAAATGTCCAAATAATCAAAGCTATGATTTTTCCAGTAGTCATGCATGGATGTGAGAATTGGGCCATAAAGAAGGCTAAGTGCTAAATAATTGATGCTTTTGAATTGTGGTGCTGGAGAACACTCTTGAGTGTCCCTCAGACAGCAAGGAAATCAAACCAGTCAATCCTAAAGGAATCAAGTCTGAATATTCATTGGAAGGACTGATGCTGAAGCTGAAGCTCATGTATATATATATATATCCAGTATATTTATCCACTCACTGGATAAAACCCCAATGCTGAGAAAGATTGAAGGCGGACTTAATGGACATGAATTTGGGCAAACTCTCAGAGATACTGAAGGACAGGGGAGCCTGACATCTGCAATCCATGGGGTTGTAGAGTGGTACAACTTAGTAACTAAATAACAAATTCATAATTTCTATCCCAGTTTTGAGTAGACACCAGTCATGAGGCAATATACCTATTGGTTTAAAGAGTGGTTATGCTCTGGAGACAAATTTAGGTTTCAAGTGTCAATGTTACTTTTACTAACCAGCTGGCCTTGGTGTAGGGTAGGGATATTGCTTTACCTCTAACCCTAAATCTCTTTTTCTCTCACCTAATTATGATTACAGTGAAAAATAAATATAATGTAAGAGCCTACAACCATGCCTGATATTGATAAATGCATGTTCTATTCCCTTTATTCAACAAAAAGATGCTGATAAAGTGTGCTTGTGTATTTCAGTGGAGATGTATTTGGAGATTCTATAAAAGATATGATTATAAAATACATAAACATTCCTTTTGTTTTGTTTTCTTTGTGGTAAGAACACTTAACATGAGATCTGTCCTCTTAACATTTTGAAGTGCACAGCAGCATATTGTTAACTATGAGCATGATACTGTGCAGCAAATTTCTAGAATGTATTCATTTAGCACAACTGAAACTTCATATCTATTGAAAAACAGCTCTCCATTTTCCCTGTACACCAGCCCTGTCGGCCACTGTTGTATTTCTTCTTGTTAGAATTTGACTTTGATACCTCATATAAGAAGAATCATGCCATATTTGTCCTTCTGACTTATTTCACTTAGCATGATCTCTAGATTCAGGCACATTGTTGCATATAGCAAAATTTCTTTCATAAGGCTGAATAATATTTCATTGTAGTATATACCAAATTTTCTTTATCCATTCATCATTTTGATGGACCCTTGGGTTATTTCCATATATCAGCTGTCTTCAATAGTGCTACAGTGAACATGGGAGAGCTAATATCTTTTTTGAGATACTGATTTCAGTTCTTTTGAATATATATTCAGAAGTGGGGATACTAAATCTGACAGTAGTTCCATTTTTAATTTTTAGGAATATCTGTACTTCCATAGCTGCTGTGCATTTTATATTCCTGCCAATAGTATACAAGGTTTCTTGTTTTTCCATAAGCTCGCCAACACTTGTTCTGTCTCTCTCTTTTTAATAATGGCTATCCTAACAGGTGTAAGGTGACATCTCATTGTGGCTTTGATTTGCATTTTCTGGATAATGGCATTAAGCAATTTTTACATGCATGTTGGCTCTTTGTATGTCTTCTTTGTAGAAATATGTGCCATTTTTTAATAGAATAGTTTGTATTTTTGCTGTTGAGTTAGTACTGGATATATTTATTGCCTTGATTGTGGTAATGATACCATGAGTGTTTACATATACCCAAACTCATCAAATCATACACATTCAGTTCAGTTCAGTTCAGTTCAGTCGCTCAGTCATGTCTGACTCTTTGCAACCCCATGAATCGCAGCATGCCAGGCCTCCCTGTCCATCACCAACTCCTGAAGTTTACCCAAACTCATGTCCATCGAGTCAGTGATGCCATCCAGCCATCTCATACCATTAAATATATGCAATTCTTTGTATAAAATTATACTTAAATAAAACTGCTTAAAAATAAAATAGGTACATATTTCTCTCTTGTGTGTGTTAGTAAGGAGTAATATGGAAGATTGGAAGTAACCTAGATACTTCCAGAAAAGAACAGAAAAAAAAAGATTAACAGCAACAGTCATATTAAATGCTTAGGTGGAAAAAGTCTAACGGAGACTAGTTCAGATTCACAGGATAGTCACAAGTCCCCAAAACACAATGAAAATTTAGTGCAGAAGAGTGATCCCCTTTGTTCTGGGAGTTAAAGTCTTTGGATGATCTTAGAGGGGACCATAAAGAAGGCTGAGTGCCAAAGAATTGATGGTTTCAAACTGTGCTGCTGGAGAAGCCTCTTGAGAGTCCCTTGGACAGCAAGGAGATCAAACCAGTTGATCCTAAAGGAAATCAACCCTGAATATCCATTGGAAGGACTGATGCTGAAGCTGAAGCTCCAATAACTTGCACACCTGATACAAAGAGCCAACTCATTGTAAAAGACTCTGATTCTGGGAAAGATTGAGGGCAGGAGGAGAAGGTGGTGACAGAGAATGTGATGGTTGGATGACATCATCAACTCAATGGACATAAGATTGAGAAGTCTGAGCAAACTCCAAGAGATAGTGAAGGGCAGGGATGCCTGGTATGCTGCAGTCTATGGGTCACAGAGTCGGACATGACTGAGCTACTGAACAAGTGTGGCAGAGCTGCTCACCAAAATCAGTGTTCTTTCATTTTTCCTGGATATTCAAAACGGCTTCATCTCCCAGTCCTTCTGGCAGTTGAGTGTGGCCTCTCAACCGAAGACTCAGTGAAAACAAGGTACACCATTTCTAGGTGTGGACCCAAAACCCTCTCAGCTACTCCTCCATACATTTTGCCCCTTTTAGTTGACTAGAAAGAAGTTAATTCTCATAGGAACCTTGGAAACCACTCAATAAAAATAGTAGAAACATCCAAACAACTGTGTGGAAGAGGGCTATAATGCCAATTTGTGTCTGTATTGATTATTGGTAAATGATTAAGTGTGTACTTCTGTTGGGTTTGAGACATAAATGTGTTTGTTGCAGGAGCTGATGTTACCATATTATAGTTGTTAATTACAATGCAATGGTGATGGATATAATGAAAGTTACAGCGCACTGAAGTAGGAAATCTGCTGTTCACTTTTGCGGGCCTGCACAGGAGAAGGAGGCATGGAGAGAGGAGCTGAAAGAGGTAAAGGGATGGAAAGAAATTGAAGACTGTAGCTCTGGGTTGTGTCTAAGTCAGATTGTCAACTTTGACATTGAGTCTCAGGCAGGGTGCAAGCGGTTAGATGTTCTCTGAGAGCCAGATTAAAGTGAAAGCGCTGTGGAAGCCTATTGCAGGACTCATGAGAAGCAGACTCACACAGACATTAAGTTCAGGGTGTTTATCGGAGCCCACTTTCAGGATCAGCACCTATAGTGAAGGGGAGAAAGTAGGACTGAGCTGGGGAGAAACTGGACTGTGATATAGTTTCAACAAAAGCTCAGTCAATCCCATAGAGAGCTCTGAAGCTGGGATGACCTTTGAGAGTTTTTCAAGTTGGAATGAGTTGGCTCAGCTTTGATACTGGCAGAATAACCTATCATTAGATTCTGGTTACAAGGCAGCTCTCTTTAGCCAAGGGAAATCCCCAGAGAAGGCAGCCAGCTGAGGACTGTGCTGTTGGTCTGGCAGCTTAGGTCATACCTTTTCAGACATTACAAACCTCTTATCTCAGGTGATCAGGACCCAAATTTAATTGATTAATTGAAAACACATTGATTTTAAAAAGAACTTATATTAAAATGCATACTATATTTGACTATGTTATTTTAATTTGACATATGAATACACATTTATTCATCATTCTTTTGATATGAGGCCAAGGCCTTTACTTTCAATGCAGATCACTTGGTTGGTGTTCAGAATCCTCTTTCCCACTTTATCACTATTTTTATCTGGTTAGTTTTCATTAATACTCATATAAATTACATACATAAAATAACAAGTAAACTAGCATTATCAAATTTGGGATGAAATATGACTGATTTGGGGGAAGCAGATGGTTCAGATTGGAGGAAGTGAAGTTCTTGAAAAGACCTACCAGCTGCAAATGTTTGAGAAATATATCACCAGCCTCTGTTTTGCTAGATAAGTAGCAATCACTTTGGGACAGGCTATATAAACTCCCACTCCAGTTCTCATTGGCTGTCCCTATTTTTTATCAACTCTCTTGAGGCATGATTGAAAAATTAAAATTGTATATTTTAAGTTGTACAGCATGATGTTTTTGATATACATATATATTGTGAAATAATTACCACAATCAAGTTATTTAACATAAACGTCACCTCTTATTGTTACGTTTTTTTGTGTGTGATGAGAACATTTGGAAACTACTCTTTTAGCAATTTCAAGTGTACATTACATTATTATTATAGTCATCAAGCTGTACATTAGGTCTCCAGAACTTATTCATTATGTAACAGAATTTTGCCCTCTGACCAACATCATATTTCCTCCACCCACTTAGTCTCTTGTTACTACCACTGTACTGTCAGTTTCTATGAGTTTAAATTTTTTTTTTTGAGTTCACATATGTGAGATAAGTATTTGTCTTTTTTGTGTCTGATTTAATTCACTTAGCATGAGTTCAGTTCAGTTCAGTTGCTCAGTCGTGTCCGACTCTTTGCAACCCCATGAATTGCAGCATGCCAGGCCTCCCTGTCCATCACCAACTCCTGGAGTTCACCCAAAGCCACGACCATCAAGTCGGTGATGCCATCCAGCCATTTCATCCTCTGTCCCCTTTTCCTCCTGCCCCCAATCCCTCCCAGCATCAGTCTTTTCCAATGGGTCAGCTCTTCACATGAGGTGGTCAAAGTACTGGAATTTCAGCTTTAGCATCATTCCTTCCAAAGAACACCCAGGACTGATCTCCTTTAGAATGGACTGGTTGGATCTCCTTGCAGTCCATGGGACTCTCAAGAGTCTTCTCCATAGTGTTCTCTAAATTAATCCATGTTGTTGCAAAGGGTTGGGTTTCCTTTCCATAAGGCTATATAATACTTCATTATATATACTATATTTTCTTTATTCATTAGTCTGTTGATGGCACTTAGGTTGTTTCCATATTGTGGCTACTTTGTAAATAATGCTGCAATGAACATGAATGTGAAGATACCAGTTTGAGACAATTTGGTTTTATTTCCCTTGGATACATAGTCGGAAGTGGGATTCCTGGATAATATTATAGTTGCATTTTAATTTTTTTTTTTTTATTTTTAGTTTTTTATTTTTTACATTTTAAAATCTTTAATTCTTACATGCATTCCCAAACATGAACCCCCCTCCCACCTCCCTCCCCATAACATCTTTCTGGGTCATCCCCATGCACCAGCCCCAAGCATGCTGCATCTTGCGTCAGACATAGACTGGCGATTCAATTCACATGATAGTATAAGGAACCGCCATGCTGCTTTCAACAGTTGATGTTCTGATTTACATTCACATCAGCAGTAAACAAGGGTTCTCTTTTCTTTACATATACATGAACATTTATTTTTGACTTTTGGTAGTAGCCATACAAACAGGTTGAGGTAATGTCTCATTGTGGTTTTGATTTGCATTTCTTTGATGATTAATGGTATTAAGCATCTTTCATATACCTATTGGCCATTTGTGTATCTTCTTTGTAAAAATTTTGATTCACATCCTTTGCTCATTTTTAGATTGACTTTGTTGTTGCTCTTGTTGTCATTTGCTATTGAGTTGTATGAGCTCCTTATATTTTGGATATTAGCCCCTGACAAGACATATGCTTTACCAATGTTATCTCCCATTTCTTGAGTTCTCCCTTCATTTTTTTTCTTGTTGTGTAGAAACTACTATGTGTGACAGAGTCCCAGTTTGTTTTTATTTTTGTTGGTTGTGCTTTCGGTGTCAAATCCAAAAAATCGTTACTATGACCTGTGTCAAGGAGCTTCCCCTTATATTTTTAGGTTTATGTCTATGTTTTAAGTCTTTTTAATACATTTTGAATTGATTTTGTGCATAATATAAAATAAGCATCCTATTTTATTTTTTGCATAAGGATATCCAGCTTTCCTAATATCATTTATTAAAAAGGCTATCCTATCCTTTTGTGTATTCTTGGTACCGTTGTCAAAGATTAGTTGAACATGTATGCTTGGTTTTATTTCTGAGCTCTCTATTCTGTCCCATTGGTCCAAATGTCTATTTTTAAACTGCTACCATATTGTTTTAATTTTTATCAAATTAATAATTTGAATTGAGTAAGTGTTATTCCTTTAGTTTTGCTCTTACTTAAGATTGCCTTAGCTATTTGGGTTCTTGTGGTCTCCATGTAAATTGTTCTAGTTTTGTGAAAAATGCCATTGGAATTTTGATAGAGATTGGCTTGACTCTGTATACTGCCTTGAGAGGTATGTACATTTTAGCAATTTTAATACTTCTAATTCATGACCATGAAATATCTTTTCATTTACATTTCTCTTTGGTTTATTTGTGCAACTGATTTTTAGTTTTCAATTTTATTTTATGTTTTGCATTTTTATTGAATTTACTTACTGATTTTAGCAGGTTTTTTTTTTTGGTGGAGTCTTTAAAAGGTTTCTATATATATATATGTCCTCTATAGAGCAGGCCACTGGGTCTGTACCAGTGAACACTGCAACACACTCCTCCAGTGAAAGCTGCTATCTATGTAGAGGCTATTGGGCTCTTCAAAGAAAAGGCTGCTGGGATCTTCTGCAGAGCAGGTAACTGAGGACCACGTGGAACTTAGTGTGGCTGATACTGATAATGCCTACCCCTCTTTTTCCTAGCCAGCTCCACATCTCCCAAGAAATCCTATGAGTGTGGTTATTCTCCAATTTTTGCTCCATTGTATTGCTGCAGGTTCTTATCTGGCCTCTTGGACCCTTCCAGGGCCAGCTTCCTTCATGAACTGCAGTTTAATCGTTCTTCTATTGACCGAGGGGACAAAGGCTGGTATGTCCTACTCTATCATTTTGCTGATATCACTCCCAGATGATTCTTCATGATGCTGAATCTGCCTTGCTTCTAAAATGTAGCTGACTACATGTAACGTGACAGGAAATCAACTCCTTCCTGTCTGACCCGCAAGTACCTGCCATGTCTCTTATTTGCATTTGGTGACATGACACCTTCTGTTCACTTAGTTTCACTGATGGAATACCTCATTCAAGAGGATGGAGGATGATCCGGTACAGTCATCTCTACCTCTACACTGTGCTTTCCTCCCCACACTTATAAACAAGGCAGAACTGAACTTCAGACAGCTCTGAGTCACTTCATCCCCAGTTAAACTATTTCTTTCAGGACAGAGATTTCAAGTTATAATTCTGTGTATTGTTGGATAAGTTCGTTTTTAATTTTTCCACAATTAATTTTTTTTAGTTTTTTATTTTTTTAGTTTTAAAATCTTTAATTCTTACATGCGTTCCCAAACATGAACCCCCCTCCCACCTCCCTCCCCAAAATATACAAGCAACTTATGCAGCTCAATTCCAAAAAAATAAATGACCCAATCAAAAAATGGGCCAAAGAACTAAATAGACATTTCTCCAAAGAAGACATACGGATGGCTAACAAACACATGAAAAGATGCTCAACATCACTCATTATTAGAGAAATGCAAATCAAAACCACAATGAGGTATCACTTCACACCAGTCAGAATGTCTGCGATCCAAAAATCTGCAAGCAATAAATGCTGGAGAGGGTGTGGAGAAAAGGGAACCCTCCTACACTGTTGGTGGGAATGCAAACTAGTACAGCCACTATGGAGAACGGTGTGGAGATTCCTTAAAAAATTGCAAACAGAACTACCTTATGACCCAGCAATCCCACTGCTGGGCATATACACTGAGGAAACCAGAATTGAAAGAGACGCATGTATCCCAATGTTCATCCACAATTAATTTTAAAGTGAAAGATTCACTGACTTTGAACTATATATACTATATGATAAATTTAGAACTGTTTGATATTTGAAAATATAACTTTTAGTCATTACTTGTGAATCATTATACAAATATGGAGGAATTTAGGAGTTAAACTGAGTTACACTAATAAGATTTTAATTATCATAACCAGACATATTAATTCAGAAGTTGTGGGTTTCTAGCTGTCAGGAAAAAAAAAATCTGTCATATACAATGGAGGATTTTTAAAATTACTAATTAATTTCTCTTTTAGTAAAGATAGTCATTAGTCCAATTATAAATTCCCTTAATTCCAATGAAGTAGGATTAGATATGTGACACCCCCTATTTTTATATGAAAACAGCTCTAAATATATTAACACAGAAGAATATAATACCTGAAACATGACAAAAGCAGATGTAAGCCCTTTTTTTCTATAATAGACTCCAAGGGCACATTTATGGTGATATCAAGAGCAGTGAATTATTTTTAGGATGACTAGGAAATTTCTGTTATCTGGACCAAATTTGAGATTTCTTTGTTCTTAGAGCATTTTGCCATGTAAATGGGAGTGAGTCTTGCCATGGGTCTGAAAATGAAATTTTGTTCTCTTTGTTCTCTCTGCCTCTCCTCTGAATACTGAAATTTTGTGCAGAGAAAATTCCCTACTTTTTATATAAAGCTATATGCTAAATGATAGATACACTATATTTTGTGTAGGTGTATGTTTTGAGGAACTTACAACTTCACAGTTTTTTGGCCTAATCATGAATGATTAAAATATAAACTATAAATCTTTGTGTTTTGCCTAACTTTGTAAGCTTAATAGGCTGTGATCACCTCTGTGATTTTCACTTCATGTTGTATGTATTAACATTCTATGACTTCCCTGTTCCCTTGATTTTTAAAAGAAAAACAGCTTTTCTGGGGATATCTGATTATTATACTTACTGTGTTGAAATTTGCATATGTTTATTCGCTTATTTACTTTTTAATTTATGAAGCATATGGTATAAAAAGCAAGTCAGGAGGGAGATATAATTACAAAGAAATAGTGGGATGTCTCTTTTATAGATTACCAAAAATAGGATAAATCAACATCAGTCTCATTTGTTTTATGCAGTCACCTGCCAAAGAAGCCAGCAGGTGGAATTCCTTTTGTCTTCTCAGTGATCCTCTACTCCAAGATTTATGTGTCCAACAGTATATGGCATTGACTGATTTGGATCTAGGGTAACACAAGATACAAGGTGTATCACAGAATGTGTTCATGAATTTTCAGCAAGGATGAGTCAAGGGAAAACAAAACATAAGGATAAAAAGCCAGGGTGTCTTCTGAAGCTCAGTCTACTGAAGACTGATCTTGACTTTGCAGATTTACTAGAAGTGGTGATGAGGTCTCTTTTATTTTCAGTCTAAGTAAATATAAAGAATTTAACTTATGAAGAGGACTTATATCAGGAGGTCAATTCCTTATTATTCTGAACTATTTTCTAATTGGTAAAGTGTTCTAGCTAACCTTACCAAATGATCTTTTTGGCCATTTCTGTCTTCATCATCACCTTGATTAGGTGGTTAGGAAAAGAAGAGATTATGACATCTGGCCTTTTCACTAGACACTAATTAAATGTTCCATAGAGGAGAAGGGGTGAATCTTAATGAAAATGAGAATCGGGGAATCCTGGAATAATTCCCAACTCTGCTATTCTCTCTTCTATTATTCTCTCTGTTCCCCTTGCCCCAATTTCTTAGCCTCAATCTTCCTGGTTTATCCTATTAGGAAATTGGTTTCTCCTAAGAAGACTCAGTTTTGTTTTAAGACCAATCTGAACCTAAGCAGACAATATTCAGAGCCCCAGTCACATTTTACCTGGTCCCTTCCTATGAAATTGAGAATGATTCATTGTCCTGAACTGTAGAACCTGGGATTCCTCTAGTTTTATATGTTTGGAACTTCTTTCACCCTTCTCTTGTATAATTCCCTTGCATCTTTGCAAGCAAGATTATAATACATTATCTTTTTAGGGGAGCCACTTCTATCCAGTGTCTCATCTTTGCCCTATAGCACTACATTTCTTTTCTAGCATACTACTCTCATTATATTTTTTATCATATATTTATTTGTCTCTCACCCAAGACAATAACCTCATTAATTACAGTATTGGTCATATCTCTCTGTCTCCTGTGCTTGGCACAGAATAGGAATGAGATGCTTGTAAATGAATGACTGGTTGACTCAGTCTGAAATTGCTCTGGAGTCACAATTTTCTCACATGACTTCACAGGTGGCCTCTGTTTGGGTTCCTCCTTTCCTATATTCATCTTATCAGACTTCAGACACGACTGAGTGACTGAACTGAATTGAAGTTAACAGATTGCCCAGAAGATAATTATCGCCCTGCTGAACTATATTAGTGCACTCGGGACCCACAACTATTGGGCTTCCTGCACAGATTCAGCCCTCGGAGTCGCCCCACTGGAACTAAACTTTCTCTGCCTTTAGACATGGCATCAGGCATGATTTGGATCCTATGCCATCTCACTGACTATTCTATCCTGGTTGGAAGCTGCTCTCTCTAAGGTGTCAGTAGAGCTGATGTTCTAACAGGAGAGATGAGGAAATGAGCATTTATGAAGGATTTCCTTTAGTCAGATGTTCTTATTTTATTATTACACAGTTCTCACATAACTTTATTGATGAGAAAACTAAAGCTCAAAGAGATGAACTAGTTTGTACCGAATGACATAGCTGTTAAGTATCAATAGTTCAAATTCTAACCCACGCTGTCTGCTCTAAAAACTGAGCTCTTAATTTTCTATAGAGCCAAAGAGAGAGGACTTTTGGAAACATTGTCTCAGGGAAACTAATAGGAAAAAGGTATATATTCTTAAGTATTTATACTTCTAAATTTGGCTCTTTTTTAAAAATGCTTTTCAGAATTCCTCACTAATAAGGTAAATCTTTTTTTTAAATTTTTTAAAATTTTTTTATTTATTTAAGGTAAATCTTTGAAAATTATACTTCCTATCATCCCTTACTTTTATTTTTTAACTCAGTTTAAAAGAAAATTTTGTTAAAAATATTTTCAACAGAGAACATGTCACTTTTTAGTCATTTTAAAAATTACATTTGTTTCTGTATCTTTTGCTTCAGCTGCTATCTGGGAACCTAAAGATTTATGTTTCCACATGTTGCTTTCTTCTTTTTCAGAAAAGCTTCTATTATTGCTCTGCTTAAAGATTGGACTAGTCAGTTTATTTCATATCTTTACTGGCTAGATAATTTGCAGATCTCAACGAAAAATATATGAAGTCCCTTGTTTTAAAAATAGGGATTCATTTCAGGATAGCAGCAGCAGATCATTAAAACGAGTGTGGAGATTATTTTAAGCATGGAATCCTGTGTGACTGCATAGGTTGCACAGCAAGATTTGGCCCTACTTCTCATACAATTTATAAATGTTGCTGAAAATATTTCAGCAGGAAAATTATCAAAATTATAATTAAATGGAAGACTGACAGTAGAAAATTACATGTAAAAATGTTTCTGTTCTTAGTTTGATTAGAATTGAGAGGGGGAAAGCATACTTGGTTAATAATAATGATACTCCACAGCCTCTTAAGCTATATGTTGTAGTTTGCTAGAGCTTAGGAAAATTATTTGGGTTATTCGTAGTTTATACTTAAGAAATTGGACAAGGGAAATAAAAGCAATTGGAAATTTGTGTTTTAGGCCTCTACCTCATTGCATGTCCAATCATAAAAGAGTCACAAAGTGTCTTTTACTAAACCTCCGCTAACTGTGACCAAAACACAAGCATATGGAAATATATTTCTGGAAAGAAGCCACAACTCATTGAAATTTCTCTCCATATGAATGCTGCATTGTCCATGATTTGCATACAGAGTGTTTATAGAAAGAAATTAGGTTTTGTCTTGATTTAGTCATGGGGATTTGTGACATAGTGAAAGAGAGCTCATAACAGCAATTTTACAAGTTAGGTAACTTTAGAGAGGAAAAAGAAATCAGAGACAGTGAAGACTGTTATTGGCCTAGTTTAAATCCTATTTCTAAGCTGGTATTTTAAAAACATTGTATATATTCAGCCCAGCAAAGAATCACTAGAGAATGAATAATGTATTTATTATATATTTCAAATGTATCATGTATTCCCAAACAAAAATATATTATTTTTGCATACTTCAGTCAACAGATGCCTACATTTGTTTATTGCAATGTTAGTAAACTGGACTGAGACTTGATTGGTAAATACTGTAGCTTTGATTTTTCTCAGTGTATTTTTAACAAATAGGACCGAATTTTAGTTTCTTTTTTTTTAATTGGATCTGTAAGAAAACAAGATAGCTTGCCCCATTATTATTGCTTTCCTAGAGGCAATTTTGCAGCTATGATTATAAATAAATTTCTATTATAAAGTCTTATTTCCCAAAAGACAGGGAAAAAATTCATCATTGGTTCTCCCTTGTGAAAGTTTCATAGTTTCTGGCAATGTGTAAACCTTAAGAGTTCATGTTCCCTGTTTAGGGTTTTAAAAGCTTATCTTGGCTTATAGAACTTTTGTTATTCTAAAGATTTTTCTTCAAGGATGTTTATAGTGTAGAAGATGTAAAAATTGACTAGGGAAAAACAATTCAAGTCAGTAAATGGTTATTGAACATTTATACACAAGAATGTAGACTAGTTGTGGTAAAAATTGACAGAAGTATAAAATGTATCTTTAAGTACCATACTAGGAGCTTGCAATCGAGTAAAGAAATAAAAAATTGGAATACAATAGTGTACATTCATGCTTACTTCCACTCAATTATCCAATTACTATCTATTAAGGAAGTAATAGATTCCAAGGTCTGTATTTGACACGTAATTTAATGATGTGTAAAACCTAGCCTCACAGAGCTTGCAGTCTAGTGGAAAACAGGCAATCGAAAAAAACCACACAGTCTAGGTTTGATGCAGGATACAGGATGCTTGGGGCTGGTGCTCTGGGATGACCCAGAGAGATGGTATAGGGAGGGAGGTGGGAGGGGGGTTCAGGATTCGGAACTCATGTACACCCGTGGTGGATTCATGTTGATGTATGGCAAAACCAATACAATATTGTAAAGTAAAATAAAATAAAATTTTTTTAAAAAGGAAAAAAAATCACACAAACAAAATTGCCTTTGTGAGAAGAGCTGTGAATATCAGCCTGTATCTCTATCTAAAAGAGGTTAATTTGATCCCACTCCTTCTGTCCTTTCGCCCTCAGCCTTTTCTGACAAGAAAGCCTGAGTGAGCCTTTTAAAATTTATTTCATTTAGAATTTCAAAAACTATAACTCTCACCATTTTCTTACTGGTTGTTTTTCAACTTTAAGTCCCTTAGACATACCAGGCATGCACTGCCTCAGGTCCTTTGCACCGCTCTGTCAGGTCTAAACTGCTTTTTTTTTTTTTTTAACTAACCGAATAATTTACTCCCTATCTTCTTAAGATCCTAGTTCAAATGTAATTTTCTCAATAAGGTTTTCCCAGAGTATGTGTTTTTGCAAAGCTCTGGCACTCCTTATTTACTCCTTCTTTATTTCTTTCCAGCACTGATCACTATATAACAGCCTATCGTTTATCTCCTTTGCTTTACCAAATGTCTCCTATGCTAAATTATAAGCTCAACAAAGACATAGCCTTTGTAGCTATTCATTTTCTCTCTGTTGTCCTCAATTCCAAGCACAAGGCCTGCCTGGCTTATAGGAGACACACAATTAGCATTTTCTAAATGAATATGCCCATAGTCGATTGAGGTTAGGAGAGAATCTCTGAGGAACTGATGATTTCGCTTATAACCCAAGACCTCAGTAAATGTTTAGCAAGTTGTTGTTCAACACTCAGTAGTGTCCAACTCTTTGCAACTCTGTGGACTGCAGTATGCCAGACTTCCCTGACCTTCACTATCTCCCAGAGTTTGCTCAAACTCATGTCCATTGAGTCGACGATGCCATCCAACTGTTTCATCCTCTGTCATCCACTTATGCTCTCAATCTTTCCCAGAATCAGGGTCTTTTCCATTGAGTCTCCTTAGCAAGTAAAGAGAAGAAACAAACCTGACAGTAGCAGTAGTAGCAATAATGGCTACTTCAAGTGTTCAGTTCAGTCGCTCAGTCATGTCTGACTCTTTGCAACCCCATGGACTGCAGGATGCCAGAACTCCCTGTTCACCACCAACTCCCGGAGTTTACTCAAATCACTGAGATTGAGTTGGTGATGCCACCCAACCATATCATCTTCTGTCATCCCCTTCTTCCGCCTTCAATTTTTCCCAGCCTCAGGGTCTTTTCAAAGCAATCAGTTCTTCACATCAGGTGGCCAAAGTATTGGAGTTTCAGCTTCAGCATCAGTCCTTTTAATGAATATTCTGGACTGATTTCCTTTAGGATGGACTGGTTGAATCTCCTTGCTGTCCAAGGGACTCTCAAGAGTCTTCTCCAACACCACAGTTCAAAACCATCAATTCTTCTGAGCTCAGCTTTCTTTATAGTTCAACTCTCACATCCATACATGACTACTGGAAAAACCATAGCTTTCACTAGGCGGACCTTTGTTGGCAAAGTAATGTTTCTGCTTTTTAATATGCTGTCTAGGTGGGTCATAACTTTTCTTCCAAAGACCAGGCATCTTTTAATTTCATGGCTGGAATCACCATCTGCAGTGATTTTGGAGCCCCAAAAGAGAACGTCTGCCACTGTTTCCCCATCTATTTGCCATGAAGTGATGGGACCAGATGCCATGATCTTAGTTTTCTAATGTTGAGCTTTAAACCAACTTTTTCACTCTCTTCTTTCACTTTCATCAAGAGGCTCTTTAGTTCTTCTTCGCTTTCTGCCATAAGGGTAGTGTCATCTGCATTTCTGAGGTTATTGATATTTCTCCCAGCAATCTTGATTCCAGCCAGTCCAGCAATTCTCATGATGTACTTAATCTCCATATAAGTTAAACAAGTAGGGTGACAATATACGGCCTTGACATACTCCTTTCCCACTTGGGAACCAGTCTGTTTTTCCATGTCCAGTTCCAACTGTTGCTTCTTGACCTGCATACATATTTTTCAGGAGGCAGGTCAGGTGGTCTGGTATTCCCATCTCTTGAAGAATTTCCTGCAGGTTGTTGTAATCCACACCAGCAAAGGTTTTGGCATAGTCAATAAAGTAGAAATAGATGTTTTTTTCTGGAACGCTCTTGATTTTTTGATGAACCAATGAATGTTGGCAATTTGATCTCTGGTTCCTCTGCCTTTTCTAAAACCAGCTTGAACATCTGGAAGTTCACAGTTCACAGTTCACATACTATTGAAGCCTGACTTGGATAATTTTGAGCATTACTTCACTAACGTATGAGATGAGTGAAATTCTGTGGAAGTTTGAGCATTCTTTGTCATTGCCTTTCTCTGGGAATAGATGAAAACTGACCTTTTCCAGTCCTGTGGCCACTACTGAGTTTTCCAAATTTGCTGACATAATGAGTGCAGCACTTGCATAGCATCATCTTTTAGGATTTGAAATAGATGGAATTCCATCCCCTCAACTAGCTTTGCTTGTAGTGATGCTTCTTAAGGCCCACTGAACTTTGCATTCCAGGATGTCTGGCTCTAGGTGAGTGATCACACCATTGTGATTATCTAGGTCAGGAAATCTTTTTTGTATAGTTCTTCTGTGTATTTTTGCCACCTCTTAATATCCTCCGCTTCTTTTAGGTTCATGCTATTTCTGTCCTTCTTTGTGCCCATCTTTGCATGAAAAGTTCCCTTGGTATCTCTAATTTTCTTGAAGAGATCTCTAGTCTTTCCCATTCTATTGTTTTCCTCTATTTCTTTGCATTGATCAGTGAGGAAGGCTTTCTTATCTCTGCTTGCTATTCTTTGGAACTCTGCATTCAAATGCATATATCTTTCATTTTCTCCTTTGCCTTTCACTTTTTTCTTTTCTCAGCTCTTTGTAAGGCCGCCTCAGACAACCATTTTGCCTTTTTCCATTTCTTTTTCTTGGAGATGGTCTTGATCACTGCCTCCTGTACTGTGTCAGGAACCTCTGTCTATAGTTCTTCAGGCACTCTGTCTATCAGATCTAATCCCTTGAATCTATTTGTTACTTCTACTGTATAGTCCTAAAGGATTTGATTTAGGTCATACCTGAATAGTCCAGTGGTTTTCCCTATTTTCTTCAATTTAACTCTGAATTTGGCAATAATTCTTGATCTGATTTCTTGATTTGAGCCACAGTCAGCTCCTGGTCTTGTTTTTGCTGACTGTTTAGAGCTTCTCCATCTTTGGCTGCAAACAATATTATCAATCTGATTTTGGTATGGACCACCTGGTGATGTCCATGTGTAGAGTCTCCTCTTGTGTTGTTGGAAGAGGGTGTTTTCTATGACCAGTGCGTTCTCTTGGCAAAACTCTGTTAGCCTTTACCCTGCTTCATTCTGTACTCCAAGGTACATTTGCCCATTACGCCAGGTATTTACTTCCTACTTTCAATGTTACATATATTAACTCTTAATCCTTTAAAAAGCCCTTCAAAATAGGCAAACTCATTTCTACTTTACAGATGAGAAGTTGAGAAACAGAGAGATCTTTCCAGGAAGAGGAAATCGTATATATTAAAACTGTCTGACTATAGGAAGTACAGCAACAAGACCATAATGTGTGTGGATGGAGATAAGGGACCTAGGAGATGGGTAGAAAATGAAAAACAAAGAGTTAAAGGTTAGGGGTCCAGTGCCCACTAGACTTATTTGTAGAGTGATATTATATTCCTGGTTCTTCAGGAAAATCCCTGATCATATTTTTGACCTAAGCTCCCTTTATTCTTTAAGCGAATACCTCTTTTACTCTCAAAATCTCCCTGGGTTGGATGATAAACTGTGTTAAGGAGTTTTCTCTCTCCTCTCCTAAAAACAATGAAAAGCCTTTGAGAAGTGATAATATGATCAGCAGAGAAGGCAATGGCAACCCACTCCGGTACTCTTGCCTGAAAAATCCCATGGACAGAGGGGCCTGGTAGGCTGCAGTCCATGGGGTCACTAGGAGTTTGACATGATTGAGCGACTTCACTTTAACTTTTAACTTTCCTGCATTGGAGAAGGAAATGGCAACCCACTCCAGTGTTCTTGCCTGGAAAATCCCAGGGTCGGGGATCCTGGTGGGCTGCCGTCTATGGGGTCACACAGAGTCAGACACAACTGAAGTGACTTAGCAGCAGCAGCAGCAACAACACGATGAGACTTGCATTATGATAGAATAATTATAGGTACAATGTTTAAAATCAACTGAATTTGAAGAATTTATGCAAGCAAATATATTTGGAGTCAATAATCTATAATGATTGCTTGAGTATGGGTAGTATTAGTAGACATGCAGAGATAAGAGCAGATTTGCAAAATATTTAGAGGGTAAAATTAAATTAATGTGCTGATGAATTATATATGAGGGGGTACAGGAGACAATGATGTCCACAAAAACTCACAAGTTTCTGGTGTCAGCAACTGGATAAAGGATTTCCAGTTCATTGTGATGAGGAACAATGGGGGAATATTATGTGTGTGTATAGAATTGGAAGTAGAGGGTAAAAGATCCATAAATGTGAAAAATTTAAATGTCAATTTTATGATAAATGATCAAATAAGATGTCTAGTCAGTAGGTGGTTTTTCTTTGTTTGGATATGCCACAGTGTTTATCTACCTATTGACGGACATCTGAGTTGTTTCCAGTTTTTAGGAATTTCAAATAAAGCTACATGAAGATTACTGTATAATGTCTTCATATGGACATGTGCTTTTCTTTACTTTGAACAAATCTTAAGAGTAGAAAAGCTGGATCATTTGGTAGATTTATGTACAATTTTTTAAGAAGCTAACAAACTGTTTCAGTTCAGTTCAGCTCAGTTCAGTCGCTCAGTTGTGTCTGACTCTTTGCAACCCCATGAACTGCAGCACACCAGGCCTCCGTTTCCATCACCAACTCCCAGAGTCTACCCAAACCCATGTCCATCAAGTCGGTGATGCCATCCAACCATCTCATCTTCTGTCCTCCTGTCCTCAATCTTTCCCAGCATCAGGGTCTTTTCAGATGAATCAGCTTTTCGCATCAGGTGGCCAAAGTATCGGAGTTTCAGCTTCAACATCAGTCCTTCCAATGAATACCCAGGACTGATCTCCTTTAGGATGGACTGATTGGATCTCCTTATAGTCCAAGGGACTCTCAAGAGCCTTTTCCAACACCACAGTTCAAAAGCATCAATTCTTCTCTGCTCAGCTTTCTTTATAGTCCAACTCTCACATCCATACATGACCACTGGAAAAAAAATAGCCTTGATTAGACAGACCTTTGTTGGCAAAGTAATGTCTCTGTTTTTTAATATGCTGTCTAGATTGGTCAGAACTTTCCTTCTAAGGAGTAAGCATCTTTTAATTTCATGGCTACAATCACCATCTGCAGTGATTTTGGAGCCCAGAAAAATAAAGTCAGCCACTGTTTCCACTGTTTCCCCATCTACTTGCCATGAAGTAGAACTGTTTCCTTCTTGCCAAATTCAGACTTAAATTGAATAAAATAGGGAAACCCACAAGATCATTCAGGCATGACCTAAATCAAATCCTTAACAGTTATACAGAGGAAGTGAGAAATAGATTCACGGGATTAGATCTGATAGACAGAGTGCCTGATGAACTATGGAAGCAGGTTCGTGACATTGTACAGGAGAAGGATCAAGACCATCCCCAAGAAAAAGAAATGCAAAAAAAAGCAAACTGGCTCTCTAGGCGGCCTTACAAATAGCTGTGAAAAGAAGAGAATCAAAAGACAAAGGAGAAAGGAAAGGTATACCCATTTGAATGCAGAGTTCCAAAGAATAGCAAGGAGAGAAAAGAAAGCCTTCCTCAGTAATCAGTGCAAAGAAATAGAGGAAATAGAATGGGAAAGACTAGAGATTGCTTCAAGAAAATTAGAGACACCAAGGCAATATTTCATGCAAAGATGGGCTCAGTAAAGGACAGAAATGATATGGACCTAACAGAAGCAGAAGATATTAAGAAGTGGCAAGAATACACAGAAGAACTATGTGAAAAAGATCTTCACGACCCAGATAATCCATGTAAGGCTAATGACCAGCTACTGAGAGAAGTCTCTTGTGAGTATTTTGCTCAATGCCCCATGAATCAGGAGCATTTCCAGTCTGGGTAATGAGCCTAGGCATTAACCCTGGACTTGTGTGAGCACTGGGCACAATTATCACTAATCTTCATTGGTTCTTTTCCCATTCAGCGGTAGTTGCCTCACAAGCACACACTACTCAGTGCTCAGCTTTATCCTCTAAGGGAACCTTCTCCAGGTCTTTATATTTCTCTCTTTATTCAATTCTCTTGTTTCTGGTACTCTCTCTTATGACCTCTAGCTACCTTAGCTTCTCCAGACTACTCCTTGTTACTCCATATTGGATGCAAGAGAAAGTTTCTAAGAAGCTTTTTTTTAAATGCACATTTTTAGTATCTAGGAATTCTGATTCAGTAATTTGAAAGAGGGTGTCTGTAATACATTCTTATAAAGCCTCAAGGTAATTCTAAAGATACTGGGATACGTTATCGTTTGTCTCAGTGATGAATTCAATGAACCTGGAAGTCTAAAAATATTTCAAGAGGTGCATAGAATTTGAACTAGATTTTAAGAAATAGTAGAATTTGGCAAACGTATGTTCTGTGCCAGTTACTATTGGATGATCAAATAAGTTTAAGGGATGAATGAATGATCTTCCCTTTTCCACTTAGCAAACTTCTATTTCAGTTTCCATGTACCTTCCCGGCTATAGGTTTCACTGTCTTTACAGAACTAATTTATAACTTCTTTTATTTTGATAGCCTTTCTTTTGTTATATTAGTCCATGTATTATCACATATAAAATCTATTTTTACTCTATCTTTATATCATAATCATTTTGTTTTGTTTCTTCCACTGACCTATGTAATACTTTTGAAAAATTAATTTATCTTTGATCCCCAGAAACTAGCACAGTGCTTAGAAAACTTAGGCACTCATAAATATTTGCTGATTTGAACTGTTGTTCCTCTTGATATTCAGAAGTGGCCTATTTAACTATTTAATATTAGATGTCAGTTGTGACCTGGATTTTTTAGTAATAAATTGAGAGTCACAACCATATACGAGCTAACTTTTGCTGCATAAAAAATTTCTATCAAAACTTTATGGCTTAAAAACAATAAACATTTTTTAATCTTGCCATTTTTGTAGTCCAACAAAAGGTATCTCAGCTAAGGTATCTTAGGATACCTTAGCTGAGTCCCCTGGCTTAGTATCTCTCACAAGGTTTCTAATGAGGCTGCAGTCTTCTTAAGGACTGAAGGAAGAGAGTCCTCGTTTGTACTCTTGTAGCTCTTGGCAGGTTTTTGTCCTCTCTGTCTATTATCTAAAGACACCAGGGCCTCACCATGTGCTGCTATTCTTAGGAAAGTTCATAATGAGACATCTGGTTTCCATCAGAGAGAGTGATGGAGCGATCAAGTCCAAGAGTGATGGAGTGAGATGAAGTCGGTCTTTTTGTAACCTAATCTTGGAAGTGATATTTCATAACTTTTGTCATTTTCTGTTAATATTCATGAGAAATGTCATTCCGACATTCAAGGGAACTACTTAGCCTCATAGATAGCAATACCACTTACATTTTCTCAAAGATGATAACAAATGTATACGTAGATAGATTTATAGTGGGATTATAAATTATGTCTAGAAGAGAAGAGCTCTATTAACCCAGGAAACTTGGCATGATTCTATACTTATATTATTTGACCCTGTCTTTTTCTTAGAATCAAAGATGACTAGCAGGTAAATGTGGTGACAATTCTGTTTTCCCCAAACTAGCAATTCTTTTGTTGAACATTAATTTCCAGTACATGCTTTCTGGATGTCTAGCATTCCAGAGGTACCTTGGAGCTTATTTAAGGAGAAAGGAGGGAGTTATAAGCTCATGCCTCCTACATCCAGGAGCCACCCAAGCCAAGTCTATCAGAGTACCCCTGCTGAGTATTTATGCTGAGTTCATTAAGTAAAAGTTTGAAAAATGTTTGAAAGGTTAAAGAAACTGGGATTCTAAAGTAATGTTTTTTGGCTACAGCAGTATAATATATGTGGTGGTGGTGTAGTTTCTAAGTCATGTCCAACTTTTGCAACCCCATGGACTGTAGCCCTCCAGGCTCCTCCTCTGTCCATTGGATTCTCCAGGCAAGAATGCTGGGATGGGTTTGCCGTTTCCTTCTCCAGGGGATTTTCCCAAACTAGTAATCAAACCTGAGTCTCCTGCACTGCAGGAGGACTCCTGCACTGCAGGAGGACTCCTGCACTGCAAGTGGATTCTTTACCAACTGAGCTTCGAGGAAAATCAATATATAATATATAGACTAGTCATTAGGTATGTGGTCTCTGGCACAAACCTGCCTAGGTTTCTTTGTATCCAGGTTCTGCCATTTACTACCCATGTGAAACAGTTAGAAGTCTGGGCTCGAGTCTCACCCACAGTTATTTCTTAGCCCTTTCTATGTCTAAAGCTGACAGGCATACTTGGTATTGCACTTTTTTCATTTTCATTGTAGGCTTCAATTATTAGTCTTCTTGTGTTTATCTTAGTTTAACTTACTTTAATAGTTACCAACATTATTCCTTCTGCTTTCTGTCCTGATAATAAGTCTCTGACTGAATGATGTATATTCTTTTAATAAATTTATCGAGAAAGAAAATTATCTATAATTGATCTGTATACCAGTCAATACATACTGTTTCATAATCGGTTATGACTGTATTTACCAATATTATTGAGTCACTTATTCTAAGTTATTGCAGACCAACATTTTTAATTATGTTGTTAAATAAAGAGCCTATAGGATATAACTGATTACTTAAGTTAATATCTTGCAGTTTATCAAATAATGTGTTCTGCCTTATTTAATGAGGAAGCTCAAAAAGAAAAGCCCTAAACATTCTGTATAGTGTGCTTGAAACAGGACTAACCCCTGAACCTGAGACTTAACTGTTGTCTTTTTTGATTTTTAAATCCCTGCTGGTGGAAATAAATTGATCTTTGGAATATTTTTTAGGAAGATTTTTATTAATCATTTTTATCTAAGAGCCAAAATCTTTATGTGGTCCTTTTGAACTGTGGTGTTGGAGAAAACTCTTGAGAGTCCCTTGGACTGCAAGGAGATCCAACTAGTCCATCCTAAAGGAGATCAGTCCTGGGTGTTCATTGGAAGGACTGATGCTGAAGGTGAAACTCCAATACTTTGGCTACCTCATGCGAACAGTTGACTCATTGGAAAAGATCCTGATGCTGGGAGGGATTGGAGGCAGGAGGAAAAGGGGATGACAGAGGATGAGATGGCTGGATGACATCTCCGACTCGATGGATATGAGTTTGGGTAAACTCCAGGAATTGGTGATGGACAGGGAGGCATGGCGTGCTGCGATCCATGGGTTCGCAAAGAGTCAGACACGACTGAGCGACTGAACTGTACTGAACTGAACTGAACTATGTTCTATTAGTTGACTGCAACTCACCTTCAAACTGTAATTTTGAAGTTTATTTTTCAAGTAGAGGCAAATTACATGATTTCAGTAGGTGTCTTGGGCTGGAGGACAGGTCATGAGAAAATTCTTTGTCAGGTTACAATGTCTAGGGTATAGGCAGTGTAAGGAAGATCATCCATGAGAGGGAGACTAACTTGTACTACAATTTTCAAGTCTCTACAATTGCAGTATAGCCGAAAAATGCTGGACCTTTGGCAAGCTATAAAAATAAATCTCATAAGGAAGAAAAAATTGTGGCTTTCGAAATGCATAGAACATGATGTATTCATAACACAGTAAACATAGAAAGCCTGTTTTCTCAGCCAGGGATTTTAAAATAAGACCCTCACATAAGGAAATGCTGCAAAAAAGAATATATATAAGAAAGAAAATAGCACAGCAAGACGACGATTAGCTGGAAGGCTCAGAAAATTTAGCCTGTCTTTTCTTTAAAATTTCTCTTCCATGGGCTTCCTTAACAAGCATTCCTTTGTTCTCCTTTTCTTTCATGGATGACTCTTCTCTTTCCTTTGCTGGCTCCATTCTTTCCCACTTTTTAGCCATAAATATCCCTCAAGTATCTCCTTTTACCTATGGAACTGGTGTTATCGCTTAACTTCAATTATTACTTCTCTAAAATGATCCCACTTGTAGCTCCAGCCTTGACCTCACAGCTTCTCATCACTCTTCATCCACCAGCTTTTCTACTTACATTATTACAATTTCCTGAGAAACTATAGGTTTGTATAATCAATGGAATTCTTTTACTTTATGTATATAAGTTGATATACCTTTAAGCTCTATTTCTACAACATAACAATATGAAGTGTCCCTTTAATTTCTTTGATAATGTTATCTTGTGGAATAATTTTCTGAGTAATTTTCAGACCAGATTTAATTTTAACCTGAGATAATAAGAGAAAGATCACATAAGAGAACCTCATTTCTGTGACAGCCTGAAGAAACTATTTTCCAGTACGTTTTTGTACTCAAATATTTAATTAGAGCTATGTCAGGTAAAATAAAAAGTCTTTACAAAAATATTCAATATTCATTTAGTTTACAAAAATAAATGAAAAACCTCTGGAACTATATGATAGGGAGTTCTCACTTAACAGTTGTAATGGGTGTAGAGAAGTCAGTATATATACAGTTAAAATTTTTTACAGAAAATAGAGCATAAATCAAAAGAAGTGCTTATGATAAATCTAAGGCAATGTTATGATCTAAAATGCTAGGTAATGAAGCCTTAAAAACAAATGGATAAGCGAATTATTGGTTTTTTTAATTGGCATAGCTTTTGGTAGTTGTTTAAAAACTCAGGAATTATGTTTGCATTTTGATTGAGGGATCAACCCCAGCTGAAACAGCTGTGGTGTTGGATAAGCTCACAATGAATTGCTAAAGGGAACTAGAATAAACTAAATATGTTAAGTGATTAACCTGAGAGAAACTATAGGTGATGTTCCTACTTCTTAAATTCGCAAATTAGACACAGTTTTACCCTCATGCTTATTTCTCCTTATAGTCTTCCTCTTTTATAGTCATCATCTGGTAATAACTTCCATCATCTCCCCCCACCCCCAATATGCTGAGTCATGCAATTGTATCGTCTTAATATCGCTAAAGTCCATTCTCCATCTCTTGGATACTACTACTACCTCATTTTATCTGCTAGACCATTTTTATCCTTATCTTTTTCTTTTTAGCTGGCTGCTGAACCCTGCTAGCTGGTCACTCTGCTTCTAGTTTGCTGTCTCTTCAGTCTGTTTGCTATACTATTACCAGAAGGATCTTTTTAAGGTGCAAATCAGAATATACTTTGCTCTTGCTGGAAATCTGTTGGTCAAACCCTTCATGGAAAAAATTCAGGAAAAATTCTAAAATTCTTGTCATAGTATATATGACTCTTCAAGTTCCCCAACATATAATGTCTACTTAGAATAACTTTTAACTTTATTTTTTTCAGTTATCTGCAAGCATTACAAAGTCAGAATCATACTTATTGATATACTGGCTACACAGATGTCCTTGAAAATCCTTGAAGAACATCAACCAAGGCTATATCCTGTATAGAACTGTCTGAGGTGGCAAGCAATTATAGGCTGCCCCCAAACAATAGCACACGTAAGAAGAAAAACACCGTGGAGTAGTATGATTCTTTGGACATCTATAGATTCGAGTTTAAATTTTGGTGCTTTTCCTTAAAACTGCGTAATTCTTAACCTTATTTTTCCTATTTTTAAAATGGGATTATTAGTAACAGTGGCAACCCACTCCAGTATTCTTGCCTGGAGACTCCCAGGGATGGGGGAGCCCGGTGGGCTACCGTCTATGGGGTCTCACAGAGTCAGACACGACTGAAGCAACTTAGCAGCAGCAGCAGCAGCAGCCATGAGATTGTTGTGAGATATCCTTATTTAGCTAAATATGAGCTCATAGGTGGCCTTCCATAGTGACTCAGTCATAAAGGATCTGCCTGCAGTACAGGAGGCGCAGGTTCACTTCCTGGGTTGTGAAGAACCTCTGGAAAAGGAAATGGCAACCCATCCTAGTATTCTTGCCTGGGAAAGCCCATGGACAGAAGAGCCTGCTGGGCTACAGTCCATGGCATTGCAAAAAAAAAAAAAAAAAAAAGAACTGAGCAACTAAATGACAACATTCTCAAAGCACACATTCTAATGCTTCATTCACATTACCAAAAGTCAAAGGGCAAGTGATAAAGATGAGATCATTGAAATAAACCCAGAGTAAGTAATTGGGAAACAGGGGAAATATATAAACAGTCTGCTGCTGCTGCTCGGTAGCTCAGTTGTGTCCAACTCTTTGCAACCCCATGGACTGTAGCCCAACAGGCTCCTCTCTCCGTGAAATTTTCCAGGCAAGAATACTGGAATGCCATTTCTTACTCCAGGGTATTTTCCTGACCCAGGGATCAAACCTGCATCTCCTGCAGTGGCAGGCAGATTCTTTACCACTGAGCCACCTGAGAAGCCCCCATCTAATCAAATTCTGAGCTGCTAAGTAAGGTAGACCCCATATTGGAGGAATCTGGGTAAAATACATGCATCTGGAGAGAGAATTGTGTGTGTGTTTGTTTGTGTATGTGTGTTGTAGAAATAGTACCAGTATTAGTAGCAGCAGTGGTAGCAATAGTGATAGACAGAATCAACTAGAGAATGTTTAAGGCAAGATAGTTAATAACTACCACTGAACACTTCCTCTTAGCTTACCAAGTTTTGTCCTAAATGATTTCCATGTATTATCTTAATTAATTCAAGGCAATTAAAGCAGACAAAGGAAATCAGGAGGCAATCCAATGTTAGTGATAAAAAAGCAACACTGGAGAAATACTCAGTATTGTAAAGTTAAAAAAAATTTTTTTTAATAAAATAAAATAAAATTACATATACAAAAAAAATCTAAATAAATGTAACAATACATTCCAAAAAAAAGACAGAGATAAACAGAGAGTTGCCTCTAGAGAACAATAAAATGCTGGCAGAGACATAGGGATTAAACTCAAAGATCGTTATGTCAGTCAGTCTAAGGAAGGATAGGATCTTAAGGAGAAGACAAATCATAAGAAATGCTGGAGAAATGTTAAAATAAGGGAAAGACCCAAGGATATACATTGGAATTGACAGTTGGGCGATCTTTGATGTCATTTTCCAAAGAAATTTCCCTGAAGTTTGGAAATTCTGGTCTGAAGCCAGACTATAGGTGGGCTGAGGAGTGATTAAGAGATGAGAATATGTGAATAAAAGATGCAGACTACTCTTGAAAAAAAAATGAAAAGTTTAGAAGAGAGGGTAATTGTTCAATGGGACACAATTGGAATGGGTTATTGAAAGTTAAACACAAGAGATGTGGGTTCTGTCCCCAGGTCAGGAAGATCCCTGGAGGAGGAAATGACAACTCGATCAGTATTCTTGTCTGGAAAATTCCATGGACAGAAGATCCTTGTAGGCTATAGCCCATGGTATGGCAAAGAACTGGACACGATTGAGTGACTGAGCACACAGTCACTTAAGTTAGAACTGGGAGCATTGAAAAATTTCAAATCTAAATCAACTTGCATATTAAAATCTTTGGGATCATTTTGATTTCCTGAGGCATAAACTTTCAAAAACATTTCTTCTAAAACTTTGTTAATATAGATTTTCTACTAAATGGAAGTGGGTATTATCCCAAAAGAGATTCATGATTCTGTTCTCTATAAGTCTCAATAGTAAAGGTTAGATAAAGATATAGAGAAGAGAAAACTGTGGCTCTAAACAAACTATAAATCCTAAGGAGAACATCAATGTAAGTATGAATTTGAGGGAGATTCCAAAGAAGTCACAAGAAATGAGATATCACTTTAAATAAAGCAAAGAAAAACTTAATTTCAAAGTGTAGATATCTATGGAAAGTCTACTAGGTATAAAACACTTATATTTAATTTTGGGAATTTCAGCTCTGATTGATTGCCATTTTATCCCATGTAGAATTTACCTTACTTTACTTTCTCTTCCATGAGACATTTAGCTCCTATTGATGTAGTCATTTTTTTCTTCTTCATCATTGTCACTGATTTTCAGAAGATGAAGTTCATAGTCAGAAGCCAGTTGGGTGTAAGTCAATAAGTTAAAGCCATGCTGTAGCAGAAACATTCAGCAAATAAGAACAATGAGGACCTTTCTCTTGTAGGCATTACTTTTTAAATCTCTGGAATTTAAAATGATAAGGTATAACTCTTCTAGTTAGAAGGATTAAATCCCAGTGTCTCAGGTCTCAGGTCTCGGCCTTTTGCCTGGGATCGCAGACGGTAAAGCGTCTGTCTATGATGTGGGAGACTCAGGTTCGATTCCTGGGTCGGGAAGATTCCTTGGAGAAGGAAATGGCAATCCACTCCAGTACTATTGCCTGGAAAATCCCATGAACAGAGGAGCCTGGTAGGCTACAGTCCATGGAGTCGCAAAGAGTCGGACACGACTGAGCAACTTCACGTTCACGTCTCAGGTGAAAAATCCTTCTTAATCTGGAATCAAAACTTCCTACACTTCGTTGAGACAAGTTCAGAACATGATAAAAATAGATAGTTTAATTAATTTTTGTATAATAGTGGTTTACACACAGTGATAATGAAAAGATTAAGTTGTGAGGATAAATAATATAAGCATTTAAAGAAAGAAATGTTTAATACAGTAAAGTATTTGTGAAAGGTTCTCAGAGGACCTGGGAACTGAGCTGGAAAACAGAAACCTTCTAGGAAGAAAAAGCAGAATGTTCGAATAAGTATTTAAATTACAACCTGGAAATTGTAGAGATTCTACTTGGATATTTTGAGAAGTCAACTAGCAAATGAAAATATTTTTAGTGAATAATGTATAGTAATTCTTTTCCTATCAAAACAAAGAGCTCCAACCCATTTTTTGTGGTCATAAAACAATGACTTTGTGACAGACACTTTGTCATGCTTATTTGTTTCATCAATAAAGAATACCCGAACATCAAGGCTGTATATTGTCACCCTGCTTATTTAACTTATATGCAGAGTACATCATGAGAAATGCTGGGTTGAAAGAAGCACAAGCTGGAATCGAGATTGCCAGGAGAAATATCAATAACCTCAGATATGCAGATGACACCACCCTTATGGCAGAAAGTGAAGAGGAACTAAAGAGCTTCTTGATGAAATTAAAAGAAGAGAGTGAAAAAGCTGGCTTAAAACTCAACATTTAAAGAACTAAGATCATGGCATCTGATCCTATCACTTCGTGGCAAATAGATGGGGAAACAGTGGAAACAGTGGTGGACATTCTTTTGGGGGGCTCCAAAATCACTGCAGATGGTGATTGCAGCCATGAAATTAAAAGACACTTACTCCTTAGAAGGAAAGTTCTGACCAACCCAGACAGCATATTAAAAAGCAGAGACATTACTTTGCCAACAAAGGTCCGTCTAGTCAAGGCTATTGTTTTTCCAGTAGTCGTGGATGGATGTGAGAGTTGGACTATAAAGAAAGCTGAGCACCAAGGAATTGATACTTTTGAACTGTGGTGTTGGAAAAGACTCTTGAGAGTCCCTTGGACTGCAAGGAGATCCAACCAGTCCATCCTAAAGGAGATCAGTCCTGGGTGTTCATTGGAAGGACTGATGTTGAAGCTGAAACTCCAATACTTTGGCCACCAGATGCGAAGAGATGACTCCTTTGAGAAGACCCTGATGCTGGGAAAGATTGAGGTCAGGAGGAGAAGGGGAAGACAGGACGAGATGGTTGGATGGCATCACTGACTCAATGGACATGAGTTTGGGTGAACTCCAGGAGTTGATGATGGAAAGGGAGGCCTAGTGTGCTGCGGTTCATGAGGTCTCAAAGGGTCAAACACGACTGAGCGACTGAACTGAACTGAATGTTTGAATCTTGGTTCTTTAATAATAATAATATATATACTCATACTATGTATATGTATATCATTTATACAAATCTAAGTATGATAAAGTTCTTTATTTTAAGGAGTTTAAAGATTATTAAGACATCCTCTCTGTTATAAGACTTTTTTCTAGTATACAATTTCAGTAGTAGTTTTGTTATTATTTTGGGGGAGAAAAATCAAAACTATGGATTTTCTCAAAATTATTTAGTACAACAGAATTTTATGGCCAGCAGAAAACTTAATTCAACATTGTATGTAAAAATGCCACTGACAGTTCCTGGCATGGAGCAAGCACTTGGGATTTACTAAAGTTTAATTCGGAGTAAAGGATCAATAAATGTGTGTGTTGAACTATTTAAAAATTTCTATCATATATTTGGATCCTAATTGTTGATGTTTAAATTCCTTTATGACTAATAGATATATATTCCTATTTTTTAACTAGAAATACAGTCCATTTCAATAATTATCTGGATGCCTATTATATATTTAGCATAGTGGTGAATAAAAGCGATTCAGTCTGGGATTTCATGGGACTTCGTGGGACTTCATGTAGTGGAAAGGAGATGAAATTGATCTACCCACTCTTTCAGGTTCTAGATTAGGGGAAGTATGGTTAAAATTTTTTAATGGATATATGTTCCAGCCTAAGCATTAATATTAGTGCATTTATCTTAACCACAATGACAAGCATATTTGTATATCATGATACATTGTATCCCTGTAAAATTGGTAGGAGATATACTCCCTATCATGACTTGAAATATCATAAGAACCAATAGATGCATTAAATGTATATAAATAGCCTGTGAAATTATTCAGATAATTCCAATGTACATTGCTCTCAATGGTTAACTATTTTCTTGAATTTTAAAACAAACTAAAACGTACAGTTCAATAATGACTCTGTGTGGTTTCATTAAATCTTGCATTTTGACAGTTTCTCAGAAGGCCAACACTTCATAATTAATGAATATTGAGCCAAAAGATTGACCTTCTGAATAACTGGATAAGTGCAAACGTAGGAAAAAATTACATTGGACTAAGAGCCCTTATCTTTTAGAATGAAAGTAAGTTCTGGAACTATGCCTAAGAAATTGGGTCTATATGTTAACGTTTGAGAATCCTTTTTACAATAAAAATTCATGCTGTCTACTTTATTGTATGCTATGTTTAAAATAAGAGAATTTGTAAAAAGTTCCATTTACCTTGATCATATTTGACATCCTTTAAACGTTCCCAAGATTGAATTCACAGGCATGTGAAGTCTAAGATAGCAGACATTTGATATAAATGGTTCCAGAATTCAATTCCAAGCCAAATCTAACAAGCTTCTACTGACAGAAAGCTTCATTTTACCTGAGGTTGATTCAGTTAGTTCATTTGCTTAAAGGTTAGTGTTAATGCAATCAAGGTCACAGGAAGGAGCTGATGCAAAGAAACTTCAAACAAGCCAAAATTTGAATTCCAGTTCTGCTTCTTATTAACTGTATGACCTCAGATAGGTTAAAAATCCTTCTTGAGGCTCAGTGTCTTTACCTTTAAAATGGGAGAGTGGAACCTATCTTTCTATGTTTTGGAGTGAGACAGAGGCACTCCAGTTACCATTTATGCCCTCGACTTAGGATGAAGGCATAGAAGAGAAAAGAAGAGGTGTGGGAACAGATGTTCCTTGAGCTCTTTGATCCCAGCTTCATGTTCTCTCTTCTAAGACTAACAGACTTTTGAAAATTTGCCCAAATATATATTATTTTACCAGCTAAGGAACAGAGAGTACATTAGAAAAATTTACAGTGAAAAAGAACACATCTGGAGGAAATGACTTCAATCAGTTTTCTAGAGAAAAGAGGCTTGGAGATGAGTCTTTGGTACAATAAATCTAAAGGGTCAGCAGATTTGTTGGCAGTCTGTGCCTTTCCATGAAGGCAGTTGGTCCATAGCTCCTGCTGGTTTTTGTTTGTTTGTTTGTTTTAATCACTCATTCATTCAACAAATTTTTATTGAATGATTACTATTTTCATGGCAACATGCTAGGGTAGAATTATATAGATGAATTTGGCATACATTTTGTCCTTAAAGAATTTGGTCTTTAATAAGGGTGATAAGGCATGTATATAAATTTGTAAATGTTCTAAATAGCATGAAAGAAAGTTGAGTGAGATGTAAAAGGAAGAAAGACAATTTTAGCAAATAATTTGGCAACAAATAGAGAGAAAGTAAAGAAATATTGGAGGAGATGGCATTTACCTTGGGTTTAAATATCTGTAGATTGGGCAGAAGGGAACTTCTGACTGAGGAAATAATGTGAACAAAGACTCAGAGAAGTGGGAAATGGAGGCAGTTTGATTGTACAGTTGGGTTTATGAAAGAGAGTCATGGAAAGTACATTTTAAAGGATACCATCAGATTGAGAGGACCTTGAATACCATAGTAAGGAGCTTGGCTTTTATTTTCTAGGCAGAAGCAAGCCATTGGAGATTTCAAAGAAGGGAGATGGAAAAATATTGTGTTTTAGAATGGTGACTCCTAAAGACGAATTATATTAATACATTTTAATTGTAAAATGAATTTGTTGGACAGATGCCCCCAGTGAATCTCCTAAGCCAGCTCTTTCTTATCCAGGCTGCCGATGTGCTTCTGCAGCATGGAGCTAATGTCAATGTTCAAGATTCAGTTTTTTTCACTCCACTGCACATTGCAGCACACTATGGGCGTGAACAGGTAAGTGTGTAAGTAAGTGACGAGGTAAGTCCAAAGCCTGGGGCGTCGCTTAAGTGTTCCAGGGTTTTCTTAAACTGTACTATATTCAAAGAAAGGCTACTTGAGTTATCCTTTGAATCATTTTTGCCATCTTCGCATCACTTCCACCCTTGAAAAGCTTTTGTAGATCCACAGAAAAATAGCAGCTACCAAGTTATTCATTTTCACTGACCATTTTCATTCCTCCTCATTTTATCTCCCTAGATCTCTAGTATTACTCAGTTATGCAGCAGAATTACACCTTTGTAGAGGTCATGCTATTGCACTTCCTGAGGACCCCAAGTTGAAAATCAAACTTATTTTTGTCTCTGTGCTGTTCCAGTCATTGTGCCTTTATTTCTTTGCTGGCTGGCATATGCCTGGACACTCTCAAGCTTGTGAAGCGTGACCTCTAGCTAGGGAAGATGGCTCATTTCATTGATGTGCTGCTCAGAGGGCACTGGAGTGCACTGGAAAGCTGGGTACTGAAAATGCTTCTGAAAGTACAGGGTCCAAAGCTCAAGTGATGAAAAACTCCAAACTTTTTCTGATTTCAGGCACAGGCAGGATATACACAATGCACGTTGTTTGTTAAGTCATCCTCTTTGGCGATTAACCTCATCACCCAGCAGAAACATAAAGAGCTTCTCTGCATGTTATGTGGAGTGTTAAATTTGTTTACTTTTCCTGAATATATAGTCACAGTATTATAAAATTATGCTAAAATGTGGATGGCCCTTTTATGATAAGGGACTCACTTTCTATGTGCAAAGACAGCACATAAGTAATTTATGGATGCTATTGTCACTTACTAAAATATGCTGACATGGAGATGGCACATTTGGTTTATAAATGTGCCTGATATGCCATGTTCCTTGGCCTTTGTTTACTTACTTATTTTTAAGTGGAAGAGTAGATGTTTTGTACCAAGAGCAATATTTCCTAGGTATATAATAACAATGCTTAATAGACAATCGATTTCAATGGTAGTTTAAATCTGTCCATTATAAAGTCACATAATCAGAATTTGTGGAGTCTGTATAAGTGGAAATATCTGCTTAGGAGTGCAAGGTTCCTGAAACTAAATGTCTACTACTGTTCAGCTTTCTCCTGTATTAAACATAGGTGTACCCATTAGCCAACAAATGAATAAAACACACATTCCACACTGGTGCTACCTCTTCTGATATCATTTATTGAGTACCAGGCACTTTTCTAAGTGTTTCATGTGTGATAATTTATTTAATCCTCACAACAACCCTATGAGGTATTCCCATCTTAGCAATGGAGAAACTGAATTTTGAAAAGGCCAACTCATTTACTCAAAGTGACATAACGAAAAAATAGAAGCCTAATTTCACAGCCTTTCTTCTTTACCCACTGCGCACAATAAGAAGTTCTCCCACATTCCACCAGCTGTTTTTTCCGCCTAGATTTCTATCAAATGTATACCATATTCTTGAGAGGCTTCTGCCCAAAATATATTTATTTGCTGCCACAAAATAGTTTCAGAGCTTGAATTCACATTTATGCTGATGCGTCAGTGGTCAAGACTTGTTTTTAGAGATTTTTTTGATATGGACCATTTTTAAAGTCTTTACTGAATTTGTCTCAATACTGCTTCTGTTTTATGTTTCGGTTTTTTGGCTGCAAGGCATGTAGGATCTCAGCTCCCTGACCAGGGATCATACCCACACCCCCTGCATTGGAAGGCAAAGTCTTAACCCCTGGACCACAGTGGAAGGCCCTCAATGGTCAAGAGTTTTGAGGAGTCCTCCCGTAACTGTTATTTTAATGGCACTGGTACAACTTAACTTATCTCTTGGGATCGCTGTGATGACTTCTGAAATTCCCAGAGGAAACAATGTCAAGTTTAGAAAAAGTATTTGAAAGAATCCTAAGTGGATGTGTAAATAATTTGAACAAATCCCGTAAATTACCAGAAACAATCCCTGGAAGACTCCTGAGCTGTGAATCTCAACCAGTGTGGGAAGATGCTAAAGGCTAGTATGGCTATCTCCTGCTTACTCACAAATCAAAACAGGACCTAGAATCCTAATCACAAGATGACCATTGGTGACCTATGCATGAAGTCGCTATGAAAATGAAGAATCACATAAACACTGCTGACTCTGGCCAGAAGAAGATTTTAAAGGATTGTTCAGAGATGATTATGGGTGACTTTAGAGAAGACTGGTTATGTACAATGAAGACCGAACTCTGAAATTGCTCCAGGTTTTAATTTCTTGCTAGGTGATATAATAATAAATGCCTTATTGTTTAGGCCAATTGAGTTAGGATTTTTTTTCAGGCAAAAATTAACCAAAAGAACATCTTAATGATATGTCTCCTTCCATACTGCTGAAAGCATTGCATTATTATTTGACATTTGACACTAATCACAAATGTTTGGATCCTTTAGGTAACTCGCCTCCTTTTGAAATTTGGTGCTGATGTAAATGTAAGTGGTGAAGTTGGAGATAGGCCCCTCCACCTAGCATCTGCAAAAGGATTCTTTAATATTGCGAAACTCTTGGTGGAAGAAGGCAGCAAAGCAGATGGTAAGATTATGGTTAGAAGAATTTTGCAGTCTTTTACTTTATGTATGCTTTTTCTTCTACTTTACTTACTTGCTAGAGAATAATCATGAAGTTGATTGATTCTAGTTTTCAAGTCCTAATTTGTTCCTCAAGTCATAATTTATTATTTTTAATATATTAATTAAACCTATATGTTAATCCTTCTTTGAATATTTTATTTCAACTTAATATATTAGGTATGACCATAAAAGTAAGAGGTTTTTCTAAGTTTTTCCTACTTGTTATTACTCACTAATATTTTTTTAATTGAGGTAAAACTTACATGTAGCAAAATTCTTAAATCTTAACTGAGTATTAAGTGAATATTTCCTTTTGAATAGACATACACAAAAGCCTCCAAGATCAAGATATAGTATTTTTATCTGGAAGGTTGCAAATATTTCACCTGGAAAGATCCTTTGTGCCCACTTCTTAGTAAATAGCTTTCATCACCAAAGATAATCAATATTCTGGCTTCTATTATTGCCATAGGTTAATTTTTCCTATTTTTTAGAAAATGAAGATATATATATATATATATATATATATATATATATATATATATAGAGAGAGAGAGAGAGAGAGAGAGAGAGAGAGAATTGCTGAATCAAAGGTCATATACATGTTTAACTTTGGGAGAAATTTCAGACAGCTTTCCAAAATATTTACACTATTTTTCATTCCCACAGCTATATATGAGCATTCCATGTTACTCCCCACATCCACCTCAGTATTTAAGACTACTATTATTTTAAATGGAAATAGAGTTAGAGTGTGATCGGTTTTGGAAAAAAGCTTTAGAATACACAGAAATATTTTAGATGCATTTAATAGAATAAAATTTTCTGCAACTTTTTTAGTTTTTAAATTGCAAAATGTGTTTTGGAAAACTGAAAGTTTTAAAGAAAAGTTCTTTCTTTCCCTTTTTTTATCTTCCTCACAAACTTTATTTCTTGACACAGATTCACTCAGAGTTACATCTTGTTGTTAAATTCTCTCAGGCATATCCAGCCTTCTTCCACTGACCCTCAAGAGACCTAATTAAAAGCCCAGCTGTAAGAACTGCTGGCCTTTGCAGCAGAAATGATGCACATTTCCAAAAGCACAAGGTTGTCAAAGCTCTAGAACTGCCATTTCCTTGGTCCAAGGTTGAGATTGATATTCAGTTAATAAAACTAATCGATGTTTCCGTCTACTCATAAGGAAAACACAAAGGCTCCCAGGGACAACTGTGGCAAGAGGCTAAGGCAGTTTCATTTCCATGTTGGAAACAGGACCGTTTTATTTGGCAATGTTTGAGAAATGTAGTTTCTATCATTTTCTGAGCCAGTGTACAGAAAATCAGGAATTTTTCTATAGCATTATCATAAACAACCTGTGTTGTCAGGATGCAAGGAGCGCTGTTCCTTGGACCTTATTTAAGCAGTCTCTTTGATTCTGTTGTTTTAGAATAGTCAGAAGTACACTAGTGTGAATCACTGAGCACATAATTGTGTTTGAAACTGCCTCACTTTTCCAAGGGGTCAGGAACTGCTCACATTCTTCCTTTTATTATCAATGCCAACCTCAGCCTTTTATTCCTCTGAACAACTCCAAAGCTCAGTGGTGTCAAAATGAGTGTCATTTATGATCAGCATGTCTCCAGGATCAAAGGACTCTTCTACAAAAGGCATTGAAATGTGTGCTGCACCCGTATTCCCTGTACATACCGGCATCATATGATATAATTTTTAGCATTTTCTTTCTGACTCGCAGAAGCACTCTAATGCCTCCTACTCAATCATTTTTTAAAAGAATCAAGAGACATGATTCAGATTTTTAAGCATTGTATTTCCTTCTAATACACAATTGATATTTAAGTCCCTTTTGCACTTAAACCAATTGCAAAGAATAAACCAGAAAATCTTTAGTGCTAGTGGATGCTGCACAAGATTTATTATCAGCTAGTTCACTTACTCTAAAAGATATCTAAGCCTTCAGATGATTTATTTTAGGTCTGAACCTTGCCTGTGGTTAATGGACATAAGGGGAGGAGTAAATGAATGACCCCAAAAGGAGCACAATTTGAAATCTGGTATTTACATTATGTTTCCATAGTAACAGGACATCACAAATGAAAATAAATTAAGGTTATAAAATTAACCAAAATGTAATTCCAAAAGCATGTTCAGCATGTTTAGGAGACTGACCTATTCAGTCACATGTGTTTTAAGTCCCTAGTCTTCTTTATACCTTGTAGGGAAATGAAAAAGGAGACACATAATGCTTGTTGATTGAGATTGGAAAGGTCAAATATTGCTGGACTCCATAAGAAGAAAATAGAGATACAGTTCCTTTTGTATCTGTAAAAATATAGGTACAAAGTTAAATTCTTTTTGTATTTCTAAAACTAGAGATACAGTTTAGAAACTATTAATTTCTGTTATCTGATAAAGATATAATTTTGTTAACATGGACATGGATATCAGAAAAAGTCACAAAAGTTTCTAGGACATGGTCAGTAAAGAGAAGTAACTTATTTAAAAAAATTTATCTTGTCAGAGCTATCACACAGATTTGTTACTGAAAATTTATATAAGATACATTTGGAAGTTGAGTTATTGGGATGTGCTAACACTGCTGGGTTAATATGGAAGCGTTTATTCTATCTTTAAGATCAATGAGCAGAATTAAGCAGGAAGTAGCATCCATCTACCTACATATTCATTACTCTTCCTTTCAAAATACACTATTGAACACATATGCTCTTCATGGTAGAGGACTAGTGACTACATATTTTTCTAATAATGATTTACAGGTATTCCTTTCTTTAAAATTTTCCTTTACTTAGACCTCTAAATTATGTACTAAGTTAGAACAAACAGACTATCTTTCATACATTCAGTTTTCCTCAGATAATAATAATAATAATATATGTTTTTTTTATCTTTGCAAATTGGTCTATGACAAAATTAAGGTAGCAGAATGGCTGAAGCAGAAATGGAGTTATATATAATATATAAACTCTGCATCTGATCCAGATTTCTCCTGGCCTGTCCCTTTGGTTGGTATTAATATCTTCTTTGATGGGAATAATGTCCAGGCTACTGCTGATAATTTATCAAGGAAATAATCTGCTTTGAAGTTTATTGATTCAACTAGAGAAGAACAATGTTGGGTGGGGCCAGAGATGGCCAAAGGAAAATCATGAATTAATGGAATATTGTGCTTTATTCTGTTTTACAATGTCCCCTCTGGACCTCAAGAATCCTCATGTGACCTCCTGATTCCCTGCACTCCCTACTGTTCTCAAGCATTGACTCATGGTATTGACTTTCCCTGACTTCCAGCAGAACATGAACAAAGGAAAAGAATCTTAAAAAGGAAGATAATCAAAACAGCCAGGAACATTCTTCTGAAGGAAGAGGGTCCTTCTGAGCCACTCATTAATATAAAAGATTCAAAGATTCATTTTTCAATAACAGCCCTGAGAGGAGGAGTTCAGTAACTTTGTTGAAGATTTCTTTTTGGCTTAAGATCTTACAGAACAATAAAATAAGAATCATTGTCTACAAATATAGCAGCTATAAGGCCTAAATCAATGCTTATTAGATGTTAATGATTATTCTATTTGAACTTTAAAAAAATAAACTAGTATCTTGACTTTCTTTTCCTTCCTATTGCTTATTATTAAAAGAAAATCTTTCCATAAACTTTTTTGGTTCAACAGATGATTTCTATTACATATAATAATGAAAATGAATGTTAAGGGCTATTTTTTTTCTATTTTGAATAAAGCCCTCTATACAGATGGACAGAGTAATAAAATAACAAAAAGTGGCTGTAGAGCAGTTGATCTGATTATTTTTAATTTTAAAAATTGTGCTAAAGCAAATCCGCAATTTAGCAGCTTGGTGTTGACTTGTATTTCTTCAGGCCTGTAATTATTGACTATTCAACTAGATTGTAAATTATTTGAGGGCATAGACTCTATGCGTTTATACCTTATTGGCCTTAGCATTTGGTAAATTTCTGAGAGGGAAATTAGTAAAAAGGTAAAGTAGACATTTTTATTAGATGTCTAATATGTGACAGCCATCATGCTAGATGCTTTCCCGAAATTATCTCCTTTAATCCTTTCAGCATTTCTGCTGCCCAACAATGTTATTCCATCAACTGATAAGAAATCAATATCCACAACACTTAGCACAGTGCCTGGTGCATATTGATCATTTATTACTTGTTGAGGAATGATTGTGTCAGTCAGGTGTTATTTGCCAGATTTGGAAACTAACGCTTGTTGATTTAAGCATGAAGGAAATATATTAAATGATATCGATTATCGTAGAATCTTCCCCAGAACAGAGCAAAAAACTGGATTTGGCATTCTCACAGAGAGAAATGGTGTCCAGAATCACACCCCCAAAATTAATCCTTTGAGGGCACACTTCCACCCCTACTAACATATACACCAGCCCTTGTGTTTCTGGCACCAACAATGCAGGGTACCCAGTCTGTGGCTGGAAACACTACTACTGGAAATTAGATGGAGCTGTTCCACCACTGCTACTTTCCCAAAACAGAAGAGACTCTGCTTTTATATGTCATCAGCTCTGATGTAAGAGTCTGAAGTAACGTGTTGAATAGAAGAGCCTGCAGATAAGCATCCAACCATGGCATGGTTGAGAGTGAAAGTGTTGCTATTAAAAACTATGCTAGCATCAGAACACTAAACTGGGACATATGGTCACCCTGTGCTAAACCTGTGCCCTAACTGCAAAGGAGACTTGGAAAGCATTTTTCCAGCTTCTATGATAAAATGTGATTTTGGCATCTAGTTAGTACTTTCAACATAGGGAATTTCCCAAATGTCAGAAGAGGTTATAACGCTGGACTGGACAAAGGAAAAGTCAAATGATCACTACCAATTGGACAATTTAAAACTGCAGTTAATGTTAAACACTTGTCTTGGGTAACAATTAATGAGGTTTGAATCACTTGTTGTCTTTTCATTATACCATGTTTTATATATTACAGTATAACATTTTTCAGTTGAGGGAATATCAGAACCTCCTAAATAGCACTATAAACATACAGCATGCTAGGCCTCATGCTAATATATTGGGCCAATATTTGGGAAAATGATGCTAAGTCCAGAGTCTGAACTTTTTAACATCTTCCATGAGGGGTGGAAGTATAATCAGTTTGAACAGTGATACTTGTAGAAATAAGGCCGTGAATACCTTTTAGATACTTACTAGTTTCCTGCACTCTTTCATTGTGCAAGGCAGATTTGATTAGAAGTGTTCCATAGATTTATGAGAGCTAGAAGAAAGCCTGCTTAATGTGGTAATGGGCTATAGAAGAGAAGTATAACTTTTTTAATCGGTTGCACTTAATTTTCTTTATTGTTGTCATTAATTGGCAATTCCCAGGAGTCTCTTAGGTACTTAGAAAAGTCCCTGACACTACACAGGAGGAGGTTGAGAAATAGAGAATTCTAGAAAACATATCTTTCTTTTGATGACAGTAAACGCTCAGGACAATGAAGATCATGTTCCACTCCATTTCTGTTCTCGCTTTGGACATCACAGTATAGTGAAGTACCTGCTCCAGAGTGACTTAGAAGTTCAGCCACATGCCGTCAATATCTATGGAGACACCCCTTTGCACCTGTGAGTATTATGTATCATTCCATAGGTACTCCAGGTATAGTGTGTGTTCCTTCCTACTATTCTCAAAGTATTTTCTTTATCTCTAGGGCATGCTACAATGGAAAATTTGAAGTTGCCAAGGAAATCATTCAAATATCAGGAATAGAAAGTCTGACTAAAGAAAACATCTTCAGTGAAACAGCTTTTCACAGGTAAAGGAATATTTAAGCACAATTGCCACTAAGTGAACACTCGTCAACACCAGAAGTCGTGTATGTAAAGCAAGAATGAATAGTGGCAGATGTTACAATCCGAGAGCAAGAGCAGAGGGTAGGCAGAGGATAGGAAGTCCAAGCTAGATGCACGGAAGAAAAGGTAGAGGCAGATGTTGCAGTCAGTACAGCAGATGGGGCTGGAGCCAGATGCTGCCTTGCTGGCAGCAGCTACAAAGATAGGGGCCGATGTTGCCAAGGCAACAGGCATGTCAACATCTGTAAGCATATTGCTTCTATTCCATTCCACTCTGCAGAAAGCTGCCAAAAGGAGCAGTGCCCATAATCCTCCTCCGACAAGAATCTCATTACCAGAATTCATCAGCATCAAAAGTGACATTTTTTTCCTTACCACTTAAACCTTATGTGCAAATGTATCTACCTATCTAAGACATCCATCTGTCAGCCTGTAAGAGCTTAGTCAGTGTGGCCACCGAGATACATAAGAAGGCATTAACTCCTTGCTGGGAATACATTAGAGTCCTTTAGAGTGAGCTCTGGAAAAGCACACTGAAGGAACATCTAGGTTTGGAAAAGTTGTGACTAAAAAAGAAAGAAAAGAGAAGGAGAGAGGGAAGAAAAGGGCTGATAAAAACTCAAGAGGCATAAGTCCCTAAAATGTCCCAAAGGAAGGCAGATATTCATATAATTTAAAACACTCATTAACAGGCTACTGTTCTGCTTATTAAATAAAACTGTAGTCATTCAAATTGAGTAAACCTTGAATATAAGATACATTCACCTACATATTGCAGATCTCTCGGCTGGTTTGTAACACCTAAAACATGTATTTGAGACTAACGTGTTATTTATATAGTGTCTGTACCTTGCTGGTGAATAATAGAAATGAGAGACTAACTACTGATTAATACTGAACTAAAATTAAGCTTATACTTCTGCATCAGGCATCAATGTGTCAAATTTCACTTGGGTTTTCCAGATTTGTCTTACCAGGCAAAGAGGTCAGCCAAAGGCGAGGTGAAGACAACTTCCGTTTGTGGAACAATGAATATGTGCTAGATGATTTGCATCCATTATTTCATTTAATCCTCATCGCCATTTTATGAAGTTAGATTTACTATCCCTTTTTTACCAGTGAGAAAATCGAGGCTCAAGAAAACTAACTTGCCAAAGATTCTTATGGCTACAAAATTATGTATTAAATGCCTGTTGCTGATGCTGCTGCTAAGTCGCTTCAGTCGTGTCCGACTCTGTGCGACCCCATAGATGGCAGCCCACCAGGGTTCCCACATCCCTGGGATTCTCCTCCAGGCAAGAACACTGGAATGAGTTGCCATTTCCTTCTCCAGTGCATGAAAGTGAAAGATGAAAGTGAAGTCGCTCAGTTGTGTCCAACTCTTAGCAACCGCATGGACTGCAGTGTACCAGGCTCCTCCATGCATGGGATTTTCCAGGCAAGAGTACTGGAGTGGGGTGCCATCGCCTGCTCTAATTAAATGCCTGACTAATTCCAAATGCTGTGTTTTTATGTATCTTCATGATTTAGTACCAAAATATTTTGCCTATTTTCTACACATTCTGTCACAGAACAGATGCACGAATTCATTAGATCATGCCTTCAGTCAAAATGGACCATGGAATTTGTCCCTAAAGGGGGCAATCGGGAGAACTGATATTTGTGAGGTACTCAAGTCCACTTTTTCCAATAGGTCATTTTTATGGAGGCTGACACCTCAGTCTAGTTTTCAAATCACTCTGCTACTCTGTGCACACACTGAAACCAGTTATAATCTGAGGATTATCATCACCTTCAGAAGATTGTCCATAGGAGAATATAAGCGGTGTTATTCAGTCGATCAGTCATGTCTGACTCTTTGTGATCCCATGGACTGCAGCACACCAGGCTTCCCTGTACATCAACAACTCCCAGAGCCTATTCAAACTCATGTTCATCGAGTCGGTGATGCCATCAAACCACCTAGTCCTCTGTCATCCCCTTCTCTTTTCTAGTCAGTTGGCTCTTCGCATTAGGCGCCAAAAGTATTGGAGCTTGAGCTTCAGCATCAGACCTTCTAATGAATATTCAGGATTGATTTTCTTTAGGATTGGCTGGTTTAATGGCCTTGCAGTCCAAGGGACTCTTAAGAGTCTTTTCCAAAACCACAGTTCAAAAGCATCAATTCTTTGGTGCTCAGCTTTCTTTACAGTCCACCTCTCACATCCATACATGACTACGGGAAAAACCATAGCTTTGACTAGACGGAACTTTGTCGGCAAAGTATTGTCTCTGCTTTTTAATATGCTGTATAGGTTGATCATAACTTTTCTTCCAAAGAGCAAGTGTCTTTTAATTTTGTGGCTGCAGTCACCATCTGCAATGATTTTGGAGCCCAAGAAAACGTTCACCACTGTTTCCACTGTTTCCCCATCTATTTCCCATGAAGTGATAGGACCAGATGCCATGATCTTCATTTTTTGAATGTTGAGTTTTAAGCCAACTTTTTAACTCTCTCCTCTTTCACCTTCATCAAGAGCCTCTTTAGTTCCTCTTTGCTTTCTGCCATAAGAGTGGTGTCATCTGCATAGCTGAGGTTATTAATATTTCTCCTGGCAGTCTTGATTCCAGCTTGTGCTGCATCCAGCCTGGCATTTCACCATGATGTACTCTGCATATAAGGAGATTAGTGAAGTGAGTTAAAAGTATGTATTCAATTGTTTTATTTTGTACAATCCTGTGGCTACTAGGAACAACATATTAATATTCTATTCATTTTAAGTATATATTTATAAAAGAAATACTCCTTTTACATGAAGAGCTCACTACAATTATGGTTTTTTCTATGTACAAATCACAGTGCTTTGCACATAGCACTTGGTACATTTCTGTTATTGTTTTCATATGCTATATGTACACACATTTGTATACACACTTGCATATATATATATATACACACACATATGTATGTTCAGAAATTATCATTTCCTGTAAATAGTTGCTTTGAAAGGAAACAATGAGGGAATTCAGACAAACATTAAAAGTATAGTGTTGAGTCCTATTAACAAATAACTAATGGTGATAGAATCTATTACACTAATAGTGACTTTTTATTCACTCAACTATTCAAGAAAAACTTATTAAGGAGCTATATTGTGTTGTCGCTGGTAGGAACACTGACATGACACAATCCCTTCCCTCCTTAAGGAAACTCTGTTGTAAGGCATCAAAGCACACACAGGTGTATCCATTATCATAACACAATATGAAAAGCGCCATAAACTGAACTAACAAGGAAGCAGAGGAGATAACAATGAACTCAACGTTTGGTTCATGGGAAGACTTCATAGAGCTAACATCAGTTCAACTAGATAAATAGTGGCATTTTATTTAAAGAAAATAATAAGAATCTATGATAAAAAAAGGATTTAGGCAAAGTCATCCCAGGAAGAGGAAATAGTAAGACTCAGTGAATGACCTCTTCTGGAACAAACCTGGAAGGAAAAATCCCTATTTTTCTGTACTGTCCCATAACACACAATACCTCACTTCCAAACATAAGATACCAGCTGCGTATAAGGGTTTTCTACACCAAACAGGTCTCCAGTTCTCTGAAGTCACTGAGTGGGTGTCCTCCAGTTCAAATTATTTTTGACACTACCTACCTGGAATTAGCATCAGATTTCACAGGGCTGTCTCTCCTGCTTCAGAGGTAATCACAAGTGTAATGTTTCATTTAAATTTCTCAGAACCTTCCTGGGTTCCTTCATTACATTCAGTTTCCCTGCAGAATGCCTAGAAAAGAAGTCATATCATAAGAACTATTTAATAATTAATAAGAAAATCCTAGAAATTTTATACAGCTCTTTTCTTAAAGGCTCATCTTTGAGAATCTTCAGGATTGTATTGCTTTCTGTGCTTTTTTTTTTTTTTTTAATCATCCCTGCTTCTCTCTTCCTTCCTCCTTCTCTCTTTTCTGGCTTTTTGGCACTCTTATGTAAACACCAGCATCTAAAATAGCCTGGGTAAATCAGGGCTGCTTTAATTTTCTAGGGCTACCATAACTAAATACCATGCCTTGAACACCAGAAATTGATCTTCTTATAGTTCTGGAGTCTGAAAACTCAAGATCAAGGTGTCAGGTTTGGTTTCTCCTGAGACCTTTCTCTTTGGATTGCCAATGGTCACCTTCTTTTCTGTCTCTTCATGAGCTGTCCTCCTGTCCCTGTCCTAATCTTCTAATCTTTCCTTCTTGTAAGGACACCAATCATATTTGATTAGGGCCCAGCCCACCCTAATTAATCTACTTTCACTTAATTACCTCTGTAAATTATACCTCTTTAAACTATAGTCACATTGTAAGGTTATGGGAGTCAGAGCTTCAACATATTAAATTTGGAGGGCACACATTCAGTCCATAAGAGAAGCCTTCTATTTCCCCTGTTATATCTTTGCAGTGCTTGTACTTATGGCAAGAGCATTGACCTGGTTAAATTTCTTCTTGATCAGAATGTCATAAGCATCAACCACCAAGGAAGGGACGGACACACAGGTAAGACTGTTGTGAGAACATCAGTTTCTGATGCATATTAATGCTCAAGAGAAGTATGGTCAAGAGGGAGAGGAGCAGTGGCAGTGGTTAACCCCAATGACAAGGAATATTTTATCAATGACATTTTTTAAATTGATGGTGCATGGTGATAATAGAAAACAGACTGACTTTTGGTCAGTTTCATTTTTGTGCAAAAGTATTTACAGTCAATGCATCCATTATGACCTGCATCAGGAACACAGTGATCGCGCTATCTTACCCTTGGTTTACTGCTGAAAAAAAATTTTTTTGTTTGTTTGAGGTCTTTATTCTCTGATTTATACAAAGATGCTAATGTTTGTTCTGGCAATTACAGTGGATATAAAAATACTAAAAAGTGTGCTTAAGCAAAAGGTAGTCTCTCTATATATCAACCAGATACTTCTTTAAAGTACGTCTTTTTTTCTCAAAGATAGAATTAATTATCTGTCAGAGAACTCAGCTTTGGTTATATATCTCTGGCAACAGTGCTGTTATGTGGTAATGACTGTCTGGCAACAATGCTATTATGTGGTAATGACTATCTTTTGAAAATTGGGGTTCGGCTTCCCTTTTCTCCTTTCATATTTTCATTCTTGTTTTATTATAGGGCTGCACGCTGCTTGCTTCCATGGCCACATTCGCCTGGTCCAGTTCCTCCTGGATAATGGAGCTGATATGAATCTGGTAGCTTGTGATCCAAGCAGGTCTAGTGGGGAAAAAGATGAGCAGACGTGTTTGATGTGGGCTTATGAAAAAGGTATATGTTTCACCATTGCGTTGCTGTAGTGATAACACTGAGCTGTGAGCACTGCTGATGTCGTTACATCAGTAGTTCTTCTGCTTCCATGACTTGTATACTCCCATTTCCTTTGGAGATTGTATTTGAATCACTAGGAATGTGGATCAAAGAGTATAGTAGGGAAGGCAACTCCAGGGCTGCAGGTGAGCTGAAGGCACTTTTGGCATTGGCATTTTGAAGAGAGAAGGAGCTGGAGATCACTTGGCATGGCAACCCATTCTTGCCTGGAGAATCTCACGGAGAGAGAAGCCTGGCAGGCTACAGTTCATAGGGTCACAAAGAGTCAGACACGACTGAAGCAACTGAACATGCACACATGTACTTAATATAGATGGCATGCTGTGATGTGTACGTCTTAATGTCCGACCTGTTTAGCCCAGTGAGTTGCAAGATTCATCCATATTGTTGCATACAGCTCCAGATCATTCATTCTTATTTTATGGTATTGTTTTTAACTGTATTACAATTTATTTATTCTGCTGTTTCAGGGTTTTTGGATAATTGAGAACTATTAGGAACACAGCTGTTATACATGTACATATCACATACATATCTTTTGATGAATATCTATGCACATTTCTGTTAGGTATAACTGCCTTCTAATTTGTATAAAGGGATGTCCAGGTAGTTTTGTATTTGTGTGTCAGTTGAAAAAGTTTATTTGTTCTTAAACCTCAAGAGGCCTTACTAAGTTCTAGTTATGTTGCATTAATTTCAATGATACTCAGATAACACCTTTCAAGAAATCTGAGTTTCAGAGAAAGATTTTACAAAGCATTAGTCTTCCGGCAGACAGCTCAGAAATAGCTGCTGCAGCCAGCTTTTCACAGGGTTTGGCTTTGTTTGTTTTTAGTTGATTGAGAACGATGGTTGAAAACTGGCTTTGCTTTTATTTTCTGTGGAGTTCTACACTTTATAAAACCTTGAATCATTGTGCAAGCTCCTAAGATTTCCTACCAAAAGACAACAGCAAAAATCCTTCAGCTTAGAGGATTTACCCACTGGTCTCTGCAACATATGCCATACTTGTCACCCTTATTTGTTCAACTAATGTGGCAGGCATCAGTGTTGCATTTCATTATTACTATGAATTTTAACAAATTGAATGTTACCACTCAGGAGACAGATGGATGTTTTGCATATGTTCTAGGGCAAAGCAAGTCAAAGCAACAAAATAAAACTGTTGCTATTTTGTCTTGCTAGAGAAAGGTTTCTTTGTTTTCATGTGTTCAGGGAGGATTGACATTTCATTGTTAAAATATTGTCCTCAGTGCACTGTCCCTGTTTTCTTTGGATAAATAGTTTACATTCTCCTTCAGAGAGGGAGTCACCAAATTAATTGATCTGGCATACCAAGGATTTTCTGAGCTGCTTGGAAATGGAGTTGAAAAAGCACTAAAACTTAACTTGGAGTTCTTTCTTCCTGAAATAGAGATGATGTATAATAGAAGTGACCCCACCATGGTTTGCCTGTATCCTATCCAGTCCTTAAAGGAGAAAACCCAGAAGAGAGCTTTATAACCAGAGTCTATCTGTTTGAAAAGGATTGCTTTTGGATGTGCCCTGTTTGAATAGCTCCTCCTAGTGTACCTTCGAAACAGAAAACTAGGAGACTTTTTCAACAGAACTCATCTATGAATGATTCTAAGGCCAACTTTGCATCTGTCCAAAACAAAATTGTTAGCTGACCCACTCTACTATTCTGTTATCACACATATACAGCTGCTTTGGAGTTCTGAAATAATTATCTACTGTCTTTTAGAATACTTTTAGAAAAGAGTTTGCTCACTATGGCTCCCTGTGGGATCAAGTATAAAGAATATTTTCTATTTACATAGTCCTTTTAACCTAAATATATCAAAATCAATCTTGGAAATAATTTTCCCAGTGACCTTGGTTCTATACAGAAGCCTACTGGTTAAGTTTCAATATTTCTCTGCCAGACTGCTCAGAGCTCCAATTTTACAGTACTTAGTGTTTCCTCTCCCCAGTCTGTCCTCCCTCTTCTTTTTTACTCTTCTAAGAGTAGCCATATCTGGCTCACTCACTGGGATTTGTTCTGCCCTTCCCCTGGGGTACAAAGGACTTATATAAATCAATTTAAATTGGCCAGAAGAAATAGCCAGCAGCCTGCTTATGTTCAAATCCTCTGCCCTAATCACCAGTATGGAAAACTCATTGAAAAGAGCCACACATAATCTTACATCCATTGCATTAAAGATGAAACTGCCGAATTGAAAAGATCTCAGCCAATTAGAATTGAACACATAGCTCAATAGTGTGTCTGGCAGTTAGATTTGAAAAGGCTGCTTTTGATAAAGAAAAGCACTACTTTATGTCAGGCTGTTTAGGGTCAGAAAATAACCCAAACCAGAAACAGAACTAAAAACTTCTTATTTGCTTCAGTACTGACACCAGTTAAAGTAATTTACAGAGGCTCCTATTCCAATATCTAATTACCCAGAATACAATATTTGTATATAGCAGAACTACTCTAATTCACAGTGACAGGGAGCTGCAGTTGGAAAATTAGTGAGTAAGTGAGCAAAAACAATAAAAATCAAGGCTCCTCTACCATGATATATACTTTGTTCATTCCTTTTGACAAGTGTAGTATGGTGTGAATTATTTATAGTAAACGTACCATAGTGTATTCTCTAAAAGTAATGAAGTCTTATAGTTGTGAGTTTCTACAGTTTTCAGCCAGTAAAAAATAACTAAGAGATAAGGGTGAGGGAGGAGTAGAAGGAAGGAGAAGTGACTTCATTAAATTTTTTGATAAATCTTCATCCTTGGTTTATAAACTCTCAGTCTTTTTCTATGTTGAATTCTTACCTACTTGGAGTTTAGTTACTTAGTTTAATAAACATAGTTTATTATGCCAAGGTGGATCGGGATGAGGTAGAGGAAGGAATAAACAGAACATTTAGGTGGTGTTTAAAATTCTATGTGTAATTTTCTGTCTCCTGGTTCTCTCTCTACATGTTTAGTTAACTCTGTCTCTTTAAAAAATAAATAAAATAATACCAGCTTTCACTTTTCACTTTCATGCATTGAAGAAGGAAATGGCAACCCACTCCAGTGTTCTTGCCTGGAGAATTCCAGGGGCGGGCAGGGGGGCGTGGTGGGCTGCCATCTATGGGGTCCCACAGAGTCGGACACGGCTGAAGCGACTTAGCAGCAGCAGCAGCTCTCATTAGAATAGGAAGAACCTTTATTCTAGTAGGGGGACAATACAAAAAATTTTGAAACATAATAACTATATGTGAAAATGTATACATTAATACAACTAGTAGCAGAAAACTTTACACTCGTTAATCACTTATTACATATGCATATGTACATGCATGCATGCTCAGTTGCTCAGCTGTGTCCAACTCTTTGCAACCCCATGTACTGTAGTCTGTAGGCTCCTCTGTCCATGGGATTCACCAGGCAAGAATACTGGAGTGGATTAAGGGATCTTCCCAACCCAGGGATCGAACCCGAGTCTCTTGCCTCTCCTGCACTGTCGGGTGGGTTCTTCACCACAGATCCAACTGGGAAGCCCCACATATGCATGCATATATATATATATATATATATATATATATATATATATATATTTAATTTATTTATCAAAATAATCCTTTAAATTGGTATTACAATTGTATTACAGATAAAATGTTTGTGACTTTGAGGTGTGAAGTCATGCTGGCTCAAACCACATAGCTCTGGTGGAAATTTAATACCAAACAGAGGTCTGTCTGATGACACAGATCAACCTAACCACCTTACTCTAGAATCAAGTAAATCTAAGTCCAAATTCCATACTTATTATTGAATGACCTTGGGCAAGTTATTTAATCCCTCTGAGGTTTAATCTTCAAATTTAAATAAATTAATAACTACTTTACAGAATTCTGCTATGGGTTAGGAATAAGAAATAATGTTTGGATTACAGATTCTCAATAAAAAATATTGAGAATTATTAAATGCACAGAAGAGATACAGTCTTGCTCCACAAAACTTTAAAATCTCAAAATCTTTCCTAATTTACAACATGCACTAGTATCCAGGAAGATATATGACATTAACATATTAGGATAATGGGTATCCTTTTTAAACCTTTTCATGAAGCCAGATATCACTGGCCAAAACCAGAATATAGAAATCACTTGTGTTATTTGGTTGTGTATATATTTCTTATTTATGACAAATAGTAGCATTCACTGAAAACTTAAAATTTAAGGACTATAGCAGGAAGTTTTGAAGATCAGTCATCAAAATGTTAAGCAACTGAAAATCATCGTTCTAATATGTATACGTGCATGCTCAGTCACTCAGTCATTTCCAACTCTTTCTGACCCCATGGACTGTAGCCCTCCAGGCTCCTCTGTCCAGGGGATTTTCCAGGCCAGAATACTGGAATAGGTTGCCATTTCCTTTTCCAGGGGATCTTCCTGACCCAGTGACTGAACCTGCATCCCCTGCTTGGCAGGCAGAGTCTTTGCCGCTGACCACCTGGGAAGCCCACTAATATGTGTAGTTGCATACAAATATATAACATAATATTTTAAAATTTTAGTGCAGATTTCCAAGTCTCTCTACTCCAGCAGGATTGCCCCCCTTCAGTCATGGAGAATTATAAGATTCTATGGCTATGTTTTCAAACCATTATACCATCTGATTTGTTGGATCCCTATACTTAGATATCTGAGGAGCATATAAAACTCAACAAGCCCAAAACTGAACTTAATGTCTTCTTTTTCCTTCATCAGTCAGGGTCTCCTACCATATCCCTTATTTATGATGTCATTGAATGGCATTGCCATTCTCTTAGTCACCTGAGTCAGAAATCTGGATTGATCCTTGACTACTGTTTCTCCTTCATCCTCGCTTCCCCCACATCCATTCAATCAAAAAGTCTTGTCATTTTACTTCATACTTATATGAAGTATAAGTATTGTATGAAGTATAAGTATGAATCTATTTTTTTTTACTATCACTGTTTTAGTCCATAACCTTTTCCTTCTTCTCCTGATCCATTTTATTCACCTTATAACTACTTTTTTTCTTTTTTGTCTTCAGCTTTGATTCCATTTTCCAACTGTGATCTAAAAGATGTATCCAAGGTGTAAATAGGACCATATCCCTCCCTAGCTTAAACTCCTTCACTGACATACTCTCCCCTATAGAAAAAAGTCCCAGTTTATTATCATTACCTCAGTTTGTTATGATGGCATACTCTGTGCCCTTCCTACCTCTCAAATATCATATCCAGTCATTCCTGTCACATGAGTGAACCACATGCTACAATTATCATCATATTCTTTAGATCACTAACATTCACTGAGGCTCACTCTATGCCAAGCATATTCCAAATTGCATTATCTCATTAAATCTACACAACAACCCTGTAAGACAGTGTCTATTCCCATTATGTTGCTGTTGTTTAGTCGCTAACTTATGTCTGACTTTTTTGCAACCCCATAGACTAGAGCCTGCCAGGCTCCTTTGTCCATGGGATTTCCCAGGCAAGAATACTGGAGTGGGTTGCCACTTCCTTCTCCAAGGGATCTTCCCAACCCAGGGATTGAATCTGCATCTCCTGCTTTGTCAGGAGGATGCTTTACCACTGAGCCACCAGGGAAACCCATTCACGCTATAGCTAATGCAAAATTACTTGCTCCTCCCTACACATGTCCTGTTATTACAGTTTTCTAAATCTTTTCTCATGCCATTCTCTCTTTCACTATACCCTTCCACCTTGCCTACTCCACTTCACTTTAAATTTCTGATTTCTACTTAGCCTTCAAGGCTCAGTTTATGGATCCTGTCTTCTAGAAAGTCTCCCCTGACATTCCAGCCTAGTACACATATCCGTTTGTTTTATTGTGCCATATTCATACTTCTGTCTCTGGTTGAAACATTATTCCCCATAACTTTCTGAGGACAAACATTTGGGCTATTAATCTCTGTCTTCCAAAACCTTAATTCAATGACTGATTCCTAATAGCTGCTCAATACACATTTGTTGACGTGAAATCGAGAATGAGGAGAGATTTCAGTCATAACATTCTATTAGGTATCTCACTACATGGCATACAATCAGTCATAATATAGCTGATCTTTTCAAGAACACTAATTACTGATATCTGTTTTCTCTGTGGGGATTTTTTTTTTAATATTGTAGGTTTTTGTATTAACTGCACAACTCTAATACTCAAAGTAATAGGCAAAAGATTTTAAAGAATATTCTAAATAAACTTCCTCTTTCTACTCATTGGAACTGCAAAACTTTTTATCTGGCTAGAATGCTTTTATTCTCCCTTTGTGCTTAATAACTCATGCTTATCTTTCAAGTTCAGCTTAAAAGACAATTCCTTGAGGAACACTTCCCTGACCCCTCCAGCCTATTTTAAAATAACATTGTTATGCACACTCACAGCATCTTCTGCCTTTCCTTCCTAAAGAATCCGCCTGCCAATGCAGGAGACACAGATTTGATCCCTGGGTCGGAAAGACCCTTGGAGAAGGAAATGGCAACCCACTCCAGTATTTTTGCCTGGGGAAATCGCATGGACAGAGGAGCCTGGCAGGCTACGGTCCATGGGGTTGCAAAAGTGTTGGACACGACTTAGTGACTAAACCAAAATATTTGTATTCTAAACAAAATATATAAAAGATATATATATATATACATATATATATATACATACTATACAACATACACAAAATTTACAGTGAATATGTATACATATATGTTTTTCTGTTACACAACATTACAAGAGTAAAGGGCATTTCTGTTTCAACATTATACTCTTGTACTTTGTGCCATTCATTCATTCATTCATTCAAAAATCTGTGTCACAAAACTAATATGTGATAGACAGTATACTTAGCACTGAGGTAAAATAGTGAGCAAAAGAGATAATATCTCCCTACACTTAAGAAGTTTGCATTTCTAGCAGAAGAGACATGTCATAAGAAGGATAACAAATAGAAACTATCAGATAATAATAAGTGCTAAGAATAAAATAAAAAGGAAACATAATAGCAAGTATAAAGTTCAAGGATACTATTAAAATGAGCAAGTCGCAGAGGGCTTCCCTGGAAAAATATTGTTTGAGCAGGTCTCTAATGGGCACTCAATAAATATGTGTGGAAGAGAAAGGAAAGAAATAAAGGCAACGTGCAAAGGGAGGAAGAAGAGGAAAGAGGAATGTTAAATGGTTTGTATAAATATTCTTTTGCCAAAAGTGTTCATCCTTGTGGAGTCTTATCTCAAGAAAAGGAAGACTAGCAACATTCTGTCTGGTCCTGGTGAATAAGGAACAAGAATTCTTGGTAAGGAACAAGAATCATGGGGAAAACAGGGAGTGTGTTCTCTTTCTCATGATATCAAATTAAATCAGTTTTCAGATTTGTGTCAGAAGAACATGTCACAAGTCTGAAATTTTTGTTCCATCTGATTTTATTGACAGTGTGAGGAACCAGGACTGTCAGGAGGAAAATGAGCCACTGAAGGGCAAACAAACACCAGGAGCCATCCTCTGATCTCACTTTTCAGTGTTTCTGGAAAATGGGTTTTTAACCTGAATATAAGGGGGAATAGCAAAATATTGAGCAAAGCCCCATCTATATCATTGCTGTGAGAGTTTTATATTTTGAGGCAGGTATAAAGAAGGTCCAAACTGTTCTTTTGATGCCCTGGACATGTGGTACATATGAGATCAATAAGAATTTCTTGGCTTCTTTATCAAGATCAAATCTCCATGTTTTCTACTTAATCTCAGACCCACAGGGCCTCACAGTCAGAAATTCAGAGAAGGTCTTAACACTGATGTCATTCACCATTACTCTTTAGATCTAGTTTTTAAAGTGATTTTCATGGCAAGCTTTCTTCTGTGTTCTTAAAATAATTTCTCATACCAGTGAACAACATTCATTGTTTCTGGGACGAAATGGTAGGGACTGACAGACAACCTTATAGGGAAATAATAACATTTGTACTTTCCTTTTAATTTTAATAAATTTTATTAAATTTTAATAATTGTGAATCCTCTTTTGTGTATGTGGCCACAATATAGATACTAAATTGTCCGTGTTCCAGCTCTTTGGATGGACTTGTAGCCTTAAAGGACAACTTAGGTTTTAAAATAAAGAGCTATTCAGAAAGTTTGCGGGGGGAGTGGTATGTGTGGTGGGGAGGAAATCACTTCTAATGTAAGGAATAAAGGAACATAAGAAGAAGACATTAAAGGGGAAGCCTGATGCTTGGGGAATAAAGACAGGAGTGGAAGAGCAGGGAGCTGGAAATGAAAGTGACTGCAAGCCAGCGGGGAAGAGTCCCATATGCCAAAACCCTCAAGGGCACCCGTGAGTAATAGTCTGAAAGTGCAAATCATTATTATAACTGCATTAGGCTAATAACATAGCAACCTCCTATTTGAGTAAAACACTTGGATGTAGATTGTAAATTCTTAGATATGGGAAAACATTTTATTTAATTAGTGGAACTTCGATTATCTCTGGATGTGTTCCATTAGTGTACCTTGGTTATCTGGGTATATCCATTATCAGGAGTTTGGCTCACAAGTCCATTTAGTGAGTTCCATCAAGGCCTTTTTCTGCTTAACCCCTCACAGCCAAGTATCAGGGTACTGGGCTCTAGTGCTTTTCAGGTTTCTTTGCACACACTGGTAGTTTGTCAGAGCAATGCTAGTAGAGGAGAATTGCCCATACATGTAGCAGGAGGTGGGAAATCAGGCAGAGATGCCTTCCAGAGCCAAGGGGGCCTCTTGGCATTTCCCTGGCAGCCTCGTGCTTATCATCCGCCAGAACCCAGGCACTCATTAGGCTCTTGATGAAAAGCATCCTAAGGAAAATGCCAGCAAATTGTGCCACTGTGCTGGCAGGAAATTAAAACTGCTCAGAGAAAGTGGAGCCAAGAGAGCTGTTGAGATGAAAGGTAACATCAAGGGTGTGATCACGGACTCACACAGGCATTCAAGATTCAAGATGTGGCTTTCTGCTTCACTAGGGAAAGCAGGAGGCCCTCTTAGCTGTCAGCCACTGTCAGTCCAACAGAGGGGCTGAGACTGGTGAGGAGGTGGGCTCTGTGATTTAAGCTTTGTTGTGCTTGGGTAAGTGCTTATGGTTTGGGTTCTTTTATTTCCCCACAGGAGCCTCTCTTAGGAAAAACAGAAATAAGAAAAAAGATTTGTTTTTGATTTGTTCTGTTCTTCCTGGTCCCAAACACTTAAAAATCAAATTAAGTAAAACAACAATTTCAAAAGTAACACAGGTCTTATTTAAGTAGGATCAGATAGTGTGGATAGGAGCAGATAAAACCTTAGAGCCTAAGAATCTAGCAGTGGGACAGATGAAGGGGTGCTTTAATTCTGTGGGAATTTCTTGGTGGTGGTGCTAATTTGCCTGAGGCTCAAATGGTCATTAGCAGTGGAGAGGAAAGAAAAGCAGCACCAACATGCAAACATAAGCACACTGAGATTTGATTTGGTAGGCAGAGCAATGGCCCCCAAAGATGCTGAAGTCCTGTTCCCTGGAACCTGAGAGTATGCTGCCTTACATAGAAAGTGGCTAAGGGGAATTAAGGTTGCAGATGGAATTAAGGCTGCTGACTAGCTGACTTTGCAAGAGAGAAAATAAACCTGGATCTTCCAGATGGGCCTAATGTAACATTGGGCTCCTAAAATGTAAGCAGAAGCCAGAGTGATAGGATGTGAGAAGGACTCAGCCAGCTGGTGATGGTTTTGAAGATATCGAAAGGGGGCTACAAGCCCAGGAATTTTGGTGGCCTCTAGAGGTTAAAGCATCTGCCTGAAATGCAGGAGACCCGGGTTTGATCCCTGGGTCAGGAAGATCCCCTGGAGAAGGAAATGGCAACCCACTCCAGTATTCTTGCCTGGAGAATCCCATGGAGGGAGGAGCCTGGTAGGCTACAGTCCATGGGGTTGCAAAGAGTCGGACACAACTGAGCTACTTCACGTTCACTTTCAGAAACTGGAATAGGAAAGGAAATTGATATTCCCTAGGGCCTCTAGGAGGAATGCAGGCCTGCCAACAGCTTGATTTTAGCCCAGTGAGAATCATGTTGGACTCTGATCTCCAGAACTACAACATAGTAGAGTTGAATTAAACCACTATATCTGTGGTAATTAACAATAGCAAAGAAAATGAATATACTGGTATTTAAACTGGTATTAAATATTCATTGGAAGGACTAAAGCTGAAGCTGAAAGTCCAATACTTTGACCACCTGATGCAAAGAACTGACTCATTTGAAAAGATCCTGATGCTGGGAAAAATTGAAGGTGAGAGGAGAAGGGGACGACAGAGGACGAGATGGTTGGATGGCATCACCGACTCAATAGACATGAGTTTGAGCAAACTCCAGGAGCTGGCAATGGACAGGGAGGCCTGGTGTGCTGCAGTCCATGGTGTCGCAAAGAATCAGATTCGACTGTGCAACTGAACTGAACTGATTTAGAAAATTTATCTGAAGTTCCAAAAATAGAGTTTCCAAGTTCATTTACAATTCTTGAAGCAAAATAGTAAGGCAAGAAAGCAGTAAAAAAATCCAAAAGGCATATTTATGTGTTAGAACTGTTAGGCGTATCACATCTACTATCTCTCTTAATCTTTACGACAGCCTTATAAAGAAGTCTCATCACCTCTAATCTGTAAACAAGTATATTTTTGAAAAGTAAAAACAAATCACGCCCTTCAATTAATCAAAATCTTCCAGCAGTCTCCCATCTTCTCTGTGTTAGTATCCAGACTCCTTATTCTCACCTATAAGCTGTAAATCTCCACATCAGTAGTATTCAAGTGTGGATTACTGATCAGCCTCACCTGGGACTTTTAGAAAAGCAACACTCAGATCCCACTAGAGACCTTTTCAATTGGAATCTCTGACAATAGGGCTCAGGAATCTGTGGTTTAACATGTCCTCCAGGGGATTCTTGTACACACAAGTCTGAAAAGCCCTCCTCCACATGATGTACACTCATGTACTTCTCCAGCTAAATCTGGACCACTCATCCTTGCTTGTGATGCTCCAGCCAAACTGGCCATCTTTCATTTTCTGAACATGTCATGCTTTCTCCCATTTGGGGCTCTTTACCTTTTCTTTCCGATCAGTAGATCTTTCTTTAGAAATTTACCTGTTGGCTTGTACCTTTCATGTTTTGCAGTTTCCCTGATTGTGAGCACATGAGAGTCCAGTAAAAGAATACTGATGGTACTAGTTGCCCATTATTTCATCACTCATGTGTGCAGGCTACATTGTTTCAGTCGTGTCTGACTCTTTCGCAACCCCATGGACCATAGCCCACCAGGCTCATCTGTCCATGGCATTCTCCAGGCAAGAATGCTGAAGTGGTTTGCCATGCCCTCCTTACCTGTTTCAATGATTTGAAAAAACCATTGATCTGCTACAGATGATAAAATAATGGACACTAGTTGTTAACTGTAAATATGTTTTTCTACAAGTTTAAACAATCATAGAAAAGAAAACAATTGTTTTCTTTTTTTTTAACTTGAATCTGGATCTGAAATGTTCCATTTTAAAAAGCTTTTAATGCTGATAAATATCTTAATCATTTCATCTCATGATCTTTCATGCTCTATTCATTTTGATTCTTTTTTGAAGGGAGGATTTAATAAGCAGGCACAATTCACAGCATATTCTCTATATTCTAGCTAAATGTATCTGAAGCCGTGTTAACTATGAACACTTCATGATAGATAAGCATTTTTACTTTTTCAGTTTCTAAATTTTGCCCTTTATACAGTGAGTTCTGTTGCAATTCACAAGTCTCTTGGCAGGGTCTTTAAGGCTGACTTTGTTTTCTTCTTGTATAAATTAGCTACAGTAGATTATTTTCACAGTTAAAGCATAAAATAGTATCAACGTTTAGTTCTATTGAAAATTGTCTGTCTACTCAAGGAGGATTTGACATTTTATTCTTTGTAATTTTAAGTTCATAGTACAATTAACAAGTTCCCAAATTTTGGTGGTATTATGTAATAGAAATTTATTTCTCAGTCATATTACAGTTCAGGGTAGGCATTTCTGGTCAGTGGATTGCTTTTTCCCCCTCGAATATGGTCTCAGAGCCCTCCACATCCAACTAGCAAATAGGGAGAGGAGAGAAGACTCACTTATTTCTCAAAGTCCAGACCTGGAAATGATATCACTTTTGCTCATATATACTTGATTGGTATTTGTCACAAAGCCACAGTTAGATACAATGGGGATACAGAGTTTTTGTCCCTGGATGGGCAGCCATTCTCAGTGACAGATTCACTCTGTGAAAGGGAACTACAAATATTGGTAGACAGCCAGGTGTCTCCTGCCACAGGAATCTATGGAAATTATCTTAATGCCCTGTTATACTGTACTTGCCAGTCAAATGTAATGCTCGGTCACAGCAAATAAATCTCTCCTTCCTGGTTACCAAATGTACTTTTCACTCTGCTAATCATGATCTTTTTATATACTCCCATTGCACATGATGTTTACTCATTTAGAAATTCTACAATTCTTATTGTTTGTTCAATTACACTAAACTTCGTGAGAGCAGGACCACAGTTGCTTTGTTCATTGCATCCCCCATACCCAACTTAGTGCTTGAAATAGTGCCTCACATATAGCAGTCTTTTTTTTTTTAATTAAAGTGTACTTGACTTACAATATTTTATTAGTTTCAGGTATATGACTTTGTGATTCAATGTTTTTATATGTTACAAAATGATGGTGGAGTCTTAATGAATTATTTTGAATGAATGCATGAATGAAAGTTCTCAATTCCTATTGCAGTGTATTACTTCTTAAGATTCATCCTGTTTCAAGCTACCTCTGGTTATTTTGCAATTAGATGGTGAGCTGAATAGATCAAATAAGAATTAAGACCCTTTGCCCTTCTTTGTCTTTTCATAAAGGACATGATGCAATTGTTACACTTCTGAAACATTATAAGAGAAATCAGGATGAATTGCCCTGTAATGAATATTCTCAGCCTGGAGGAGGTACCCTCTTTCTTTTTAAATTTTCATTGTAGTGATATTGTGGCCAAAGGTAAACTTGTGTTTCTGTTAGCAACATTTTAGGGTCCGGGAGGAAGGCCTATCAGATTAGCTTTATTTTAAGAAAATTTATGTCTGAGTAAGGCTGAAAATAAAGAAGCCCCCACTTGGGCTACTTTCTAACTCACCCATCTGCAGTTCCTCCAAGTTTTACATCCCATGGACTGGATGTTTATGAGGCTGGTACATGCCTGGGAAGGCCTAGTAAGCTGAGCAGTCATTTTCTCTTTCAGCAATCTATTAAGATAGGACAGAGAATACTCATATGCAGACACAAATTAAATTTGCTGGAGTCTACTAGACCTTGGATTTTTATTTTTAATCATTTTATGTACACTCTAAATAAATACTTGCTATACAGTTTCAATGTCCAGAGAAAGACCTGGGCTTAAGTTACACTCTTACTTGGTGTTATTAGCAAGTTTTCTTTTGTTATGTGCTTCTTTGTATAATGTTTAAATTTTATGTAGGAAAAATCATTTGCTACTTTTAACTCTATAATATAATTTGATTTCAGATGGCTCCTATGTGTCTGTTCCATCTCCTTTGGGGAAGATCAAAAGCATGACAAAAGGTATTTTAATATGGGACAGTTGTTATATTTTATTACTGAGTAATTACTGCCTCAAATATGATAACTTCCTATTTTGTCTTACATATTACAAATGACTATTTTGCAGCCATAAGTAATGTTATTAGCAGATCATTCTTTCAACGATTAACCTCATCTGCTGTTATTTTGCATATGTCCTCTTAGTTCATGAAGGTGTAACAGTGAAAATTCCATATGAATATTAAAAAAGATCAAATTCTCATAGACTTTTGTATTTTTATGAAAGTTAAGTTGTAACTATTAATATCTTTCATAAGAATTGGTAATAGGTTTGTCATAGGGAAAAAGCTGAAAAAAAAATTAATTATTTTTCAAGAGATCCCAAATAAGCAATAATACTTTGGTAACTTTTTGAATGTATACTACATACAGAAATTATTACCACTGAATCAGGGAAGTAAAACATATACAACTGTAAATTTATATGGAAATATTTAGAGTTTGAAATTTTAAAAAATTATTTCTGGCTTTGAATGTGTCTTCTGAATGATTCACATGCTTATTTCCTAATTGATATCTCTTTAAGGTTGAATTTTTGGCTATTTGACTAAGCTTTTTGTGACAGGTTGAAGGGATTGACCAGATAAGACTTTATCATGATGTGATGTGAACTGTATTCTAGAGTTACCACATCATATGGACAAGTAGTGGTTGGCCAAATCAGGTATAAACTCTCAACAAAGGTCAGGTAGCAAAGGCATAGAGCTAACGTGTTTTTAATGCACAGGGATAGGGATCATTTATGATAAGGTTTTTGTATGTCCAAATAGTCAGTTACAGTTGGAAAATTAAATGGTACTAGGGAAAGATATTTTTGGGTAAGCATATATGTGCATGTGTGTTTAAACATCCACAGGTTTGCTGTTTATTTTTTTTAAAAATATAAAATAACAATTCCTGTTTGCAGAGAAGGCAGATGTTCTCCTCTTAAGGGCTGGCTTGCCTTCACATTTCCATCTTCAGCTCTCGGAAATTGAGTTCCATGAGATTATCGGCTCAGGTAACTTAAGAAAATACTAGTCTGTTTTAGTTTAATGAGCTCCATATGATAACATGTGTTTACTTGTTTGTCTTACACAATTTTAGGTTCTTTTGGGAAAGTGTATAAAGGACGATGCAGAAATAAAATAGTGGCTATAAAACGGTAAGCAAGCAAATGAGAAATTTTAGCATCTGAGTAGTAAACGTTGAGAAGTATACACATGGTGAGCCCATTGTTTTGATTCATCTGGTGACTGAAGACTTCCTGTTGCTGTGTTTTCCAGTTACCGAGCCAACACCTACTGCTCCAAGTCAGATGTGGATATGTTTTGCCGAGAGGTGTCCATTCTCTGCCGGCTTAATCATCCATGTATCATTCAGTTTGTGGGTGCTTGCTTGAATGATCCCAGCCAGTTTGCCATTGTCACTCAGTACATATCAGGGGGTTCCCTATTCTCTCTCCTTCATGAACAGAAGAGGTATGGTCACTGATTTATCATTTTGCATGTCATTGGAATTACAGTTACAAAATCTCGTATGCTTTCTGCTTAGATGAGACTTTGCTTTCTGAAATCTCTGAGGTTTAGGAAATGGGGCATTCTAAAGATGGCTAATAATTTATGCCCAATAATTATTTTTTAATGAATAGAAAGACTTCTATGTTTTCTTAACAAGAATCCAGTTTAAGATAACAAATTCAAGGAATTTAAATTAGTAACTGAATAATTAGGCTAAATTTGATGTACCAGGAAAGCAGATATGTGTAAGCTCAAAATAAAATAATTACTAGGGGTCACAGTATTTATTTTTAAAAGTTTTAAGAAAGAATAATCTTGTACAAGTCTAATTTGAATTAACTTCCTAGATCTATGCATATGATAATTAGAATGTGGTTTTTACTTAGTAATTAGATTTCCTTTTTATGTTATTTCAAAGAAATTAAGTGTAATATTATAAATGTTATAAAGTCAAGTTGAATGTTTAAATAAGAGGGGTTGGTATCTGAATTGATCTATAGTTAAGCATTATCAAGTGTAGAAAAGCTATTTTTCCACATATGTTGAGTTTTTAGCTTAACCTTCAATCAAGCAAAAAAGGCTGAAATTGTACAGAATAACAAATTATACACACTATTGATTTCTTTTAAAAGATGTAGTATTGGATTTGACCATTTCATCCTCATTAAATTTATTTTTAAATTCTAGGATACTTGATTTGCAGTCAAAATTAATCATTGCAGTAGATGTTGCCAAAGGTATGGAGTACCTTCACAACTTGACACAGCCAATTATTCACCGTGACTTAAACAGGTATTTTTCCCCCTAAATAATGAACCTGAAATTGTGTAACTGACCAGGAGTCTAAGATAGATTTCAGTGAAGATACAGTTTATATTTATTGTAGGATACAATTTTCTACTCTGTGGGTGAGGGGATGGGCTACCATTAGCTTAGGCAATAGAATGTTACACCATTGTCTTTTACAGAAATGTAAAGCTGTATAACTATTTCTCAGGGGTCTTTCAAATCTATGAAAAATATCCAGAAAGATTATAACATCTGTAAAATTCAACAGCTAGCTAGTTCTCAGGCCACTAGAGTCAGATCAAGGATTGAGATCAATGATAATTATTATAGAATGTCATGTCTCATTCAAAGTTAGGTATTATAGGAGGACCTGATATAAAATTGTCTGAAATACTGCTTTTGTGCTAACATTTTGGTATTTTTCTTAAAAGAACAAACTCAGCCAAAACACAGCAGCTCATTTACCTCACTATCACATGAAGATGTTTTCATGTGGAATGGAGACTTGAAACAAATAGAGAATTATTGTGTCTCAGTGGTGGAATCCCAAGGTTTTTTGTTTGTTTGTTTGTCTATTTTAGTAGTGAATGCTTTCTCTAAGCAAAGTCTTACAGGGAGGCTGATACACAAAATAGGACAGCTTTAGTCGGAGGCTAAGTATACAGTAGAGAATTCATTTCTCTACTGTTCATTTCTCACTGCCAAAGAGGGAGCTCCTTGGGCCATCTCTCTGTAATCCCAGAGATGCTAAGGAGAAAAGGTGGAAAAATCTGATAAATCACTAGTTTATGAAAGAAGTCAGATTATTCAAAATCAATATGTTTATTTTATGGTTGTCAATAAGGTTCAAATAGATCCCATGTATGACCCTTTATACAAAGTCCACAGTTCTGAAACTACTAAATATTCATTAATTATGCCAGTCATTTGTTCAACAACTACTTAGGTATCTACTATGTTCAAAGCCTTTATACTTGGCACAACAGAGCCAGGTAAAACTGCCATAGACTCCAGTACTCAGTATACTTTAGGTATAAACCAATAATTTATTTTAAGGAGATAGTGAAATATTTTCTGTAAAATTTCAGAAAGAAGAATAAAAATTACTTCTGAAGAATTTAAAAACAACTTTATGGAAGAGGTGACATTCGAGCTTGACCCTAAAGGATGGATAGAGTGTGGAAGAGCATCCCAGGCTTAGGGAAGATGTGAAAAAAATAGACGTTAGAAAGTTAAAGGCATATTATAGGAGTACTGAATAGTTTCACTTCAGTGGATGAAATGTATAAACGTATTTAGTGTATGTAATGCATGAAGAGGACTGTTGGGAGAGAAAAATAAATTGAAACAAGAGCACAGAAATTATTAAATGCTGGAGTAAAGCAGTTTAGACCTTGCTTTAAAAGCAAGAAGGAGGCATTGAGAATATTTGAGCAAGGAGTCAGAAATTTGGGACTGTATTATGGAAAGATTAATTTGGCATCTTTGTAAAAGATCAGCTTGATCAGAAAGTGAAGAAACTGGTGAAGCAGTTGTTGCAGTGATCTAGATAAGTAATGAAAAGCAGAATTTCACTAATGGCAGAGGAAATGAAAGGAAGAGACAGATATGAAATATAGGAGCGATAAAATTAAATATGAGCAGAGGCTGAATCTTAGATATTGGAAGTAAACATATATAAGACTCAATCTATTTATAATTATTTACTAGTTTTCAAATAAAACTAATTTCTTTCCTGTTATTTTCTTTGTGTGTTAGTAGCTCAGTCATGTCCAGCTCTTTGTGACCCTATGGACTGTAGCCTGCAAGGTTCCTCTGTCCATAGAATTATCCAGGCAAGAATACTGAAGTGGGTTGCCATTTCCTTCTCCAGGGGATCTCCCTAACCCAAGGATCAAACCTGAGTCTCCCACAGGCAGGCAGATTCTTTACCATCTGAAGCCCCAGGGAAGTCCATTATTTTCTTTACATCTCTTTCAAAAATATTTATGTTAAGAAGCACATTTTTTCTATGAGTTTTAGTAGCAATAATTAGGAAATTTAGATTTAGGTGATAAATTATCAAATTCAAACTGGTGATTTGTGAGTTTTAGGCATGTTATTTTTCATCCCAACCACCGTTGCCATGTGCCATTAAATGAGAGATCACTGAGTTTTCTCTGGCTGCAATTCTTCATTTATGGGGCAGTTGAATGTGTGTTCTGTTGCCCTGAGAGTAAGTGTCAATTGTTACCACCAGGTAATAAAGCAGGACCAAAAATAGAAATGTTGTTGGTTAAAAGTTTCAATAGAACATTTATTATATAACAGAAGTTTATATTTACCATTTCTTCTGTCTCTAACCTTATACTTATATTGTACCAAAAAGTCTTATGAAAGCTCATAGGAGCTTTCAATATAAATAGAGTACCAAATTATTATATTTATCATTTGTGGACATTCTTTTCTACTGCTCCTTAGTCTCAGTTCAGTTCAGTTGCTCAGTCATGTCCAACTCTTTGCAACCCCATGAACTGCAGCACTTCAGGCTTCCCTGTCCATCACCAACTCACGGAACTTCCTCACACTCATGTCCATCAAGTCAGTGATACATCCAAACATCTCATCCTCTATCGTCCCCTTCTCATCCTGCGTTCAGTCTTTCCCAGCATCAGAGTCTTTTCCAGTGAGTCAGTTCTTCGCATCAAGTAGTCAAAGTATTAGAATTTCAACTTCAGCATCAGTCCTTCTAATGAATATTCAGGAATGATTTCCTTTAGGATTAACTCGTTTGACCTCCTTGCAGTCCAAAGGACTCTCAAGAGTCTTCTCCAACACCACAGTTCAAAAGCATCAGTTCTTCAGTGCTCAGCTTTCTTTATAGTCCCAACTGTCACATTCATACATGACTATTGGAAAAACCATAGCTTTGTCTAGATGGGCCTTCGTCAGCAAAGTAATGTCTCTGCTTTGCCAACAAAGGTCCATCTGTCTAGTCTAGCTCTTAGTCTAGTGACAATAAAACATTCAGCTTTTCAGGTTTATGTAGCATGCATACTGCCCAAAACAGTCCTCTCCTCAGAGGGCTTACTACAATCTGGTTAGGTACATAAAACATATGCTCAGGAAGGAAATTAATTGTCATTTAATGGAGAATGATTAATCAGCCATTTTCAAAGGATTTTTAGTAAATTAAAAATCACAATAGTATGGAAAAGTTCCTGGAGGATATAGAGCTAAAACTAGACTTTGAAGGCTAGGTGTATATCATCCCTCAATCTTTTCATAACATACTGATCCTTGCATTTGCACAATGCTTACAAATCCCCTCCCACTGAAATAGGTGGAAGGAAAAATATATAAAACAGAGTGAAGAACTCAGGCATTGCATTTGTATTGAAATAACCTTCTTCCATGTTTCTCTTCTCTATTCTGGGCAGGTCAGGGCTTCAGGATCAGCAATCCTGCTCTCCTCATCTCAGATTTACAAAACTGAGCATAGCGTCTCACACAGTACTGTTCAGTCAATGCATTTTTAACTGAACCAAATTCCTGAGGCATTTCTATGAACATCATTTCAGAAAGCAGTGATCTAGTTGGTACAAGTATGACTACTTGTAGATAGAGTCCGAATAACTTGCCCAGTACCTTTTACAGTTCTAAAGGAAAGAAGATGTTTGTGGTTATAGATCAGTCCACACAGAGGGGAAACTTGTATCTTTGGTTTCATGGTTATTGATTTATTTGAGTGAAAGAAAAAACCTTTGCCTTCCCCTTGTAAATTTCTTACCATATAAATCTGAATGTTATTTTCAATTTTTAGTATATATTAGAAATTCAAGGAGTGCTTAAGGAGGTAGTTCTTCCCAGTGGTTATAATAATTTATTTAATATTTACAGTGTGAAAAAACTCTGCTATGCCTTTGTCATATATAGTTTCATTTAATTTCTTAGAAATTCTATAATGTAATTATTATTATGTCATTTTACTGTAAGGAAATTGACTAAAGGTATTATGCCCAGAGCCACATCCTTATAGACATATTGTTCTGTCCCAACAACAACAACAAAACCAAGTCAGTACAGAGAGATAGAAAGAAGCTGGTGATATTGGATGGGCATCAGCCATATTTATCTGCCTTGCTCTTTGTACCTCAGTCCTGTAGGCTAAATTCCTGTGACCCAAATCACTTTTCATATCATCTCCTTGTGCTTCTTTATTTCTGCTTTATTTCTTCCTCTACACCCCGTGTTCTGCAAGTATGGAGCAGAGGTCACACATGGGGCACATGGAGCTGTTTTCTTTGTCCCATAGTGTTCACTGTTTTGTTAAGTCACCCAGTTGTGTCTGATTCTTTGCAATCCCATGAACTGCAGCACACCAAGGCCTCCCTGTCCCTCACCATCTCCCAGAGTTTGCCCAAGTTCATGTCCATTGCATTGGTGGTGCCATCCAGCCACCTCATCCTTTGACACCCTCCTCTCCTTCTGCCCTCAATCTTTCCAAGCATCAGGGACTTTTCCAGTGAGTCAGCTCTTCCCATCAGGTGGCCAAAATGCTAGAGCTTCAACTTCAGCATCAGTCCTTCTGAAAAGTTGTTGCTGAACCACACAAAGATGCCGGGATTCTTGGCCTCTGGAGGAGAATTCAATCCGGGGCCAGAGACGAAGCTTGATCGCTCAGAGCTTTTGTATAATAAAGTTTTATTAAAGTATGAAGAAGATAGAGAAAGCTTCTGACATAGGCATCAAAAGGGGGCAGAAAGAGTACCCCCTTGCTAGTGTTAGCCATGTAGTTATATACTCTCTAATTAGTTATTTCTCCCAGCCATCTCGATTCCAGCTTGTGCTTCTTCCAGCCCAGCGTTTCTCATGATGTACTCTGCATATAAGTTAAATAAGCAGGGTGACAATATACAGCCTTGACGTATTCCTTTTCCTATTTGGAACCAGTCTGTCATTCCATGTCCACAACCAGTCCATTCTGAAGGAGATCGGCCCTGGGTGTTCTTTGGAAGGAATGATGCTAAAGCTGAAACTCCAGTACTTTGGCCACCTCATGCAAAGTGACTCATTGGAAAAGACTCTGATGCTGGGAGGGATTGGGGGCAGGAGGAAAAGGGGACGACAGAGGATGAGATGGCTGGATGGCATCACCAACTCGATGGATGTGTTTGAGTTTACTCCGGGAGATGATGATGGACAGGGAGACCTGGTGTGCTGCAATTCATGGGGTCGCAAAGAGTCGGACACGACAGTGACTGAACTGAACTGAATTAGTTATTACAGTGAATCAAAAGAATGTCTGGAGGTTGTAAAGACCTCACTAGACCTACTCCCATAATTTAATCCATAACAGGATTAGCCAGAAGGATTTTTCCAGAGACTGTCTTCAAGCAGGATACATTATTGTTATATAATCCTAAGGAATGTAGAGGGACAAAAAAGTTTGTCCTTTCTTCCTCCTTCAGAATTCCAGACCCCTCTGTCCTTGGGGACCCCTAGACTTCTTATCAACCTGCCTAGGAAATGACTCTCTCACTTCTAATGAGCATTCAGGGCTGATTTCCCTTAAGACTGACTGGCTGAATCTCCTTGCTGTCCAAGGGACTCTCAGAAGTCTTCTCCAGCACCACAGTTCAAAGGCATCAATTCTTTGGTTTCCTGCCTTCTTTATGGTCCAGCTCTCACAACCATACATGACCACTGGGAAGACCATAGCCTTGACTATACAGATATTTGTTGGCAGAGTGATGTCTCTACTCTTCAACACACTGTCTGGGTTTGTCATAGATTTCCTGCTAAGAAGCAATCGTCTTCTGATTTCATGGCTGCAGTCACCATCTGCACTGTTTAAATATTTTTAAATGTGTAGCTCTAGACAAGAATGTACTTTTCAATTTATCATGGATCCCACCACCTACCAACTTACCATTATATATCTGGTCCAATTTATATATTCACTTTGTGGCATTGGAGCTTGAAAAATATGGTTTACAGCTACACATTTTAATGTTTATACAAGCAGCTATGTTTTCTTGGAAAAGTACATTTTCCAAATTTCTTATGTTGAAACCAAACACCACTGCAAACATCAAATAAATGGTCTTTCCCCTATATAATTATATAGTATCAGTTCAATTTAGTCTCAGTCATATCCGACTCTTTGCGACCCCGTGGACTGCAGCACATCAGGCTTCTCTGTCCATCACCAATTCCCGGAGCTTGTATATAGTATAACAACACAGTAACCAACAAAATAGTGACACTTCCAACAGAGTGGCCATGACGTTCCCAAGAGTGATATAAGTGAAAGCCTCTTGTATCACCACTAGCACTGCCTGGGAAGCCCTGTAAACCGTGAAGCACTATACAGACATCTGCTGTTATTGCAATTCATCCCTTACATGTTCCTTTATGAGGATGGAAAGATACTCCTCAACATTCCCATTTATATGAATATGTATTCTTATACAACACAACTAATTAATTGGGACCCTAGGTCTAGATGTGAGGACATTTTTGAGTGTCAGCTTATTCGAGTGACTACAAAGAAAAATAATTAGAGATTATTTAAAAACAGCCAACTTGCTGATGGCAAATGACAGATAATTTAAAATGACAGCACTAGTAAAAGAATTTTAATTTTGAAAATGGATTTAACTAAATTAGTGAAGATTTCAGAAAGTATTAAGAAAATATTGACTATAATTTTTAATAATTATTTTAAGTTGACATATACATTTGCCTTTCTGTTGAATACAGAATATAAAAACCATGCATTAAAAAAAAACATAAATTAAGTACACATAGCAAATTATTGTTTTTCTAATTACCTATTAGGTACAATTGTATTCCTTGATTAACCTGAATTATAGAGTTCACTCTCAGCTAGTCCTTTCACTTGTGACTTTTCTAATAAGTGGTTATACGAATAGAATTTAGCATTCACTGGCAGGTACCATTTTGCAGAGAATTCTGAATACTTGAATGTAGGCCAAGTAGTTGATTACACTTCAATATTTATAGTAAGTCTTAAAAGAGAACCCTTGAAACTCATGAAATTTTTCACAATTCTACTTGTGTAAATCTCTAGTAAAAAACCAATCACAAGTGGCATTTTTAATTATGTCAAAAGTTTTTCATTTACTTGGACTTAAAAATTAAGGTAATTAATTAATTAATATCCAGTACTTGAATGATTGATATGAGCTAGAGTCTATGCAATGCCTGGAAGAATGGCTGAGAATGAAGGACCAACAGCCCTTTTCCAGCAGAGCTTAGAGCCTAAGTATTATTTCCCAGCATTTCCCTGTCATAAATATCATCTACAGGCCCTCATTTAAAAAACAAATTCAGAAACCCCCTTCTGAAGGCACAGATTGAGAATATCCTAAATTGGCCTGAGAATCGACACTTTAAAAAAAGATTACCAGATAATTCTTATAATCAAGCGAAGAGAAAATGTTGTTGTAGTTGGAGTGGTTCTAAAATTTGGCTGCACATTTCCTGGTGTCTCAGACAGTAAAGGATCTTCCTGCAATGCAAGAGACCTGGGTTCGATCCCTGGGTAGGAAAGATCCCCTGGAGAAGGGAATGGCAACCCACTCCAGTATTCTTGCCTGGAGAATTTCATGGACAAAAGAGCTGGATGGACTACAGTCTATGTTGTTGCAGAGTTGGACATGACTGAGTGACTAACACTAGAATTTGTAGGAAAAGTTCAAGGAAACTCTGATGCTGCTTCAATCAGAATCTCAGTGTCTATGCCTAAGTGTTATATTTTCAGAGACCACTACAAGCAATTCAAACATACAGGAAGCAATGAGAATTACCTTCTAGTCTAATACCAGTTACTCCTCTTAACCAGTTGCTATACAATTTCATCCTTCTCCACTGCCAGGGTGGAGTAGGAATATTGCGGAATCAAGTTACAATGTAATTCTAAATAGTTTGTGAATCATTGCCCCAAATACAGTATCATCATTTGTTCATTCACTCATTCAACAACTAAGGCAAAAGACAGATCCACATGCTTATGATGCCTTTGCTACAGAGTAAGTTCCAAGAGCCAACAGTTAATCATGGGAATTGTGCTGTGTATACTAATGCATTCTAGAGCATCTAATTTCTAATCCGTAGTTAATACTAGAAAGTTCCCAGGAGGCTAGAATCTTCACCACTAGCCAAAAAGAAGTAAGAGTTTCAATTTTGGACAATTGCAATGTACACAGTTCATATAGGTATTCAAGGCTATAAAACCCTGGAAGGATACAGACCTACATGTAATAAATTAATATACACATATATAAAGATTTGCATAAATGTGTATGTTAATATTATATATCAGTACACAAATAAGCATGCACACTTTCATGTTTTTGTGATGCTTCCATTCTTTATCATCTGCAGTCTTGAGGAAATTAAGCCTGAAGGAAAATAATTTGAGAGATATTTTTCTCAGTTTAAGGATGAGACATAGCTGTCACCAGTTGGGATTTATAGAAGGAAAATTAATTCATTACAAGCAAGGGGTGCCTTGGAGCTTAGGGTTTAGGTCCTAAGGGCTAAAGGGGTGCCTGTAGTTGTGAAATGTCTATATCCAAATTTGTAAGGTGACATAAGATTTTCAAAAGTTTTTTTTTTTAAATTATTGGATAATTCCTTTACAATGTTGTGCTGGTTTCCCCTATACAACAATGTGAATCAGCCAGAAGTATAAATATATCCTCTCGCTTTGAGCCTTCCTCTCACCTCCTTCGCATCCCAGTCCTCTAGGCCATCACAGAGCACCAAGCTGAGCTCCGTATGCTCTGCAGCCGCTCCCCATTAGGTATTTATTTTACACGCGGTAGTGTGCATATATGAGTGCTACTCTCCCAATTCGTCTTACCCTCCCCTCCCCGCACCGTGTCCTCAAGTCCGTTTCTACCTCTGCGTCTCTATTCCTGCCCTGCAAATAGGTTCATCAGTACCATTCTTATAGATTCCATATATATGTGTTAATATATAATATTTGTTTTTCTCTTTCTGACTTTACTCTGTTTAATAGGCTCTAGGTTCATCCAGCTCACTACAACTGATGCAAATTTGTTTCTTTTGATTGCTGATAATATTCCATTGCATATATGTACCACAACTTCTTTATCTATTCATCTATCAGTTAAGTAATCAGATACAGTCTGTTTCAATTTCATTACTACTCTGAGTAATGAGGAAAAATTCTAAACTATACAGCTTTCCCAGATGAACGTTGGATTTGTTTGAGTAGGTTATCTACATTAGGTAGGTTATCTACTGCAATAATAGACCTCAAAATGCATAATGGTTCAAAAGCAATAGAAGTTTGTATCATGATTGTGTGAATGAATAAGTTATTGGGGTTGTCCCTTATCCATGTAGTTGTTCAGGACCCATTTTCAACACGTGGTGTCTGCGGTCGCCTTCGTTTTCAGCTCCATTCAAGTGAGCATCAGTGGAACAAGAATATGTGAGATGTGCATGAAATGCTTTACAGACCAGGCATTCAGTTCAGTTCAGTCGCTCAGTCGTGTCCAACTCTTTGAGACCTCATGAATCGCAGCACACCAGGCCTCCCTGTCCATCACCAACTCCCGGAGTTCACTCAGACTCACGTCCATTGAGTCAGTGATGCCATCCAGCCATCTCATCCTCTGTCGTCCCCTTCTCCTCCTGCCCCCAATCCCTCCCAGCATCAGAGTCTTTTCCAATGAGTTAACTCTTCGCATGAGGTGGCCAAAGTACTAGAGTTTCAGCTTTAGCATCATTCCTTCCAAAGAAATCCCAGGGTTGATCTCCTTTAGAATGGACTGGTTAGATCTCCTTGCAGTCCAAGGGACTCTCAAGAGTCTTCTCCAACACCACAGTTCCACAGTTCAAAAGCATCAATTCTTCGGTGCTCAGCCTTCTTCATAGTCCAACTCTCACATCCATACATGACCACAGGAAAAACCATAGCCTCGACTAGACGGACCTTAGTCTGCAAAGAGTGGCATATATCACTTTAAGTCACATGTTATTGGCCACAGCTCAATCAAATAGCCATGCTTGACTGCCAGGAGTTCTTAGAAACGTAGTCTAGCTGTCTGCCCAGAAGAGGAAATGAGCTTTGGTAGACAGCCAGCAGTCTGGATTACATTCACCTTCTTTGCACTAGTGATAACAGGTACTAGGGTTTGGGTAGAAAGGTGGTCTAGATTGGCATGAACTAGTTGCACAAACATAATGTTAACTGCATACTAAATATTTTTAGTCTATAAACATATTTTCACAATGTATAAACTAATACCACTAACCGGGAAATGTAGTGAAAGCCACTCAGTAAAGCATATTATATATAAATTAATTTAAAAATAATTTTCCTTCACTTTGTTACATTGAAAATATAAGAATAGCTTTGGAAATGATGGAGCTTGTCCCTGAACCAAAACATGGTTCAAGAGTAACAACATGTACTGTAGTAAGATATAGCAGTATGAAATAGGCTATATACATTCAAAAACATCTCACAATTCAGTTTGCTCTGTGTCAGTGAAAACACACATACATTTTTCTTTAAAGGTGAAAATTAAAACACAGGCTCTGATCATGGTATTCAAAGAACCTTATTACACCATATCCATATGAAAGGATTCTTCAAACATTTAATTCTACAAATTGATCCTATGTCCTAGCTTCACTCAGGGGTTGATATTCAGCCACATTTTCCGTTCCCATTTCTGATATGTTTAAAGTCAGTCTGTCTGTCCTCAGCTCCATGAACCTCCAGAAGAAGCAGACAGTGCCCTCTGACTCTCCACCTGTTATTTAAATAGAATTCTTCACCCGGTTCATCCTCCTTTTCTCTGATAGTAGATCTAGCCCTGCCTTCTTACCTGATTCTCACAGTTCCCAGAGGGTGGGCTGTGTCCCAAACATTCTCAGCACATATCATTTTGGTTCCTCATCCTGAACCAAATTAGCAGTCGCCCCCTCCCCTACCCTATCCTATAATATCCCTTAGTCCTGAGTTGTCCTTTCTTTGTACTCCAATAGAAATAGAAAGTTTCCTCAGAGGGCCAGTTAAAATGTTCTTCCTCTCTCAGCTGCCTCCATTAGAACCTCTCATTTAATTTTGGCTGCATCTACTAATTCTAAAAATAGTGTTCATACTTAACACCCCATTAAGCAAATTCCCTTAGGAACATACTTCCTTTAAATTAAAGCAGGTATATTTAAATCAGAGGAAAGCTCTGTTCCTTCTGCCCACACCATCATATTGCTAACACAAACCTAGTGGAACCTGCCATCTTTCATGGTGACTTCCATCAGAATCTTTGCCTTGGTCCTCCCAGTTAGACACAACCCTGAATCTCACATCATAGAGGTAGAATCTAAGCTACCCTACGCCATGTGACACAATACACAAGATTATGTGTGCACCCAAAATAATGTATGTGGAAAGAGAACGTAAAAGGTCATGGTTTGGCCAAACAGAAATTCTGTGATACCAAAATTCACTTTTGGTTTGACATGAAAATACTACTGCCCCACAATGAAACCTGGCCTCTGGCTTTCTTACATCAGTGCCTTTTGTGGTGAGCTGGTTCAGTCCACTGCCTCTTTGCTCAATACACAGCCATACCTTGGGAATTCCCAAAGCAGTAGAGCCTGGGGCAGGGTTACCTTCTCTCACCTAGGTTGGAGCTGGAGGAAAAGCAGTACCCCTCTTGACCTGACAAAATCTTTCCAGTGCTTCCCTGTTCTGGGCAGTGAACTTACTGGTCTGCAATTTTCTAGTGTTGCTGGTTCCTCACACTGCCATTTTCCACCCTTTGGGAATACAGCCTATATAAAGTTAGCTTTGGAAAATGTCAAAAAGGCTTTTCTCCGTTCTGTCTCCTTTCTTCTCTGCTCTCATTTCTTGGGAGGCACTGTGAGGGCCCCTCTTGGCACCTTGTCAATTTCCTAAGCAGCTAACCTTTCAATAATATTAATGCCGCCTTGTGGTTATCTGTTTCTCAGTTCATCATTTTCAACCTTTGTTTGCTGAGATTCATTTATGTGGTTGTGTTCTTAAGATCCTGGAGTTTAATAGAGATCAACCTAATTCAGGGCTCACAACCAGAATTTCTAGCTAATAAATGAGGAACAAAATAGGTGGATATTTATTTTTCTATTGATTGAATTTCCAATAGCTCTACCTTGAATTTGATCTAGAAAAAGAGATGCAGAAAATCATAAATGTTCTTGCCTTGTTTAATATTTTCTATCTCAAAATCTTCTTTGTCAGCCTTGTGAGAAAGCAACTTTTCCAGTAATATTAGTCTTCTTTTGAGCTTGCAGCATGGAAAGTTCTGGCAATCTGTATTGCTGTGAGTTGCCACCCTATTAGAAGGCTATAGGATGAAGTAATTGAGATTTCAGGCCACAAAACCAGACTGTGCAGGTTCAAGTACCAACTCTGTTACATTGTACTTATGTCCTTCTGCAGCTTGTTTAGATAACAGTTTTCCAGTTCGCAGGATGGCAATAACACCTATCTTACTGGGTTTTAATGAGAAAACACGTTAGATATTATTGTCATTATTTTTCTTATTTATTTTTTCTGCAGGAATATTTTCACTACTTAATATTCTTAAATGCCCAAATTTCTTTACTTAATTAAATGTTTTTAAAGACCTGGCTCCCTTTTTTTTCACTTTTCACTTTTGTGCATTGGAGAAGGAAATGGCAACCCACTCCAGTGTTCTTGCCTTGAGAATCCCAGGGACAGGGGAGCCTGGTGGGCTTCCATCTATCAGGTAGCACAGAGTTGGACATGACTGAAGCGACTTAGCAGCAGCAGCAGCAGCAGCAGCAAAGACCCGGCTCCCTTTTTTATTATAGTGCCACAAATTTTTTTTATGATATCTCAGATGCCTTGTTTCTTCTTGTCATAAAGATGTAAGAGCTAACTGGATTGTTTGACTGTAGATCTCTTTATGTATGGAGAAGAAAATGGCAACCCAATCCAGTATTGTTGCCTGGGAAATCCATGGACAGAGGAGGCTAGCAGGCTACAGTCCATGGAGTTGCAAAAGAGTCAGACATCACTTAGCTACTAAATAACAACAGTTTATATAAGATCATGGCATCTGGTCCCATCACTTCATGGGAAATAGATGGGGAAACAGTGGGAACAGTGTCAGACTTTATTTTTGGGGGCTCCAAAATCACTGCAGATGGTGACTGCAGCCATGAAATTAAAAGATGCTTACTCCTTGGAAGAAAAGTTATGACCAACCTAGACAGCATATTGAAAAACAGAGACATTACTTTGCCAACCAAGGTCCGTCTAGTCAAGGCTGTGGTTTTTCCTGTGATCATGTATGGATGTGAGAGTTGGACTGTGAAGAAAGCTGAGTGCTGAAGAATTGATGCTTTTGAACTGTGGTGTTGGAGAAGACTCTTGATAGTCCCTTGGACTGCAATGAGATCCAACCAGTCCATTCTGAAGGAGATCAGCCCTGGGATTTCTTTGGAAAGAATGATACTAAAGCTAAAACTCTAGTACTTTGGCCACCTCATGCGAAGATTTGACTCATTGGAAAAGACTCTGATGCTGGAAGGGATTGGGCACAGGAGGAAAAGGGGACGACAGAGGATGAGATGGCTGGATGGCATCACTGACTCAATGGACGTGGGTCTGAGTGAACTCCAGGAGTTGGTCATGGACAGGGAGGCCTAGCATGCTGCAATTCATGGGGTCACAAGGGGTCACAAAGAGTCGGACACAACTGAGCGACTGAACTGAACTGAACTGAACTGACAATATATAAAGACAGGGCAGGGAAGTCTCGTCCCATGTTACCTCCTTCGTTGAGACCTCTCTATCCCTTCATGGTTCAAACTTGCAGCAGGGATCCAGTCTGTCACACTGGGTTGATGCAGATGTAGAACAGAATTTGGATAAAAACATCGCTAAGGGTTGACAGGGTTATTTGATTTTCTGATACCCTTCTCAGTGATTTTTCTTCCTAGGGCTCATTCACACAACTTAAACATACAGCTTAGACACCTGCCATTCAGTTATTCAACAATCATTGCTTGGGAGCACAATGTCAGAGACGGGGAAGGCACATCCCAGAGTTCATGCAGGTAAAAAGGTCAAGTAGGAAAAACCCGGATTTTGCAGAGGATATATGGGTGGGGCATCTAGGTAGGTAGGCATCTTTCCTTCCGTGCACCCAGTTAGCTCATCCAGCTACCCCGCTAAGACACTGTCCTTCTCACTCTAAGGAGAAAGGGAGGATGTTTTCATAGTTAACAGTGAGAAGGTTCCCTCTGCTCTTCCTTCAGTAGTAAAAGAAAAGGAAAAAATTCATCCTAGCACACCCTCTTGATTCCCAGAAGACCATCATTTTTCTCATTTCTATTTCTGTTCTTATCGTGTCACCCTTGTTATGTCATTTGACTTCTTTCTGCCTCAGGTTCCTTATTTGCAAATGAAGATAATGATGTCTGTGTCTACCTGTTCAGAGAGATATCTTTGCAGTTAATAGGGGTGTCAGGACAAAGGTACATGGAGCACTTTAGAGAAATACTCTACAAGAAAAATCAGTATAACATTTTTATTAATCATACGGTACTGGGTTGCCAGAAAGTCTCAGAGAAAGACTCATTTTGCATCCAACTGCTGGATCTCTACTATTTGTAGAGTAGTCTGAATTATCTTCCTCTCACCGAAGGTGAAAGCTGTTGTGGTTAATAAATGGTATGGGAGACAGCATAACTCCTTTTCTGGAAGGCTTACTATTACCTTGACCAGCATGGAGAAAAGAGCACATGAGCCTCACAGAATGATTAGAACTCTTTAATCCTGGAGGGATGGTCTTTGTATCAATTACATTTTAAGCCTTGTATGCCAAGAACTGTATTCTCAGTCACTAAACCCTCTTTTAGCGGCTTTAACAACCTACAGAAAGTAAGTGAAAAGCATGCCTGGTGCCATAGATGAAACAGTGTTAGAGCATTGATGATGTCTGGCTTCTTTTCTTTGGGGAGGGAAATCCCCTTCTAAATTCTTAAAATAGCAGTTGGCTTTCATTAAATCTATTCAGAGTTAAGGGTCTGAGGATCTTGAGTGACCCCTTTCTTTGGGAATGGAGCACATTTTAATAGGTTTTTTCCTGTCCGTGGTCCCAGAAAGATTTAGTTGCTCGCAGGCCTCCTGAATTGCTGGGATTTGTAAAGGAAAGAATTGATTACAGCCTTCCTCTAATTCTTTCTCTTTCTTTAATTTCTTTTTTCCCATTTCATACAAAGAATGAGAAAGATATTCTGAGTTTCCTTCTATTGAGATATGGTTGGCCTTTAGGGCAGACATTTTAGCACTGAACTTTTATTAACTTCTGCTGGGTTTGACAAGAATTGTTTCTGTTTTTTGTTTTTTGCTTCCTAAATATGAGGCTAAAGAATTTCTTTTTACTAAGCTTCTTCCCAGAATTGTAAGTAGTAGAGAGGAAACAAAGGTTTGGGGATTTATTTTTATAATTTTATTTTGTTTTGGGTTTTTTCTGTTGTTGTTGTTTTTTTGTTTGTTTGTTTGGGGTTTTCTCTTTTTTGGCTTTGTCCATTGAATTGCATCTATATGCTCTTAAATATAGAACTTAATACAGGAGTTAACACATGCTATTTGTTCTGATGAAAATACCCACCCTTGCCCAAACCTCCTTCCTTTCTTCTTCTTAGTGCCCCTTCTCTCACCTCCTTTCTCCTGTCTAATTCCTGCTCCTTCTTCCAGGAAGCACTCCTAGGTGTTTCCCCAGCACATCCTACTTATCTCAGGATAGCACTCTTAAAATTTCTCATGTATTTCAATACCTTTCCTGCTATGCACTCAGGACAGGGGCTGTGGATTTTATACCATTTTATTCCCAAATGTTTCACACAGTGCAGTGCTGTGCTTAGTCACTCAGTCATGTCCAACTCTTTGCTACCCTATGGACTGTAGCCCTCCAGGCTTCTCTGTCCAAGGAGATTCTTCAGGCAAGAATACTAGAGTGCCATGCCCTCCTCCAGGGCATCCTCCCAACCCAGGGATCAAATCCAGGTCTCCTACATTGCAGGCAGATTCTTTACCATGCTAGCACAGTGACTGGGTCCTAATAAAAATTCAAATCATATTTATCAACTGCATGAATGAATGAATAACGTTTAAAGGTATATGAGAATATCATAGATTAATGTTTCTTTGTGCCAGGTACTGAGCTCAGTGTTTCTAGATATTAGCTTATTAAATATTCATAATTCTGTATGATAGCTTTTTAAAAAATATGTTACAGAAATGCTTAAAGAGAATAAGCGAATTATGATGGTGATACAGTTAGTAAGCGACAAACTAAGGTTATTCCCCATACTATATACTCATGTAGTCTAATACATAGAGATATATAGTCATATAGTCTCTCAAACCAGGAGCAGCCCTGACTGAAAAGCAAAACAGTGTTGAAATATTGCCTTACAGAAGGAGGTGTAGTTTATAGAATTCATAGCAGAGATGAGAGGGTAATTTTTAGTTAATATTGAACAATTCAGTAGCATTTAATAAAATGAAAGTCATTCCTGTGCTCAATTAAGACTGCTATCCCACAGGTCACTCACCTAGCTGTTTTGTGCCATAGATAATTATTCTCATGCTAGTCTCTAAAGCTTATCCAAAAAACAGTGAAGACAGTAAGAAAAGAAAATGTAATCAGCTGTTTGACTGCTCTGATTTTCTAATTTACACAGGTGAAAAGTTAGCCAAACAAAGAACTGCAGACTGTCTGATGATTCTTAAGAAAAATACCATCCCCTGAATTTCTAGTGATTTCTAGTCACTACTGACCATGTAGATTTGTACCAATACCTCCTTTTTGTAAATTGATTGACTTTCCTTCTCATAGGCAACATTTTATTTTCTAACCTGAAGCACTTCTATGCCTGACTGGAATATTTTTGCATTTGATTAATGTTTTCATTTGACTTTCAATGAGGTCTCAAAACAGTTTGGCTTGTCACAGTCAAATTATTTAAATATCCTCTGAAAAGAGTATGTGGAAACTAAATCAGATGCATGTGAACCTGAAAAACCAGTGGTGACATTTCCTGAACTTGTTATATTTTTATCTCTAAATTAATCGTTTCACAATTTTTTAAAGTTGATGTTCAGCTTCTTAAATACAGTGATTATTGGATGCCTTAATGGAAAAGTTTTAATTTTTAACTGACCCAGAAGTTGTTTTCTGGTAAGGATTTGTGTTCCTTTTTAAAATATTCTTTGTAATTTCAACAGTACAAATATAGTATGTCATCTACTCATACTAAGATTTGTTTCCTTTGTTTTTTTTTAACACAAAAAAATTTACCTAAATTATCCTTTCACCTCTTAGTTACTCTTCACTCCTAATTGATCAGAATTATCCCAAATATGGATTCAAATATGGTCTGCATTCTCTGTCTACATTCAACTTATGCCATATAAAAGAAGGCACACATTAAAGAGTACCTACCATAAGATTTCATTTATATACAATTTTAGAAAATGCAAACTAATCTCCAGTGTCAAAAAGCAGATCAGTGGTTACCTAGGGCTGAGTTGAGAGAGGGATGAATTGCAAAGGGAGCAAGGAATTCTGTCGAGGTGACAGAAATGTTTTGTATCTTCACTGAGACAGTGATTTCACAGGAGTATATGTCTCTCAAAATTCATTGAATTGTTATTTTTAAATAGATGAGTTCTTCCTTCTAATATGAATACAAATGAATTCCCTAATGTAAGTGGTAAATATTTAAAGTGAAATCCTTAAAAAGAGATAGGTAAAGTAATATGAATTGTACCTTTCTAATCATGAATAAAAGGTATTTATTCACTCTTTTTAAAACCTTAAAAAGGAGAAATAAACATTTACCAAATAATCTCACTGAGGATATCAAAATCAATTCTGGCTGGAGAAGAAGAATCAACATAGCTGAATTGGAAGAAAAAAGGTTTACCCAGATGCCATCACTGAATACAAATCTGTATCACACTGAGGTCAAGTTAGCTGTCTGCAAATGTTAGCGTTCAGTCAGAGGACTGTAGACATTGACAGAAAGGAAGATGAGAGAGCATCTTTGAGACTGTGCACTTACCCTCTATTTATTCTTGGAGGTTCTGGTCTGATGCAAATGACATTCAGTACCAGAATTTACTCCTGAGCCAAATGTGAAAGTGCATACGTTGAATGGCAAAGAAAAGGCCCTGAGTATTTGTATATCATAAAAAAGAACTGATGGGATGAAGACGTTAGATCTCAAAAATTGCAAACTGGCAGATACAATATCTGGAAAGAAAAAAACTACCCTGATATCACTAAGCTGATTAAAAGCAACGTGCTCCTAGATATGCAGGATGAAACTGTGGATCATGGGGATGCAGCCAACTGGCTTTTTCAGTTTTAAAAATGGCATATATGAGAGAAGACATCTAAGATGTCTAATGAAAATTGATGTGATTTAGAAAAGATACAATGAAGGAATTAATTTACAGTCAAGATTATGGAAGTGAGGTTGGATAAACAAAATAACTCATGTGAAAGAAATACAAAATCAGATTTCTTCAAAATTAGAATTGTTAAACACTTTTATATAAGTGTCAATAAACGAAAAAGCATATGTCATTTACCTGCTCTGTGAAAAGTGTTCCCATTTGTATTCTGATCTGAGGTCAGTGTAGCCCAAATTCAGAACATTGGGTCAGAAAATTGAAAATTATTTGGGACAAGGGCATTACGTGATCAATGTGCATGTTTAAGCTTCAACAATAAACACAATGAAGGTGTGATAAATAGAATCTTCTCTTTATGACTGTAAATGACTCAGAAATGTATAGTTTGGATGGTTCTCAGTTGAGCAGTAGTTCATTTATGTTGCTAAATTTAGCAGGATACTAAGCTACTCTACTTGTTATGAGAGCAAGGCAAGTTTAGTCACTTCAGCTAGCCATTTGCTTACATTAAATGTTAAAATTTCTATATATAAGCTACATGATAATGTATCAACTATATGTATTATTCTAATTTAGAGAATACATTTAACAAATAGTTTTTACTACAAAAAACAGTTACTGAAGGAAACTTAGATTGTCTAGTTTAAAAGTTTAGACCTCTTTGGTCAAATGTCTCAATAAATGGATATTGCAAGTATCTTATTATAAATATATGTATTATATATATATATATATATTTACTTTGTATTTTTACTTTGTATATTTACTTTTGTATTTTGTGTTTTAAAGGAAAGAATGTTTTTTTGTCTTTGGGGCTTCTTTGGTAAATAAAAAAAAAGCTTCTACTGTACCAAGAACTAAGAGAATATACTCATGGTGAAAGTACACCCTCCAAAGAAATCAAGTAATTAATATAATTAAAATTTATATTTTGAGCATTTGATCAATAAAGTGCTGTTATAACCAGTAAGTTTACAGAACCTTATACACAAGAAGTTTCTGCTCTGAAGGCCGACACTCAGAAGTGTGATTTGTTGCAACAAGAAAACCTTTGATTCTTCTCAAATTAAAGCTCTTCTCTCAAAAGCTGGGATTGGCTTGCCCACACCAGCTTACAATATCATTTCTTATATAAAAAGAAAGTTCCTGTAGGTTTGGGCCAGCAATACAGAAATTAAAATTAAAGTAGCAGGTTTAAGAGCGGTTTAGTATCAAAGAGAAATATATTCCAGATACGGCAGAAAGACTGTGTATTTTCAAGTCAGAACTATCAAGCCTTAATCTGCCATTCCCTAATAAAGTATTTCTGAGCATCTGGTTCTTCATTTATAAAATAGGCAAGGTATCTACCTTATAGCCAGGTCTTGGCACAACTTGCTCCTTTCTCCTAAAATGGTTTCACATGTAATTTATTTGCCTGGATGTTTACTCAAGTTCCAACTCATATATTTGCTACAAATGAGAGTTGCAAAGAATATTTCTCAAGGAAAAAACTTAGTAACTATTTCTCTGACTTCTTACTCTCTCACTCAACCAAACTCCCTGGTGTTCTTAAGGTGAGAAGAGGGGCGTGAGTGTGGAGAGGGAGAGAGAATGAAGGAGGGGAAGGGGAGGCACAGAAAGAAGAGGAAGAAAAGAGGAGGATGACGACGGTGACTATGAAGGGACTTCCCTGGTGGTCCAGTGGTTGGGACTTAGTCTTCCAATACAGGGAGTGTAGGTTCGATCCCTGGTCGGGGCGCTGAAATCCCACATGTCTCACAGCCAAAGAACCGAAACATTAAACAGAAGCAGTATTGGAACAAATCCAATAACAACTTTAAAATGGTCCATATCAAAAAAAAAAAAAGACAATGAAGTACAGAGGCAACAGCAACAAGAAGAACTAATAGCCTAAAGCTCATTATTAAAAAGATGCCTTCTAAAAGTCAAACCATAGTCAGTCTCCTTCTCCTCTCTTCTGTAGTGTCAGATCTTACCTTAATAAAGCCCTGAGATGTCAATAGGTAAAAAGGAAACATTGGATCACCATAAGTAATTGGATAATTGAGAATTAACACTTCCGTACTTTTTTGTTTATGTTTTGTTTAATCATAGCTTACATCTTTTGGCTTATCTGAGGAAAAAAAGAACAAAGTAAATGGTTGTGATATTTAGACATTTTCAGGCCTTTTTACAATTATATTTTGTTTCTTGAAAAATCTACCATCAAATCACAGGCACAGAATCCCATTCAGAACTTTCACACTGCCCAGAGAAACATCTCTCAGGGATCTTTCTCCTTGAGGCTTTCAAAAGAGACAAGAGCTGGTAGGTCCAGGACAGTACAGAGGCTGCCATTCTTGCTAGCAATCCTCATCCCCTGCCTGTAACGTTTGCATGCTGCCTGCCAATACAAAGCTTTAGCCGCATCAAAGCACCCGTGCCATTGTAAGAGCATTGTAGGGTGGAGAGAGCATATACAATCTCACCGCTCGCTTAAATGGGAGAGGAGACAGACCACAGATTCAGGACACTATGATAAAATTTCAAACATACCTCTGGCAGTGTTATAGACGGTGGCTTAGAAAGAAAGTATAGGTTCAGTTCAGGTCAGTTCAGTTGCTCAGTCGTGTCCGACTCTTTGCAACCCCATGAATTGCAGCACGTCAGGACTCCCTGTCCATCACCAACTCCCAGAGTTCACTCAAACTCATGTCCATCGAGTTGATGATGCCATCCAGCCATCTCATCCTCTGTCATCCCCTTCTCCTCCTGCCCCCAATCCCTTCCAGCATCAGTCTTTTCCAATGAGTGAACTCTTCGGATCAGGTGGCCAAAGTATTGGAGTTTCAGCTTTAGCATCAGTCCTTCCAAAGAACACCCAGGACTGATCTCCTTTAGAATGGACTGGTTGGATCTCCTTGCAGTCCAAGGGACTCTCAAGAGTCTTCTCCAACACCACAGTTCAAAAGCATTAATTCTTCGGCACTCAGCTTTCTTCACAGTCCAACTCTCACATCCATACATGACCACAGGAAAAACCATAGCCTTGACTAGACAGACCTTTGTTGGCAAAGTAATGTCTCTGCTTTTGAATATACTATCTATGTTGGTCATAACTTTCCTTCCAAGGAGTAAGCGTCTTTTAATTTCATGGCTGCAATCACCATCTGCAGTGATTTTGGAGCCCAAAAAAATAAAGTCAGCCACTATTTCCACAGTTTCCCCATCTATTTGCCATGAAGTGATGGGACCAGATGCCATAATCTGAGTATTCTGAATGTTGAGCTTTAAGCCAACTTTTTCACTCTCCTCTTTCACTTTCATCATGAGGCTTTTTAGTTCCTCTTCACTTTCTTCCATAAGGGTGGTGTCATCTGCATATCTGAGGTTATTGATATTTCTCCAGGCAGTCTTGATTCCAGCTTGTGTTTCTTCCAGCCCAGTGTTTCTCATGATGTACTCTGCATATAAGTTAAGTAAGCAGGGTGACAATATACAGCCTTGATGTACTCCTTTTCCTGTTTGGATCTGGTCTATTGTTCCATGTCCAATTCTAACTGTTGCTTCCTGACCTATATATAGGTTTCTCAAGAGGCATATCAGGTGGTCTGGTATTCCCATCTCTCTCAGAATTTTCCACAGTTTATTGTGATCCACACAGTCAAAGGCTTTGGCATAGTCAATAAGGCAGAAATAGATGTTTTTCTGGAACTCTCTTACTTTTTCGAATATCCAGCAGATGTTGGCAATTTGATCTCTGGTTCCTCTGTCTTTTCTAAAACCAGCTTGAACATCTGGAAGTTCGCGGTTCACATATTGCTGAGGCCTGCCTTGGAGAATTTTGAGCATTACTTTACTAGCGTGTGAGATGAATGAAATTTTGAGGTAGTTTGAGCATTCTTTGGCATTGCCTTTCTTTGGGATTGGAATGAGAACTGACTTTTTCCAGTCCTGTGGCCACTGCTGAGTTTTCCAAATTTGCTGGCATATTGAGTGCAGCACTTTCACAGCATCATCTTTCAGGATTTGAAATAGCTCAACTGGAATTACATCACCTCCATTATCTTTGTTTGTAGTGATGCTTTCTAAGGCCCATTTGACTTCACATTCCAGGATGTCTGGCTCTAGGTGAGTGATCAGATGATTGGGATTATCTTAGTCATGAAGATATTTTTGTAAAGTTCTTCTGTGTATTCCTGCCACTTCTTCTTAATATCTTCTGCTTCTGTCAGGTCCATAGCATTTCTGTCCTTTATCGAGTCCATCTTTGCATGAAATGTTCCCTTGGTACCTCTAATTTTCTTGAAGAAATCTCTAGTCTTTCCCATTCTATTATTTTCCTCTATTTCTTTGCATTGATCGCTGAGTAAGGCTTTCTTATCTCTCCTTGCTGTTCTTTGGACTCTGCATTCACATGCTTATATCTTTCCTTTTCTCCTTTGCTTTTTGCTTCTCTTCTTTTACAGCTATTTGTAAGGCCTCCCCAGACTGCCGTTTTGCTTTTTTTTTTTCATTTCTTTTCAATGGGGATGGTCTTGATCCCTGTCTCCTGAACAGTCTCACAAACCTCCATCCGTAGTTCATCAGACACTCTATCTATCAGATCTAGCACCTTAAATCTATTTCTCACTTCCACTATATAATCATAAGGGATTTGATTTAGGTCATACCTGAATGGTCTAATGTTTTTCTCTACTTTCTTCAATTTAAGTCTCAATTTGTCAATAAGGAGTTCATGATCTGAGCCACAGTCAGCTTCTGGTCTTGTTTTTGCTGACTGTATAGAGCTTCTCCATATTTGGCTGCAAAGAATACAATCAATTTGATTTCATTGTTGACCATCTGGTGATGTCTGTGTTTAGTCTTCTCTTGTGTTGTTGGAAGAGGGTGTTTCTATGACCAGTGTGTTCTCTTGGCAAAACTCTATTAGCCTTTGCTCTGCTTCATTCCATATTCCAAGGCCAAATTTGCCTGTTACCCCAGGTGTTTCTTGACTTCCTACTTTTGCATTGCAGTCCCCTATAATGAAAAAGACATCTTTTTGGGGTGTTAATTCTAAAAGGTCTCATAGGTCTTCATAGAACTGTTCAACTTCAGCTTCTTCAGCATTACTGGTTGGGGCATACACTTGGCTAACTGTGATATTGAATGGTTTGCCTTGGAAATGAACAGAGATCATTCTGTTGCATTTGAGATTGCATCCAAGTACTGCATTTCGGACTCTTTTGTTAACAATGATGGCTACTCCATTTCTTCTAAGGGATTCCTGCCTATAGTAGTAGATATAATGGTCATCTGAGTTAAATTCACCCATTTCAGTCCATTTTAGTTTGCTGATTCCTAGAATGTCGACGTTCACTCTTGCTATCTCCTGTTTGACCACTTCCAATACCCCACGTCCAAGGTAAGAGAAACCCAAGTAAGATGGTAGGTGTTGCGAGAGGGCATCAGAGGGCAGACACACTGAACCCATAATCACAGAAAACTAGTCAATCTTGATCACACAGACCACAGCCTTGTCTAACTCAGTGAAACTAAGCCATGCAGTATCGGGCCACCCAAAATGAGCGGGTCATGGTGGAGAGGTCTGACAGAATGTGGTCCACTGGAGAAGACAATGGCAAACCACTTCAGTATTCTTGCATTGAGAACCCCATGAACAGTATGAAAAGGCAATATGATAGGATACTGAAAGAGAAATTCCCTGGGTCAGTAGGTGTCCAATGTGCTACTGGAGATCAGTGGAGAAATAACTCCAGAAAGAATGAAGGGATGGAGCCAAAGTAAAAGCAATACCCAGTTGTGGATGTGACTGGTGATAGAAGCAAGATCTGATGCTGTAAAGAGCAATATTGCATAAGAACCTGGAATGTTACATCCGTGAATCAAGCATAGGTTACTAGAGAGTTAAAGTAGCCCATGCCAGAAGTAATAAAGGTCTGAATTGAGGCAATGGCAGTGGGGAAGTAAAGGAATAAAAGGATTAAAGATCTATGGTGGAGATAAAATTGACTGGATTTGGTAACTGATCTGAAGTGAGGATCAAGAGGGGGAAAAATTAAAAGATATCAAGATACTATGGGTAACTGGGGAGATGATGATTTGTACATTAAGATACAAGTGTGTTGAAAACAGTTTCAACCATGTATGTTTGAAATGCCAGTGAAATAATCATCAATACTTTATGTAACATTGTGAGACATATGGTATAGGGCATTTGGAAATTGTCAGTAGTCTTACCATTTTAGATGCAGAATATCCTGTTTCAATTTCTTGCTGTAATGGATTCTCTACCAATAAGGATAATCCTCCATTTCATGTTCACTCACTTGGCTGACTTCCTATATTCCACACTCTTCCCTCAACAGGCTTTCCAGTTTCTGTTTTCTGAGACTTCCTAATAAATGTGAGTTTGTATTGTGACCAAGTACCTCCTAAAATGCATCATTTTCCTCCTTTATCATTTCTGAAACAAATAGATGAATTGCAAAGGGGCTACCCCAATGAGATGCTTAATTTGAGGCTTTAATTTTGTGAGTGTTGAGAAGCATAACTAAGGTTCAGGCAGTACCTAAATGTCTTCAGGAATACAAAATACGCTGTTGTGTATCTAGAATTTTGACAACATTTCCTACTTAAATACAGATCTCTTAGGGCCGCTCTTCTTTGTGACACAAGTGCCTGGCAGAAAAAACACAACATGTAGTCCTCATAGAGGTGGCAAGCAAAATGCACAGTTTTTATTGTGACAAATAGGAGAACACAGTGTGTTGGGGGAGAGGTGGAGGTGGACGGGAGTAGGCCCTGGTTTTACATTTCTTTTATTCTCTTAATTGCAAGGCAGTTTTCTTCAATGTCACTCTTGATAATATCTCAGGTATTTCAAACAGTGAGGAGAGAAAGGAATCCTGAATCAGATGGACATACAAATAGGATAGTAAAGACTTCTGGGGAAAATGTGAGCACAGAGAAGTTTTGAAATTTTAATAAAAAAGTTATTTATAAGCACTTTTCTGGATCAGCATGCCACATAATTATTTTTTTAATGGAAAAAAAAGAAAAAAAAAACAATAGACACACACACAGAGGTGTGGCTCAACCATCAAGAATGAAGAGGGGGGGGAAAGTGAGTTTACTTTAAATAGTGATGGAGAAAGAGCTACTGGTGTTCAGGCCCCTGAAATGGCTATTTCAGACCAAGAAATGCAAATGAAAATTTCCCAGGCACTTTCAATCTCTTAGACAAAGTCTAAAGATAGACACCTATTTGAATAAAAATAATATCAATAACCTCAGATATACAGATGACACCACCCTTATGGCAAAAGTGAAGAAGAACAAAAGAACCTCTTGATGAAACTGAAAGAGTAGAGTGAAATAGTTGGCTTAAAGCCCAACATTCAGAAAACCAAGATCATGGCATCTGGTCCCATCACTTCATGGCAAATAGATGAGCAAACAGTGGAAACAGTGGCTGACTTTATTTTTAGGGGCTCCAAAATCACTGCAGATGGTGATTGCAGCCATGAAATTAAAATTTAGATGCTTACTTCTTGGAATTAAAAGACGCTTACTCCTTGGAAGAAAAGTTATGACCAACCTAGATAGTATATTCAAAAGCAGAGACATTACTTTGCCAACTAAGGTCTGTCTAGTCAAGGCTATGGTTTTTCCTGTGGTCATGTATGGATGTGAGAGTTGGACTGTGAAGAAGGCTGAGCACCGAAGAATTGATGCTTTTGAACTGTGGTGTTGGAGAAGACTCTTGAGAGTCCCTTGGACTGCAAGGAGATCAACCCTGGGATTTCTTTGGAAGGAATGATGCTAAAGCTGAAACTCCCGTACTTTGGCCACCTCATGCGAAGAGTTGACTCATTGGAAAAGACTCTGATGCTGGGAGGGACTGGGGGCAGGAGAAGAAGGGGAAGACAAAGGATGAGATGGCTGGATGGCATCACAGACTCTATGAATGTGAGTCTGAGTGAACTCCGGGAGATGGTGATGGACGGGGAGGCCTGGCGTGCTGCATTTCATGGGGTTGCAAAGAGTCGGACACGACTGAGTGACTGAACTGAACTGAACTGAACTGAATTCCTTGGAAGGAAAGTTATGACCAACCTAGACAGCATATTAAAAAGCAGAGACATTACTTTGTCAACAAAGGTCCATCTAGTCAAGGCTATAGTTTTTCCAGTGGTCATGTATGGATGTGAGAGTTGGACTGTGAAGAAAGCTGAGCACTGAAGAATTGATGCTTTTGAACTTTGGTGTTGGAGAAGACTCTTGAGAGTCCTTTGGACTGCATGGAAATCCAACCAGTCCATCCTAAAGGAGATCAGTCCTGTGTGTTCATTGGAAGGACTGATGTTGAAGCTGAAATTCCAATACTTTGGCCACCTGATGCGAAGAGCTGACTCATCTGAAAAGACCCTGAGGCTGGGAAAGATTGAATGCAGAAGAAGAAGGGGACAACAGAGGATAAGATGGTTGGATGGCATCACTGACTCAATGGACATGAGTTTGGGTAAATTCCAAGAGTTGGTGATGGACAAGGAGGCCTGGCGTGCTGCAGTTTATGGGGTCGCAAGGAGTCAGACATGACTGAGCGACTGAACTGAACTGAACAGAACAGAATTGAAGGTAAGTCAAGTAGCAAGTACTCACAAAATTGCTTTTTTTTCTGCTTCTTTTGGAATGATTGATGCATTCATTCAATAGATACTTACTTATTGGGCTTCTATTAGGTTGAACCATATGAAATTGTTTTTTTTTTTCTGTCAAAGTGGTTGCAAACTGACAATATCATATGTTTCAACGTAATACTATCTTTAATGCTGAAAATGTCTTTTATAACTGAAATCAATCAATATATATTTGCTGAACATGGAGTAGAGATTCAGAACCTCCCCAAATGTTGCAAATCAGTGGTAACAATGATTTTGAGTATGATGATCTCTTTGAGTGTTAACAGTTGGACAGACCTCAGGGATGCTGTTCTACCTTTAGAGTCCATCAAGTGAGAAAATGCATAACCAAGTTGGTACAGTATCAGTAACCCTTATAAACAATTTTTATCTATTATAGTGATGCTGCATATATTTGAAAAATATTAGCATATATATGCACATATGCAAATAATATATATATACATATATGTATATGTGTGGAACATGTACATTTATATATTTAATCACTAGACAAGGCTTAGTGCAAATTTGGATTGTTAGGCTGTATTAGCCTTTTTCTGCCATTAGAGTGGTATCATCCACATATCTGAGGTTGTTGATGTTTCTCCCACCTATCTTGATTCCAGTTTGTAACTCATCCAGCCTGGCATTTCTCGTGATGTGCTCAGCACATAGGTTAAACAGACAGAGTGACAGCAGACAGTTTTGTTCTACTCTTTTCTTAATCTTGAATCTTAATCAGTTGTTCCATATAGGGTTCTAACTGTTTGCTTCTTGACCCGCATGCAGGTTTCTCAGCAGACAGGTCAGATGGTCTGATACTCCCATCTCTTCAAGAGCTTTCCACAGTTACAAGTCAAAGACTTTAGCATAGTTGATGAAACAGAGGTAGATATTTCTCTGGAATTCCCTTGCTTTCTCTATGATCCAGCAAATGTTGCCATTTAATCTCTGCTTCTTCCTTTTCTAAACCTAGCTTGGACCTAGCTTGGACATCTGGAAGTTCTTGGCTCACATAATGCTGAAGCCTAGCTTGCAATATATTAAGCATGACCTTACTAGCATGGGAAATGAGTGCAATGGTCTGATGGTTAGCACATTATTTAGTACTATCCTTCCTGGGAATTGGGATGAAGATGGACCTTTTCCAGTCCTGTGTCCACTGTTGGGTCTTCCAGATTTGCTGACATAATGAATGCAAAACCTTGACGGCATCATCCTTTAGGGTTTTGAATAGTTCTACTGGAATTCCATTGCATCCACTAGCTTTGTTAGCAGCAGTGCTTCCTAAGGAAGGCCCACTTGCATTCACACTCCAGAATGTCTGGCTCTGGGTGACTGACCATACCTCAGATAAGCAGATGATACCACTCTAATGGCAGAAAGCAAAGAGGAACTAAAGAGCCTCTTGATGAGGGTGAAAGAGGAGAGTGAAGAAGCAGCTTCAAACTAAATATTAAAAAAAAAATACTAAGATCATGGTGTCTGGCCCCATTGCTTCATAGCAGATAGACCATGAAAAGGTAGAAATAGTGACAGATTTCTTCTTCTTGGGCTCTAAAATCACTGCGGATGGTGACTGCAGACATGAAATCAGAAGACGATTGTTTCTTGGCAGGAAAGTTATGACAAACCTAGACAGTGTGTTGAAAAGCAGACACATTGTTCTGCTGACAAGGGTCCATATAGACAAGGCTATGTATGGTCTTCCCAGTGGTAACATATGGTTGTGAGAGCTAGATTGTAAAGAAGGCAGAACACCACAAAATTGATACCTTCAAACTGTGATGCTGGAGAAGACTCCTGAAAATCCCTTGGACAGCAAGGAAATAAAACCAATCAATCTTAAGGGAAATCAACCCTGAATACACATTGGAAGGACTGATGCTGAAGCTCCATAATTTGGTCATCTGATGCGAACAGCTGGCTCATTGGAAAAGTCCCTGATGCTAGGAAAGATTGAGGGCAGAAGGAGAAGAGGAGGATAGAGGATGAGATGCTTGGATGCCATCACCAATGCAATGGACATGAACTTGGGCAAACTTCAGGAGATGGTGAGGGACAGGGAGGCCTCGTGTGTTGCAGATCATGGGGTGGCAAAGAGTTGGACACGACTGGGCAACTAAACAACAAGGTTAGCCTTTTAAAGTTACAATTTACAGAAAACCCAACCTCAGACTGGCTTAAGCAAAACAGGAAATGATTTTTGCTTACATAACTGAAAAGTCCACAAATAGATGTGTTTTAACCATGGCTAGACCAAGGATTTCAAATTATATCATCAGACTTGTTTTTCCCCATGTCTAGGCTTTTTTCCTTACTGACTTACTCATTCTTGGCTTTATTCTTAATCTTCACCTGGTGGCCCCTGCTGCAGGGTAAATTAATCCTCTGGTTCCACATCACAAACACATGTCCTAGAACTGTGTATCATTGGCTCTGACTGGCCTTGCTGTGGCCTCATGCTTATTCCCGAGCCAGTCTCTATAGACAGAAGAATGTAATGTTCTAATTGGCCAGATAATTCATAAACCACTCCTAGAATCCTAGATGTACATGAACCTCATGAACTAAAACTGAGGAGGGAGAGAAATTCCTAAAGGAAAATGAAGCCGTGAGAATGCATGCTAAACAAACAAAAATAACAGTTTTCCAACAATGTAATCCCCATGAAATAACTCCATTGCCACTAGGGACAATGGCATATGTGTTTGACATCACTGCTATAAAGATTATACAGTGAAAGATATTTGTATAGGCTTGCCTTGTTCTTACAGGTAATTGGCGTATTCGCTTGCTGGAGTTAATCGCTTCAGCCATGTCTGAATCTTTGCAAGTCTGTGGATTGTAGCCCACCAGACTCCTCTGTCCATGGGATTTTCCAGGCCAGAATACTGTAGTGGGTTGTCATGCCCTCCTCCAGGGGATATTCCCAACCCAGGGATCAAACCCACGTGTCCTGTGTCTCCTGAACTACAAGTGGAATCTTTACCTCTAAGCCACTGGGGAAGCCCCAGCTTACTCCTTCATCCAGGAAGAATTAATTGAGAGTCTATTGTGTATTATGTTTTGTACCAAGAAATTCAAAGTTAACTAAGATGTAATTTCCATTTCAAGGAGCTCTAGGCCTTGACAAAACTGATGAACAATCAACCAATTGTTAGGAAAGTGTAACCAACTCTATACAGAGAATGTGAAAGAGCTCACAGGCACAATGATATTTGAGGTAGGACTTAACAGAATAAGAATTTTCAGCCAGAACAAAAAGTAAAACAGCAATGACTAAAATAAACCAGGGTAATTTGATGCTTAAGAGGGATTCCTAAACTCTTACTGCTGTATGAGTTGCGAGTATAGGTACATGAGGGTCAGAAGGGAAAACTTTGAGTGTTCACACATACCACAAACACAAACTGCAATGAGATAAGGAAGGTTGGGAGCAGTTTAAAACATCATAAGCATTTATAGAAAAACCTTATACAACATCTCAGACCACTACTTGATAAGACAGCTTTTCTCAAGAGCTATTTAGCAGTGTGGTGTGTGTGTGTGTGTGTGTTTATTCGGTAAGTCATGTCCGACTCTTTGTGACCCCATGGACTGTAGCCCACCAGGCTCCTTTGTCCATGGGATTTTTCAGGCAAGGACACTGGAGTGGGTTGCCATTTCCTCCTCCAGGGGATCTTCCCAACCCAGGAATTGAACCTGTGGCTCTAACCATGTCTCCTGCATTGCAGGCAGGTTCTTTTACCCCTGAGCCAGGAGGGAAGCCCCATTCAGCAATAGAGAAGTCAATTTAAAAAGGGAGGAATAAAAAGAGTTTACCAGCACCTCTTGGTGAGAGATAGAGGAATAGGAAGAAATTCCGATTATTGCAGCAGTGTCTTTGAGAGCAGAGTACTGAACCATTTCAATTCTCATCTTATGAGGAAATAAGAAAATATCCGAAAAGTTTTGTGTGATTTTTGCAATCTAAGATAGAGCTGACCTCAGTAGCACTTAGAGATAGGATGTTGGGAATATTGAAAAGTTTTAAACTCTTAAATTCAAGATTCACTTTCTTTTCAAAGTTGATGATGAGCCTTGTGCTAAAAGTAAGTTTTTAAGTAGCTGTTCTGGACCAGCAAAGGGTTTTTTACTTCCATGCAGATATAGCTATGCGAGAGACAAACATATGTTTCCTTCTATAACATATTCAAATCCATTGCACACATATATAGGATACACTACTAAATGCCCATATTTGTTGATTTTTTTTCAGGTCATAGCAATTCTGGTACTTTGTACATTTCTTTGTGATGAGCTAAAGATTTTTTTAATGCATTCACAGTAGGAAAAAGATTTTCTAAAAACTTTTTATCAGTTTTAATACTTAACTATATAATCCAGCCCTTTGTAATTCACAAGTTATATTGAATCTTTAATAACACTATCAATGAAAAGGCATGTACCTGTGTGCATTTTGTAACAAAAAGCAAAAATATATAAATAGCTTGACATTGTTTGGTAAATTCTACTGCTCAGTTATGGGAAATCTAAATGATCCATACTCCATGTGAACAAGTTAGAAAAGAGCATTTAATGAGCTATGGAGGGAGATATTTTCAGAGTACTACACTCATTTTCATAAATGTTGCTGGAGAGGCAATTGCTCAAATATAATTCTCCCAATAGGGAGTTAAGAGAGATAATAACAGCTAAACACAGAAGGAGATAACAAAAGAAATAAGATGTCAAATATAATCAGATCTGTCTTTGCCATATAAATTCAAATAATAAGATGGCTATGTAATTATTTTAAAACTTTGCTTATTTTATTTTTCAATATTAAATTCTTCAAGCAATGGTTTGCTAGTACATTTGGACTTTGGATCATCCATACTATTTGCATTTTGAGGGGAACTCATTATTTAAGAGGAAAGAATGCAATTTTGGATCTATCCCTGTTATTGCCATCCTAAATGATATTCATAAAGATGATAAAAAATTTATATTGGTGTATATTGAACCCTGAATGATAAACTTACAATGGAATAACCTGAGTAGCTGCATCCTTCATGTTTTTAGTTTATTTCTTTCTATTTTAATAACTAACTTTTATTCCATCATAGTCATCCAAGTGTATTTAAATCAAAATAGCACTGGATCAAGTGACCGGACTTCTTATATCAACTCTTGACAGTAATTTTTGTGACTCTTGGAAGTAAAGGAATGGAGCAGTATTAAGATGAAATTTCAGTGGGCAATCCAGTAAGCCTAAAGCCTGCCTTAATGGTGATTATATTGCTCTTCCTTTAGAAATCCCTGAGGAAGTTTTAGTACAGAGAACTGTGACAAAGGAAGGAATAGTAAGGAATTGTTAGCTCAGAATTTGGCTCCAAAAACCTACTGAGAAACTTGTTTCTGCTGTGAACCATATGGAAAACTCATTTCCCCCATTCTAAGATATACTCTGAAGTCTTAAACAATGGAGTATCAGATCCAAGGCTGAATGGCTGAGCATCACCCCTTCCCTGCTCCTGATGTGTAACACTGTAAATTAATCTTGCCTGGTTCTTAGCTTTGTATATTAGATTATAGACACTCTTTGAAAACACCTGGCTTCCTTTGTTCCACAGTCTTTTTATGAATTCATCCATTTAAAACAGTAGTATTCTATTCTACAAATATACTTATTTTTCCATTTTAGTGTTGATGGGTATCTGGGCTATTTCCACAGCATGAGTATGCTGTGCTGAACATTCTTTACATGTCTTTTGGTGGTCATATGTGTGTACTTCTGTTGATTATTTATTTTGGAATACAACAGGGAAATTCTCAAAGTGGGAAAATGACCCTTCAATTCTAGTCTCACATCTCTGTGTTTCCTTCTTCCTCCTTATCTTATCCCCTTAATTCTGCACTGATTTTTAACCATTTTATGTCTTCAAATAAATTTTTTTTAATGCTTTGTATAGCTCCTCTCAGGCTTCCCTGGTGGCTCAAGGGTAAAAAAATCTGCCTGCCAAGCAGTAGACACTGATTCAACCTCTGGGTCAGGAAGATTCCCTGGAGAAGGAAATGGCAATCCATCCGAATAATCTTGCCTGGGACATCCCATGGACAGAGGAGTCTGGCTGGCTATAGTCCATAGGGTTGCAAAGAATTGGACAAAACTGAAACACTAAACAACATAGATCCTATCAGAATGAAGTTTGAGGTGCTATCACCAGAAGTGGAACTCTAAAGGCACAGCCTCTTTTAACTGATTTTTAATTTGTTAACATCAAGTTTCATGTTCAATTCCATATAGCAGATACGATTGTATTTTGTTCTGAATTTTCTTGGTTCTGAAGTAACATTTGTTTCTCTCCTCTCCTGTATTACTGCCAAACTTTGGATATCTCACTGCTAATTTAATTAAGCATTCTGAACATATAGTGGGATTCAACAGACATTTGATCAATGGACTCAAAACAATAGCAAGTTACCAAAGGGAGTAAAAAACAAGAAACATTGTACTGGCCGTAGCTATCAGAACACCTGCATAACAAGTGAAAATAGATCAGTGGCTTTGTTTATACAACACCAGACATTTAGATTTGAGGAAATTTCTAAATCATCTGCTGGGTTTTCATTCTTATGTGAATCTTTGGCATCACATACACAGCCACATGGAAACTGTTGTTCTTGCTAAGAATTCTTGGGCATAGTTAATGAGAAGCATAGTTGAAAGACTTGGCTAAAGTCCATGCTAATTACATTACTATGAATGATGGAAAACAAGCTGAGTATTTGTTTTCAAGTGTTGTGTTTCATTTTGCCTACATCCTATTTTCATTACCTTCATTTGAGTAAGGAATTGAAAATTGTTTGGTCTTATTTATGTTTAATCTATTTAAGGATGTATACCAGTCAAGAAGCTGGTTCCCACCCCCAATATCCTGCTATATGAACTAGACCTACTGCTTCCTACCCATGCTTACACTTTAGTTGTGCTCCAAGTCAGGATGTTTGGATAAGGATTATAAGAAGCTAATGCCTCTCACCGAGGAACAAAGGGTAATACATATCTGAGTCACCTAGAAAGATCTTATTAAATATGAATTCTTACTCCTGTCTATTTCATCACCCCCAAGGGTGTATCAGAATCCATACCTACCATTGCCACTAACCTATTGAGACTTACCACCTTAGAAAATATTGGCTTAATATTGCAGTCTTATTTGCTTTCTTTCCCCCTGTAATTATTTCTCTATCTCTCTGTATCTGTTCAGTTCCATCACTATTGGTAGCTTAACTTTTTATATCTAGTGTCTCTTAACTCCAACCTTTCTTCCCAGCAATTTTGATCCTTTAGATATTTGACACTGCTTGCTAAGCTCCAAGAGCCCCATCTTATTATCTTGGCCTATGCCAGTGGTTCTCAGACTACTATCTGGAGGACTTATTAAAGTACTGCTTCTAGACTCCATTCTTAGAGCTTCCAGTACAGTTAGTCTGGGTTAGAGCCAAAACTTTGCATTTCTAACAAGTTCCCAGGTGAGACTGATGCTGCTAGTTTATTAACCACACTTTGAGAACCGCTGGCCTATGCCAATCCCCTAAACTTTTCCCCTTATATGAATCACTTATGTTTTGGGCTCTAATTCTTATGTGTATTTACAGCCCACTGTATGCCTGCTAACTAAACTCCCAATTCTAACTCAGATCTGTGTGTTTAGTTGGTTGGTTGGCTTTGGTTTTCTTAGACCTGAAGAACAACCAGAGCTCTGTTAACTTATTTAATTCATTATTCATATGATTAATTCATTCCATGATCATCAGTATTACTTCATGCCTAGTATGTGACATTCATTGTCTATGCAAATGAGAAAATGCTTGCTTTATTATAAAGAATGTTATAGTTTAAGAGGGAGAGATCATTAAAAAGCTGATGACATCCATCTCATCAGAACTGATTCAAAAGAATTCATTTGAATCAGTTCTGATGAGATGGATGAAACTGGAGCCGATTACACAGAGTGAAGTAAGCCAGAAAGAAAAACACCAATACAGTATACTAACACATATAAATGGAATTTAGAAAGATGACAATGATGACCCTGTATGCAAGACAGGAAAAAAGACACAGATGTGTATAACGGACTTTTGGACTCAGAGGGAGAGGGAGAGGGTGGGATGATTTGGGAGAATGGCATTCTAACATGTATACTATCATGTAAGAATTGAATCGCCAGTCTATGTCTGACGCAGGATACAGCATGCTTGGGGCTGGTGCATGGGGATGACCCAGAGAGATGTTATGGGGAGGGAGGTGGGAGGGGGGTTCATGTTTGGGAATGCATGTAAGAATTAACGATTTTAAAATTTAAAAAATAAAAAACTAAAAAAATAAAGAAATTCAAGCCACTTCTAAATTCAAAAAAAATAAATAAAAATATAGATGCATGTTAAAAAAAAAAGCTGATGACAATACAGTACAGTAAGTTTTATGATAATGTTAAGATCAAGTTCTACAAAAACACATAAATGAGAGATCTAACCCTGACTACACAGGAGCAGAATAGACTTCTAGATAGAAAAGGTGCCTCAGTTGTGCCCTGAGGTACGAGTTGGAGTTATCCAGTAGATGGATAAAGTCAAGACACACAGAGAGGGTGGAGCATCTACAAATAACAGTGAAAAACTGAAGAATCTCAGTGTGATTAATCAAAGGGTATTAGATGTGAGTCTAAAAAGAACATGAGGCTAAAGAATTAAGCATGTGCTAAAATATACGAGGTTGCTGAGGTCAAGCAAGGGAGTATGGATCTGTAGGGAGTCATTGGATTTTAATCAGGTAGATGATCTGATTCTCAAAACCTATTTAGAATTAGAAAGTAGTGGAAAGTACTACTCTTAGGGAAATAAGCAAAGATCTAAGTGAATAACAGTGAGAAAATAAACCAAAATAATGAAAACTGATATTCAAAAAACTAAAGAGATTTTTTAAAACTGTTAATGAAATATCCCGTATACAAAAAAGAAAACTCTCAAGGACCATTTCACTGTCTATGGCAGAACCAATAGATACACCAGGAGGAAAAATTGAACAGGTTAGTTAGATAAAAGAATGATGGTTCACTTCAGTTGAGTCGTTCAGTCGTGTCTGATGCTTTGCCACCCCATGAACTGCAGCATGCCAGGCCTCCCTGTCGATCACCAACTCCCAGAGTCCACCCAAACCCGTGTCCATTGAGCCAGTGATGCCATCAAACCATCTCATCCTCTGTTGTCCCCTTCTCCTCCTGCCTTGAATCCCTCCAAGCATCAGGTCTTTTCAAGTGAGTCAGCTCTTCACATCAGGTGGCCAAAGTATTGGAGTTTCAGCCTCAACATCAGTCCTTCCAATGAACACCCAGGACTGATCTCCTCTAGGATGGACTGGTTGAATCTTCCTGAAGTCCAAGGGACTCTCAAGAGTCTTCTCCAACACCACAGTTCAAAAGCATCAGTTCTTTGGTGCTCAGCTTTCTCTATAGTCCAAATCTCACATCCATACATGACCACTGGAAAAACCATAGCCTTGACTAGACGGACCTTTGTTGGCAAAGTAATGTCTCTGCTTTTTAATATGCTCTCTAGGTTGGTCATAACTTTCCTTCCAAGGAGTAAGCGTCTTTTAATTTCGTGGCTGCAATCACCATCTGCAGTGATTTTGGAGCCCCCCAAAATAAAGTCTGACACTGTTTCCACTGTTTCCCCATCTATTTGCCATGAAATGAGGGGAACAGATGCCATGATCTTCATTTTCTGAATGTTGAGCTTTGAGCCAACTTTTTCACTCGCCTCTTTCACTTTCATCAAGAGGCTCCTCAGTTCCTCTTCATTTTCTGCCATAAGGGTGGTGTCATCTGCATATCTGAGGTTATTGATATTTCTCCTGGCAATCTTGATTCCAGATTGTGCTTCCTCCAGCCCAGTGTTTCTCATGATGTACTCTGCATATAAGTTAAATAAGCAGGGTGACAATATACAGCCTTGACATACTCCTTTTCCTATTTGGAACCAGTCTGATTGTTCCATGTCCAGTTCTAACTGTTGCTTCCTGACCTACATATAGGTTTCTCAAGAGGCAGATCAGGTGGTCTGGTATTCCCATCTCTTTCAGAATTTTCCACAGTTGATTGTGATCCACACAGTCAAAGGCTTTGGCATAGTCAATAAAGCAGAAATAGATATTTTTCTGGAACTCTCTTCCTTTTTCGATGATCTATTGGATGTTGGCAATTTGATCTCTGGTTCCTCTGCCTTTTCTAAAACCAGCTTGAACATCTGGAAGTTCACAGTTTATGTATTGCTGAAGCCTAGCTTGGAGAATTTTGAACATTACTTTACTAGCGTGTGAGATGAGTGCAATTGTGCAGTAGTGTGAGCATTCTTTGGCATTGCCTTTCTTTGGGATTGGAATGAAAACTGAGCTTTTCCAGTCCTGTGGCCACTGCTGAGTTTTCCAAATTTGCTGGCATATTGAGTGCAGCACTTTGACAGCATCATCTTTCAGGATTTGAAATAGCTCAACTGGAATCCCACCACCTCCATTATCTTTGTTTGTAGTGATGCTTTCTAGGGCCCACTTGACTTCACATTCCAGGATGTCTGGCTCTAGGTGAGTGATCACACCATCATGATTATCTGGGTTGTGAAGATCTTTTTTGTACAGTTCTTCTGTGTGTTCTTGCCACCTCTTCTTAATGTCTTCTGCTTCTGTTAGGTCCCTACAATTTCTGTTCTTTATTGAGCCCATCTTTGCATGAAATATTCCATTGGTATCTCTAATTTTCTTAAAGAAATCTCTAGCCTTTCCCATTCTATTGTTTTCCTTTATTTCTTTGCACTGATCACTGAGGAAGGCTTTCTTATCTCTTCTTGCTATTCTTTGGAACTCTGCATTCAAATGGATATATCTTTCCTTTTCTCCTTTGCTTTTGCTTCCCTTCTTTTCACAGCTTTATTTGTAAGACCTCCTCAGACAGCCATTTTGCTTTTTTGTATTTCTTTTTCTTGGGGATGGTCTTGATCCCTGTCTCCTGTACAGTGTCACAAAGCTCCGTCCATAGTTTATCAGGCACTGTATCAACTCTAGTCCCTTAAATCTATCTCTCACTTCCACTGTATAGTCATAAGTTTACAAAATATTTTTTAAATGAAAAGAAAGAAATGTGATTTTTTGTAATCAACTGTTAAGTTCCCTATAAAGATTTGAGAGTCCCTTGGACCGCAAGGAGATCCAACCAGTCCATTCTGAAGGAGATCAGCCCTGGGATTTCTTTGGAGGGAATGATGCTGAAGTTGAAACTCCAGTACTTTGGTCACCTCATGTGAAGAGTTGACTCACTGGAAAAGACTCTGATGCTGGGAGGGATTGGGGGCAGGAGGAGAAGGGGACGACAGAGGATGAGATGGCTGGATGGCCTCACTGACTCAATGGATGTGAGTCTGAGTGAACTCCGGGAGTTGGTGATGGACAGGGAGGCCTGGCGTGCTGCAATTCATGGGGTTGCAAAGAGTCGGACATGACTGAGTGACTGAACTGAACTGAACTGAACTTAAAGATTTGAGTAATATTAGAGTGAGCCAACTAATATAGTATTATTCCCTTATGATTTTCAAAAAGTAAACAGTGCTAATTTGGATTTTTTACATCTGAATGTTGATGTTCTTCTTTTTAATTAATTTATTTTTAATTGAAGAATAATTGCTTTACAATATTGTGTTGGTTTCTACTATACATTGACATCTTCACATTTACTTATATTCATTAATTAGTTTCTGCTAATTAGTTGCTGCTATAACAAATAACCACAAATTTATTAACTTAAATGAATGTAAACTTATTACTTCACAGTTCTATGGAAGAAAATTTGGGTTGGCTTGGCTGAGGCTTTTATTTTTGGAGAAAGAAAAAAAAAGTACAAAAGGGTGCCAGTCAATTAGGCTTTTATTGGGAGGCTCTGGGAAGAACCACTTCCAGAATCATTCAGACCCAATCCTTGTGGTCATAGGACTAAAGTGCCTGCCAGTTAGAAGCTTCCTGTAGCTCCTAGAGACCTCTCTCTAGTCCTGATATGTTGACCACTACATTTCAGAGGCAACAAGGCACATCAAATCCTTCTCATGGATTTGATGAGAAGCTCATCAAATTTGATGGTAGCTCTCTGGCTTCTGCCATATCTCTTCTGCTTCCAACTGAGAAATTTCTGGACTTTTAAGAGCTCTGGTGGCTTCATTGAGCTCTTCGAGTCAGTCCAGGATAATGTATCTATTTTAATGTCTGTCATCTTAATTACATCTGCAGAGTCCTTTTTGTCACATATATAATAATTAACATAGTCACAATTAAGGGGATGAGAGTGTGGATATCTTGGGGGGCTTATTCTGCCTACCACAACTCCTATTAGGCCTTTCCATTTACTAAGGTCAATAGAAATTGTGGTCCAGTATGAATGGCTTATGCCATTTACCATTGTCAGTGCAGAATTTCTCTGCTTCTCCACTCTTGACACAAAGAATTTCCATAAATAGGCTGCATCAGACTAATTGCTTTATAATTACCTTTTTTCTTCTTTCTTTCTTCTCCACTTTTGTCGCTCCATTTGTCAAAGTTAGCATCTTTCACTAATCACTGAAAATGCATTTCTGTCAAAGCTGCATACAATAAATCAGTTGTTGATTTGAGTTCTTTTTAAGCTAATGAACACACAAGATTAGTATGTATATTTGAAGGCATGGTATTCGATGAAAACCAAAGTTAATGAGAGAATCAGTGAAGATTATTTGCTCACATTTTTGCCACCCCCTCTCCACTGAAAGTCAATATTGCATGACAAATAATTCAACTATTGATGATGCAGTTAATCTACACTAGAAAGTCTACCAGGGGCTTCTAAATATGCTATTAACTCAGAACTCCTTGGAAGATGTAATTGTATAATATCCTTGATTGCCTTTATTATGTTGCTTTGTCTTCCAGCAGGGATTTCTGCCATATCAGATACACAGAAATGTAATTCTGGGACCTAATGTGAAAAGGAAATGTGATGGCAGGAATCAATAGGAAATTAAATTAGGATTATATTGTTTTACAATTATAAAATTATAATTTTATAACTGTATAAATTTATAAATTATTATATAATTATAAAATTTTGTTGAAGGAACCATTTTTTTAGGTCTTATGATTGTGTGCTAAGTCGCTTCAGTCATGCCCAGCTCTTTGTGACCCCATGGACTATAACCCACCACGCTTCTCCATCCATGGAATTCTCCGGGCAAAATTACTGGAGTGGGTTGCCATGTCCTCCTCCAGGTTATGAAGAGGTAGACTTGACTGAGTGATTAACATTTTCAAGGTCTTATGATTAAAGATTTGCAACTTTGCATTTGGTACAATCACAGGTTTTACTGTTATTTTGTTTTTTCTGAAAAAAATTTATTGGAGTAGAGTTTAGCTGGATCCTATGTCTTCTCCAGACTCATGCCCTGTCTTCACTATGAAATACTTGAATTTTCATTATTTTCTTTTAGTGTTATAGAAAACAAGGAAGCTCAAGCCACATTCCTTGGTGATTTGGAAGAATTCAGCAAGACAAATGATTATCAGAATACTTCTCCCATCTTTGCCAGCATTTTTCTGGTTCTCATTTTTAAATCTCTAGAAGAGAAGAAATTTATTTTCTGTAAACCTAAATCCTTTAGTGTTAGAGATTGAGAGAAATGCTTAGCATGCCAGGAAGATGAAAAGTACTATGCCCAACATAAAAAACCATTGTGCTCCAAGTATGGAGACTATTACAGTCCAAGAGGAGATGATGCCTTCTGATACCTGACAACTCTCTCTGGTCTCTAACCTTCATTCCCATTCTATATTAAGAATTGCACAGGATGGTACAAAATAAAACTCTTCTTAGGTCCCAGTGAGAGAAGATGTTGGAGCTTTTGGCTTCTCTAGATCTGCTAGAGGCTAATATAAGGAGACACCTCTTATGATACCTAAATAGGGAGAAAGATGGAACTCTGGCATTTGGGTAGCCACCTACTCATTGTGCAGACCCTGTTGGGTGTGCCCATGGTTATTACCAAGTTTTTGTCTCTATTCCATGATGTCACTTATCCTTGTAGAGCTCTTTCACAAATGTGAGCTACTTTACTCTCTGCCTGTCTCCGCTTGTACCACTACCACCCCCATGGCCAATATTATAACCATTCATCTCCAAGAAATCCCTAGATTCCTAAAAACCCCTCTTTTACCACTTGAAGAACAAGGTGATTTTCTCTCTACCCGCCACACTGTAATGGCTAGACATGAGAGCCTTATACTTCATAGTAACCAGTCAAACTTGCTTCCTACCAAAAAGTTCTATGGGTATGTGGGTGGGATTCTGAGAACAAAGCTGATGACAGTCTTTCAGTATGGCTTGTTTTTCTTATGATGGATTGACTTTAGAAAGGCCCCTTTTTTGTTCAGTCACTCAGTCATGTCTGACTCTTTGCAACCCCATGGACTGTACCATGCAGGGCTTCCCTGTCCTTCACCATCTTGCAGAATTTGTTCAAACTCATACCCATTGAGTCAGTGATGCCATCCAGTCATCTCATCCTCTATCATCCCCTTCTCCTCCTGCTCTCAATCTTCCCCAGCATCAAGGCCTTTTCCAGTGAGTCAGCTCTTTGCATCAGGTGGCCAAAGTATTGGAGCTTCAGCTTCAGCATCAGTCCTTTCAATGAATATTCAAATATTCAAATATTTCCTTTAAGACTGACTGATTTGATCTCCTTGCTGTCCAAGGGAATCTCAAGAGTTTTCTAGCACCACAGTTGGAAAGCATCAATTCCTTGGTACTCAGCCCTCTTTATGGTCCAACTCTCACATCCATACATGACTACTGGAAAAACCATAGCTTCGACTACATGGCCCTTCGTTGGCAAAGTGATGTCTCTGCTTCTTAATACACTCTCTAGGTTTGTCCTGGCTTTTCTTCCAAGGAGCAAGCGTCTTTTAATTCCATGGCCATTAGCTATCACGAAAATGCTTTTATCTCTGCCATTTAGTGCTCGTGGGCAATATCAAGTATTCCATTTTATTCACTCCCACTTTCTTCTTCTATAAAAATTGAAATTAACATTGCCATTTGCCCAACATTCCTGCTTCAGTGAAGACTGATTGAGGATATGTTTCTAAGATACATTTCACACTGCCAAGCATGTAACAGATATAACAAATATGTCTCCTTTTCTCAATTCTCTCTTTCTTACTTTTGTCTTATGCGTTCTTATTTTTCCAGTCATTCATTCTCTCTAGGCAGTTATACATCTACCCTTCATATTTTATCCTCCCATAAATCAAATTTAGAAAATACAGACCCCTAATTTTGTGTTCCTTATTAATCAAGTAAACTCAAGTTAGTCTCAGGTCATAGGCCTAGAATGTTAAATCCTTCTTTATTTGGTGTGTCTTGATAAGCAAATCAAAAGTCCCTGCTTCAAATCCAAATGCAGCACAGTGTTAAATTTTGCAGTCCTTCAGGCTAAGGCTGCAGTTTGACATTGAACTTGACAATTTCATAATGCAAATCTGTGTAAGTTATTTTGTGGTGTTGTACATTTTTGTAGAAAACCTGTTTTAACTCATCATGCTGCTGCTGCTGCTAAGTCACTTCAGTCGTGTCCGACTCCGTGCGACCCCATAGATGGCAGCCCACTAGGCTCCCCCATCCCTGGGATTCTCCAGGCAAGAACACTGGAGTGGGTTGCCATTTCCTTCTCCAATGCATGAAAGTGAAAAGTGAAAGGGAAGTCGCTCAGTCATGTCTGACTCTTCGCAACCCCATGGACCACAGCCTACCAGGCTCCTCTGTCCACGGGATTTTCCAGGCAAGAGTACTGGAGTGGGGTGCCATTGCCTTCTCCGTTAACTCATCATACATACCCATTAATTAGAAAAATCTTTCTCTTCGTTATATGTAAATATAGAAGGCTTCAAGAAAGTTGACACTGATCTAATGCCTCTACATAGCAAGAAGAACAAAGGCTCTGCTTAGTGCCAGGTTTAGCTACTGCTCCATCAAATAAAATAACATTGGCACAGCACTTTGAAATCTATAAATACTTCTCCATCCATTACTCATTTGATCTTCTCAACAACCTGTAAAATAGTCAGGAAAGACACATTTATCACCAGTTTATACCTGAGGAAACTGAGGCTAAGAGAGTTTCAGTTCAGTTCAGTTGCTCAGTCGTGTCCGACTCTGCGACCCCAGGTCACAGAGGCCTTCCTGTCCATCACCATCTCCTTCCTGTCCATCACCATCTCCTGGAGTTCACACAAACTCACGTCCATCGAGTCAGTGATGCCATCCAGCCATCTCATCCTCTGTCGTCCCCTTCTCCTCCTGCCCCCAATCCCTCCCAGCATCAGAGTCTTTTCCAATGAGTCAGCTCTTCGCATGAGGTGGCCAAAGTATTGGAATTTCAGCTTTAGCATCATTCCTTCCAAAGAATACCCAGGACCAATCTCCTTTAGAATGGACTGGTTGGATCTCCTTGCAGTCCAAGGGACTCTGAAGAGTCTTCTCCAACACCACAGTTCAAAAGCATCAATTCTTCGGCACTCAGCCTTCTTCATATCCATACATGACCACAGGAAAAACCATAGCCTTGACTAGATGGACCTTAGTTGGCAAAGTAATGTCTCTGCTTTTGAATATACTATCTAGGTTGGTCATAACCTTTCTTGCAAGGAGTAAGTGTCTTCTAATTTCATGGCTGCAATCACCATCTGCAGTGATTTTGGAGCCGAAAAAAATAAAATTTGACAGTTTCCCCTTTTCTCCCATCTATTTGCCATGAAGTGATGGAACCAAATGCCATGATCTTTGTTTTCTGAATGTTGAGCTTTGAGCCAACTTTTTCACTCTCCTCTTTCACTTTCATCAAGAGGCTTTTTAGTTCCTCTTCACTTTCTGCCATAAGGGTGGTGTCATCTGCATATCTGAGGTTATTGATATTTCTCCCGGCAATCTTGATTCCAGCTTGTGCTTCTCCAGCCCAGCATTTCTCATGATGTACTCTGCATATAAGTTAAATAATCAGGGTGACAATATACAGCCTTGACATACTCCTTTTCCTATTTGGAACCAGTCTGTTCCATGTAACTGTTGCTTCCTGACCTGCATATAGGTTTCTCGAGAGGCAGGTCAGGTGGCCTGGTATTCCCAGGTTGCTCTAACTTGTTTTTTCCATTTTTTGTCATTATTTTGAAATATATTGAAGGGGTTCTTTATTGCTTTGGTTTTTCTTAAGGTTCCATTCATAATGCTTTGAACTATGTATCCTATGGCATATAAATATTTTATTTCATATTTCTGATTGTATTTGTGTATATCTCAAAATTTTATGTAGAACTTTTGAAAATAAGATTTTAGTATTATTGGCACTTGGATAGTATAGTGACTTTACTGTGAAAGCCAGTGAGTAAATCTGAAAGAGCATTCCAACTGATTCAGTGGTTATTCCTAGATACTCTGAAAAACACAGGTTCTTTGGAAATACCTCAACAACTGGCTTCTGTGAAAGATGCCTAAGCATAAAGTTGTCTTAGTAAAAGTAATTTAAAGCACATGTGAAAACGATCTTGTTTTAAAATAATTCTTGACTGATGAATATGATAATGGGATTCTATATGATGAGTTAATTCTGGATGGGTATTAGAGAACTCAAGCTTCTAATCACATCAGTAAAGGCAATTTCTACTTTTTAATCATATATTTCCATCTATAGACTCTCACCTCAAAATATACAATTAACTTCCAATTACTTATTAGCAGGTGGATTCTTATTCACTTCCCCACCAGCAAAGTCCCATGATGACTATCTTGGCTTCCCAGGTGGGAAAGTGGTAAGTATCCACCTGCCAAAGCAGGAGATGCAGCTTCCAGGAAGATGCCCTGGAGTAGGAAATGGCAACTGGCTCCAGTATTCTTGCCTGGAAAATTCCATGGACAGAGGAGCCTGGTGGGCTAGAGTTCATGGGGTAAGAAAGAGTCAGACATAACTGAGCACACATACACACACACACACACACACACACACACATAAATTAATACTTCCTAGAGACGTTGTTTTAATCCCCCTCCCAAATCACCCAACAAGTTAATATAAGTGGAAATTATAACTGTGCCTCAAGTCTGACTGTTAATCCTATTTTCTCCCTCCACTACTTTAGTCTCCATCAATATTTGAATTTACCAAATTTCATGAGAGTATAAATGTTGTATCTCTTAAGAAATAGAAAGGTATACTTAATTTCTAGCAGAATAAGAAATTTCTATTTTTATCTGCATTTCACCCTTGACCTCAAGTTATACTATAGTTCTTTCATCAACTGGGTTTTAGACCTTGTCCTGTATTCTCTTAAGAGCTTACCAGCTGTAAAATTAAGCCGTGAAAAACCAGATATAAACTTGACATAAGAGGAGAATGGGGGAAAAAAATGTAGTATTCCTTCCAAGATATAGTAGTATAATAGCCAAGATGATGAGATAACCATCAAATGCCGATAGAGATCTTGAATTGAGATTTATTCTTTGAAGGCCTAACTATCCTCTTAGGGTGCTCTCAAAATCAGTAGTATCTTATGAGTGATCACAGCCTGAGACTGGCTTTGAATGATCCCACCACGAGTTTCAAACAGACTGATTTCTTTCAGTGCTCATGCATGTCCTGTGGTGATTAAGAGATTGTTATAAAGAAAAGGTTTCTCTCTTTGGCAAATGGTGGGTCATTGTGGATTTGTTTTTTTTTGTTTGTTTGTTTTTTTCTTTTGTCTTTATGTAGTTTTACCTTAGAGCATACATTGCATGCTAAGTTTCAGGGCTGGAAGAGTTCTAATGGTCTTCTGCGTTTCAATTTTATAGCATAAAATTGAAGTTTCTGGCAAAATGCATAGCATCACTAACTCTATCAGCTGCTAGGCTTTTATGATAACTATATACTGTAGGTTTTTATATTTGAAGACTTCTCAATGAAGGATAAATGTGTGACCGTTCCATTAAATAATAAGCATGACTGTAAGGCCCCTGAACAGGTAAGGTTCTATTTAAATGCTAATTATCATCATTATAAACCATTTGGGATGCAACTAAGTGTGGATACCCTGAGATAAAAACTTTTTCTCTAAAAGAGAGGATAATAACCATGGGTAAAACTCATTGGCTCTTGTACATATCAACCTGAGACAACCCTCAATTAGAAATTCTTGGTACAAATGCAGCATAAAGGGGTCTAATGAGTATGTCAAATAGGTAACAAACACTATGGTGTGCATTGAAGAAAAATTTCCCCTCACTGCACATACACATGTGCAATCCTCTTGTCCAGAAATAATGGCTTTCAAGAACTCTGACTGCTGCCTGAAATTCTGCCAACACACCCATTCACTAAATCATTCTCGATTGCCTATTATGTGTCTTGCACTGAGGGAATAGAAAAATCACTACTCACAAGAAGAGAGTAGGATAGGTAAAGAAAAACCATTCAAAAGAAAGAACGTAAGGGACACAAATAAAGTAGGGAAGTACTGATGTCTGACTGTTGGAGGGGTGGGCATAACATTCAAAAGAAAGAACGTAAGGGATACAAATAAAGTAGGGAAATACTGATATCTAACTGTTGGAGGAGTGGGCACGAGGGAAGAATTAATAGAGAGTGTGTGCTTGAATCTGACCTTAAAGGACGGTCGGGATTTGGGCACATAGAAACATGGAGAACGGGCTTTCCAGGTTGAGAGAATTACATAAATTAAGAAACTGTTTCCTATTAATGTCCAAACACCTCTTGAATGTATTCTTATCAATTAATGGCAGGTGATTCTTAAGATTTATTTATACCAGATTCAACAATAAAACAAGGATATGAGTCAAGAAGGGCTCATGCCTTCATCTTTCTTTAAGTTTCTATCTATCTGCGAGAATTTTTAAATGTCCACATTTTCCCTGTCTTCAGAGAATTAGTGAAAAAAACAGTTTGTTACTCCACTTTTCCCTTCAGCTATCTCAATAGGTTCTCTCCCCATCACAAGCAAGCTTCTAATGAAAGTTAGAAACACCAAGCTATCACTATTACTTCTCCCATTACCTACTCTATACTCATTCATCTGAACTTCTACCTTGATTACCCCATTGCAATATTCAAAGCCATGACTGTAATTGTGACTTCAGTTATGATCTCAGTTTTTTCTTTGGCGCCAACTTCTCTTCTATGCTTAAGATCTAAATATCCAATTATGTACTTGGCCTTCTCACTTGGATAACTGATAGTCTCAAACTCAAGATATCCAGCAACAAACATGTGATCACAGCAGTGTTCTTATCCAATGTTTCTTTTCTCAGAAATGATACTGCCATTTACCCAAGTACACATACCAAAAGTTTTAGAGTCGTCCTGTATAATTCCCTTTTTGTCATTCCCGTATCCCATCCTACCAAGTCCTTTAATTTTTAACTCATAAATAGCTTTCAAATTTACTTGCTATTCTGTGTCCCCATGCCACTCTCTCTGTTTGAGCTACTAATATCTCTCCCTTAGTGGCTGAAATAGGCTCTGAACAGGCCCTCCAAAATTTCATCTTCCTCACATTTATCAGTTCTCTACTTTGTGTCTGGGGTGACTGTCCCAGAATATATAATGAGCTATATTTTGCTTTGGTATGTTGTAATATTAAGCCCAGCACCCCAATAAATCATGCCTTCTGGGTATCCATTTCCCTGTGAGGTCTGTTCTTACCCCTATTTAAGGCATGGACAGGTGATTAAATTTGACCAAAGGGAAATCAGGAGACACGACACACACAGAGGTTTGATAAGTGCTTGTTCATTGAGACTTGCACTTGGGAATACTACTGTAACCATGTAGAAAAACCCACGCTATGAACAGGGAGAAGAAGCTGGATGCAACTAGAACATGGGAGGAGAAAGTGGAGGCAGCCTGGGTTTTATTGTGTGTGTTTTTTTTTTAATATTCAGGATATTCAAGATTCCTTCTAAACATTGTCTCACCTTGTCTCAATAATAAAAGCCACCTGATTTTGTACAGTTTCTTGGTCACACTCAATCTTAATTCCCTGTTCCTCAAATATAGGCCATGTATTCTGAGTGAGTCAAAAAAGCAAATGTAGGTAACTCAGGAAAAGATACTCATTATGGCTAGAAGCAATCCAATGCAAGGATTATATCAATTCAGTTCAGTCACTCAGTCGTGTCCAACTCTTTGCGACCCAATGAAATGCAGCACACCAGGCCTCCCTGTCCATCACCAACTCCCGGAGTTCACTCAGACTCACATCCATCGAGTCCATGATGCCATCTAGCCATCTCATCCTTTGTCGTCCCCTTCTTCTCCTGCCCCCAGTCCCTCCCAGCATCAGAGTCTTTTCCAATGAGTCAGCTCTTCGCATGAGGTGGCCAAAGTACTGGAGTTTCAGCTTTAGCATCATTCCTTCCAAAGGAATCCCAGGGCTGATCTCCTTCAGAGTGGACTGGTTGGATCTCATTGCAGTCCAAGGGACTCTCAAGAGTCTTCTCCAACACCATAGTTCAAAAGCATCAATTCTTCGGCACTCAGCCTTCTTCACAGTCCAACTCTCACATCCATACATGACCACAGGAAAAACCATAGCCTTGACTAGATGGACCTTAGTTGGCAAAGTAATGTCTCTGCTTTTGAATATACTATCTAGGTTGGTCATAACTTTTCTTCCAAGGAGAAAGCATCTTTTAATTTCATGACTGCAGTCACCATCTGCAGTGATCTTGGAACCCCCCCAAAAAAACCAGTCTGACACTGTTTCCACTGTTTCCCCATCTATTTCCCATGAAGTGATGGGACCGGATGCCATGATCTTCGTTTTCTGAATGTTGAGCTTCAAGCCAACTTTTTACTCTCCACTTTCACTTTCATCAAGAGGCTTTTGAGTTCCTCTTCACTTTCTGCCATAAGGGTGGTATCATCTGCATATCTGAGGTTATTGATATTTCTCCTGGCAATCTTGATTCCAGCTTGTGTTTCTTCCAGTCCAGCATTTCTCATGATGTACTCTGCATATAAGTTAAATAAGCAGGGTGACAATATACAGCCTTGACGTACTCTTTTTCCTATTTGGAACCAGTCTGTTGTTCCAGGTCCTGTTCTAACTGTTGCTTCCTGACCTGCATACAGTTTTCTCAAGAGGCAGGTCAGGTGGTCTGGTATTTCCCTCTCTCTCAGAATTTTCCACAGTTTATTGTGATGCACACAGTCAAAGGCTTTGGCATAGTCAATAAAGCAGAAATAGATATTTTTCTGGAACTTTCTTGCTTTTTTGATGAACCAGCCGATGTTGGCAATTTGATCTCTGGTTCCTCTGCCTTTTTTAAAACAAGCTTGAACATCATGAAGTTCATGGTTCACATATTGCTGAAGGCTGGCTTGGAGAATTTTGAGCATTACTTTACTAGCATGTGAGATGAGTGCAATTGTGCGGTAGTTTGAGCATTCTTTGGCATTGCCTTTCTTGGGGATTGGAATGAAAACTGACCTTTTCCAGTCCTGTGGCCACTGGTGAGTTTTCCAAATTTGCTGGCATATTGAGTGTAGCACTTTCACAGCATCATCTTTCAGGATTTGAAATAGCTCCACTGGAATTCCATCACCTCCACTAGCTTTGTTCGTATTGATGCTTTCTAAGGCCCACTTGACTTCACACTCCAGGATGTCTAGCTCTAGATGAGTGATCACACCATCGTGATTATCCAGGTCATGAAGATCTTTTTTGTACACTTCTTCTGTGTATTCTTGCCACCTCTTCTTAATATCTTCTGCTTCTGCTAGGTCCATACCATTTCTTCCTTTATCGAGCCCATCTTTGCATGAAATGTTCCCTTGGTATCTCTAATTTTCTTGAAGAAATCTCTAGTCTTTCCCATTCTGTTGTTTTCCTCGATTTCTTTGCATTGATTGCTGAAGAAGGCTTTCTTATCTCTTCTTGCTATTCTTTGGAACTCTGCATTCAGATGCTTATATCTTTGCTTTTCTCCTTTGCTTTTTGCCTCTCTTCTTTTCACAGCTATCTGTAAGGCCTTCTCAGACAGCCATTTTGCTTTTTTGCATTTCTTTTCCATGGGGATGTTCTTGATCCCTGTTTCCTGTACAATGTCACGAACCTTATTCCATAGTTCATCAGGTACTCTATCTATCAGAGCTAGGCCCTTAAATCTATTTCTCACTTCCACTGTATAATCATAAGGGATTTGATTTAGGTCATACCTGAATGGTCTAGTGGTTTTCCCTACTTTCTTCAATTTAATTCTGAATTTGGTAATAAGGAATTCATGATCTGAGCCACAGTCAGCTCCTGGTCTTGTTTTTGTTGACTGTATAGAGCTTCTCCATCTTTGGCTGCAAAGAATATAATCAATCTGATTTCAGTGTTGACCATCTGGTGATGTCCATGTGTGGAGTCTTCTCTTGTGTTGTTGGAAGAGGGTGTTTGCTATGACCAGTGCATTTTCTTGGAAAAACTATTAGTCTTTGCCCTGCTTCATTCCACATTCCAAGGCCAAATTTGCCTGTTACTCCAGATGTTTCTTGACTTCCTACTTTTGCATTCCCAGTCCCCTATAATGAAAAGGACATCTTTTTTGGGTGTTCTAAAAGGTCTTATAGGTCTTCATAGAACCGTTAAACTTCAGTTTCTTCAGCATTACTGGTTGGGGCATAGACTTGGATTACCGTGGTATTGAATGGTTTTGCCTTGGAAAGGAACAGAGATCATTCTGTCATTTTTGAGATTGCATCCAAGTACTGCATTTCGGACTCTTTCGTTGACCACGATGGCTACCCCATTTCTTCTGAGGGATTCCTGCTTGCAGTAGTAGATATAATGGTCATCTGAGTTAAATTCACCCATTCCAGTCCATTTTAGTTTGCTGATTCCTATAATGTCGACGTTCAGCCTTGCCATCTCTTGTTTGACCACTTCCAATTTGCCTTGATTCATGGACCTGACATTCCAGTTTCCTATGCAATATTGCTCTTTACAGCATCGGACCTTGCTTCTATCATGTCACATCCACAGCTGGGTATTGTTTGTGCTTTGGCTCCATCCCTTCATTCTTTCTGGAGTTATTTCTCCACTGATCTCCCATAGTGTGTTGGGCACCTGCTGACCTGGGGAGTTCCTCTTTCAGTATCCTATCATTTTGCCTTTTCATGCTGTTCATGGGGTTCTCAAAGCAAGAATACTGAAGTGGTTTGCCATTCCCTTCTCCAGTGGACTACATTCTGTCAGACCTCTCCACCATGACCTGCCCGTCTTGGGTTGCCCCGCAGGCATGGCTTGGTTTCATTGAGTTAGACAAGGCTGTGGTCCTAGTGTGATTAGATTGACTAGTTTTCTGTGAGTATGATTTCAGTGTGTCTGCCCTCTGATGCTCTCTTGCAACACCTACCATCTTACTTGGGTTTCTCTTACCTTGGGCGTGGGGTATCTCTTCATGGCTGCTGCAGCAAAGTGCAGCCGCTGCTCTTCACTTTGGATGAGGGGTATCTCCTCACCGCCACCCTTCCTGACCTTCAGCGTGGGATAGCTTCTCTAGGCCCTCCTGTGCCTGTGCAGCCACCGCTCCTTGGACATGGGGTTGCTCCTCCCAGCCATCGCCCCTGGCCTCAGATGAGGGGTTTGTATCAGTGATGTCCAATTAACAATGCCTTGGTTAATCAGTTGGTCAGTTAACTAATTCACTCATCTGTTTATTTTACTTGTATAACTGTCTATTTAAACATTTATTAAATATTTACCATGTGTCAGGCATTGTAGGAGCAGAGAAAGGAATGACAGACTCTTCTACAAAGCATTAAATAACAAGTAGATAGCAACTGAATAACAAGATAGGAATAGTGGTTACATTCATAAGTGTGTTTGTTGGACCTAGAGGACAGTCCTAGTTAGTGTTAGGTAGTAACTTTGTTGTTCGTTGCTAAGTCGTGTCCGACTCTTTGCCACCCCCGGACTGCAGCGTGCCAGGCTTCCCTGTCTTTCACTATTTCCAGGAGTTTGCTCAAATTAATGTACATTGAGCCAGTGATGCCATCCAACCATCTCATCCTCTGTCACCTCCTTTTCCTCCTGTCCAAAATCTTTCCCAGCATCAGGGTCTAGAAGATATACTTTGTTAAACTTTTCTAGTCTCTTCCCAATATACCAACACAATACATTTCACTGTAGAAAGTGTATTTCATACTTCATCCTAAACAATTCTAAGCTATAGTAGTTTCTAACATGTTGTCATTGTTTAGACACTAAGTCACATGTGATTCTTTTGCACTTTTAACTTTTTTGCAACCCCATGGACTGTAGCTCACCAGGCTCCACTGTACATGGGATTTCCCAGACAAGAATTCTGGAGTGGGTTGCCATTTCCTTCTTCAAATGATCTTCCCAACCCACACATTGACCTCACCTCTCCTGCATTTTGCAGGCGGGTTCTTTGCCACTGAGCCACCTGGGAAGCTTAGTGTCTAACACAGTGATAATCAATTTTGAAGGAGTGGTCACAGGAGAGCCACACATTCTTCCTAAATTTCAGGAGTATTGTAAAATCTGATTTGATAATGTTCAAGAAATTAACTGAGCTTTTCTGATGAAATGTCTTTAATGCAAATTATATGAGTCATTGCATTTAACGTAATTTTGAAGATCCAGATTTAATGGAAATTAATTGGAGATCCTTTATGTTCTATATGAAGAATATTGAGAGTTCTGCCTAATTTGAATGCAAGGAAGTACCAAAAATGTGTTTATAGTTGGGTAATGTACTTGGTTTTTCAGTGTGCATCCAGACTTACTTTACTTTTTAGTGTTATTTCCTAAATATGCTCAAAATGTTTTTAAAAGAGAATAGAAAAGAATCTGTAAAGTTAGAACAATATATAGATTATAGTGAAATCAGTTGTAATCAGTTGTTTCAGCTGCATGATGGCGAAGGAATTAAAGTGGGTATATTTATTTCACACTTAGACTGCTTTAAGATGTACACCATCTATTGGATTACATAACGATAAGCCTGTCCTTTTCAGTGACTGTTTGCTACATGGTGGTAGAATAGGAATAGCTAGTGTTAGTCCCATCAAAGCCTACTGTAAAAATTTTGAATGAATGGATCATTGAGTGCTCTGAGAGTTAATGATTTTATAATCGAGCTGTTGTGTTTATTATTACTGTACTTGTAACATCTGAATAAACCACTTATTAAAAGTCTTTTGAAGTTTTGACTTGAAAATGTTCCAACTGTACATAACCATCTATGCTGGCTATTTTACTTTGATTCTATAGTGCTAAATGTATTGTGCTTTTTCTCTAAAATTTATGTTTTGACATTATGATGTAAGATTCTAATAGCAGTTCATTTTAAAGAATAAAATATGCATGGAGTTTTGCATGAAAAATTATGTCAATGAATGAAATGTATGACCGTTTGGTCCAGCGAATGAATCTCAGCCTTTCTTTTAGTTCTACGGTAGATTGTTATTCTTATGATTTACATTGAGTAATGGGCTCATAATTCCTGGGTGACATTGAGTGCATTTTATGTTTTGCTGCTTCTAATATCATCTGACAGTGCTCATTTTAAACGATCTGTATATAAAAATTAAATTAAGTTAAAAAATACAGATTGCTTATTATAGGGCAAATACTATGTTAGTGCAAAGGTTATAAGCTAAATAATACATTTATTCTGTCATTGTGAAACTTAAAATTCTTGTAAGGAAGACAAACAAGCAAATCAAGAGCTATAAAAGGCATCTAACCAATCTGAAAATTCTATCAACTCTTTCTTGAACACATGTCCAGATTAGACCATTTCTCACTCTGTGCACCACTACTATCCTTATCCCAACCTCTCTCATCTCTCACCTGGACTATCATAGTAAATCTAGAATTTATCTTCCGCTTTCCATTCTTGATCCCTTCAACTCTTCATTCTATTTTCAACAAAACAAATGAGGCATTAAAAAAAAAAAGCCAGATCATGTCAATCCTACCCTCAGAATGTTCCAGTAACTCCCCAGGTCACTTGCAATAAAAGTCAAAATGCAGTTGCCTAAGAGATCCTACATCTTCTGGTCCCAGCTAATGCTCTGATGTGAACACTAGTACTCTCCCCCTGGTTTACTCCTTTACTGTTCCTTGAACACTCCAAACTCAAACTCAGAACTTTACACTTTCTGCTCCATCTGCCCAGAACCTTCTTCCCCGACTTTTCCTGCTTTCCTTATTCTGCTGGGTTTTCCTACACATCCCTTCTCATACTTTCATGTATTTAAATCAGTGGTTTGCTAAATGTTAATTTACTTATCCCACTGTACATAAATTCATGAGTGTAGGAACTTATATGTTTTATTCACTTAGCACCACCAACACAATGGACATGGATTTGAGCAAACTTTGGGAGATAGCAGAGGACTGAGGAGCCTGGTGTGCTTCAGTCCATGGGTCACAAAGAGTTGGATACAACTTAGTGACTGGAAAATAACAACAACAAATTATTGCTTGATATAGTATCTATTTTTTTTAACTTTTACCATCCCTACTCTCATGACCTGTGCACAGATTGGAAAAGAGTTTCCAAATAGGCAGAATAAGAAAATAGAGTTTATTAGTGCAGGAGATGCTATTTGAACAGTAGTCTGGCTCATGGGAGAGCAGACCTCAAACAGGGGTTACTAGCCAATTTTTAGAGCCTCAAGACAAAGAAAATTCCAGCTGAAAAGGTGCCATTAGGTGATTGGTTAAGGGGCTATCGGGTGAGTAATAGAGTAGGTATTTTTACCTAGTGTGGGGTCAGGGAGCTGGCCAGTTTAGACCTAAGGGGCTCATGGCAATGGTTGCTATGGGACTCAGTCAGTTCTGGAGATGACCTTGGTTTGGGGCTCCACATCTATGGTCTTGGTACAAGGCTTGGAACCTGTGACCTCGGTATAGGGCTCCACACATTCTTTGATTGTTTTTGCTGGTTTTGTTTATATGATAAATCTTCCCTTACTTTAAAAAAGTATTTTTTGTAAAAATCTTTGTCTTTTAGTACTGGCCTTAAGTACAATCACATTTATTATCATAATCTCTATTAGACTTTACTAATTGGGTTGGCCTAAAAGTTTATTCAGATTTTTGTAAGATGTTATGGAAAAACCTGAAAGAACTTCTTGGCCAACCCAATACTTCCTGGTTTCTATACTTTTGCTGCTTTTGAAATTTTTTTATGTTTCCTTGTTATTTCAGTATGTCTTTTGTATATAGAATGAGATGTCTTTGTATTTCTTTTCCCCAGTGATTTGAACAGTATACACCCTGTTCTTGTTTGTAGGTTGTAGTCATCTTTGCTTTTCTACAAACCCCTGTTGAACTTTTTCTCTCTGTTTTTTACAGGAGAGGTGGGAGTCCTAGCGTTTGGCCAAGTCGTGACTACTATTGATGGGTAGCCATTTCTGGTTTTCCTTTCAGGCAAGATTGTATTTTAGATGGTTTGCTTGAGGAGTTCTGTGTACAGAAAGAGCACAAAGAAGCATCTGTGTGGAAAGGGGAGAACTAGCATAGATCAAGTTCAGTCTGGGCCCAGACTCCTCTGAGTCTCCGTTCTGAAATCTTTCAGGGGCTCTGCATTACAATAAAAGTTACTCTTTTCATAGCAGCATGTCTGGTTCTCAGATGTCCAATATGGCACATAATTGGGAGAGGGAATTTTTCCTGCTTTGACATGAAACAGCATAGATTAGAATTCAAAGGCCAGAAGAATTCAAAAAGCTGAGTCAGTTTTTCAGTGGATGATTTGCAGGAGCCTCTGGTGATAATTGCCTAGGACGTCACAGTGGGTCCTACCAAAAGGTACCATGGTGTGGTGCCCTGGAAGAGCTGTGCTAATGATAAAGCGTAACAGGCAGAGCTGAAGCAGCAGGGCCTGTTGAGTAGGCATGGAGCAACTGAAAAGAAGAATTTGTTAGCACACATGACATAGCTCTCAGCACCCTAGAAATTACTAGAGTAAATTTTTCCAGGAGATAGACATCTTAATAGGTGGAGTTGTGGAAAGAGAGCTTATATAAAGTGAAGAACTGTATTGTAACTTTGGACTCTTTTGAAAACAAGGCCTCTAATATGCTTGTTTTTCCACTTCTTAATATTTTCTAACATTATTTGAAATTAGATACACTTATTTTTATTAATACTTCTTTCTACTTGTATTAAATATCTTGTCTTTGAAGAATAATTTTATCTTGCAATTTAATTTTGTTGTATTCCCCCCTTTCACTTGGAGAATTGTACCTATTTTTGCTGGTAGCAATGTTTTCTGAAGTTCTGACATGCCACAATTTCTCCATTTCTATCTTTTTTTCCTGTTCATTTCATCTAGAGTATATCTGTGTGAAAGACTGATGTGTGTATAATTTGAACCTTTGAATATCTGATAATCTCCTCCTAGTACTTTTAGATATTAATAAAACTTTGGCTAGGTTGCCTCTACCTCTTAACTCCACACTGAACTCCAGAAGCTTATAGTAGTTAACTGTCTATTGGTCATCTCCACTTGAACATTTAAAAGATATCCCAGAATATATTAGATAACTGTGTCAGCATGATATTTCAGGGGCCTAATAATGACACTGGTAGGAGAATACTTCAGTTCTTAGGAACATAATGAACTATCAGATGTTACAGCAATGGTGAAAATGTGCTGCTCAGATCTTCTATTGTAGGAGCATAGTTTACTGCCCTAGTTGCCGCTTTTATGATTCCACCTCCAAGCAGTGTTCTTAAACCATGACGCAACACATCAGAGAGAGCAGAGCAGAAAAGAAAGGAGTCTGGATTCCTAATGTTTGCAGTTAGCACGGGAGCCCTAGACTTTCTACTTCCAGGATTCTTTAACAAGAGAGGGAAACAAACTCCTATCTAGTTAAAGAACTTATTTGTTACTGAGTTTCTTTAGACAGCTAATTTAAATTAACATAGCACTCAAAGCTGAAGATTTGATTTCCATCCCCACTCCCAAATCAACATTCTTCTTAGTCCATTCTTCTAGATCCTTAAGACAAATACCTTCTAAAACTCTGTACTTTTTTCCACTGAAATGTAGTTTCAATATTATTGTAGTTTCAGGTAAACAGCATAGTGATTCAATATTTTTATAGGTTATACTCTATTTAAATTTATTATAAAATAATGGCTAGTGTTCTTGCCTGGAGAATCCCAGGGATGGGGGAGCCTGGTGGGCTGCTGTCTATGGGATCGCACAGAGTCGGACACGACTGAAGTGATTTAGCAGCAGCAGCAGCAGTATCCTTGTTGCTTATTTATTTTATACATAGCAGTCTGTATCTCTTACTACCTTACCCTTATTGTGCCCCTTTCCCCTTTCCTCTTCCCGGTGGTAGTCTGTTCTCTCACTAGTCTGTTCTCTTTAATCTATTTTTGTTTGTTTTATTTACATTTGTTTTATTTTTTAGATTCCACATGTAAGTAATAAAGAATTTGTTTTTCTCTATCTGATTATTTCAGTAGGCATAATTTTCTCTAGGTCCATCTGTGGCAGAATTTCATTTTTTTCTTATGCTGAGTAATGCTCCATTATATATATATATGTGTGTATATATATATATACACAAACGTATATATGTATGTGTGTATACATGTATATATGTGTGTGTGTGTAGGGAATTTTTTTCATGTGCCTTTTGGCCATCTGTATATCTCTTTTGGAAAAATGTCTATTTAGTTCTGCACATTTTTTACATGGATTGTTTGTTTATTGATATTGAGTTGTGTGAGCTGTTCATATATTTTTACATATGAACCCTTTTTTAGTTATATAATTAGCAAATACTTTCTTCCATTCAGTGGGTTTCTCATTTTGTCTATGGCTTCCTTTGCTGTGTAAAGTCTTTTAACTTTACTCAGGTCCCATTTGTTTATTTTTGCTTTTATTTCTTTAGCCTTAGGAGAGAGATCTAATAGAATATTGCTATGACTTATGTCAAAGAGTGTTCTTTGACATATTTTATGTTCATGTCTAGTTTTATGTGTTTAGGTTGCACATTTAGACATTTAATTCATTTTGAGTTTATTTTGTATATAGTGTGAGGAAATATTCTAATCTGATTTTTTCTTACATGTAGCTGTCCAGTTTTTCGAGCACTACTTATTGAAGATAACCAACATATTATGTCACTTAAGATCTCTGTTCTCTAACTGGTTTTCTGTCAGTGACTCTAACTGTGTTTAGCACATAGCAGAGTCTCAAAAAATAATAGTAAATGGGTGGGGATAGAATTATTTGATTAAAATCCTATTATCCCAGAACACTATAGAACAATATTCTATTGCCTTATGGCCTACAGGTTGTCAAGAAAAAACCTAAAGTAGATATGATTTTTATCCATTTTTCTTAACTCAGTTTCTTTCTTGGATGCTTATAGGGTATTGTCAATGACCAAATTTTTAATCATTTATCAGGATACATTTAGATAGATCAATATCTGAATGGTCCTACATAATAGATAGGTGATGATCATTAAGGAGAATGTGGATGCCTTCTCCTAGTTCCTCCCTTGTTTCTGGTGGTCCTCTGTGAAAATTTAGCAGGGAATCAATTTCTATCCAGTCCCATCTATGGTAGGTTCCCATGGCTGCCATAACATATTGTCACACTTTCCGTGGCTTCATAGCACAAATGTATTACCTCACAATTCTGGAGACTGGAATTGCAAAATCAATGCTAAAAGTCCAAAATCAGTTTCATTCTCTCCTGAGGATCTAAGGAAAATTCCCTGCATTGCCTCCTCTAGCTTCTGGTGGTTCTTAGCCACATCTTTTGATCTCTGCCTATCTTTAAATCACCTTACCCTCTCCTTTTCTGCCTCTGACAAAGACACTTGTCATTGGATTTAGGACCCACCCAGATCCAGATAAGATGATGATAATGTAAGATTACCAATAAGGTATTATTCACAGGGTCTGGGGATTAGAAGATGGACATATCTCTTTGAGACCACCATTCAACCCACCATTCAACACTATCCATGCTACAGTTAAGGGAATTTCTTTCAAAAGATTAGCCAATCACTGATTTGTGCTGTTGTGTATTATGTGTATATCACAGAGCTGTTGTGGAATTTGTGTGTGTGTGTGTGTGTATGTATTTATATATATTTGTGATGTGTGTGGGCACGTGTGTGTGTGTGTGTTTATTCCATAAGGAAGCTCAGGACTACCCAGTAACAAGTGTATACAAGTTAGGTAATCAGGACCTATATTAAATGATATGGTAGTTTTTCAGGCAAAAGTTTCACCCCAGTTTTCTTCCAAAAGGTAGAAATTCTTGATAAACTACATAGAATATTATCAAAGTAGCATAACAGATGGAAACTGATGGCAAAAGCTAAGTCTTATTTTATTTGTTCATTCAATACACATTTCCTAAATGACTACTAGATACCAAGCACAATGTATACAGAAAGTTAACAAAGACTCTACAATATCTTAGAAGAGTATAATATAATATAGATGTCTATATATCGAAAGAGAAAATAGTAAGTATCCAAGGAGAAATCAAGTGGCATGGGAGTCAGGGACAGAAAAAAGACAAACATTTTAGGAAACAGGTGCATTAGAAAAAAATAGACTATTTTTAGAGCAATTTTAGGATCACAGAAAAGTTGAGAGGAAGTCACAGAGCTTCCTCTCCCCACATGTGCATTGACATTCCACATTGTCAACATCCCCTAGCAGAGTGATACCTTGGTTACAGTTGATGAATCTATGCTATACGTCATCATTATCACATATAATACGTTAGTTACATCAGGGTTCTCGCTTGGTGTTTGCATTCTGTAGGTTTGACCCAATTTATAATGACATGTATCCACTATTATAGTATCATAGAGAGTAGCTGCACTACCCTAAAAATCCCCTGTGCTCTGCTTATTCATCCCTCCCTCTCCACTAACTGAGGCAACTAATCTTTTTACTGTCTCCATAGTTTTGCCTTTTCATATAGTTTGTGTCATATAGTTGGACATACAGAGCATCATAGAATGTGCAGTCTTTTCAGATTGACTTCTTTCCCTTAGTAGTATGCACTTCAGTCTCCTCTGTGTCTTTTTATGGCTTGATATTTCATTTCATTTTAGCACTGAAAGTATCCCATTGCCAGGATGAACCACAGTTATTTACCCATGCATCAACTTTCAAATTTTAAAAACTGTGAATAATGTTTTAGAAATTGTGATACACACCCCTGTGCATGTTTTTTGTGTGGGCATAAGCTTTCAGCTCGTTTGGGTACATACTAAGGAATGCAATTGCTGGATCTTTTGGTAAGAGTTATGTTTGATTTTGTAAGAATCCGACAAACTGTCTTCCGAAATGGCTGTATTGTTTTGCATTCACACTGGCAATGAATGAGAGTTCCTGTTGCTTCAGCATTTGGTTTGGAGATGTGCGTTTTGTTCTTTTACCACATACGTATGAAATGATTGAATAAATAGATTAGCATGCATTTTATGCATGTATAACTACCAGAGATGTAGAAATCTGTGTAAGTGTAAAGCAGAAATTATATGGAAGAAATCCTAATATAAAACTGCAAATAAACATTTGCTGGATGTTTTCTATGTTTAAAATTTATGCATTCAAAGGCTGCTGTTCAAAAATAAACATTTTGGATCTCATATATTCCATTCTATGCATCTAATTGCTCAAAGAAAAAGAAGAAAAGAACAAGAAAGGATTCCAGCAAGGCTGCCAGAGGCAGGTGCTGGAATTTGCTTCCGTGAAGTGGCTTTCTTGACTTTCACTTTGCCTTTGAGGTTAGGCATAGGACTCCAGAAACGCTTCAGAGTTTTCTGTCCATCCATGTTTTGCCAAGCGGTCTTAGCTTTCTCAAAGCTTTCAAAATTATCAAACATCAACATTCATCTCCAACACTATTCCTTTGTCAGGAAAAGACACTGCAAACAGCATCTCAACTTTCAAAATTCTTTTTCATGTCATAAAGCAGCTGCAGCCAAACTGCAATGCCTCCTCTCAAGCTATAACAAAGCAACGTTGGCATTAAGACATAATGTTCTACAGATGCCAGTTTAAGCAATAGCTGTAATAAGTGTCAGAGGAAACATTATCTCATGGTAGCTCTTTCAAGTTAGCAATGTGACTTTTATCCATCTTTGAAAATAATTGTTTGACTTCAAGTTTACATGCCACCTTAAAATGGGGAAAGATAGTTTGTTCTTATTTGTACTGTCTGTAATTTTAATTAGTTTTCCTCTTTTTCTTATTTTGAATGTATTTTATCTCTATCTATAGTCATTATCAGTTACCTATTAGCTTCTAGATGGGAGAGAAATTACTAGAACTTTCTTAGGAGTTCCTATGAAGTTTAGAGGTTTTTCCTGCTATTTGACAATTCCTACAACACTGCCAGCATGGATATCTACAGAGTGCCCTGTGGGCAGAAAATAAGAACAAAAACTTCACCAGCTTCTAATCCCTGAAGATTCAAATACATAAAAAAGAGGGCTCATGTTGGTAAAGTGCTCATGAAGGATGCAGAAATACACCTATGTGATGAATGGTTACATTTTATAGTGTTTTGCATATTGCTCAAGTCATACAACTTATTTTTTTATCTTTACCATAACCTAAAAAGATATTAATAGCTCTTGAAGATAAGAGAATTTCAGGTAACGTAGATAATTTGAATAATATTTTTTCAAAAAAGTTTCCTTATTGGGAAACTTGTATTAAAGTCCAAGTCTTCTTTCTCTAAATCTACTGTTCTTTCTATTAATGCCATAGCTGTAAGAGTTTAAACTAGGAACAAAGATGATTATAGGAAGAAGAAATTTGTAGGGACTTCACAGGAGAGGTCTAACTGCTAAGGATAAGAATACTAACATCACCTGAAAGCTGGCTGGAGTAGACATGAGTCATGTCATAGAGGTGGGTGCTCACTGGGCCCACTCTGCAGATTACCACAATAAGCATTCTTGTATGGAATGTGCTCCTGACCACCAAACTCTCTATTTAGCAACCTTCTGAAAGAGTCTTCCGCAGATGAGCAAAACCTGAAAAATTAAGAGCAAAATGAGAGTCAAGGAAAAAACAAGAGATCTAGATTGTTATGCTGTTTAATTTATTCAGTGCAATAGCTTCTTTTTAGGAGCTACTCCTCCTAAAAATGAGTTTTCTAAATCTGGGGGTTAAATCAACCCTTCTGAGATATGCAATGGCTTGAAATCTTTGGGGCCACTTAATGTCTTAAGTGATTTCAAGGTTATTTGTTCTTTTGCCCACAATTTAAAATTGATCATACATCCCCATTCACATGGGGATTCTATGAGGAACTGATACCAACCAGGGTTCTTGGCCTTCTCCAATAAATAGAAATTGATTAGTGGTCAGACAAGAAATTCAGGCAAGGCTTTATTGGGGCCCATGCTAAAGTGGGAGGGGGGTGAGAACAAACAACAGTTTTCCTTGCTTGCTCACTTCTTGAAGGGGAGCAAGCTTATACCTTAAATGGGGTAAGGGTAGGAGTGTGTCCAGGGATTGGGCCAGAGGGTGGCTTTGGTGGTTTGCCCACCCCTCTGCTGGTGTTGAGTGCAAGGAGCAAACTTAGTACCCTGCTTTTGCTCAGGACAAAAAATAAGTACCCTTTTTTTGCTCCAGGCTCTTCAGAAGTGGCAATTGGGATTTTGGGTCTTTTTTGTATCTTTTGTCCGGAATTTGCCCAATTGCGCGTGCATACAGTTTTGTTTTTTGTTTTGTTTTGTTTTGTTTTCATTCTGGAGGACGGGCTTGTATTTTCCTACCGGGGGACAAGTTTATTCACGTTCAAGCATTACAGCACTGCAGCAAAGGGTCCAAGGTCCCCCAACCTGTCTCAGAATGTATCATTTATTTGTTTGCATTGCTGTCTTTGTGTCAGGTTTATGTTACATGAATTTTTTACAAGTATTATTTCATTTAATCTTTGCTTTCAAGAAACAATGCGAAAGAAGAGAAACTTGAAGGTCAGTAAATTAACTTCTTCACTCAAGTCACTCGGTTGACTAAATGGCAGAGCTGATATTTGGACTCAATTGCTCTGATTCCCAGGGCCTTACTCATCCCATGTTCCATAAATGCCCTCTACCCAAATGTCAAGGGCCTAAATAGAGGTTCCACTTCAAGTCATCACATCCTCTGGAAACCAGACATTCAAATAGATGTTTGCATTTGTTTCCTTGGCTACACAGGGTTTATGGGTAACATTTATAGGATTGTTGTTTCCATCATCAAGTTAAATAGAAGGGCTATACACAAATCAAAACCAAAGCCAAAAACAACAAACAAAACAAAAAAACACTAAATACTTTAGGAACAAAATGTTCTGCAGTGTTGGGTAAGTACAGAATACAAAGTATCCACAATATGCTGGATAGCTTGTAGACGTTTTTAGAATACCAATCATGCGTTCACTTCCACGCTGCATGCAAAGACCGGGTAGATGTTAAACTTGAATAAAATCACTGGCTATCTTTTGGCTTTTTTTCAGCTGGTAGATTCATGAGTAACCCAGTCACATAAGGCCAGAATCATGAAATATGCATGTCGTTGAACTATTTAGTCACATGTCACATTTTCTATTAACACATTCTCATTAGATTTTCTAAACACTATCAAGGCAGTTCATCCTCTCATGCTCCAGCTTAGCTCCTGCTGCCCCGCTCCTCCACTCTTCCACGTTCCCACCTCACCTCTCTGCTTTACCTCTCTGCTTTCCTCCTCTTTCCATTGTCGTCTTTTCTCTTTAGTCATTATTTTCTGTACTTTATTGCACTTACTTTCTTTAATTTATAGACTTCACTATTTTGATGCTCATCCTCTATGCTTTCATCAAAACAATATTCAAATCAAAGTGAAAGTGAAGTCGCTCAGTTGTGTCTGACCCTTTTGCGACCCCGTGGACTGTAGCCCACCAGGCTCCTCTGTCCATGGGATTCTCCAGGCAAGAGTACTGGAGTGGGTTGCCATTTCCTTCTCCAGTGAATCTTCCCAACCCAGGGATCGAAACCAGGTTTCCCTCATTGCAGGCTTTAACCTCTGAGCCACCAGGGATAAATGTTCCTAAATTAATATGACAGATTAGAAATTAGGCTGTACCTTTTAATGTTTCTTGAACTCTTCCATGTGACCTTGTTAAAGCATGTGTGGAAGACAGTAAATGAATTAGCAAAGCAACTAGATTTGAATTCCAATCATAATTCTGACACTTTTACCAAATATATAGCCTTAAGGAAAATTATTTTGAGTTTCTCAGCATTAATTCCTCAGCTATAAATTGAAATGTTAATACCACCATGTAAGGCTACTACAGAAACATATTGAAATGAGGAATTCAGAGCGCCTAGCTGTGTTACCTTAAGGGAGTTACTTAACCTTTCTATGATTCAATTTCTTCATGTTTAAAATGGTATAATTATTATACCTACCTCAGTGGGTTATGTAACAATTAGATAGGTTAACAAATATTACTTAGAACTATGCCTAGTGTATAGTTATATTTAAGTGTTACTTACTGTGATTACCTAATGCCTGACACCACGTCTAACATAGAAAGATCTCCTATAGATAGTTCTTTTTTGCAAATGGGATGCTAGTAAATATTATTGACTTGTCCAAAGGGAATAAATGCTCCAGTGTAGAAGGCATAACTGGGCAGATATGGAACATATTAGAAAGGTAGGATTGATAGACATGATGACTGGCTTTTATGAGGGGACTGAAGGACAGGAAGCAGTCAAGGTTGGTTCCCTGGTTTTTAGTTGGGGAGCTCAATTCATGGTGATATCTTTCACTAAGAGAAAAGAAGCCAGTTTGGCCAAGGAGAGCTTAAGATAGCATATGATACAAAGACTAACAGCCCATGGCATTTAGCAGAAGAGAAGTTCATGGTGGAAAGAAGGTTTGTTAGAGTGGCAGAGGAAAAGTGAAACTAGTGGATTGAAGAGAGCATAATCATTAAAAAAGCAGCAGCAGTAAATTTAAGAAAACCCTTTAAGAATATGTACCATGAAAGGGAGGAGAGAAATAGAATCTTGTCTACAGGGTTACTTTGAAAAAATCAGGATGTTGCATTAGTATTTATATTGATTATTCACAACCATATTCCTTGAACTGCTATAATTTGTCAAGTCCTAGGGAGCAAAGTATAATAAAATGGCTTAAGAATAGTTTTAATATCTCTTAGGGAAATAAGATATAGAAAAAATAAGAAAAGAGCAAATACTAAATGCTAGATGTATGGAACTGAACAATAGTGTTACAGGCATTCGGTATCAGAGTCACTGATGTGGGCTAGACTATTTGGATAAGCTTGTTCTTGAAGCAGCTAATAAATCAGGGGCATGGAGAAAGGCTCAACCGGGTGAAGAACGTGTTAGGCAGAGCAGTCAGAGGGATCAAGTGAGAAGTGTTTGTTCAGCTCATCTCCTTATCTTTAACAGAAAGGTGGGTTGTTCTAAAGCTTTGTCTGTGTTCAGCAGTATAGTAGATACCAAATAAATATTGACCAAATATTTGGTAAATGCAGATTTTATAGGAAACTGACAAATAAGAATTTTCCTGGAATAAGGCTAAAAAGTGAAATCAAGGTCTTAAGTCTCAGAGAACTTAATCTGAGTCACAAATTTGGATCTATTATGGAAAATATGCAATGACAATTTGGTCAGAGTACCTACAGAATCAATTCTACGAAATTTAGGAAAAGTCACTGCTGAATATAACCACCCCATAAAGTTTCCAATCATTGTAATTCTTTCTTTACCTTTAGTTCTCTAGTATCAAGAAGAAAATGTAATTCAATGAGAGTTTACTGATCACTAGTAATTTCCCTGGTTCATGGATCTTATGCCGGTGGAGTTTATAGTCATACTGGGGTCAGGTGCTAGGAAAGCCAGGATGAGAAAAAAAAATCACTGGACTGGATGCTGGAAAATGGGGCTATTTATTTAGAGGAAAAGTTGGAAGTGAATTCACACCAGAAAGAGACAACAGGAACAAAGTGAAGGAGAGCGGGAGGAAGGGCCAGGGGGTATGTGGGGACAGCCACTCAGCACTGACAAAGGGTTAGAACTAAAACAGCCCCAAACCTTCATGGCTGATGAGTTTTGTGTCTGTGACTAATGCTCTAACCCACGGGGATAGACCATCTAGTGTCTTGAAAAACACTAACGGCTCCTCTTCTCAGCAAGAGAAGAGGAGCAGAATGATTCAGAGAGTTAAAAAAAAATAATAAAAATAGATTCGTTCATTTCTTTTGAATTTTCAAAGTGTCCTTGAAGGAAGGCATGCAGGATTAAGTACATTTTTAACCTGCCCTTTTGCAGAGACGTGGGCATTTAGTCTCTCTGTGCTCACGGAGAGGGATGAAGGAAGATACCACAGTAAAAGCCATAGCGTCCGATTACTCCGGCAGGTCAGAGGTTTCCTTTCCTGACTTAGCTACAAATCCCCGCTTCCTGGAGGACCGCAAACAAGTTCCCCTGGAGCCACGCTTGTTTAAATACTCATCCGTGGCTCATTCTGAGAGTTAGAAAGAGACACTCAGAGGTCGAGCTCCGCAGGAGCGCACCTCTGTTTGTCAGAGATAGAGCCTCTTCCCCTGCTCTCAGGGAGCCTTATTTGTTGATAAAGCCCAGCTCTCCTCTCAGCTGTTATTTTTAAGCTCAGCTCTCCTCTGCTCAACACATGTACACCTACTTCGGGGTATTTTAACAGGAAACTTGGCACATAATCAATGGTGTGTGCATGCCAAAGTCATAGATTTTTCTTCTCTTACTTTTTCATATATTTCCATTCTTATTCTGCCCTCTCTCTGGCCTTTTCTTTTTCCCCCATCAGTGTCTAGGATCTAATTTTAACATGCAGAGATAGAGGGTTTTCACAGATCTTTTGTGTCTGAGTGTTGAATAGATGCTCAGAAGGCCCAACACTCTCAAAGAGTTGGCACTGATCCCCTGGAGAAGGGCATGGCAATTCACTCCAGTATTCTCGCCTGGAAAATTCCAAGGACAGAGGAGACTCACCAGCTGGCAAAGAGTAGGACATGGCTGAGCAACTAACACTTTCACTTTCACTGCTTTCTTAAATGTGGGTGAGAAGAGTCCTATGACACTTTGGGTACACGTGAGTCTGGGTTATCTGTAGTTGGTCTACATCTCTGAATTTAACATGAACTGGAGACTTGCTTGGATCCTTAGAGATCAGGAAAAATGAAGTAAGTGAGGCAAGAATATGAATAGTTATTAGTCAGGAGATCCAATAGTGACCTTGACAGAAAACAACACTTTAAATTCTTCCTTTATGAACAGACCATTTAATAATTTCTAATATCCTTTCAAATTCTAAAATACTGCTTGCTATATCTCTTGCTTGTCCTAAGTGCCTTTAGTTCTTGTTTCCATATTATAGTCTATGTTTTGTTTTGACAGACTCATGTTCTCTCCTCACAGATAAATAAATGTCCAGTGCATTTCAGAGTTTTCATACAAAGTAGGATTTACATATGGACTTACAAGTTTGGGGTATTATTAAATATCAGAGTGTTCACTATTTGCAGAGCAGCAGTAGAGACATAGACATAGAGCATAGACTTACAGACATGGGCAGGAGGAAGGGGAGGGCAGGACGAATGGAAAGAGCATCATGGAAGCATATACGCTACCATATGTATGATAGATAACCAGCGGGAATTTGCTGTGTGACTCAGGGAACTCAAACTGCACTTCTGTAGTGATGTGGAGGGGTGGAAAGGGATGAGAGGGTGGAGGGAGTTTCGAGAGGGAGGGGACATGTGTATCCCTATGGCCGACTAATGTTGATGTATGGCAGAGGCCAGCACAACATTGTGAAGCAATTATCCTTCAATTAAAAATAAATAAACTTTAAAAATCAGAGTGTTCAAAGTGGATAACCAATAAGTTCCTACTGTATAGCACAGGGAACTCTGCTCAATGTTACATAGCAGCTTGAATGGGAGGGGAGTTTGGGGGAGTATGCCTACATGTATATGTATATTTGAGTGGCTGAGTCCCTTTGCTTTCTGCCTGAAATTATCACAGCATTGTTAATCCACTATATTCCACTGTAAAATAAAGTTTAAAAAAAATCAGTGTGTTCAGAAAAGTGACTGGGAAGCAGCATTTAAATGATAGTAGAAGTAGCAAAAGCTGGAAATTTTTCAATGGTTTTGGTTTTCTGGTTTTATTTTGATAATCAGGTTAGTTAACTATTACTTGTCTAACTCTTTGTTAAGTAATAATTAGCTCTTTTATATCATACATCATTGAATTTTCATCTTTCCTCAAAATTTTGACCATGGGAGAAATTGCCCCCACTGTCCTATGACAACCCCCCTCCCCAAAAAAAACATAGGTTTCACAATCAATTGTCTGAAGACAAAACCTCTGCTCATCCATGGCCCCAGTGCATTAGGAAAATGTTAGACTCTGTGGAGAAAATGTAGTCAATATGATGTTTTCCAATTTTCCCTTTCTCAATTTTGAATTAAAATAAAACAAATGATATATAATGAACACACAGCTGTTGATGCTTGTGATATCGATTGTCACTTTCTCATTTTAAAAGGTTCCATTTTGCAGTTTGCATACTTCAGATTCCTCATAAGATTATGCCCTGTTAAGAAGCTGATAAGCGTTATGGTTAGCCATACATAGAAATGTAAATCATACTTCATTGTTATTCTAGGGCACTAGCTTGCAGAAACGTCACATCAATAGTGTGTGTGTATGTATGTGTGAGTGTGTGTGGGGGGGAGGGGTGTGTGTGTGTGTGTGTGTCTGTGTCTGTGTGGTTAGATTTATTCAGTCATTCTCCCGGCTCCACTTGTTTTTCATGGTCCTGAGCAAACAGTGAGTGAAAAGTATGGAGTTTTTTTCACGTTACCCTCAATAAATGGGTTTAACTACAATACAAATCTTATAATCCACCTCTTCAGTCCCACTGGCAATGGGACAAATCCAGTAGCTTTAGAAGTAAGCCTTCAAATATACTTCTACTGACAGACTGGGGCTTGTTTTAAGAAAAGTCAAGGTTCTGCAGTCCTCTGCGTTTATTGGAGTTTTCTGTTTCCATGGTTTCCAGGAGTTCACTGAAATTAGGCTTTCAGTGTTTAGAAGTTCATGATATGGGACTTTAGTGAAGTCCTTCTCTCTTACCTAGATTATGTTCAAGATCAGCATATTGCTATTCATGAATAAGCTTGAGGGGCTATTGTTCTGTCAACGTGGTTCTTCCCTACATGCCTTTTCCAAAGGATCAAGTGTAGATACAAGTCAGTTTGTATAAAGTCAAACCAGGGTCACTTTTTGGCAGCATGAAAAAATAAAATTACAGTTCTTATTTCTAGTGAAGAACTACCTTCAAAGAGATTAATAGAGAAATATAGGCTTAGACTTCTCTGGCCTTTGGCAAGGAGGGTACCCTGATGAAATAAAATCTTAAAAATTGGGTTTCAGAGGCTTCGTACTTCTTGAAGAAGATTGACAACAGAATTTCATGGTTGTGGTAGGCATCTCAGAATAGTTTTTATTGAGCCCCAGAGAACAAAGAAAGCATAAAAAATATATGTAGAGACTTTATTTGGCTATGAAGCAGAGTATGTGATTTCTGGTTATTGTATGATTGTTACCAGGTTTCTACATGAAGCCTAAATCGTGGGACTCTCAGGTGGTTGGTGAGGGTCCTCTTACCACATAACATACATAGTAAGTGACTATCAGTAATTTCTCTGAACCCAAATGTGCTGTCCCCATTATCTGGGGCTCAAACCCAAGACTTTCAGCAGTTACCACTCATGAAAATAGTGAGTTTTTGATTAGTTGTTGTTATCTAATGAAGTAAGAAGTAGAGGTAGAAAGATATGCCCCCAAAAAGGGGGACTATGAGAGTACGTCTGGACTACAAGAAGCTAATTTAGATGACTTGGAAGTATATTTTTAGGAAAAGGTACAAAGCTCCAAAGCAAGTAAATGTGAGTTGCACTGCATTTCAAGAGTCTAGTTAGTACCTTGGATTACACTTGAAACAAATTGGAAGCAGTTCAAAGCATGGGGGTCACATATTCAGAGGTAAAGGAGCCACACCGAGTTTGGCAGTGGTGGAGGTTCAAGGATGGCTGGTGAGGAGAGAGTAATAATGCGGTTGCCTATGCTGGAGGTCAAGAGGGCAATGCTCCCCAGAGAGTGGTCTTTAGCAGGAAGAGAGTCCTGGGCCATCACGTAGTACCACCGTACCACTGGCAAAATGTGACAGGAGGCAGTTTCAGGACTCCTCAGCATCAGGTCTGAGTGATTGCTTGTCAAACAGATGTGTTTGTAAACTAATGACTTTCACAGTATGATGAGACTGAAAATGAAGCCTAATTGCTTCCACTGATTTAACCCTTGGAATGCTTCCAGGCATGCCGATAGCCATGTGTCTTTAATCATGTAAGTTAATCACCTTCAGGCATAGAACAGAAAACAGTGGCTTCTAGGAAGTCTGGGATGCATTTCTGTTCTGTTATTAGATTTACAGTTCTGGGGCTGTCATCTTTTCAAATAAGGACACTGAGAGGTTGGCCATTGTGCCCTTAAACTAGTATTTGTTAGTAGCAACTGACATAGCCAATTACATGGTTCTATAATTCAGAAAAAAATGAATTAATATTTATGCGATTTTTAAAAGTGGCTTAAAAAAACTCTTAATGACAGTGGAGTGAGAGTTGCAAGTCACCTTGATCCTTCTATAGCCACTATGAACCTCAGTCTGGCTCTGGAAGAAAGTCAGAATTGGAAAATGGTCTAATAATCGGGCCAGTCTGATTAATAGTGACAATTAGTATTGGACTATAGTGCATAACCAACTGATTATGAATCATTTGAGCACTTTAGGTAAATTTTCAATACAGGCAATTAAAATGAAAAGACTCATGATGCTTACATAATGACTTCATTAAATTAATTCAGTTATGAAGTTAGAGAAAATTTTCTTTTGTTGCAAGGAACCAGCAAAATTTAACTTCCATTTATTTGTGTTAAAAAGAAAATTGAAGAAAGCACTCAAACGATATAAACACATAAACTCAGGCTCACACACATCACATTGAAAACAGCTTATTCTTTTCTAAAAGTGAACTGTGTTACTGTAGAAGACAGAACTGAAGGTCAGAGCATCAGTTGTATTCACATCACTTATTTGTATGAAGTAAATCTTGCCCTCAGTTGTATTCTGTATTCTGCTAAGCACATGCATTGTTAAGGTTAAAAAAACATTATTGTGGAGTGATCTGTAAGGGATAGAACTTCAAAGAGATAAATACTCAGTTCTGTTACATAAACAATTGACCCAAATCATCTTCTTCTAATGGAAGACAAAGCTAGAGCCAAGTCCAAATATTGCAGTATCCACATAGTCAGGGGAACAAAGATGCCTTTATTTGAAATGCAGTCATTCAATCAAGAAGTGATAGTCTTGTAGACTTAGACAATGAGAACGGAAGGAGAAGAGATGCTAAGGCTAAGAGTGAGTTGAAATATTTCATAAGTCAGTTTCTATTGTGGTTTTGATTCAGGGCTCCTATATGGCTGTGTAGTTTGTACAGCACATTTGCCTTTAAGTCATACAAATACTCCGTAAGCTAGGTCTTATGTTTATTAATAATAAACTAAACCTATTTCGAAGTTTACAGTTTACAAAATCCCATGTGTTATCTCTTTTTAATTTCCTCATTCACTTCACAATTTTTAAAGACAGGAAAGGAAGACTCAAAAAGTTTAAGTATTATTAAATTTGATGTTATGTATTATAATTTACTCACAGGACTAGAAACAGCAAAACCAGGCATCCTGAATATGGGTCTTTGTCCTACATATTACCTCTTACCCCTCCTATTCCTAAGCTCCTTTCTTCTCCTTTGTTAACGATCTTTTTCAGAATTAATTCTTACTGTATTCTGATTTGGGTCTTTCACAATGAAAACGGCTTTAAATTCTAGCTTGTGGTGATAAAGTTTATCTCTTTGAGTCTGCATTGCATTTCCAATCAGACTGCCTTCTCTTTGAAGGCAAAGACTGCAGTTTCTAGCACAAAAGTCTAAGCCTTTAGAGCAGAAAGGGTGAAGCTGAGCAGTGCTCATGGGGGTGACCATCATTACAGCTTATCATTTCTCCTACAACGCAAGATGACCCATGGCAGCAAGGAAGCGTTCTGAGCTGCTGATACTGCCAGGGTGACCCGGCACACTTGTCAGGCAAGCAGCTTGTCACAACAAAATCAAAAGTTACCAAATAACATGGACTTTTAAAATCGTACTCACTTAGATTAAATCAAAATGATAAATCCAGAACTGCCAAAAATCGCTGTAAGAATTAAGGACTTGTGAACCTCTATCTGAGGTTTCCCAGGTGGCACTAGTGGCAAAGAACCCACCTGCCAGTGCAGGAGATGTAAGAGATGCCAGTTTGATCCCTGGGTCAGGAAGATTGCCTAGAGGAGGGTATGGAAACACACTCCAGTATTATTGCCTAGAGAATCCCATGGACAGAGGAACCTGGTTTGCTATAATACTTGGGATCACAAAGAGTCAGACATGACTGAAACGACTTAGCATGGACCTTTATCTACTTGTTTTAGTGGTTTACCAAACTCACGGCTATTTAGAGAGTGTTCCTTGGTGGCACTTTACTTTAAACCACATGTCTTGAGAATTTAGGAGACAAGCATGTCTATTGGTGGACATGGGTGCTATCGTGTGTACAGACTGGTATATTACAGTGGCTTTTCTCCATTTCCTCCTTCCTCTCAGAGTATCCTATCTCATGTCCTGCCCCTTACCTGGCCGGGATTACTTTCCCAGGAGGAAGGATTTGAGCTAAGGTGCTAGAGCCAGCAGTTACTGACCGGTTTGTTTATCTATCAAGTTCAAATCAAAAGGGTCTGACTCACAGGACTCTCCACCAGATGTTACTATGTGGTGAAGGTGCTCTATAAAGCATCAACTTAACCGCAGACTGCCTCTCCCCAGAACCTTCGGCAAAAGCAAAGAGATAATATCAACCTCCCAAGTGGTCTTCTAGGGGAGAGGAAGTCTCAGGATTCCCATCACTGTTGTTTTGTTTCTCTCTTCTGATTCTGATGACAGTATCCAAGGCACTGGCATTCTTCCCATGTCTGGCTTACTCCCCAGGTCAGATTGCAAGGCCCAGTTCACAGTGGCTATGCTTCATTCCTACATATGACCATCAATCATGCTCTGAAAGGGAGGAAGGTTAGTCTTTGCCTGCTGTGTCTTGGTACAGAGGTTATTAGATTACATTCCATGTAGCCTGTTGGCTTCAGTCTCATTACCTTATAGTCATACATCAAGCACAAGTATTTTGGACATGAGTTGGTAGACCTCTCTCTCTCTCCCCCCCACCCCCACCGCCCCCGGCCATACATAACATATGGCATATGGGATCTTAGTTCCCCAACCAGGGATGGAGCCTGCAACTCTCTGCAATGGAAGCATGGTGTCTTAACCACTGGACCACAAGGGATGTCCTCATAGACCTGTGTGTGTGTGTGTGTGTGTGTGTGTGTGTGTGTGTGTATTTAGTCACTCAGTCGTGTCTGACTCTTTGCCACCCCATGGACTGTAGTCCATCAGGCTCCTCTGTCCATGGAATATTTCTGGCAAGAATACTGGAACAAGTTGTCATTTCCTACTCCAGGGGATCTTCCTGACTCAGGGATCAAACCCAAGTCTCTTGCATCTCTGGCATTGGCAGGCAGGTTCTTTACCTATCAAACAAAATTTCTGGAATTTCTATCCAGACATCTGGACATAGCAATTTTTGGCTCCTCAGGATCCATCTAGATGCAAGGGTCGGCTTCTCCTAGAAAGTTTATCCTAGAAAATTTCTCCTCAAAGTTTTCTCCTAGAAAACTCAGTGATAAACCTTGAGTTCATCACTAATAATTATCATACCACTTCTATTATAGCAGCTGTGTCACTCCAAGGTCTTCCCTCTCCCTAGGAACCCTTCATTCTGATGCTCGTGACCCATCAGATGACCTCACTGAACTAACACCTACCAGGAGGCCTTGGTGCTCTGACTGATTAGCACAGATCCCATCAATTTCATCCCTACCTGCCCCTCCATTTATTTCACTCCAAATAGGAAGTATGACTTAGCAGTAACTAACTAAAAAATAGATGAATCTTAAAGGAGCAGCCCCAGAAAGATAGTAGGCACTAGAGCAGCAGCTGCACGGCTCTGGAGCAACTTTGAGGAGATACCCCCACATCTAAGACCAAAGGAGAAGCCCCAGAAAGACAGTAGGAGGGGCAAAATTGTGTTTAGAATCAAACCCCTTACCCACCAAAATGCTCAGAGGGCTCAAACAAACCTTGTTTGCACCAGGACCCAGAGACCCCACAGAGACTGAGACAGAGCTGTATTTGAGTGTCTGCTCTGGAGGTACAGGCCAGCAGGGTTCTGCACAGGGGCAGGGTTCTGGGTACAGCAGACCTGGGTTTGGCATAAGCCTTCATGGAGGAAGTCGCCGTTACCCCCACCATAGAGCCACCAGAACTTACACAGGACTAGGGGAACAGACTTTTGGAGGGCGCAAACAGAATCTTGTGTGCACGAGGACCCAGGAGAAAGGAGCAGTGACCCCACGAGAGACTGACCCAGACTTCCCCATGAATGTCCAGCAGTCTCTGGCGGAGGTGTAAGTCAGCAGTGGCCTGCTGCAGGGCTGGGGGCACTGAGTGTAGCAGTGCATGCATGGGACCTTTTGAATGAGGTCAGCATTATCTTCATTACCTCCACCATAGTTTGGCCCCAGGTAAATAACAGGGAGGGAACACATCTCCACCCATCAACGAAAATTGGACTAAAGATTTACTGATCATGGCCCTGCCCATCAGAAAAAGACCCAGATTCCCCCTCAGTCAGTCTCTGCCATCAGGAAGCTTCCATAAACCTTCTCCATCAGAGGGCAGACAGACTGAAAACCACATCACAGAAAACTAACCAATCTGATCACATGGATGACAGCCTTGTCTAACTCAATGAAACTATGAGCCATGCCATGTAGGACCAACCAAGACGGACAGGTCATGGTGGAGAGTTCTGACAAAATGTGGTATACCGGAGAAAGGAATGGCAAACCACTTCAGAATTCTTGCCTTGAGAACCCCATGAAAATTATGAAAAGGTAAAAATATAGAACATTGAAAGATGAACTCCCCAGGTAAGTGGTGCCCAATATGTTACTGGAGATCAATGGAGAAATGACTCCAGAAAGAATGAAGAGATGGAGCCAAAGCAAAAACACCCAGTTGTGGATGTGACTGGTGATGGAAGTAGAATCTGATACTGTAAAAAACAATATTGCATAGAAACCTGGAATATTAGATCCATGAATCAAGGCAAACTGGAAGTGGTCAAACAGGAGATGGCAAGAGTGAACATCAATATTTTAGGAGTCAGCAAACTAAAATGGACTGGAATGATTTAATTTAACTCAGATGAGCATTATATCTACTACTGTGGACAGGAATCCCTTAGAAGAAATGGAGTAGCCATCATGGTCAACAAAAGAGTCTGAAATGCAGTACTTGGATGCAGTCTCAAAAAGGACAAAATGAACTCTGTTCATTTCCAAGGAAAACCATTCAATATCACAGTAATCCAAGTCTATGTTCTTACCAGTAATGCTGAAGAAGCTGAAGTTGAATGGTTCTATGAAGACCTACAAGGCCTTCTAGCATTATCACCCCAAAAAAGATATCCTTTTCATTATAGGGGACTGGAATGCAAAAATAAGAAGTCAAGAAATAACTGGAGTAATAGGCAAGTTTGGCCTTGGAGTACAGAATGAAGCAGGGCAAAGGCTAATAGAGTTCTGCCAAGACAACACACTGGTCATAACAAACACGCTCTTCCAACAATACAAGAGAAGACTCTACACATGGACATCACCAAATGGTCGATAATGAAATCAGACTAACTACATTCTTTGCAGCCAAAGATGGGGAAGCTGCATAAGTCAGCAAAAACAAGACCGGGAGCTGACTGTGGCTCATATCGAGAACTCCTTATTGCAAAATTCAGACTTAAGTTGAAGAAAGTAGGGAAAACCACTAACCATTCAAGTATGATCTAAATCAAATCCCTTACAGTGTAAGTGATGAATAGATTCAAGGAATTAGATCTGATAGACAGAGTGCCTGAAACTATGAATGGATGTTTGTGACATTGTACAGGAGACAGGGATCAAGACCATCCTTAAGGAAAAGAAATGCAAAAAGGCAAAATGGTGTCTGAGGAGGCCTTACAAATAGCTGTGAAAAGAGAAGCAAAAAGCAAAGGAGATAAGGAAAGATATATCCATTTGAATGCAGCATTCCAAAGAATAGCAAGGAGAAATAAGAAAGCCTTCCTTAGTGATCAGTGCAAAGAAATAGAGGAAAACAATAGAATGGGAAAGACTAGAGATTTCTTCAAGAAAATTAGAGATATTAAGGGAACATTTAATGCAAAGATGGGCACCAAAAAGGACAGAAATTGTATGGACCAAACAGAAGCAGAAGATATTAAGAAGAGGTGGCAAGAATACACAGAAGAACTATACAAAAAAGATCTTCACGACTCAGATAATCATGATGGTGTGATCACTCACCTAAAGCCAGACATCCTGGAATGTGAAGTCAAGTGGGCTTTAGAAAGCATCGCCATGAATAAAGCTAGTGGAGTTGATTGAATTCCAATTGAGCTATTTCAAATCCTAAAAGCTGATGCTGTGAAAGTGCTACACTCAATATGCCAGTAAATTTGGAAAACTCAGCAGTGACCACAGGACTGGTAAAGGTCAATTTTGATTCCAGTTCCAAAGAAAGGCAATGCCAAAAAATGTTCAAACTACTGCAAAATTGCACTCATCTCACATGCTAGCAAAGTAATGCTTAAAATTCTCCAAGCCAGGCTTCAACAGTATGTGAATCACGAACTTCCAGATGTTCAAGCTGGTTTTAGAAAAGGCGGAGGAACCAGAGATCAAATTGCCAACATCCATTGGATCATCAAAAAAACAGGAGAGTTCCAGAAGAACATCTACTTCTGCTTTATTGACTATGCCAAAGCCTTTGACTGTGTGGATCACAATAAACTGTGGAAAATTCTGAAAGAGATGGGAATACCAGACCACCTGACCTGCCTCTTGAGAAATCTGTATGCAGATCAGGAAGCAACAGTTGAATCTGGACATGGAACAACAACTTCTTCCAAATAGGAAAAGTAGTACATCAAGGCTGTATATTGTCACCCTGCTTATTTAACTTAAATGCAGGGTACATCATGAGAAACGTTGAGCTGGAAGAAGCACAAGCTGGAATCAGATCGCCAGGAGTAATATCAATAACCTCAGATATGCAGATGACACCACCGTTATGAGAGAAAGTGAAAAACTAAAGAGCCTCTATATGAAAGTGAAAGAGGAGAGTGAAAAGTTGGGTTACAACTCAACATTCAGAAAACTAAGATCATTGCACCTGGTCCCATCACTTCATGGCAAATAGATGGGAAAACAATAGAAACAGTGGCAGATTTTATTTTGAGGGGCTCCAAAATCACTGCCTATGGTCATGTATGGATGTGAGAGTTGGACTGTGAAGAAGGCTGAGTGCCGAAGAATTGATGCTTTTGAACTGTGGTGTTGGAGAAGACTCTTGAGAGTCCCTTGGACTGCAAGGAGATCCAACCAATCCATTCTGAAGATCAGCCCTGGGATTTCTTTGGAAGGAATGATGCTAAAGCTGAAACTCCAGTACTTTGGCCACCTGATGCGAAGAATTGACTCATTGGAAAAGACTCTGATGCTGGGAGGGATTCAGGGCAGGAGGAGAAGGGGACGACAGAGAATGAGATGGCTGGATGGCATCACTGACTCAATGGACATGAATCTGAGTGAACTCCGGGAGTTGGTGATGGACAGGGAGGCCTGGCATGCTGCGATTCTTGGGGTCGCAAAGAGTCAGACACGACTGAGCGACTGAACTGAAATGAAAATCACTGCAGATGGTGACTGCAGCCATGAAATTAAAAGACACTTGGAAGAAAAGCTATGACCAACCTAGACAGCGTATTGAAAAACAGAGGCATTACTTTGCCAACAAAGGTCCATCTAGTCAAGGCTGTGTTTTTTCCAGTAGTCATGTATGGATATGAGAGTTGAACTATAAAGAAAGCTGAGCACTGAATAAAAGATGCTTTTGAACTGTGGTGTTGGAGAAGACTCTTGAGAGTCCCTTGGACTGCAAGGAGATCCAACCAGTCCATCCTAAAGGAAATCAGTCCTGAATATTCACTGGAAGGACTGATGCTGACGCTGAAACTCCAATACTTTGGCCACCTGATGAGAAGTTCAGACTCATTGGAAAAGACCCTGATGCTGGGAAAGATTGAGTATAGAAGGAGAATGGGATGACAGAGGATGAAATGGTTGGACGGCATTTACAACTCAATGGACATGAGTTTGAACAAGCTCCAGAAGATGGTGAAGGACAGGGAAGCCAGGCATGCTGCAGTCCGTGGAGTCACAAAGAGTGAGACAATCTGAGCGACTGAACAGCACCCGTATAGTTGTGCTCGTTTCACCTGCTAGTAAGAATATGCTCAAAAGCCTCCAAGTTAGGCTTCAGTAGTATGTGAACCAGGAACTTTCAGATGTACAAACTGGGTGTAGAAAAGGCAGAGGAAACAGAGATCAAATTGCCAACATCCATTGGATTATAGAAAAATAGAGAATTCCAGAAAAATATCTACTCTGCTTCATTTACTACACTAAATCCTTTTACTGTTTGGATCACAGCAATCTGTGGAAAAGTCTTAAATAGATGGAATACCAGATCACGTTACCTGTCTCCTGATGAATATGTATGCAGGACAAGAAACAACACTTAGAACTAGACATGAAACAGTGGACTATTTCAAAATCATAAAAGGAGTACATCAAGGCTATATATTGTCACCCTGCTTATTTCACTTATATGCATCATTTCATTGGAAATGCTGGGCTGGAAGACTCACAAGCTGGAATAAAGATTTCTGGGAGAAATATCAACCGCCTCAGTTATTTAGATATTACCACTCTAATCGCAAAAAAATGAAGAGGAAACAAAGAACCTCTCAATGAGGGTTAAAGAGGAGAGTGAAAAAGCTGACTTAAAGCTCAACATTCAAAATATGAAGATCGTGGCATCCTGTTCCAGCATTTCATAGAAAATAGACGGGGAAAAGTGGAAACAATGAAAGATTTTCTTTTCTTAGGCTCCAAAATCATTGCAGAAGGTGATTGTAGCCGCAAAATTGAAAGATGCTTGCTCCTTTGAAGAAAACCTATGACAAACCTAGACAGCATATTAAAAAGCAAAGACATAACTTTGTCAACAAAGATCTGTATAGTCAAAGCTATGATTTTCCCAGTAGCCATGTATAGATATGAGTGTTGGACCAGGAAGAAGACTGAGCACAGAAGAATTGATGCTTTTGAGCTGTGGCTCTGGAGAAGACTCTTGAGAAACCAGTCAATCCTAAAGGAAAGAAACCCTGAATATTAACTGGAAGGACTGATGCTGAAGCTGAACCTCCAGTACTTTGGCCACCTAATTCAAGGAACCAACTCATTACAAAAGACTTTGATGCTGAGAAAGATTGAGGGGAGAAGGGAAAGGGTGACAGCAGATGAGGTGGTTGGATGGCATCATCAACTCAGCAGACATGAATTTGAGTAAACTCCAGGAGATAGTGAAGGTCAAGGAAGCCTGGCGTGATGCAGTTAATGGGGTCGCAAAGAGTGAGACACAACTTAGTGTCTAAACAACCACAATTCAATAAGTACTTACTTATTAACTAATGTGATCTTTATGCTACCAAACTTGTGACTTTCTAGTTTAAGTTTTTTTTATTTGTTTAAAAAACATTTATGTGTGTACTCAAATGTGATAAGGAGTGTAAGCAGCATGCCAAAAATAAGCACATGCTAAAAATGCTGTAGTTACAACTATGAGCATGATCCCTGTATCCTGAGACATCCTGCCCCTCATACCAAGAGGAACAGGGCAGCCCAGTGATCAAATTCATTTCTTTTGCTGTTGTTTAGTCGCTTCAGCTGTGTCTGATTCCTTGCAACCCCATAGACTGTACCTGATCAAGCTCCTCTGTCTACGGGATTTTCCAGGCAAGAATACTGGAATGGGTAGACATTTCCTTCTGCAGGAGATCTTCCCAACCCAGGAATTGGACCTGTGTCTCCTGCATTGCAGATGGATTCTTTACTACTGAGCCACCAGGAGCCATTTCTTTTGCTTGAAGAGTAAAATTATGCTGCTGCTGCTGCTGCTGCTAAGTCACTTCAGTCGTGTCCGACTCTGTGCAACCCCATGGACAGCAGCCCACCAGGCTCCCCCGTCCCTGGGATTCTCCAGGCAAGAACACTGAAGTTGGTTGCCATTTCCTTCTCCATAATTATGCTAAACTACCCCAATTCCAGTTACCTGGCATTATCACCCTTAGTAACATAAAATATTTAGAAGAAATTTAAACACACAAATGAATAAACAAAATATGCCCTACACTTCTCATGGACAGAGGAGCTTGGTGGATTCCCATCCATAGGATTGCAAAGAGTCTGACACAGCTGAAGTGACTTAACAGGCATGCCCACACAACATCCAAACTTTTAAGCTGTTGCCTCAAGGAACCGTGATTTTGAAACAGGTGAAGATTAAGTGGGGTTTCTGTCAGCTTTTTCCAGTGTTCAACTAAGGCAACTTTATTTAGATATCTGTATTTTGTATTGCAAATATGCTGCCAACTATTTTGATAACCATAGTTCTACATTATTAATTTGAATTAAAATTAAATTAATGGATAGGATACTATACATATAATCATTTAATTCAATTGTAATTCATGTTTAGCATGTTTTAATGATATCTATGAACTGTGACCCTCATTATCTTTTGATAGATTAAGGGACTGTGGTATAATAACTCACCTAAATTCTTAAAGTAATCTAGTGGTACAGCATTTTTGACGCATTCTTCTTGTTGCCTTTAAACTTCCAGAGAGCTCCTGATACTGGAGAGTTCTTTATCTTGACAGTGTCATTCTCACAGAATGTATTAATTGGCAATTTACAATTAAAGATAACATCTCAGGGGGCTTTTCATTTTGACATCCTCTTACTTCTCTGGGCTTCCCAGGTGGCACAGTGATAAAAAAAATCTGTCTGCCAAAGCAAGAGACACAGGAGACAGGGGTTCTATCCCTGGGTCAAGAAGATCCCCTGGAGATGGAGATGGCAACCCACTCCAATATTCGTGTCTAGAAAATCCCATGAACAGAGGAGCCTGGCAGGCTACAGTCCAGTCCAGGAGGTCACAGAGAGTTGGACATGAATGAGCAACTGAGCATGTGCTCACTCATTATGTGTTATAAATTAGCAATTAATTAACATTACTTCTGGAGAAGGCAATGGCAGCCCACTCCAGTCCTCTTGCCTAGAAAATCCCATGGACAGAGGAGCCTGGTAGGCTGCAGTTCACCGGGTCGCGAAGAGTTGGACACGACTGAGCGACTTCACTTTGGCTTTTCACTTTCATGCATTGAAGAAGGAAATGGCAACCCACTCCAGTGTTCTTGCCTAGAGAATCCCAGGGATGGGGGAGCCTGGTGGGCTGCCATCTATGGGATCGCACAGAGTCAGACACGACCAAAGTGACTTGGCAGCAACATTACTTCTACACTGGTCTCTTCCAGGCCCAAAAAAAAAAAAAAAAAGCTTGAACACATTCTAGATTTTTGCTAGTTTAAAAGAGAATTAAGTATATACCATAAAAGTGAAATTCATTTATGATACAAGAGAAGTTCAAAGCTAACTTTCTTACAATGCTTAACTCAGTACCTGAAAGCACTTATATAAATGGTTCAATATCATACTGGAGTTATTCAGACTAAAAGATTTTCCTTTTTCGATCATGAAGCAAAACAATGAAAGAAAGAGCAGATAAAGTAATATTGTACGGCCTATGTGCACTAAAAGATAACCCACTAAAAGTGGGTTATCTCCTAATGCTGAAATGACTCATTTAGAAACTAAACATGAAATGAGCATAAAGAAAGGCATTCAATAAGAAACACTCAAAGACCATCTTGGGTCACAATATGTTTGTCCATAAGAGATCTCACAACTCAATTCACCAATTTGTGAGAGAAATGGCCTCTAGTTAAACTGTCCCAACCTTGGTTTACTTCTTGAAAAGGACAGCCTTGTTCTAGCTTGAATTCTAGTTTAGAAAGGAGACTTTGAAGACCTTTCTGTGCTTTCCTCTCCAAGAACTTAAAAAGTGCTTTAACTGGCTTCATTTCACAGGCCTTAAAAACACTTATTTTTCCTAGGATACCAGCTAGAACATATTGACCAAGACATTTTCCATGAAGAGTCCTTTTCCTGTATTCATGTCAGGTCCTGCCTTGAACTGCCCTTGTACCTAGAGTTCTAGCAAACTTGTTCACTTACTCTGACTCTGATATGCTCACAGATACCTTTTACTATTGCCTGTAACCAAATTTTGTTAGCAGCTGAACTTCAAAGAGCTGGAAAACTTATCTTCAGCTAATGGGTCTTTGAGAAGTTTAGAAGGTTTACCTAAAGGAAAATACTTTGAATACTTTCAAAGTCAGATATAAGATGATCACATTATATAAACATTCCTTACAAATTAGCAAACTAAGAAAATCAGAGTCACTAAACTGAGATGTCTGTTAACTTTTGGGGAATTGTTTAACCTCCGGAGTAAACAAATGATGATTGTCATCCTCTTCCTTGAGAGACCATCCAGACTGAAAATAGTAAGCTTTACTCAAAGTCTACTTTTTATTTTTTTACAGTCACAATATTCTTCTCTACGAGGATGGGCATGCCGTGGTGGCAGATTTCGGAGGTGAGATTTCTATGAATAATGCCCCCAGTGACATCAGTTTCTTTCTTCCTTCCTCATTGGTGGAGATATTATATGATAAACCTGGAAATGGATATCACCCTGACAGCTATATTTCTCTAAATTATTCACATTTCAAGTTATCATGGAGGGGTACTGGGAAAAGCTTTCAATTAGCAAGAGGGAAGTGACATGTGTGTACCTATGGCTGATTCATGTTGTTGTATGGCAGAAACCAACACAATATTGTAAAGCAATTATCCTGCAATTAAAAACAAATTTTAAAATTTTTCAATGAATTTAAAAAATATGTCATTTCTTTTCAGCTTTTCCTCTTTTATATCCTCAGCTAAAAAAAAATGGAAGTAAAAATTTAAATAAGACTGAGGTTTCCTTGGGGTTTCAAACTTTTAGCTATGATCTTTGACCTTGGTTTTAAAATATTTCCTTTGACATGAATTTGTTTTCTCTTTTCCCCAGAATCAAGATTTCTGCAGTCTCTGGATGAAGACAACATGACAAAACAACCTGGGGTTTGTTGCTGCTCATGTTCCCTATAATTATGAAACAATTAGAATGTGTAAACTCAGCATGAGAGAAAAGGAGATGAAAGCAGCTTTAACTGGAAGAAATGTCATTGTCCCAGAGGCAGGATAATGTTTTATGTTTTTATTTTTAGTAAGCCCCCAAAAGAACTATTTCAAAGCTCTGTTAGAGAAATAGATTAGATATATATTTGAAAAATGTTACAGAAAAAGTAACAGAATTTGTTTCAAATCTAATTGAAAAGTACATGGTGGGCATGGATAATTGACTTTCATGTTTAGATCTCCTTATTAAGTGGTAGAGTTAAAATTTAATAGCTAACCATAAAATCCATAGTTTACCTGCATCTATTAACAATTTATAGTTTTCCATTTTAACATTGTAAGGCGATAGGTGATACAATCAAGTGTTAATGTTTAAGAAAAATATAAATTATAACATCTGAAGCAAACATAAATTGCACTTGAAATGTCTGCATTTAGATTCATTATCTGCTTTTCCCTCTCCCCTCCCCATGAAGGAGTATACTTCTCTTTCTGACCTAGCTGTGTTATTTAATTACCCAAGCTTGGGCTAATTTTCTGTTGCTTCCTTTTCCTGCTTCTGCTCATACACTGCTCAATCACTTTTTACGTTTGTTTCTATTTCTTTTCTTTTCTAGTTTATCCCAAACTTTCATTTACCCCTGCCTCAGTTCAGGTCTTCCCCATCTCTTTTCTGGACCATTGTTCTAGCCTTTTAATTCCAGTCCTCCCCTCCAGTTCATTCTTTGCAACATCAGCCAGGTGTTGTGTTCTGACAATTCACTTCTTCCTGTAAATCGTTAATGATGCTTAAAATGTTGTATGCGTGTGTACACATTCAGTCCTGTCTGACTGTGCGACCACATGGACTATAATCCATAGGCTCTTCTGTCCATGGAATTTTCCAGGCAAGAATACTGGAGTGGGGTGCCATTTCCTCCTCCAGGGAATCTTTCTGATGCAGGGATTAAACTCACTTCTCTTGCATCTCCTGCTTTGGCAGGCAGATTCTTTACCTCTAGCACCACCTAGGAAACATTAAAATGTTATAACACTCTCCCCCCATTCTGAACCCAAGACTCTTCTACGAGTTCATTTCCCACTAAACATTTTCTCAAGTCCCCTATGCCTCTTGCAACATACATACAAGCCATCTGGCTATTCCCCAAATATTTTATTCACTTTCACAGTCACAGATTTATGACTCTCCCAGGGTCATATTCTCTGCCCAAAAACCTTTCATTGCATCTCACTTCGAGAAAGTCTAATTATCTTGCATGGCCAAGAAAAGTTTACCCATTTTAAGTACCTTCCATCCTGTAAACTGCCCCTTCCACCTCCTCCCCACACACTTTTCTGTCTGTGCTTTTGTAGCACTTTTTGCACACTGCTAGGTAGTACTCTTACTCACTGGACAAATATTTATGAAGGGTCTACAATGTGTCAGGCATTGTACAAGGGCCAGGAATACAAAATGTGAATAAGAGCTTGTCTTTGATCTCAAGTAACTCATTTTGTAGTGGGAAAATCCATGTGCAAGTAAGGGTGAAGGCAGTATGGACGTTCAATGACAGAGATGTGGCAAAGCCTCATGGGAGCTCAGGCAGAATGAACAGGAATAAATCAGTTCAAACAGAATGAACACATGAGCAAAGGCACAGGGGAAGGAGAAACACCTGCTTTCCTTGGGGACTTTAAATAGCTTGGCATTGTTGCCATGCCCTGTGTGAGAAGACACAGTGAGAGACGAGTTAAAGAGGAAGGCAGGAACCACATCATGGATTAAGGATTAAGCATGCTGGTTTCCCCAGTTAAACTCCATTCATTCAACAGACATTTATGGAATACCTACTAAATGTCAGACATTTTCAAGGACCTGGGATTATTACCATGAACAAAGCAAAATTCTCGTGTTTATGGGGCTAATATTTTAATGGAAGAAGATAAACATTGAACAAATTAGTAAAATATATATCAGGTGGTGATAAGTGTTATGAGGAAAAAAACAAAGAGAGCAGATGAATGGAACGTGATAGAGGGTGTCATTTAGATGAGTGAAATAGAAAGATAGCATTTGATAAGAGACTTATGTGGGAGTTATCCATAAGAGGAGAGCAGTATAGAAGAGGGAACAGTAAGCGCAAATGTCCTGCAGCAGGAGAGTCCTTTGTGTGTTCAAGGCCAGATTGACCGAAGTGGAGTAAGAAAGGAGAAGTATGGTAAGATATGAGAGAGGTGGGAAGAGTGGGTCCTTTTTTTGACAGGACATACAGATCTTATCTGGCATCTTTGACATAGAGATAGCTAACTCGGTGGACCTCAACCGTGGCTGCACATTGAAATCACTTTGGAAACTTTTGTAAAAGCATTCAACCTGAATCCAGCCCCAAGAAATTCTGATCTCATTGCCCCAGGGTTCATCTTGAGTACATGTATCTTTTAAAAGTTTCCCCAGGAGATTCTAAAATGTAGCTAGTGGAGACTCTGGTTAAATATTCTTTTGTTGAATGAAATTGAATTGAATTTCTGCAAAGCAAGTGACATTCTTCTATCCTAGGAGTGGAGTCTTTAAGCACAGCCCTACTCAAGATTTATTTTGAAGGTTATTTTATTTCCTACTAGTTATGTGGCCTTATATAAGTTTGCTAATTACTCTATTACCCCCTGTGAAAAAAATGGGCATACTGTATGCTTACTCCTGCTGATGCATTGTTGTGACAAAACTCATAATCTGCTATATAATTGGAGGCTACTTGGAATGTGAAAGCTCATGTGGAAGGATTGCATATAAGCACCATAATTGAAATAAAGACATTCTTGGAAAGCTGCAATTATCCATGACTTCAAAATAATGTAGACACTTCAGAAGAATTATCAGCAGGCAGCACTACACACAGAATATCACCAAGAGTAATAAGAGAATACTAGTTTCTTTCAGGGGAAATACAAAGACAGAAGGTATTTGGCGAAGTTCATTGATATGATTATGAAGCCACGAGATTTTAGAGCTAGAAGGGCCTGCCTCCTGTGTTACCCTTGAGGAATCTCAGATCCAAGAAGCATAGGAGACTTTCTCAGAACCACCCAAATAGTTGATAGTAGGCCCAGGACTAGAATTTTCCTTCCCTACCTCTAGCATTCTTTTTCCTAAACCACACATAAACTAAATTTATGCAATTGCATCCCATAATGGAAACTTATATTTAAAAATGAAAAAATATACAATTGCAAATAAAAAGAATGTAAATGATGCTATCAAAACATGAGGGTAGAACTTTGTACGGAGAAACTTGTCATGATTTATGGGCTTGCTTTCAGGAATATTGCACAAACAGCATTTAGAAATAACACCACTGGGCAAACAAAGGAGATATGACAGACCTGATCCCGCCAGTGAGACATCTCCTTCAATGAATATTCTGGGCACTCCCCTGAGACCCTTTCTCTCCTCAGTCATCAGGGCACTATTTATTGGTCTAATCTAGTGACTTCCTAAATTACAACCTGAAGCTCTAAAGGAGAGATGCTTCCCCCCAGAGTGCATGATTCACACCCAGGGAGGCATAGAGTTCTTGGATGAATCCATGGATGGCTATTCAGAAGCTTGCAAGGCTTCCAGGGGAAAGATACTCAGAGATAAGCAAAACAGTACCGCTGCTGTGCTCACCATTTTACTTGGCAATTAATATGGTTGCAGTATATTTGGAAGAATTATGGATTGCATGATCTTCCAATGATTGAAAAAATGCCCTTTGAAAAACTGAAAGGCAGCAGTAAACATTTCTGTGTAAACGTGCCAGTTTATTATTGCACATATTGAGGGCAGTATTGATGTTATTTTACATTTATATTTTTGAGAACATAGAATACTTAACAAAACCTCGCTAAGAAGAACACTGTCCTGCAGTAGAAGAACTAAACACTTGGTTAATGACTTATGAATGTTTCTTGACCTGCAGAACCTCCGCTGGATGGCTCCTGAGGTGTTCACACAGTGTACACGCTACACGATCAAAGCCGACGTCTTCAGCTATGCTCTGTGTCTGTGGGAACTTCTCACTGGAGAAATTCCCTTCGCTCATCTCAAGCCAGGTAAGCCATGCCGCAGTTAAGGCTTCTCTGAGGGAATTCCCTGGTGGTCCAGTGGTCAGGAATGTATGCTTTCACTGCCGAGGGCCCTACTTGGAGAATTAAGATGCCACAAGCTGCAGGGTGCAGCCTGGGGGTGGAAAAAAAAAGATTTCTCTGATTTCCAGAGTTCTCTGCATTTTCACAAATTCAAGAAACATTGTTCCCCAAAAATGACAGTTCTTGGTGGATTGGCAAGGTGAGAAGTAAAGAAATAGTCTCAAGGTATGTGCCCAATCCAGAAGACTTAATGGCCTATAACTATGTGATTTTGGACATAGACACACAGAAGCGTAGGTATATTTTATTATTAAAGCTTAAGGTTTTGATTTATCTGTTGTTAGTAAAACAAGCAGATGACGATGGCCATGTGGAATGTGGGTACGAATAATATAAATAACTTTTTGAGATTTGATTTAGAAGTGCCTTTTTGGTATGCGTATAAAGGTGAGCTGAAAGCAACAACGCATAAAAACTATCTATCAGGTCTGCTTCGGCTTGTCTCACCTTATCAAAGGAGAATGGCTTTTTCTAATTTTGTTTTATATATATAGATGCATTTGAAAATTGGGACTTTGTGAGTGAGCCTATAATTTTGTTGTTGATTATATTTGATAATATACATTATACTCTGTGTAACTGCAGAAGATGGAGGTAGGGAATCTAATCACAGGGAAAAATGTACAAATATTTGAGGTAAATTTGATTTGCATTTCTCTCTATTTTATTTGCTCTGCTCTTTTTGTCTGGTCACATTGTTTACTTACTTGTATTCACCATGAGTCTAAAAACCCCTTGACTTTGCATCCCTAAAACTTACCATGATTCAAAAGTAGTTTTCAAATTAAATCATAGAGAAATTTTATAATGAACTATAGTGTAAGCTCTTTAAGTGGTCACCCTATCAGAATATGTCAGAGGTGAAGTGAACATTACTCAGCTGTGTCCGAACACTTTGCAACTCCATGGACTGCAGCCTGCCAGGCTCCTCTGTCCATGGGGATTCTCCAGGCAAGAAGACTTAAGTGGGTTGCCATGCCCTCCCCCAGAGGATCTTCCCAACCCAGGGATCAAACCCAGGTCCCCCTCATTGCAGGCAGATTCTTTACTGTTTGAGCCACCAGGGAAGCACAAATATGTCAGAAGGATCAAGTCAAAAGGGATGTTAGGGAAAGACGTACCTTACAAATGTGGGTATTCACACAAGTTCAAAGTCTTAACCAGGATCACAATACTTATTAGTACTCATGTGCAAAGTAATAGCCATATCTCATACTGTCTTTTCAAGGTATTTTCCTCCTAATAACCATATGGTCTTTAATTACACTCTGTGTACTGTCTAACCAAGAGCTTTTCACAAATTATATGCTCTGTACATAATTGTCCTAACTTTTCTCTATATGCTTTCATAGTTTTAAATGATGGGATCTGGCCCTTATTATAGTGTGGATAAGAGTACTCTATTTTGAACTGGACAAGAATTGCTGTTTATTTCTTTTTCTGATCTGTTATCATCTCTCTACCTCTTAGAATATGATTTCTGGTAAGATTTATGAGTATATTAAAAAATCCACTGTAATTCTAGACATATTTTAGTATTTTTATCAGAGCTTCCCTTGTTCTTCCCTTGTGCTTCTCTTGGGCTTCCCTTGTGGCTCAACTGGTAAAGTATCTGCCTGCAATGTGGGAGACCCGAGTTCGATCCTGGGGTTGGGAAGATCTCCTGGAGAAGGGAAAGGCTACCTACTCCAGTATTCTGGCCTAGAGAATTCCATAGACTGTATAGTTCATAGGGTCGCAAAGAGTCTGACATAACTGAGCAACTTTCACTGCACATGTCTCCCTTCTTCTCATCTCCTGTATCAATCCGTTCACCTCTTCCTGTGGATTTTACATCCTAAGAACATCTTAGACTTATCCACTACTTATCATCATCTTCCACCATTCTAGCTCAAGCCACCATCTTCATCATTTAAATTATTGCAATTGTCAAATTAAAAAATTATATTTAATTATATAGTATAAGTTGAGATATAAGTTATATCTCAACATACTAAAAGTTATAATATAGTAAAAGTTACCATTTTAGGCTAATAATGCAAGGAGTTTTAACAACTGTATACAGCTGTATAATCACAACTACAATCATGATAAACAGTAGTTCCAATACTTCGAAAGTTCCCCCATGCCTCTTTAGAATCAATTCACCTTTCATATCTCCAGCCCCTAGTAATCACTGATCTGAATTATCTCCCTGTAAGTTTGCCTTTTCCAGAAAGTCAAATAAATGGAATCATGTTAGTACATTTATCAGTTATTTATTCTTTCACATTCCTGTGTAATATTCCATTGTGTTGATGTGTGTGTGTGTGTGTGTGTGTGTGTGTGTGTGTGTGTGTGTATGATCCAGACAGTCACAGGCTTCAGAATAGTCAATGAAACAGAAGTAGATATTTTTTCTGGAATTCCCTTGCATTCTCTATGATGCAGCGAATGTAGGTAATTTGATCTCTGGTTTCTCTGCTTTTTCTAAACCCAGGTTATACATCTGAGAGTTCTCAGTACACGTACTATTGAAGCCTAGCTTGAAGGATTTTGAGCATTAACTTACTAGCACACAAAATGAGTGCAGTTGTCCAGTAGTTTGAACATTCTTTGAATTGCCATTCTTTGGTATTGGAATGACCCTGTGACCACTGCTGAGTTTTCCAAATATGCTGGCATGTTCAAATCCTAAAGCATCATCCTTTAGGATTTGAAATAACTCAGCTGGAATTCCGTCACCTTTACTAGCTTTGTTTGTAGTAATGCTTCCTATGGCCCACTTGACTTCACACTCCAGAATGTCTGGCTCTAGGTGAGTGCACACCATCGTGGTTATCTAGGTCATTAAGCCCTTTTTTGTACAGTTCTTCTCTGTATTCTTGTCACCTCTTCATAATGTCTTCTACCTCTGTTAGGTCCTTTCTATTTCTGTCCTTTGTCATGCCCATCCTCACATGAAAATTTCCCTTGATATCTCCAGTTTTCTTGAAAAGATCTCTGGTCTTTCCCATTCTATTGTTTTTCCTTACTTCTTTGCCTTTTGCATTGAAAAAAAGCCTTCTTATCTCTCCTTGCTATTCTCTGCAACTCTGCATTCAGTTGAGTATATCTTTCCCTTCCTCCCTTGCTTTTCATTTCTCTTCTTTCCTCAGCTATTTGAGAGCCTCCTCGGACAACCACTTTGCCTTCTTGAATTTCTTTTTCTTTGGGATGATTTTGGTCACTGACTCCTATACAATGTTATGAACCTCTGTCCATAGTTGTTCAGGCACTCTATCAGATCTAATCCCTTGAATCTATTTACCACTTCCACTATGTACTCATAAGGGATTTGATTTAGGTCATACCTGAATGGTATAGTGGTTTCTCTACTTTCTTCAAATTTGCAATAAGGAGCGCAGGATCTAAACCACAGTTTCAGCTCCAGGTCTTGTTTTTGCTGACTGTATAGAGCTTCCTCATCTTCTGCTGCAAAGAATATAATCAATCTGATTTTGGTATGGACCATTTGGTGAGAAATGTCCAACTGGATGAATAACAAGCTGGAATCAAAATTTCTGGGAGAAATATCAATAACTTCAGAAATGTAGATGATACTACCCTAATGGCAGAAAGTGAAGAGGAACTGAAGAGCCTCTTGCTGAAAGTGAAGGAGAACAATGAATAAGCTGGGTTAAAACTCAGCATTCAAAAAACTAAGATCATGACATCTGGTCCCATCACTTCATGGCAAATAGATGGGGAAAAAATGGAAACAGTGACAGACTTTGTTTTCTTGGGCTGCAAATTCACTGCAGACAGTGATTGCAGCCATGAAGTTAAAAGACACTTTCTTCTTAGAAGATAAGTTATAACAAATCTAGACAGCATATTAAAAAGCAGAGATATCACTTTGCCCACAAAGATCCATATAGTCAAAGCTATGGTTTTTCCAGTAGTCATGTACAGATGTGAGAGTTGGACCATAAAGAAAGCTGAGCACTAAAGAATTGATGCTTTTGAACTGTGATGCTGGAGAAGACTCTTGAGAGTCCCTTGGACTGCAAGGAGATCAAACCAGTCAATCCTAAAGGAAATCAACCCTAAATATTAATTGGAAGGACTGATGCTGAAGCTGAAGCTTCACTATTTTGGCCCCCTAATGCAAAGAGCTGACTCATTGGAAAAAACCCTGATGCTGGGAAAGATTGAGGGCAGGGGGAAAAAGGAGGTATAGAGGATGAGATGGTTGGATGGCATCATCGACTCAATGGACATGAGTTTGAAGAAACTCCAGGAGACAGTAAAAGACAGGGAAGCCCAGTGTGCTGTAGTCCATGGGGTTGCTCAGTCAGACACGACTGAGTGACTGAACAACAACAATGTGCAAAGTCTTCTCTTGTTGTTGAAAAAGGTGTTTGCTATGATCGATGTGTTCTCTTGACAAAACTCTGTTAGCCTTTGGCCTGCTTTATTTTGTACTCCAAGACCAAATTTGCCTGTTACTCCAGGTATCTCTTGACTTCCTACTTTTTCATTCCAATCTCCTATGATTAAAAAGACATCTCTTTTTTTTGGTGTTAGTTCTAGAACGTCTTGTCAGTCTTCATAGAACTGGTCAACTTCAGCTTCTTTGGCATCAGTGATTGAGGCACAGACTTGGATTACTGTGATATTGAATGGTTTGTCCTGGAAACGAACCAAGATCAATCTGTTTGTTTTGCGATTGGACCCAAGTACTGCATGTCTTGTTAACTATGAGGGCTACTTCATTTCTTCTCAGGGATTCTTGCCTACAGTAGTAGATATAATAGTCATCTGAATTAAATTCACCCATCCCTGTCGATTTTAATTACTGATTCCTACAGTGTTATTGTTCACTCTTGCCATCTCGTGCTTTACCACCTCAAATTTACCTTGATTCATGGACCTAACATTCCAAGTTCCTATGTAATATTGTTCTTTACAGCATCAGACTTTACTTTCACCACCAGACACATCCACAACCGAGCATCCTTTCTGCTTTAGTGCAGACCTTCGTTCCTTCTGGAGCTATTAGTAATTGCCCTTCACTCTCCCCAAGTAGCATATTGGATACCTTCTGACCTGGGAGGTTCATCTTCCAGTGTCGTGCTTTTTGCCTTTTCATACCATTCATATCTGTGGGCTTCTTGCAGCAAGAATACTGGAGTGGCTTGCCATTCCCTCTTCCAGCGGACCATGATTTGTCAGAACTCTCTCTCCACTATGACTCATCTGTCTTAGGTGGCTCTGCATGGCATGGCTCATAGCTTTATTGAGTTATGCAAGCTTTTTCATCACAAAGCTGTGATCTATGAAGAGGTGTGTTAATGTACCTTGGTTTTATTTATCCATCCACAAGTTGATGATCATCTGAGTTATTCTCAGTTTGGTGCTATTATGAATGTAATTGCCAAAACCATTTAGGTTTTTGTGTGTTTGTTTTAATTACTCTTGGACAAATATATATGATAATTACTAGATATTACAGGAAGATTTTTTCCAAGGCATCTGTACCAGTATGCCTTGTATGAGAAGTGTATGAGATTTTCAGCTGATCCTCACCAGCACTCTTTTTATTGTCCACTTAAAATAAATTAACAATTTGAGTAGGTATATTATGGTAAATAGTTGTGGTATTATTTTATATTTCTCTAATGACTAATAATATTGATAATTTTGTGTGTTTATCTGCTGTTCATATCTCTTTCTTTGGTGAATTATTTGTTTAAATTATCTTATATACTAATAAGAATATTTAGATTCTAGGTAGACTCTTTCATTTGCTATGTGTTTTGTAAGTAGTTTCCTCTAGTCTGTGACTTGCCTCTTCATAATCTAACCAATGCCTTTCAAACAGCGAAAGGTTTTTTTTTTTTAATTTCAGTGAAATTTACCTTATCAAACTTATAAATATTTTTATGTATCCTATCTAAAATATTTTTGCTACACTCAAGATCACAGATATTTCCTCCTGTGTTTACTTATAGGAATCTTATAGGTTTAGGTTTTATATTTATAAGATCTATTAGAATTACTTTTTAATGGTATAAGGTAAGAGTTGAATTTGTATTCTCTAATTTTTTAAAATATGGATGCCTATTTTTTAGCATGATTTATTTAAAACGCTTCCTTTATCTATTAAGTTATTTTGGTACTGTTATCAAAAATTAATTGACTACATGTATGGACTTTTATTCTGTTCCATCAATATAAGTCTTCCCTTATGCCAATATCACACTATATTGATGTTATAGTGAATCTAGAAATCATATAATGCGAATCCTCCAACTTTGCTCTTCTTTGTTAAAATTGCTTTTGCTGTTGTAAAGTTTTTGTTTTTCCATATAAATTTTAGAACCAGCTTGTCTATTTCTACAAAAAATTTTTGCTGTAATTTTGACTGAATTGCAGTGAATCTGTAGAGCAATTTGGGAAGAACTGACAACTTACACACATTGAATCTTCCAATTGAGAAGCACTATATCTCTCCCTTCATTTAGGTCTTTGATTTCTGTCATCAATATGTTTGTAGTTTTCATCATAGAAACCTTACACATATTTTTTTAGAATTATTTCTATGTATTTTGTGTTTCTTGATGCTATTTTAAAGGTTTATTAATTTCAATGAATAATGGTTTTTGTAAGTATAGAGACATAATTAATTTTTAACAACCTAGTGCCTTATAAATTTGCTAAATTTACTTATCAGTTCAAGTAGCTTTCATATACATTTTTGGGGATATTAAACAGATGATTATGTCATCTCAGAATAAAGAATATTTTACTTCTTTCTTTCAAATATGTGTATTTTTCATATATTTTTCTTGCTTTCTCACACAGGCAAGGGTCTCTGGTACAATACTGAATAGAATTAGTGAAGTATATATACCCTATCTTCATCTAAAGTTTTATCCACTACCACCTTAGTTCCAAGTGCCATCTTTATCACTTTGCTGCAATAGCTCTTTGACCATTCTCTCTTTGTTCTTCTTTTCCTCTCCAATCTCTACACATCCACTGCAATGATACTTTAAGAATATAAATGTGACTATGTTACCATTGCTTAAAATCATCCTATGGTTTCCCTTGTTCTTTGGAATCAATCTCTAAATTCTTAATATGTCCTGCAACACTCTACATGATTCAGGATCTCTGACCTTGCTCATATTATCTCACTTTCTGTGCTCCAGCCACTCACACCTTCTTTTGCTTTCTTGAATGTGTTGCATTTCATCTGGCCTCTAGTATCTTTCACAAGCTCAGTTTCTTCAGTAAATGCAGTTAATGATGACTGCACAGAGATTACTCTGAGGATCAAATGAGATGATTCTGTGACCGAATTTTACAAATTGAAATCTCTCTGAAACTATAAGATTAAAAATGAGGGCAAATTGTAATGCAGGGTCAAGGCTTCCTATGATTCTGTGCTTGAGTAGAATTATCATTTGCCAGGAGCCCATATAAAAACTTTAAAATCATCCTTGACTTTTCTCTTTCCTTCTTTCTTTCCTTTTTCCTTCCTTCCATCCTTCTTTCCTTCCTTCCTTATTTACTTTTGTTTTTCACTTGTTTTCTTATTTTTCAATCCTTCTTTCTAAATATCTTTCAAATATATCCACTTTCCTCCCTCTACTGGAGAAGGCAATGGTGCCCTACTCCAGTACTCTTGCCTGGAAAATCCCATGGGCAGAGGAGCCTGGTAGGCTGCAGTCCATGGGGTCGCTAAGAGTCGGACACAACTGAGTGACTTCACTTTCACTTTTCACTTTCATGCATTGGAGAAGGAAATGGCAACCCACTCCAGTGTTCTTGCCTGGAAAATCCCAGGGATGGGGGAGCCCGGTGGGCTGACGTCTATAGGGTAGCACAGAGTTGGACACGACTGAAGCGACTTAGCAGCAGCAGCACCTCCCTCTCCATGGCTACTTCCTTATTTCACAAGTAGAATTCTGTAGAGTATCTTAACTGTCTTAAATGTCTCCAGTTTTGCTCACCATCTTCTTTTCACCAGTTTCCATACTATAACTAGATATAGCTTTCTAAACACTCAAATTTGATCATCTAGCTCCCCTTACTTAGTCTTCAATATGTTCCTTTGTTCTTAAGATTAAAAAAACATTTTTAAAATAATCTATTGGTATACAGGAATGCCAGTGATCATGTCAGGGATAGCAATGCCAGCTATTAAAGCACTGACAAGTGTGCTTAGCTGCCATGATATTTTCTTCTTTGGGCTCCAGCATTTCTTCCCCCAAAAAGTACATCCTGATGGACTAAAGGAAAAAATTACAATGTAAAGTAACTGCTGCAAAACATCACAGTAACAGTTTTCTATGCAGTCCATGGAACTCTCCAGGCTAGAATACTTGAGTGGGTAGCTATTCCTTTCTCCAGGGGATCTTTCCAACCCAGAGAACGAACCCAGGTCTCTCGCATTGCAGGCAGATTCTTTACCAGCTGAGCCACCCGGGAAGCCCAAGAATATTGGAATGGGTAGCCTATCCCTTCTCCAGTGGATCTTCCCAACCCAGGAATCAACCCAGGGTCTCAGGCGGGTTCTTTACCCGCTGAACTCCCAGGGAAGCCCTAGATATAGCTTTCTAGACACTCGAATTTGATTATCTAGCTCCCCTTACTTAAAGTCTTCAATAAGTTCCTTTGTTCTTAAGATTAAAAAAAATTCTTAAAACAATCTAAAAGCCCCTGTGGTTAGGCTTCTTCTTGCCTCTCCAGGTCCAGCACCTCCCACTCGTAGCCTCTCTATGCTCAGTCATGGTGAACTGTTTCATTTTCTCAACGTGACACATCTCTTCTCACTTCCATGTCCTTGCACTTGGGAGGTGTTTATCAGACACACTCCTCCCCACTTTTCATCGTACTAACTCCAGTTTACTGTTAGGTCTTAATTTAAATACTACTTCTTCCAAAAATAGCCTCCTAAATTCTTCAATATTCAGTTAAGTGCAGTCTCTTCCATGCCCTAGGTTGACATTTATTATCGTATTTATCATATTTTATTTATATATTTTTGCAATTTTCTCTAGTCTTTTACCCTTTGCTAATTATAAAGTGAATATTTCAAAAAGATAAAGATTCCTGCTCTCCTGGGCCCTCAGAAATATTTACTGTTTTTGGAGGGAGAATATTATATAATAAAACAGAAGTCTCACCAAAGATAACTTGAATCCAATATCTCATATCTTAGAATTTATAGAACTTTATTGGAAAAAAAGAGTTTGTTTATGATAGATGCTGAATTTTTTAAAGTTAGACAGTTATCATGCATCAAGAACTGAGACTGTTAATATCATTGCAGTGGTTAGGCAGTTTAGCAAATGTTTAGCAATAAATTATGTGAAGGATCAGATTCAATATAAGCTACATATTAGCCATTTACTATGAGGAACAAATCCATGACTACAGTGTGGGACAGCATTATCAATTATGGGAACAGCAACATTACACATGGCTCATCCTCCTGGATTTAACAGAATCCTACTTCCTGGGAGGAATATATAAATAGAATGCAAATATTAGCATTGACTACAAGTGATGTAAGTGATGAGTGTGCCTTTAGAAGAATTTGAAGCTAAAGTCTGTTTTACATAAAATATATTCAAATTAACCTTATAATCTCAGGTTCAGAAAAAACTGAAAAATCTATCACATCCAGCATCCCATGATCAAATGCCCACACAATCAGGGGAAGCAAGTAAATGCTTGATGCAGGGCAGTGTGGTGGACAGGAAATCACAAGCTCTGACTCAAGGGGACAGCTGCTACCTTGCTGCAGCCAAACAGTGCCAGGAAAGAAACATAGGGATGCCTGCTCAGTGTTGCCATATCAACTAACTTCTGTGTGATTCTTCAGAAATCGAAAGATTTTTAAACATTGGCAATTAACTCAATTTTTTTCAGGCTAACTCAAATATTTTTCAGGCTAAAGAGACTTGGCATAAGTGTAAAAGCATGAGTCTTGTAATCTTACTCAAAGCTGCTTAAACAAGCTATACTTGAGTACTTCATTGTCTTTATTTTTAAAATGGGGATAATAGCAGGACTTGCCTCAAAGGGTTGGAATGATGGCTGGTAATAGTAAGCACTCGATAAATATTATCTTAAGTCATCATTAAGTACTCTTCTGGCTAGAAACTGTTAAAGAGGAAGACAAAAAGGAAAACAGTATTGCTCAGGACCTCGTAGTGTAGAGGGAGCATGACAAAAAGAACAATCAGCAGAGTATATCCCAACTGAGGGAATCAGAAAGTGCCAAGAATGCTTCCTGGAGGGCTCTCCTGCCCAGAATGGTGGTGCAATATGATATCAGGGAAGGATTCTTAGACAGATGATACCAAACTGCATATTTAAAAGATGAGTACTATTTAATAGGCAAATAGTGAGAGATGGATAAGGTATCCTGGCAGAAGGCAGCCTGGGCAAGGTGCAGGGGCATCTTTCAGGAGGGATAAATTAGAGCATATAAGGGAATCAGCAGCAAGAGACACACTCTAAATATAAAGCTAGAGCTTCAGGGTAAAGAGCCTTCTTTGTCAATAGTGGAAGTCACTGAAGGATTTTGAGCAGGTCTCTGGTACAACTCTGTTGTCTTAGAATGTTCCTTCTTGCTGCAAAACAATGGGTAAATTGGAGAAGTTTGAAAAAGAAGCAAGGAAACCAGGTAATCCAGAAGAGAATGTATCAAATCTTAACTAAGATTTCACTAGTGAAGAGAAAGGAGAGGCTGGTTTTGAGAGATTTTTAACAGGACTCGTCAACAGTTTGAGGTGAGAGCACGAAGGAGGAGAAGTCCTGGACTGCCTCTAGGCCTCTGACTTAGCCAGCTGGAAGATGATGGACACAGAAAGAGAGCAGATCTCTGACAGAAATGATGAGATGGGAGGGAGGAGGAACCAAGCTATGAAGCCAAGCAGAGAAGAATCAGGCAAAAAGAAAAAGAAGCTGGTATGACCTGGCAAGCAAGACCTGCCCTGGATACATTTTAAAGAAGGAAACCAACACCTGCTTCCCAGATTTTATCTCTCTCCTGGGTCTGTCTCCTCTCATATATCATGAAAACTAAAGGAGAAGAAAAGTTATGACCAACCTAGATAGCATATTCAAAAGCAGAGACATTACTTTGCCGACTAAGGTCCGTCTAGTCAAGGCTATGGTTTTTCCAGTGGTCATTTATGGATGTGAGTTGGACTGTGAAGAAGGCTGAGCACCGAAGAATTGATGCTTTTGAACTGTGGTGTTGGAGAAGACTCTTGAGGGTCCCTTGTCTGCAAGGAGATCCAATCAGTCCATTCTGAAGGAGATCAGCCCTGGGATTTCTTTGGAAGGAATGATGCTAAAGCTGAAACTCCAGTACTTTGGCCACCTCATGTGAAGAGTTGACTCATTGGAAAAGACTCTGATGCTGGGAGGGATTCGGGGCAGGAGGAGAAGGGGACGACCGAGGATGAGATGGCTGGATGGCATCACTGACTCGATGGACGTGAGTCTGTGTGAACTCCGGGAGTTGGTGATGAACAGGGAGGCCTGGCGTGCTGCAATTCATGGGATCGCAAAGAGTCGGACATGACTGAGCGACTGAACTGAACTGAAAGGAGAAGTCTGGGATGAATTAATTCATCAGTCCATATTTTATCCAGTCACATTCCCTTATAACCAGGTACTCAATTCTGCGGGTCATTTTTGGATTATAGTTTGGAGCCAGAGAAAAGAGCCTCTTATTTTCCTTTTGTTGCCATGCATACTGCCATCTCGCTCGCAAGGGGATTCAACTCAGTGTCCTGGGATTCCTTAATGCCAGACTGTTAACTAAGTTTGGGATATGGCAGCAAATTAAGAACAACTGACAATTTATCCAATTTAGCCAAATTTTGGTGAAACTTCATATTGAGGCTTTAAGTCAGAGTTGCAAACCTACAGTCCAGTAGCTAAATATGGCTTGCAAACCTTTTGTGTGTCACATGTGGTTTTAAAAAATATTAATAATGTAAATTAGAGACCCAGTTATGTCACAGATCTCATATATTTGTAGCCATTTGCTTTTTCTACCCTTGCTTAATACTAGATGATTACGTTCTGCTCCATATATGCTGCTGCTGCTGCTCCATATATGATTGGGATCCTAAAGGGCATGATACAGAATAACCTCAAAGGGCAGAAGCACATTGCAGATGTGGCCAGTGCTTTGGCAGTGATAGGAAAATAGGAGTGAACTAAAGTTCTAAAGTCCTGTGTTTGCTGTGCTAATCCTATCAGTTTATCACTCAGAAGAGTAATGCCAGCCAGTCACTACACAGATCACAGGAAAGATCAAATCGGTCCAATGGATGGTGATATTTCTATGAATATAGCTGATATTAACATTCCAATACTTCATTACACTGACAAAGATTGCAATGAGAACAGACAATGGTGCAAATTAATCTATTCTTCTGACAGCCTGTAATGAGAATGGGATGTGGTTTAAAAAATTAAGCCATTCTTAGTACAATCTCAAGATTGCAATCTCATGGTCTCTCTCAGATGCTGTATGCTCTGGTGATACATCACTGAGAAGTGTCAGTTTAACAAAGAATGTGTCTTAGCTCTTGCTGGGATGGTAGACTGCCTTTTCTTTGTTTCACCACATCCCTACCCATTAAAAACAATGAAGTAGAATCAGTTGTGTTTTTTATAACACATATACACACAAACCAGAAAAAAAATTCTGACAATTTTATCTTAGTCAAAACTTACAAACAAAATATTGTACTTTGTTGCTCTTTTTTACTTCTATAAAACATAAGACAGGAAGTGATAGGTTCCTTGAGGAATTCAGAATCTAGTAATCGGAATTAGCTTTACATAAACAATGTAAAGCTAATTAAGTTCATCATGGGTTACTGCATACTCATCCTCTCCACAATGGCTATGTCATGTTATGAAATCGGGCTGATGACAGATGAGGTGGTTTTTAGCCTTGTGATTTGCAGTAACAAATTTGCAGTGCAATGTGTTGGGGTCTAAAGAGAATAGAAAATATATAATATCTTTTGATATCTGGGTCTCTGGGCTCAGACTAAAAAGAAGCAGTAAGAGCCTTAGATCTGCAGGTAATGATTATAGCAACAACAACAACTAACTTTTGTTGAGAGTCAACAATGTGACAGGTGCTCTATGTAGACTTTCTTTTATTTGATTCTAACTGTAACCCACAAATCAGGTTCTGTCAGGATAAGATGCATGCTCAATATCATCTGCTACCAACAGGTATGGTCAAGACTTAAATTCATGGCTTCTTGCCCCTCAAACCCATGCTTGTCACCATTACAGTGTGCCCTCCCTGCTTCACCTTACAGTTAGAGAAATTAATACTCACAGAGGCAAACTGGCTTATTTGGGATCTCCCAGAGAATTAAAAGCAAAGCCAGACTGAAAATTAGCCGTCGAGATATTCTGCTGCTGCTGCTGCTGCTAAGTCCCTTCAGTCGTGTCTGACTGTGCAACCCTATGGATTGTGGCCTGCCAGGCTGTGCTGTCCATGGGATTCTCCAGGCAACAATACTGGAGTGGGTTGCCATTTCCTTCTCCAACAATATGTCATGAGATATCAATAATTTAAGTATGTTTTAATTTCACATCAAACAAAACCTAGTATTCATCCTACATTTCTTGATAGCTAAGCATTATGCTCTGTCCTAAAAACACAATAATAAGCAACATATTAATTGGCATTAATCCATTTTCATTCACTTCTAGAATAGATGTGTAGTGAGTCCTATATACCATGATCTATATTTTTTCCAATGAAATCATATTTTGAACTAACACATTTGTTGATTTATCATTACCTGTCTATTGAATGCCGCTAAATGCTAATCATTGTGCACAGGAGACAATGGTGAAAAGACACAGTCCTGACCTCAAGAAGCTTGTGATCTATTTGTAGAGACAAGCAAGTAACTAGGCAATTAAATTAAGTAATTGCTATTATAGTATAGAGTGCTATGGGAGTCCATAGGAAGGAACCCAGAGAGAGTTTATCTAAGCTAAGACCTAAAGGACAGTAGATATAATGCAGGGAAAGAGAACAGGGAAAAAGGAAGCATAGGCAAAAAGAGTCACATTTCGGAACTTATGGTTGAACTATTAAATCAGTGAAAATTACAGTAATTCATTATTACTCATTTAGTAATTCTTTGAAAAGCATAGCACTTCATTTTCTTCTGCCTGTCATCACTCACATAGAATGTGCAATACATGTTGAATAAATGAATGAAGGTTAACGCATGTTGTATTGAATGCTTCTTCAGTAACTAGCCTCTTTTGAGAGACAACATTCACAGTCTCCTTTCATATCTTTTCTTTTCTTGGTAACAAAGAACTTGAATCCACAAATCAAACTGTGGTTATGCAAACACCTGAGGTTAACTCACAAATTTGTGTTTAATTTGTCTCACTCAGGATAATGGGAAGTGTGCTCTAGAATTGTGCTGTACAGTATGGAAATCACGAGACATACATGGCTATTTAAATTTAAACTAATAGAAACCAAGTAAAATTAAAAAGATTCTTAGTCACACTAGCCACATTTTAAGTTCTTAATAGACATATGCTACTATATTGAGCAGGACAGAAGGACATTTTCATCATTGCAGAAAGTTCTATTGGACAGTCCTACTCTAGACTCTAGATTATAAATTTGCCAATCTATTGATAACTATATAGAGCAGTACTGAAGAAATAAAAGGCACTCAATAAAAAGTTACTGATTTTCAAGTGTATCTTTATTCTCTTTTAATAGCAAAGTTTCCGTTGTGAAAGTGGAAACCAATGTTTATGTAAGTCATTTCACATATTTTATGTAGCAATCAAGGTAAAAAATTTGGTCAATGGGCTGACAGTTCTCTTTCCTGAATCTGGAATACCAGAAAGTTCTCGGCTGCTAGTGTAGCATGGCCACTTAGGCAAGACTGACAAAGCAAAGCAATCTGAAAGGTGACAAATTTCAATTCCATGACCCTCACGTTGCATTGCCCATTTTCTGGCAGAGGTGCTAATGAGTAGTATCACTGCCAACAATGCATAAAGCAAAAGGGAGAAGGAGATGCCAAGGCCTTGCAGAATCTACTTTGAATAATGAAGAATTAAATATCATTCATCTTAAACTGATTTTTCAGACACAGTGCCAAGAAGCGAACAAGTAACTTTATATACTTGGTATCAGAGTCTAAAAGAGTTTCAGAGGAGACGTTTGGCACCTGCATCTGAGTTTAACTCACTTTATGAATAGTCCCTCCCCACCCATTAGGAGATGTATAATTAGTTTAAATGTGTTCACTACACTGGTTTGCGTGCTTATGGCTGCACCAGCTCAACAATATGCAAATGATCATAAGGTGAAAAAGCAGGGTTAGAAGACCAGTGATCATTAAGCATCAGTTTATTTGCTTATTTATTTAGATCATTCTAAAATGAATGAGAAATAGAGTAGCCTCTGGAGGAATCTAAAAAGCCTAGTTTTCTGTGACACAAAAGACATATTTTATGTCATGTTTTTAAATTTGCTAAATATGTTATAAGGAGTCTTTTGCTTCTTTGTTTTCTTAGTATCAGCAACTGTAAGTTTACTTGATAGTGGCCAGAAATGGATTGAAAATGTAATAAATATATTACAAAGGGCATTGAAGACAAAAGCAGAAATGAAATTGCTGACTCTTCCCTAAGCCTGGAACCACTGTACAGTTAGATGGCTATTGGAAGGAAATATTGAAGTTCCAGGTGGGCAAAGGGAATGAACTTAAGACTTCAAACACAAATAACTAATCAATAAATATTAAGCCTAACTACTTATGAAAGAACAAAATTTAAACAGCAACAAATGAGCAGATATATTTGTGTGTGTGTGCATGCCCAGTCACTCAGTCATATCTGACTCTTTGCAACCCCGTGCACTGTAGCCTGCCAGTCTCCTCTGTCCTTGGAATTTTTCAGGCAAGAATACTGGAGTGGGTTGCCATTCCTTACTCCAGGAGATCTTCCCAACTCAGGGATCGAACCTGTGTCTCTTTCATCTCCTGCGTTGGCAGGGGGATTCTTTACCACTGTGCCACCTGGGATATATTTACCTCTCATATTAGCAAAATCTTTTATAAAATGAGAAAACCTAACTCTGATGCAGGTATAATGACAATGCTCTCACATACTTCTTATTGAGAGCATAAACTATTACAACTGTTTGGGAAAAGTGTTCATTAGTATGTATCAAAAGTCTCTAAAGTAGTTACAGCCTTTGATATATAAATTCACTCCTCAAAATACCTCAAAAATGATCTATGGAATTGGGAAAGTTACACTGTAAAACATATTCTTTGAAGTGTTTACACCCAAATTTGAACAACCTAAAACTGAGAAATAATTAGGTAAATCACATTAAATGCAGTCATTAATGGAGAAGGCGATGGCACCCTACTCCAGTACTCTTGCCTGGAAAATCCCATGGACGGAAGAGCCTGGTGAGCTGTAGTCCATGGGGTCGCTGGGAGTCAGACACAACTGAGCGACTTCACTTTCACTTTTCACTTTCATGCATTGGAGAAGGAAATGGCAACCCCCTTCAGTGTTCTTGCCTGGAGAATCCCAGGGATGGGGGAGCCTGGTGGGCTGCCATCTATGGGGTCGCACAGGGTCGGACATGACTGAAGTGACTTAGCAGCAGTCATTAAAAATATGTTAACATAGAATTTTAATAGCATGAGAAAATGCTTATATTTAATTTAGGAGAAAAAAATATTCCATAATTTTATATTGGACATGAGCTCAATGATATGAAGAATATATAAGAAATGCTCAAGATACTTTAACAATTGTTTCCTCTCAATAATAAGATTATAATCTAATTATTTTAATTTTCTAAACTTGTATGAAAAACAAGTATTAATTTTACATTTTGGGAAATTATGTAGTAATTCTGAATGATCCATAAAGCAAAATGTTAAGTGACATTGCATATAATTGCATTACAGCTGCTGGATATAGACCCATACATGGAATTTAATTTGAGTAAACTTTGGTAAAAGACAGGTAGTGGTTGTGGGTCATATCTCAAAAGTCATTAAGATAGAGACAGATGCTTGTGACATCATAAGCACACAGGAAGCAGTGTCCTGGAACTTTGGCCTCCCATGGGTGCAGAGCAATTTTTCAGAGGAATAAAAGAGCTTCATGTGTTGTTTACGAAGTACTTTCAATGTGAAGTGGCTGAAGAGAGCATGAAATCTGGGGGAAAAAAGAGACTGTGCTAACTACTGGTTGTAGTAAAAATTTTTACAAATTAAAAACTACCCACATACATCCCCCCATATACATGCAATATTGCTGCTGCTGCTGCTAAGTCGCTTCAGTCGTGTCCGACTCTATGCGACCCCAGAGACGGCAGCCCACCAGGCTCCCCCATCCCTGGGATTCTCCAGGCAAGAACACTGGAGTGGGTTGCCATTTCCTTTTCCAATGCATGAAAGTGAAAAGTGAAAGAGAAGTCGCTCAGTCATGTCTGACTCCTAGTGACCCCATGGACTGCAGCCTACCAGGCTGCTCCATCCATGGGATTTTCCAGGGAAGAGTACTGGAGTGGGGTGCCATCGCCTTCTCCATACATGCAATATACATACATGCAATATACATACACATATATACACGCACACAAACACATGTAACAGTAACACCTACCTTTCATGCACAGTTTTAAAGAATTGAAATAATTTATGTATGTTATCTACTATGATACTTTATATAAAAAATGTTCAATAAAAGTAACTATAAGTTTCATTTCCAAGGGAGTACAGAAATCACTGATTGCACAACAGAAAAAATAATCAGCAATCAGGAATCTACAAAGAAGTCCCAAGAATCACAAAACAGTGATGGGGACTTTGTGATGAGCAATATTCAGAAATCTAAGCAAGCAGGCAACACTAGGGAGTTCAATCAATGAGCAGTATTAGCTAAAATGATGGATTGGAGTATCTGAGTTTAGCAAATAATAACTACTTTATAAATATTAAAAATTAAAATGCCAACGTTCTTGTAACCAGTAACCAGATTTAAGTTTTAAAAAATAACCTATTTTGCCCAAATGATACAAGTGTTCTCAGGGGTGCAAAGTTCAGTGGTACCTCGTCTTACTGTGTGTAATATAAGTGCTTTAGCCTGGGGTTTATGGCATCGTATAGCCTGGTCCAATCTGCCTTTCAGTCTTTACTTCCTGAAACATCATGTACATACCCAATACTACTTGCTGCTTGTATGCTCCTTTGTTTCTTTGTTCCTGTATAAACCCCTTCTGCTCCCCATTTGTTGAATGAATAACTGAAAGAATGAACAACCACAAACTTACAGAAGAAATTTATCCACTATGTTGCTTAAGCATTTAAAAAAACATCACAGAGCCCTCTTTGAATCTCTGCTGATGTTGCACAGATTGATTTTTAATGATTTCTTTGTTGTCTGTTACTATGTTTCTTGCAATAAGTATGTGAATTTCAAAACTGACGTGACCATTTGGTTTGCAGCGGCAGCGGCAGCAGACATGGCTTACCACCACATCCGACCTCCCATCGGCTATTCCATCCCAAAGCCCATAGCGTCTCTGCTTATGCGAGGATGGAATGCGTGTCCTGAAGTGAGTAATTTTTATTTCCTCTTAGCAAATGTGTTATGGTCAAAATCTGTCACCAATAGTGTAGCTCCAAAGTCTACGTTCCGTGTGTATTTTAAGGCTGTCAAGGCAGAAAGACTGATTTGCCTTCTGCTCTTTAGTCGCTAATTGCCTCGAGAAGTCTGAGCATCTCATATTTCTTTGCCGCTGCTCTCTGGTTCTGAAATGTTTCTCACAACTGATTAGTAAAAGAGAGACCAGGGTATGACAGATGACTCAGTCTCATCTCAGCTGCAATTTTATTAACTACGCTTGAGCCACACTTAGTCATTTTTTTAAGAAGGAAGTTTGGTTCAAGATATTTGTGTGGGCCTTTCACCATGAGGCAGGCCTGCAAGCAGATTCCATGACCAGTGGTTGTTTTGTTTTTGGGTTTTTTTAATTTTATTTTTTAAATTTTCTGGCTGTGCTGGGCCTTCCTTGATACACTGGCTTTTCTCTAGTCGCAGTATGCAGGTTTCTCGTTTTTTTGGTGGGTAGGATAGGTGCCCAAGTAACAGTTTGGGAAATGAGAAAGAGAAACCAGAATAGGACCAAAGGAAAATACTATTAAAGATTAAAAATAAAAATACTGAGGCCAAAAATTGAGTGCTTAGTAGAAGACTCTTAACTGCTAAGCAGGGGGCAGTACAAACTCTGGGGTCCAGGGATGTGGTTCTTCTAGAGGAGGATGGAGAAAAAGTATAGTAGGAAAGGCCAAGTCTCGGACTGGCTGGCAAAGTCTGGGCTTCTCAGTCACTCAGTCAGGTGGGTCCTGGCTTGGCTGTGGTATCCATCTCAGCGGTCTAAATTTGAGCTGGCTCTGTATGTGACATGCCTAAGTCATCATTGCATTGCCCAGTAAAGTCTTCAGCTGGTCAGTAAGCTAAGTGGTGAGAAGAAAGGGAACAATGGGCTAGTTTTCACTCTCTTAAATAATTATTTATTGAGTCTCTTCTGAATACAGCCTCAGGAATGGGTGAGGAGATTCAATGGAGATGTGCCCTTCATAGCATTTAAAGGCCTAAGCAGTCATATGGAGATTAATATCATATACACATTTATGGTTTTATAGTTACAAGCAAAAATGAAGGAAATCAGGAATAAATGAGATGAGAATGGATGCTAAAGGAGTTCCAGCAAGTAGGGAACAAAGAGCAAAGGCAAATTCTTTGTGAGAAAAGACACATGAGAGACTTATTAGTCGCTGGAACATTGTATTAATAGCTACTGAGGGACACTAATATCACACTGCCTGGTCAGTGTTTGGTAGGTTATCAGCTTTACTTCTCACTCTTTCTTTTATGTCTGACTTTGCTTCATTCCTTACATTTGAAGCACATTATTGTCTCCTGTGCATGTCTTCTTAGCCAAGGCCATAAAGACAGAAGAGTGCATGGGACTTCCTGGTGGTCCAGTGGTTGAGAATCTGCCTTGCAGTTTAGGGATCATAGCTTTGATCCCTGGTCAGGGAACTAGGGTCCCACATGCTGTAAAGGAACTGAAGACCTCGTGCGACAACTACTAAAGGCCGTGTACTCTGGAACCTGCATGCCACAACTAGAAAGTCCATGCACTGCAAAGAAAAATCCTGCCTGACACAACAAAGATCTCACATGCTACAGCTGACACTCAAACAGCCAAATAAATAAATATTTAACAAAAGAAGAGGACAATGAAAACATTAGCCTATCAGAGATAGAGGATGCTTGTTGGAAAACAGTGAGAAGGGGGAAAATGTTCTGATTATTAGATGGGATCAGATTTTGGAAAGCTTTGGAAAACAGAATAGAGAATTTGGACATGAAATTTTAGACAATTATATTTTTTCCCTAAAGTAGTGAAAGATATGACAAAAGTTAATTCTCTGGAAAGTTCACTGGAGTTTAGTATGAAAGATTTGTTCACTTAGAGAATTGTACGTAGTTCCTATGATGAGGCAGTCACTGAATTATCTCATAGTGTGCACTGGAATAGCTAAGCAGTGTTTCTTAGTATAGGCTATATATTACATGCTCTAGATTACCCTGAAATGTTTGTCAAAATGAAGATTCTGGGACCCTATTCTAAATCTACTGAATCAAAATCTCTGGGATGGAGCCTGCGACTTTGCATTTTAACATGTACCGCAGGTGATTTGCTCCTAATAAAGGCAGAGGACTAGTGGGCTGAAACAGAAGCCAAAGGCATTGAAGTCAGAGCCTCTGACTGGGCTGCCATTGCAGTAGTAATCCAGTTGATTACAACACAAAGGCAACAATGGTTACCATGGGGATTCAGGAGCAGTGCTAAATCCGAGAACTTCTTCAAAGGAAAGAGAAGGAGGTAAAAGACTGGATTTAGGAAATGGATGAGAAGAAAGAGTCCAGGAAAACCATCATCCCTGCCCTCTGAGTGAAAGCTAGTGACCCTTTATGTATCAGGGGCATTATTGGCAGTGACAAGAGAACAAAGTTAAGGGGTCTGCAATAAGATGAAGGTGTTTTTAAAAGCGGGAAAAGGAAAAAGAAAGATAGCTACAGAGAAAAAGTGTAACCAGCTCTACAAAACTGAGAGAGCTGGCAATTAGAATTGTTTAGTCACTAAGCTGTGTCCAACCCTTTTGCTATCCCATGGACTGTTGCCCACCAGGCGCCTCTGTCCATGGGATTTCCCAAGCAAGAATACCGGAGTGGGTTGTCATTTCCTTCTCCAGGGGATCTTCCTGACCCAGGGGTTGAACCCATGTCTCCTGCATTAGCAGGCAAATTCTTTACCACTCAGCCAGAGAAGCTCAGGAACTAGAATGCAGTAAACTTACTGTGCAAGGGGTTTGCGTAGATGCAAACTTCTCACCTTCAAGGTACTTGACAGAATGAAGTGGGATCAGGCGAGGCAGACAGATGGCGTAGGAGTTGAGCTCAAGCAGAGAGGGGAGAGGAGTAGGAATGAAAGGCAAGAAAATTCTGAAACCCAGGTAAAATGGGAAAGAAAGAGAGAGAAAGAGTTTAGGGACTTTTCAAAATAAGAAGTTTGTCATTATCTAGCAATTCTGAATAGGAAAGAAAACGGGAGACAGGTGGCCTTCTAAGCAATATTTACATTGTTCTAAAAGATTTTTAAGCTTTATAATATTGCCACATGTAGATTACAAGGATACAGAGACGTATATGGAGATAGGGAAAAGAAAGTTGTCTTTGCAACCTTTTTTTCCCACTAGGAAATGTGAAATATTATATTATTCTATACCATGAATATATGGTTTCAACATTTTACTAGGATATCACTAATAAAATTGAGTATATCTCTAGCTTTCAAATAAGTGTGGCCTTGAATAAGAAATGCTTATTCTACCATTGCTTGAAATCTAATATTTATGAAGACATTTAATCCCTGTGCACAAGGAGGAATACACACACCAAACAGTAGTGGCATGCTAAATTCAAGAGCTCAGGCCTTGAAAGCTTACATGCTAATGGGTTATTTAGTTTTCAAAATCTTAAGTTAATAACAACTGGCAATAAAGCCTGTTAAGATGCCTTTTGTTCTGAAGCTATTGTGTTGATTTTGAAGCCCCATTTGTTCTAAAATGATTGAAGTCGAGATCTCCACCTAGTGGATTTATAGGATTTAACAGATTTTACATAAATGGCCTACTACCTCTGGAAACCTGTAATGTTTTTCCCTTTGAGAAATAACAGGTTTTAAAGACTTCTACTTAGGACCTAGCATAATTGTTAACAGAACAGTTGCAAATGGTTGAAACATGCCAATATGCATATCAGCTAGACTACAGTTAACAAAGCTCAATTTTTATTTTCATACCATAATTAGGAAAACAGATCAGGCACAAATATGAATATATAATCATCTGTGTAGAAAGCGATATTGTAATACCACTAATTGAGATGTGTATAGTAATTTCCATAAAATAATCATCAAGTGTAAATCTGCTCAAGCACTTTTTCCTTTTTAATCTTTCATTTGCTTAAGGCTTTTTTTTTTTTTTAATGTTTGCTTTCTTTTCCAGGATGAGGCCCAATTCTTCTTTCCCATTTTCCCATTCCTTAGGGAAGCAAACTCAATTAATTGTGTCAAACATATCTTATGGCTCTGTCTTTGATTTTTGTGTTATATTCAACTATGTACTTTTATTTTATTGATAACAGAGTCACTGAGGATTCTTCCTTCAAAATAGTGCATTTGAAATGCATGCAAAGGCTAGAGGGTGTGTCTTTTTTAAGAAAGCTGAAGTAAAAAAGGATTATTATTTGAGTTATTTTGTTCACTTTGTTCTGCCTCTAAAGGTGATGAATTAACATATTCAGCAGCTGGTGGATACAGTGTGGGTTTAGGAGCAGAGTTTTCAGCTTCATTTATTCTGGCACCTCATTCTCTGCCTCAAAACTAATGTCTTTTAACTCTGGTAATGTCTCCCCTGTCATTGCACCTTCTTCATGTGCACTGCTGTCTTTATCTGGTTGAATATTTTGAACTTCTTTCAAATAATGCATATTACTGTTAACGTTAAGATCAATTTCACTACGAGGTAGTCTATTTTGGGTTTCATGGGAACTCATCATTCTTAAATCTTTAGTTGCCTCCACAGAATTTGACTCAAATAATACATGTTTTTCACTTTTTCCGTTTTCCCAAGTGTGTTGCTTTTCTTCTCTGGTGCCATTTAAGGTCATCTGTGTGGCCCTAATTAACATAGTAGGATTTGCCGTGCTTTCATCGAGCCTTTTTTCCTTCTCTTTCCCTACTATTTTTGTCTCCAGTGCTTCAGTTCCGTCATCTCTGGGCAATGCATTTATGCTGTCAATTCCTTTTTCACTCCTATTGGTTAGAGGCCAGATGGCTTGAGCACTCAGAGAGGTACTGATATCCTTGGGAAGCGCTATTCTATTTTGGTATGGAATAAAATTTGTCTTCATAAATGTTAAGTTGCCCTTGGATTGTGTCTGGGGAACAGGAGAGCAATCAAAAGTTTCTGTTTTAGGAAGTTTTGTTTCTACATCATTTCCCTCATCCATAACACAGCTTTCCACAATTGGATGTGATATTTTGGGTTTTGTCATTAATGTTTTTTCATTTCCAAGTTGTTCGTGACTTGAGAGTTGCTCTGTATGTTTTAAGGTTTGCTTTTGATTTAAAGTATGTTCCTCGTAGGTGTCAGTCCTGCAGATTTGATTCCCTAGGGACACAGAAAACTGGCTTAGCTCACTGGTCTTCAGTTTGTCCTGCTCCATGTGCTCAGTGGGCTCTGCTGCCCCTTGGTCAGTAGCCCCCCTAGAATGGTGGGATGGTAAAACATCCCTTCCTATGTTTTCCAAAGTTGCTGGTAAATAACTCGGGATGCCCATTACGATGCAAGCTGTACCGCCCACGTGCTCAGTTGAGAAGGAGGAGTGTGAATGCCCGTGTTCAGCAACAGTGGGTGTGGGCTGAGTCAGTGTTGATGGGTCTCCATCAGGAATATGACCAGTAGGGTGACAGGTGCCTTCCATAGAGCTCTGGTTGGCCACAGACAAGTCGTTAACACTGAGCAGAGAAGGCTTTTTCATGTTTTTTCTGTAATACGGGGTCTGCTTGGGGGCATGTTTGAGAGGCAACCTCTTTGCAGTGAATTTAACATAGTTGCTAACCTCTGATTGTTGGCGAAAATCTGCAGAGGGCTCAAGGTTTACTCTGGCTTCTTTCTCAGAAGCTGTGAAGAATTTATCAGGAGGTAATGATGCTTGTTTGAGTTTCTTTGAAAGATCTGGCAAGGATTTTTCTGGATGGACTCTGACTTTTCTAAAAGGGCTTACATTTAATTTTATCCTTAAATTTTGTCCTTTAATTTTCCCTTTGAAGTCAGCTGGATTGGTTCTCTTCTTTTTCAGAATCTGTGGATCAGTAAGCCCCTTTCCTCCTTTGTTTCTCTCAAGAGGGTTGCTACATTTTTTGAGATCCAAGTTGGTCAGGTTACTTTCATTTTTCTGCTCTTTCCAATGGCTTGATGTTTTGGATGACATCACCAAACTATTTTTTTCTATTAAATCAGGATGATGGAAGCTAACCCTCTTAGGGGAATATGTTTTCTTGATTTTTGTTGATAACCCTGATAACTCCATGTTGTTCTCGCTCATGAGGAATTTTTCTATTGCTCTGTTAATTTGGATTTGCTCTTTCTTAGGCTTTGAACGTTTTTGATGATTTGGCTTCCTTTCTTTCATGTAATCTTGAAATTGATCACAGGGCACATATTTACAGATAAGAGAATTGTTTGGCTGAAAATGCCGAGGACTGCTCTGTGTTAACAGTCTACAAGGATCATCATATTTTGATCTGTGTTTTTGCAAGATCCTTTGTACAGAGTGTTCCTTGGGCTCACAAGCCTTGGATGATGAGCCTGTAATAAAATGTCTCTGCCTGTGAGGTTGTAAGCCATTGTCTCCTTTTTCCATTGGAGGCTGCCATGATTCATTTGTTAAATGCTTTTCAAGACTTTCTCTTGCCAAGGCTGAAGCCGATGTTGCATATCTTCTACTAAATGTGTCACTGCTGATATCTGCTGAACAATAAATGCAGGAATTTAGCACTGAGCATAGTTTTATTACCCCAACCAAACAGATGCTTAGAAACCTTATGAAAGGTACAAAAAGGACTCCTCCAATTATGGCAATTCTTGAATATTTCCTTAATATTTTAGCCAAATACTTAAGGGACATTTGGCAGTTTGGTGTGTTTGCAATGACACTCTTTATGGACACATTTTAATCAGTTGTGATTGATGCTGATGTAAAAGTTGTGGAATTAGAAATTAAAATATTCATAGTTGTAAATCTTTAGATTAGTTGTCAGTTAGGTTAGCTTTAAATATGAATAATGTTTAAATTCTTTCCAAATAGCTATAGTAACTTTTTCTTAACTCATTTACCACTTGGAACTAAATCATTAAGAAGAACATAATACAATATTGAGTAACAGGTTTCAAGCAGATGATAACCTCAGCAGCAACAGATATACGTATATTACTGGCTCCATTCATGTGGAGTCCACATCTATTGTACTTCACTTAATAGTGTATTCATTAAATATTTGTTAAATGAATGTGTTTTGGACTGTGGCCTTGTCTATGCTGAAGACTTTTAAATGGTTTGCATTAATATAATATTAATGAATCATGTTAAATAATGTTAATGACAAAAATAATAGTAATAGTTCACCATTAATTGAACATGTACTAAGAGGTCAGCATTGTACAAAATAGTGTACATTCATTATTTCATTTAAGAGACCTGATCCATTAGATAAGTCCTATTATCCTATCACATTTACAGAGAAAGAAACAAGTTTAGAGAAGTTGAATATTCTCCCCCAGTCACGTGTCAGCTAAATGATACGGGCAGAGTTTGACCCAGATCTATCTGATGCTAAACCCTATCCTCTTCCACAATGCATATTGAGTTTAAAACTACACCTTATCAGTGTTCTTTCTCTTGGTCTGTGAAATTGTTTTATCCAAAGAAGTATTTCTTGAAGCAATAGAAAGAAACAGGTGAAATAGCCCCAGCTTGCATCCAATTCTAATCTAAGATCTGCCTTCAACATTCAGAATGACCTTGGAGAAGTCATTAACTCACTGAATATCAGGAGATTAGACTAGAAGGGAACTTTTGCAGTCATAAAATTATTCTAGGGAGATAATTTCTAGCCTTTATCATATTCTAAGACAGCTCCATGGCTCAAAGATAAATATTAAAAGCCTTTGGACCAGATCATCTCCAAAGTCTCCTCTATCCCTGAAATACTGTAATTCTGTGTTTCTGACTTAGAAGGCCTAATCAGAGTCACATTGCCTCTTACAGACTTCTTTAGAGCAGGTGTGGTCTAGACCGTTTTTCTCTTTTTCTGGATGCAGTACAATGCCTGGCATGTAGAATTTCAAGTCTTTCTTAAAGTGATTGTGTTGATTTGAAAAATCAGTTTTCTCTGTGTGAAACAAAAGACTGGGTTTTAAATGGTTAAGAGACCACATTCCCTTCAGTATAGGAGTTTCCCACAGAGATGCGAAGGCTCTCGACAAAGCTAAAATGAAACATCTGCCTAAGGTATGATTTTATGGAAAGGTTAAGTGCTTATTCCTTTATAAAATAAAGCTAATCAGATCAAGTTTCTACAACAGATGTTTCCTTTCTTGGCCATTTCTCTTTTCAATCAAATCATGATGCCCCCAAAACTGGTAAGATCTGAAGTCTGGGGGACACAGTGGCATAAATTCACGCCCTACTTTATATCACATGTGAAACAACATACAATTTCATTCATTTCCAATTGTCCCTAAATCCTTAGGGCCAGATCCCCATGGTAAGAATTTCTTGGTGCAGCACCTCTGTCATTCATGTTCTGAGAGAAAGCTCTGCTTCTTGTAAACCAATTCAAATAAATGACAGGAACCTCTTTACAGAGTGGCTGTCAAAGTTTTCACCACTGAGCCTGAGAGCATTGCCTTACTATTCAGAGAGAAAAAGGAAGACATTTAATTCATTGCTTCCACCTAAATATTGACATCTCCCATGTACAGCGGGTAGTGTCATGGCCAGATTCACTTGGCTCCCAACATGGGACGATGAATTAAGTCCTGACTTTCCCTGAACTGGGAAGTTATCATCCCTGACAGCTCAGCAAGCATAGTGTGTGTCTTGACATCATTCCTGAAATGAATCACTAGCATTAGAAGGCCCATTCTTCTAACATGTCATGCTCTGGGAAGGTTGCTTACTGCAGAACTGGCATTAGAGCTCGACGGATGTTGGAACAGAAGCCAATACTCAGCCTCCCATAAATCTTAACACTGCTATTGCTATTGAAAAGTCTTCTTTAAAAAAATTTTTTAGGTGTTGGGTCATGAAATTCACTTTCCAAGGGGTACAAGATGTACTCTCAGCTCCTGAGGGTTGGAAGCATCCATGTACACCTCACTGTAAACACACATGTACATACATACACACAAAAATGCATGTCCAGTATCTTTAGAAGAATAACCTAGTGCCATGGTGATTGTTATGGCATTACTCTTTTGAAGAAATCCAAAGAAATTTAAACCAAATGGGACTTTTCAAATAAGACAACTCACCTGTCCTTCTTGTTACATGCTGTGGCAGAGTTTGAGGTTGACCTTCCCCAGGCTCATGATTCCTCCACCCTTCAACTCTCTGTGGACAGTATCTCGTAAGTAAGCCAGCTTCATTAAAAGCTGCCATATTCCCAGAAGGCTCTGAACATCCTGACTGCAGCAATCTGCCACCAAAGCAGAAGAAAGTGCTGTCTGCCCCATGGCCCTTCCCTTTCAGGTTTCTAAATGATCTGTCAAGGGCTGTGGAGCCAGAGGCCTGTACTGCTTGATGGCTGCTTTCCTGCGAAAGTGGCATTTCCTTTCCGGCCCCCACAATGGACATGACCTTTATCTCGTTTTCCTGAGTTAAGTGGCAGTTACAGTATCCCTGAGCGTGGTAATTTCTTGCCTCATGATCACACAGGGATTCATTGAAGGTTCTGCAAGGAAGGTTTTCTGATGTGTGTTCATTTGCTTTGCCTTGTTGAAGTTTCCAGTTAAATACAACTAAACCTAGGCAAGTGAGACCAACAGCTCCTGTGACAAATGGAGAGACTATTAAAAGATAACATCATAGAAAGAAACATAAATCGTCAAATGTGAAATCCACAAGTACCAAGGTTAATGGCTTAGAGGGCATTGAAAAGGGTGGGCGATCTATCACCATGGGGAAAATATTAGTTCAGATAGAGGCTATTTAATCAACATTGTTCTGTTTTCCAATTTGGATCTTTCTTTGTATCTATTAAAAATTATAAGAAACAATACCATCTGGAATGTGTTTGACAGAAAAAGTTTTTTCATGGACTGAAATTCATTCAAATTAAAATAATTCCTACATTAAAATTCTTTTCTGCCTAAGGGAAATGAAACTTCCATTTTTTAATCCCATAGTTAATAAAAATAGACAATGTTTAGCCTATACCATGAAATTCTCATATACAATAACCTCCTCCCCCAAAGAAAAAGAGATTCTACAAGCTATTGCCATATTTTAATCATCCCTAAAGATTTATCCCCTACCTCAGAATACATCATTGGCTTCTATTAGTATAAAGGTCAAACTCCTTGGCATTCAAGACTCTAATTTGGCCGTAACCTTCCTTCCTAGCCTTATTTTTTTAATTATTTTTCACATTCAAGCACTATGCTTCAGACTCTTCAATTCATTAGTCTTAAAATGTCCTTCTAAGCCTTTGTGTATTCTCTTACTCATGCTTATAATACTTTCTCCTATCTCTGCTTATTTGAATTTCATTCATCCTTTAAAATCTAAACCAATACCTCATGGTTTCTTGATAGTTTTGTGATTTTTTTTTTCATCTTGGAAAGATCACCCCCTTCTATGAACTCCCTTGACATCTAATCTCAGAATTCCTGGTACTGTCATTTCATGGTCTTTGTAGGCTAGTTTATCATCTAAATATAATAGGAAAGGGCAGTATTTCTCAGACTCGAGTGTAGAGTCTAACCTATTTCTGCCTCACAGTTTTTCATCTTGACAAATGGCGTCCTCAGCCACCTAGATGCTCAAACCAAAGTCTCAGTTACACCCAGCTCTTCCTCTGACACAGTGATTCCTTTTTGTTAGCACTTACAATGATATAAAATTTTGTGTTCACTTATTCATTTGCTTGTTCACTGTTTGTCCTCCCCTGTTAGAATTAAGTACTGTGAGGAAATGGACTTTTTTAGTCTTGTTTGACATTGTATCTCCAGTGACCACAACACTAGCAGAGAGGAGGCACTCCAGAAATATTTACTGAATATTTTTAAGTAAACAGAAAGTATTCTGTTTATGAATTCTAATAATGAAAAGCACTGAGTGGCCTAATCTCGCAAATCTCCAGAACGGTAATCAGGAGAACATGTTGTCAGTATCGACTGAGTTTGGAGCTCTGTGTTCTATATCCAGCTTTATCTATAACTTGCTGTGTGACCTTGGGCAAGTCACTTGCCCTGTAAACTCAGTTCCCTGACTCGAGATAAAGGCAGTGAATGAGTCCAGAATCAGCTTTCTAGACTCCTTGATAGGACTTTGCCTGGTTCTCTCTATGGCAGATAACTTTAGTGAAAATGTGATGATATCTCTTTAAACTTTCAGGAAAAGAGAAGTTATCCAGCATAGTTGTTCCATTTTTTTCTGTTAAAGATGAAGATCAACTAAATAGAATAGCACTTTCTGGTTAAAAAAAAAATCCAAAACAAAAATCTGCTAACCTTTGTGTAGATTACTAGATCTTAATGTTTTGTACCCCATTTTAATTTATTTGATGACAATACACTCTTGGAGAATGTTATAACATTTTGAGATAATGAAATCTCTAATAAAGACACAACATTATTTTTTAAGTAGTAAAGTTAGGTCAGAACATTTTAATTGCAAGATCTTAGAGTCTAGGCTATTCCAAATAAAAGTTTTGATTTTTAAATGTCAAAAGTATGAAAATAATAAAATTTTAGACACATCTCTATATTTCTTACATGGAGTAAGAAAGCTTAGCACTCAAAGCTCTGTTCTGATACTTTTCTTGGGCACATTTTCTAACCTCTCTAAGCCTTATTGTTTCTCTTCTATCAAATAGGAATAATTAATACCACTCAGAGATAAAGTGAGACAGTATATGTGACATGTTTAACACAGTTCTTTGACATAGTGAGATTCAGTGAGTGGTGATTGTTATGTATTATTGTGGTTATAATTGCTGGTGCTACAAAAGTAGGTTTTGTATTGTTCTATTAGATCCTAGAAGCCTCAGCTATTAGGGGGGAAAGTCCAAACAAATTATTAAGAGAATACTTTGTATGACTGATGCAGTTACTAAACCATAATAAAGAAAGAAAAGACCTCAATTTTATTAAACAGATGATTCAACCATTGAAATGAAAGTACATATAATTTGATTATGGGATAAAGTTTCTCTGTAATTGTGTCCAAACAGCAAGGAACCACTCACTCTCCCACTATTGATGCTAGAGCTATGTCTGTATCATGTTACCACTCAGATATGGTCACTTTCTATTAGTACAGAGAGCAAAAGCAGAAAATGAAGCTTGTAGGCAGTTTGAACCTGCTGTCAGGAAGATGGCTGAATTTTCATTGCCATGGGCATTGTTGCTATTTTTTAAAAAGTGTTCTAACAATCCTTCTGAGTTAGAAAAATGCACTATTAATGATAAAAATCTCATCGAAGTATTGGAAATGTTACAGCTTCATGAAAGCTTTCTTTGTTTATCTTCCAGTTCACAGAAGAGGAAGGGTCAAGAGGTTAGGTACCAATTAGCCACTTATTGGTTTAAATTCACAGGATATGATTTTATATATTCTTTGGAATTGTGATGATTTATCTATAGTCAAAGAAGAAAATAAAACCAGAGGCCAAATTTTAGTCCTAAGTCTTCTTCCCACAATCTAGAGATATAGATTATTGATCACACTTTTGCTTTAGGAGAAATAACACCTTAAAGGGAGTAAATTGATATCAAAAGTCAAGAGTTGTCTTAAAGATGAATCTCTCTTAAAAACAGCATCTGTAATAGTTAATCAATGAAGGGTACATTTTTCTACTCATTTCACATGCTATAACTTAATAGGCATATAATAATATTTCTAATGTTTAGCTTCCTATCATTTTGATAAAACCTTTGGAATCTTCCAGAATTTTTATGTATCTCTACACTAACGCAGAGTTGTTAACTTGGCAAAATCTTTTCTAAAAATATATTTCAAAAATACCTAGGAGGTACTAAAAATTGTATCTATTGTAATATTTCCAAAGCAACCTTCTACAAAATACAAGTTCAATGAAAATTTCCTCTGTGGGGGAAAAAAAAGGTTAATGGTCAAATAAGTCTGAGAAATGCTCCACAGTATATCTTCCTCTTAGAGACTCATAATGTTTATTAGAAAAATGAAAGATATAAGAAATGCTGTGGTAAAGAAGCCTATTTCACTTTAATCCAGCATTGCTCAAATCTATTTGAACCTGATAACATGTTGCTTATATAGGCACCTCTTGGTATTTTTATTGGAATATCTACTAATTTTCCCCTTGAACTAGGATTCTATGATAAGAAACACATTTAAGGAAAACCTCTCTGATGCCCTAGTGTTTTTGCCTTTTGTAGTAAACTGTTTCTTAGCACATATAATTACTGAGATGGTTACACATTTTCTAAAACAGTTTATCTTTCTGAAAGGATTTGAACTCACTTTCAAGTGAATTTGATTTCTGCTGGTGGTAATTTCAGCGTCTAGACCTGACACTGGTTTCCATCTATCCTGATTAAAAGTATAAGTGTTAGGAGCTAAAAATCCCCCCTCCCCCCCCACACACACACTTTTCATCACCATGGTACCCCCAAGTACAAAGGATCTTACCATGCACTAAAAGCATACAAACATCTAGATAACTCAACAAATCTCATGCATATTTGGTCTTTGACTAATGACAACAAAACATTACACTACATCATAATGATATATAATAAGATGTAATGATGAATAGGTTAAAAAATTTAAAACTACTATAGAAAAATTAAAGGGTTGAATGGTATCCTTTCCTTAGTCAGTTGGGAGTGGGTGTGGTAATGGGCCAAGTTTATGAACAAGTTAGAGAAACAGAAATCTTTAAAAAATTCAAAATCCCCAAATAGGTGGAAACCAAGGCACAGAGAAGCTAAATAACTTGCCCAAGTCACACAGCAAGTAAGAGCAGAACCAAATTTCCAACCTGGGTAATCTAACTGTGGAGGTCATGCACTTAATCATCACTTATTTGTTTTTGTTTAGTCCCTAGACGTGTCTGACTCTTTTGTGATCCCTTGGGCTGTAGCCCACAAAGGCTCCTCTGTCCATGGGATTTCCCAGGCAAAAATACCATAGTGGGTTACCATTTCCTTCTCCAGGGGCTCTTCCCAACCCAGGGATCAAACTTACATCTCCTGCATTAGCAGGTGGATTCTTTACCACTGAGCCAGGAGGGAAGCCCAATCATCATTTGTACAAGCACTATAAAGCAGGACCCACCAGATTGTCACTATAGCCTCCCCCTTGGCACCCCACTCCAGTACTCGTGCCTGGAAAATCCCATGGACGGAGGAGCCTGGAAGGCTGCAGTCCATGGGGTCGCTGAGGGTCGGACACGACTGAGCAACTTCACTTTCACTTTTCACTTTCATGCATTGGAGAAGGAAATGGCAACCCACTCCAGTGTTCTTGCCTGGAGAATCCCAGGGACGGGGGAGCCTGGTGGGCTGCCGTCTCTGGGGTCACACAGAGTCGGACACGACTAAAGTGACTTAGCAGCAGTGCTTGGTAAAGCCCACCGATTCTTACTACCACAGAGAGGCACACAGATATGAGTACCTTGAAGAAAGAGACTAGGTCTCATGACTTTTTGAAACCCCTAATATCTTAATGAATGTATCAGTACGCATCAGTGAATGGATGACTGAAATATAGGGTATTCCTTCATTACGCACAAGAAAACTAAAGTCTGAACAGCAAAGTACTGAAGATCACAGTGCTGGTTATACCAAGACCAGAGCTCTTGGGACTTCCCAGGTGGCCCCAGCGGTAAAGAACCCCCCTGCCAATGCGGAGAAGTAAGAGATGCTGGTTTGATCTCTGGATTGGGATGATCCCCCGGAGGAGGAAATAGCAACCCACTCCAGTATTCTTGCCTGGAGAATGCCATGGACAGAGGAGCCTGGTGGGCCATAATCCACAGGGTCGCAGTCAGACAGGACTGAAGCGACTTAGCACACGCCCACACATCGACACAGAGCTCTTGAATTCTGGCTCAAGGCCGTTTCCTCTGTGTTAGACAGTTTCTTTGCAACAGGAAATTGTTGCAACCTATGCCAAATCAGCTAGTATCTTCCTACACTACTGACAATCTCTCTCTTCTACAAGCCCTGAAAAGGCTCCCCAGTTGCCAGAGAAAGGCATCATTTAGTGAAGTTCAAGAATATGGAGAAGAGATGGGTATGCTTCTCCCTGTCATACCTGCAAAGCCAAGGACAGTCAGCAGGGCCACATCCTGCCCTGGGAAGAGAGTACTTCTGTCCTTTAGAACCAGAGTGAGGTTGGCAGCCTTGGAATCATAGCTGGTCTCAGACAGCCTCAGTATACTGTCTGTAGCGGCTGCAGCCATGGTGGCCAGCGGACAGCTTAGGCCCTTGGCACTTCTGAGCGTGCAAGCAGACTTTATGTAGTTTCTTAAGAATCGGGCAAGCGGGTAGAGATCACAAGTGCAGCTCCACTGGTTCTTATCTAAACTCAGAAGGATTAACTACTTCAGGGGAGTAAAAACATCCAGCATGTGGGCCAACTTATTTCGAGAAAGGTCTACTTCCTGTAGTTGAGGCAGGGGCCAGAAGGCATCTTTCCCAATAAAGGAAATAAAATTGTTAGATAAATCCAGATGCCTGAGACTGTGGAGACGTGTGCCTCCAAAAGAACTGTCCGTCAGATTAGTGATCTGATTCCCATCCAGATGGAGCCGGGTCAGGCCCCTGGTGTTTCAGAACCAAGACCCTTGCCGGGTGTGGAGGGCGTTGTGGCTGAGCGCCAGCAGTCTGCGAAGCTTGCTGAAGGTGTGATCCGTGAGCGAAGAGCTGGATATTCGGTTGTGCCCCAGCAACAACGACCGCAACTTTGAAAAGCTGTGCAAGGCATCTTCCCGAACATCCTTGATGCCATTTCTGCTCAAAGAGACCAGGGCGAGATTAAACAAGAGGGACAGATTTGTACTCTATAGAGGAGAGATATCCATCAGTGATGATTAAAACCCTCGTGGTCACAGGGCCTGCTGTGGGGAAGAAAAGCGCAGACTAGAAGCAAGTACACACACGTGGGAGGGGAGCACCGCGGAGAGCAGAGATAATCAATACCCTCTGAGCAATCTTATCACCTGGGTAAGAACAATAAACAAAATGAAAATGATCCTCTGATTTCTCAGTTTAAGGGGAAGGCAGCTCTTTATCAGAATGATGGATTTTTATATTCTTTGTTACCATGACATGTTTATTTGAGAAACCTAAACCCATCTGTTCCTTTAGATGTCAAATTTAATTCATTGTTTGGGCTTATCATCATGGATTTTTTTTTTTTTTTTGAAAGTGGCTTCTCAGGCTTTTCTGTCTGTGAAGCTGTGTACCAACCTACTCCAGCCCTGCTCGCCCAAGACATTCAGTCAAGAGCTGAGCCTGTGTCTGAGTTCCTAACCAGTTTTCTGCAAGCAGTGTATATTTATACTGTAAAGCCAATCACCTTTTTTCTCAAACATAAAGGTGTGGGTTGGGGTGGGGGAAGTGAGAAGGAGCACTGGTTTCTGCTTTTTAGCTCCAGGCTAAAAGTCGGCAACTTGGTAAGGATCTATATTCTCTCCAGACAAGCTGAGGATCTGTCAGTGGGGTTCTCATTATAGTCTGGGCCATCCTGGCCTCCTGTCTAATATCTGTTCCCTCCAATGAAGTCCATCATGTGATGACAGGTGGTACTCAGGGCTTCCAACTGTTAAATCCCTTCACCATAATCACCCCAGAGCTATCACTGCTCTGTCATTAGAAATCAAAGCATTTTAACTCAATAAAGATGTATTATAATCAAGAGTTATTGTAACACATCTTTATCATGCTAAAATTGTTTTGACTGCCAATGACAGCGTCATAAGGATGGAAGAGTCCATTGTCCCTGGGAGGTCTACAGGTGATATTAGAACAATCAGCCATGGGGGAAGCAAATCATAATTCCCTTATGAAATTCAGACTATAGCAATGAAACAAAGAGAGGAAAAAAGAATGTAAAAGACAAAAGATTTCCACAGTGCCTTCTTTTGGAAGAATTGCTCTCATTTCTGTAGCAGTAGCAAGCCTATGTCATGGGGTTTTGTTTGGGGGGTGCTGTTTTTTAGAATTTATTACTGATTATTGAATTCTGTTAATTCTGGCCAGGCTGGCATTTTGTTCCTTTCATCATTGTTTTTGATATGGATTGAGAGAGGTTTTTTTTTAAGGATCCTCAGTCCCCTAGAGATTTCTGACTCTGAAGGAGCAAGCTATTGTTTCTGTCAGTTACTTCTTGTCTAGGACCAGACAGCCTCCACTCACAAGTCATCCATTTACTTCTCTGTGTTTATGAAATCTAACTTCACAAATGTGGCATTCTATAAATGAGAAGGAAGATATAGAGGTGCAGTGATGTAGATGAGCACTATTTGTTTCTTACAGACATCAGCTATCTCTGATCAAAAAATATATATATATAGTGAAGTTTATTTGAGTGGATGGGAATTTAGTGTTTTTAAAGTGTTTTCTTCCCTGTCAGGAAGGACAATGCCATTTTCTTCTTAATTCTCATGGAGTCACAGGATTTTAGAAATGAAAGAACTCATTTTCTTCTATTCCATCTTAGATTTGTTTCTGAAATTTTTCGATTGGCAGAGTTTATAGCTTGTTTATCTCTTGTTGGATATAAGGATGTAAATCACATTCTCCTCAAATTTGTTAATAAGGTATCTTATTAAATTGTTGACTTAAGCAAGCAATATGTAATGAATACAGGCAGTGTATCTTGTTAGCATTTCTACAGCTCATTTACCACCAATAAAAAAAGACTACACTTTCAAAATTAGATGCACTTTGATAATAATCTGTTTTGCTGGTACATCACTTAATCTTACTAATGCTGAACAATTGCAGTTCAGGTTTCTGATTCATTGATATTCCTTTCACCCTGTGGTAGGTTTCAAATCTGCACAAAGTATGGACAAAATATAATTAAAGTGATCTATTTTTATCATTTATTAAATAAGTGTGCAACTGACTGAAATGGTGGTATTCTTTTGTGATAGCAAGATATCTCAATTACCTCTAAAGGTCTTAAAATAGTTTGGTTGAGACCACCAGGAACTAACAGAAAAATAAAATAATATTATTAATATATAGTTACTAAAGAAGGCTTGCTCTTTAAAAATGTTCACCTCTTTCAGGCTGAGCCCAGAGATCAGTCAGTACAAAGAAGAGCATAATAATGAATTTTCCAAGTACACTGAACACTGATTTTTAGAGTGATTGGTTTTATTACCTACTGTATAGGTTAGCTGGTAACAGAGAGTTACATCTCTGGTACACACCGCACACGACGCAGGGCAGGCTGCCACCAGCCGCAGCATGATGGCAAAGAGTATGAGCCATCCACCTGAAAGGAAAGTAGAGAGCAATGCATGTCATAATGTTGGCATTTATTATCCAAGGATTTCAGTACATTCAGTTCAGGAGGCATTTTGGTGATTTCTCCTTTCTAATGAGCAACGTGAGTTCTCATATGGTGCCAGATAAATGGCACCTTAATTTGAATAGAATTTAAACGGAACCATTATAAGGAACAAGGATATATTGGACAGTGCAGAGAAATATAGCTCTGATTTATAATAACTTTATTTGTAAATTAATTTATTTATTTTAATTGAAGGCTAATTACTTTAGAATTTTGGGGTAGATTTGCCATACATTGACATGAATCAGCCACCGGTGTACATGTGTCCCTCATCCCGAAAGCCCCTCCCACCTCCCTCCCCTTCCCATCCCTCTGCTTGTCCCCGTGCACTGGCTTTGAGTGCCCTGTTTCACACATCAAACTTGGACTGGTCGTCTGTTTCACATCTGGTAATATACGTTTCAATGCTATTCTCTTAAGTCATCCCACCCTTGCCTTCTCCCACAGAGTCCAAAAGTCTCTTCTTTATATCTGTGTCTCTTTTGCTGTCTTGCATACAGGGTCGTCATTACCATCTATCTAAATTCCAGATATATGCATTAATATATTGTATTGGTGTTTTCCTTTCCGACTTACCTCACTCTGTATGATAGGCTCCAGTTTCATCCACCTCATTAGAACTGATTCAAATGCATTCTTTTTAATAGCTGAGTAATATTCCATCATGTGTATGTACTGTGTAATAACTTTAAATGGAGTATAATCTTGGGCTTCCCAGGTGGATCTAGTGGTAAACAACCTGCCTGCCAATTCAGGAGACATAAGAAACATGGGTTCAATCCCTGGGTTGGGAAAATCCCCTGGAGAAGGAAATGGAAACTCACTCCAGTACTCTTGCCTGGAGGATCCCCATGGACAGAGGAACCTGGTGGGCTATAGACCATGGGGTCACAAAGAGTTGGACATGACTGAAGTGACTGAGTGCAAGTAGTTGCTTTACAATTATGTACATAAAGTGAATCATCTATATGTATACATATATCCCTTCCATCTTGGCACTCCTTCCCATTCCCATCCCACCCACCTAGGTCATCACAGGGCCCTCAGCTGAGCTCCCTGTGCTAGACAGCAAGTTCCCTCCAGCTCTCTCTTTCACACATTAGTGAGTATCTATCAATGCTACTCTCATCCCACCCTTCCTTTCCCCCACTGTGCCCACCTGTCTGTTCTCCACATCTGCATTTCTATCACTGTCTTGTACACTTAAAACTAATATAATATTGTAAATCAACTGTGATTCAATAAATACATATTCAATTCAGTTCAGTTCAGTTGCTCAGTCGTGTCCGACTCTTTGCAACCCCTTGGACCACAGCATGCCAGGCCTCCCTGTCCATCACCAATGTGCGGAACTTACTCAAACTCATGTCCACTGAGTTGGTGATGCCATCCAACCGTATGATCCTCTGTCTAACCCTTCTCCTCCTGCCTTCAATCTTTCCCAGCATAAGTTCATTTCAGTTCAGTCGCTCAGTTGTGTCCAACTCTTTGCAACCAGATGAACCGGAACATACCAGGCCTCCCTGTCATTCACCAACTCCTGGAGTCCACCCAAACCCATGTCCATTGAGTTGGTGATACCATCCAACCATCTCATCCTCTGTCGTTCCCTTATCCTCCTGTCCTCAATCTTTCCCAGCATCAGAGCCTTTTCAAATGAGTCAGTTGTTTGCATTACATGGCCAAAGTATTGGAGTTTCAGTTTCAACTTCAGTCCTTCCAATGAACACCCAGGACTGATCTCCTTTAGGATGCACTGGTTAACCTTCTTGCAACCTAAGGGACTCTCAAGAGTCTTCTCCAACGTGACAGTTCAAAAGCATCAATTCTTTGGCCCTCAGCTTTATTTATAGTCCAACTCTCACATCCATACATGACTACTGGAAAAACAGTAACTTTGACTAGACAGACCTTTGTTGGTAAAATAATGTCTCTGCTTTCCAATATGCTTTCTAGGTTGGTCATAACTTTCCTCCCAAGGAGTAAACGTCTTTTACTTTCATGGCTGCAATCACCATCTGCAGTGATTTTGGAGCCCCCAAAACCAAAGTCAGCCACTGTTTCCATTGTTTCCCCATCTATTTGCCATGAAGTGATGGGACTGGATGCCAAGATCTTAATTTTCTGAATGTTGAGCTTTAAGCCAACTTTTTCACCCTCCACTTTCACTTTCATCAAAAGGCTCTTCCAGTTCAGTTAAGTTCAGTCACTTAGTTGTGTCCGACTCTTTGCGACCCAAGGAATCGCAGCACGCCACGCGTCCCTGTCCATCACCAGCTCCCGGAGTTCACACAGACTCACGTCCATTGAGTCCGTGATGTCATCCAGCCATCTCATCCTCTGTTGTCCCCTTCTCCTCCTGCCCCCAATCCCTCCCAGCATCAGAGTCTTTTCCAATGAGTCAACTCTTCGCATGAGGTGGCCAAAGTACTGGAGCTTCAGCTTCAGCATCATTCCCTCCAAAGAAATCCCAGGATTGATCTCCTTCAGAATGGACTGGTTGGATCTCCTTGCAGTCCAAGGGACTCTCAAGAGTCTTCTCCAACACCACAGTTCAAAAGCATCAATTCTTCAGCACTCAGCCTTCTTCACAGTCCAACTCTCACATCCATACATGACCACTGGAAAAACCATAGCCTTGACTGGACGGACCTTAGTCAGCAAAGTAATGTCTCTGCTTTTGAATATGCTATCTAGGTTGGTCATAACTTTTCTTCCAAGGAGTAAGCGTCTTTTAATTTCATGGCTACAGTCACCATCTGCAGTGATTTTGGAACCCCCAAAAATAAAGTCTGACACTGTTTCCACTGTTTCCCCATCTATTTCCCATGAAGTGATGGGACCGGATGCCATGATCTTCATTTTCTGAATGTTGAGCTTTAAGCCAACTTTTTCACTCTCCTCTTTCACTTTCATTGAGAAGCTTTTTAGCTTCTCTTCACTTTCTGCCATAAGGGTGGTGTCATCTGCATATCTGAGGTGACTGATATTTCTCCCGGCAATCTTGATTCCAGCTTGTGTTTCTTCCAGTCTCTTTAGTTGTTCTTCATCTTCTGCCATAGGCTTGGTGTCATCTGCATATCTGAGGTTAGTGATATTTCTCCTGGAAATCTTGATTCCAGCTTGTACTTAATCCAGCCCAGAATTTCTCATAATGTACTCTGCATGTAATTTAAATAAGCAGGGTGACAATATACAGCTTTGACATAGTCCTTTTCCTATTTGGAACCAGTCTGCTGTTCCATATCCAGCTCTAACTGTTGCTTCCTGAGCTGCATACAGATCTCTCAAGAGGCAAGTAAGGTCGTCTGGTATTCCCATCATTTAAAGAATTTTCCACAGTTTGTTGTGATCCGCACAGTCAAAGGCTTTGGCATGCTTCATAAAGCAGAAATAGATGTTTTTCTGGAATTCTCTTGCTTTTTCGATGATCCAGTGGATGTTGGCAATTTGATCTCTGGTTCCTCTGCCTTTTCTAAAATGAGCTTGAACATCAGGAAGTTCATGGTTCACGTATTGTTGCAGCTTGGCTTGGAAAATGTTGAGCATTACTTTACTAGTGTGTGAGATGAATGCAGTTGTGTGGTGGTTTGAACATTCTTTGGCATTGCCTTTCTTTGGGACTGGAATCAAAACTGACCTTTACAGTCCTGTTGCCACTGCTGAGTTTTCCAAATTTGCTGGCATATTTAGTGTAGCACTTTCACAGCATCTTCTTTTAGGGTTTGAAATATCTCGACTGGAATTCCATCACCTCCACTAGCTTTGTTCATAGTGATGCTTCCTAAGGCCCACTTGACTTCACATTCCAGGATGTCTGGCTCTAGGTGAGTGATCACACCATCGTGATTATCTGGGTCATGAAGATCTCTTTTGTACAGTCCTTCTGTGTATTCTTGCCACCTCTTCTTAATATTATCTGCTTCTGTTGGGTCCCTACCATTTTTGTCCTTTATTGAGTCCATCTTTGCATGAAATGTTCCTTTGGTATTTCTCATTTTCTTGTAGAGATCTCTGGTTTTTCCCATTCTGTTCTTTTCCTCTATTTCTTTGCACTGATCACTGAGGAAGGCTTTCTTATCTCTCTTTGCTATTCTTTGGAACTCTGCATTCAAATGGGTATAGTTTTCCTTTTCTCCTTTGCTTTTCACTTTTCTTTTTTTTTTTTTTAATTATTATTTTTTTTTAATTTTAAAATCTTTAATTCTTACATGCGTTCCCAAACTATTTGTAAGGCCTTCTCAGACAGCCATTTTGCTTTTTTGCGTTTCTTTTCCTTGATCCCTGTGTCCTGCACATTGTCATGAACCTCTGTCCATAGTTCATCAGGCACTCTATCTATCAGATCTAGTCCCTTAAATCTATTTCTCATTTCCACTGTTTAATCATAATGGATTTGATTTAGGTTTTACCTGAATGGTCTAGTGGTTTTCCCTACTTTCTTCAATTTAAGTCTGAATTTGGCAATAAGGATTTCATGTTCTGAGCCACCCTCAGCTCCCGGTCTTGTTTTTGCTGACTGTATAGTGTCCATCTTTGGCTGCAAAGAATATAATCAGTCTGATTTTGGTGTTGGCCAACTTGTGATATCTATATGTAGAGTCTTCTCTTGTGTTGTTGGAAGAGGGTGTTTGCTAATTCCCATAATAAACAAATAAACAGAACTGTTAAAGCATTTGACCATAAATTCAGATAACTCATATGTAAGGCACATCCATTAGTACAGATTATTAAAAAATTAAGTTACTTGATAGTTTGTTGAGATTTTGTAAATATATTACCTGATTTAATTCTTTTTATTTGGCAACTCAATTTGAGGCTGAGAAAACTGAAGCTCAGAATGGTTAATAAACCACCCAAGGTCACAGAGCCATTACGTATTTAATATCAAGTCTTTTCATTCTAAATCCAGTGTTCTTTCTAGTATGGAGAAGCTAATCTCAGGCATTGAATCTTACATAATTACAACTAAATTATTCTTTATAGCTATAGATGCCACACATAGAGAGGGAGAATGAAGGAGCATTAAGATCACAAGCTCCACTTACCTTTGAATTCAGTTCTCCTATTTATTGACTATACTATCTTAGATAAATTATTTTTCTAATTTTTTTCCTTTACATGTTTAAAATAGAAATAATAAATGCAAACATTAAAGGGTTTTATGAGTTTGATAAAACGTTAAGTGTCTAGTATCATTTGTTGTTGTTCAGTTGCTCAGTTGTGTCAGACTCCTTGCGATCCCATGGACTGCAGCATGCAGGCTTCCCTGTCCTTCACCATCTCCCAGAGCTTGCTTAAACTAATGTCCATTGAGTTGGTGATGCCATCCAACCATCTTGTCCTCTGTTGTCCCCTTCTCCTACGTTCAATCTTTCCCAGCATCTTTCCCAGGGCCTTTTCCAATGCGTCAGCTCTTTACATCAAGTGGCCAAAGTATTGGAGCTTCAGCATCCGTCCTTCAAACAAATATTCAGGGTTGATTTTTCCTTTAAGATTAACTGCTTTGATCTCCTTGCCATCCAAACGACTCTCAAGAATCTTCTCCAACACCACAGTTTGAAAGCATCAATTCTTCAGTGCTCAGCCTTCTTTGTGGTCCAACTCTCACATCCATACAAGACTTCTGGAAAAATCATAGCTTTGACTATACAGACCTTTGTCAGCAAAGTAATGTCTCTGCTTTTCAATATGCTGTGTAGGTTTGTCATAGTTTTTCTTCCAAGAAGCAAGAATCTTTTAATTTCAAGGCTACAGTCAACATCTGGAGTGATTTTTGAAGCCTGAGAAAATAAAGACTGTCATTTTTCCATTGTTTCCCCATCTATTTGCCATGAAGTGATACCATATTTTACCATTATTTTGATACTTTTTTAGTCTCCAATGAAAGAGCACATCATTTGGGTTTAATGTTCAAGAAAAGGCCATTCATTTATAATGCATTTCCTGACTGGTTAAAATATAAAAAGTAAAGGAAATTATAATAAAAATCCTGTCCCATACAAAAAGATAGTTTGAAAATAAAATTTAAAACTAGTAATTCTATCATACTTTCAAGTATTTATTGAATACCTTCTGTTCACCAGCCACTCCTCAAGGCAGTAGGGATAGAATAATAAATGATAAATCCCTAGCCTCATTGGAGAGTCCCAGGTAGCTCTAGTGGTAAAGAACCTGTCTACCAATGTAGGAGATACAAGAGATGCAGGTTCGATCCCTGGGTCACGAAGATGCCCTGGAGAAGGAAATGGCAACCCACTCCAGTATTGCTAGGAAGGGATGTAAACAACAGACAAAAAGTAGGCAATATGTATTAATATGTATTAAGTCATCTAATGGTAAGTTCTATGGAATAAAGGACAATAATGGTAGACAAGGAAAAAAAATAACATTTGAACAAAGACCTGGAAAAGGTAATAGCTCTGGTCTGTCCAGGTGGAAAGAATGAAAAAGGCAAAATCCCTGAAGGCATGGTATGCTCTTTTCTCCGGAGGTCAACGTGATCTGATGTACAAGAGGAAGAAGAGTCCAGGAAGTAGCAGGGGCAGGTTGTGCATGGCTTAGAGAGGAAAGCAAGGATTTTTTTTTAAAATAAATATAAAATGAGAGTAACTGGAAGCTTTTTGAGTGCCATTACTTCATTTCTAGTATATTTTTAAAATGATGATTTTGGCTACCATGTTGTTTAATACAGCTTTGTAATAATGTTTTATATGAGGGAGCATGATACCTTCAGCTGTGTTCTTTAGATTGCTTTGGCTTTTGGAGTCTTTTGTGTTTTCATAACAATTTTAAGATTGTTTGCTCTATTTCTGTGAAAAATGCCATTGTAATTTTTATGGGGATTGCATTGCATCTGTACATTGCCTTAAGTAGTATGGATATTTCAACATTATTAATTCTTCCTCTCCATGAGCATAGAACATCTTACCATTTATTTCTGTCTTCCATTTCTTTCTTCAGTATTGTATAGTTTTCAGAGTACAGGTCTTTCACCTCCTTGGTTAAATATACACCTAGGTATTTCATTCTTTTTGATGTAATTATAAAGGAGATAATTTTCTTTATTTCTCTTTCTGATAGCTTGTTAATAGCATAAAAGGCAAAACAAGATTTTATATATTGATTTTTATATCCTGCAACTTTATTGCATTTGTTTATTAGTTCTAATAGTTTTTTGGTGGAGTCTTTAGGGTTTTCTGCATCAAGTCATCCACATATAGTGAGTTATACTTACTTTCTCCTTTCCAATAAGAAGCCTTTTGTTTCTTTTTCTTGACTAATGGATATGACTAGAACTTCTGATACTATATTGACAAGAATGGGCATCATTGTCATATTCCTAATCTTAAAAAGAAAATCTTTCAATATTTCACTATTGAGTATGATGGTAGCTTTGGATTGGCTACCATGTTGAGAACACATTTTTTTTAATAGGCAGAGATTAGAAGCAGCAAAAGCAGCTAGAACGAAATTATAATAATAATAGCAAAAGATGATGGTAAGGATAAGAGGTAGTCAGATTCTGTATAATTCTTTTTATTATCATGATGCAATTTAATGTAACAAATTTAAAGTCAACTAGGCTGTTCTGTGCAATGGAGTAAACAGGAGTAAACAGACTTTTGCTGTTACTGCTAAGTCACTTCAGTCGTGTCCGACTCTGTGCAACCCCGTAGATGGCAGCCCACCAGGCTCCCCCATCCCTGGGATTCTCCAGGCAAGAACACTGGAGTGGGTTGCCATTTCCTTCTCCAATGCATGAAAGTGAAAAGTGAAAGTGAAAGTGAAGTCGTGCCCGACTCTTAGCGACCCCATGGACTGCAGCCTACCAGGCTCCTCCATCCATGGGATTTTCCAGGCAAGAGTACTGAAGTGGGGTGCCATTGCCTTCTCCAAAACAGACCTTTGCTTACCCTCAAATCATGTTTCAGCTAGTGATATAGACATGTAGATATCCAGTTTTAACACAAGAAAGACTTTTAAAAATCTAAGTGAAAGTGAAAAAAATCTAAGTGAAAAATATATGCATTTGAATGCAGAGTTCCAAAGAACAGCAAGGAGAGAGAAGAATGCCTTCTTCAGTGATCATTGCAAAGAAATAGAAGAAAACAATAGAATGGGAAAGACAAGAGATGTCTTCAAGAAAATTAGAGATACCAAGGGAACATTTCATGCAAACAAGGGCATGAATGTTGTCTGTTAGGACCTAACAGAAGCAGAAGATATTAAGAAGAGGTGGCAAGAATACACAGAAGAACCATACAAAAAAGATCTTCATGACCCAGATAACCACAATGGTGTGATCACTCACTCTTAGAGCCAGACATCCTGGAATGTGAAGTCAAGTGGGCCTTAGGAAGCATCAATAGGAACAGCAAGTGCAGGTGATGAAATTCCAGTTGAGCTATTTCAAATCTTAAAAGATGATGCTGTGAAAGTGCTACACTCAATATGCCAGCAAATTTGGAAACCTCAGCACTGGCCACAGGACTGGAAAAGGTCAGTTTTCACTCCAATCCCAAAGAAAAGCAATGCCAAAGAATGCTCAAACTACCACACACTAGCAAAGTAATGCTTAAAATTCTCCAAGCCAGGCTTCCACAGTACATGAACCATGAACATCCAGATGTTCAAGCTGGATTTAGAACAGGCAGAGGAACCAGAGATCAAATTGCCAACATCCACTGGATCACCGAAAAAGTAAAACAGTTCCAAAAAAACATTTATTTCTGCTTTATTGACTACCTCAGGCCTTTGACTGTGTGGGTCACAACAAACTGTGGAAAATTCTTCAACAGATGGGAACATTAGACCACCTGAGCTGCCTTCTGAGAAACCTGTATGCAGGTCAGGAAGCAGCAGTCAGAACTGGACATGGAACAACAGACTGGTTCCAAATAGGGAAAGGAGTTCATCAAGGCTGTATGTTGTCACCCTGCTCATTTAACTTATATGCAGAGCACATCATGAGAAACGCTTGGCTGGATGAAACACAAGCTGGAATCAAGATTGCCAGGAGAAATATAAATAACCTCAGATATGCAGGTGACACCACCCTTATGGCAGAAAGTGAAGAAGAACTAAAGAGCCTTTTGATGAAAGTGAAAGAGGAGAGTGAAAAAATTGGCTTAAAGCTCAACATTCAGAAAACTAAGATCATGGCATCCCATCACTTCATGGCAAATAGATGGGGAAACAGTGAAAGACTTTATCTTGGGGGGCTCAAAAATCACTGCAAATGGTGACTGCAGCCATGAAATTAAAAGATGCTTGTTCCTTGGAAGAAAAGCTATGACTAACCTAGACAGCAAGTTAAAAAGCAGAGATATTACTTTGCCAACAAAGGTCCATCTAGTCAAAGCTATGGTTTTTCCAGTAGTCATGTATGGATGTGAGAGTTGGACTATAAAGAAAGCTGAGCCCTGAAGAATTGAAGCTTTTGAACTGTGGTGTTGGAAAAGACTCTTGAGAGTCCCTTGGACTGCAAGGAGATCCAACCAGTCCATCCTAAAGGAAATCAGTCTTGAATATTCATTGGAAGGACTCATGCTGAAGCTAAATCTCCAATACTTTGGCTACCTGATGCAAAGAACTGACTCGTTGGAAAAGACCATGATGCTGGGAAAGATTGAAGGCAGGAGGAGAATGGGACGACAGAGGATGAGATGGTTGGATGGTATCACTGACTCTAAGGACATGAATTTGAGTAAGCTCCAGGTGTTGGTTATGGACAGGGAAACCTGGAGTGCCGCAGTCCATGGGGTCACAAACAGTCAGACACAACTGAGCAACTGAATTGACTGAACTGAAGTGAAAGTGAAAAATTATTTTGTGAAATCCTTGGATACTTTCAAAAAAGATGTATCTTGTAAGTTGGACTTAAAGAGGGCAAAGGGTTTCTACAGGCAGAGAATAAGAGTTAGATAATTCTAGACTGAAAAAACAGTAAGAACAATGTTCTACACTGAGCAGAAGATCTAAGTTCCCTTCTTTTAGCCTCCCTGGACTGCTTAGAGTCTGCCTTATCCATATGTGTTTCAGAGGTCAGCCAGAGAATTAGGCAGAGTCTATATACAAATGGGCCTCCCAGGTAGCCATAGTGGTATAGAACCCACCTGCCAGTGCAAGAGACATAAGAGGCAGGGTTTCAATCCCTGGGTAGGAAAGATCCCCTGGAGGAGGTCATAGCAATACACTCCAATATTCTTGCCTGGAGAATCCCATGAACAAATGGAGCCTGGCATGCTACAGCCCATGGGGTCACAAAAAGTTGGACATGACTGAAGAGACTTACAAATCTAAATAATGGGGCTCCCTCTCCCAGACCCTTTTCTTCCAGGATTCCTCCTCATTTTTAGTGCTAATGTTTAATAAAGAGGATTTTTGGTTGCCCCCTCAAGATTCCTGCCCCCTGGTATGCTACTGCTACTGCTAAGTCGCTTCAGTCCTGTCCGACTCTGTGCAACCCCATAGACGGCAGCCCACCAGGCTCCACAGTCCCTGGCATTCTCCAGGCAAGAACACTGGAGTGGGTTGCCATTTCCTTCTCCAATGCAGGAAAGTGAAAAGTGAAAGTGAACTCGCTCAGTCGTGTCCGACTCTTAGCGATCCAATGGACTGCAGCCTACCAGGCTCCTCCATCCATGGGATTTTCCAGGCAAGAGTACTGGAGTGGGGTGCCATTGCCTTCTCCCTGCCCCCAGTATACATGCCAGGAATAACTCCTTTCATTTGAGTGTGAGCAGAATCTATGCATATGATGAGCCAGTAAGCACATAATTATGTTTTCTAATATGGCAAAACAAAGATTATCCTGTGTGGGTGTGCCCTACTCAAATGTGCCCCTTTCAGTCAGTTCAGTTCAGTTCAGTCACTCAGTCGTGTCCAACTCTTTGCGACCCCATGAACCACAGCACACCAGGCCTCCCTGTCCATCACCATCTCCTGGAGTTCACTCAAACTCAAACTCAAACTCACCTTTAAAAGCAAAGAATTTTTCTTCAGTTGGTTATAGAGGGTGAGGTTTAGAGTCATGTCCTTGCTTGTCAGGAAGAAAGCAAATGAATATGTTGTGAACTGCTTATAGGGGCTGTGTGGCAGGGAGCTGTGGGCATCCTCTGGAAGCTGACAGTCACTGCTGAACAACAGTTGGCAAGAAAATAAGGACCTGAGTCATACAACCACAAGGAAATGAGTTCTTCCTGTACCAGCCAGCTGGGAAGAGACTCACATTATATTCACGGAGTGCACTGATGCCATAACTTTAATCTGTTGAGGCCCCGAGCAAAGGACCCAGTTAACCTGTACTAAACTCTGACCCACAGAAACTGTGAGCTAATAAATTGGCATTATTTTAAACCATGGCATTTTTGATGATTTGTTAGACAACTTTATGTGTGCTCAGTTGTTTCCAACTCTGTGCAACCCATGAACTGTAACCTGCCAGGCTCCTCTGACAATCGGATTTTTCAGGCAAGAATACTGGAGGGGGTTGCCATTTCCTACTCCAGGGGATCTTCCCAACCCAGGGATCACTTTCATCTCCTGTGTCTCCTGCATTGGCAGGCAGATTCTTTTTACCACTGAGCCACCTGTGAAGTGAAGCAAAAAACAGAAGGAAGAATTATCCTTAGAGCAATGTCCTTGAGTAGATTAGCAGGGATAAGATCTAGCACAGTTCACTTCAGTCACTCAGTCGTGTCCGACTCTTTGCAGCCCCATGAATCGCAGTACACCAGGCCTCCCTGTCCATCACCATCTCCCGAAGTTCACACAGACTCATGTCCATTGAGTCAGTGATGCCATCCAGCCATCTCATCCTTGGTCGTCCCCTTCTCCTCCTGCCCCCAATCCCTCCCAGCATCAGAGTCTTTTCCAATGAGTCAACTCTTCACATCAGGCGGCCAAAGTACTGGAGTTTCAGCTTTAGCATCATTCCTTCCAAAGAAGTCCCAGGGTTGATCTCCTTCAGAATGGACTGGTTGGATCTCCTTGCAGTCCAAGGGACTCTCAAGAGTCTTCTCCAACACCACAGTTCAAAAGCATCAATTCTTCGGCGCTCAGCCTTCTTCACAGTCCAACTCTCACATCCATACATGACCAAAGGAAAACCCATAGCCTTGACTAGAGGGACCTTAGTCGGCAAAGTAATGTCTCTGCTTTTGAATATACTATCTAGGTTGGTCATAACTTTTCTTCCAAGGAGTAAGTGTCTTTTAATTTCATGGCTGTAATCACCATCTGCAGTGATTTTGGAGCCCCAAAAAATAAAGTCTGACACTGTTTCCACTGTTTCCCCATCTATTTCCCATGAAGTGATGGGGCCGGATGCCATGATCTTCATTTTCTGAATGTTGAGCTTTAAGCCAACTTTTTCACTCTCCTCTTTCACTTTCATCAAGAGGCTTTTTAGTTCCTCTTCACTTTCTGCCATAAGGGTGAAGGAACTGCCCTCAGATAGAATCGGGCAAAGTTCATCTATAGAAAAGGAAGTGAAGGCAGATTATGTGAGTTTAGACATAGGTAGGTGGTTGAAATAGTAGTAGAAGCTATAGGTTTGAGGGAAGAGGAGAAGGTGCAAAATAGCCACCTAGAGTGTGAAAAAGAATGAGCTAGGAATATGAAATAGTCTCTCTGAGCAGTACTAAGGTCCACTTCAGATTAGAGTGTCATAATTTTGAAATAAGACCTGTCAGGATGATTTAATCAAGACTAGGATTTTTCCAATTGTGTACAATTACACAATAGGGCAAGGGAGCTGAGGCTGTGTGGAAGGGAGTGGTTATGATTGCCAATGAAATCCAAGCTAAATCAGGGAGGAAATGCGGTGACCCTGTGACAGTGAAAAGATGGTAACAGGAACAGAAAGTAGGGGAGACAGATTAGATGATAGATAGAAGATAGAGCAATATTGACAAGAATAAGGCTTTTAAAGCTGAGTAATACACACGCACACACTATATATATACACACATATACATAGGTATTGGTTTATTGCACTGTTTTCTTCTGCTTTAGGGTACATTCGAAAATCATCACAATAAAAAGCAGGGTTTTCTTAAGTGGTGAGATGGTTTATGTGGTCAAATTTGTTGGAGTCAGGGTTCTGGAAGAAGTGAGCTAGCTAGGAAGGAGACAGAGCCCTGGGAGTGATCTGATGGAAAGTGTGAGGTGGAATAGCTCGGAGAAGTTGCAAGCATTGCTAGTAATAGAGTCTAGGGTATGAATGACCAGCGAGCTGATTAACCAAAGGAAGGTAGAGGATAAGATCAGCAAAGAAGAGGAGACAAAGGAACCCGGAAGTCAGGGGTCACCTTTGTGATTACCTGCTTGGATAATAAAAACGCTGAGAGTCATGCTAGAGAACAGGGCAGTGAGCCAGATGCAAAGTCTTTGACCAAAGGAGAGCAGCTCTGTGGAAAAGCTTGACAAACTGGTGGCTTTTCAAGGAGAAACCATTCGGAATTTGCAAAGTCCGTGGGAAAGACACAGACCCCTGCTTACCCCACTATCACGGCACACTCCTGGAGGTACAGGAGCATGCAAGAGAAAACAGCTTCCTCCTGGAGAGCTCCGGGGGATGCAGCGTCCTCAGGGGAGGGCTAGATATTAAGGGAGAAATTGTTCTACTAAGAATCTAAATTAGTTGGTTACAGCACCTGAATGTTAAATTGGGCTATCCACCTCCTGGCAGTGAAAGTTTCATAAAGGGAGAAATGATAGGTTATGTAGTCCTTAGGACCTGACAAAAGGAGGCATATAATTTCTTCAAAAGAGACCGACGTTTTCTAAAATCCCAAGAATTTTTTCCCCGGATCTATACTCGCTTATATATCCCTAGCAACTAGAACAAAGCTGACAATATAATCAGAATACAAGAACTGTTTATTTAACCAAACTCATCTGACAGGAAGATTCATAGTAGACAATACCTTTAATGACAGTTTTTGAAGATAAAAAGCTTATCTTAACCTCTAAAGTAGGGCATAGTCGTGGGGTTGCTATTGATCATAGTTTTGAATCTGAGGTGCTATTTTCAAAAGTTACCCTAATTATAAAATTAGCTGTAGCAGTCCTTTCCTTACAGACACATTGTACAGTGTATTATAAGGCACAGAGATAGTTAATAGTTTTTAGCATTCACGTTTATTCTTTCATTTTGAAGAGGAAAACCTGCCATTTAAAAGCATGCAAAGCTAATTAAAGCTTTTCCACTATTTCATTATCTGAATGTAGTTGCAAATGCTGACTTAAAACTCTTATCAGAGGGAGACTCAACATTCCTCCCAGAACAGCAAATGAACATTCAATTAACACTTCAATACAAGTGTATTTTAAATAAAAATATACTTGATGGTTAATCTCATTCTTTATATATGCAAATACTAAATTTTAAAAGCCAAAGAGAGCTGCCTCCCTTTTATTCTTTGGGGGAATAAAAGTCTTTTATTTACAGGGAAGACCTGAATTTTCTGAAGTTGTTACCAAGTTAGAAGAGTGTCTCTGCAACATCGAGGTAAGAAATTTACCTTCTGAAATATGTCCATTAAAAAGGCTTGGATACACAGAATTCTTGGGGAATGGATGTTGCTGGTACTTATGGAAATAATATAAGATTGAGTGTCCATAACTCCATTCATATTTTTACCCTGTCACTTAAGTTCTAATAACTGCATCTATAGGGACAAAGGCAAATTCAGACTGAATTGGGGCTCTTCCAAGAAATGATCAGGCAAGCAAATGCACATGGGTATACATAATTTAAAAAATTGATAAGTAAAAATTTTAAAATATAACAAAGATGTTAGAAGATTTAAATCAATTTTTTCTATACAAAAATTCTTACATACAATGAAATGTAAGTTAAAACATTAAGCCATTGTCCATTTATGTTCAGTAAGAATAGAAAACAATTGTTACTAAAATTAGCACTTAAGTTAATCGGGAGGCATTGCTTGTGTACCACACATATGTTGCATAAAGTGATATGTGTTGGTAATGAGGCTAATGGAATTTTCTTTCCTTAATATTAAGGAGTTGTTTGCTTTAATTTTCTCTATAATTGCCTTAATCTTCTATACACCTGTTCAGGAGATAGCATTTGAAAATAGGCAAGGGAACCAGAACATGAGCACTAATTCAAAAATAATAATGTATTCCCCAATGCAGGTAAGTGCTACAGGAGAGGAAGATGGACGTTACACATACAGGCTCATGGATAAATGAGTATATGAAGGGTAGGGGCAAAAATGGAAAAAGACAGCATCAACCTGAGATTGCACAACTAAATCCCGGAGTGAAACCATCCGACAAAAGTTTTCTGTTTAAAAAATTTTAGCCAAGAGTGATTGGAATGCAATCTTTTGTAGAAGTGTCCCAGGCCTGCAATTACAGCCTGCAGGGAGTGGCTCTATCTCATGACTCTTTACTGGGATTTACAGAGAGGAAGTTTTTCCTATGGAATGAAACTTTGGTCTTAGACATAAAGCTTCCTTTCCCTTCTCATCAATCCTGAAACATACAAAGTAGACAGAAGTAAAGGCATATTTGGCAGGGCTACAGTAGCCCCTACAAACAAGAGCATCTACCAGAGGCCTGGGATGTTGAGAAGCACTTTTAAGGTTTCAGTTTCAAGTATCCTCTCACTTTGAACCTGTGTGTTTGACAGAGCAAGGTTGTGCCAAGCATGGGATATATCCAGTTAGATTAGAGAGTGAATTCCAGAAACAGAGATAATGGTAGGATGTACTAAACTGACCAAGCCTCTTAGCACAGTCTCCCCTAGTAGAGAAGATGAGTAACTACAGGCTACATGCAAAGAGAAGTTGCTGGAGTGGGTTGCACTAAATAATGGACTAGGATCATCTTTAAGGGATATAACTTGTGGAGTTGCATAAGGCTCCATTCTCTCTACTCTTCAACTTTTTGGTCAGTGGTTTAGATCTTGGTCATGAAGTCTCTCTGCTCATCACAGCTGCAGGTGTAATAAAGTTGAGACAGAACAAATATTTGAAAGCAGGATTATAGAGTATTTTGGAAGAGAAAGTAGTAGGACATATCTAACAAGGATAAGTTTAACAGGAATAAATATATCATCATGCACTGGAGTCAAGGAAACAACAGTAGAAGAATCAAACAATGGAGACAATGGTTTTGGAGCACCGTGAAGATTGGTGGATAAACCTTGGGGGAGTTAGAATATGAAATATCTGCCTTACATCAGAATAAAGAATGTGATCATTCCTCTCCCTTCTGAGATGGCCAAACAAAATAGTACCCAACATATATCCTTATAGTGGAGGGGGAAATGGCAACCCACTCCAGTATTCTTGCTGGGGTAATGCCATGGACGGAGGAGCCTGGCATGCTACAATCCATGGTGTCCAAATAGTTGGGCATAGCTGAGTCACTGAGCACATATTCTTATAAAGGGATTATTAAAACTGGAACGCAAATTTTAAGGAATAGAAATCAGAATGGTGAATGGATCGACAACCAATTAGAGGAATCAAGGATGCTTATCCTGGAGAAGGCAAAATTAGGATGAGTCAACAGCTGTTTATAAACATCTGAAGAACTATCATATAGGAAAGGGATTGGCCTAGTTCTCTGTGGGCCAACAGATGGAAATGAAGTCCAGTAGTGGATGTGGTTAATTATGAGGAAGAAACTTTCAAATGGTCAGAGCCATCCTAAGATAAATGAGTGGATCTGGATGTAGTAGGTTCCCCATCAGACTGTGGTAAGGATGAAAAGGATGAGATTGAATCATTGGAAAGTCTGAAGGTTCATTTCAACATTGCATGATTCTTTACTGAGAAATGTCTTGTCTACTTGAAGAGCCTAAAATTTACATATATTATTTTTTAAATAAAAATCTACTGTCTCATGAAATTATTATATCAAAGAATTAATGTTCTTCTCTGATAGTGCTGTTGGTAAAGGATCTGCAGCAGTGCAGGAGACCTGGGTTCAATCCCTAGATCAGGAAGATGCCCTAGAGAAGGAAATGGCAACCCACTCCAGTATTCTTGCCTGGAAAATCTCATGGATCAAGGAGCCTGGTGGGCTACAGTCCAGGGGGTCGCAAGAATTGGACATGACTTCGCGACTAAATCACAACCACAGAGTGCATAAACAACAAGCTTATAAAAAAATTCAAGAAAACTGTTATCTTATTTTTTGTTTTTTCTTTCTCATTTTCTTTCCTCATACTCTTCTGTACTTCAGTTCAGTTCAGTTCAGTCACTCAGTTGTGTCCGACTGTTTGCGACTCCATGAATCACAGCACGCCAGGCCTCCCTGTCCATCACCAACTCCTGGAGTTCACCCAAACTCATGTGCATTGAGTCAGTGATGCCATCCAGCCATCTCATCCTCTGTCATCCCCTTCTCCTCCTGCCCCCAATCCCTCCCAGGATCAGGGTCTTTTCCAATGAGTCAACTCTTCGCATGAGGTGGCCAAAGTACTGGAGTTTCAGCCTCAGCATCAGTCCTTCCAATGAACACCTGGGGCTGATCTCCTTTAGGATGGACTGGTTGGATCTCCTTGCAGTCCAAGGGATTCTCAAGAGCCTTCTCCAACACCACAATTCAAAAGCATTAATTCTTCAGCGCTCAGCTTTTTTCACAGTACAACTCTCACCTCGATACATGACTACTGGTAAAATCATAGCCTTGACTAGATGGACATTTGTTTGCAAAGTAATACCTCTGCTTTTTAATGTGCTATCTAGGTCGGTCATAACTTTCCTTCCAAGGAATAAGCATCTTTTAATTTCATGGCTGCAATCACCATCTGCAGTGATTTTGGAGCCCCCCAAAAAATAAAGTCTGACACTGTTTCCACTGTTTCCCCATCTATTTCCCATGATGTGATGGGACCAGATGCCATAATCTTCGTTTTCTGAATGTTGAGCTTCAAGCCAACTTTTTCACTCTACTCTTTCACTTTTATCAAGAGGTTTTTTAGTTCCTCTTCACTTTCTGCCATAAGGGTGGTGTCATCTGCATATCTGAGGTGATTGATATTTCTCTTGGCAATCTTGATTCCAGCTTGTGCTTTTTCCAGCCCAGCGTTTCTCATGATGTACTACTCTGCATATAAGTTAAATAAGCAGGGTGACAATATACAGCCTTGATGTACTCCTTTTCCTATTTGGAACCAGTGTGTTGTTCCATGTCCAGTTCTAACTGTTGCTTCCTGACCTGCATATAGGTTTCTCAAGAGGCAGGTCAGGTGGTCTGGTATTCCCATCTCTTTCAGAATTTTCCACAGTTTGTTGTGATCCACACAGTCAAAGGCTTTGGCATAGTCAACAAAGCAGAAAAAGATGTTTTTCTGAAACTCTTTTGTTTTTTTGGTGATCCACCGGATGTTGGCAATTTGACCTCTGGTTCCTCTGCCTTTTCTAAAACCACCTTGAACATCTGAAAGTTCATGGTTGGTTCACTTAGCTATGTGTAATTATTTTAAAAAACTCTCTACAGTAACTCTATTTAGTCCTCATCCTTGCTGGACATTAAAGCATCCTTCATTTTATGAAATGGATGTATCCTTGGAAAAGTATGTAAATTCAGTTCATGTAAAGGGAATAATTTCATATAAAAAGGGAATAATCATAAGTTCCAATTTTAAGGAACTCTGCCACAAATCTTATCACTATAGTGAAAATGTAGAGAATCTTTTAACCATTAAATAATAATCTTCTGTTTTATGAATCTGACTTGAGCCTACTGTGTTTTGAGAAAGAAAAGCATAAGTTTTATGGGTCAGTTCTCAGCATATAACTGGGCCAAAAAAAGTAAATTAAGCTAGTCACGTGTTGCCATCAGAAGCTGAAAGGAAAGGCCTGAAGCAAGCTGAGCTGAATAGAAATTAAAATATGAAAAATCCTAGAATAGAAAGCTAAAATAAATCTACATTTTATAATACTATGCCTTTAAGCCTGTTGAATTTATTAAATGATTGAAATGGCCCCTCCTTCATTCAGCTGATGTCTCCTGCTTCGAGCAACAGCAGCGGGTCTCTCTCACCTTCCTCTTCTTCTGATTGTCTGGTGAACCGCGGAGGGCCTGGCCGGAGCCATGTGGCAGCTCTACGAAGTCGTTTTGAACTGGAATATGCTCTAAATGCAAGGTCCTATGCTGCCTGGTCGCAAAGGTACGTGGTAATCTAAGCAACAGTTACACAGTCAAGTCAGAGTCCAGGGTCTTCCCAACACAGTCACCTGACTTGATTAATATCTGCAGGGGATTTACCACCCCTGTGGCAGACTTCAAAAGGGGAGTTTTGAGCCTGTTTTCTTCTAATATTTTGACCAAAATGTAGAAATGTTGTTGTCTATTAGTTTAGGTTCTCTAAGCTTTAATTCATTGCCGAAGCAAGAATTGTCTAGCTACAGCAGCACAAGGAATTTGTTGAAAGTATTCTGAGAGTTTCTTATGGAATTCAAGGAAGAATTTCTGTGTGGGAATCAGGAAATAGCTCTGAAAATCTAAGCACCCAAATTTCAGTGTTCTGAGAATTACCATATAACCCAGCAATTCCACCCTTAGATATATTCACAAAAGAATTGAAAACAAATACTCAAACAAATACCTGTACTCAAATGTTTATAGCAGCACTATTCGCAATAGCCAAAAGAAAAAAAAAAAAAACAACTAACACAAATATCCTTCCACAGAAGAATAGATTTTAAAAAGTGGTATCCATACACTAGAACATTACTCAGTCTTGACAAGAATGATGCAGTGATGCATACTGCAGCATGGAGGAACTCTGAAAACATGCTAAATAAAGGGAAGGGACAAAGATCCTATATTGTATTTATATGAATATCCAAAGTAAAGTGTATTTAGGAGGCTATAGCAAGATACCATAGATTGGATGGTTTAAACAGCAGAAATTTATTTTCTTACTATGGAGGCTAGAGATCTAAGACAAGGGTACCAGCATGGTTGGGTTCCAATGGGACTTAGAGTTGGCCATTTTCCTAGCTTACAGATGGTCGCCTTCTTACCTCACCCTCATGTGGCAGAGAGAGCTCTGGAGTCTTTTTATCTTTTTATAAGGGCAACAATTCTGTCAGATTAAGGCTTCATTCTTTTGACTTCATTTCACCCTATTCACCTCTGTAAAGGTCCTATTTCAAATACAGTCACATGAGGCGTTAGGGCTTCAACATATGAAATTGGAGGGAGGGGGACGCAATTCAGTCAAGAGCAATAGGTAAATCCATAGAAACGAAAATATTGGTGGTTGCCAAGATCTGGGTAGAGAAGGGGAAAATCAGGAAACACTGCTTCTTGGATGCAGGGTTCTGTTTGGGTACAATCAAACTATTTTGGAATTAGATAGAGGTGGTGGTTGCAAAATACTGTGAATGTTCTAAATGCCCCTGACTTGTTCACTTTAAAGTGGCTAATTTCATGATATGTGAACTCCACCTCAATGAAAGAAAAAAGCCACAAATAAGTTTAAGCAAAAAGGGCAAGTCAGAAAAAGAGGAAAGGTGAGTTCAGCCTTCTTCCACAACAAACTGCCATTTACATGGCCCAGTCCCCACTAGACAGTCTCCTGTATCCTCTGGCATTCCTTGGGCAAGTCACAGGGCTGAGTCTGACATTGATAGGGAGAGAAAATATACTCACCCTCTAGTGGGAGGTCCTACAAAGTCATATGGCAAAGTGCCAGAAGCCAGTGTGAGGAATCCCGCCCGTGACAAGGTCATGAGGAAGGAAGCTGACATACTCAAGGCGTGCTCAGACTTCAGGGACCCCTCTGGAAATTCCTAAGCATGTACCCCAACAAAAATCTGCCGGCTTTTGTGCTCTGCTTTTCCACTCTTCTGACATTTTCTGGAAAAAGTCAATTCAGGGCTTTAGTCTTCTGCATTTGAAAGAGTGTTTCAATCCAAATACTCCTCTGATGGCTTTCTAGCCTGCCTGCAGGACTCGTACAGCTGCACGTGTGATTGTTTGAGGCCTCCTGACCGCAGGAGGCACAGGAAGCTTAAAACATCCTAGGAATGTAGGGGCTTCCGAGGAGTCAAAATCTTTAGAATAGGACTGATTAAAGGTTTCATTTGTTGAGTCAATGCTTGCTGCCAAATTTTCACATCCTTTATTTGTAGATATAGTTGGTATACAGAAAAACAAGTAGTAGACCTTGTATTAGCAACATTAGATCTTTGAGTTAAGTACCTTCTTTGTTATATCCCACTGCACCTTTGTTCTATAGAGATGTATGTAACTTTAATGCTTTAAGGAGATGTAGATTAAAGAAAAACACTTAAGGGGAAACAAAATTAACATTCATTAAGAAAGAGAGCCAAAAAGTGTTAACAAGCCTCTTGGCCAGAAGATAATGTAAATCACCTGAGACCTTTTGTATACAAAATGATGTACAGAAAGAGTCTGGGCTGCGAACGCTACATAATTCTGTGTTACCCATTGATCTCCATATTTTATCAAAAGTATAAAAGGCCTTCTAAACAGTAAAGGAGGGGGCCAGCTTCTCGAACCAGTTTCTCGGACCAGCTTCTCGGGCCAGTTTCTCGGACCAGTTTCTCGGACTAGTCTCCCGGCCTGGTTTCTTGGGACTCTGGCTCCCCCCATGTCTTTCTCTCTCTTTCTTCTTCTCTCCCTTTCCTTCTCTCTGCTCTTTACTTTAACTTCAGGCTGAATCTCCACCTGGGGCGCGGAGGCTCTCCACGTCTACTTACTTGCCCTGGCTGTTAAGACCCGCACGAAAGGGAGCTTAAGGCGAGGCACCCTTAGATATTCAAGCGGGCGCCGGTGGCCCAACGTAGATGGTGCAAATTCCTTGTCTGGAATTTTATTGGCCTTCCGCGTAAACCAAGCTATTCAGCCCTCTTCCTCCACTTAATCTTCTTACTACACTATAGTTTCTTAATCTAATCTTACATTAATAAATAAACAAGTCTTTCCACGCCAACGCCGTCCACCCTTCGAATTCCCTGGATCCACCGGGGCTGGACCCCGGCAGCAAAGGGTATAAACACAAAAAGCAGAATAAGTACAGTCAGCCATGAGAGAAAACATGATTGGTCCCTTTGGGCCATATGACCACTTCTAGTCTAAACAAATGTGGTTGGAATGGAGATGGGGTCATATTTCATTCTGTAAACATGGTTGACAATGACCTGATTGGGATAGGGACCAATAAAAGCAGTTACAGTGAGCTGGATAGATACCTTTCAAAGTGTACACTGCAACCTGTGGAGAATCAGAAAAGGCTAGCTTAAAATCTCTGTCTGACTACAGGCACCCAAGAGCATTTGCACATAAGCCATTACACACGTGCACTTCAACACACATATGCACATCCACACATTCTGTCAAAATTTTTATCCTAAAGGTGGAGAAAGATTATCTAGTTTTAGCAAGGGTCCTGTACCCTCTACAAATTGCTACTATTGCCTTTTTAGCCATAGTTATTACATTCCTGGTTTGACAAAAGGGTTGCAGCTACAGCTCTGAAGAGGTGGGAACCTTAATCATTTAGACTTTAATCTATGGAATGTCATGAAATTAAGTATCAGGAGGTCTGATTGATAACAACGCAAACTAGACACAATTCTTTATTGGATTCCAGTCTCACATCATTTCATAAGGAGCTCATAGGCCAATATTAGATTAGGTTGAGTCCCAGCATCATCTTCTAGTTCCATCTGCTCTCCTTTTTCTTTACTTGTGGTTTTAAAATTAATTCTCTGAAGAGCCAGATTTTGGTATTTCTAAAGTGTGCTCACCTGATATTTGTCCAGTGAGGCAGAGGTTAAAACAATGAGCTCTTGGGTCAGACAGATCTGAGGTTCAGTCTTGGCTTTGCCTCTTAACAACTCCGTTAAGTGACCTTGGGCAAGTTACCTAAGTCTTACACCTAATGGTGAGTGACAGTTTAGTTATGAAGTCCTGTCCAACTCTTTGTGACCCCTTGGACTGTAGCCCACAGGCTTCTCTGTCTATGGGATTCTCCAGGCAAGAATACTGGAGTGAATTGCGGTTCTTTCTCCAGAGGATCTTTCCAACCCAGGGATCAAACCCCGTCTCTTGCTTGACAGACAGATTCTTTACCACAGGGCAACCTGGGAAGCCCCTTATATGTAATACACAGATGATAATACCAGCTGTAAGGATTGTGATTGGGAGAGGCAGTATTGTCAAAAGAGAAAGTTATTGGCTGAAAAAATGCTAACAGATCCAAACAAAAGATGCAAGTTCCCATAATGTAGGAAAGTCACAACTTACAACACATAGATGACTGTGTGGACGGGAGGCACAGCAGCACACCCAACTGGCTGAGCTGGGGGTAGAGGGAACACAGCTTCTCTGGCCTAGGAGAACCCAGAAGGTACCAGAAGGTACACCGCTACTCCCCAAACTGCCCAAGCAGTGGGCACAAATCATCAGGTGTTCTGAGATGCTCCCTTTGATATTCTCATAAGGGATTTTATACCTCCCTGGCCCTTCAAGACAGTTATGAAACCCTGATAAAGTGCTTGTCTGTCTGTTTGGTACAAATTTCTTAACGGCCCAGTACACTCTGAATATTTGCTGTGAGGGTATGGTGAAGGTCAGTCTGTAGTCATACCACCCCTCTAGAAAGCTCAGTCTTTGGACTACTTGAAATCACCTCCAGAAATTAAGCACTTAGCTGAGTTGTAAGATGTACCAAGATAGGAATCATGTCTGTTTAATTCATATCTGTGTCCCTAGTAGCCAGCAGTATGATTGGAATGAAGTCAGTATGTAATAAATATTTGTTCCATGGATAAATAATTGAACAAATTGGCTCAATAATTTTTAATTATTATTATTTGGGAGCATAGTCAGTGGATAAGCTTTAATTATCTTCTGTATTCTTTCTGTTTAAACAGCTGTAACTATGCACTTCTATGGCATGCTAAGCACTATTTTAGACACTTTGAATAGTCATTTAAGTAAACCTTAGAAAGGAGGTATTCCAATGTTATAGATAAGGAAACTGAGGCTGAGAAAGGGTAAGTAATTTTACTAAGTTTAAGGAAGCAGAATTGGAATTCTCACCCAGGATGCTCCTATGCTTTCTGAATTTCTCTGGCACAAGAGGTGTCACTTTTCAGAAGTTTGATGTATTTTGCCAATACTTATATTTGCTGAACTTCTTCCAGTGCCTCCTGGAAGTTGGTCAGGGAAAGAATTCAACTACTCTTCCCAAGCCTGTCTTTTCAGCATGTGTATATGAAAGACAGAGCACATGAGACCAGAGATCAATAGGTTCTTAAAGTCCAAGAGCCCAAGGATCCCGCAGAGCCATGAATTTAGCAGCCTGGAATTCTGTGGCTCTTTGGCTGCACATTAGAATCACCTGGGGGAACTCTGACGAGTACCAGCGCCCAGGACCAATTAAACCAAAATCCATGGCGATGTCACCCAGACATCGGAAGCTTTTAAAGTCTCCCAGTTGAGTACAATATACATCCAAGCATGAGGAACACGCTGGAAGAGAATGCTACAATCTAACCTGCCAGTCACTCTGATGCAACTGATAGGATAAATGAAAGAGGAACCTGAGAGCCAAGGTGAAACAGCAGCTGTTACCAAAGGAGACTGTTCTGAAGGCAAGTGCCTGTGTGTGCGCGTAGTTGCTTCAGTTGTGTCCGACTCTTTGTGACCCCATGGACTGTAGCCCGCCAGGCTCCTCTGTCCATGGGAGGGTCTCCAGGCAAGAACACTTAAGTGGGTTACCATGCCCTCCTCCAGGAGATCTTTCCCACCCAGGGATCGAACTTGTGTTTCCTATAGTTCCTGCATTACAGGTGAGGATTCTTCACTGCTGAGCCACCAGTAAAGCTACATGCCTGTGTGGTCTCTCCCAAAAGTCCTTGCAAGGTTCTATCAACCTCTGATCTAAGAGACAGCCTAACTAATTCATTACAGTCACACAAGGTATGATTTTTAGTCCAGCATAATTTTTTTCTTAAGTATCAATAAGATTTGACCTGTATGCTGACTAATGTACATTCCCAATTTTGGGTTCCAGAGCCCTCAACAATATATTAAAAATGGTGCATTTATTTATTTATTTTTTCAATTTTGGGGTTATAAAGTTTACAGTCTGTAGTTTTGTAATTTTTGATTAGGTGGGGGTTTTGGTTTTTGTTTGTTTCCACATTTGTTTTTAATTATTATCTTCCATTATAAAATAAGTATCAAGGTGGGAAACTATGTCAGATATTTTCTCCACGGGTAATAAGCATTCATTAATTCCCAAAGAAACCCCAGACTGATGAAATCTGAGTTTAAGGAAGGCACTCCTGAAGTTCTGCCTCTTTTAAAATATTTTGTGTCTCTCGATATATTTGGAAAACTAAGCATGTGGCACTTGCTCCTCCCACAGGGTATGAAATCTCCCATCTTGTACATGGATCGCATCATGTAAATTTAGAAATGACAAAGTGATACACAACCTTTCAGATGTGAAAACCAATTAGTGTTTGTGTGGGGCTGGGCTCTGAGAATAGAATGCTATGACCTAGTTAGCTGTCCAGGAGAAGAAAAGCAGAGATACAGAGATTGGAACTGTGAAACAGATTCATTTGGAATTAATTTTTCACGTTACAAAAGGGTCCATCAGAGGATTCCTTTAAATAGACAGCTTGCCTAGTGCACTTAGAATGCAATTCAATTTATAAAAGTTGAATATAAGGTATAAATTTTTAATTTACACAGTTTTTCCAGAATGCAGCAATTGTATAAGATGATAGCACCACGAAACCTCGGAGGAATGAAAAAAAGAAGCAGTGAAGGGCTCATGTCCACTCACCGCTGTGGAGCAAGATGTTTATCCAGTAACAGCCATGTTTGGTGTCTCTTCCTCACTACCAAAGGGCAAATACCCCCCTTTTTAGTCTACCACCGCTTCTACATGCTTTTTTGTACTGAAATTTTCCCTCAAGCTCCTTAAATGTTCATTTTCTTTCAATCCCTTCTTCATCCCCATTTCTTTCTCCTGCCAGTTCACGACAATCATTTCAACCCATGGTTCCAACTCTTTCTCTTTCTAAACTCTCTCTCTTCCTCTCTCTCTCTCTCTCTCTCTCTCTCTCTCTCTCTCACACACACACACACACAAAACGTTAGCCCCCAGTCCCTTTGTCCAAACTTGGGCTTCCTTGTCATGCATGTCTCTAATTTCTCTCACTCCCATCCCAGCTTTCCCAGGCTCTCATCTACTCAACCTTCTACTGCCAGCACAATCCTCCTTCTGTAGACCTCCTGTTTTATCACTACCCTACTTTAAAACCACCAACAATTCCACATGGCCTCTAAAATTAAGTGAAGTCATGTCACCCTGAATCCAGAGTCCAAAACGACCAGTGAGACACGTTTCCAGTCCTACCTCTCCCTGAACATCAGACGTTCCGGTGGTTCTAGACAATGATCCCATCACTTCCCAAAAGATAGTCTAGAGTTTTGGGAACTACAGGAAGTATTTTTGTGTGTTTTGGTATTTTTTGTATTTCCCAGTGACTAGGGAGGTACTGTTTTTCTTTCCCATGGGGATGGTCTTGATCCCTGTCTCCTATACAATGTCATGAACCTCACTCTATAGTTCATCAGGCACTCTTTCTATCAGATCTAATCCCTTAAATCTATTTCTCACTTCTACTGTATAATCATAAGGGATTTGATTGAGGTCATACCTGAATGGTCTAGCGGTTTTCCCTACTTTCTTCAATTTAAGTCTGAATTTGGAAATAAGGAGTTCATGATCTGAGCCACAGTCAGCTCCTGGTCTTGTTTTCGTTGACTGTATAGAGCTTCTCCATCTTTGGCTGCAAAGAATATAATCAATCTGATTTCGATGTTGACCATCTGGTGATGTCCATGTGTAGTCTTCTCTTGTGTTGTTGGAAGAGGGTGTCTGCTATGACCAGTGCATTTTCTTAGCAAAACTCTACTAGTCTTTGCCCTGCTTCATTCCACATTCCAAGGCCAAATTTGCCTGTTACTTCAGGTGTTTCTGGACTTCATACTTTTGCATTCCAGTCCCCTATAATGAAAAGGACATCTTTTTTGGGTGTTAGTTCTAAAAGGTCTTGTAGGTCTTCATAAAACCGTTAAACTTCAGCTTCTTCAGCACTCCTGGTTGGGGCATAGACTTGGATAACTGTGATATTGAATGGTTTGTCTTGGAGACAAACAGAGATCATTCTGTTGTTTTTGAGATTGCATCCAAGTACTGCATTTTGGACTCTTCTGTTGACCATGATGGCTACTCCATTTCTTCTGAGGGATTCCTGCCCACAGTAGTAGATATAATGGTCATCTGAGTTAAATTCACCCTTTCCAGTCCATTTTAGTTCGCTCATTCCCAGAATGTTGACGTTCAGCCTTGCCATCTCTTGTTTGACCACTTCCAATTTGCCTTGATTCATGGACCTGACATTCCAGGTTCCTATGCAATATTGCTCTTTACAGCATCAGATCTTGCTTCTATCACCAGTCACATTCACAACTGGGTATTGGTTTTGCTTTGGCTCCATCCCTTCATTCTTTCTGGAGTTATTTCTCCACTGATCTCCAGTAGCATACTGGGCACCTACCGATCTGGGGAGTTCCTCTTTTGGTATCCTATCATTTTGCCTTTTCACACTGTTCACGGGGTTCTCAAGGCAAGAATATTGAAGTGGTTTGCCATTCCCTTCTCCAGTGGACCAGGCTCTGTCAGACCTCTCCACCATGACCCACCCATCTTGGGTGGCCCCACAGGGCATGGCTTAGTTTCATTGAGTTAGACAAGGCTGTGGTCCTAGTGTGATTAGATTGACTAGTTTTCTGTGAGTATGGTTTCAGTGTGTCTGCCCTCTGATGCCCTCTTGCAACACCTACCATCTTACTTGGGTTTCTCTTACCTTGGGCATGGGGTATCTCTTCACGGCTGTTCCAGCAAAGCACAGCCACTGCTCCTTACCTTGGACGAGGGGTATCTCCTTACTGCCACTGTTCCTGACCTTCAACGTGGGTCCTCTAGGCCCTCCTCTAGGCCCACTGCTCCTCGGGATGCTCCTCCTGGCCTCAGGCATGGGTGGCTCCTCCCAGCTGCTGCCCCTGGCCTCAGGCGCGAGGTGTCTCCTCCCAGCTGCTGCCCTTGGCCTTGGCTCAGGGTGGCTCCTCAGGGTCACCACCCTTGGCCTCGGGCTTCTCCCGGCCACCCCTGATCTCAGACGAAATGGCTCTCTGGGGAGGCCCTATAAACAGCTGTGAAAAGAAGAGAGGCGAAAAGCAAAGGAGAAAAGGAAAGATATAAGCACCTGAATGCAGAGTTCCAAAGAACAGCAAGAAGACATAAGAAAGCCTTCTTCAATGATCAATGCAAAGAAATCGAGGAAAACAACAGAATGGGAAAGACTAGAGATCTCTTCAAGAGAATTAGAGATACCAAGGGAACATTTCATGCAAAGATGGGCTCGATAAAGGACAGAATGGTATGCACCTAACAGAAGCAGAAGATATTAAGAAGAGGTGGCAAGAATACACAGAAGAACTGTACAAAAAAGATCTTCATGACCCAGATAATCATGATGATGTGATCACTAGTCTAGAGCCAGACATCTGGGAAAGTGAAGTCAGGTGGGCCTCGGAAACCATCGCTACGAACAAAGCCAGTGGAGGTGATGGAATTCCAGTTGAGCTGTTTCAAATCCTGAAAGATGATGCTGTGAAAGTGCTGCACTCAATATGCCAGCAAATTTGGAAAACTCAGCAGTGGCCACAGGACTGGAAAAGGTCAGTTTTCATTCCAATCCCCAAGAAAGGCAATGCCAAAGAATGCTCAAACTACTGGACAGTTGCACTCATCTCACATGCTAGTAAAGTAATGCTCAAAATTCTCCAAGCCAGCCTTCAGTAATACGTGAACCATGAACTCCGTGATGTTCAAGCTGGTTTTAGAAAAGGCAGAGGAACCAGAGGTCAAATTGCCAACATCCACTGGATCATGGAAAAAGCAAGAGAGCTCCAGAAAAACATCTATTTCTGCTTTATTGACTATGCCAAAGCCTTTGACTGTGTGGATCACAATCAACTGTGGAAAATTCTGAAAGAGATGGGAATACCAGACCACCTGACCTGCCTCTTGAGAAATCTGTATGCAGGTCAGGAAGCAACAGTTAGAACTGGACATGGAACAACAGACTGGTTCCAAATAGGAAAAGGAGTGCATCAAGGCTGTATATTGTCACCCTGCTTATTTAACTTATATGCAGAGTACATCATGAGAAACACTGGACTGGAAGAAACACAAGCTGGAATCAAGATTGCCGGGAGAAATATCAATCACCTCAGATATGCAGATGATACCACCCTTATGGCAGAAAGTGAAGAAGAGCTAAAAAACCTCTTGATGAAAGTGAAAGAGGAGAGCGAAAAAGTTGACTTAAAGCCCAACATTCAGAAAACGAAGATTATGGCATCCGGTCCCATCACTTCATGGGAAATAGATGGGGAAACAGTGGAAACAGTGTCAGACTTTATTTTGGGGGGCTCCAAAATCACTGCAGATGGTGACTGCAGCCATGAAATTAAAAGACGCTTACTCCTTGGAAGAAAAGTTATGACCAACCTAGATAGTATATTCAAAAGCAGAGACATTACTTTGCCGAATAAGGTCTGTCTAGTCAAGGCTATGGGTTTTCCTTTGGTCATGTATGGATGTGAGAGTTGGACTGTGAAGAAGGCTGAGCGCCGAAGAATTGATGCTTTTGAACTCTGGTGTTGGAGAAGACTCTTGAGAGTCCCTTGGACTGCAAGGAGATCCAACCAGTCCATTCTGAGGGAGATCAGCCCTGGGATTTCTTTGGAAGGACTGATGCTAAAGCTGAAACTCCAGTACTTTGGCCACCTCATGCGAAGAGTTGACTCATTGGAAAAGACTCTGATGCTGGGAGGGATTGTGGGCAGGAGGAGAAGGGGACGACCGAGGATGAGATGGCTGGATGGCATCACGCACTCGATGGACGTGAGTCTGAGTGAGCTCCGGGAGATGGTGATGAACAGGGAGGCCTGGCGTGCTGTGATTCATGGGGTCGCAAAGATTCGCACACGACTGAGTGACTGAACTGAACTAAGGGAGGTACTGAGTCTTCCCCGGTGGCTCAGATGGTAAGGCATCTGCTCGCAATGTGGGAGACCCGGGTTCGATCCCTGGGTTGGGAAGATCTCCTGGCGACGAAAACAGCAACCCACTCCAGTACTCTTTCCTGGAGAATCCCAGGGACGGAGGAGCCTGGTAGGCTACACCCCATGGGGTCGCAAAGAGTGGGACAGGACTGAGCGACTTCACTTTCACTTTAGGGAGATACTACTGATGTTTAGTGGGCAGGGCAAGTGTTGAATTTCCTACAATGCTTTAGAAAGTCCCCCAGAATAAAGAGGTCATTGAAAGGGATTAGCACTTTTATTCCCATTGTGTTTAAAAAGGGGAAATTGCTTTGAGTTGAGGTAGTTGAGAAAGGTTTCACTGAAGAGAGAGGTGATGGAAATATAGTTCAGGTAAAAACAGAACAGGATGAACAAATGTGAAATGATGACCATGAACTTTCTTTTCCCCATTTTTAAAAAGAATAATCGTCTTTTTCCCAGTGACCTGTAATAATGGTTCTTTCACATATCAAGGATCTATATTTAGATAGATGTTTTCAGTCTGTCTGTTCTTTTCCTTGGGGACATTTGTTTATCCCTGTGTCAATTATATACAGTTTTAATTACAATAGCATTATTAAATTCTTGATATCTGATAAGGTACATCGCATCTTGCCTATTCTGGATTATTCTTGACTTTTTCTCTTCCATATAAATTTTATAATCAGCTTGCATTTTTCTCAAAATCATAAGCTTTTGATTATAAGTATTTTAAATCTGTAGATCAATTTGGGAAGATATTACATCTTTATGATATTGAGTCTCCATTGCCCTGAACATGATGTTTTTGCATTTATTTAGATATTCCTTAATATCTTTTAGTTAGGTTTTATAATCTTCTCTGTGAGGTTCTTATACTTTTTGCCATATTAATTCATTGTTTTTGCTGAAATAATTTGAATTCATTGCTACCATATTATTTTATTCTCTCTAGGTTTTTTCCTCACTGTATTCTGTTCTTGTTTTCCTTTGGATTATTTGCATAGACACAGTAGTTTTCTATTCCTTAAGGGGTATCCTAGAAACTTAAGCATATTAAATTTAATAAATTTTATGTTAATTTATTTTTCCTACTCTCAAACAAAAGAGAGATCTTAAAGAATTTTAGTCTCATTCATTCCCTCTTGAATTATATATTTCTGTCCATTATTTTATTTTCATCCTGGTTTTTCTGAATCCACAGTCTAAGTATTATTTTGGTTTTTACACAGCTATGGTTTATTTAGATTTGCCTATATATACTCTTTCACTATTCATTATGCTTACATTTTATATCATCTTCCTAGATAATTTTCCTTTTTTTCCAACACATCTTTAAAAATTTCCTTAACATGACTCTTATTAATAGAAGTAAACATCTGAAAACACCTTTGTTTTCCCTCTCTCCTGAAAGATATTTTAGCAGATATAGGATTTAAGGTGTTTAATTAATTTTCTCCTGCACCTTTAAGATGTGTTTCCACACTTTTGTTGTTGCTGCTGCTAAAATATCATCATCTGTGAACTTAATTATCATTCTTTTATTTTTAATCTGGACTTTCTAATTGCTGTTAGAATTTTTGTCTTTGGTATTGTACAGTTTAACTAAGTTGTATATAGGTATGGATTTTTTTTAATTTATCTTGCTTCGAACTTATTAGGTATCTAGAATATGAAGATTGATATATTGTATAAATTCTGAATAACTCTCATTCACCACATCTTGTATGTCGTTACCCCATCTCCTTATTCTCTCTTTATGGAATTTTAATTAGATGTATTTTAGATCTTCTCACTCTGTTTTCCACATTTCTCGCTCTTTTTTAAAATATATTTTCCACTCTTTATTTTCTCTGTGCTGCTTTCTGGTGACTTCTTCAAATCTATCTAGTACCCTTGGTAGCTGGATCTAACATGCTGCTCTCTTCATTACAATTCTGATTCAATTCATTTCTAATATCTACTTCAATCCTAGAAATTGTATACTTTTTTCAATTTGACTAGACTGTTTTGAAAATCCGTTTCTTCTGCACACTTCTATTTTTTCACACACTCTTATTTTATATTCTATCATGTATCTGAATATCTTGTTTCTACATATGAAGTTTCTAGATATAAGTATGTAGCTTATTGTTTCAGATAATTCTCGCTCTTTATTTTGTCATGTAAACATCATGAGAGCATGAACTTCTCTCCTTTTTGATGCTGTGTCTCCAGTACTTAGAACAAGGTCTGGTAGGTGCTAAATATCTACTTGTGGAATTAATGAATGATCATGACAGGTCTCACAGTATTATTCTGCTTCATCTTTAGAATTATTTTAATAAAGTTGGTCTCCTGGTTTCCATTTTCCATATAAAACAAACTGAGACTCCAATGATTTAGGTAATTTGAATGAAACTGTATAGTGAAAAAATGGTAATCAATAGTTGAACCTGGGTCTGTCTATAGTGTAATGTAGTGTTTCCATTACATCATGCTGTCTCTGAGGCTCTGCTTGGCCAACATGTTTGAACTATCTTCAAGAAGCAGAAACTTCTAACCTCTGGTTTGCACTTTGAGGATGATCAGCAGGGAGCTATCCAGAGTACTGAACTACCTCCCTCAGAGGCTCTGCCAGCTTCAATGGAACATAGCACATTCTCAGTCCATGGCCAATACAGCCTTTGATTGAAGGAAAAATTTCCCTTCTCACTCTGACTACCTCTGATAATAGCCACTTTATCTCAGCTTATGTCTGCTCATAACAATCCTTTATAATCAGCTGCCTGCACTGATACATGCCTAAACTGAACCAAACAAATTCCACATCTGCTGCCTCATTCACCAGCAGGCCATGGCCTAACCCTGCCCTCTATCTTTTTTAGTCACGTCTCTGGAAGCCAGCCTGACTCCCTGGCCACATTTCTAGAAGCAGCAAAAACTAATCAGAGCATACGAAAAGATAAACTCCTTCCTTCTAAATATTTAGGGACCAGTTCTGAAGATAACTGTACTTCAATATGATTTGTTTATTGAATTAAGTACCTTGTAAAAACCATACATTTTCTCTCATTATATGTATTCTCTATTACAGTAGTCAATTGAATTCACTGTAAAAAAAAAAAAATCGTTTAGCTGACATTTTGTGCCACAAAAAAACTACTCAGGGATGAGGGTTTCCATGAGTTTTTCAATCCTAGAAATGAAAAGAAATACTGCTCTTTCACTCATGAATACAGTGAAGGCCCAGAATCTTTTAGCTGATTCTACACATCAATTTCAAGATTTATAAATTTAAGGAAATAATAAAAGATAACATCTTTGGCTTTCTGAACTGTCTTTTACTTATTAAACATTGTTTATACAGAAGAATTTAGTGTATATCAAAGCATCTCAGTTCACCAGCATCTTCTGAGCTTGTAGAAAGAGTTGCCTAACTAATTGGACTTAATTCTATGGGCCTTGCTTACATTGTATAATGACTAGAGTAAGAAGTTGCTTGCCTAATCTAGGTGCGAGACAAGTTTTTTCCTCAGGATGCTTCTTACCTCTGGGATGTGTAATTTTTGTGACACTCACTTGCTGAAGGTCAGATATCAAGCTCATTAAGGGTCTGTGCTGGCAAAATATAAAAGCCAAAGGAGGGCAGCTGGAATCTAAGCACGTGCCGTGATGCCTGTCAGTTGCCTTTTATCTCCTTCTTTTTAAGCTCAAAACTGCCCATACACTTTTTTCTAATTAACAAAAGCAGAAAATTTCTTAATGTCATGGGGGTATGGGGTTCAGAGAGGAAACATATAGCTTTGCACGTTGATGGGAGAGTGTGAACACACTTGTTATACCTTCTCATTATGTCCCTGAATGTCACATAATAAGGGAGTAAAATTAAAGAAAGCGGAGAGGTCTTGCAGGAAGTTAAAACTGTTTCCATAAAGGTCGAAAAATAAGCACATCCATCTGTTTATATTTACAGAAAACCTCTTCACCACAGCCCTAGGTGCCACACCCAGAAAACCCTAGTGAAATAAGAAAACAATTCCCAGATGAAAACATACACACACAAAATGAAAGATGGAAGACATTAAATTGATTGCTGGTGTCCTCTGAATCTCTTGCTGCTGCTATCCTACCATCGATCAAAAATGGAAACAGTCTGTTCTGAAATGTGCCCGATCTCAGTGTAAGAACTTCCTTTCAGCTTCTGTGGACCTTCAGCGGTTGTTAGTAGCTCTGTTCTAGTTGCCTTGCTCTTTAGTGCCACCTAGGGGTCGCTGAGGGTCGGACACGACTGAGCGACTTCACTTTCACTTTTCACTTTCATGCATTGGAGAAGGAAATGGCAACCCACTCCAGAGTTCTTGCCTGGAGAATCCCAGGGACGGGGGAGCCTGACGGGCTGCCGTCTATGGGGTCGCACAGAGTCGGACACGACTGAAGTGACTTAGCAGCAGCAGCATTCAGTTGACAAAGCACGGGTGAGGCCGCCGGCCTTCTGACTGCTGTGCTGAAGAGGCTTACAGATTTCACCAGAGGCATTCAGCTTCAAAGTTAGGAACACGTGAAAAATGTCAGTCCTTCCCTTCAGTTCCTTGACTTTAAACCACCCATAGTTTGAAATAGCCTTTCTCCATAAAAAAAATGTAAAAGAAAGAACATCAGACAAAATATTCTATTCCAAAGAGGAAGTGATGAAAAACACGAAATTGATAAAAGTGAAGATATGAGAAGAGCCCTACGTATGTCAAATGGGCATATAAGCTTTTTTTTATTTAATAAGCTTTAAGGACCTGAATTACTGTCAAGCATAAAAGATTTGCACGAAAAGAGTGAGGGAGTGACATATGTAGGTTACAACATATGCACTGAAGACAGAAAGATGTAGCTCGCACCACGGCAACTCTGATGCTGTAATCTCATTTTCTTTTCTCTGCTGCAGCAGTGCTAGTTAGCAACTTAAGATGGGTTCCCTCGTAACCCAAAGGGCGAGCCAGAGTGCCTGTCCCTCTTCAAGCGCTTTTTAATACTAATTAACTAATTCCCAGCCACAGGAAGGGAACCTGTAAAGATTCGCCCGAGGCAAACTGCTAAATAAATGGTGACAGATTTCTCAGTTTTCAATTAGATGAAATGACATATTGGGACAATGAACGGCCTGATTTCTAATGATAAGAGCTTTATGAGTTTTTCATTCCTGGAAATGAAGAGGAACGCTGGTTCTTCCTCCATTCATAAACTAAAGGAGGGCCCAGACCCATCCTTGCCTTCATCAAAGCACACAGATCCTGCCTTTGGCAATGATGTTTGTGCACAACCGATAGTAAGACCTGGCCTGAAAAAGCTGCTTCTGAGACTGCTGCTGCTCTACTGAAATGTCTGACAGGGCACAGCACAAGGGCCAAAGAGAAAAACCAGCCTAATTAAATCTGCACAGGCAGCTCTGTGCACTGTTCAGCAGCCCTGACTCCAGCTCCAGCCCCGCCCTGTTCTCTCCTGACTCCAGTGTTTGTGCTTCGAATCTCTTGCTGGCATGGCAACTGTTGCTATGTTTGCAGTAATAAGAAGTGGGTGATGCTGGTATCTCAGTAATGATTCAGATACAAGAGCAGTGATTTCTAAATAGATTTCTGAAGCAGCTCTTTCTTTGACACTGCACAATTTCACAGGTTTAATTCCTCAGTTTGTCTTTTTTTTCTTTTCACCTTTACCTTCTTCCACCTTTACCTACCTTCAGGTGGACTGAATCTAACCCTCATATAATGCAAAAATATCCTTCCTTCTGCTTGCCAGTATTTGAAACAGGAAATTTCTCACTAGAGAAAACATCTCACAGGTCATTGTTTCTTATTATCTCCTTGAAAACCATGAGATTGAGATTTTCTTAGTATTTAGGTAAGCAGTTAACCTGAAAAAATCGTCACCTAGGAAAAGAAAAAGTTCCTGTGTTAACCAAAGTGGAATGAAAAATATCTACCGTTAATATTTGTGATATTATCTAAGCTTTTTCTAATGAGCAGCTCTTTTAAAGACCTTAGTTGCAAAAAAGTACCAAAAATGCACAAGTAGAATATATTTACCCTCTTAATCGTTTCACAAAGTGAAGTGAAAGTGAAAGTTGCTCAATCGTGTCTGACTCTTTGAGACCCCCATGGACTATACTGCTGCTGCTGCTGCTAAGTCGCCTCAGTCGTATCTGACTGTGCGACCCCATAGATGGCAGCCTACCAGGCTCTGCTGTCCCTGGGATTCTCCAGGCAAGAACACTGGAGTGGGTTGCCATTTCCTTCTCCAATGCATGAAAGTGAAAAGTGAAAGGGAAGTCGCTCAGTCGTGTCCGACTCTTAGCGACCCCATGGACTGCAGCCCACCAGGCTCCTCCATCCATGGGATTTTCCAGGCAAGAGTACTGGAGTGGGGGGCCATTGCCTTCTCTGCATGGACTATACAGTCCTTGGAATTCTCCAGGCCAGAATACTGGAGTGGGTAGCCTTTTCCTTCTCCAAGGGATCTTCCCAACCCAGAAATTGAACTGATCCCACATTGCAGGCAGATTCTTTACCAGCTGAGCCACAAGGGAAGAAACAGCAAAAAAAAAAAAAAAATTAAATCCTCTGTTCTTGGCCTTATCAGGCATCTATTAGCCAACCTGTGTTAATGGACCCCCTACATGCACTGGATACTAATACAGCCTAGGCCCCAAGAGAGAGATGATGGAGATAAAGCCATGTGCACTGATAGCAGTGATAACCTGGTCAAAAAAGCAAAAGAAGACACATTGTGTGCTTTGATCACTGTTCCAGACACTGTTGTACATTTTTTTGTATGCCAGTCACATCACAGCTCTTCTACAAGTTAGGAGTTATTTATCAGTATTCTACAAATGAGAAAACTGGAGCACAGAAAACATAAATGATCTTACCAGGGCTTTGCAACAAGTAAACAGCAGGGCCAAGATTAAGCCTAGATCAGTCTGACTCCAAGTCTTATGATCTTTCCACTACTTGCTGAGCTGCTGCAGTGTGAGACAGAGGGCTGCCCTCATACTAATCAGCCATGTGGCATGGGCAAGTCCCTTCCTGCCCTGAGTTTCAGGATTCTCATCTATCCTAGGCATGTGAACTGGACCTTGCTAAGGTATGGGCTACAGACCAGCAGCTTCAGCGTCACCTAACTTGTAAACAGAAAATGAATAAGGAAATAGTGGCTTAAAGAGCATATTAGACCAGATGGATTTAATATATATAAATCAAATTCCATCTAAAAGCATCAGAATACACATTCTTTTTCAAGTACACTTGGAACACTCTCAAGGATAGATCTCATGCTGGACAAAATAAGTCTCTGTAGGCTTAAGATTGAAATCATATCAGGAATCATTTCTGACTATAACATATGACGCTGGAAATCAACTACAAGAGAAAACAAACAAAAAATACCACATGGAGGTTTGACAGTATGCTACTAAATAACCAATGCAGCACTGAAGAAATCAAAAAGCAAATAAAAGATACATGGAGACAAATTTAAATGGAAATACAATGATCTCTGGGACACAGCTAATTCTTAGAGAATTGCAAATCAAAACTATAATGAGTACCTGGTACCTGTCAGAATGGCTATTAACCCAAAATCCACACACAGTAAATACTGGAGGGGCCGTGGAGAGAAGGGAGCCCTGCTATACTGTTGGTGGGAATGTAGATTTATGTAGCCACTATGGGTTTCCCAGGTGGCTCAGTGGTAAAGAATTCACCTGAAAATGCAGAAGATGTGGGTTCAATCCCTGAGTCAGGAAGATACCCTGGAGGAGGAAATGGCAACCCACTCCAGTATTCTTGCCTGCAAAATCCCATGGACAGAGGAGCCTGGAGGGCTACAGTCCAGGGGGTCACAAAAGAGTTGGACATGACCTAGCAACTAAATAACAACTACGGAAAATAATACATAGGTTCTTCAGAAAATTAAGAGTAGAACTACCACACAGTTTGGCATTTTCACTTCTGAGTATTTACCTGAAGAAAACAAAGGCACTAATTCAAAAAGGTATATGCACCTCTGTGTTGATTGCAGCATTATTTCACAACAGCCAACATGTGGAAGCAACCTAAATGTCCATCGATGACTAGATAAAGAAGACATGGTCCATACACACAATGGCATGTTACTCAGTCACCCCCCAAAAATGTAATCTTGCCATTTACAATACCATGAATGGATCCTGGAGGGTATTATGCTAACAGACATTAAGTCTGACAGAGTAAGACAAATGCTGCATTATCTCCCTTTTATATGGGACTGAGAAAAACAACACGAAACAAAATGAAAATACAGATACAGAGGACAGAGGTATGGTTTTAGAAGGGAGGGGCTGGGAGTTGGGCAAAGTTAGTGAAGAAGATTAAGAGGTACAAGGCTCTAGCTATATAATAAAAGAATGTGGTCAATAATACTATAATAACTTTGGATGGGGACACACGGTTACTAGACTTACCAAGGTGATCACTTTGTAATGTATGCAAAATGCCAAATCATTATGTAGTATACCTGAAAGTAGCATAATATTGCATGTCAATTATATTTCAATGAAAGAAAAAGAAACAGGGCTTGTGGGAAAATATTACAGACAGAGAAGTATCCAAGTATATAGTCCCTTGAGCTCATGTTATCCCTGAGAATGATCGATTCTGTAGAAGGATCCTATGCTTTTCCTCTCTGAATATTTAAAAGAAAAATGAAACAGAGAATATCTGGGTGACTGTTTAAGGATGAAACCTCCCCTCTCTGACCTGAGAAAAGGTTTTGTTTGAAGGGTAAGTGCCTGGAGCTGACCACTATCTTGGCCCTAGGAAGATGGCCCTTTCCTAAGCTTCCACACGGGGAAAAGAGAAAGTCTTAGAACGAACCAGATGTGTCTCTCCTCAAAATGGCGTCTGGATAACGTATAGGAAGTGGGAAGGACAAGAGGTGACATTCTTCCTTGTCCACTCAATGCATCACTGGTTACCTAATATCTAGTTAGTTAGCTTTCTGCTCACACTGATGTATCAAACAGGAAAGCTCTCAACTGAAGATAACAGAAAACTCAGCGATAGTCATTTACTAAAACAGGGATTCATTTTTACACATAACAAGAAGTCTGAAAGGAGATTGTTATGGGGAATGATACTGCTGCTTGACGGGCCTTCAAAGACCCAGGTTACTTTTTTTCTCCATCATCTTCAGCACGTTTTCATATTTGTGGCCGCTTGGTCACAAAATGACTGCAGCAGCTCCAGGTTTCATGCCTGCATTTGGGGAGCTAGCTTGTTACCAGCATGTTTTTCTGTTCTATACCCTTTTAGAAGGAAATGAAAAGCCTTCTGGGAATATGGACAGTTAGTTCACGGTGAAAATCTGGCTGGGCACAGGTGTCAGGTGGAGGAGAGGCTCAGGAGGGAGAGGATGATTTGCTGACAATGGAAGTGGGAGCTGTGTGCTATGCTAGAAAAGGGCAAGCGTTTTAGAGCCAGGGATAGCTGCGTCAAATCTCAGTTCTGCCTCCTAAACACAGTGTGAACCTGGGCCTGGGTTTAGCAAAGTAGTTACCATGATATTACCTTGCCTGGATTTTGCAAGGATAGGAGAAGATACTACAAAACACTTTATATCGTCCATGTGAAGTTTGTGTTATTTGTTTTAAACTAGCAATAATTGTTCACTGTTTCATAGTTCTACCCAGAGATGGATAAACCTTTCTGTGGCTGAGAAGAGAAATCCTGTGTTTGCCAGGAATTCAGAATTCTAATTCAAGCACCCTCTTCTCCTTTTTATCACTTATTCTCTTTGAGATAGTAGAACAGTTCTTTTTCTCATTAAATAGCAGCTTTACCCATAAATTTCTCATAGTTTTTCTTCTCCTTCTACACTACTTGTTTGTCAAATTCAACAGTGTTGACCATTTCCTAGTCAAGTTGCCATTTGGATTAAAGTCAAGGTTTCTGAATGTTTTCTAGCCAAAAGCTATTTACATGAAATGACAGAAATAAGGATTTCAATTTTTCTTTCTTTGAAATCCCTGAAAAGAAAACTGTAGTTAATTGTAAATGTGCCTGCTAAATGCTAGAGTACTACATGAAAATGGAGAAGATTTAAAATGCTTTATAAACAACACATCCAAATATACTGTTTCTACACAAATGAGCATTTTTCTCTCTATATATATAAAAAAAATCTTATTGTTCAGGGGAAGATGAGACTTATACTTTTTTTCTTCAATAATATTTCACCAAATCAACATAGAGAAATACAATTATGGAATCATAAAATAAGTAAAATAAAAATTGATGACAAAACACAAAAAGTTGGTTGTTGTTTTTGATGAATATTAAGGAATAGAGTGCTTGACTGTGAAAGATGCATGTGGACTAGTCTCTGATACTGAGTGGTCTGAACTTCATTTTTTTAAACAATGCAGCTGCTGCTTGTTCATTTGACTATTTTCCTTCTTTTTTAAATGGTGGGCAGTGAGAGTTTGGAGACCACGTATAAAAGTTAAGCTGCATTATTGTCCTCAGATTTTTACTTCCTGACATCTTTAGCACAAAGGGCAATAAATTCTCATCCTTTTCTTATAGCTGGCTGCAAGGAGAAAGGAGAGATAATCGAAATATTATCAGGTTTCTTGTATTGTTTTTCAGTTGCTGACCACTAAATTAGGCCAGCACCTTAAAGTATAATTTGTCCTGAAGTATAAAGATCTATGTGTTACATTTGTTTAAATGCCTCTTTATCTTAGAGAAACAGATAAAGATGCTTGAATAGTGTACCAGGTTTAACTGAATATGGCTAGAATTGGAAAATTCATGGATTCATTGTTATTCACAAATATGTGTTGGGCTCTTATTAGGTACACAGAACTACACCTGGTCCTATCTGGAGAACCTGCAGTATTTTGACAGCTAGATTTGTATACAGATGCTCGGCAAATTGAATACATTATCATTTGTTCTTTCCTCCCTCTTTGTCTTTCCCTTTTCTCTATATTTAAAGGATCAACAATATTTTACACATAGACGAGAAGAACCCAGAGAGTGTCATGCTCCCTTATTTCTCTAGCCTCTTCATTTGGGGGCTTGACTCTATTACTCTTTGTCTAGGTTTTCCACTGGAGATGCATTCGTCTAACATTTATTAAGCATCTGCTATGTGCCAGATTCTGTAATGGACATTGCAGAAGAAAAGACAGGTAACATATCTTACTAGTCCTGAGAGAATTCAGTCTAATGATGAGGTCAGAGAAACAAATAGGAAGATCAGTACTGAACCAGGCGTAGGATGCCCTGGGAGTCTGGGAAGGGTCAGAGGAGGTTTCCTGAAGCCAATGCTATTGAACTTGAGTTTGGGGGAATCAGTCAAGCAGAGGAGGGAAGAAAATGTGTACTAGGGAAAGGAAGCAGTAGGGACAAAAGTAGCTGTGTGATGCATGTGGAAAATAGCTCAGAATGGGTGTGATTAGAGCAGAAGAGTTACATGGAGAGTTAAATTGAGCAGAAATAGAAATATGAACATTGAGACAAAGAAGTTCATTATCCAAGGAATACTGGAAGGAAAAGAACAGCTTCCCTTTGTGTAGCTTCACTTTCAGTCACTAAGACCTCAGACTCTTCATCCAGACAGTGAGCCTATTCGGCTTTGGGAGGGACTGGATACAGCAACCAGTAGTCTTCATTGAGATTACACTGGAGCATGTCTTTAAATTCCAAGTGACTCTGAATGAACATGATTTCAGTAGCTGTGTATAGAATAGGTCATTGGAAAGACTCAGGTGGGTAGAGAAAATGTGCTGATACAGATGCTATATGAGTGACGTAGACACAGTAAAGTGCCTCCCTGAACCCAAGAGTGGGCCCTGAGACTATACAAATCAGTCAGCCCTGCAGGAGGGGCTCTTGGCAATCAGCTCGTCCTGTATTGATGACACCACGCACATGATCATCTGTTTGTGAGGCTGTCTCCTTAAATGGTGAGGAACGGGAAATGACGATGCAAGGATCCAGGCATCATTTTTTAAAAAAGAAAGAAATTAACTTACCCAAAGTTTCCATAGCTTGTAGTTTTCTCATCTCCACATTGAAAAGTGGATGATGAAACTGAGACCTACTAAGTTAGCTGCCCAGCGTCTCAGCCATATGCCTTAGTCCTCTTTATATGCCTCCCTACTCCCACACTGCTTCCATCTGCCTTCATCCTTTCAGTGCCTAGAATAGCACCTGGCACATGGTAGTTCCTCATCAAAAGTTCATTGAGTGAAAGAACCAACACCTACCACTGACTGAGTGCTATTTATACTGTTCTGTGTTCCCTGTTGGGAGCTTCATACTATGTCCTTCAAAATGGGCATTCTGCTGCAGCAGGCCTCACTCCACTTGGAAAACTTTTCTCTTAACAAGCCTTATGACTGGGCAGACTGCAAGAGCCCAGAGTCAGCCTTTTCTGCCCTTCATCCTGGAAGATGGCTCACCGTGGAGCGCCATAGATGACTTTGCCATCTTATGATCATTACTCATGACAAAGCACCAGAAGCAGGAAACACTCTTGACTCTAGTTTGGGGCAGTTAACACAGGCTTTGCCAAAGGATTTTGTTGTTAGATCAACTGGGCAAATGGGTTGCTCTATCAGTATGGTTTGACTGGCCTGAGATCAGAGCAGAGGTGCCTGAGATGAGGAACTGGATCTAGAGAAAGAGTTGGCATGACCCTTGGCAGGGCCCCATATGCTTTTCCAGTGTGTGTACTCAGCTGACATGTATTGAGCACTTACAATGGGATTTGGGAGCCTACTTGACTAACGCCCAATCCTTTCTGTCAATGAACCGAAGATTTTAATCCAATGCATTAAGTACTCTTGTTGGAGTGAGTCCATGACAAGGTGGAGACGCAGGGGCACTGAGGATCTGTGAACCTGACAGGGACTCTCTGACAACATTCCCTTGGGAGAAAAGGTTTGTTCAGTAGGCACATGCCTCTTCCACACCCTCCACATCTGCAGAGAATTTTGCATTCTCACTGCAAGAGTAATTCCTTTTCTGTCCCTCCTTCTTCTTTTCTTCCCGCTTTTTTTCTAAACCAAACCTAAGCAAGTCTACATTATCCAGAGGCAGCTGGTGCCACAATGTGGGGATGTTAAATGTTTAACATCTTGTCGCTTGCAAAACTGATGGAGTCATCCTTTTTGTTTCAGAGTTTCGTGTGTAGGGGTTGAAAAGCTAGATTGATGAGCATTACCAGAGAGAAATATTTTTTGAGAAGTAAGTGAAGCTGATGACACGTTACTTTACAGTTTAGTGAAATTCAGCAAATCTAATTCTATTATCCTGTCAAAGTCTCACAAAAGGGAGACCTGAAAGCATATTTAAGATGAATCTTTAAAGATTTCAGAAACCACACCACATCTGCAAAAATCAGATGCATCTGGTGCTGACAGGCCTTTGTTTTTTTATAGACTAAAGGGAGTAAATAATCTTCCAGCAACTAATTAAGTTTAAATAAAGTTATCTTGGTGATACAGCACCTGCCTCTTCTCCCTTGAAAAAGATATTCAAGCCGTAAACCATAACCATGTCTTTTTTTAATTCAAAGACTTTTCAAAGTTTACATGGCCAGATTTACCCAGGCACACCAAAATAGAAGTTTCCTTTCTGAATCAGAGAACGGAGTACTGCAAAGCAAATTTTATAGAGCACATAAAACCAGACCATTTAGGTCCTTGCTGTATTTTCACAATCAAGTATGAGATATGGTCTAATACATGCATTCTTGCCAAAATGTCAGAAGTGAGTGTTTTAAAGCATTTATTCACAACTCTATGTGTTTTTGAGGTTCACTGGTTGGCAAACTGAAAGGGCTTTATCACACTTTTGACAATTGGTGTGATTGTGTGTATACCTGTACTGAAATGTTCATTATTCATTTTTAGTAGAAAGTGCTTTTTTTCTCTCTTTGCTATTTAATAATCTGTCATTAAAGAAGGAAATTCTCAACAGAATTTATTGAGAACTTACTATGGACTAATGTAATATTCCTAGCTGCCTTGTATGTGTATCTCCACAGTGAATGACAAAGCTGATTCAAACAGGATATGTGCCCTGAGACAGTAAGTAGGGAAGCTGGGACTGGCCTCAGCCTGTCTGTCCTGACATCCCAAAGCTCATGTGTGTTCTTTCCAAGGATAGAGTAAGAAATTCCCCTTGAAACTCATGATGAAAACAAGGTCGAGGCTATGGTTTTAAATGTGAGAGGGGTGTCCCAAGTTGAGTTGTGTCCCCAAAAAAGATATGTTGAAATCTTAACCCTCAGTACCTCAGAATGTGATCTTATTTAGGAATAGGATTGTTGCAGATGTAATAATTTAGGATGGGGTCGTACTGGAGTGCGGTGGGCCCTTAATACAAAATGAGTTGTGTTGGTATAAGAAGGGGAGAGACACACACAAGGGAATCCCGTATGGGGACAACAAGGCACAGATGGTGGCATTTACAAGCCGTAACTCTGAGAAGTGCCAGCAGTCACCAGAGGCTGGACACAGGCATGAGAGTTTTCAGGAGGAACCAATCCTGCCAACACCTTGATTTGGGACTTACAGCCTCCAGAACTATGAGAAAACTAATTTCTGTTGTTTTAAGCTGTTAGTTTGTAGAATTTTGTTACAGGGCCCTAGGACCCTAACACAAGGGATAACAGAGATTTGCCAGCCTAAGATTTGATATTAGGCTGAGGCACTGCCTGAGAAGTAATAGTCACTCATTTCCCTTTCATCACTTGTGGTTGTACAGAAAACCCACCCCTAACCCAGGATGAGATTTGAAATACATCCTTTTGGTGACTTTTCAGAAAACAAAAATATATGACTAACTGAAGATGTGGTTAAATTATAACATTTTATAATGCCCATGCATGTCCCAAGGCTTCCCAGATGGCTCAGTGGTCAAGAATCCACCTGCCAATGCAGGAGATATGGGTTAGATCCCTGGGTGGGAAAGATACGCTGGAGTAGGAAATGGCAGCCCACTCCAGTAGTTTTGCCTGGGAAATCCCATGGACAGAGGAGCCTGGGGGGGCTACAGTCCATGAGGTCTCGAAGTCTGAGTGACTGAGCATGCATGCACACATGTCTCAAGGACACTGGGAGTGGATGTATTTTAGCTGAAGTTTTACTGGTGTCTCTCTGATGGTTGCTGTTGGCAACCCATCCTACAAGTGAAGGCCTAATTAGGGCAGGAGTCAAGAAGAGATTGCAGGTAATTGAGGTCAAACGCAACCGAGGTCAGGCAGGTGACTGACATCCGATGTAGCCAAACTAAGGGGATCAAGGTTCGAGGCGGGCAGAGACAACAGGTGAGGACTGGAGACAGAACACTGATGGAAATCACTAAAAGCTGGCTCTAACAAGGACATCTGAGCTAAGTCAAACCGTAAATAAGACAGAATAGAAGGAAAGTTCTGAGGTTTGCATCTTCACAAATGCAGCCTCTCTCAACTGGCTTTTTCTTTAGTCTGGAGATCTTTGGTTGTTAAAAGGACTGTACCCCTGCCTATGCCAGCCTAATGCTCCATGCAGCCAGTTTACCTCCTTCATTCCCTTGCAATGCTGATTATTAGATTCAGTTGAGAAGGAGGAATTTGCCTTCTGTGGAAAATGTGAATGGAGTGTACAAGTATCGATGTCCTGAGGAGCCTCATGAAGATGAAGGAGAGATCATTCACTTACTTCCTGAGGAAGTCATCCTCTGGGCATCTCTGAGCCAGAACTAGGCTGAGATTGTGGACTTCAAGTGCAAATTGTCCATGTCTATACATTTTTTTTTTTTGACTGATGATACCTTCGGTATTTCAAGATTTTTTAAAAATCTGCCCGTTTCTGTTTGTTCTAAACTTTCCCAATATTGAGAAACAAATTAGTGAGTTTAAGACTAGTTAGTGAATGCTGCTGTCCACTCATTCATTCGGGCTTTCCTGGTGGCTCAGACAGCAAAGAATCTGCCTGCAATGTGGGAGACCTGGGACAGGAAGATCCCCTGGAGGAGGGCATGGCAACCCACTCCGGTATTCTTGCCTGGAGAATCCCAATGGACAGAGGAGCCTGGCGTGCTTTGCAAAGAATCAGACACGACTGAGTGACTAAGCACGCACACATACAGACACACTCATTCATTCATGGTTTTGGTTGAGTGAATTTAATGGAATGGGAGAGGGTTCCTAACTTCAGACAAGCTGATAAATTCTGGTTCTTGACTTAAGATGATAACAGTTCGGTCAGAAAGGCATTATCAAATCCATAAACTGCAGAGCAATAAGTGCCTGTAATCAAGACAGCAAATCCTTCCACTGTGGGGATTTGTGTGTGAGGGAAACCATAGGAAAGTTTGCTGGGGGTAGAGCCTCTATGAGGCTGGAAGCTACCGGGTGGAGAAGTAGCCCCAGTCTGTGCTGGGGACCTGAGCCTTGGGGCCTCAGCAGTAGATGGCATGGTCAGCCGTGTTTTATAGGAAGATCATTTCCACAGTTCTGCTGTGGCCTAGACGGGCTTCCCTGGTGGCTCAGAGGTTAAAGCGTCTGCCTGCAATGTGGGAGACCTGGGTTTCATCCCTGGGTCGGGAAGATCCCCTGGAGAAGGAAATGGCAACCCACTCCAGTATTCTTGCCTGGAGAATCCCATGGATGGAGGAGCCTGGTGGGCTACAGTCCACAGGGTCGCAAAGAGTCGGACACGACTGAGCAACTTCACTTCACTACACTTCAGACTGGGGAAGGGCCTGCCCAGTGGCAGAGGAAATTAGCTATAATATTGTCAGAAACAGACTTTAGTTAAACTTGATGGGTTTTAAAGAGGAAAGATGAGACTTGGGGAGTATTATAGGTTACAAATAGAATGGTACCTTTTTTTATATAAGATGGTGTTACTAATTCTAGCATTTTATTTCTTCAGTAGTTTAATAATGGATATGTGCCCTCCATATCTATACTCTTTCCCCAGTTGTTATTATGACAGGTTAAGGCAGCTTATTCCTGGAATTTTCCAGTGTTAGAAGATCCTTAGATGATCTGTCCTTACTGACAATTCACACACATATTAACAGTAATTGTTAACCACACAACAGGCAATATTTTTTTTAGCATCCTCTTTCCAAATGTGACAGAAGTCCAAAAGAAATACTTGTAGTGTATGTTCCCATAAACAGAATTAAAGGAAACACCGATAACAATTCAAATCAAAAACAGAAACACCATCATCCCTGGCTCTGCTGATATAGATTATTCATAGCATGTCCCCATTTCAGCACATGGGATTTATTACAATGTATCACAGGACTCATTTGCAACACCTGTGGGCACTTTTCATGTGCAGTGTATCTGCAGGGGTAATTCTTTTAAAGGAGATTAGTAGTATTAATCCCATTTTACAGATGGGAATAAAAACAACTGGCTTATATTTTTTTTTTCCGATCAGATAGTAAATCAATTCCTCCTTAATGTTCATTAGAATTTTCACTCCATTCAATTTCAAACTAAGCTCCTTCCCTAAGGCACTCAATTAGTATCAAGAATTTTCTGGCATTTCCTCACTGATACTCATATAAGTTAAGCCCATATATGAGCAAAGCACTGGGTTAGTGGTACAAGACCTGCCAGGAAGTGATGAGTGGGTCAGTGAGCCAGCCTGCAGAAAGTAGTTTAGGATCAATGTAGGGAGTAGCCTTTAATAAAAATAGTTAGCAATGGTGACATTTATGGAGGGTTCCATATGTGTGGACTCTGGGTTGAGCATTGTATGTGATCTGCTGCTTATAACTAACACCTTAATTAGACTCCATGTTTTAAATGAGGAAATGGAGGCTTAGAGAGTGACTTGTGTATGGAATACAGCTACTAAGCAGAAAAAGGATTTGAGAATAGTCCATCTGAAGCCAGAGTTCATGGTCTCAATCACTAAGCCCATAGTTCTCAAATTTTAGTATTCATCAGAATCACCTGAAAGGCTTCTTAAAGCACAGATTGCTGGACTCTCTCCCAGAGTTTATGCTTGGGTAGGTATGATGCGGTGTCAAAGTTTTGCATTTCTAACCATTTCCCAGGGATGCTAAGGCTGATGATCCAGATTCCACACTTTGAAGAACCACTGCTTTAACCAATATTTGTAAGCATTTTTGACTTTTTATAGCACATAGTGGGAAGTCATTCAAAGTGTTTGGACAAGTCATGACGTGGCCAGAGTTCTGCTTTTAAAAGATTAATCTGGCAGCTGTGTGTGGGCTTCCCAGTTGGCTCAGTGGTAAAGAATCTGCCTGCAATGCAGGAGACCTGGGTTCCGACCCAGATAGATCTCCTGGAGAAGGGAATGGCAAACCACTCCAGTATTCTTGCCTGGGAAATCCCAATGGACAGAGGAGCCTTGCAGGCTACAGTCTCTGCAGTGGCAAAGAGTCAGACACGACTGAGTGACTAAGCACACAGAGGACAGATGGCAGACCAGGAGGTTCCCAGCTAAGGCAAGTAGAAGCAGAGAGACAGTAATAAAGGAGTCATCTGAGGTGACCCTCTGCTTTTTTGTTTGAATGGCCAGATCAATTGTTGCATCATTACTAGAAACTGAGAAGACAGAGGGAGATCTCCATGCTGGTTTATTTCATCTTCTACTTCCACATAGCTTCCTACCACTTTCTGTCTATTTACTCTTTTTATTTATGAGATTTCCAAAACATTTTCTTTCCATTTACTATGGGTCCAGTTGATCCAAAGTGCAACTATAGGCTCTTACTCTTCTCTAAGCTGCTATTCTTATTCCAGAAGACCTCGAATTCTCCCACCCGCCATCACCTCTTCATTTATAGTGTGGTAGTATATAGCTCACACCTTGTGCAAGGATCTTAATAGATTCTACTAATCATGACTGAGTTTATGATTTCTGTGTTTTGCCTGCAACCCATCTTGGGAACAAACGGTCAGTGACAGAGTCCTCATAATCCATCATGAGTGGTGTTCAAAATAATGTCTAAGTTCAAAGAGGTTCAAAGTTATTGTATTGGTTTTAGGGGCTCACATTTTGCTTTTATGTAATTGCTTTTCCACAAATAAAGAATGTATTTTAAAAATCCCATTTATAAATATGCATCCTTGAGGGAATATTTAGTCTTCAATTTAAAACAAATTACCTTACCTTAAAAGTACAATTTTTAAAAGTCCTTAAATTGATTTTTCTAAACTAAAATAATTGAGAAGGTAGAATAATAGGAAAGAAAACTTCTGAGAATCTCTTTATAAAATAAATAATTTTACAAAACAATCTCATAGAGTGTATCTTTAAAAGAAAATTGGATTTTACTAATGGAATTTTTCTAAAGTGAGCCAAAGGTCAACATTTATCATGTTCACTATCTAGTGTGAAATGCTTGTTGTCTGTTTTGATTATGAATGGAGATTCATTTTTTCAAAAAATTGACTGAACCAGGATCTTTAACGTGAAAATGTAAATTCATGACATTTAACTACATTCACAGAATTCATCTACTTTTCTTAAAAATCTGAGGCCATCTCCCATGATTGCCACCAACTTTCTTCCTTAGTCCCTCCAAACCTCTCCGAAACTTCATGAATACTCCTCTTCACCTTCAGATAGACGGTGCTGCTTTTCTGTAGATGGCACCTCCCACTCTCCCAGGCCTTGCTCCCTGCACCAATATCCCCTCACCTCCTCTGCCTCTGATTCATTCTCCCACAGCCCCTCCTTATCTTCTCCACCTTCAACTTCTTCCTTCCTCATTAAAACTGATGTCTCACAACTTTAAAAAAGGGACAAGTGTATTGATCCATCTCCATTTTTGATACAGTGATAGCAAAAGAGCGGGAAGGAGGAAGGGAACTCTGGGGTATGATAAGAGATATTTAGGTCTGGTCCAATTCAGGAAGGGGCTTTCCAAGTTGCTCAGTGGTAAAGAATCTGCCTGCCAATACAGGAGACACAGGAGACTTGGGTTCGATCCCTGCGTCGGGAAGATCCCCTGGAGAAGGAAATGGCACCCACTCCAACATTCTTGCCTGGAAAATCCTGTGAACAGAGGAGGCTGGTGGGCTACAGTCCACAGGGTTTCAAAGAGTTGGACATGACTGACCACTGAGCACACAGATGCGTGCCACTTCAGAGTGACAAAAGAAGGAGGCCCTCTGCAGTGAAGTATATGTCAGCAGCTGTGGTGCGGGGACCTGAGTCAGGCTACCAGAAGGCATGGGAGCCCCTCACTAAACCAGACCTGGAAGTCCCATGTGTGGCTCGTTCATCTTGGAGTGTTTCCTTGGGGGCTGTAATTTGTTCAGGTGTGAATAGTGGTGATGTGAGACAAGAGATAAGGAGAAACTTGAAGAGTTCCCAGCAGTCACTGAGCAGTGTGGGGCTCCTGCCTGTGGCATTGCAGATCCACTTTCTGTGTTCTGGCTGTGCCATTGGGACAGCATTCTTACAGGTATTTCTCCTTTGGGCAATAGCCCAACCCTCAGCTTCAAATCCAGAGCATCTTTAGAAACAGTCCTCTCTCCATCTCTCTAGGGGTTTGCCAAGATGAGATGATGTATATGGAGGTTGTGTATAGACGTGGTTAAGAACAGACTCTTTCAGTCAGACTGGCTACGTTCATGTTCTGGCGATGGCTTTTCCTCTGTGTGATATTGTCCAAGCTAATTAAAATTAACATTTCTATTCGCTGCCTTATCTAGAAAATGAGGAAATGTTTTCATTTCTTTTCTTTCTTCTTTCCTTTGTTTAGCAAATAACTGGCAGGGACCCATTCTGTTCCAGGCACAGGGGATACAGTGATCATCAAGACCAAATCAATCCCTGTCCTCCAGAGCTGGTGAATGGCCCACTTCAGGATTGTCATAGCTGAAAAGCTTCGTGACTTTTCATGAAGGGAACAGAGTCCAAGAAGTGAATACCTGAATGAATAAATGGAGGATGGATGTTCTAGTTTATTTTTTACTTTAACGTTAAGTATTTTGATCCCAGAGAATAAGTAACAATTTCTTTAAACCCTGGGCTAGTTTATTCATGCAGGCTTTGCAGGTGGCTCAGTGGTAAGGAACCCGCCTGCCAATGCAGAAGACGCAGGAAACTCAGGTTCAATCCAGTCAAGAATATCCTCTGGAGGAGGAAATGCAACCCACTCCAGTACTCTTGCCTGATCCCATGGACAGAGGAGCCTGGGGGGGCTGCAGTCCACCAGGTCTCAGATAGTCAGACACAACTGAACAACTGAGCACACAGGCAGTGTATTTACAATGACATTTCTAAAACTGTTCATTATAACTGTTCCAAGGCCCAGAATGATTTGGGGGTCTGTATTCAATTGTTGTTGAATCCCAAGTAGCTGTGATCCAAGTAGAGCAAAAAGTTCAGGTAAGGGAAATATTTCAATATCCTTCCAAAGATAGATGTTGGGAAGGAATTACTATCTGCCTCAGTTCCTATACTTCTTGCCTTTTCAGCTCTTTCATGCTGAGATGCGCTGGCCAGGGATTTTTCTTTTTTAACAGCCTGGTTCAGACTCTATTGGAAACTTATCATAGCAGGTGAAGCATTTAGGCCCATGAAGAATCAGTTCAATTCAGTTCAGTCACTCAGTCATGTCCGACTCTTTGCAACCCCATGGACCACAGCAGACCAGGCCTCCCTGTCCATCACCAACTCCCAGAATTTACTCAAACTCATGTCCATTGAGTCAGTGATGCCATCCAACCATCTCATCCTCTGTCATCCCCTTCTCCTCCCACCTTCAATCTTTCCCAGCATCAGGGTCTTTTCAAATGAGTCAGTTCTTTACATCAGGAGGCCAAAGTATTGGAGTTTCAGCTTCAACATCAGTCCTTCCAATGAATATTCAGGACTGATTTCCTTTAGGATGGACTGGTTAGATCTCCTTGCAGTCCATGAATCATGGCCAGACACAAATAGAAGGCTGTGGACTCAGGGGTTTCAAAGAGAGACATTAAGGGCCATTCCGCACTTGGAGCTGCTGCTTGCATTTGCTAGGGGCCAGACTCCAATGGAGGCTGCTGCTGCTGCTGCTGCTGCTGCTGCTGCTGCTAAGTCGCTTGGTCCTGTCTGACTGCTGCAAATGCATGTAAATAAAGAGGGCGTTCCTATGGGGAACCTGAGCAGCTCAGGTTACCCATTCCCCAGAGGCACTCTCCTTTCAGAGTGGCATCTCATATTAAAAGGGGGACCAAAGGATACACTTCCTTAGGAGTTCTTGGGGGATATTTGTAGTGGGAGTGGCCCAACTGATTACAACACAGTATAGAAGACTTACTCTCGACGATGTTATACATTTTAAGAGTAGTATGAAAAAGAGGGACTCTCTTTTTTTCCACATATTCCAAAAATGTAAGTGGTTGTTTTTCCAAGTCCCTAAAGTGTGCAAGTGTGTGTGTGTGAGAGAGAGAGAGAAAGATAAATAGAGAGAGAGAAATATCTAAGGAAGTAATCCCAGAATAACATTATACATTTTCTGACTGGAGTACTGATTGTGTGATTCAAATCTGGATTAAAATTGGTGTTTGTTTCAGGTTCAAAAATCATCTTTTTACCTTAGCCCCTGATGTTAGTGGAAACGTTGCCTGCAGAGGGAATTCGAGATTAGACTGTGAGCACAGAAAACCCAGCGCTGCATGATCTAAAGCTTCAGTAGGTTCATGACCAGAAGCTCGAATTTCTAGCACCAAACCCAGTCGTCCACTGGAAACTGAAAAATCCAAATGGTTAATGAGAGGAAGAACTCCATGTGTTCTCACCCCAGCAGATCACAAAGCTCTCTCCAATGCAGCAACATCATAGGGCAGAAAAGCAAGGGGCCACAGCATATGTGCCCATCCTTCCCTTCCCTGTTACTGGCCAGGTCACTCACCTCTGCAAACAACCTGACCTTTCTGCCTTTCAGTTTCTTCAAATCATAATAGTAACAGTAGGACCACCCACCCCCATGGTTGCTGGGAAAATGAAGTGAGAAATTAAATATATATGTGAAGTAGATTTCTAACAAGACATGATGCAAAGAGCGAACTCATTAGAAAAGACCCTGATGCTGGAAAAGATTGAAGGCAGAAGGAGAGGGGGACAACAGAGGATGAGATGGTTGGATGACATCACCGGCTCAATGGACATGAGTTTTCTCTGGGAGATGGTGAAGGATGGAGAAGCCTGATGTGCTGCAGTCCATGGGGTCACAAAGAATTGCACACAACTGAGCGATTGAACAACAACAATAAGATTTTTTAAAAGTACTTTTATAGGTATTATCCTCATTGATACTTCTGTGAAACTTAATAGCTAAAGACATGCATCACAAAATTGTATGATATTTGTGTTTTGCTCTATTCTCTCAGTCATGTGTCTAATAGAACAAGGCAGTTCTCCCAAACCACACTCCCAGAGGCGAGGATGCTTTCAACAGAGAAGTGTTTTTGTAAAACGTTGGCATTTGGTAACAGCTCAGCTGTGGCCAGCCACAAACACAGTCAAGTGATTTTTACTGCAGGGTCCACAAAGGCTTCAGTGAATTCTTCTATATGAAAAGTCTTTAAAACACACAGTCACCATGTGGTACTTGGCATTAATACTGTTTGGAAGCATTCAGAAGAGCCTGTTGGGTATTTCAACAGCCTGGCCTCTGCCCCATTCAGATGGCTATGGAAACCTGCAGAGGGGCTGTCTCTGTGGGCCTGCCTGGAGGAGGATTTGGCCCTTCTAATAGTGAGGTGCCAGCCCTCTGCCCTGGCACTATATGGATGCAGGGCTGCTGCCTAGTCGCAATGGCTGTGACCAGATCTGGGTAGAGCCAACTGGTAACTCCCTACAGGGCCCCCATACAACCCCTCCCTATACAAATATTGTACAGGAAAATGCATTAACAAAAGGTCACGTAATTTTTTTTTTTTTTTGCAAGAAGAGTTTCGTAAAAGATTTCCCATTTGTCTCAGTTCTGAGGACTATGAGCATTCTTCAATTTAATCATTCATTTAGTAAATGTTTTCTAGGGTTTAGACCTCTAGGGTCTGTGGATACTATGGCAAATAAAATAACCCCCTCCCTTATGGGGCTTTTATTCTAGTGGGGGAGAAGAATGACACATTTTTTTTTTTAATTATGTGGTATATTAAAGCAGGGATAGAGAGTGAGAAAGAGATGTGATTTTTAATTTAAATAGGATGGTCAAGGAAAGCCTCACCTAGGAGGTAACCTTGGAACAAAGCTGCTGAAGCTCCAATTCTTTCACCACCTGATGTGAAAAGCCAGATCACTGGAAAAGACCCTGATGCAGCCAAGGATTGAGCACAGGAGGAGATGCGGGTGACAGAGCATGAGATGGTTGGATGGCATCACCAACTCAGTGAACAGGAGTTTGAGCAAACTTCGGGAGACAGTGAAGGACAGGGAAGCCTGGCATTCTGCAGCCCCTGTGTTCACAAAGAGCCGACATGACTTAGCAACTGAACAACAAAGCTGTGAACAGAGTGGACAAGGAAACCACAGGCCCCCACGGAAGAGCATTCCAGATTGTAGGAACAGCAAGTACAAATGCCTTGAGGCAGGAGCATGTCTGTGAATTCAGGAAACAGCCAGGAAACCAAAAGGAGCAAATTGTTCATAGGGAAAAGTAGTAGCAGACAAAGTGGAGACATAATGGGGGCCAGGTCAACACGGGGATGTAGGCCATTAGGAGGACTTGGGATTTACCGACGTTAACAGGCCAATGCCAATGCAGGGATTGACCAAAGAAGTGTTGTGATTAGGCTGCTTCTTAAAAGGATCACCCTATGTGATGTGCTTTATTGTCCCAAGAGGAATGGTGGTCAATTAACTTGATTTTTTATACAAGTAAATTATTCAGATAAATATGTATATATATATATAATTCTTTTTTCAGATGCTTTTCCATTATAGTTGATTACAAGATTTTGAAAATAGTTCCCGGTGGTGTACAGTAAATCCTCATTGTTTATTTTATATATAGTGGTACATGTCTGTTAACCCATACCCCTAATTTATCCTTCCTTCCTCTCTTTCTTTTTAGTAACCCTTTCTTTTCTATGTCTGTGAGTCCTTTTCTGTTTTATAAAAAGCTTCATTTGTGTCATTTTTCTTTAGATTCCACATGTAAGTGATATCATATCATATTTGCCTTTCTGTCTAATCTTTTTATTCAGTATGAGAATCTCTAGGTCCATCCATGTTGCTTCAAATGGCAATATTGTATTCTTTTTATGGTTGTATAATATTCCATTGTATGTCTGTGATATATATACCACATATTCTATATCCGTTCATCTGCTGATGGACACTTAGGTACTCCCATGTCTTGGCTATTATGAATAGTGCTGCTATGAACACTGGGGTACCTGTATCTTTTGAATGAGAGTTTTCATCTTTCCCAAATATATGCCCAGGAGTGGGACTGCTGGATCGTATGGTAACTTTATTTTTTTGCTTTTAAGGAAACTCCATACTGTTTCCCATGGTGGCTGCAATTAATTTGCTCTTTTGTATCTGCTTTCCATTTATACAGTTATTTAATAAACATTTTATTTAGCACAGGCTGTGAGCTAGGTACCAGGGGAGGCAGACAAGTTTAAAAAGCGATGATAAAAATGTGATCAAGTATGCGCCAAAGAGGGCAGCTAACCAAGTGCTGGTGAGGGAAGCCCAGGCTTGAAAGCTGTGTAGCATTATCCAATGGGAGAGGAGAAGGCAAGCATGCTAGAGACAGAGGTGGTTATGAGAATGAAGATGTACGTATCAGGGATTCTTCTACCTCCTTTCACATATAATCCACATATAATCCACACAATGCCCCCATGACTATGATAGTTACTGTATCATTATGCTGCATTGCACAGAAGAAAAGTGAGCCACAGGAAGGTGCAGCTACTTGCTGAAGGACCAGAGCTAGGAAGAGGAGGCACTGGGACTGGAAACCTGACTCTGTTTGACTCAGACCTGAGACTTCTGACCACTCAGCCCACCTGCACAGAGCACTGAGACTGAGAGATGGAGCCGTAGAAGTTCAGTTTTACCAAATTCACTTTTTAAATACATGTTGAGAGCATACTCTCTGCCAGGCCCCGAATGCCAGGACTTCAGAGATAAATAACAAAGCGTGGCTCCTGTACTGAAGGGGCGTGCAGTCTGCTGTGTCACACATCAAGGCTTAATAAATAACAATATAAAAATGGCCATGCAGAGCTGGCTGTGCAGATGGCCACCGAGCCTTCCTTACAGAATCCACAGTTGCGTTCCTGCCAACACAGAAGGCAGGAGCAGTGGTTGGCCCAGCAGGAAATGTCAAACCCTGGGCAGCCCTCGGATTCAAAGGAGCATCACAGCACATCACACCAGAGTAGGGGAAGAGCCCCCACGTTACTGGCAAGAGAAGAGCTTTTCGATGAGAACAAGGCACCCTAGCAGCCTAACACTATTTTGTTATTCAGGGTCTGACAGCATAGAATACACAGAGGAGGAGAGGAAAGCTTTGGTATTGTGTGATGAGGCAAAAGGTCCCAGAGGTGTGGTGTACATTCACTTAAAACAAAACAAAACAAAAAAAACATTGCTTGTAATTTTGTAACCTCCTTAGGGTGTTTCAAATGGTTTGTGAAGATCAATGTTCTGCATGTTCAAAGAGTTTAGGGAGTTTTTAAATCGTTCCATTCAGACTGGCCTGTCATAAAGAACAAAGGAACATGGAATTTCTTGCAGGGATCTGAGTTTGTAGGATGAAGCCTAGAGATGTAAAATCAACAAAGATGGCCTTTGAACTTTCCTCAGTCCAGAAGGGGAAAAGAATATGTACTGCTCTGTAGGCACTTGTGTAGTTGGTGCTTTCATCTTCTATCAATAAAATTGGTTTTGTGATTTTTATTTACAAACCCATCCAGTGGCCATTATTATAAAGTAATGGTTAAAAGCCTGGGTTCAGGTGGACCTGAGTTCAAATTCAAGTTCTAACACTTATAGGTTGTGTGATCTTGGGCAAGTTAGTTAAGTTCTCCAAGCCTCAAATGTTTTATCTATAGGATGAAAATAAGAATATCCCCTTCTTCCTGGGTTGCCATGAGGGTTAAGTGAGAATACAATTTATACATGTACAGTAAGCACTGAATAAATGTAAACTCTATTTTTTTCTCGTGTATTTTAGTCTTGAACATTATGCTTCTAAGAGAAGCTATTAAAATGAAAGATGAGTGGATTTTCTACTTTTACTGAGGTTGTGTTGATTGGCCCAAAGGTAGAAGGTAGCTTAGGGGAACAACACATATAGCGCTTCTCTATTGCTCTAAAACAAAGGTTAGGAAATAATGACCCACAAGCCAAATCCAACTTCCTGTCTACTTTTGTAAACTTTGAGTGGAACACTGTCATATTTGATTTGCTTACATATTGTCTACGTCTGCTTTTTTGCTCTAATAGCAGCAGTAGTTGAATAGTTAAAACAGAAACCATGTGGTCTACAAAGCCTCAAATATTTAATATCTGGCCCTTTACAAGAAAAGTTTTCTGACCCCTGCTCTAAAAACATAAAAAATCCAGTTTTTCCAAGTCACATAACTCTGAAACTATATACACTGGAAACTCATCTCCTCATGGAAAAATGTAAAGGCTGCCTTCAGGAAGCCAGCGTATTTACTTCACCTTGCCTGGTGCTGTGCAAGGCTCTTGCAGATAGAAGACTCACAAGGAGGGTCCTTCCCCATGAAGAATCCCAGTGCCCTGATTGGGAATCAGGTGAATATGCAGTGAGACAGATTTCTGTGCCAATGATCAGAGCAGATGGCTGGGGCAACACTCAGGCCACTGCGGTTTGTTATTCTTTTCCATATGGCCATCAGCTCCATTACACAGAAAGGTGGATTTTGAATAGAGGCCCTCTGTTGTCCTCCATCTCACTTTCCTGTCCATGGGAGAGTACTGAGTGCCACCAAAAGGATGAAATCTACCAGACAGAGGATCATTCTCAGATTTTTCTGGCAATGAGGTGGGGGGTGGGATGGGCTGAGCAGGAAATAGAAACTTGGAAGCCTTCTGCAAAGGCTACCACTCTCATACGTGAACTGTCAGGGGAATACAGCTTATCCTTGAGTGGTGGCTAAAGAAATGGAAGGAGATTGGCCCATGAATAAGGTGTGGGCAAACAAAGTTGAAAATGAATGAAATTGCAAGGTAAGCACCATCATTCATTCATTCATTCGATTATTCATTTTATACTTATTTATTGTCTAGTACATGACAGTGATTTTAAGGCACTACAGATCTAGACAGAGAAAAGCCTAAGAACATGCAAGTCCTTGCCTGATGGAATTTACATTCCAGTTGGGTGAGGCAGGCCATCTTAGTTTGCATTTCCCCCAAACAGACCATGAAACAAGGATATGAGTGTAAACTGCTTTTCTTGAACATAATCTCAAGAAGTACAGTGAAAGAAAGGGAAGGAAGGAAAATAAATAAGGATCGTGTTAATACATAAGTCACTGCTGTGTACAATTATAATGAATAGCCTCAAAATTTTCCCAGTGAACAGCAAGATAGCTAGAGTATAGATCCAACAACTTTTGTTCTCATTGACTGAGGGTTATTTGGATGTGTCGGAAGGAATATTAGCTCTCACCTCTACTTTAAGGATAGAGAGACACAGGAGACTATAAGCATGTATAAAAACATCTGAAGGTACTTCCCAGGTAGGTCAAGGCATATTGTAGATACAAGTACTGTATCTGCCTATCCAGGTGACCAACAATGAATAAACATTCAAGAAACCTGAGATGGTGATAAGTGCTATGCAAATGTAACAGGTTGATAGGGTAAAGAATGACTGGAAAAGCTACATTAAATGTAACGTTTAGAATGGCAAATACAAGGAAGACCCTGGGAAACAGCATTAAGCAGAGGTAAAAAGCAAGTGCAGTTTACAAGACAGAAACAAAGAAGAGGAATAGAAACTCTCTGTGGTGGATAGAAGATAGGGTGCATGGGGAGAGTAGCACAGGATGAAGTCCCAGGTTTCCGACCATGAAGGCTTTATCAGCAAGGACATGGCACTTGGGTGGTCACTGAGGGCTTTTAAGCAAGAACATGACATGATCTGAACTCTTCTCTATTTTCCCTTCCCTTCCTTTCCTGAATGTTTAATACCAAAAGCCATTAGACAGGACTGAGCAAGGTCAACTTCCCAATGGAGGTGGAGCAAGACATCTGAATCCGAGTAGGTTGCAGAGGATGTCCATGTAGATAGTGAGAGCGGTGAGCAGCAGCTGCCTGGCACAAGGGTAGGAGCCAGAGTGGAAGAACGAGGAGGTTTCCATAGGGGTTGGGGCTGCCCTGCCAACGTGCTAGAGCCCAGGTATGAGGAGGAAGGTGTCCACACAGTAGAGAAATCTAGCATGGGATATCAGAGTCCAAGTCTGAGAGGGCGCAGTCGTGAGAAGGGGCAGTGAGGCAGTGGAGCCGTGTGGAATGTCCCAGCCCGTGCACAGTGAGGACATTGACGCAGGGAAGTTGTCGCCACTGTGGTCCCACACGGATTGAAAAGGCTGTCTGCACAGGGAGGGGTCTGGTGTGAAGAAGCTGGGGCAGGAGAGGGGTGCGGGTGTAGGTGTAGGCAGGCAGTAACAGTGCCACTGATTGAAATCCAAGCAGAGTGTAAGGGACATGAACCTGGGGCGCCCAGGTGGGGAAATCCCAGAGCAGGGTGTCAGGTCACAGGGTGGTAAGGAGAGTGTCCTTGTGGGGACAACAGTGAAATACTAGTGTCCAAATGGGGTGAAAGAGGGTGTCTGTGTGCACTGAGGGGCTGGCATGCCACAGCAGCCAGAGATTTTATACACTAAGGGGCATTGATCAAATAGGTAAAGATATTAAGGGTGATGGGAATCTCTCACTGTCAGAAAAGGGCATTATAGATATGCAAAGGGGGAAAACTAGGAGAGACCCTGTTGATTTGAATTGGAGATATAGGTATCAATTTATTATTTGAGAGTTAGAGTTGAGGGAGGAGAGTCCAAATGTGTATATACATGTGTACATAAATGTTTTTCTAGTTGGCCTGCTCAGTGACAGGGCCTGGGATCATAACAAGCGCCTGAATCTTGATTTTTAAATACGATTCTTCACTTTCCTTCTAAGGAAATAGAATCATTTGGAGAAATGGCAGATTTCAAGTCTGGGACAAGGAGTGTGCAAAATATGCCTAGCACAGCTTATGCCAGGAAGTAAAGTGATACTCAAAGAAAGATGGGTATATGGCAAAGGGACAGCTTAGGGGCTCCTGCCTATCAACTGTGAGAAAATTTAAACAACAAAATAAACAATGATCATAATATTATAATCCAGTGAATGAAATAGTAACTTTAAATCCATACAGATATAAATAAATAAAGATAATGAAATTTGGTTGAGATATAGAACATCTCCCCCACAAAATATCTACTCATTACAAAGAGAAAAAGAGGAATTTTATGAGAGTCCTGTCAGACACCACCTTGATCAAATAATCCAAATTAACAACACAATAATAGGATAAATCAAATACAGTGAGATACAGTGAATAGAATACAAGATCATATCTGTGACACCTCCCACCAAAGATGCATAATTTTAAATTAATTATTAGTAAATCTCAAATATAGCCAAATCAAAGGACACTCAGACTTCCCAGGTGGTGCTAGTGGTAAAGACCCCACTTTCCAATGCAGGAGACATAAGAGACACAGGTTCCATCCCTGGGTCAGGAAGATCCCCTGGAAGAGGGCATAGGAACCCACTCCAGTATCCTTGCCTGAAGCATCCCTTGGACAGAGGAGCCTGGTGTGCTACAGTCGATAGAGTCGCAAAGAGTCAGGCACGACTGAAGTGACTATACATGCAGACATGCACAAAGGACACTGCAAAATAACTGGCTCACCAACTTCAGAAAATGTCATGAAATTCAAGTAGAGACTGAGAACTCTTCAAGACTGAAGGAGATTAAAGAAGTATGAGAGTGTTATTCTGAATGGGATCATTTTGCTGTAAAGAGCACTACAGAGATAACAGACAAATGGAGTCTGAGGGTAGATGGTGGAATGAAATGCTTCTATTGTGGCTATGTAAGAGAATGTCTTTATTTTAGGAGTACACTAATATATTGGGGAGATCATGGGTATCAGATTGGCAGTTTACTCTTAAATTGTTCAAGAAAAAATGTACTGTAGTTGCAACCTTTTTTATTTTGAGATTGCTTCAAAATGAAAAGTTAAAAAATATATATTCACTTTAGCCATTTAGTTTCCTGGGTCTTCACACATACCCCTATTCAGTCCTTTCCCCAGAAGTCCCCTCCCCTTGGGAACCTTTGCTTGTCTGTCATGTCATGTTATTTCCTCTGTGTAGAGAGGGTACTCTCTTGAATATGTACCATGTTCCCAGAATTAACATTTACCTGTCCAAGTTCACATTTCTACCACAGAGGGTAGTGTCCATGCCCAACACGCTCATATCTGAATCCTCCCTACTCAGCATAGTGCCTGGTATTCTGCTTGATGAACAACCATAAGGCAGAGGGATAGAGGCAAGATTATGGTATAAATTTGGGAAACATTCCTAGAGCCAACAAGGTTAAGTGGGGGAAAGCAGGAAATTTGTTGTTGTTCAGTCGCTTGGAGGGCTCACACAAATCTTGTGCTCATCAGAACCCAGAGACCCCACAGAGACTGAGCCAGCACTGTGTTTGAGTGTCTCCTGTGGAGGCTCGGGTCAGCACTGGACTGCTGCAGGGGCAGGGGCTCTGGGTGCAGTAGACCTGGGTATGGCATCAGCCCTCTTGGAGGAGGTCACCATTAACCCCACCATAGAACCACCAGAACTTACACAGGACTGGGGAAACAGACGCTTGGAGGGCACTTGCAAAAGCTTGTGCCCAGCAGGACCCAGAGGAAAGGAGATATGACTCCACAAGAGACTGACCCAGACTTGCCTGTGAAGGTCCAGGAGTCTCTGTCAGAAGCATGGGTTGGCAGTGGCCTCCTGCAGGATTGAGGGCACTGAGGGCAGCAGTGCCTGCATGGGACCTTTTGAAGGAGGTTATCTTCATTACCTCCACCATAGTTTGGCCTCAGGTCAAACAAAAGGGAGGGAACACAGCCCCGCCCAGCAACAGAAAACTGGATTAAGGATTTACTGAGCATGGCCCTGACCATCAACACAAGACCCCTTCCCTCTCAGTCAGTCTCTCCCATCACGAAGCTTCCATAAGCCTCTTATCCTTCTCCATCAGAGAGCAGACAGACTGAAGACCACAATCACAGAAAACTAACCAATCTAATCACATGGACCACAGGCTTGTCTAACTCAATGAAACTGTGAGCCATGCCATGTAGGGCCACCCAAGATAGACGGGTCATGGTGCAGAGTTCTGACAAAATGTGGTCCACTGGAGAAGGGAATGGCAAATCACTTCAGTATTCTTTCCTCGAGAACCCCATGAACAGCATGGAAAGGCAAAAAGATAGGACACTGAAAGATGAACTCCCTAGGTGGGTAGGTGCCCAGTGTGCTACTGGAGATCAGTGGAGAAATAACTCCAGAAAGAATGAAGAGACAAAGCCAAAGCAAAAACAACACCCACTTGTGGATGTGACTGGTGATGGAAGTAAAGTCCAATACGGTAAAGAGCAATATTGCATAGGAACCTGGAATGTCAGGTCCATGAATCAAGGCAAATTAGAAGTGGTCAAACAGGAAATGGCAAGAGTGAATGTTGACATTTTAGGAATCACTGGACTAAAATGGACTGGAATGGGTAAATTTAACTCAGATGACCATTATATCTACTACTGTGGGCAAGAACCCCTTAGAAGAAATAGAGTGCCATCATAGTCAACAAGAGTCCAAAATGCAGTACTTAGATGCAATCTCAAAAACGACAGAATGATCTGTTTGTTTCCAAGGCAAACCATTCAATATCACAGTTATCCAAGTCTATGCCCTGACTAGTAATCCTGAAGAAGCTGAAGTTGAACAATTCTAAAAGACCGACAAGACCTTCTAGAACTAACACCCAAAAAAGATATCCTTTTCATTTTAGGAGACTAGAATGCAAAAGTAGGAAGTCAAGAGATACCTGGAGTAACAGGCAAATTCAGCCATGAAGTACAAAAGGAAGAAGGTCAAAGGCTAACTGAGTTTTGCTAGGAGAATGCACCGGTCATAGCAAACACCCTCTTCCAACAACACAAGAGAAGACTACACATGGACATCACCAGATGGTCAGTACTGAAATCAGAATGATTATATTATTTGCAGCCAAATATGGAGCCAAATATTGCAGCTCCATTCAGTCAGCAAAAACAAAGACTGGGAGCTAACTGTGGCTCAGATCATGAACTCCTTATTTCCAAATTCAGACTTAAATTGAAGAAAGTAGGGAAAACCACTAGACTATTAAGGTATGACCTAAATCAAATCCCTTACGATTATACAGTGGAAGTGACAAATAGATTCAGGGAATCAGATCTGATAAAGTGTCTGAAGAACTATGGATGGAGGCACATATGAATGTTGTACAAGTGGCAGTGTTCAAAACCATTCCCAAGAAATGTAAAAAGGCAAAATGTTTGTCTGACGAGTCCTTACAAATAGCTGAGAAAAGAAAAGACAGAAAGGCAAAGGAGAAAAAGAAAGACATACCCATTGCAATGCAGAGTTCCAAAGAATAGCAAGGAGAGATAAGAAAGCCTTACTCAGTAATCAGTGCAAAGAAATAGAGGAAAACAATAGAATGGGAAAGACTAGAGATCTCGAAAAGAAAATTAGAGATACCAAGGGAACTTTTCATGCAAAGATGGGCACAATATAGGACAGAAATGTTATGGACCTAACAGAAGCAGAAGATATTAAGAAGAGGTGGCAAGAATACACAGAAGAACTATATAAAAAGATCCTTATGACCCAGATAGCCAAGACAATGTGATCACTCACCCAGAGCCAGACATTCTGCAATGCGAAGTCAAATGGGCCTTAGGAAGTATCACTACCAACAAAGCTAGTGGAGGTGATGGGATTCCAGTTGAGCTACTTCAAATCCTAAAAGATAATGGTGTTAAAGTGCTGCACTCAATATGCCAGCAAATTTGGAAAACTCAGCAGTGGCCACAGGACTGAAAAAGGTCGGTTTTCATTAGAATTCCAAAGAAAAGCTATGCAAAGTATGCTCAAACTACCGCAAAATTGCACTCATCTCATATGCTAGCAAAGTAATGCTCAAAATTCTCCAAGCCAGGCTTCAATAGTACATGAACTGCGAACTTCCAGATGTTCAAGGATGGATTTAGAAAAGGCAGAGGAACCAGAGATCAAATTGCCAACATATTAAAAGCAAGACAGTTTCAGAAAAACATCTACTTCTGCTTTATTGACTATGCCAAAGCCTTTGACTGTGTAGATTACAACTGTGGAAAATTCTTCAAGAGATGGGAATACCAGACCACCTGACCTGCCTCCTGAGAAACCTATATGCAAGTCAAGAAGCAACAGTTAGACTGGACATGAAACAGACTGGTTCCAAATAGGAAAAGTAATACATCAAGGCTGTATATTGTCACTCTGCTTATTTAACTTATATGCAGAGTACATCATGAGAAATGCCAGGCTGCATGAAGCACAAGCTGGAATCAAGATTGCTGGAAGAAATATCAATCACCTCAGATCTGCAGATGACACCACCATTATGGCAGATAGTGAAGAAGAACTAAAGAGCCTCTTGATGAAAGTGAAAGAGAAGAGTGAAAAAGTTGGCTTAAAGCTCAACATTCAGAAAACGAAGATCATGGCATCTGACCCAATCACTTCATGGCAAATAGATGGAGAAACAATGGAAACAGAGCAGACTTTATTCTTCTGGGCTCCAAAATCACTGTAGATGGTGATTGCAGCCATGAAATTAAAAGACACTTGCTCCTTGGAAGAAAAGCTATGACCAACCTAGACACCATATTAAAAAGCTTTGTCAACAAAGCATTGCCAACACCACTTTACCAACAAAGGTCCTTCTAGTCAAAGCTATGGTTTATCTAGTAGTCTGTATGAATGTGAAAATTGGACTATAAAGAAGGCTGAGCACCCAAGAATTTATGTTTTTGAATTGTGGTTTTGGAGAAGACTCTTGAGAGTCACTTGGACTGCAAGGATATCAAACCAGTCAATCCTAAAGGAAATCAGTCCTGAATATTCATTGGAAGAACTGATGCTGAAGCTGAAACTCCAATGCTTTGGCCACCTAATATGAAGAGCTGACTCATTTGAAAAGACCCTGATGCTGGGAAAGGTTGAAGGCCGGAGGAGAAAGGGATGACAAAGGATGAGATGGTTGGATGGCATCATGGACTCAGTGGACATAAGTTTGAGTAAGCTCCAGAAGTTGGTGATGGACGCTGAGTCCTGGAGTGCTGCAGTCCATGGGGTCGCAAAGAGTCGGACATGACTCAGTGCCTGCTAAGTCATGTCCAACTATTTTTAACCCCATGAACTGCAGCAAACCAGGCTTCCCTGTTCTTCACTATCTCCCAAAGTCTGCTCGAACTCATGTCCATTGCGTCCATGATACCACTCATCCATCTCATCCTCTGTTCAGTTCAGTTCAGTTCTGTCACTCAGTCTTGTCTGACTCTTTGCAACCCCATGGACAGCAACACACCAGGCCTCCCTGTCCATCACCAACTCCCAGAGTTTACTCAAACTCATGTCCATTGAGTCAGTGATGCCATCCAACCATCTCATCCTCTGTCGTCCCCTTCTCCTCCAGCCTTCAACCTTTCCCAGCATCAGGGTCTTTTCAAATGAGTCAGCTCTTCACATCAGGTGGCCAAAGTATTGGAGTTTCAGCTGCAACATCAGTCCTTCCAATGAATATTCAGGACTAATTTCCTTTTAGGATTGACTGGTTTGATATCCTTGCAGTCCAAAGGACTCTCAAGAGCCTTCTCCAACACCATAGTTCAAAAGCATCAATTCTTCGGTGCTCAGCTTTCCTTATAATCCAACTCTCATATCCATGGCTTCCCTGGTGGCTCAGAGGTTAAAGCATCTGCCTGCAATGCAGGAGACCCGGGTTCAATCCCTGGAAAAGGAAATGGCAACCCACTCCAGTATTCTTGCCTGGAGAATCCCATGGACGGAGGAGCCTGGTAGGCTACAGTCCATGGGGTAACAAAGATTAGGACACAACTGAGCGACTTCACTCACATCCATACCATGACTACTGGAAAAACCATAGCTTTGACTAGATGGACCTTTGTTGTCAAAGTAATGTCTCTGCTTTTTAATATGCTATCCAGGTTGGTCATAACTTTCCTTTCAAGGAGTAAGCATCTTTTAATTTCATGGCTGCAATCACCATCTACAGTGATTTTGGAGCCCCCCAAAAAATAAAGTCTGACACTGTTTCCACTGTTTCCCCATCTATTTCCCATGAAGTGATGGGACCGGATGCCATGATCTTCGTTTTCTGAATATTGAGCTTTAAGCCAACTTTTTCACTCTCCTCTTTCACATTCATCAAGAGGCTCTTTAGTTCCTCTTTACTTTCTACCATAAGGGTGGTGTCATCTGCATATCTGAGGTGATTGATATTTCTCCTGGCAATCTTGATTCCAGCTTGTGTTTCTTCCATTCCAGCATTTCTTATGATGTACTCTGCATATAAGTTAAATAAGCAGGGTGACAATATACAGCCTTGACATACTCCTTTTCCTATTTGGAACCAGTCTGTTGTTCCATGTCCAGTTCCAATTGTTGCTTCCTGACCTGCATACAGATTTCTCAAGAGGCAGGTCAGGTGGTCTGGTATTCCCATCTCTTTCAGAATTTTCCACAGTTTGTTGTGATCCACTCAGTCAAAGGCTTTGGCATAGTCAATAAAGCAGAAATAGATGTTTTTTCTGGAACTCTTGCTTTTTCCATGATCCAGCGGATGTTGGCAATTTGATCTCTGGTTCCTCTGCCTTTTCTATCATCAGCTTGAACATCTAGAAGTTCATGTTTTACGTATTGTTGAAGCCTGGCTTGGAAAATTTTGAACATTACTTTACTAGCATGTGAGATGAGAGCAATTGTGTGGTAGTTTGCACATTCTTTGGCATTGTCTTTCTTAGGGATTGGAATGAAAACTGACCTTTTCCAGTCCTGTGGCCACTGCTGAATTTTCCAAGTTTGCTGGCATATTGAGTGCAATGCTTTCACAGCATCATCTTTTAGGATTTGAAATAGCCTAATTGAAATTTCATCACCTCCACTAGCTTTGTTCATATTGATGCTTCATACCATCCAATCATCTCATCCTCTGTAACGTGATTTTTCTCATGCCCTCAATCCTTCCCAGCATCAGGGTATTTTCCAATGAATCAGCTCTTGGTATTAGGTGGTCAAAGTATTGGAGCATCAGCATAGGTCCTTCCAATGAATATTCAGGGTTGATTTCCTTGAGGTTTGAACTACAACTGTGTGACCCTGGACAAGATTTAGACTTTCTAAGCCTTGGTTTCCTTGCATGTAAAATGAATTTTGGGGTGGAGCAAAGATTATAGGGATTGTAAGGCATCTGATTATGTTCCTGGTGCTCAGCAGATACACTGCAAATTTTAGTTTCCCTCTCCACTTAAAAATAAGAATAAAAATCATCAAAGAAGACTAGAGGTTTACCACTCCAGTTTACATTCTTGACTTCTCTCTAACCTTAGCATATGAACTTGAATACATTAATTCAATTTACATGACTTCAGTCTACTTCTCAGTAAAATGGGAGGTAGATAAATGGAGGGATGAGGAGTGGGCTTAATAACTCTCATGCTACCAGGATCTCACTGTTCTGTATTTAACAAGATTTCTGTTTTTTGGATACAAACAGTGAAGGATAAGAAAGGGTCGGCTGTATTTAAAGGATTTTCCTCAGTTTAGCAGGCGAAGTCCACCTCCTGCTAGACTGTACAGCTGATTCATTTACACCTGTTTAAAGCAGAGGTAAATTGAGAGGGGGTAGTGTTGTCAGGTTACTGTTAGGCACATTAATAATTTATAAGCCATCAAGGAATTAATGCATACTTTCAGTTCTCACTGCATTTTTCCTATTCATAATTCTTTACCTAATTGCTTTTTCCTTTAAAATTAAGGGAGCTGAGACCTTGGCTGTTTGCCTAATGGCTCAAACAGAGCCATGACCCACTGCCAAGTCTTTCAGTCTTTTTATAGCCCAGGGACATTTGCCATTGATAGAAAGCTGATGGGCTTGATTTTCCTGAAAAAGATACTTTGCGCTGACCTCTGACCCCATTAAATACTTTGGCCATTGCCCATTTACTGTAATGGGTGCAATAAATTTGTTTTAATTTAGGACATTATCAAATAGGGAATATTAACAAAGACAAAACAATGTTTTCAAAACAGCCAGAGGGAAATCATGAATAAATAAATATGTTGAATCTAGCTGATAAATTAACAAAGGTTTACTCATAGTAATCTGACTGGACTATTTCAAAGTTAGGCCAAAGGTGATTCTGTTTCTAATAGAAATGTCGTCTTTCTCTTTAGGCCAAAGAAAAGGTGTGTGGCATAGAGAGAAATTGCAAAGTGTACAGCGGCATTTATCCCTTCTGACAGATCTGTTTTAAATAGATGTATTTGTTTTCAGCTAAATGCCAAAAGGAATAGCCAGATGACTCTAGTAGCCTTTTCTATGGCAAGGCATTTATTTTCTTTGTATAAACACCTTTATTAGGGATCTCAGCAGGCTATTTCTTCACTTTTTCTTTGTATTAGTCCTTTAGATTAGTGTCAAAGCTCTGAAATTCTGGTTAAATATTGCCTGTCTTTGTTTCCTTTTGAGTGAAATAAATGACTCCTAACCTGGATATATTCCTCTGGAGGAAGGGGATGAGGGTGCATATGGTGCCAATCCTTGGGCTAATATCCTTAGACAGGCAACAGGGTTCAGACAGACAGCAAAAGGATCCAACGACCACTAAGCATATTTACAAAGCTGTGAGGTCTTAGATGAGGCTATTTTATGCAAAATCCAAATGGCTAAATCTTCCGGGTTACAGGCTGACCTGGAGGGCATTTTTAGCTGCATAAAACTAACTGGAACCGCTTGAAAGAAAGAAAATTTTGCCAGAAGTGTTTAATCACACTGGTAACCTAATTGTTTTTTATTCAACTTAGGACAGTGTTTAGGAAGTTGAATCCATGTGCGCAGCTTAGGAAACCTTACACAAGCTCAGAGAGTCGGGGAGAATCATAAACATCTCATTTAGAAAGTTTGGTGTGTGTGTCTCATGTTTTGACATCACTGCTCAGGGACGGGAAAGCCATTGTCAGACGGTGGAAAGTATACTTTTTTAAAAGGTCTAACAAAGCAAGACATGAGAAGCTGATTCTGGTCTCTCTATGATGAGGAGGCATATTTTCCATAAGAATTTTCTTGATCACTTTTGTATGCTGCTGCTGCTTCTAAGTCGCTTCAGTCTTGTCCGACTCTGTGCGACCCCAAAGACAGCAGCCCACCAGGCCACCCGCCCCTGGGATTCTCCAGGCAAGAACACTGGAGTGGGTTGCCATTTCTTTCTCTAATGCATGAAAGTGAAAAGTGAAAGTGAAGTCGCTCAGTCATGTCTGACTCTTCATGACCCCATGGACTGCAGCAGTCCAAAACTCTGTAACTCATGGCTCATTCAGTGAGCTCCCCATGTGGTTACACATCAACAGTTGACATGTGCTGCTGTTATGTGTGTGTGTGTGTGTGTGCTCAGTCATGTCTGATTCTTTGTGATCCCATGGACTGTAACCTGCCAGCTCCTCTTTCCATGGGATTCTGCAGACAAGGGTACTGGAGTGGGTTGCCAGGCCCTCCTCCAGGGGATCTTCCCAACTAAAGGATGAAACACATGTCTTCTTCTATGGCTCTTGCATTGGCAGGGAGAGTCTTTATCACTAAACTACCTAGGAAGCCCACACTGCTGTTAAATAAAGTGTATTTTAGAAGAAAAAGCATGCACTGAAAGTATAAAGACCTGTTGATCAAGTTCTGGTTCTGCTTCTTGCTAGTTCTGTGAGTTTATGCAGGTGATTCAAACTTCTTGAGCCTGACTTTCCACCTGCATGGGACTGATGCCTTCTCAGACACCCATGGAGGTTTTAAGCTAAACTCCATGGAGGTTTTAAACTCTTTAATCAGTTGAAAAGTATGTGCAAGCTATAAAGCCCTCTGCAAATATAAGAAATTATTTTTATGTCACTGTGACAGAACTTAATGTTCTAGGTCGCTTTATTTTTATCTGGTTGTTTTAATTTTACTCTTGCTTGCAAGTCATATAGACGGTATACGTGTGCTGTAATTCACCAAAGCAAAATCCCCAGCTCGGCGTAAGCCACATTTGGAAGAATATGATAAAAATGGTTTCTTTTGGATTGTATGCCTATCTGAAGTCTTCTTTGGAATGTAATCCCATCAGAAGCAATTATGGCACTAGCAGATATTCCGAGAATTCATGAATCCCACAGCCAAAGCTATGATTTGCTGCTTCAATACCAGACACATTTGGCAGGTTGTGATTTGGAAGCCACAATGTGGGGTGTGTGTGTGTGTGTGTGCGCGCGCGGACACCTGCTCAGTGCTGTCCAACTCTTTGTTGACGGTAGCCCTCCAGGTTTCTCTGTCCATGGGATTCTCCAGGCAAGAATACTGAACTGGATTGCCGTTTCTTCCTCCAGAGAATCTTCCTGACCCAGGGATCCAACCCGTATCTTACATCTCCTGCATTGGCAGGTTGATTCTTTACTACTTGTGCCACCTGGGAAGCCACAATACTGGCTGCTTTTGAGGTTCTAAATGGGACCATTTGCACTCAGTGAGTCATTGCCTGCTCCCACCACTCGGGAGAGATGGGACCCAGATTCCCGGGGATTTCTTCAGACAGTCTTTTTCTTCCTTCCTCATGGACCTTAACAGTATACCTTTCTGGATTAAGAGATGACAGTGTTTAAGGGTTTTTCCCCACCCCTCAGGTGTTTGACGTGAGTACTTTATAAAAGTGCCTTATATAAAAACTGTTCTGAAGCAGCTCAGAATTTTTCAGTGCCAACCTTACACAGCCTGTCATTCAAATCCTTAACGATGGGTTTATGTGAAAGTGACTTCTGTACACTTTCCTTTGCTTCATCTTAGATGGCAGCATGGTTCTTCCTTTGAAGAAAAAAAAGCACTCAAGAAGACGGTTCCTTCAAGCAAATAGCGTGGTTCAGTTACTGTATCAAATGAAATGTATATAGACAAAAAGCTACAAACACCAGCTTGAGCAGAAATGGTAATGTAGGGCTAGGTATGCAGTGGTGTGTGTGTGTGGGAATCAGGCATTCAGCCCTGGCCAAATGTCAGTCAGTACGGATAAGGAAGATAAAACTCTTCTGCCTCAGTGGGAACTGTGTAATTTCACTCTGCCTTTCCAATACATCAAAGCTAGTTTCAGAGACTACAGCATTCCCAGATACCTTCTAAAGAATCATAGAATGTAAGAAATAGAGGTCATGTGACTTCCAGATGGACACTGGGATTCCTCTGTAACACCCAGTTGGAACCAGATGTTCCAACCACAGCTGGAATATGCCTAGAGATGGGATGGTACCCCCTTCTGGAACAACTCAGGTTATTAATGGACAGTTCTAATGTTAGGAAATGAAGTATTTTGTTTTAACTTTTCCCAGTGTCTAAACTATAGGAGATGTCACTACCTGAGGTCTTTGTCAATTCTGAATATTCAACCAGTGACAATCCAATCTAACCATTGTCACCTGGCACAGACCTCCCCGCATTACTCATAAAGCAATCAGGTGAAGTTCTGCCCATGATATGAGTCTAGCTCTTTGTTCTAACCTATGGATTGCCCCTTAAAGTTTATCCTTACTGAAAATAAATAAAGCCAGTTGAGCATATCTTTTTTCTTACTGATGCCATGCTAGCTTCTAGTGATCAGAACTGTTTTTAAGTGTACAGAAAAACTGTTTTCATATTCCTTTTGGGAGTTTTGCCCATAATACACATTAACCTCCCAGTTTAGCTTGTGGACTCTGCCTAAGTCCTGCTTTGGAAAGTTGAATCTATATTTGGGTGTGTTCTCTCTGCTAGTGCTTTTCCCACTCTTCAAGGTTCCTCTGTATCTTATATATATATTGATTTACTTCTCCCTGGATAATATTTTTGCTTAATGTGCTTGTCATGAGAGTCATTATCTCTGCATTCATTTCAGCCAACATAGCCTCATATTTTAGTTTTGAATGTCCTTATTGTCTTTGCTCTGGGTACATGAGTGATTATTTGCAAGCAGGCTGTGTTTGGCTGACAAGCCACAGTCTGAATGATGTGCACACACAAAAATACAAATTGCATTATTTGGATTTGGGTGTGAACTGGCCTCATTAGCAGCCAATCAACTAGTAGTCTATAACATAACATGTGGATTCAGAAGCAAAAAATAACTTCTGAATTTTGGCTCAGGTCTTCCTGTTGAATAAATTATTCATTCCCTAGTGTACGTTTTGGGTATAGTGACTCAGCTGGTAAAGAACCCGCCTGCCAGTGCAGTAGACGCAAGAGACACAGGTTCAATCCCTGGGTCGGAAAGATCCCCTGGAGAAGGAAATGACAACCCACTCCAGTATTCTTGCCTGGGAAATTCCGTGGACAGAAGGAGCCTGGTAGGCTACAGTCCATGGGGACCACAAAGAGTCACACATGACTGATTGACTGAACAGACACACATGCAGTATATCTTTATAAGAGAAAATGACTAATGATTATGCTTATCTTTGCATATCCATCACAGAGCTAATATGGACTATTTATCCTAAAATGACTGGAACTGTTTTAGCACTAAAATAAGATATATTGATATAATGTGGTAGTATGCAAAAACTAACCTAAAGACTATCTTATTCTCTTTAAAAGACAAAGTTTCATTCCATTCCCATAAGAGGTATATACAAAATTACCATTATAATATTATATATCGTTCATATATATGCCTATATATGGTACATATTATCCTTTTAGCATAAAGAAAGCCTCCTAGGTGACCAGTAACGTGAAACGCTGCAAAATTGAGTGTTTTCCTTACCTGCCATTGGTTCAGATTTACTTTCACTGAATTCATGGGGCAGCTGCATCCTGGAAATGCCTATTTACACTGGCCATGACTTCAGCAATCAGAGGTCCCAGTGTGTCTCTGAAACTCTTCTGTGAAACTCCCACTGAAGTCTGGATACCCATGGGTTGAGTACAGCTAGTTCCACTGATCGAGGTCTGGTTTCTTCTGCTTTGTTTGCCTTGACTGTGCTTAGCTTCCATCTGTCTGTCATCCTAGAATAGCAGCCAGAGACAGCTTATGTGGTATCTCTCGGGCAGGAAGGTTAAGTCCCCTGGCACGGATTGCATTCAGCAACTAAATAAATAAGACAACTTGGAGATGGGCTTTTATTCATAAGAAACCAGATAGCCTTTTTGATGATAAAATATTTATTCCCTATTATCTTCTTGTTGCCAAGACTACTGCTTATGGCTCATTTCTTAAAAGGAGCTTGAGTGCTAAAGAGGTCACAGGAATTAGTAAGGTAATTTTGATTTTGAAAAATATCTTGAATGAGATTATGTTGTCCAAAACTGAGTGTGATTTGCCATTTAATGTTGATTGAGATCACGCCATGTCCCACTTTAGTTCAGTACTTCCTTTTTTCAATCATTTTTTTTCTCTAAGAAACAGTATCTTCACTTTATAGCTTGAGAAAGTAACCAAACGTGTAGTCATTTTTAAGGCAGCTAAGTGAATTAATCTATGTGAATTCATGTAAGTGTTTAGAAAATTCTAAACTTCTCCAAATGAATATTTTGTAATAACTTAATTTAACACACTTGTATTATTTTATCTATTTACAAAGTACCAGCTATTTCCTACAGAAGACCAACAGGTATTAGGATCTCAGACCTGCACAGGCATTCTGTTTAGTGGGGTATTAGTATGGAAATATCCAGTACTCTTGCCTGGAAAATCCCATGGACGGAGGGGCTTGGTAGGCTGCAGTCCATGAGGTCACAAAGAGTTGAACACGACTGAGGGACTTACTTTTCGCTTTCATGCATTGGAGAAGGAAATGGCAACCCACTCCAGTGTTCTTGCCTGGAGAACCCCAGGGACGGGGGAGCCTGGTGGGCTGCCATCTATGGGGTCGCACAGAGTCGGACACAATTGAAGCAACTTAGCAGCAGCAGCAGCAGTATGGAAATACAGACCATTCTACAACCAAGGCAGACTCTGATAAGCCCTGTGTCAGGAGTAAAAAGTACTAGAGGAATATGGAATTCCAACCGGGAGTATCCAAGAAGACTTTGAGGAAATGCTTTCTTTGAGTTGGAACTTGATAAATAATAAAAGTAGGTAACATTTTTGAGTGCTTACTAAATGTTAGAACTGTTCAAAATACTTTAAAACTTATAAATATTTCTTTAATTCTCTAAAATTAACATCACAAGCGAAGTCTTGTTGTAATTCCCATTTTATAGTTGCACAAACTGAGGCACATGCCAGTTAAACAATTTGCCAAAAAGGTCGTAGAACTAATAAATAGTGGCGTGAAGACTCAAATTCAGGAGTCATGCACCAAAAGGCTTATTGTCATTCTTAAAGGAGGCAAGAATATACAATGGAGAAAAGATAGTCTCTTCAATAAGTGGTTCTGGGAAAATTGGACAGCTACATGTAAAGAATGAAATTAGAACACTCCCTAACACCATACACGAAAATAAACTCAAAATGGATTAAAGACCTAAATGTAAGGACAGGCACTATAAAACTCTTAGAGGAAAATGGACAGAACACTCACATAAATTGCAACAAGATCTTTTTTGACCCACCTCTTAGAGTAATGAAAATAAAAGCAAAAATAAACAAATGGAATCTAAAGGTTTTACATGGCAAAGAAAATCATAAACAAGACAAAAATACAACCCTCAAAATGGGTGAAAATATTTGCAAACAAAGCAACTGACAAGAGATTAATCTCCTAGACATACAAACAACTCATGCAGCTCAATATAAAAAAAAATGAACAGCCCAATCCAAAAATGGGTGGAAGACCCAAATAGACATTTCTCCAAAGAAGACATAGGGATGACATAGAAACACATAAAAAGATGCTCAGTATTACAAATTATTTATTAGAGAAGTGCAAATCGAAACTACAGTGAGGTAAATCCTCACATGATCAGAGTAGCCATAAGCAAAAAAAATCTATGAACAAAAATGCTGGAGAGGATGCGGAGAAAAGAGAGCCCTTCTCTACTGTTGGTGGGAATGTAGATTGGTACAGCCGCTATGGAGAATTGTATAGCATTTCCTTAAAAAGCTAAAAATACAACTACCGTATGGCCCAGCAATCCCATTCCTGGGCATATACTGAGAGAAAACCATTATTCAAAAAGGTACATGCACCCCAGTGTTCATTGTAGCACTGTTTACAATAGCCAGGACACAGAAAGAACCTAAATGTTCATCAACAGAGGAACAGATAAAGAAGACGTGGTGTGCATATACAATGCACTATTACTCAACCATAAAAAGGAATGAAGATCGTGCCATTTGCAGAGACATAGATGGACCTAGAGACTGTACAGAGCGAAGTAAGACAGAAAGAAAAGAACAAATATATATTAATACATATATGTGGAATATAGAGAAACTGTGCAGATGGACTTATTTGCAAAGCAAAAATAGAAATACCAATATAGAGAACAAATATATGGACACCAAGAGGGGAAAGGAGGAGGTGGGATGAATTGGGAGATTGGAACTGACATATATGTATATACTACTATGTATAAAATAATGAGAATCTCCTATATAGCACCAGGAACTCTACTCAGTCCTGTGTTGACCTAACTGGGAAGGAAATCCCCAAAAGAGGGGATATGTGTATACATATAACTGACTCACTTTGCTGTGTAGCAGAAACTAACACAACATTGTAAAGCAACTACACGCCAATAAAAATTTAAAAAAAAAAGAAGAGAAAAAGAAAAGCATTCCAAGCAGACTTCACAAATGCAAATTGAGAGAAAGCTTGGAAGGTTCAAAGGACAGAAAGAATGCCAAAAGAAGTGCTTAGCAAAGATGGTGAGAGGGGTATGAAACAAGGTTTGAGAGAGCGTTGTATTTGAGGGCAAAGTATTTGTGTTTTATTCTAAATGAACTGGGGAGTCATTGGAAGGTTTTAAGTATGTTTTATTTATTTATTTATTCATGTATTTATTTTTGGCTGTGCTGGGTATTTGTCACTGCACGAACTTTGCTCTAGTTGTGGTGAGCAGGGGCTACTTTCTAGTTGCGGTCCCTGGGCTTGTCATTGCAGCGGCTTCTCTCGCTGTGGAGCATGGGCTCTCGGGCACGCAGGCTTTAGTAGCTGCAGCACATGGGTACCGTAACTGCTGCTCCCAGGCTGCAGGGCATACGCTCAGTAATTATGGCACACGGTCTTAGTTGCTCTGTGGCACGTGGGACTTTCCCAGATCAGGGATCGAACCCGCGTCTCCTGCATTAGCAGGTGGATTCTTTACCACTGAGCTTCCAGGGAAGCCCTTAAGTATGTCTTAAGTAGGTAAATGACTTCAGTTCAGTTGCTCAGTCATGTCTGACTCTTTGCGACCCCATGAACTGCAGCACACCAGGCCTTCCTATCCATCACCAACTCCCAGAGCTTACTCAAACTCATGTCCTTTGAGTCGGTGTTGCCATCCAAGCATCTCATCCCCTGTCGTCCCCTTCTCCTCCCACCTTCAGTCTTTCCCACCATCAGAGTCTTTTCAAATGAGTCAGAAAATGGCTTATGCGTTTATATTTTGCAAAGACCACTCTGGGTAATATATGGAGGATGAATTATAAGGGGACAGAAATGAAAGCAGGAAAATCAATTAGGAGGCAAATTGCAACAGTCTGGACAAGATATATGGCCTAAACTTTGAAGGAGGAGAGATGGATGGATTAGGGTTACATTTTGAATGCAAAGTTAAAAAGATTTGAATTAGGTGGAAGATAAAAGAAAGGCACCAAGAATGACCCCAGAATTTTGGGTTAAGTAACTGAATGGTGTAGTGCCAGTAATGAGCTGGGGAGAACTGGCTTGGGGACAGGGGGAGCTACAAGTTCTACTGTAGACATAGTGGGACAGCTCTGGGGGTGACTTGGGTTGCCTCTTTAAGGATGCTAAAGAATAGATGAGAGAAATGGAACAAAGAGGAATTACAGATATACAACTGACAGATGTGATATGTATTAGGTTGAAAGCTCTGATAACTTCAGGTTTTGAGTCTGAAAAAGTAGAAAAGAAGCAATCCCATTAACCTACATGGTACAGTAGAAGTTTGGCAAAGAGCAGGATTAATTTAAGCCAAGGAATCATGAGAAAATTCCCAATTGAATACTGGAAAAGGATATAGGCTTTAGAATATGGAAGACTTGGGTTTGAATCCTAGGTGAGCCATTTACCAAATGTATGTAACAAGTTTCTTAGTTGCCCCAGCCTGTTTCTAATCTATGCATTCAGAGACTCTCAGTCATGTCCAACTCTTTGCAACCCCATGGACTGTAGCCCACCAAGCTCCTCTGTCCATGGGGTTCTCTTGGCAAGAATACTGGAGTGGGATGCCATTTCCTCTTCCAGGACATCTTCCCCACCCAGGAATGGACTCCAACTCTCTATATCTCCTGCACTGGCAGGCAGATTCTTTACCATTAGCACCACCTGGAAAGCACTTCTGATCTAGAAAATGAGAGAAATAATAATGATAAAGATTAAACATAATGATATATGCAAATGCTTAATACATAAGAATCATTCAATAAATACTATGATCACTATCTCTTATAATTTGTGTTATAATAATATCAATATAAAAATAACATTACCTTTTGGGATGTGTTTCATTTCTGTTGATTATGACTAAGATGATAACATTCTGGTCATTAGTGCCTTTTAAACAAGGATATGAACCCAGATTTTATATTCAACTCTTTTTGCTATATTTAATCATCAAGACAAATTGCATATTATTTATGTACTTTCCCCGATTTACAGATCAATACACTAGGCTCAGAAAGGGTACTATGTCTAAGGTTATACAGCTAGGAATTGGAGCCTACCTAGATCTGACACACTTAGATCAACTTGCTGCAAATAATTCTGAATTCTTCCCCAACAAGTCAGTATAAGATAACAGTACCATTGTATCACATTGCCAGTTCTCTGATATCTATACTGAGAGAATAAATTCTGTTTTATAAAAATGTTATTAGCAAATGCCACCAGGGTTTTCACAGTGTCTCATGGAATTTTCTAGTGCTGGACAATGTTCCACTCAAGGCCTGTCTTTGGATGACATGAAGAAAAGTCTTCAGTTCTCAACCATTGACAAATATGGTAAGTATACAGATTCATCAGATTGACTAAGAAAACTACCCCTGGGAAGGTGATATCTGTTTGATAATGAGGGAGAGAAGATTCTATTTTGTAATAAGTAGAAATGAAGGGTACTTTTAAAAACATTATAAAAGTGGGAAATTTGCTCTTGTAAGTCATAAGTCTAGTTGTCTTTGAGTTTAATAATGCGTGCATAAGTTTGTAAGTGTATGTACAAGTATATGGGAGTGCATGTACATGTGGAAAAAGTACAACTCTTATGAAAATAATCTACATCTCATGATATTCCAAACACCTTGCTGCCACCTTATTGAGTTCACTGCCTCTAAGCCCCACATCACAGAGATGTAGGGAAGAGGAGAAAACAAGAGATGAGTTTCCACAATTGCACCATATCCTAGGGAAGTGTTTCCTCTTTAGCAAGTACCCCAGGGTAAAATGTGAACCCAGTTATTCTCTCAAAAAGCTGGAGAGGAGGTAAGGGTCTCACTGATGGGATCTATTTTGCACAGGACTACTTTAGAAAGAATTAATACAGCTCTTTGAAATAATTAGCACAGTCCTGCGCTTGCCCCTGGAAGCCAGAGGATGGGCAATAACTGTTATCATCAGCTCCCATATTAAAGTGCCAGGCCTGTGACATCCTTTCTCCAACCTCTAAGCCTGAAAGGCTCTATATTTTTTTGGAATTTTAGCATAATGGGCTCATTTATTCATGGGAACTTCCTTTGACAATATGTAGAACTGAAAAAAAAATGTATGTCAGTTAAATAGATCAGATTTATTACAAGAACTGGGTTTGTGGAAGAATAAATCATGTTATGTTCCTGGCTCTGTGTTATTGATGCCAGTAGACCCTGCAGCTTTGGGATCCTTACCAATGCACTTTGTCTGCAGAGTATCAGTACCTAAGGCATTAGGAAGCCTTTAAGAAATGAAGGGGAAAGATGTTCTGGATAGATACAACAAACTACTTGGGAACATTAAAGAAAGAAACCTTTGTGCTTCTGACTCCCAGTACATGTCTAGAATGCAGCTGAGGGCTTTTCATCGTCAACTTTACGACATAATTGGCCACTCCAGTAACGGGGAAAATATGTGCTAAGTGTCGCATCATCACATTTTTTTACAGATATAATATAGTTTTTTCAAACCTTTACAGATGTGACTGCACAACCACAAAACATAGGGCACCCTTTGAAATGTGTGCTTTGACCAGGAGTCTTTCCTTTCTTGGTGGAGTTTCAAGATGAAGCACTTCTTAATGATCTATTTCTTAAAGGGATAATACATTGAATAGAATTCCTCAAGATGGAGAAGTTAGACAAAAAAAGATGTAATCATACAAAAGTAGGTTTTTCTTATGTGTATATGTACCAGGGGTAGAAGAAAACATTAGGGTGTTTAAATAGATGAGAGTTCCAGTTGATGAAAAAGATGTTTTCAATGTCTCCTACAAGGAACATCACATTGTACAAGACAGAACCCTTTAATTGCCCTCCATTTCCACTTCATAAACCACTTGTGGCATATAACAGCAACTTTATGAACTGTTTCTTCCCCAAAGAACAGGGCTAGAGAATGCAGATAAAATTAAGTACATAGCTGTACTTGAGACCTTTCACCCTTAAGAAACAAAACACACAAACATGATTCGTCTTTTCTTAAAGCCATGGTCAAATTTCGTTTGGTCCTTCTTAAGCCAACGGACTGCACAAAGACTGTCCCTTCAACTCTGGTGATGATAGTATCAATAATAAATGTCAGCATCTATGTCCTGCTGATTTTGCTACCCATACCCGAAGGCAAGCCTGCCCACACTAGCAAGAAGGATGCTCACAATCAGATTTCCACTGGAGCCCTATGGAGAGAGAGGCATGGAGCATTGTAGACCAGTAAAATTGCATGTGGTACATTAGACAGTTGATTATACAGTAATGAGAAAATTACGAGCTTATTAAAGCATCTATCTATGCCTGGGATGGAGTTTCAGCTTCAGGCTGAACAGAAGGAAATATTTTTTCTCCAAGATACAGATTTTTCGCCCACCCAGAGCTAGGATTCAGTAATGTGACTCCCGCTTCCCCTAACTGCAGCTGGCCAGGGCCGGCCCCACTAGCAAAAGGAACCCTTCAAGCAGCATCAGCAGTGGTGGCTTTACCTTTCCTGAGAGTTTATGTGCTGCCTAAGAGATGCTGATGGAGACCTTTCTTAGGAAAATAAATATGCCCATTGAACTGTGTATCGCCAGATGTCTTAATGAAAATGTGGATGGCTGAGTTGGTTTTGAAAACTCAGCTATCAAAAGGGAGCAAAAGCAGCATTAGCTACTGACAAATGTGCCCATTTTTATAGAAACAACAAATGGCTTCCCTACTCAGAGTGGAAAGGTAACTAACTGCTTCCCTGTGCACGTCCTAGCGTTCTCTAGGACCGCGGCCAGATCCTGAGCCACTAGCTCAATTTTCTGGACACACCCAGGACTAGTGCTTCACTGAGCATCAGATGCCACTAGAATTCAGACCTACGCATTAATGCACACTTAAAAATTGTAGTCTCAGCGAGAAAAGAAAGAACAATCAGAGCCAATCTGATATAGAGAATACTCTGCTTTTCTCTATTGCCGTCTGTATCTCCCCTTTCCAGCAGGCATCATCTGTTTCTCGCTCACTATGTGTCAGACGCTGCTAATTGTCTTATGTATGTTACCAACTTTTTGGCTAAGTACCATTACTTCTCCCCTTTACAATGAAGAAACTGAGGTTCAGAAAGATTAACAAAAGTCACAGAACTGGTAATAGTGGAGCCAGAGCTCAAACCCAGATTTGCCTGACATGAAGCTCATCCTGTTAGCCATCATGATATACCACCTTCCTGGATTATACCCTTCGTTACTCCAAACTGTCACCTGGCCAGCTTGGGTTCACATCAGACTCCCATCATTGATGTTCCTCTGGTCTCAGCTCTCTGTTATCATAGTAAATTTTGCTTTTGTTTTATAATTGCTTGCCAGCAATGGACAGGCAGACTCTCCACATGAACCAGGAGAAGCTGCTTGGCAGCTGTGTGTTGCACTGGGTGAAGCTGTTAAGAAAAATGGGGAAGGGACTTCCCTGGCAGTTCAGTGGTCAACGCTCTGAGCCCCCGATGCAGGGCCTGGGTTCGATCCCTGGTCAGGGAACTAGGATCCCACATGCTGCAGGGCCAAAACATTTAAAACAAAAAAGGAAAGAAAAATGGGGAGATGTGCTGAAAGGCTAATAAGTAACATCTGAACTTCTTTCCTGATGCAGGCTACGTGTCTGATCCCATGAGCCCGATGCATTTTCATTCTTGCCGGAATAGTGGCAGCTTTGAGGATAGCAGCTGACAGCATTCCACATTCACCTAAGGAGAGTTTTCCTCCAAACTGACAGTAACAATTCCAACCATGGCAGTCTTGCTTCCAATTATAATATTTTACCCTCTAAGGTCTCCTTAAATTGGCTTGCTCATACTGGTCCTATTTAATTCCCTACCACAAGTTGGGCTTTGGATTTGGGGCTGAGGAATGAAATGAGAGAACCAAAACAAAATGTATTTGAAGAATTTCTTTTTTAATTTTGTAAATTAAAAAAATAAATTCATGTTGTTGCTTGGAGATGGGGCCTCAGTCCATGGTGGGGACTTAACAATTATTATGTCTTCCTAGACTGAATTAAGTAGACTTGTGTTTGAAAACCATACAATTGCTTTCTTAGAATTGTCCATTTTCTTATCTCATTATGTTACTTCTAATGCCCAGTTCTGTGATTAAAGATTTTTAGTGGCAAAGAAAATTGATTCAGAAGTGTATTTCATTCCAACAAGACTTACACGAGGTACACCTTTCTTTCAGACATCCTGGTAAAAAGTAGTAATGATCTTCAGATTAAGAAGCTTGCAAATATATAGCATAATTATTTGGCCTACTCTCTACATGGTACCAAGTGCTCTGTGCTCTGCCTGAGTGCCCTGCTGCTGTCATCACCAAGGTGTCACAAATGCCATCAGTACTGTTATGAAAGCAACCCACAAATGCAAGGCTGTCATTCATACCAGGGTCTGGCACGGTGCACTGGGAGGATAGCTAAGATGCCTGCTGCCTTCAGAAAATGAGAAATCTGCCCTTCAGTCTCCCAACCAGGGAGACAGGAATACTTCCACCAAACAAAATAGTTTTGCCATTCAGAGACAGACCTACAAAATCAAGCAGGAAACAATGAAAGTTCAGTGTAATAATTACTGCTTTGCACCTTAGTAAGAGAAATAACATTAGTAAAGGAAGATTGGGCACTCTCTCAATCAGGGTTACTGGATCTCAGAATTATTGGAGGAACTGACTCTGTGGGGGCTATCCTATGCACTGGGAGATTTTTAATAGCTTTCTGGCTTCTCCCCGCTGATGCCAGTAAGAGCTCCCTAAGTCACAACAATCAAAAATGTCTCCAGACTTTTTAAAATGTGTTTTGGGGGTCAAAATTGCCCCAGGTTAAGAGCCAATGCCCTCAATCTTGAGATTAGGGGCCTGAAGAGAAATGAGAAGAGGATAGATCCTGACTCTGGCTGGCTGCATTTAGGCAAAACTGCTTTCTCCTCCTCCTTAGTAATGTGCAATCATAGACAAACAGAGCTGAATAAGTACTGATTGCTCCTTCTATGTCTGTGGCAAGCTGCTCCATCCTCCCCGACCCCATAAGAACTAGAAATTATGTTGCTTGCGGGCAATTTCTATCAGAACAGCAACCCCACCTCTAAATCCTTCTGAACATTTTCTTATGACCTGTGGTTGCAAAGTTGAAAGCCCCCACATGTGCTGAAGAGCTTGGTGACAGCCCAACGAGAATCCAAAGGTGGAAGTAAAAACCATGGTATTCCAATTAGATTTATCCTTTTTTAGCCCCCAGCCTTTACATTTTCCCACCCAATTATTCTGGAGTCTCACATACTCTATCCCACCAACCAAGTCGCCAACGGGCTTACTAATAAGCAGGACCCAAGGAACCTGAAGTGGCCATACAGGCAAAATACTTTCTGGCAAAGACAGAAAAAAAAAAGGAACAAAAGGAAGAGGGCTGGTTAAAAAGCATTTGTCTCCACAGCTCTCCCTCTCGTCCTCGGCTCTAGCTGCTTTAGGAAATGAGCCAGCACCAGCCTGGAAAACTTTGGGGCTTTTATGAGTTGAGTTGAAAGGAGTACCTTTGAAAGTTAAAAAGTTTTGAATATATACATACATACCAATTTTAACTAAAAGATTCGCAGTAGGGGTAATGCCGAATGTGGGTCTGATCAGACCTGTGCTGGGTAAAACAGGCATCCTCAGGAATGGAGGCCAGATCCAGAGGAATGACTGTTCGCTTCTGAAATACCCCTCTTTCAGAGAAGGATTTTCTAGAACAAATTTGTCAAGCTCCCTTTCTTTGTTTCCTCTAACCACCTCCTCTCTCCAGATTACATCTCATGTTGCTGCTTCCCTCTGGCTCTTGTCTTATCAAGTATCTGCAAATAATGAGACTAATGTGTCTTGATTTCTGAGAAGGGGGACCTTTTCACAGATGCCAGCCTATAACTTACAAAACCTTTTCATTACTGTGCCTTTAATGGGGCCCAGGGATTATCTCAGAGTTATCTCGAGATCATGGTTTTCTTTTTTTTCTCCTCCTTGCTGGAAAAAATGTCTCACTAATTGCTTTCTTTCTATGCTGGTAAAAATGGACTTCTATGATCATGTTTTTGCATGCTTAGCACATTAAAAAATTTTTTCCATGTGCATGCAGCAGTGAGCTCACTTAGAAGATGTTCAATTAGCCATGATTGTAAGCCAAATTACAGCAGCACCAGGAGAGAGTTATTCCAACACAGTGATTATTTGGGTTAAATTATTTCCAAAGCTGACATTTCCCTGAGAAAGAGGGAAAAATGGGTGCCAGTAGTAGGGAAAATGGCTATATCCGATTTCTTTCTCTTTATGCTCTCTGCCTTTCTTTCCTTAATTTTTCTTTCCTTCCTTCTTTCCATCCTCCCTTCCTCCTTCTCTCCCTCCAACAATAAGCATTAAATTTGGAGTCACTCCAACTTTTTACAAAAATTGTGTGACCTTGGGCAAGTCACTTTACCTACCTGAGCTCGTTTGTTATCTGTTTGATGGTGATAATACAAATTATGTTGTAAAGTTGTTAGAAGGATTGCAAATAATATAAACTGCATTGCAGAGTTCCTGGCACACCATAGTCAATATTGTAAATGTTGTTTATTGTTATATTTCATCATGCAGCCAAAGAGCTCTTCTACAGTAGAAGAGCATTAGAAGGGTAGAGATTTTTCTCTCTTGTCGATAACCATCGACATTCCTAAAAAAAACCACCTTTGCAGACAGTAAACTGCCAAGCTTAGGCTTCTGAGGCAGTTGGAGTCAAGATCCATCAGCCTTAGACAGTGATGTCTTATTTATACTTGAAATAAAACCTGAAGAGAAATGAAGTTCTTTAAATGAAATATAAGAACCAGAAAGAATTTCCCAGACAAGGGGCTGATAATTATAAATCTATTTTTCTGAACCCAATAGTGCAGTGGTTAAGAGTCCTCCTGCTGATGCGGGGGACACAGGTTCACTCCCTGGGAAGATTCCACGTGCCTTGGAGTAACTAAGCCATGCCCCACTACTGAAGCCCGAGCTCTCTGGAGCCTGTGCTCCGCAGGAAGAGGAGTCACCACAATGCAAAGCCCGTGCGCCACAGCCAGAGAGTAGCCCCCACTCACCGCAGCTAAAGCCTGTGCGGAGACACCAAGACCCAGCACATCCATAAATAATCAGTAAAGATCTTTTTAAAAGTAGAAAGAAAATACATTTATTATCTACTGTGTGACAACAACTGTTTTAGATGATTTTAAGGGTATTATTACAATTAGTAGTAGTTCTTGGAATATCTCTGGAAAGGGAGAATGCTCTTCTTTATTTCTGAAGTGGGTAAATAATGAATCCAAGCTTCTATAGAACAGAATCAGGTTTTAGAACTCAGCTTGTCTCGCACGAGTATCCATGAGTTTTTCACTACATAATACTGCCTCCACTGTGATGGAGAAAAAGGAATAAAAATAACAACATTCACAATCCAGAATTGTGGTAAAAAACAAATCTGCGGTTCTGCAGGCCTGAGGAAAATTTGGGAATTACCCAGGAGAAGTTGCAGGGACCCAGAAAACTAAAAAAGCAAACCTTGCTTGATTACTATAGCTCACGATTGCAAAGTAAAGCCAAAAAAAAGAAAAAAAAAATCATCATCATTTTCTCTGTTTTAATTATGGGAAAAAGAGGGCTGGAATAATCTCAAGGTTTGAAAAACATACATTGTTATTTTCTAGGCAGAAAGAGCCAGAAATGATTGACAGAAGCAAGACTCTCACCACGATAAGCAGGAACAAAAAAGTTATGAGGGCAAAGCACAGCAATTAGGGAAGCCAAGGAGTTTCACATTTTCCTCTCCTCATTAGCACACTGGGTAGGGAAAGTGAGGCGAGATGGTATGGCCATTACCAGTAAGATTTGAATACTTTATTCCTTCCTAGTTTTGTGTTGCTTGTAGTTACTCAAGCATGCAGAGCGCAGAGCTCCCCCTGATCAATTCCCTTCCATATTTCAAGAGCCACAAGGGCAAAGATGAGCCATTTGACATTTGCAATCCCTTCACAGGGGATCAGTTGAAGGCTCAGCTGCTGCTGTAACCGACAGTGGTCCAAGACTGTCAGCTCAATTAGCACCATATGCAAAACATGATGGAGAAGCAAAGTTCCTCTCCCTCCTTGGACATCCTACCTTTTAGAAGGCTAACTAGATATAAAAAAGCAGGGGCTGTACATTTCTCCTCAGGCCCGAGATCCAAGGCAGCAAGCAGCTGACCCAGTGGCAGGGTGTTAATTAAATTAGGCCTCTTGAATTAAAACGCTGCCACGGGTGCCAGGCCCTGCTGATGAGGACAGGTCTCCAAAGCACTCTCAGTCTAACTTTATGTTTAATTAGTGAGATAAAAAGAATACCATCTGAAATATCTATCTTTTAAGCAATGGACTCATATGCAGGAAAAGGTATCTTCACCATCTTTAAAGAACGTTTTGAAGCTCACTAATTTCACAGACTTCCATCTCTTCTTTTATCTCAACTAATCAGGAAGGGGTGATTCCAGCAAGACCATGAAATGCAATAAAAATAATTTGAATATTGGTTTGCCCTTCAGTTTTCACTCATAATAATCCATGGTCTGCTTAACAACACTTCAAAAATTAATCCACAGTGAAGAGTGTCAGGTTCTTCTTTCAGAGGAAAATTTTTTTTTTTTTTTTTGCCTTCCTTAAAACTCAAATTAGTCAAAGGGAAAAGAATCAGTGTCAGAACTGAGGATAATTTGAGATGAGCAGAATAAACATAAATGGGACACTGGATGATGTATGTTTACCCTGTACCAGGTATGAAATTGCAGGAACCTGAATAGCCCAGAGCATTCTCAAACTTTGTTGTTTGTCAGAATCAGTGGAGGCTTCATTCAAATGCAGATTCCTGGGCCCCACCCCAGAGCTTTAGAATCAGAAGTTTTGGAGTGGAACCCCAAAACATGCATTTCCAAGAAGTTCCCTGGAAACTTGATGCTGCTGGTGCCAGGATGACACTTTGAGAAGCATTGGCATTGTGGTAAAGGGCATGAGCTTTTGAGTCAAGCATAGGTGAAAGTCTAGTTGAATCCCTCACTGTGTGTGTGACCTTCCATAGGCAGGTTACTCTGTCCCTCTGATCTTCAAGTTCCCCATCTATAACATGGAGACAATGATTATTACCTCATAGAGAGGGTTAAATAAAATAATGCAGGAAAATCACACATCACAGTGCCAGGCACATAATAAGTGTTCCATAGCAATTGGTTATGCTTAATATAACATGACTAAGAGAGAAATCAACCAAGCAACAAGGGTGAATCATTTACTTCCTGGATGCTAATTAAAGGATTATGGTTTGAGAGAATTTAAGTGTTTATGAGACAAGTAAGTCCTAAATTAGCATCCTATAATCAAGGCTATATAACAAAAAGAATATGAGAATAATATAAAAAGCACAACATGAGTAAAATTATAACCACATTTGCAGTACAGTTAAGTTAAATGTAAACAATTAATTACTAATGTCTCCAAGGAGCATGTATTAGGCTCCTCTTTTGTGTTACCTCAAATCTTGGACCCACCTGTGCCATTGGCTACTGGGTCATCCATTACCATGGCCAACTTTCTGTAGGCACAACTTGACCACAACTTGCGTTGTACCCCTCAGATCATTGCCATGGCACACTCCTGTTACCCAAAGGAGAGATGTTCCAAGTTCTTGAGGTCTTTGCAGGTCACCCTGGCAGTCAACACTTGGGGACATATGGAATAAACTTTTGACTAATAGGGATCAGTGCCAAGGAATAAATTCTCCCTTCTCTACCATGTCACAAACGTCCTGAGGCACTGCCAGTCTTAGAGTCTCAGAGGACAATTCAGTGAGACTGACCATTAGTTGCCCTTGATTGCAGACAGTGTCAGCTCAACACTGTGCTGTAGAATTGGCTCTCCCTCCCAGCTTCCCTTCCTCACTCTTGCTTCCATGGAATTGCATTTCCTAAAGAAACAGTACTACCTGAGGTTTTGGCTTGGGCTCTGCTTTCTGCTTATTTAACTTATGTGCAAAGTACCTTATGTGAAATGTAGGGCTGGATGAGTCACAAGCTAGATTATTACTGGTACTGTGGCCACAGTTTTCATTCCAATCCCAAAGAAAGGCAATGACAAAGAATGTTCAACCTACCACACAATTGCAGTCATCTCACACACTAAAAAAGTAATGCTCAAAATTCTCCAAGTGATGCTTCAACAGTACGTGAACGGAGAACTTCCAGATGTTCAAGCTGGATTTAGAAAAGGCAGGGGAACCAGAGATCAAATTGCCAACATCCGTTGGATCATTGAAAAAGCAAGACAGTTCCAGAAAAACATCTACTTCTGCTTTACTGACTACACCAAAGCCTTAACTGCGTGGATCACAACAAACTGTGGAAAATTCTGAAAGACATGGGAATATCAGACCACCTTACCTACCTCCTGAGAAATCTGTAGGCAGTTCAAGAAGGAACAGTTAGAATTGGACATGGAACAACAGACTGGTTCCAAATTGAGACAGGAGTACATCAAGGCTGTATATTGTCACCTTGCTTATTTAATTTATATGCAGAGCACATCATGAGAAATGCTGGGCTAGATGAAGCACAAACTGGAATCAAGATTGCAGGAAGAAGTATCAGTAACCTCAGATATGCAGATGACACCACCCTTATGACAGAAAGTGAGGAGGAACTAAAGAGCCTCTTGATGAAAGTGAAAGAGAAAAGTGAAAATGCTGGCTTAAAACTCAAAATTAAGAAAACTAAGATGATGAAATCTGGTCCCATCACTTCATAGCAAATAAATTGGGAAACAATGGAAAGAGTGACAGAGTCTTTTTTCTTGGGCTCCAAAATCATTCAGATGGTGGCTCCAGCCATGAAATTAAGAGACACTTGCTCCTTGGAAGAAAACCTCTGACCAACCTAGACAGCATATTAAAAAGCAGAGACATTACCTTAACCACAAAGGTCCATCTAGTCAAAGCTATGGTTTTTCCAGTAGTCATGTGTGGATGTGAGAACTGAACTATAAAGAAAGCCGAGAGCCAAAGAACTGATGCTTTTGAACTGTGGTGTTGGAGAAGACTCTTGAGAGTCCCTTGGACTGCAAGGAGATCCAACCAGTCAATCCTAAAGGAATCAACCCTGAATCTTTATTGGAAGGACTGAAGCTGAAACAACAATACATTGGCCACCTGATGCAAAGAGCCGACTCATTGGAAAAGACTCTGACACTGGGATAGATTGAGGGCAGAAAGGAAAAAAAGGAGACAGAGGATGAGATGATCAGATGGCATCACCAACTCAATGGACATGAGTTTGAGCAAACTCCAGGATATGGTAAGCTGGTGTGCTGCAGTCCATGGGGTCACAAAGAGTTGAACACAACTTAGTGACCGAACAACAACAATAGCTTTCTAGAGTGACCAAGGTAGGATAGACAGCATGCAAATAAATGAATTTTGACTGCTTGTTACTCTTAGTAAGGAGTGGTTTGTGGAATATGGAGTGAGCAATTGGATAATTACGTGGGAGTGAGAATGAATTAACAAAGGAGTAAACAGATTCAGATCTTATTACCAAATTCAGACTCAAATTGAAGAAAGTGGGGAAAACCACTAGACCATTCACGTATGACCTAAATCAAATCCCTTATGATTATACAGTGGAAGTGAGAAATAGATTTAAAGGCCTAGATCTGATAGATAGAGTGCCTGATGAACTATGGAATGAGGTTTGTGACATTGTACAGGAGACAGGGATCAAGACCATCCCCATTGAAAAGAAATGCAAAAAAGCAAAATGGCTGTCTGGGGAGGCCTTACAAATAGCTGTGAAAAGAAGAGAGGCGAAAAGCAAAGGAGAAAAGGAAAGATATAAGCATCTGAATGCAGAGTTCCAAAGAATAGCAAGAAGACATAAGAAAGCCTTCTTCAGCGATCAAAGCAAAGAAATCGAGGAAAACAACAGAATGGGAAAGACTAGAGATCTCCTCAAGAAAATTAGAGATACCAAGGGAACATTTCATGCAAAGATGGGCTCGATAAAGGACAGAAATGGTATGGACCTAACAGAAGCAGAAGATATTAAGAAGAGGTGGCAAGAATACACAGAAGAACTGTACAAAAAAGTCTTCATGACCCAGATAATCATGATGATGGTGTGATCACTAATCTAGAGCCAGACATCTTGGAATGTAAAGCCAAGTGGGCCTGAGAAAGCATCACTACAAACAAAGCCAGTGGAGGTGATGGAATTCCAGTTGAGCTCTTTCAAATCCTGAAAGATGATGCTGTGAAAGTGCTGCACTCAATATGCCAGCACATTTGGAAAACTCAGCAGTGGCCACAGGACTGGAAAAGGTCAGTTTTCATTCCAATCCCAAAGAAAGGCAATGCCAAAGAATGCTCAAACTACCGGACAGTTGCACTCATCTCACATGCTAGTAAAGTAATGCTCAAAATTCTCCAAGCCAGGCTTCAGCAATACGTGAACCATGAACTCCCTGATGTTCAAGCTGGTTTTAGAAAAGGCAGAGGAACCAGAGATCAAATTGCCAACATCGGCTGGATCATGGAAAAAGCAAGAGAGTTCCAGAAAAACATCTACTTCTGCTCTATTGACTATGCCAAAGGCTTTGACTGTGTGGATAACAATCAAATGTGGAAAATTCTGAAAGAGATGGGAATAGCAGACCACCTAAGCTGCCTCTTGAGAAATCTGTATGCAGGTCAGGAAGCAACAGTTAGAACTGGACATGGAACAACACACTGGTTCCAAATAGGAAAAGGAGTATGTCAAGGCTGCGTATTGTCACCTCGCTTATTTAACTTATACGCAGAGTGCATCATGAGAAATGCTGGACTGGAAGAAACATAAGCTGGAGTCAAGATTGCCAGGAGAAATATCAATCACCTCAGATATGCAGATGACACCACCCTTATGGCAGAAAGTGAAGAGGAACTAAAAAGCCTCTTGATGAAAGGGAAAGAGGAGAGTGAAAAAGTTGGCTTAAAGCTCAACATTCAGAAAACGAAGATTATGGCATCTGGTCCCATCACTTCATGGGAAATAGATGGGGAAACAGTGGAAACAGTGTCAGACTTTATTTTTTGGGGGGCTCCAAAATCACTGCAGATGGTGATTGCAGCCATGAAATTAAAAGATGCTTACTCCTTGGAAGAAAAGTTATGACCAACCTAGATAGCATATTCAAAAGCAGAGACATTACTTTGCCGACTAAGGTCCGTCTAGTCAAGGCTATGGTTTTTTCAGTGGTCATGTGTGGATGTGAGAGTTGGACTGTGAAGAAGGCTGAGCACCGAAGAATTGATGCTTTTGAACTGTGGTGTTGGAGAAGACTCTTGAGAGTCCCTTGGACTGCAAGGAGATCCAACCAGTCCATTCTGAAGGAGATCAGCCCTAGGATTCCTTTGGAAGGAAAGATGCTAAAGCTGAAACTCCAGTACTTTGGCCACCTCATGCGAAGAGTTGACGCACTGGAAAAGACTCTGATGCTGGGAGTGATTGTGGGCAGGAGGAGAAGGGGACGACAGAGGATGAGGTGGCTGGATGGCATCACGGACTCGATGGACGTGAGTCTGAGTGAACTCCAGGAGCTGGTGATGGACAGGGAGGCCTGGCGTGCTGCAGTTCATGGGGTCACAAAGAGTTGGACACGATTGAGCAACTGAACTGAACTGAAAGGGATTCAGTAGTCTGCTGGAGAGAGGTCATTATTTAAGCCTGTTTCTTTCAGCTACTTTGTCTCTCCTATTATCTCTGTTAAAAGATAAACCCAGGCATTTAAAAAAATTTTAAGAGAGACTTCCCCAGATGACCAGGGGTTAAGACTCCACCTTCAATGCATGGGCCGTGGGTACAAACCCTGTTTGGGGAACTAAGATCTCACTTGCTGCCAGGTGTGGCTAAAAACATTAAAAAATAAATAAATAAAGATAAAAACAGAGAAATGGCCAACAATACTTTAAAAAAGAATTTAACATTTCTTTGAGCAAAAATCCATTCACAGTGGGCAGTGACCAATTGGGAATAGTTAGGAGTACTCTGGAGAAGGCAATGGCACCCCACTCCAGTACTCTTGCCTGGAAAATCCCATGGATGGAGGAGCCTGGTAGGCTGCAGTCCATGGGGTCGCTAAGAGTCAGGCACGACTGAGCGACTTCACTTTCTCTTTTCACTTTCATGCATTGGAGAAGGAAATGGCAACCCCCTCCAGTGTTCTTGTCTGGAGAATACCAGGGATGGGGGAGCCTGGTGGACTGCCGTCTATGGGGTTGCACAGAGTCGGACACGACTGAAGTGACTTAGCAGGAGTAATCTATCTGCAGGAACCAGAGGTAAGACTTATGGAAAAGAAAGAAGAACAAAGAAAAACAGTTGTTTGATTGTCTTCAGCTCAAGTGATTGCCTTAGTTAGGAAAGCCTAGCCAGTTGTTTGTGATAGGTTGTCCTTAGATTTTGATTTCTTAACCTTAAGGCATTTACAGGTTTAGGTTTTGGATTGCTTAAGTAGGTTGCTAAGGCGTTAGAACCACCTAAGTCTAGTGGCTTCGTGTTTAATTAATTTATCACTGTTTTCACTCTCTCACAGTTTCTTTTTTGATGTGTGGGATGTGGTACTTAGCACTACTATGTTTGATTATGCCCTTTGTAAGTAACCCTGTCATCAGCAAAACTAATACTGTGTTGCTAGGAATTTGCTAACTTCCCTCTGAATTTCTATAAGCTGATTTTTTTCCCTTACCCTTTTTTTTTTGTTATTATTTCTCTCATTCTACCAATCTGCTTACTAACTCCTCTACTTTATTAGTATATTACTACTTAGCCTTCTCTTCATTATTGCTATTCTTTTTCCTCCCTAGTTGTGTCTCTGCAAGCCAGAAATGACTTTTTACATGACCTTCTGGGACTTCTGTCTTTTACATGAAAATGACCAGCTTCCTGGCATTGCCAGGAGGGTACTAACCTCCAAAACAAACTCTGTCTCTATGATGCTTCTTGTTCTTTCAGTTTAAGCACCTTGTACCCCTTGCTTGAAGATCTAATGAATGAAATGCTCTGTCACTGTTTTTGCTTTTAACTCTTCAGTGCTTATTAAATATGGACTTCATGTATTTTTTTCAATACCAGTCCCACAAGAATAAGAAAGCAAAACTCAGATTTTTGTTATTGCACAGTCTCATCTATCATATTATAGTTCCCACTTAGTACAGTGATTGCCTGCCCATCCTTCAAGCCATAGCTCTTCACATAGACAACATGGAAGTTGAATGAAAAATGAACAAAATAGGGCTGGTTTGGAATGGCACCAGATTAAAGGCGAAGACCAGGATGAATAGCAGTGCAATAAAGACATGGGCTTCTTAGTCTACAGCTCCACTCTGCAGAACCCCAAATGTCCAGGTTTTTTGATATCCACATTTTCACCAAAAATCTTGCATCTTCATGTTACAAAGGCAATGCATTTTGGGGGCAAATTCAACTTATCAAATCTGTGCAAAGTAAGCACATTTTTTAAAATTCCAGCAATTAAAATAATTGGCTAGCTAAGAAAAGACTGTCCTAGTTAATTGGTCTCCACTGAAGAAACATTAGGCTTAAGGGAAAATGTATGTTTAATAGAAGTAATAAGTTATTAATACAAATGGAAATTCTGCAAAGTGTAAAATAGTGAGTTGTGAAAACTGTTCAAGTTGCTTGTTAAAGCTAAATTAGTTTGTTCCTTTTTCCTGCACTATCCATTAAGCTGTTAATTGATTTAAAATATTAATAGAGTTCAAGAATCACAGAGAAACACTTCCTTATTTGCAATTTTCTGTCAGATGTCTTACTACTGTATCAAAAATGATTATCCATAGTACAAGCATATGCTGCAATTAATCAAAGCCATATGCACAGCAAACAGGAGTGTTTACAAATGTTCTCAGAGTTCTTAACTTGGTTAAAAAACAGATCCTCTATCTCCTTATAATTTTAAATGATCTGCCTTAAAAGTCATGTTTTCTTTCATTTTTACAGACTGCATTTTATAGGGTTTATTTTGCCTGTGGTGCTAATTTATGGTGTTTATTTGTAAACCTGGCATTAATAACTATCAAAAAACCCACTTTGCATAAAGGGAGCTGTTAGTTGTGTCTCCAAGGAGAAGATGACTGCTTTTCTGTGCCCTCATGCAGCTACCTGTCACCCTGCTGGGTCACTCAAGGGTTTTATGATAGAGTATAAAGCAGGCAAATGAGTGTTTGTTTGTTTGTTTTGAATCATTTCTCAGGGCTCTGTTGCACATTGCCTATGGAGAACTAGGATAAGCCTTGAGGGTGCCACATGAGCCCCTTTTCCCCAGTCTTTCAAAAAATTTTTTATTTAATTGTGCATTTTTGACTGTGCTGGGTCTTCTTTCCTGCACAGGCTTTTCTCTAGTTGTGAAGAGCGGGGGCTGCTCTCTAGCTGTGGTGTGTGTGGGCTTCCCATTGCGGTGGCTTCTCTTGTGGGCACAGGCTTTAGCAGTTGCCACATGTGGACGCAGTAGTTGAGGCTCCTGGGCTCTAGAGCAAAGGCTCGATAGTTGTGGCGCACGGGCTCAGTTGTTGGTGGCATGTGGGACCTTCCTGGACCAGAGATGAAACCTGTGTCTCCAGCATTGGCAAGTGGATTCTTTACCACTGAGCCATCCAGGAAGCCCTCCCACTCTTTTAAGGCCAGAGACAGCAGCAACATCCTCCTTCTCACCCTGCGGTCTCTAGGCCTTACCCTAGTTTCCACTCTATTTTTTTTTTAAACTTATGTTAGATAGTGATCAATTCCTTTGACTTTACACAACAGTGTACGGGGAAGTCCTGTGTATTCTTCACCCAGTCTCCCCCAGTGAAATATCTTGCTAACTACAGTGCAATATCAAAGCTGGAAATAGACATTGGTCTACTCCCCTTTTTGTTTTTAAAATTTTTAAATTTTATTTTATTTTATTTTTTGACAGAAAAGTAAGATTTATTGATGGGTATAAGTAAGAAGGGGACAGTGCCAAGGCTTTCCTGAGTGCAGGACCTGCCGTTTGACCGGAGGATGTATTTGACCCCAAAGCCATCCAGGTTGAGCCATTTTTCTGCCACAGAACTTGAACTTGGTCTGGAGAAAACAGCACAGTTGGCTGAATAGGCTGCAAGGTCTACCCCCCTTTTTAAAGGGGCCTGTTACTTAACTCTGAGTAGAAAGAGACCAGAGCTTGTCTCATTTTACCAGCCAGTGGACAAATTACAAGAGAGTGAAAAAAAATTAAAACTGAGGTACTCAAAAGGTAGAATACTTCTTTGCTTCTGTACTAGGAAGTTTTATACAACTTAGTTGTTTCCTTGACCCAACTGTGAACTCTTCCTTGAAGTTGAAATAGGGGGGAAAATACCACTAACAAGAGCATTACAATTTTAAATGCCACTAAAAAGAGCATTACAATGTTAAATGCCAATAACAAGAGCACTGCGATTTAAAAATCTCTTCACAACCATTTTAAGACAATTGTGTTAAGCTATCATTTAAGAAGCTATAGTTGTAGAAAAATTCAGTCTCAATTGCTAGTATCTTCATAGTCAACCCAAATCTTATTCTTGGGAATTTGTAACTATGCATATTTGAAAAAATATATTCTCTTACTTCACAATCAGATGATATAATTATTTGAAGATTATGTCAAAAGTCTGCCTCTTGTAATATAGGGACTTGTTTCTTTAAAGGACTTTCTCACTACAGTACAACTGAAACCTAAATAAAATTAAAATTTTTACTGTAATGCTGAACTTGCAGGGAATAAGGAAACACTTTAGACAAAGGTGAGCTAAAAACTTCAGTGATCATGTAAGCAAAAGGGGAAAATAAGGACGCCCTGAGAGCAGTGGGATGTTAGTACTAAGATTGGTGATTAAGCCTTGTACCAATGAGGGGGAAATTTATTAAAAATTGGCAAGTTAAATTGGACCCTGAAAGAATTATTCTCAAACTAAAATTAACTCAGTACTGACAAATCAATGAGAAATAAACCACCACGAAAGAAAATTAACAGAAATAATAAACTAGTAGTTCCAGATGCTAAAGATATCAGATGTTAGAAGAATCCATTTCAGAATACAAAGTAACTATGTGTATAGTACTCTAAGAAATCTTAAAAATAAAATGACACAAAGAGTGAAAAAATTAGCAAGCAGTATAAGACCATCAAAAATAAATAGACAGATTTGCAGTTTTGTAGTTAAAGGAGAGGGTGTTGAAATAGATAGTACAATCACATGCCTGGGGGCAAAATGAAGAAATAGGTGTAATGTTGGTAGGAAACGTCTGGTGGGTTGGGAGATATGCTGAATAATAAATGACAATATCATTGTGCATCTGTCTTTTCATGTATGTTTAAATTTGCCTTGCTGTTATAAAAGAGTTTGCTGTCTTAATACTATTGATGATTATTGCCACTGTAGTATTATCCCGGGGTTTTATCATGGAGTTTCATAGATGCTTTCTCCTCTTTAAATGTTGATAGAGATGACACAGATATATATACCTTAGGTTTTTTGGCGTGTTAGGGAATTCAGTTTAGTTTCTGTATACGTTGTTTTCATACTTCTTTTTTCCCTGCCCTGTAGTCAATTGCGTTTCATTCTTATTTTATGCCTATTACAGAAAAACATCAGAATAGTTTTTGTGCATACCAGTGACTTATACTAAATAGTTAGTTTTCACAATTTCATATCACTTTTTAGCTAGCTTTAGCTTAAACAATTCATTTTGAATATTTCAAAATCAGTATCTAATTTTTATAGCTCAATATATCCCTCAATATGCCCCTCAATATGCTTTACTATAGAGATGACTGGACTTCCCTGGTGGTCTAGTGGTTAAGACTCTGTGCTTCCACTGTAAGGGACACAGATTTGATCTCTAGTCAGGGAACTAAGAGGCTTCCCAGGTGGCACAGAGGTAAAGAAACTGCCTTCAACGTGCAAGATGCGGGGAGCCTCAGGTTCAGCCCCTGGGTGGGAAAGATCCTTTGGAGGAGGAAATGGCAACCCAGAAAAATTCCATGGACGGAGAACCCTGGTGGGCTATGGTACATGGGGTGGCAAAGAGTCAGACACAACTGAGTGAATGAGTAGGAATACACAGGAAACTGAGATCCTGCACACCACGTGGCTCAGCAAAAAAAAAAAAAGATGTAGGAAAAAAAGGAGAGAGAGAGATGAATAAAGCTAACTGACAGATTTTACATGGAATATGAAACAAACAGATGGCAAGTTTCTGCGGAAAAAAATGCACAGGTAGACTTGGATTGAAGAGTAAATACAACGTTAAGAAATGAAAAATAAAATTGTTGAGTGGACAAGTACAGTGAATGCATTAAATAGAAGATTAGATAAACAGAAAAGAACTGGCAGATAGCTCTGAAGAAATTACACAGAATATAAGCTTAAGGAGCAAAAGGTAGAAAAATCTCAAAACTTTTGTGCTCATCTGTAAAATAAAAGTTAAACTGCAGTCATTCCTCGAGGTCCATCCATCTATCCATCCATGTTGCTGCAAATGGCAAGATTTCATCTTTTTATGGCTGGGTAGTATTTTGCTGTGTGTATATACACACACACACACACACACACATATATATATATGTGTGTGTGTATATATATATATATATATATATAAACATCACCTCTTATTTATCCATTCATGTTGATGGATACTTAGGTTGTTTCCATATCTTGGCTGTTGTAAGTATTGTGATGAACATAAGAGTGCAGATATCATTTTCAATTAGTGTTTTCATGTTCTTTGAATAAGCACCTAGAAGTGGAATAGCTGGGTCATATGGTAGTTCTATTCTCAATTTTTTGAAGATTCTATACTGTTTTCAACAGTGGCTGCATAAAAACTAATAGATAAACACACAAAAAATGAACAAACCAAGCAAAAACAAACATAGATACAGAATAGTGATTATCAGAGGGGAAGGAGTGGGAGGGGGAAGGGAATGAATAAAGGGACTCAACTTTATCCATTTGGATGGATAAGCTTTTGGAGGTGAGCACATTAGAGGTTATACAAAAAGTAAAAATATAACATTATCACCTTAAAGAAAAATGCACAGTGTAAAAATTATGAGTTAAGTCTTACTGAGAACTATAGCCCAGGAAACAGTCTTTCAGTAGCTCTGAGAAGACCACTCTGAAGAGATACGGCTGAAGTCAGTATATATATGAATTTTGGAGCTGGGTATAATCAAGCGTGTGTGTGTGTGCTCAGTCGCATCAGTGGCTACCCGATGGACTGTAGCCTGCCAGGTTCTTCTGTCCATAGGATTCTCCAGGCAAGAATACTGGAGTGGGTTGCCATGCCCTCTTCCAGGGGGTCTTCCCCACCCAGGAATGGAATCTCAGTCTCCTGCAGTGCAGGCGGATTCTTTACTGATGAGCCACTGGGGAAGCCCATAATCAAGCATACATTTTGGTAAGAGGTTACTGTTAATTACAGAGAACAGTTCATCTCAATTTAATTATTTTAGTGCTTTTCTATGTATGAGAAGCTGAAAGAATCTGGGGTCACTGAAGTTCTTCCTTAGATATGCATCTTAACTATGAATTCCCCTTAGGGTGTTCTGTCAGTGGGTGACTGCAATGGGTGTGATTTAACCTTTTGTGTATTGGATGGTGAGCAACACTCTGCTCTTTTTGTTTATATCATACACATAAAACTTATATAATGTTATAAATTAGTGTTATTTCAATTTATAAAATACAGTCATACCTTAGTATCTGGGGTTCCAGGACCCTCCTTTGGATACCAAAATCCAAGGATGCTCAAGTCCCTTATATAAAATATTATAGTGTTTGCATATAATCTATGTACATTCTCCCATATGCTAGTCATGTCCAGCTCTTTGCGACTCCATGGATTGTAGCCTGCCAGTCTCCTGTGTCCGTGGGGATTCTCTAGGCAAGAATTTTGGAGTAGGTTGCCATGCCCTCCTCCAGGGGGATCTTCCTCTCCCAGGGATCCAACCAAGGGCTCCCACAGTGCAGGCAGATTCCTTACCATCTGAGCCACCAGAGAAGCCCAAATCGTCTCTAGATTACTTATACTACCTAACACAATGCAAATGCTATGTAAATAATTGTAAGTAAAATGTAAATGCAGTGTAAATAGTCACCAGTGCATGACAAAATTTATGTTTTGCTTTTTGAAACTTTCTAGAATTTAAAAAAATGTATATGTTTGATTTGCCTTTGAGTGAATCCACAGATGTGGCACCCATGACTACAGAGGGCCAGCTGTACCTGCCCTATCTTATGTCTACCACTAGATTTTACTTAATGGGAAAAATGCAAGGTCAATGTGGTAATAATCCATATGTGGAAACCACTATTATATACCAAAAAGGTAGAATGCAGACTACCTTTGTCCCTTTACATCTCTTTCCCTCAGATTGAAAGTGAAAGTGTTAGTCGCTCAATCACGTCTAATTCTTTGCTATTCCATGGACTGCAGCCCAGCAGGGCCCTCTGTCCATGGAATTCTCCAGGCAGGAACACTGGAGTGGGTTGCTATTACCCTTTCTAGAGGATCTTCCTCACTCAGGGATCGAACCCAAGTCTCCTGCATTGCATTGCAGGCCAATTCTTTTCCATCTGAGCCACCAGGGAAGCCCTCAGATTATCCTTATCTAATTTTGTTTTCTCTTTGTTGGTGCTCCTCACACCATTCTTGTTCATTATTCTCTGATTTTCCCTGGACATAACTGTTGAGAGTCAGGGTGGATATAATCTATGATGTAGCCCTGCCCCAATCCGTTAGAATCAACAGAGATACCTGTTTTCCAGATCTGGACTGGACAGGTATGGAGTTCTTTATCATAATGGTTAGAGGCACTGAGTTGAGAGGTGTTCCCTTGACTGGGGTGGCTCAGGGTTCTCAACCCTTTCACACTGAGCCTTAGGAAACACATGGGCTAGGTATTGCCAGGAGCACTGGTTCTCCTACTGAGAACCGGCACTCAGCTCTCCATGACTGTCCAGAGGCTGAAATCAGCCACAAATCTCAGGAGACTCAGCTTCACAGATTTTGCAGTTTGCAAATAGAGATTAACATTTGAAAACAACAGCAGCTAATTGCTACTGAGAAGCAGTCCCCTCTAGAAGAGGCCTCAGCGGTGAAGGGAAGAACTTGTAGACTAATAGGGTATGACTCAAATACAGCCTCTTGGGTGACAGAGAATGATTCCAGCATTATGCTCACAATTATAGCAGTACTGTGTGTCAGAAGCCCTCTTCTCTGTGGTGTGGAGTTCAGGATACAGAGTTCTGGCTCAGAGAGTAGACTCAAAAGCAACGGTTCTCAACCCCAGCTGCATGGGGAGTCTCTTTTAGGAAACTGGCACCCATTACTACTCCCCAGAAAATCTAATGGTCTGGGGGCAGCCTGAATATCAGGAGCTTTCAAAACCGTCCAGTGGGTTCTGATATGCAGCCCAGGCGGAGAACCTTTGAGGACGGTGGTTCTCATACTTCAGCGTGCGTCCGTGTTGCCTGATGGGTTTTTTAAAACACGATCTGAACTCTGGGCACAAAGACTGGTCCCCGGTTTGGCAACCTCAGCATCATGTGGGGATTTGTTAGAAATACAGATTTTCAAGTGCCTTGCAGCTCTAATGAACTGAAAACTCTTAAGAGTGGAACCCAGCAAATTCTAACTAAAAGGCCCTTTAGGTGATTGTAATTCAAAGATAAAGTTTGAGAACTTCTGCTCCAGATGGAGCCATCTTTTTTCGGGGTTAAACTCCATCTGTGACACTTCCCAGCTTTATGACTTGAATATGTTACTTACTCTTTTTGTGTCTCCATTTCATCATCTATAAAATGGGGCTAATAGTACCTTCCTCATAGCATTGTGAGGCTTAATGAGAAAAAAATTGAAGAGTAAAAGAAGAAAATGAGTAAAGTAGTAAAAGTATAATGTGTTAAGCTGTGTTATACTGATTTAATTTATGCTTCTGAAATCGCATTTACAGTTTACTTTTTAAAGTCAATAGTTCCTCAGAATTGAGATCTGTGGGGCCAAGCCTTGAGTCCAAATGGTAATCACCTCGGGAGACTTTTTTTTATGTCCTCATCCCTGAGTCTCACCACTAGAAGTTTAAAAATTCTCCTCAGAGGAATTCTAATGTGCAGCCAAATTTGAGAATCAGTGATTCAGACTTGAGTTTGTTAAGCTGACATATATGCATAGATAAGTTTGTAATTTATTGAATTCTATTGCAGAGTTCTGTGCTTAGTAGGGAGTCACTAATAATATGCTTAGTTCAATGGGGAGAGTTTCCATTCATTTTCAAAGATTTTCTCTTCTTTAATCAATGAGAGGTGTGTGTGTATGTGTGCAAGCATGCATATGTGTGCGTAAAATAACTAGTATGTGGTATTTCTGCTGTCTCTAACCATAGACCTTTGTATTCTCAGTGGGGATTGTAAACAGGCAATGACAGATCTTGGGACATCTGTAATTCAGACAACCAAAATGTTTCAAATAAGCTGCATTTGAAAACTTGTATTTCAGGGTTTGCAAAGCAAGAGCAAAATTAGCTGCTCTAAAAACCAAAACCAAAAAAAAAAAACCCTATCAAGTTTTAGAGAGCGAATCTGATTAGAAATTGGGATTCTGCATCTCTAACAAGAAAATCTGACTAATGAGGGCCAGCATTGTGAAGTGAAATAAGCTCTAGACTAAAGATGGGAGTTATAATTCTGTTTTGACCCTCACCAGGGTGTAGCCTGTGGACTTCCCTCACAGCTCAGTCGGTAAAGAATCTGCCTGCAATGCAGGAGACCTGGCTTCGATTCCTGGGTTGGGAAGATGCCCTGGAGAAGCAAATGGCAATCTACTCCAGTATTCTTGCCTGGAAAATCTCATGGACAGAGGAGCCTGGTGGGCTATAGTCCATGGGATCAGAAGAGTTGGACATGACTTAGCAAATAAACCACCACCACCACCAGGGTGTAGCTTAATTCTCAGACCCACTGGGTCTCTGTTTTCTCAGTCTGGTATCTAGAGGTGCTGGAGGAACCTTTGCTCTTTTGGGCTCCTATTACTTCTAATATTTTATGAAGATAATGACCATTTTCTCTTCAGTCCACAAATTCAGATACTCCCTGCATCCTAGCAACGTCAATTAAATTTTAACTTAAAAATTTCAGAATGACACGTAACAGTATTACCTCTGCATTTTAGTTCTGGTAGTCATCCTTTTACTGATATTTATTGAATGTGCACCATATCCAGACGTTGCTCCTGGCACAGGGATTTGAACATGGACCCTAGCAGACCACGGCTGTTCACTCATGGAGCTGACATTCTATTGCAGAACAAGTCAGCCTATGTTACAGGAAACGTAATTGTCACAAGTCTACAGTTCCTTTCCCTTTCCTCACAACATCTCATATTTGCATTCTAATAGATGTACCAGAGAAGATGGCAATGGTATGGAAGAAGGGCTTGAAAACCTGGCTAAAATGAAGCTTTTTAATAATAGTCTTAAAAAGAGAGGACGATTGTAATAAATCATCTTACTCCACAAAGGAGTTAAAGGGAAATTAGATCCTTTGTGCCAGTTGTTTCCTAACTTTTTCTATTAACGCATATTTTGGGGGGTTTTTTTGGGCAATATTCGCCTTATTTTTTAATATAAATTTATTTTAATTGGAGGCTAATTACTTTACAATATTGTATTGGTTTTGCCATACATCGCCATGAATGCGCCACGGATGTACACGTGTTCCCCATCTTGGACACCCCTCCACCTCCCTCCCCAGCCCATCCCTCTGGGTCATCCCAGTGCACCAGCCCCGAGCACCCTGTATCCTGCATCGAACCTGGACTGGCGATCCATTTCACATATGATAATATACATGTTTCGATGCCATTCTCCCAAATCATCCCACCCTCGCCCTCTCCCACAAAGTCCAAAAGACTGTTCTAAACATCTGTGTCTCTTTTGCTGTCTTGCATACAGGGCTATCATTACCATCTTTCTAAATTCCATATATATGCGTTATACTGTATTGGCGTTTTTCTTTCTGACTTACTTCACTCTGTATAACAGGCTCCAGTTTCATCCACCTCATTAGAACTGATTCAAATGTATTCTTTTTAATGGCTGAGTAATACTCCATTGTGTATATGTACCACAGCTTTCTTATCCATTCATCTGCTTCCATGTCCTGGCTATTATAAACAGTGCTGTGATGAACATTGGGGTACATGTGTCTCTTTCATTTCTGATTTCCTCAGTGTGTATGCCCAGCAGTGGGATTGCTGGGTCGTATGGTAGTTCTATTTCCAATTTTTTAAGGAATATCCACACTGTCCTCCATAGTGGCTGTCCTAGTTTGCATTCCCACCAACAGTATAACAGGGTTCCCTTTTCTCCACACCATCTCCAGCATTTATTGCCTGTAGACTTTTGGATAGCAGCCATTCTGACTGGCATAAAATGGAACCTCACTGTGGTTTTGATTTGCATTTCTCTGATAATGGGTGATGTTGAGCATCTTTTCATGTGTTTGTTAGCCATCTGTATGTCTTCTTTGGAGAAATGCCTGTTTAGTTCTTTGGCCCATTTTTTTTATTGGTTCGTTAATTTTTCTGGAATTGAGCTGCAGGAGTTGCTTGTATATTTTTGAGATTAATTCTGTGTCAGTTGCTTCATTTGCTATAATTTTCTCCTATTCAGAAGGCTGTCTTTTCACCTTGCTCATAGTTTCCTTTGTTGTGCAGAAGTTTTTAGTTTTAATTAGGTCCCATTTGTTTATTTTTGCTTTTATTTCCAATATTCTGGGAGGTGGGTCATAGAGGATCCTGCTGTGATTTATGCCCGAGAGTGTTTTGCCTAAGGCATATTTTTGAAAACTAAAATATTTGTGGCATATGGGGCAGTGAGGGTTTAGGGAGTTTCCATGAGGATTAGTCTACATGGTTATAAATATTGATTGTTTTTCAAGACACAGTCCTCAGGCAAAATTTGGCAGGCCACCTTTCTTTGTAAATAAAGCTTTATTAAAACATAGCCACACCCATTTGTTGAGTAGCCACACCCATTTGTTGAGTAGTTTTGAAATACTTAGAACCTGCAGAACCTGAAATACATACTATCTGTTTGGAAAAATTGTGCGGAAACTGCTCTTTAGCCCTGAATTGCTATGGGAGCACACTTGTTTTCGTGATTGTGTACTCGGACACTCAACAGGCACACTTCCTTCCCTAGGAACAGGTAGGCATTGTCCTAGGACTCTGACTCCTTCCTTGAGACATCCCCAGGCTGCATGACCCACTCATTTATTTTTCTATCAGACATCATCACTGTTGTAGCATGTAACCAAAATACATTTTACACATTAATAGAGATTTTTGCAATCACTTGTGATGGCTGCCACGCTTTGTAGCTTGAGAAACCTGTTCACTTTGTCCTTTACACCAGTGCTCTTTAAATATTTTTGCTCACTAACCACTAAGGAAGCTTTGAAAAACTGTCAGTCCCTTCTTACACATTTTTTACACTGACAACAAGGCATTTTCATAAATCTAAATAATAGATACAGATGTAATTTCTAGCACATTATAAAATGGACTGTTTTAAGATGAAATGGTTACATCTCTTTCCTAAATGTATTTTAAAAATTGAAATGCCATCCCAATCTGATAGCACCTTTATCCATGTAATGGATGCTATGGCGTGCCACCCTGGTATACACTTTACAGCCGACACATTTATTCTGCCTGGAGTGGGTCTGCTGCTGCCACACATCTGGGTCTTCCACCGGAAGTGATTTTTATGAAAGACAGATACCTACTCAAAGGTTGTGGTCCCTCCTGAGAAGGCAGCCACATCCAGTGACTGGTCCATTGTGGGAATTCAAAGACGTGACCCTGTTGCCTTCATTCTTCTATCGGAGCTCCAGAGCACCCATGGGATGGATGCAGCCCCTAGGGCAACTAGACCACAACCCAACTTTCCTTTCAACCCATTCCTGCTTCCCTCTCCTATCCCCTCCTCCCAAAGCTTAAGCCCATCCCAAAGTACAACCCAATAAGCCTTCTGCACAAAAACCTCTATTCTTTAGTGTTTCCTGGGGAACTTGACCATTTTTGAAAGTAGGTGAGTAAGCTTTTCTTTAGCATTAGGAAATCTCACAGGTTTTTTTTCTTAATATGCTTACATTTCCATTCCACTTTGCCCACAGAATTTTAGCCTACTGTTGTATAATTTTTATGTTTGAAAGTCTTGTATTGATCATCCTGTCATATTCGTCTGCAACTAAACTATTATATAAAATTTTATTTAAATATTTCTATGACCATAATATTCTATATGGTGAATTTCTTTTGAACTGAGCTACCATCGCAATTGTGGTGCTGGAGCGGCAAGCAGCCAAGAGAAGATACCCCACATCCAAGGTCAGGAGCAGCAGCTGAGCTTCGCTGGACTGGCTCTGAAGAGATACCCCACGTCCAAAGTCAGAGAAACCCCAGTAAGACGGTAGGCGGTGGAGCTGATGTGAGGAGATACCCCAAATCCAAGGGCAAAGGAGAAGCCCCAGCAAGACAGTAGGAGGGGCGAATTCGTGTTGGGATCAAACCCCACTCCTGCCAGAGATGCTAAGAGGGTTCAAACAAATCTTGTGTACACCAGGACCCAGGCACCTCACAGAGACTGAGACAGAACTGTGTCTGAGCATCTCCTGTGGAGGCACGGGTCAGCAGTGGCCTGCCACAGGGACAGGGGCTCTGAGAGCAGCAGACTTGGGTATGGCATACGCCCTCTTGGAGGTCGCCATTAATTACACCATAGAGCTGCCAGAATTTACACAGAACTGGGAAATAGACCCTTGGAGGGCACAAACAGAACCTTGTGCACCAAGACACAGGAGAAAAGAGTGGTGACCCCACAAGAGACTGACCCAGACTTGCCTGTGAATATCCAGAATTCTCAAACAGAGGCATGGGTTGGTGGTGGCCTGCTGCAAGGTTGGGGGCACTAAGCGTAGCAGTACATGCGTGGGATCTTTTGAAGGCAGTTATCATTATCTTCATTACCTCCGCCATAGTTTGGCCCCAGGTAAATAGCAGGGAGGGAACACAGCTCCACCCATCAACAGAAAATTGGATTAAAGATTTACTGAGCATGTCCCTGCCCATCAAAACAAGACCCAGTTTTCCCCTCAGTCAGTCTCTACCATCAGGAAACTTCCATAAGCCTCCTATCCTTCTCCATCAGAGAGCAGACAGACTGAAAATCACAATCACAGAAAACTAACCATTCTAATCATATGAACCACAGCCTTCTCTAACTCAATGAAACTATGAGCCACCCAAGATAGACAGGTCATGGTGGAGAGTTCTGACAAATTGTGGTCCGCTGGAGAAGGGAAAGGCAAATCACTTCAGTATTCTTGCCTTGAGAACCCCATGAACAGTATGAAAAGGCAAAATGATAGGACACTGAAAGATGGACTCCCCAGGTCAGTAGGTGAGTAGGTGCCCAGTATGCTTCTGGAGATCAGTGGAGAAATAACTCCAGAAAGAATGAAGAGGCAGAGCCAAAGCAAAAACAACACCCACTTGTGGATGTGACTGGTGATGGAAGTAAAGTCCAATGCTGTAAAGAGCAATATTGCATAAGAACCTGGAATGTTAGGTCCATGAGTCAAGGCAAATTGGAAGTGGTCATCAGGAGAGGGCAAGAGTGAACATTGACATTTTAGGAATCAGCAAACTAAAATGGACTGGAATGGGTGAATTTAACTCAGATGACCATTATATTTACTGCTGTGGGCAAGAATCCCTTAGAAGAAATGGAGTAGCCCTTTGAATGCAGTACTTGGATGCAGTCTCAAAAACGGCAGAATGATCTCTGTTCATTTCCAAGGCAAATCATTCAATATCACAGTAATCCAAGTCCATGCCCTGACCAATAATGCTGAAGAGGCTGAAGTTAAACAGTTCTATGAAGACCTACAAGACCTTCTAGAACTAACACCCAAAACATATGTCCTTTTCATTATAGGGGAATGCAAAAGTAGGAAGTCAAGAAACACCTGGAGTAACAGGCAAACTAGGCCTTGGAGTACAGAATGAAGCAAAGCACAGGCTAACAGAGTTGTGTCAAGAGAAAGCACTGGTCATAGCAAACACCCTCTTCCAACAACGCAAGAGAAGACTCTACACATGGACATCACCAGATGGTCAACATCGAAACTAGATTGTTTTTATTCTTTGCAGCCATAGATGGAGAACTCTATACAGTCAGCAAAAACAAGACCAGGAGCTGACTGCAGCTCAGATCATGAACTCCTTATTGCCAATTTGACTTAAATTGAAGAAAGTAGGGAAAACCACTAGACCATTCAGGTATGACCAAAATCAAATCCCTTATGATTATACAGTGGAAGTGAGAAATAGATTTAAGGGACTAGATCTGATAGACAGAGTGCCTGATGAACTATGGATGGAGGTTCCTGACATTGTACAGGAGACAGGGATCAAGACCATCCTCAAGAAAAAAAATGCAAAAAAGCAAAATGGCTGTCTGGGGAGGCCTTACAAATAGTTGTGAAAAGAAGAAAAATGAAAAGCAAAGGAGAAAAGGAAAGATATAGACATCTGAATGCAGAGTCCCAAAGAATAGTAAGGAGAGATAAGAAAGCCTTCTTCAGCGATCAATGCAAAGAAATAGAGGAAAACAATAGAGTGGGAAAGACGAGATCTCTTCAAGAAAATTAGAGATATCAAGGGAACATTTCATGCAAAGATGGGCACAATTAAGGACAGAAATGTTATGGACCTAACAGAGTAGAAGATATTAAGAAGAGGTGGCAAGAATACACAGAAGAACTGCACAAAAAATATCTTCATACCCCAGATAATCACAATGTGATCACTTACCTAGAGTCAGACATCCTGGAATGTGAAGTCAATTGGGCCTCAGGAAGCATCACTATGAACAAAGCTAGTGGAGGTGATGGAATTCCAGTTGAGCTATTTCAAATCCTAAAATATGCTATTGCAAAAGTGCCACACTCAGTATGTCAGCAAATTTGGAAAACTCAGCAGTGGCCACAGGACTGGTAAAGGTCTGTTTTTATTCCAGTCCCAAAGAAAGGCAATGCCAAAGAATGTTCAAACTACCACACAATTGCACTCATCTCTCACACTAGTAAAGTTATGCTCAAAATTCTCCAAACAAGATTTCAGCAATACGTGAACTATGAACTTCCAGATGTTCAAGCTGGATTTAGAAAAAGCAGAGGAACCAGACATCAAATTGCCAATATCCATTCGATCATTGAAAAAGCAAGCGAGTTCCAGTAAAACATCTATTCTGCTTTATTGACTATGCCAAAGCCTTTGACTGTGTGGATCACATAAATTGTGAAAAATTCCGAAAGAGATGGGAAACCCAGACCACCTAACCTGTCTCTTGAGAAACCTGTATGCAGGTCAGGAAGCAACAGTTAGAACTGGACATGGAATAACAGACTGGTTCCAAATAGAAAAAGGAAAACTGGTTCCAAAATACGTCAAGCCTGTATATTGTCACCATGCTTATTTAACTTATATGCAGAGCACATCAAAAGAAACGTGGGGCTGGAGGAAGCGCAAGCTGGAATCAAGATTACCGGGAGAAATATCAATAACCTCAGATATGCAGATGACACCACCCTTATGGCAGAAAGTAAAGAAGAACTAAAGAGCCTCTTGATGAAAGTGAAAGAGAAGAGTGAAAAAGTTAGCTTAAAGCTCAACATTCAGAAAACTAAGATCATAGCATCTGATCCCATCACTTTATTGCAAATAGATGGGTAAACAGTGGAAACAGTGTCAGACTTTATTTTTGGGGGGCTCCAAAATCACTGCAGATGGTGACTGCAGCCATGAAATTAAAAGACGCTTACTCCTTGGAAGGAAAGTTATGACCAACCTAGACAGCATATTAAAAAGCAGAGACATTACCTTAACCACAAAGGTCCATCTAGTCAAGGCTATGTTTTTTCTTGTAGTCAAGTACGGATGTGAGAGTTGGACTATGAAGAAGGCTGAGTGCCAAAGAATTGATGCTTTTGAACTGTGGCGTTGGAGAAGACTCTTGAGAGTCCCTTGGACTGCAAGGAGATCCAACCAGTTCATCCTAAAGGAGATCAGTCTTGGGTGTTCATTGGAAGGACTGATGTTTAAGCTGAAACTCCAATACTTTGGCCACCTGATGCAAAAAGCCGACTCATTGGAAAAGACTCTGATGCTGGGAGGGATTGGGGGCAGGAGGAGAAGGGGCGACAGAGGATGAGATGGTTGGATGGCATCACTCAGTGGACTCATTGGACATGAGTTTGGGGAACTCTGGGAGTTGGTGATGGACAGTGAGGCCTGGCATGCTGCAGTCTGTGGGGTCACAAGAGTTGGACATGATTGAGTGACTGAACTGAACTGACCATTGCAATAATTAGTAATGTACATCTGATCAAAATAACACATATAAATTTTGATAAACCTTATACATAAAAAGTAAAAGTAGAAATGTGTGTTTAAGGTGTGATTTCTATGTTTAATTAGTTTGCGTATCTGTGAACAAATATTATTTCCTGCTACAATGATAGTGTTCATCATCATTTGTTACATTTTCTGTTTTTTGTTTTTTTTTTTTTATATACAATGGGGCTTCCCTGGTGGTTAGGATGGCAAAGAATCTGCCTGCAATGCAGGAGAGCCAGGTTTGATCCCTGGGTTGGGAAGGAATTGCTACCAATTCCAGTATTCTTGCCTGGAGAATTCCATGGACAGAGAAGCCTGGCAGCCTGCAGTTTATGGGACTGCAGATTTGGACACGACTGAGCGACTAACACTAACACAAGTACAGTATCTGTGCATGTCACCTAAATAAACAAATGGGAATGGAGTTAGTTTGCTTGTATTGTGCACCAATGTCTACTTTGAACTCCTGAGTAATTTACCAAAAATGAAGGACTGATAAAATACCAAAGATGATTTAAGAGGCTTATCAGCGGACAAGTCAATTAGGTTCTCATTTAGTTTTCTTGAAAACAACTGAAAACCACTTGAACTGCAGAAGGATTTATTAACCAGCCATTAAGGTCATTACCTTTCTCAATACCTGCACCATATTTCAAATAATTTCTTTGTCATTTTGTGTCATCCCAGAGGCAACACAGTAAAACTGGTAAATGGATGAAGAGCTGGCCTCTATGAATGAGTGGGAGATTGACAAAAGGGAAGACCTTGACTCAGGCTAGATCTCAGGCGGTCCATTTTATGACAAAAGTGTATATGGAGGTTGACATCCACAAAGTAGCCTTCATGCATCCTTTGAAAAGCTTCATCTCCCCTCAGAGGAACACTAGCTTGAGGGTCTCTGTGTCACATTAGTACCAAGCGCCTGAACAAGTGTGAGATTTCTCCTATAATTTTGTCCTTCCTATACCCTTTGATTATAAGCAGATGTTAATAAGACCAGGAAATGTTTGACAAAAGAGGCAGAGAGTAAGTTCTTCTATATTCTTTGGTATCAGCTTATCTGTTTGAGGTATTTCTATGTATCTCATTTTCTCTAATAAAAATGGGGATTTGCATCATTACAAAATAGGACACAGTTGCACAGATTATTAAATAGTCTGAGACTTCCGATTGGAATTTCAAAGGGAGTGTGCATTCTCAAACATCTACCATTTTATTGTAGAGCTTATGTTTTCTGTTATTTTGAAAAGCATAGTTTTCCTGTTGCAAGGCATGATATTAGAGGGAAGGAGAAAACATAATAAAAGGGGAAAAAGGGTGAGTTTGAGAGCAGCTTTTAAAGAATTCCAGTTGTATTTATTTCCTATTTTTTTGTACCTCTTGTTTCTGGCCACGTAACTGGGAACACCTTTCAAATGACACAATCAGATGGTTTAAGAAAGTAGAAGAAAATGTTATCAAGGTCAGAAGTCTCCTCTCAAGGGCCACAGTCCTTGAAGCTGTTGGAATATCTCACATGCTAGATGAATCTTTTTTACAGTCTTCTTTTCTCAAATAATGATTTCCCATTGCAATCAAAATTATTGATCTTAGAAGTTTGAAAGAACTCAACTATAAATTTAAAACACAAGAGTTTGCAAAGTCATAGAAAAAGCATCACTCAAGTATTGCAGGCCCTTCTCTGGTTGTCCAGTGACTAAGACTTCAAACTCCCAATGCAGGGGGCCCAGGTTCCATCCCTGGTCAGAGAACTAAATCCCACATGACACAACTAGGAATTCAAATGCCAAAACTCAGGATCCTGAATGCCGCAACTAAAACCTGGTGCAGCCAAATAAATAAATATTTTAAAAATAAAATTGTTAATAAAAGAAAGAAATTCAAAACATAATTCTTCCTATCTTTACTTTGGTTGTCTATTTTTCTTTTGAATTATTTAAATAATCTATCATATTCTCTGGTTGATACTGACTGGAACAGTAACCCTTTTCTTATTGATACATTATATATTAATGAGGTTTGATTTTATCTCTACAAAGCAAACAAAAATATGTAAAGATTCACATATAATACCTTAGTATCTGTTTAATATTCCTCTTCCTAGAAGGAAGTGTGTGTGATTTTTAAAAAAGTCAGAGTTTGGAGTGAGAAGACCTGAGACTGATTATGATTTTAGACAAGCTACTTAATTGAACTTCTATTTGCTTATCTATGAAATAGTGATAACAGTTTTCCTCTCTGACGTTATTACATGTATGTGAAAGACGTATGTGAATATAGAGTGAATATAAACACATATACTCAAAAATACAGACCAATGAAAATAATTCTCTCTGCTCTACTCTGTGGAGTTTAAATTTTAAGGAAATGACAAAGAAGATTTTAAAAGTCTAGTCTTACTTATAAAGGATCATGTATGTCTTATATATATGCATATGGTTAATTTATGCTTTTAATAATGAAACTAGGGAAAAAAATCAGTTCAGTTGAACACACAAATAATTTTATCAACATAGTATTTTCAGAGAAAGAATTCACTTCATTGAACTATCACAACACTGAATTTCACAGTTAAACCCACATGCAGATTGTAGTATAATTTAACATAATGTGTTTTGATGGAATGTGTTAAATATAAAATAATCCAATGCAATTTCCATTTAGCACATTGTACAAAATGAATTCTTCGGTGGAATTAACAAGTTCATAATCTCTCCCATAAGGTGCTATGTATTCAAAGTGCTCTGTAGCAATGAGGTTGAGATCAAAGAAAAATACTGTAGAACTCCACACAAATGCAGCTTAGTAATAAATGAAATTGGATATAATGGAGAGGAAACCTATTTTATAATGTAAGACAGTGAAGATCTATGATGTGCCATGAGTGATGTTCATCCTTAAAAGGGGGTGGGGTGGAAGGATTTCACATATATATCATTACAGTCATAATAAAAATGAGTTTAAAGTTGAGGTCATCACTTTTATAGTGACCATCATTTCCTCAAGTGAAAAGACAGAAGAGACACAGAGGGTAGAAGAGACAGAAAGAGACAAAGTTCACGGTACTTCTGCAATCCATTTTTCAACTGAGACTAATCTTCAGTACAATCAATAGTCCGTGACAGCAGTTTTCAGACTATAGTGTACATCAGAATTACCCAGAGGGCTTGTTAAGACACCAATTGCTCTGCCCCACCCACAGAATTTTCAATTTAATAGGTATGAGACAAAGGCAGAAATTTGTATTTGGAACAGTTCTAGGTGATGCTGATATCCTGATCAAGGCCGCATTTTGTGAACCACTGGTCCATTATATTAATACCTTTGATCACTGAATGACTCCTTTATTAAAATGAAACACACCTCTAAAGATAAAATATATATATATAAAGATAGTATGCCTGATTTTTAGGGACATAGGGCAACCAGTGTGGACTGTATAATGATTAGGGCAGCAATTCTCAACTTTTTCTACATAGCAAAATCAACTGAAAAATTAAAACAACAAAACAAAAAACTTATGCCTACACCCATCTAAAACTAATTAGATCTGAATCCCTGGGGTAGGATCAAGGATTGATTCATTCATGAAAGTGCCCCATGAAAGTCTAATGTGTAGTGTAACTGGAGAATCACTGCTTTAGGACATCTTCTTTCACCTCCTTACATAATGAAAAGATAGCAAAACATATGCGCCCTTTGAGACACTGGTGTATGAACAGAGATGTCACAGGGAAATTTAAATCCCCAAGAGACACAGCTACACAACTATTTCTAGTGATATGGGGGCCAGGGGTAATTTAGAAAGCAGTCATGACCGTTGGTTTGCAATGCACTGCAGGGTTAGTTCACAGGTTTGAAATAACAGAACCTGGGAAGTTGAGCAGCATGCTAATTTAATCCAAGTTTCTTTTCCACTGAATGACACCAACCAGAGTCTAGAGTCTCAAATGTTGGCATACAGGCTGATGTGCAATGTTTACCTGCTATAATGATTGTTACTCATTTTACTCAGCTAAATTATTTACTACATCAATTTAATTTGAGTGGCCCTATACATAAGTCCCCCAAGGATAAAATGCCACAAGCATTTACCTGTTCACCTCAGAAAGCAAGACTATAGAAACATGCAGAAAGAAAGGGCATTTTGAAGTAAGATTTAGACGTTAAATTACTGATCTGGCATAAATAGAAAGCATGACTATTTATTAGTAAATAGACATGCCATGGAACCCTTTTCTGGAAGGACTTACAGTCTGGAGCAATCTTTAGCACTGAAGGTACCTGGAAGAACATTTAGAGCTCATTTTCACAGACAAAGCCAAAGATATTAAATCAAATGCTCGTGTATGAAGCTGGGGCTAATATGTGATTATGAATAAATAGGAATTTAAAGAAACCCCAGATATCAGGACTGGGCCTTTCAGGTAATCTTTGGTAAAAGTCAAGCATTTGAAAATGAACAGTTTGATTTGAATATAGACATGTTAGCTGTGTAGAATTAGGTAAGAGCCTTCCAGTCCTCCATCAGAAACCAGCACTCTAGGAAGGAGCTGAGCACCTATTCTCAAGGTGTGTGAGGTGCTACAGACCAGCTGGCAGATTGGGAATCGCTCAGACAAGCACAGGGATTAAAAAAAAAAGTTCTGGTGAGATATTCGGGTGAATCCTTCTCCTCCACTCCAAGTCTTCTGGAAGACATCTTGAAAATATCCTGAAAGACAATAAAAAGGATAGAACTATGAATATAATCACTCAGAATAGTAGAAACCAGGCATTAAGGATACATCGTGCAAATAATAGAAACACAAGGAAATGCTAGAAATAATTTTGGTCTTTAGTTATAATCATCAGTACTTTACAGATATATGTTTTAACACGCTTTAAATATTTTAATATATTTTATTAATTTATGCTATATATATTTATTAAACTTCACAGAACTTCAGAAATAAAGACAGCCCATTTAAAGGGAAATTAAGCCTTTTTCCTTTTGTCCCCATGGCACATGCTCTCCTCTGTATCTATCTTCCTGGCCCTGTAAGGGAGAGGAGGAGGATCTCACTGCTTGAGAGCTGTGCTTGCAAAGACAGAGGCTGGGATTTAGAGTTGTACAGGGTGTAGAAATGGGTCCCTGTATGCCTCTGGTCTGCCTGTCCATCTTGCCCAGCCCCTATCCTGATGGGGTCAGCAGCCCCTGGAACTGAAGCCTGTGTGTGCAGGCACTGATAAAGGGATGAGACAGCCCACAGGAGAAGAGGCCCCAGGTGGGAGATCTGTGTAATCCTGCAAACAGGTCGGGCTTAAACTCACCATCAGCCATGAAGTCTCTTAGGCCTTCCCCGGACTCAAGGAAACATCCAGGTCCTCACTTCCTCTTTGCACTGAAAGCTCCTGCTTCTCTTGGATTTCCCTGCAGTTGGGCTTCTCAGGGAGTGTTTCTGTGTCCTGTGGACTCTCTTTCCTGGCTACCGACCTACTCTCTTGTGATAATTCCAGTCTAAATTCTTCAGCTTCCCCTGACTCCTGCTCCCCATCAGGACTCCCCATCCCTGCCTCCTCTCCCACCAACTCAGACTCAGCCTCCAGTGTGGTTTCAGCCTTCTCTGCCTCCCCAGCTGCCCCTGGCTTTGGAACCTTCCCTTCCAGGTTAGAAGGTTCCTCTGGAGCCTCAACCTCAGCCTCCAGTGCCGAAATTGCAGTCATCTCCTCGGCCACTGGCACATCCTCCCTGCTCAGCACTATCCCCTCTACAGCCACCTTCTCTGCAGCTGCTGTTTCTTCTGGCATCTCATACACTGTGTGCCAAGCTTCCTCCCCAGCAACATCTGAAAAGGAGGAGACTTTATTTGCTTCTATTTTCCCCTCAGCAGAATCATCCTCCCTCTCTGCAGCTTCTTCTGAGGCTCCTCCTCCTTGATGGGGGTCTTCTACAGTCATAACCACACCATGCACGCTCCTGTCCCCCTTAGGGTCCCCATTCTTTGGCACTCCTGTCCCCAGTGTGTACCCTTTATCCCCCTTCTCCTCTGCGTCCTCATCCATCATGTCACTGAATTTTCCTGCCATCATGGAATCTCCCTCGGGAACATCTTGGGTCAAGGCTGTGATGGCTACTCCCTCTGGCCCCTGTAAAGGCCCGTCTTTATTCCTCCCTTCCTGGCTGGCGACCATGTCTTGATCTTTGGTTGCAGACCCCTGGGCCTCACCTGCATCCCTAGGAGTCTGCACCCTCTCTGTGGACTTGGTTTCAGGAGCTCCTGACACCCCCTCCCCTGCAGGGATGGACTGCTCTTCCTGCTCTTCGTGGGCCACATTCTCACTAAAGAGCAGCTCTGCTGAGCCTCTGTGCTCTGTGATTCCGGCACCTCTCAGTCTTTCCCCTCCTTCCCCTTTCCCCCAAACCTTTATGTTTTCCAGGGAATTTTCAAATCCAGGGGCCGCTTCAAACATGTCAACCTCCTTGTCTCTCAGTGAGTCCTCTCCCCGTTGCCCTGTGTCTTCAGTCACTGCAGATGCCCCCGTGGCTGCTTCGTCCTCGGCATCACACTCCATTTCTTTTGGGGAGGCTTGTGTCTCTTCCTCTGGTCTTTCTTCCTGCACAGGTTCCCCCTTTTTCCTTTTAAGATTTTGTTCCTCTTCTAAAGCGTCTTCATCCTGAAGCACCTCTGCCCTCGTCACCTTTTCTCTCTCAGATTCAGTTTCCCACAGAGGTGTTTTTGACCTCTCAGCTTTGCTCCTCTCTCTCTTTTCTGAGTCTAATTCCTCAGGTAACATTTCTTTCCTGTCATCATCTTTATTAGACTCTGACTCCATCACCATCCCCTCCTTTTCCACCTGGTCCTTCCGAAGTCCTTCCAGGCTGTCCACTGAACTCCCCATCTGAGTAGCCTCAACCTTCTCAGAAGTGGAGGAGCTCAAAGGTGTCTCCATCCCCGCGACTGCCTCTCTGTCTTTGGTCGGCTCGTCTCGCCCCAGCATTGCCTCTTCTAAACCCTCCTCTCTGTCAGATGTAGCATCTTCTGTGGATTCCCTGTCCTCTAGGTCCGTACATGCTTCCTCTTCACTGTCCTGCACGCCCAGCTTTGCAGACCCAACTGCACTCACAGCCGCACTGTCAGAATTTCCCTTCTCTGGCCTCACTGCCTCTCTTAGGGCCACTGTCTCCTGAGCACACCTTGAGTTCAGAGCTGCTGCCTGGCTTGCCAGCACTGCCCTCTCTGAAGCCTGCCCACCTTCAGAAGCTGCCTCCTCCGTCTCCAGCACTGTTTGCATCAAGGCCTGTGCCTCAGCAGCCTCACCTTCATTCAGACCTCCAGAGTCTTTTGCTACTTCTCCTTCTCTGGCACCTAACCCTTCTTTATCTTGCCTTCTATCCCCTTCTGCTTCTGCCTCTGCCTCAGCTGCCATGCCCTGAGAGAGCTCTCTTTCCTCTGTAAACTGTCCTACTAATGCCAGGTGTTCTACTTTTGGCTTCCCCTGCCCTGAGGGAACCTCATTAACCCCGGCTTTCCCCCGCAGTACTGTATCCCCTTTTCCTTCTGTGTCAGCATCCCTGTGTTGAGGACCTCCACCTTCTTCTGCTGCTTCTTTCATCTCCAGGGTGTGGTCTTCTGATGCAACTTGCTTGGACTTCTTGTTTGAGCTCAGTACAGTCCTTTCCTCCACCACTAGATTCCTACCCAGCGCTATAAAATAAGGTTAGAAATCAAGGTTACTTTAATCAAAGTGCAGGAGGAGACATTACATATAATTTTCTATATATAAGAGATATTTATATATAATATCAAGGGGCTACTGATATTACATTTCATTTCCTCAATTCTAGGATGCCATCAGCTGTAACATGCACCATGATTTAATAATGGCTTTTCGTGATGAAAAAAAAAAAAAAAGAGCTATCAAACTTAATGGACACACATTGATATTAAAGGAAATTGAACATCAGAACTGTTGAAAACAAACAAAAAAACCCTATGTCTTAGAATAATAAAATCTCGCTCCCTCCCTCTCTTTCTAATACACACACACACACACCCATACACACATACATATATCCCACTTTCAAATGAAATATTAGGACTTGCAGAAAAAATTATGCCACAAGGAAAATAGTGAGGATTTCATTTTAGCAATCATTGTTCCCTACTGGACGATAATATTCTTGTTCTCAGCCTAGGTTTCTTGTACTCATGTGAGTATTTAGCAACAGAATCATAATGCAATATGAACTGATCATTATCCCATACATTGCTCCCATTAAAGCTGCTGCTGCTGAGTCACTTCAGTCGTGTCCAACTCTGTGTGACCCCATAGACGGTAGCCCACCAGGCTCCCCCATCCCTGGGATTCTCCAGGCAAGAACACTGGAGTGGGTTGCCGTTTCCTTCTCCAATGCATGAAAGTGAAAATTGAAAGGGAAGTCGCTCAGTTGTGTCCGACCCTCAGCAACCCCATGGACTGCAGCCTTCCAGGCTCCTCCGTCCATAGGATTTTCCAGGCAAGAGTACTGGAGTGGGGTGCCATTGCCTTCTCTGCCCATTAAAGCCACTATATCTAAATTTAGTCATCAAATAACTTCATAGCTTAAGGTAAGACTTTATACTATAGATACAAATTTGTGTTGTGGGTCAGAATACCTCCCCTCTACCTTCAGAAATTGATTTGCCTTTGGCAAAAGAGGATCACAGAGCAAGACAGGACTTTGTAGTCTGGGACAATTTTCAACATAAATAACCTACTTGAAGCATTTCATAAGTTTCTCATCCATACTTTCCTGCAAATCTGGGTGTGTTAGCTATCATACTTCAATAAATACAAGTTCAATATTTCTTAAAAGGCTCCAGATAGATTTCTTATCCTTTAGCAAATATGTGCATTTCTGTTGTAGTGATCCACACAAAATAAATAAAAGCATTCCAGACCAAAGGCCAAAGCATTTAAATTTTTCAACTGCAGAATAATACTTAGGGAGATTCAGTTCAGTTCAGTCAGTTCAGTCGCTCAGTCGTGTCTGACTCTTTGCAACCCCATGAATCGCAACATGCCAGGCTTCCCTGTCCATCACCAACTCCCAGAGTTCACTCAGACTCACGTCCATCGAGTAAGTGATGCTATCCAGCTGTCTCATCCTCTGTCATCCCCTTCTCCTGCCCTCAATCCCTCTCAGCATCAGAGTCTTTTCTAATGAGTCAGCTCTTAACATGAGGTGGCCAAAATACTGGAGTTTCAGCTTTAGCATCATTCCTTCCAAAGAACACCCAGGACTGATCTCCTTTAGAATGGACTGGTTGGATCTCTTTGCAGTCCAAGGGATTCTCAAGAGTCTTCTCCAACACCACAGTTCAAAAGAATCAATTCTTTGGCACTCAGCTTTCTTCACAGCCCAACTCTCACACCCATACATGACTACTAGAAAAACCATAGCCTTGACTAGACGGACCTTTGCTGGCAAAGTAATGTCTCTGCTTTCAAATATGCTGTCTAAGTTGGTCATAACTTTCCTTCCAAGGAGTAAGTGTCTTTTAATTTCATGGCTGCAATCACCATCTGCAGTGATTTGGGAGCCCATGCTCAAACTACCACAATTGCACTCATCTCACATGCTAGTAAAGTAATGCTCAAAATTCTCCAAGCCAGGCTTCAGCAATATGTGAATCGTGAACTTCCAGATGTTCAAGCTGGTTTTAGAAAAGTCAGAGGAACCAGAGATCAAATTGCCACTGGATCATCGAAAAATCAAGAGAGTTCCAGAAAAACATCTATTCTGCTTTATTGACTATGCCAAAGCCTTTGACTGTGTGGATCACAATAAACTGTGGAAAATTCTGAAAGAGATGGGAATACCAGACCACCTGACCTGCCTCTTGAGAAACCTATATATGCAGGTCAGGAAGCAACAGTTAGAACTGGACAAGGAACAACAGACTGGTTCCAAATAGGAAAAGGAGTACGTCAAGGTTGTATATTGTCACCCTGCTTATTTAACTTCTATGCAGAGTACATCATGAGAAACACTGGGCTGGAAGAAGCACAAGCTGGAATCAAGATTGCCGGGAGAAATATCAATAACCTCAGATATGCATGCAGATGACACCACCCTTATGGCAGAAAGTGAAGAGGAACTAAAAAGCCTCTTGATGAAAGTGAAAGAGGAGAGTGAAAAAGTTGGCTTAAAGCTCAACATTCAGAAAACGAAGATCATGGCATCTGGTCCCATCACTTCATGGGAAATAGATGGGGAAACAGTGGAAACAGTGTCAGACTTAGGGAGATTAGAGCTTCTCAAATGGTCCTCTCTATGCTTTCTATCAATCTAATCTTCTTTGTTTGCAGAAGACACTGGAATAGATTCTACAGAATAAGTTATAATGCCAGGGTGCCGACTTCCAAATGGTATAAATATATAAAGTAGGCAAGTGTGTCTTCCTCGTGGTTTTCTGTTGCTTGCCCTTTTGGCTAACCATCTCACCCCTACCCCATCACCAACAATCTCCCAGAAACCGAAAGCCCTGATCTTACTCACTTCATCCTTACTCTGTTACTCCATCTGGGACTGTCCTATAACTGCAGTTCCTCTCCTAACACCGCATATGGCTGTCCTTTGTTCCTCCTCTTGGCCTCTTATGAGCTATTAAAACAAGCCATTATGAAGTCAGACAATAACAGCTGATATTACATTTCCCTTTAAAAATGTATTTGGAAGGTAACTTTTGATATATTCATTGAAGGGAGTCACAGAAACTTCCCCAGGAGAAGGGATAAGCTACCCACTCCAGTTTTTTGGGGTTTCCCCTGTGGCTCAGTCGGTAAAGAATCCCACTTGCAATGCAGGAGACCTGGGTTTGATCTCCCTGGGTTGGGAAGATACCCTGGAGGAGGGCATGGCAACCCACTCCAGTATTCTTGCATGGAGAATCCCCATGGACAGAGTAGCCCGGGGGGCTACAGTCCTTGGAGTCACAAAGAGTCAGATGCAACTAAGCACACAGCACAACAGAAACCTCAGGTCTATCAGTAGCGTGCCATTAAGTTTTATAGGAGGTCCTCAGCATACCACAGCAGTTATTTATTATATTAAATGTAGAGCCAAATGGGCTTCCATGGAGCCAGTTCACCTGAAAGAATACGGTTTGTTTTATTTCATTGCAGATTACTAGATTTAAAACAAAATTAAATGAAAGCCATGAGAAACAACATATCAAGTCTCTTTAATAGTATGTGTATTACTATTCAAATTCCTGCATGAAAGTATACTTCAATAGTCAGTTATAAAAAACATTTAAGCAAAGTCCTCTGTTTTGCTAAGTTGACCTCTAAATTTATGGATTAATTAAAGAACATTCAGGAATACAGGGTAATAAAATTGCCTAGCCACTATGTAATAATATATTGTACCTAAAAGTGGTAATGGCATCTAGCTGAGTTATTACACACACACACACACGCGCACACACACACACGCACACTCACACACACAGGGGAGTCAGACATGACATTCCTGAAGCAAGGGAGAAAGCGTAATTGAAGCCCTTCTAAGAAATATCAATACAAAAACATGACGTGTTTTTGCTAGTAACCTCATGGGCTTTTGAAAAAAAATAATGAATATAAGAAACCAAGCAATATTCACAAACAGGGGCAATTTGATTTAGTGACTGAGTGTGTACTTGGGAGTCAGACAGATCTGGGTAAGAATGCCAGCTCTGCCATATAATTGTGTGAACTTGGACAACATATCTCTAAGTATTCATTCTCTTATCCTAAAGCGATAATAGCAATCTTTGACTCACAGAATCTTTTTAAGAACAAACCATAAAATGCTTGGCACAGTGCCTGGCACACAGAGAGCCCTAACAAATCTCCCTTCCACATTCCCCTCTCACTGCATACAATATGCGATATTTTCTTGCTTGAATCAGATTTAACAGGCAACAACTACTCTGCCCGCGTTGCAGAAGTTTCGGGAGGTATATTAGAACTCCTCTGGCTGAATGCCCACTATGAGAGACTTGGATTCTTGAAGCCCCGAGTCCTCCTGCAGCTCAGTCCACTCAAGTTCGGGTGTCACCTGGCCCTCTCCACGCTCCCTGGGGGCACCTGAGCTCAGCGAGCCAGTCTAAGTGCAAATCATCTGGCCGCTACTGTTTGTCTTGAGTAACACAGTCCTTTTTCTCTGACCCAGGAATCTTGTGTCTTCTGATGCATCTGTGAAACTGTGAAATTTGTCTGCTTGAAAATAGAGTGAAGTCTCAAATACCTTACAGGGCTTGATGCCCATCATTAAAAATTGGATGTGGGGGGTAATGTGACCACATGATGAATACAATGAAGCCCCCTCTCCCTCCCCTACTTTCAGACACACATACATGTATTCAAATCGGGATATTTTAAAAAAAATTACCTACTAAATACAGGGAAACCTGATTTCAAGGACACAGGCTGTGTGACTAGATATGTATGAGTCATGGTCTGTTGAGTCGCTCTAATTGGCACTCCTGCAGCTGGAAGACTCATCATCAAGAGCCAGGTCATTTGCTGATGGCAATGAATTCTTGCCTAATTTTAAAAAATGAGGAGTTCAAATAAATCATCATGAAATGTGTCTGGGCTCTTCAAGTCTCCAATGGGTCAGTTAGGCACATCCACCTAACTGGGCGACAAGCTAAGAAATAAGATTGATCTGAAAATCCCTACCAATATTTTCTGTTATTTGCAGTCCTTTTTTACTATCTGAAATCCTTTTTTAAAAAACAAACTCTAGGCACCAATGTATTCAAAAAAAGAATAACTTTCATATCTGATGTCAGCTCCAAAGCTCCCCTTAATGCCTCTCAACCACCTCCTGCCATCACATTCACTGGTCAAAAAGAAAATAAAGACGGAAACAAGGATAAGAAGATGAAAGATGGAAATGGCCCTGCCTTTGGCAGAGGCTTTCTGAAGATCTTTCCTAGGTAATGATGCACCCTTACCTGCACCTGTGTCAGTCTCCAGCTTCCTTGAGAGCTTCTCTCCTTCGTCTGTGCTGCTAACACCAGACTTGTAGTCGTAGTGGCAATAGAGGCTAGAGTCCACAGCTTCAGCTGCTACCTGTTCAACTGATTGGAGACCACATAAAATATCAAAAGGTATTAAAAACAGGTCAAGGAAACATTGTAAGTGAAACAGCAGCAAGTGGGGTTAATTTAAAAGCATTCACGTTAAGACCCTGTTTTTAAAATGTCAGGATTAAACAATGTCCAAGCTATGATTTCAAAATGAAAAAAAAAATAGGAAATCATGAAGTAAAGAAATCCGTGCAAAGAGATACTTACATTAAAAAAAAAAAAAAAAAACAGAGGCAACAGCCAGAAGCAGAGACAGATTTGCCAAAGGCACATGCAATGAAATGACTGTAAAGGAATTTAGTTGCCTTTTCCTTTTTAGAAACGTGTTATGGCTTTTATAATCCCAATCATCACTAGATTCTTTTAGATCTCTAAAACTACCAGAACCGTAGCATAAGCATTTTATCCGTTAGTAGATATTTCAGTGATGTGACCCCAACACTCCATGTGGACAGAGCAGAAAAGATATTGCATAATTCCTATAAATTTGACAGTAAAAGCTGCTGTAGACATTTCTGTTTACCTGCACTGATTACTAGCACTGAGCTTTAGGAACGCAAAGAACTAAAGAGATCAAGTTCCATACTAACTGTGTCACCTTGGGTAAGTTCTTTGGCCTAAGGCTCAGTCTCATCTTCAGTATACTCATCTGTCAAAAAGAGATATCTTAGTGATTAAATGGGGAGCATTACATGAAATAATACCTGTGGAACATGTTTATGTTTAACTTATTAGCAAGTGCCTAAGCACCTAATGGGGCTTCCTTGGAGGCTCAGTTGGTAAAGAATCTGCCTACAATCAGGAGACCTGAGTTTTATCCCTGGGTTGGGAAGATCCCCTGGAGAAAAGCATGGCAACCCACTCCTGGAGAGTGGAGAATTCTTGCCTGGAGAATCCCCATGGACAGAAGAGCCTGGCAGGTTACAGTCCATCCTTGTCTACATCCCTTGCTTATCATCAGATCCTGTGTCCCTAAATCTCTGACAGCTATCATCACATCACTTCCTGGTTAACAGAAGTTCACAGAAGAATACTAGACCTAGATTATCCCTTTTATATAAAAACATATTTTCTCCAAAATATCCTCCCTCTCTATCTTTCTCTCCCTTTCTTTCTTTGCTTCCCTTCTCTCTTACTTTCTTGCTTTCTTTCCTCTCAGATAGGCTGATCCAGTTGATCCAGAGACTGTACTTCAAGAAAAGAACTAGAATGTGATCCCTTGTTCAGTTTAAGGTGAGTTGTTAAGAGGCAATTAGTTACCTACTCATCCCTCTGTGTTTGGAAACAAATAGTGAGATATCTGGTTCACATAGCTTTCGGGGAAAAAATGGAAAGAATTAACTGCATTAATCTTAAGAGAAAAAAAAAGGTGGAAGTGGAAAGAAGTGCATCACATAGGCCAAATGTATTCTCTGTAAGCAGTCTTTGAGCATCAGTTTTCCTCACTCATCCAATCCACCAAATATAAAAAGTTTTTTTTTTAATAATAATAATATAGTTTAGAGATGACATCAACTCATGAAAATTAGGTTATCATTGTATTTTCTTTTTTTAAATCAAGTCAATCCTTATTTAATAACTTTATAACATAGTATATATAAGTTAGATATCATCTTTCCTACTATACTAATGCTGGCACTGTTTAACTAGAGAGTCTAAATTAACAGTGTTTTAGGTCTTTGTGTATAAATCTGCTTGACCTACTAAGCAACAGAAATCCCAAGGTTGGCAGGACAGGAGGGTGGAGGGGAATCTGATTTGGTATCAATTACTGAAGCTCTGTTTCATCAGAGCCAACAGGACATCTAAGCTTTTCCCCAAGTAGTCCACAGGCTATAAAGAAATATGGTTTACTATACAGTTATAGAATCGTTATGTTGTATACTTGAAATTAATATAATGTGGTGTGTCAATGATACCTTAATAAAATATTTAATATGATTTACAATAATAATAACTAAAATAAACAATTAGCAGCTATTGAACCAAAAGACTATTCTAAGATGCCAAACAGTACTAGCACAATCTGTAAATTACAGACTCACTCAGAATTTCCTGAAGCATGTAGTCCTTCTTTCTCAGGACTGTAATCACCACTTGCCCATGTCAGCTAGCTTGCTCCTGGAGGGTTAGGCTTTGGAAGTCAATGACAGCCTGTACAGGTAGGTGCTGCCTGATTCAGATTTAGCAAAAATGGGACACTGGCCTGAGCATCAAGGATTTATTAGGTGAGAGATCAGAAAAGGCCTTACTTGGTCATTTTTTTCTCAGATGTTCTTTTGAAACTGAAACTTAAAAGCAAGACCTCAGCCAGTGTCTAACCTTGACCATTTCCCACCTACTGTATGGGAGGACAGTGCATGCTGAGACTCCCGTGTCAGCAGTGTGACACATTGCCCTGTTTCCTCTATCTATTTAGCTCTTCATCCCTCAAGGCTCTGCTCCTTCACCTTGCTATAAAGATGACCATTAAAAGCAAACAGAACTGTCAGTTCCCATAGCATCTGCAGCAAAATGGAAGAGGCTCATACAGAGAATTCCATAGGAAAACATCTTTTCAACTCAAATGCTATAGGATACTTCGAGATATTTTTAAAATACCAAAATATTATTACATTACAGTATTAGCTTTCTATTATGAGAACATTTTACAAATAATATATGTTACTTTTCCCAAGTATGAAAAGAGTACATATTCACTACTTGAACCTTGAAATAATAAACATTTAAAAATGCAGGGACAATACAACTAAATACAACAACAATATCCTATTTTCACCATTCAGAAACAACTACTAGTCAACATTTTGGCAGGTTTCTAAGTATGGGTTTTTTTTTTTACTTTACTACTTCTATAAATAACATTTTGTATCCCATTTTATTCATTTAGCAAAATATTGTGACTGTTTCCATGTATCATTTAATAAGAACTATTCTTCAATAACTGCATGGAATATTCTAATAAAGATTTACTAAAATTTGGCTAACCAATTGCCTGGCGTTAAATGTTGAATTGTTTCTATTTTTTGTGATTATAAAGCTACTTCAAATATAGCTCATAATAATTTTATTATTTCTGACTATTGCCTCAGTATAAATTCTTGGAATTGGAATTATTGGGTCAAAAAGCATGATGACTTTTAGACACTTTTGATACATGTTTCTCTATGTTCTTCAAAAAAGGAGTTATCAATTAATAATTTCACCTCTAATGATAAGGGGTCTTACGTCCCTGTACTATTACAGCCAGTTTTTCAGTTTCCACCAATTCCTTCTAAATTTGATAATTTAGTCATTGAAAAGTGGTGGCAAGGATATGGTTTTCAATATTAGTAGGCAAGCTTTCTAAATTCATTCCCTTTCCTCTGCTTCTTTTGAAGCTAAACAAACCAGCAATTCTGTATCAGAAGAAAGTTTTGCCAAGAATTGTTTATCTGAATTTTAAGAGCCTAAGAAGACTCTGATGCTGGGAGGGATTGGGGGCAGGAGGAGAAGCGGACGACAGAGGATGAGATGGCTGGATGGCATCGCAGACTCGATGGACGTGAGTCTGCGTGAACTCCGGGAGTTGGTGATGGACAGGGAGGCCTGGCGTGCTGCAGTTCATGGGGTCGCAGAGAGTCGGACACAACTGAGCAACTGAACTGAACTGAACTGAACTGAAGAAGGCCATATAAACAGAGTAAATAGATATCCAGGTTTATTCCAAGTTCCCGGTCACTTTGAAAACTATGACTATTCTTTGATCACTTTTTGTGTCGCCAATCAGTTATCTTCCCAGCAACTCACTATGACAAAATTCATGACTAACATTATCTACCTACACAGTGAAGATGTTCGTATGTTACCTTTGGCACTGAAACATGGCTTACAAAAAACCCAGGATTAATTACAACTCAAGACCACACCTGTTCAAAGATAACATTCAGAAAGCTAAGGTCTATCCTCTACACAGTGGCGAGAAGAATCTTTTCAAAACTTTACGCTCATGTCATTTGTATGCTCTGATTTTTCCAGTGACTTCCTATCGCAGAATAAAATCCTCCTAATGGCATAAGGCTTTTTTTCCCTCTGGCCTCATCTTCTCCCACTCTCAGCTTGTCCATTCTGCTGCTGTCACACTGACCTCCTTCCAAATTCTTCACTCAAAAACTATGCCCCCAATTTAGACTCTGCATTTGCTGGGCTCTCTGCTTCTTGTGCTTCTTCAAATGACAGAGTGACTGACCCCTGCACCTCATTTCCCTCTCTGCCCAAGTGTCCCCTCACTGAGAGAGGCCAGCCCTAAAAAACACTACCCCTTCCTCAAACCATCACTCTATCTCCTTGCCTTGATTTTCTCTTCTGCTAGCACTTAGCCCATATGCCCCATTACATGTTTGTTTTTCACTTATTGGGCATATCTCTTCCCAGAATATAAACTTCAATATAGGCAAGCACTTTGTTATGTTCACACCGAGAACAGTGTGGCATAAAACAGATATCTAACAAATATTTCAGAAGGAATCTATGAAAACAAATAGCTAGATGCTTTCACAATTCACTCAGAAATTGTATTTAGAACTGCAACTCTTAATGCATGATTTTCTTGTTCTTTCATCAAGACCATTCTATCCTGCCTACATGATGATAAAATTGCATTTTATTTAAATCCTACTGTTAAGGTTTATATTACTTGGCCAAGCACTATGACTTCTTCTGATTCAAATATGAAAGTATAAAATGCCTACTTCTATATACATTTTACATTATATAAAACTTTATTCTTAATATTTTATTTATATTCATAATGTATAAATTATATTAACTTCACAAATTAAGGCACATGAATTATTCCACCATGAGAATACAATGTGTCACAATGCATTAAGACAGCTTGAACTAAAAATAACAGAGAAAACTAAACACATTTAAATAACACTATGCTCTATAATACTGAATTAACTCCCAAGGACACTATCTCATTGTAGCTAGCAACTATAATCTTTTACTTTACCCACTTCACTGCATACGACTTATCTTTTCTATAAATTCACCTGATTTTTTGGTGGACTGGACAAAACCTAATTAAGTGTGACATATCATAAAATACTTAGAAGGAAGCTATCACTTTATGTTATCAACATGAAAGGTATGAAGGCATTAAATGCAGTACTTTACAAATTTATCCATTGCTATAAGTGAAAACAATTCAGATTAAGTTATATTAAGTTAGACACAACAAAACATCATTAATTGTGTGTGACTTTTTGGCACTGAGACGTTCTTAACATAATCACAATTTTTATCCGAAGTCTAGTGGAAAATGATTAATTCAGTACTATGCAAAATGAGATAGAATCTTTTACACATTATCTCAGCCCCCATTTCATTTCAACCTAAGGTTCTAATCAGGGAGCTAAGTAAAATATTAAAATATACACATTTCAATCTTCACTAGCTTTCTGGTTTAATTTATATAAGCTAACTTTTGCAGCAGAGTCACCTAAATGACCTTCATTTCAAGCACATAACTTTGGTTCCATCCCTTTCTCCCTCAGCCACCTAAGTGAAGATTTAATTAAGGAGAAGGAATCACCATAGCCTCTCTGCTTGGCATCAATATAACACATGATGCATTCAAGATCTGGTTTGTTTTATCTGAAATTTTCTTAGGAATGTTTACTCATATAAAGACTTTTGAGAATATTTGTTATTACCTATTATTTTAAATATTTACAAATTTATTGCATCATTTCCTTAAGTTTATTTTAAAAACATCAGTACCCAACTGTTATTAATCTACTAATCCTTAGAGGTTTTGATACCATAATTCTTTTACATTATCCTGAGTATTTTACAAGATCCTTGTGCTATTTTGCTTATAAATGACTTATTTTCCACTGTCCTTTAAACTGTCTGCCTTTAGGTCTCTCTAACCTAGAAATTTTATTCCTTTGTGGAAGATAGGCCATAAAACAAATCTACCAATTCTTACACAGAAAGCATTATTTAAGAAAAGTTGCAGAGTTATAAGATACTAAGGCGATACAATGGCATAAAATGTACAGTAAATAATAAAAGTACAGTCATATATGCAGATATGAAAAGATATTCAAGATATAGTGTTAAGTGAAAACAACTTGTAAAACAAAATGCATCATGTTTCTATCTGCGTATAAAAGTGACACCTGTATATATATATGTAATATGTAGAAGGCAATGGCACCCGACTCCAGTACTCCTGGAAAATCCCATGGATGGAGGAGCCTGGAAGGCTGCAATCCATGGGGTTGCTGAGGGTCGACACGACTGAGCGACTTCATTTTCACTTTTCACTTTCATGCATTGGAGAAGGAAATGGCAACCCACTCCAGTGTTCTTGCCTGGAGAATCCCAGGGACAGGGGAGCTTGGTGGGCTGCCGTCTGTGGGGTCGCACAGAGTCGGACACGACTGAAGCGACACAGCAGCAGTATATATATAATATGACACATGTAGATATGTTTATAGAGAGAGAAACTTTTCTGAAATCATGCACACAAAAAAATACTTATCCACAGTTGCTCAGGAACTGAAAATATTGCTCAGGAAATAGAGAAAAGGCCAGGCAAGGCCCTAGCTTTCATCTTATTGTCATCCATTCTGTATTATGAAAACTTTTCAACCAATCTTTTATAAGAAAAAAAATTGTTTCAAAAACTTTAAAATGTCTATTACCTTTGATCCAGAAATTAAACTTCTTGGAAACTAGCCTAAGAAAATAATTATTAACTTTAAGTTATCTTAGGTAATAAGATATTAGCGCACTATTAACAGTAGTGAAAATAGGGGAAAACTTAGGGAAATGGTAAAATTATGAAAAAAAACACAGGATGGAATAATACACAGACATTAAACATATTCATGAAGATTACATAATAACATAAAAATGTTTATGTTATAAGGTTAAGAATAAAAAGCAAAATACAACATTTTATAGAAATATGACAACATAGATTTGTAAACTCTAACTTTAGAAATAAAAAGCCTGACCAAATGTTGAAAGTGATTTTTGTGTGTGATAAATCCATAGATATTTTGAAGACCACTATTCACAATCTCCTAAATGTTATTTTGTAAGCTATTAATGAAAAATAAACACCAAAAGAGGTCTGGTACATACATACAGTTCAGTTCAGTCACTTGGTCATGTCCAACTCTTTGTGACCCCATAGACTGGAACACGCCATGCTCCCTGTCCATCACTAACTCCTGGAGCTTGCTCAAACTCATGTTCATTGACTCGGTGATGCCATACAACCATCTCATCCTCTGTCTTACCCTTCTCCTCCCATCTTCAATCTTTCCCAGCATCAGGGTCTTTTCCAATGATTCAGTTCTTTGCATCAGGTGGCCAAAGTATTGGAGTTTCAGCTTCAACATAAGGATCCTCCCAATATTCAGGACTGATTTCCTTTAGGATAGACTGGTTGGATCTCCTTGCAGTCCAAGGGACGCTCAAGAGTCTTCTCCAACACCGCAGTTCAAAAGCATCAATTCTTCAGCGCTCAGCCTTCTTTATAGTCCAACTCTCACATCCATACATGACCACTGGAAAAATCATAGCTTTGACAAGATGGATCTTTGTTGGCAAGTAATATCTCTGCTTTTTAATATGCTGTCTAGACTGATCATAGCTTTCTTTCCAAGGATCAAGTGTCTTTTAATTTCATGGCTGCAGTCACCATCTGCATTGATTTTGGAGCGCCCCAAAATAAAGTCTCTCACTGTTTCCATTGTTTCCCCATCTATTTCCCATGAAGTGATGGGACCAGATGCCATGATCTTCGTTTTCTGAATGTTGAGTTTTAAGCCAACTTTTAAAGTCTCCTCTTTCACTTTCATCAAGAGGCTCTTTAGTTCTTCTTCACTTTCTGCCATAAGGGTGGTGTCATCTGCATATCTGAGGTTATATATTTCTCCCAGCAATCTTGATTTCACCCTGTGCTTCATCCAGCCCAGCTTTCACCTGATGTACTCTGCATATAAGTTAAATAAACAGGGTGACAATATACAGACTTGACATACTCCTTTCCCAATTTAGAACCAGTCTGTTGTCCCATGTCCAGTTCTAACTGTTTCTTCTTGACCTGCAAACAGACTTCTCAAGAGGCAGGTCAGGTGGTCTGCTATTCCCATCTCTTGAAGAATTGTCCACAGTTTGTTGTGATCTACACAAAGGCTTTGGTGTAGTCAATAAAGCAGAAGTAGATGTTTTTCTGGAACTCTCTTGCTTTTTCTATGATCCATGGATATTGGTAATTTGATCTCTGGTTCCTCTGCCTTTTCTAAACCCAGCTTGAACATCTGGAACATTCACAGTTCACATACTGTTGAAGCCTGGCTTGGAGAATTTTGAGTATTACTTTGCTAGCATGTGAAATGATTGAAATTGTGTGGTAGTTTGAGCATTCTTTGGCATTGCCTTTCTTTGGGATTGGAATGAAAACTGACCTTTTTCCAGTCCTGTGGCCACTGCTGAGTTTTCCAAATTTGTTGGCATATTGAGTGTAGCACTTTCACAACATCATCTTTTAGGATTTGAAATAGCTCAACTGGAATTCCATCACCCCACTAGCTTTGTTTTAGTGATGCTTCCTAAGGCCCACTCGACTTCAGACTCTAGGATGTCTGGCTCTAGGTGAGTGATCACACCATCGTGGTTATATGGGTCATGAAGATCTTTTTTGAATAGTTCTGTTTTTGCCACCTCTTCTTTATATCTTCTGCTTCTGTTAGGTCCATATAATTTCTGCCCTTTATCGAGCCCATCTTTGCATGAAAATTTCCCTTGGTATCTTTAATTCTCTCGGAACGATCTCTAGTCTTTCCCATTCTATTGTTTTCCTCTATTTCTTTGCACTGATTCCTGAAGAAGGCATTCTTATCTCTCCTTGCTACTCTTTGGAACTCTTCATTCAAATGGGTATATATTTCCTTTTCTTCTTTGCCTTTAGCTTCTCTTCTTTTCTCAGCTATTTGTAAGACCTCGTTAAGCAACTTTTAGCCTTTCTTTTTCTTGGGCATGATCTTGATCACTGCCTCCTGTAATATGTCACGAACCTCCAGCCATAGTTCTTTATACATTAGATCATAAGAAAGTAATAAACCTTGCCATCTAATGTTGAACTCATTTGAATGAAAAGATAACAAAATGTTTTAAAACTATAGAAGCGATCAAGTCAAGAACACAGATTTCCCATAATAGTTGAGAAAAACAATAAAGCTGTACACTTTTCATTTCACAAATCCAGAGGGAAAACCCACACTTTTCCAAGTGACATGATTCTAGTTGAATGCTTCTATTAGTCTATGCATCACCTAATTAGAGCCCATATTATGTGCAGATTATATTACAGAAAGCTGTCTACTTTCATAAATCCAAGTAAACAATCTAGTTTTCTGATGCAGAAATAAATGAAATAATAATGTCAAGGTTGCTACTGAACTTTAACATTCTACCTTTTGGGTCAGCAGCTTGCTAAATTGTACAAATATTCTAGATTATATTCCATGTACCAGAACTGAATGATGAAATCCAAGATCAAACTTTTGAATTATTTTATTAAAGAGCTTTAAATGTATTTTAATAGGAATCCTAACTCACATATGGCAAATCATTTTGAAAATGTAGAGGGTCTTAATGTTATAATTCTAGGGCAGAGATTGGCAAACTTTTTCTGTGAAGGGCCAGACAGTGAATCCTGAGGGCTTCGAGGGCCATAAAGTCTCTGTTGCAGCTACTCAACTCTGTCCTTGTAGAGCAAAAGCTGCAACAGAGAATATGTAAATAAATAAGCATGACTCTTTTCAATGAAACTTTATTTTCTGGAACTGTAATATGAATTTAATATAATTTTCATGAGTTATCACATATTCTTTTGATTTTTTCCAATCATTTAAAAACGAAAAAAAAAATTTCTTAGCTCACAGGCAATACAAAAAGAAAAGTGGTAGGCCAGATTCAGCCTGTGGGCTGAAGTTTGTCAAACTGTTCATCAGAGTTTTTAACTTATTCTAAGCTGATATCCTACTGGAGAGAAGGCTGAGCGCCGAAGAACTGATGCTTTTGAACTGTGGTGTTGGAGAAGACTCTTGAGAGTCCCTTGGACTGCAAGGAGATCTAACCAGTCCATTCTGAAGGAGATCAACCCTGGGATTTCTTTGGAAGGAATGATGCTAAAGCTGAAACTCCAGTACTTTGGCCACCTCATGCGAAGAGTTGACTCATTGGAAAAGACTCTGATGCTGGGAGGGATTGGGGGCAGGAGGAGAAGGGGACGACAGAGGATGAGATGGCTGGATGGCATCACTGACTCAATGGAAGCGAGTCTAAGTGACCTCCGGGAGTTGGTGATGGACAGGGAGGCCTGGTGTGCTGCGATTCATGGGGTCGCAAAGAGTTGGACACGACTGAGTGACTGAACTAAAAAAAAAAAAAAAACTAAGCTAATATCCCTTGCTACTTCCCCATATTCAGCATGCTTTTATCTTCCTCCATCCCACCTTCAAAATCTTATCTAACCTCTAAAGTCCTCAAATATGTCCTTCATGAAAACTTTCTAGGTGTTCTTTATCAAATGGGCCTTCTCTTCCTTTGAAACTTTCATTTGTACTTTCTCTGGTTTTATACATGACTACTGACCTTGTCCAGTTATGTATATGCCAAGCCTTCCTTTTAACACTTTGTGGATGAAACCCTCTCTTCAGTTCAGTTCATTTCAGTTCAGTTCAATTACTCAGTCATGTCCACCTCTTTGCGACCCCATGGACTGCAGCACACCAGGCCTCCCTGTCCATCACCAACTCCCAGAGTTTACTCAAACACATGTCCATTGAGTCGATGATGCCATCCAACCATCTCATCCTTTGTCATTCCTGTTCTCTCCTGCCTTCAATTCTGTCCCAGAATCAGGGTCTTTTCTAATGAAACTCTCTCTTACACATTTCTTAGTGGCCATGGTGCATGGCAGAAGGTTAATGATGATCGTTGAATGGAAAGATAACTATTTGACATCCTCAATTCCTGGATATGGGCCCCAGTGGTTTAATAACAGCTTTTAAGTTTCTAAAAAAAAATATTATAGACATTAAAAATATTCATAAGATTTAAAACATAGATGGATTTTAGTAATATTAAAATGTGACAACAAATTTTACGTTGGAGTCAAAAAGAATGCTCACTATGTTGGTAGAGAAGACAGATGGAGAGATGGGAGAGATATAAGGCACGGGGTGCTATGTGAGAGCCAAATATCCACAGGACACAACTCAGTCCTTTAACTGTCCTCCTGGTGTTGAAAAAGTATCAGACCTTCCACTGCCTGTGGTATCGGGGCCTGATCATCCTGGGACACGTCTTAAGACTTTCAGTGTCACATTGAACTTCCTATACACCCAGGAAACTCCTGGATCAGAAAGTTACTCAGCTTCAGACAACTCAAAATAAAGTTTGGAGATTTCTATGAAATCTTTAAATTTTCATTTAACTCTAAATTCCTACTGCACAGATGCAGTAGGAGATGTTCAGAAACTGGAGCCACTCTCCCTAAATTCACGGTCTAGGAATGTTTCTTATTATCTATATGATCCTTGACATCTTACTTAACCTCTCCAAACCACAATTTTGTCATCTGTTAAAAAAAGAGACAATGACAAGAGAACCTAACTCATGGGGATGCTGGACCATTGTGAGGATTAGGCGAGTTTCTATATGTAAGTGCTTAGCACTATTACATAGGAAGCATCTATCAGTGTTAGCTATAAATACAGATGACTGCATATTTAGAAAAGAACAAATGGCGTTGCTAATACTAAATAACATCTAAGAAGCCACGCATACCCTTGCCTTCAGACATGTATTGTATTTTATTTGATTTTTGAGATAGAACTGCCATAGGAAGGAATTACAGAAAATAGGAGACAAGCTATAGAAGAATTATCAAGTAATTTTTAAAATGCAGTAGAAGGAAAACAGCAAGCTGAAAATACATGTATGGTTATGTAACATAGAGAGAAATAGGAAAAAATTGAATCCTTCTGGCATTATCACAACAGTATTTCCCAAGCTTTGGCAGAATGCAGTGATCAAGATCAGGTTCCATGCACAGGGACAATGGCAGGTCAACTCAAAGGCCATACTTACCACCTTCATCCACCCTATGGGGACCTGCCTTTTTGTCCTTCACCTTAGCAGTGCTTTCTTCCCAAAGCTTACTCCTACTCTTCTCTTTTTCTTCCTTGGAAACATGTTCCCTGGACTTCTCAAACAAGCTCTCTGCAATCACTCCAGTTCCTTTCTCTGCTTCTTGTTCAGGAACATTCTCCAAATTTTCCTCTATCAGCAGAGGCTTGGTCTCCACATCTGTTTCTATTATTTCTTGTTCTTCAATTTCTGGAGAATCTTCAGTTGGAAGGTAGGTTTTCCCTGGCTTATCATTTTCACTCAACTCTTGAGAAGATGGACTTGTGACACTTTCGCTTGGACTGTTTTCAGCATGGGTCTCCTGGTCCCCCAGTGCAGATTCATCTTCACTAGAACTAGAATATGGGTGACTTCTGGATGAGGTTGACGAAGCAGTTTTTCCATCTATGAAAAATAAAAATGATGATATCACTGTATTTTCATAAGGGAAAATTTAATAATTATTGTGGGAATTATGTTCATAATTAATCATATTGACATTTTAAATATAGGTAAGTAGATTTGATTCCCTTTTCCCATATATTCCACACACTTATCATGATAAAGAAAAATCTATGTAATCTGTGAGTCTATAAAAATTTTTAGTAGAAAGTCACATTTGAAAACAAATTTATTTTTTGAAAGCTGTATCATATCATTGGAAAAAAACTATCCGTTTTGTTATAGAAGAAATGGAATAATCTTTTACTTGTTCAGCAGGAGCACTTATTTCATTATCATCTTGGGTAGCCACAGTATTCTCTGTACATAAAGTTTATATTTTTATATGTTGCAACACCAATTTTATCTATTGCATACTAATATAGTCTGGTAGCTGAGTATGGTAAAAATATGCATCATTGTTGTTGTTCAGTCACTCAGATGTATCTGACTCTTTGTGACCCCATGGACTGCAGCATTCCATGCCTCCCTATCCTTCACCATCTCCTGGAGTTTGCTCAGATTCATGTCCACTGAGTCAGTGATGCCATCCAACCATTTCATCCTCTGTCGCCCCCTTCTCCTCCTGCCCTCAATCTTTCCCAGCATCAGTTATCTTTGTATCTGCATAATAACTAGATACTTAATAAATATTTTGAAATAATGCTCGTGTGTGTGTGTGCACGTGCGCATGTGTGTGTGTAGAAGGAAATGTCTTTTTTCGGGTTCCCCAGAAGCAGATGCTGAGATGAGGACGCACAGGCAAGTGATGAAATATAAGAATATGCTCCAGGAGAAGTTCCTCCAGTGTCGGGGAAGCAGGGAAGGGAAGGGAGGAAGTCAATCAAGGGAGCTATTTCAAGCAATGTCTCAGCCTCAGCCCACACTCAGGGGAAACTCTGAAGTCTAAATTATATTAGAATTTTTCCTCCCTGGAGGACTCTGGGCTCACACACTCTGCTCCAGTTAGACATGGCTACCAGCCACCCTGGGGGGACATAGACTCCTTGACACTTCCAAGCTGTTTGTGCCTGAGGATGAAGCCAACCCAGTAGCCCAGGGCTGTCCTCTGAAGACAGAGGACGCAGAGCTGGAAGTGGGCATACAGAATCAGTAAAAGATTCTAGGAGATTTATGAAGTACACTGATGTGAAGCGACAGATACCCAGTCTAGAAACTTACCACAGCCAAAAATGGTTTAGCATTTGCTACCTGCAAACACTTTAAAGTATCTCCAAGACAGTCACACACACACTGACTCTATAAGGAAGATGTGCTGCCTCAATGTCACGGCATACACTGCCATGGGCCAGAAAAATACAAACTTGCCTTTAATTTTTTTTTAACCAAATAGATCCATGTTATAATTGATTTTTATAGAATACATTTTTTTTTTCCAAATGAAAGAACCCACACTTACAAGCTGCTTAGCTTTCTTGTTTTTCTCTTCTCTGTGTGCTCTGGACTCTTTTTTTCTGTTTATTTCTTTTCTGCTTGGCAGCTACCCAGATGGCTGTAGCAGCTGAGGCAGAGTTTAAGGGAAGAAATACCTGTCTTTACTCTTATCCTCTTCCCTCCAGCCCCAACGGCTCCCCATGACAAGGTTTAGCAATTTAAGTATAGTCACTGAGACATATCAGAGTCTCCACAAAGATTTCAGAGATGCTACACAGCAGTAAAAAACAAACTCCAAAAAGCCTTTAAGCAACAGAACCCCTTAAGTACAATTCCATTTGTTCTTATCACTCAACTACCTTGACAGGCACCAGATGACCACTGTTTCTCAAAGGAGTCACATACTTCAGCGGCTCATTTTTTATCTCTGTTGTATAAGATCTAGATGCGCTGTTTCTCGGTAGGGAATGTACCGATCAAGGACAGACTTTCTCTATCTTATTTGTTGTTCTAGTTGAGAAACTTCAGGGACTATGATCTCCCCCTCTCTTCAGTGTGTCTCACATCTTTTTTTTTTTAAGAAAAGAAAAACAACTCCTGTTTGCTAGTGGTTTGATCAGTGGTTTTCATTAACTGCACAATTAGCTAGGACACAGTGTTATATTGATGCTTGTTATACATCCAAGGAGAAGGCTATGGCCCCCCACTTCAGTACTCTTGCCTGGAAAATCCCATGGATGGAGGAGCCTGGTGGGCTGCTGTCTATGGGGTCTCACAGAGTCGGACACAACTGAGCAACTTCACTTTCACTTTTCACTTTCATGCATTGGAGAAGGAAATGGCAACCCACTCCAGTGTTCTTGCCTGGAGATTCCCAGGGATGGGGGAGCCTGGTGGGCTGCCATCTATGTGGTCGCACAGAGTCAGACATGACTGAAGCGACTTAGCAGCAGCAACAGCAGCATACATCCAAAAATATCCATATCTACCATCTGAATGTTGACATGAAGATGCTCACTTTTGGCTCTGCTGCTGCTAAGTCGCTTCAGTCGTGTCCGACTCTGTGCGACCCCATAGACGGCAGCCCACCAGGCTCCCCTGTCCCTGGGATTCTCCAGGCATGAACACTGGAGTGGGTTGCCATTTCCTTTGGCTCTCAGTGTTGTTCATATAATTTAAAAAATGAGGGCTCCTCTTCCTTTAGCAGCTTCTATTAATTGATTATTTTATTTCAAAGGCTGAAAAGAGCTATGGTTCATTTTTGAGTCAATCCTTAAGAGAAGAAAGATCAGCAGAATGAATGGCGAGGCTATCTGACCTCCCTTATAAACTCATTTCAGTTTTCAAATTTCTCTCCAGCCTCCTTGCATAATCTTGTTTCACTCTCATTTCTTATTTTCATCTTCATACAGATGCTGGGGCAAGGCTTTGCCTCCAAAAAAGCTCAAGATGCTTTAGGGCCACAGAATGGGATTTTCAACACTAATTTTATTTATTCTCTTAGAAATAAAGTTTTTATGTAAAAATTTTTATATAAAGGAAGTTTGAGAGCAGACATGTAAATTGTAATTTTTTTCATCAGGAGGGAAAAAAATCTGTCTTAGAGGCATGGTAGGAGAGAGCTCTGTCTCCTACCTGGAGTAGGAAATGGCAACCCACTCCAGGATTCTTGCCTGGAAAATTCCATGGACAGAGGAGCCTGGTGGGCTACACAGTCCATGGGGTTGCAGAGTCAGACACAACTGAGCAACTGAGCATGCACTGCTTCCTACCAAAATTCCATTTGTCTCTTCAATGCTCCTTTAGGTACTGATGCTAAGAATCTACCCTTGGTCTCCATGGTAGGGACCTGACGAGCACCTGTTCCCTAAGTCCTCTGCTAAAGCCATCGTGTATGGTGCCACAGTTCTACCTCCTAAGAAGGATCCCGAACTTTTCTCTTTCCACATTCAATCAGACCCCAAATCCCTTCACTATCTTTTCTCTTCATGTCATCATAACTACTCAGTGATGATAATTTCTTCTTTTACATCACTATTTCACACATGAGATTGAGAGAAAACACTACGCTTTTCTGTAAGACAACCCTAGGTGCTCCAATCATGACTAAGCTACTCATTACCTACAACTTTGGTTATGCTACTTCGACTAAGCCTCTATTTTCTTGGCTGTAAATTCTACCTATTGTTCTCAATAAATAATTACAGAAATTACATGACAAAATTAAATCTCACCAAATCAAATAATAATCTCTTTATGATTTTCAGTCTTCTTCCCTAATATCATACATGATAGTCAGTTCAGTTGTACAGTCATGTCCAACTCTGTAACCCCATGAACCACAGCACATCAGGCCTCCCTGTCCATCACCAACTCTGAAAGTCCACCCAAACCCGTGTCCATTGAGTTGGTGATGCCATGCCATCTCATCCTCTCTCATCCCCTTCTGCTCCTGCCCTCAATCTTTCCCAGCATCAGGGTGTTTTCAAGTGAGTCAGTTCTTCGCATCAGGTAGCCAAAGTATTGGAGTGTCAACTTCAACATCAGTGCTTCCAACGAACACCCAGGACTGATCTCCTTGAGGATGGACTGGTTGGATCTCCTTGTAGTCCAAGGGACTCTCAAGCGTCTTCTCCAACACCGCATTTCAAGAGCATCAATTTTTCAGTGCTCAGCTTTCTTTATAGTCCAACTCTCACATCCATACATGAACAGAGGGAAAACAAAAGCCTTGACTAGACCGACATTTTTTGGCAAAGTAATGTCTCTACCTTTTAATATGCTGCCTAGGTTGGTCATAACTTTCCCTCCAAGGAGTAAGCGTCTTTTAATTTCATGGCTGCAATCACCATCTGCAGGGATTTTGGAGCCCCCAAAAATAAAGTCTGACACTGTTTCTACTGTTTCCCCATCTATTTCCCATAAAGTGATGGGACCAGATGCCATGATCTTCATTTTCTGAATGTTGATCTTTAACCCAACTTTTTCACTCTCCTCTTTCACTTTCATCAAGAGGCTTTTTAGTTCCTCTTCACTTTCTGCCATAAGGGTGGTGTCATCTGCATATCTGAGGTTATTGGTATTTCTCCCGGCAATCTTGATTCCAGATTGTGCTTCTTCCAGCCCAGTGTTTCTCATGATGTGCTCTGCATATAAGTTAAATAAGCAGGGTGACAATATACGGCCTTGATGTACTCCTTTTCCTATTTGGAACCAGTCTGTTGTTCCATGTCCAGTTCTAACTGTTGCTTCCTGACCTGCATACAGGTTTCTCAAGAGGCAGGTCAGGTGGTCTGGTATTCCCATCTCTGTCAGAATTTTCCACAGTTTGTTGTGATCCATTCAGTCAAAGGCTTTGGCATAGTCAATAAAGCAGAAATAGATGTTTTTCTGGAACTCTCTTGCTTTTTCCATGATCCAGCGGATGTTGGCAATTTGATCTCTGGTTCCTCTGCCTTTTCTAAAACCAGCTTGAACATCTGGAAGTTCACGATTCACGTATTGCTGAAGCCTGGCTTGGAGAATTTTGAGCATTACTTTACTAGCTTGTGAGATGAGTGCAATTGTGCAGTAGTTTGAGCATTCTTTGGCATTGCCTTTCTTTGGGATTGGAATGAAAACTGACCTTTTCCAGTCCTGTGGCCACTGCTGAGTTTTCCAAATTTGCTGAAATATTGAGTGTAGCACTTTCACAGCATCACCTTTCATTATTTGAAATAGCTCAACTGGAATTCCATCACCTCCACTAGCTTTGTTTGTAGTGATGCTTTCTAAGGCATGACAAGTACATTCTAATAAATTTCTTTCTTGTGATTTCCCCCTGTACATTATATTATGAATAGTAGTCATAGTCACCATTTAATGAGGAAAATGAGACAAAGCCTGATCATGATTATGCACCTACTCTACACCAAGCAATGAGGTAAGCACTTTACAAGCAATTCATTTAATCCCAAGGAATACTTATCCTCTTTTTCTTGTGTTAGAAGGTAAAAAGTACAGAAGTTAAATAATATCCACTGTCCATTAACTATAAAGGAACAATTTTTGTAAAATACTGCTTTTGTAATGAGATGTTTCCACCCGAGTTCAATCCCTGGTTCTGGAAGATCCCCTGGAGAAGGGAATGGCTACCCACTCCAGTATTCTCACCTAAAGAATTCCATGGACAGAGGAGCCTGGTTGGCTACAGTCCATGGGGTTGCAAAGAGTTGGACACAAGTGAGCAACCAACACTTTCACATTTTCAATGACATGTTTGTATTTGGTGTAAGGGAGAACATATGTCCTCCCTTGATAATGAAATGAGTTCATTATCAATTCATCAGTAAGGTAAATATATACATTACATTAAAAGAATAAATATCTAAAGTAAATTCAGATGTAGCAGGAGGAGAAGAAGCAAGCCTAAAAGTTCCTCCATATTTAACTTTAATTGGGTTTTCTAAACATTAATATGAATACTTAAAATACTGAGAATATAATCAAATCATGTATCACATCATGCTGCTTAAATCTTTTTCAATTTATCCATTAATGTAGTCCACCAGCCATGCATTTCACAAGATTTTATTGAGTGTCTCAATAATATCACTGCCATGTACAAGGCAGATTCAAAACTATAGAGAAGCACCTCATAGATAAGTAATTTATGTGAACTAAAAGATGATGCTACATTTAAGTATCCATCTGAAAGTCATGACTTCCTACTTCAGTGATCCAAAAGTGAAGATAAAAATGAGGAATTCTTACAGCTAAGAAAAATTAAAACGTGACTAACCATGCAAAAAAATGCAGATTTCTGACCAAAAGCTGCATACAATCTTCCCCTAACCCTCTGTGATCTAAGGATTACTGAAGTCCATACAGTGTGGCTTCAGAGCATATACAATTTCAACAGAGAAGGAGCATCATTCCCTCATATGCATCTCTCCAAGCCCATAGTCAGACCCAGAAAGGAAGAGTGAGATATTGAAGTATGTCAAGTAAAGAGAATATTTTTGTGACACTGAGATTTTTGAAGTATTTAAGGCCGACTGCTTCAATAGAGTGAAAAATAGCACAAGTGCAATATTATCTTTCCTAGTAGAAAACAAATTGCTTTAATTCTTGTTTCTTTCTTTGTGTTATAGGAACAGATGCCACCTCTCTCTCTCTCCCCCCTTCCCCCCTGTTCTCTTTCTCATAAGGAGCTACTTAGTCTTTACCTCTTACTCATAAGTACTATCATCCAAACTGCCCACAAAAGTCTGTTCTCAGCAACATGACACTTTCCCCCTCAACCTTATAACATTTATCTATGACAATATATTTTCAAGTGGTGAATTAGCTCCCGGGGTTGTCAACACAAACGCAGAGAAAAGGAAGCTGTCATTCTTTTTAAATGAAGGGAAGTCTCACACATCATTCCCAAAGTAGGGTCTTCTCTTAGTGGGTGCTCAGTGCCTGGCACTCCATCACTTGTGAGCTGCTCAGCACAGGGTATTCATCAAGGCAGGCCGATACAATTGTTCGCTGGCAGTTTAAATGGGGCCGACTTGTCACAGGAGTGACAGCCTGGGCAATTGTTTGCCCTCTGGGAACAGGTGCAGGCAGGTTCAAATGAAACACATCCAAACACTAACAGCAAGATTCTTAATCATGTCAACAAAAAGGATGTACCAGTGTCTAGGATGCGGTGGTCACAATATGCCTCTTAGACTTTTGAAGATGAAATGCTGTCTGGCTTTTCAATAGAGCGAACCAAGGAATCTATTATGTCATTATCATTTTTAATACACATTTCTTGTTTGCCGGATGAAATCTCTAATTCTGATACTCTGCATGCTAAAAAGCATGTTTTTGAATAACACAGGGTCAGGTTATCAAAATAATGGGATGGAAAATAAAAGAGCCTGTAGGTGGAAGAAAGAAACGGTAATAAGCAATGAGATTTTTACTTCAGAATAATGGCAAAGTTTAAATGTAAATATCAAGAATGCAAAGGAGCTCTTAAAAAGGATTGTTCAAAAATGTCATGAAAGAAAAATAGTTAACCAGTTTAATTTGGGGCTTTTAAATGTCCCAACATTGTGGACTAGATTCTATATGTTCTGATAGTTTTCACTACATAACTATTTAAAATATTATGTATTCTATACCTACCTTATGCAGCTAGCTCTATACAATGTTTTGAATAAAATTCTAATAATAATCACATAGTGTAAATGTAACTAGATAGCATGGCACTGACAGAAGTATTTGGGGACTGTTGGTGTTAATCAAGTAATTCTTAATATTCACAAAATATCCTTTAGGAAATTGCCTCTGTGAGAAACAATAAAAACAACACAGTCCTAGCTTTTGTAGTATAATTAATCTGTGTGTTATTAATTTGGGTGATTAATTTGAAAGGCAAAATTTAACACACATGAAACTGTAGGTGGAAAATGAATTATGGCATGATAAAGTTTCATAAAATAAAGAGCTCAGTGAAGGCTGTGGAAGTAGGAGGGTCTCATGGAAGAGGAGGGCAATGAACTGGAAATGAGCAACAGGCCAGGGAGTGGATCAATGGAAGAGAAAGGTAAATTTAGGTAAAATTAAATTTTTTCAATTTTATTTTCTTCTGTTTAAAAGCAAAACAAAACCCCCAAACAGAAACTAAAAAATAGAATAAGATGAAGAGCTCAAGATAAATGCCTCTTTAAAATACACATTCTTAAGGGAACAAAATCCTTTTATTAGAGGGATTTGCATTAATTTTAGAAAAGTAGATGTTGACTGATTTGGAGAAATGTTACATTGTTTTTCTCCAAAATCCAGGCTCTGAATTTTGCGTCTTGGCTCCACCACTTTCCAGCTGTGTGAGTTACTTAATCTCATTATTTCCAAGTTTCTTTACTTGTAAAATGGAGGCAAAAAGTACCTGCTTTTTTAAAAGTTGTTTGAGGTAAATCAGATAGTTCATGTAAAATAGTTAATATGAACTCGGCACAAAATAGAGTCTTATAAACAATACCTATAGGATACTTTCCTAAACATGGAATTCCAGTTATTTAAATGCAAGCAGTATTCAGTGTTAAAGCTTACCCATCATTGTCAGCTATTCAATAATTACAGGTCTAAATGATTAAAGCTTTCCCTCCAAGTAAAATTCAAGTATTGCATATATTTTTGTCTGCTTGAACATAAAAAAAAATTCTATCTTGGAAGAAATTCATTTGATCCCAGGAAAGAAGTTGATTACACAGCACAAAAATAATCCTCAGATGACCATATATTGAAATAATGTACTGACTCTATAAAATCAATAGATGACAATTCCCCACCATCATTGAAGAGATAAAAAATTGAGTTCCTCCTTGTTTTGACTAGATTATATTTATACACAAACATATTTTCAATCTTTTTCCAGGTTCAGGTAGTTTCTTTAAAATAGGATTCAGGTGACATCACTTTTCCATAGAATTCTTTTAAGCTTTTCTATATCATATAGGAATATGAATTAAATTTAACATTTACATCCAAGATGAGAAAAGAAACATATATTAGGCATGCCTAGAAATATAAAATGTTAAGTATTGAGAAATTTAAAAGGCTTAATTTAAGACTTTACTAAAAATTTTCAATGCCTGACTATTAATATATAGTAGCTCTTCCAAGTTAGTTTAAATGGCAGCAAATCTTTTCAAATGTATTGAAAGTTAAAGTCATTCTAGTTTTTCACACTGTGTTTTTCACATTGCTTCACTCTGCTTTTACTATCAGAAAGTTCAGGATTATTTTAACTCGAGGGTAGTCATGATCCTTTATGCAGCTCCTAGCAAAATTATCTTCTCTCTTACTCTAAATAATTTCTGTTCTTTATTTTATTGCCCTGTGTATGTCTGCATGACATTTTAGGATAGGTTTTCTTAAATTTTTTCTTGAAGAGGACAAAGTGACAAATTATTTGCTCTTGTGATTACTTCATTACTTAATTTACTCTTATTTTGTATAATTCAAATATATTCCTTGAATTCAAACTTTTGATATTTTTATACAGGAAAAAATTTGAGAGGTGGAAAATGGAGAAAATGGGCAGCAATTCAAAAACTCATCATAATGTGACCTCATTTCTCTAGTTTAAAGCAAACTCCATAGACATACATACACTTAAATATAAGAGGCTATTATTATCACTGATAAAATGCCCAGAATGTACCAGGGAAGAAATATCATTTATTTACTAAGACTTACGTAACCTTGGCCAAACATTTTCAAGGGACAAAGCCAGAAATGGATTCCTTCTTTGGATATTATCTTAGTAACTTAACATGTTTTAAAAAATCTTAAAAATTCAAAACATGCTACAGATGATGAGGGTTTTTTATCTACCTGAAATATTATGCATTTTTCCTATGAAATTCAGAGTCATTTTAGGCTTGAATATTGTAAAGGGGAAATTTTATCAATCTTTCCATAAACTGATATACCAGCATCTTGTGTTCAAAGTAAATTAAAGAAAAAATAATAATGAGCACAAATAAGGGAGAAATTTTCAACTTTCCTTTAATTGAACAGGAACCACTTTTCATTTTCCAAAGCCAAAAGAAATGGTCTATATGTGTGTGCACATAAGAGAACATTGAAAAAAAAATTTTAATGAGGTAACTTCCTAAGTAAACAGGAGATATGTCACTACAAGTTTTACCTGACACCTTGCTGAAAAATCCCAGCAAATTAAAGAGAAAGGATTCCATAATGGGTATCTATGGAAGATGGGTTGACCAGCATCTTCTGGTAAGGGTACCACATTCTAAATAGTCTTAAAAGAGGATTATCTCATTAAATATAAGGGAAAGTAGCAAGCACACTTGCTGAACAGCCTATGTCACATGATAAGCTAAACAACTTGCCTTGTTTATCATCTTCCAATTCACTCTCCGAGCATCCATCATGCTCATCTTTCACATTGTCATCAGCATCTGGTGCCTTCCACAAAGAGGTTTCACTTTCCCTTTCAGGGTCTAAATGATCTTTTTCATCATCTGAGGGTGACTTTGACATTTCATTCATTTGATCATCAGCCTGTCCTTCTTCATTAGCTTTCCCATCTTGTTTCTCCTCGTCTGCTTCAAAATCTTCTTCATATTCTGAGAAAAGAAAATCTCCACTATGAGAATGAAAATAGAATCCCTAATACTGAGCCCATTTCACTTTAATGAGGACTTTGACTCCATTATCCTCTGCTCTCTGGGCCTTTCTTCACTTCTTTTCACACAATTAGTGAACATGGAAAACTAATAGCAAATGATCAAAGATAGCAATCAGTTACATATACAAGAGCACTAAAGAAATGAAGCTCCAAATGACAAGCCTGAAACCTAATAAAAGCTCATTTACAAATGGACATCGTCATCCACAATAACCAAAATGGACAAGAGAAGAACTCGATAGAAAACAATAAATTAGAAATAAATTAAAAATGAAGAGAACAGGATTATAATAATGAAAGTTAATTTGGAGACCCAGTGAGGTCATATTTTATAGGAAGAATGCTCAAAACATTTGGATATCAAGTTAATGAATAGTGAAGTAGAAAAATTCAATTAATCAAGCCCAAAGGCCCTGAGAAGTAACACTGTGAATAGTAAATTCTTTGAGAGCACCAAATGGACATCAAAAAGGCATTATGAAGGATTTTATACTTGGGCTAGAACTGAAATCATATGCATTATTCATTCCTACAATCAATAAAATAATTACATTCCAAGGATAAAAATTCTTATAAAATAGAGTATGTTTGTCACAATCATGAATTGCTTCATTCCCTACAGAAGTGTAACACATCTGCAGCAGGAAAAGGAATCTGTCACATCAGATAAACGCCATCTGTCCCCTGTGGTTATAATTTTTCACCTTTCATATTTAATTATTCCCCTTTTTCTTCCACCAAAAACTAAAAATCTTGAAGTGACAGCATGCCAAGGATAGAGCGCAAAAAGATTTCATGCAGAACCAATTAAGCAAATAAACAATTATCTTTAAAATAAAGATTACAGGGAAAATAAACATTTTCCTTTTTCTGTGTTTTAGTTATTAGTCTGGTTTCTTCTCCAGTGGTGGGGGCCTCTTGGGTAATTACTTGAGAGTGGTCCACTCTGCCACAATGAGAGAAACTTAATTCAGAAATGCATGCCCTGTGCATATATAGAAAGCTCTTTTAATGCAGAGAAGGTATGAGGGTCATGTTAGAAGAAAAGTGAAATAAAAAACTGTAACAAAAAAGCAAACAAAGAGAAATCGTGAGAATATTTTCATGAAAGAGAGTTAATATATAAAAAGAGAAATGCAAATTATCAGTAGGACAAAATTATAAAATAAGCAAGAAGATGAAAAATTTGGTTTATATTGCATAATATAAACAGAAAGTACTAATAAAAACAAATACCTTGATTCAAATATTTCAGGCCAAGTAAGAGGATAACTCCTCACTTGGTCCAGTAAGGTTCTTTTTATTGAGAACTTCCCATGTGGAAGAGGATAAAATTGCAAGATAAAAGACATTACAGTAACACAGCCCCTGCCTATCAATGGATCTCCAATTTGTGTAGAGGAAATAAGACATAGATACACAAGAAATACTGTACTTACATTTGAATAGTTTTTATACATAACCCTCAGTAAGTCTAGTTTTAATACTATTGGGCTTGATTGCTGTAGATTTTTATATAAGACTCTTGATTAATAATGTGAAATAATGTCAAACAAGTGGAATACAGTCAAATTTAAGAGAGGAAAATCATTCAGAGATTGTGGAAGACTTCCTAGGGAGTAGCTGAAGTCAGCCACAGAACACACACACACACACAGAAACACATCAGAAACAGGTATTTGCTGCTGGTCATAGGATAAGCAGGGGCAGATAGTATATGGATAAATTGCTTCAATTTCATCAACTATTACAGAGTGGTGAAATAGGAGGGTTTTGGAGTCACACTGTCATGTGTCCAGGCACCAAACACAGCTGTGTGACCTCAGTCAATTTGCTGAACATCTTTAAGTTTCAGTTTCTTCATTTATGGTATGAGTGGTACCTGCCTCACAAAACTGGGGAATATTAAAAGCAACAATGCTTAAAATGTGCTTAGTATAGTGCCAAAGAAAGTAGGTACCTAACAAATATTGTTTTGTTGTTTTAGTTGCTAAGTTGTGTCTGATTCTTTTGTGACCCCATGGACTGGAGCCTGCCAGGCTCCTCTATCCATGGGATTTCCCAGGCAAAAATGTTGGAGTTGTAATCTCCTTCTCCAGGGGATCTTGCCCATCCAGGGATCAAACCCTGGTCTCCTGCACTGACAGGTGGGTTCTTTACCTCTGAGCCCTCAGGGAAGCCCAAATAAATATTAGAGATGAGTAGTAATTGTGATTGACTGGGGAGTGGAGGGAGTTGGTAGTAGAACAGGAGAAATCACACACCATATGTGCTATATTGACAGCAGTACACTCTACTGATGTCACCTGATTAAAATGAGAGAAGTACAGTGTCCACAATTAGGACACAATTGCAGTTATGTTATTGAAGCAGAGGAAAAATCCCTGCATCCTTTTTGGCAGGAGCTTCAGTGCTTTCTCTCAAATAGGAAATTCAAGGCTGCCCCAGCTTTGTTCTATCATCACAGTTAAATACTAGTCTTCTATTAACCAGGAGCTCTGCATTAGTATCAGAGCTCAAAACAACTCCTTCATCTGTCCACCCATGTTTTCAGTATAAATGAACTAGTGGCCTGCTTTCTGGATCCCTTTTCATAATTTCTTCTGTTTCTCCCTTTCATCTTTATTCTCCCCGAGAATGTAATTAGGTTGTTGTTTACCATCCCCACTAATGAGGAAGCAAGTCAGTGCAAGGTCAACATCAATCCAGCCGCAACTCTGCCTGGCTGACCTCCACACAGGCTTCTTGCTGCCCTGACTATCAGTGACTGTTTTACAGAGAGCAGAAGACTTTATCAGCTTTTTCTTCTTTCTTTTAAATGGAAATGGGCATTTAAAATCCATTATAAAGATCTTGAGAAAAGCTGTATTGCAGGCATAAAGTATGCTACTCATAGCACCATTTTGGTTTAAGAAAAAAAGTACAGAAATTGAACATGGCCCAAATAAACATACCTATATGTTCTGAAATAGATGGGGAAAAAATGGAATCAGTGACAGACTTTATTTTGGGGGCTCCAAAATCAGTGCAGACAGTGACTGCACGATGAAAGTAAAAGACATTTGCTCCTTGGAAGAAAAGCTATGACAAACCTAGACAGTGTATTAAAAAAGCAGAGACATCACCTTGCCAACAAAGGTCCATATAGTCAAAGCTATCGTTTTTCCAGTAGTCATGTACTGATGTGAGTTGGACCATAGAGAAGGCTGAGCTCTAAAGAACTGATGCTTTCGAACTGTGGTGCTGGAGAAGACTCTTGAGTCCCTTGGACTGCAAGGAGATCAAACCAGTCAATCTTAAAGGAAATCAACCCTGAATATTCACTGGAGTCAACTTACTGGGTATTAAAGGTAGCAGAGTATCCCACCACACACTATGCCACTTGGGCATAAGGATTATTTTGAGCTGAAGGCAACTGAGAAGTTGTAAATAGAAGAGCTCTTAGCCCTCATCCTATTTCCCTAAAAGCAAGCCATAAATTTTTCTCTTAATTAATTTGTTTCTTAACTGTGCTGGGTCTTCCTTGACGTGCGAGGGCTTTCTCTGGTTGCTGAGAGCAGGGGCTACTCTCTAGTTGTGGTGCACAGACTTCTCATTGCCGTAGCATCTCATATTGTAGAGCAAGCGCTCTAGAGTACATGGCTTCAGTAGTTGTGATGCAGGGGCTTAGCTGCCCCTGATAGCATCTAGGATCTTCCTGGACCAGGGATCAAACCATGTACCCTACATTGGAAAGTGGCTTCTTAACAACTGGACCACCAGGGAATCCCAGGACATAAATTTTTGAAAGTGTCTCCCCTTTCCTCTCTCCCAGGAAGGACAGAAATTAATCATAGGAGGCAACTTTGATCCTTAACAGCTCAGAGATGGCACCAGAGAAATCAACATAAATTTCACTGAACCTAGCCCTTATATAACGTTAGTTTCCACATAATATTTGCTCAAAGTTCTTTTCCTTTGCCTTGTCACTTCTTGAAAAAATGTATTATTCTTCTATTAGATGCCATATAAGCCCAAGTTCTAACCACCACTTTGAGTTACTCAGCTTTGAGTGCTCCCATCCATATGTGCAGTGCACCTGCTAACAAACTTCTGTTTTCCCTTTTTGATCTCCTATTGGTTTTATTTACGTGGACGCAGCTAATGAACCTAAGATGGGTAGAGGGAAAGTCATTTTTCCTTTCCTACAGTATGAATCCTAGCTCTGCTACTTTCTCTCTGTATGTCTGAGCCTTATTTTCTTAAATTGGAGACAGTAATAATATCTACTACATCAAAGGAAAGCTATGACAAAACTAGACAGTGTATTAAACAGCAGAGACATTACTTTGCAGCAAAGGTCCACGTAGTCAAAGCTGTGGTTTTTCTCATAGTCATGTACAAATATGAGAGTTAGACCATAAAGAAGGCTGAAATGTCTTAGAATTGATGCTTTTGAATTGTGACACTGGAGAAGACTCTTGACAGCAAGGAGATCAAACCTGGCAATCCTAAAGTAAATCAACCATGAATATTTATTGGAAGGAGTGATGCTGAATTTGAAGCGCCAATACTTTGGCCACCTGATGGAAAAGAGCCTGATGCTGGGAACAATGGAGCACAAGAGGAGACAAGAGTGACTGAAAATGAGATGGTTGGATGGCATCACTGACTCAATGGGCACGAGTTTGAGAAAATTCTGGGAGATAGTGAAGGAGAGGAAAGCTTAGCATGCTGCAGTTAATGGGGTTGCAAAGAGTTGGACATGACTTAGTGACTGAACAATAACAACAACATCAAAAGATGAGGATGTGTGTATATATATATATATATATATATATGGTAAGGAGAGATATATATGTGTATGTTTAGAGGGGAAATAAAGAAGAAGGAGGCAGAAGAGGAGGATTAGAAGGAAGAAGATGCAGAGGAAGGAGGAGAGGAGGGAAGGGAAGGGGAAGAGAGGGAAGGTAAGGGAAGAAAAAAAAAAAAAAGAAATGCAGATAGGCTCCAGGACCCCAGGCCTATATTTTCAAATGTTTTTGGTTATGGAATATTCTTTCATTGTATAATCACACAGGCTGTGCCTTCCTGATGCCAAAGTATCAATTTCATCAAAGTAAATACATCAGTTCAGTTCAGTTCAGTTCAGTTGCTCAGTCATGTCCGACTCTTTGTGACCCCATGGACTGCAGCACACCAGACCTCCCTGTCCATTGCCAGCTCCCAGAATTTACTCAAACACATGTCCATTGAGTCAGTGATGCCATCCAACCATCTCATCCTCTGTTGTCCCCTTCTCCTCCTGCCTTCAATCTTTCCCAGCATTATGGTCTTTTCAAATGAGTCAGTTCTTTGCATCACGTGGCCAAAGTATTAGAGTTTCAGCTTCAGCATGAGTCCTTCCAATGAATATTCAGGACTGATTTCCTTTAGAATGGACTGGTTGGATCTCCTTGCAGTCCAAGGGACTCTCAAGAGTCTTCCCCAACACCACAGTTCAAATACATCAGATACTGAAAAAAATAAGCGAAATTCTGGTCTCTCCCCGCAGAAGTGAACAGAGCCTCTGCCCACACAAGACACAAACTCTTCCCTGCCTCCCCTACATGCACCTCCAACCTCCTGGAGTTAGGCAGCCCTCCTCTAAGACAACTCACACAGAGTGAAAGTGAAAAGTCGCTGAGTCGTGTCCAAGTCTTTGCGACACCATGGACTATACAGTCCATGGAATTCTTCAGGCCAGAATACTGGAGTGGGTAGCCTTTCCCTTCTCCAGGGGATCTTCCCAACCCAGGGATAGAACACAGGTCTCCCACATCGCAGGCAGATTCTTCACCAACGGAGCCCAACTCAACAAGGGAAGCCCAACTCAACAAGGGAAGCCCAACTCACATAATACTCCTCGCAAAACAGTGGAGGAAGGTGATCAGGGAGAGTCCTCCTTGCAACAAAGTTGCATGAGGATCAAAACTGAGTAACAACATTCAATGGATATTTTTGCAAATTTTCCTAATTACATTCTAAAGACTTTAACAAAACAACAGCAACAACAAAAGAAAACAGTGCCATGCATTACCGTATTTAAATATGTTTTCTTGGTCATCTTCCCAGACATCTCGCCCTGGTTTTTCTTTACATTCCATTTCTTCCACAGCAGTTCTCACTTCACTGAGCCCTGCGTGTAGTTCTTGAGCTGAAGCAATGACTGAAGCTGAGGCTTTGCTCCCCTCCATATCTCTCCTTCTTGGTATCAGGTACTCTCTATCCTTCCTCAGTTTCCCCTCACCTTTCTTCTGTCCCTCTTTTTTCTCAGTGTTCTTTTCTTTCCTGGGTTTTGGAGAAGTTGATTTTTTGTCAAGGCCCATTGCAATAATGCACCTAGGAAAAACATTAACATAAAGTGTGATTAATCTTTATGCACAGCAGAACCGCAAAGATCTTTAGACTACTTCTCTTACCCCAGTAAGAAATGTTACAAGAAACATATTTATCATAGTGTACATAGTTAATTACAAATTAACTACTTTTTCCTTATTAATATAACAATCTTGTAAGTAAATACAAAAATATTCTTAGTTTTACCTACAATAATAAAACAAGAAAAGGAAGTAACTTAATAACTATGAATTATAGTCTCAAACTAAGCTTTGTGCCTTAAAGTATATTTTTGGCTCTATCACAGAGTCAGATAGAGAGATAGATACATAGATATTTAAGTCTTTAAATTAGAATTATGTGATAAATGTACATTCAGGTTTATCAGTAAGAGGAAGCTGAGATAAAAGTTATCAGAAGACGTCATTCAGTCTTTGATAATTTATTATTCCAACATCACAATCAAAAAAAGACATATATAAGGTTGAATCTAAATAATTGATTTTTTTTTTAAGAAACACAGTCAAATATTTTTGCACCCTTTAAAGTACTCTTGCCTGGAAAATCCCATGGACGGAGGAGCTTAGTAGGCTGCAGTCCATGAGGTCGCTAAGAGTTGGACATGACTGAGCGACTTCACTTTCACTCTTCACTTTCATGCATTGGAGAAGGAAATGGCAACCCACTCCAGTGTTCTTGCCTGGAGAATCCCAGGGACAGAGGAGCCTGGTAGGAGGCCATCTATAGGGTCGCACAGAGTTGGACGCGACTGAAGTGACTTAGCAGCAGCAGCAGCAAACAAATACTTCAGGAGCCTGAATGCTCATTGTAATAGAACTGTCATCATTACTTTTAGAATGGTCTTTTGAAGCCTGTGGGCTTCCCTGGTGGCTCAGACAATAAAGAATCTGCCTGCAAACCAGGAGACCTGGGTTCCGATCCCTGGGTCAGGAAGATCCTCTGGAGAAGGAAATGGTAACCCACTCCAGTATTCTTGCCTAGAGAATTCCATGGACAGAGGAGCCTGGTAGGCTATAGTCCATAGGGTTGCAAAGAGACACAACTGAGCAACTAACACATAACAACTTTGAAACCTGTACCACAAACTTTTGTTGATTTTTGTTTGCAATAAGTTTTTGTGTTTTGAAAATGGTAATGATCTCTAGAGGTCATATGGTCATTCAAATTCAAATCTAGTGAGCCAGCAGATGATATGAATGTATTAAGACATTAAAAAATATTTTAAAAAATCAGTTATAAAAAAGTTAAGCTCAATAAATTCTTCTATAGTTTTTTCCTGTTTCTCAAGATAACATCAAAATAGGGATTGTAATTATGATAATATACATTAATAAATATGACTATGATAACAATAAAAGTATCAAGCGCTCCTTCTGTGCCAATCTCTTTGCTAAGTACTTTGTATACATGATCTTATAGGATACATTCCCCTACAGACCAATTAAGAATTATCATCATCACTTTACAAATGAAGAAACTGAGGCTTTAAGGGTTCCGTGACTTGCCCAGGTTCACCCAGCAGGTCAGTGATGAAACTGGATTTCAGCTCATGACTATTAGAGTCCATCACCTCACACTGAAGTACACCCATATTAATAAATTACAGCTACAGTCTTCTCAGATGACTGCTTACACAGACAAATGTCACACGTCTGGGCTTACCACCAGGGCAAGTACTCACGCTCTCACCAGAAACTAACACAACGTGGAGAAGTTTTTACCAAGGCCTAGAGACAATCTGTAACCCAAAACAGGTGCCTGGTAGTTACTGGTCTCCCTACTCCTCCTCTAGAACTTTACCCAGTTCTTTCTCTCCATGTCACACAACTCTTGGTGAACTGAGCCAATTAGAGTGGGATTAGAATGTAGTCAAGACTTGTCAGTCCAGGAAGAATCAAAACAATATGTAAAAATCTGAAAATCATCTCAGTGTGAATCAAAACTAATGGCAATCTCTTCAAATGAAGATCGTACTAAATTTCAGCCATCCCTAGACTAGCAGTAGCAAATATGAGGGCTTAGTTAATCATTTATCCTTTCACTATCTCCCCATAAAATAAGGCTAAATGGATAGGCACTCAAAGTAACTATCAGAGGCTGTGAAAAATGGGATAATAAGAACACACTTACCTTACCCATATTAGCATGATAAAGTATTTCTCAACTATAATGATGATGTACTCAGCACATTGCTTTCCTTGGAATAAAGGTGTCATGAATCTTCAAAGACTATGATTACTACCATTGCCTTCTGTTCAAGCTGTTCTTCCCTTATCAATGGCAACACCAAATCCATTGATTTGGAGCCTCTGATATGCTGTTACTTTTAGTTTATGTTGTGACTGTGTAGAGGCTTTGATGCCTCCCTACTGCCTGTGCAGACGTTTTATGGCCCATCTGCTTAAGGGAATTAGACAAACAAAGTGGGTAACATCTGTGCTCTCCTCGTCACTGACTACCTATTTGACTTCTGAGTATAATTTGAGGTGTTGATTCTGATTACTGAAGCTCAAAGCAGTATGCATTCTACTTGGTTAGGCAATTTTTCTTCCTGTGTTTCACTTTAGCAACTGAAAATAACTACCATGCCTCTTCAAAGAGGTCCCATGATTGAGGGATGGGTACCAATGTGGAACCTCCACACTTTGGTAATGAACACTGCTGAACTTTTCTTGTTTTCTAAGGACCTCAAAATAGGTATTCCAAATCACTAATTAAAAATAGAACACCCTATTGTTTTAGTTGCCCTCCTTCTCATAATAAAAGTTCAAGGAACCGGTATTTTTTAAATGAATTAAAATGAACTTCATTTTTAACAAACTGGGAGAAGGAAAGCACGTCTCTCAAAATAACTAAAGAAAGGTATTATTATGGGTGTGACAAAAGTTACAGATTATCGGTGATATCAATCTCCTGAGGGATAGTTTTAACTTTTACTGGAGTTCTGCAGTGTTGGTGCTTCTGGAATAAACAAAGTCATCTCAAGTAGAGCAGAACCAAACAAGCAAGGCTGTAGCCCTCACTGGTCCATCCCTGCCCCATTTAAACCAATCTGCATTGAATCGCCTTTCACCTGAGCTGCAGTAGGGACACATCTAATGACATCACATGTTGTTCTTGGGACGTTCACAGATTTTATTCAGAGAAATGATTATGAAGCTAACAAAACATTGAAAACCAATGTCCTATGAGAACTGTGCATTTTAGTTGAGGATCAAGAGTTACCTGGAGTAAGAGGCAAATTCAGCCTTGGAGTACAAAACGAAGCAGGTCAAAGGCTAACAGAGTTTTGCCAAAAGAAAACACTGGTCATAGCAAACAACCTCTTCCAACAACACAAGAGAAGACTCTACACATGGGCATCACCAGATGCTCAATACTGAAATCAGAATGATTATCTTCTTTGCAGCAAAAGATGGAGAAGCTCTATAAAGTAAACAAAAATAAGACTGGGAGCTAACTGTGGCTCAGATCATGAACTCCTTATTGCCAAATTCAAACTTAAATTGAAGAAAGTAGGGAAAACCATTAGACCATTCAGGTATGACCTAAATCAACTCCCTTACAATTATAAGGTGGAAGTGACAAATAGATTCAAGGGATTAGATCTGAGAGACAGAATGCCTGAAGAACTATGGACAGAGGTTTGTGACATTGTACAAGAGGCAGTGATCAAAACCATCCCTAAGAAAAAGAAATGCAAAAAGGCAAAATGGTTGTCTGACAAGGCCTTACAAATAGCTGAGAAAAGAAGATGCAAAAGGCAAAGGAGCAAAGGTAAGATATACCCATTTGAATGCAGAGTTCCAAAGAATACCAAGGAGAGATAAGAAAGCCTTCCTCAGCAATCAATGCAAAGAAATAGAGGAAAACAACAGAATGGGAAAGCCTAGAGATCTCTTCAAGAAAATTAGAGATCTCAAGGGAACATTTCATGTAAATATGAGCACAATAAAGGACAGAAATCTTATGGACCTAACAGAAGCAGAAGATATAAAGAGGCAGCAAGAATACACAGTTCAGTTCAGTTCAGTTCAGTTGCTCAGTCGTGTCTGACTCTTTGCGGCCCCATGAATTGCAGCACACCAGGCCTCCCTGTCCGTCACCAACTCCCGGAGTTCACTCAGACTCGCATCCATCGAGTCAGTGATGCCATCCAGCCATCTCATCCTCTGTCGTCCCCTTCTCCTCCTGCCCCCAGTCCCTCCCAGCATCAGAGTCTTTTCCAATGAGTCAACTCTTTGCATGAGGTGGCCAAAGTACTGGAGTTTCAGCTTTAGCATCATTCCTTCCAAAGAAATCCCAGGGTTGATCTCCTTCAGAATGGACTGGTTGGATCTCCTTGCAGTCCAAGGGACTCTCAAGAGTCTTCTCCAACACCACAGTTCAAAAGCATCAATTCTTCGGTGCTCAGCCTTCTTCACAGTCCAACTCTCACATCCATACATGACTACTGGAAAAACCATAGCCTTGACTAGACGGACCTTAGTCAGCAAAGTAATGTCTCTGCTTTTGAATGTGCTATCTAGGTTGGTCATAACTTTTCTTCCAAGGAGTAAGCATCTTTTAATTTCATGGCTGCAGTCACCATCTGCAGTGACAAGAACTATGCATAAAAGATCTTCAACCCAGATAACCACGATGGTGTGATCACTCACCTAGAGCCAGACATCCTGGAGTCTGAAGTCCAGTGGACCTTAGGAAGCATCACTATGAACAAAGTTAGTGGAGGTGACAGAATTCCTCTTGAGCTGTTTCAAATCCTGAATGATGATGCTGTGAAAGTGCTGCACTCAATATGCCAGCAAATTTGGAAAACTCAGCAGTGGCCACAGGGCTGGAAAAGGTCTGTTTTCATTCCACTCCCAAAGACAATGCCAAAGAATGCTCAAACTACCGCACAATTGCACTCATCTCACATGCTAGCAAAGTAATGCTCAAAATTCTCCAAGACAGGCTTCAACAGTGTGTGAACCGTGAATGTTCCAGATGTTCAAGTTGGATTTAGAAAAGGCAGAGGAACCAGAGATCAAATTGCCAACATCATTGAAAAAGCAAGAGAGTTCCAGAAAAACATCTACTTCTGCTTTATTGACTATGCCAAAGCCTTCGACTGTGTAGATCACAACAAACTGGAAAATTCTGAAAGAGATGGAAATACCAGACCACCTGACCTACCTCCTGAGAAATCTGTATGCAGGTCAAGAAGCAACAGTTGGAACTGGACATGGAACAATATACTTTTCCAAATTGGGAAAGGAGTACATCAAGGTTATATATTGTCACCCTGCTTATTTAACTTATATGCAGAGTACATCATAAGAAATGTTGGCCTGAATGAAGCGCAAGCTGCAATCAAGATTGCAGGAAGAAATATCAATAACCTCAGATATGCAGATGACAACACCCTTATGGCAGAAAGCAAAGAATTAAAGAACCTGTTGATGAAAGTGAAAGAGGAAAGTAAAAAAGTTGGTTTAAAACTCAACATTCAGAAAACTAAGATCATGGAATCTGGTCCCATCACTTCAAGGTAAATAGATGCATAAACATGGAAACAATGAAAGACTTTATTTTTTTGGTCTCCAAAATCTGCAGATGGTGACTGCAGCCATGAAATTAAAAGACGCTTGCTCTTTGGAAGAAAAGCTATGACCAACCTAGACATCATATTAAAAAGCAGAGACATTTCTTCACTAACAAAGGTTCACCTAGTCAAAGCCGTGGTTTTTCCAGTAGTCATGTATGGATGTGAGAGTTAATGAAAGCTGAGTGCCAAAGAATTGATCATTTTGAACTGTGGTGTTGGAGAAGACTCTTGAGAGTTTCTTGGGCAGCTAGTAGATCCAACCAGTCCATCCTAAAGGAATCAGCCCTGAATATTCATTGGAAGGACTGATGCTGAAGCTGAAACTCCAATACTTTGGCCACCTGATGCGAAGAACTGACTTATTTGAAAAGACCCTGATATTGGGAAAGATTGAAGGTAGGAGGAGAAGGGGACAACAGAGGATGAGATGGTTGAATGGCATCACTGACACGATGGGCATGAATCTGACTAGGCTCCGGGAGTTGGTGATGAACAGGGAAGCCTAACCTGCTGCAGTCCATGGGATCACAGAGTTGAACATGACTGAGTGACTGAACTGACTGACTGAATAGAGTTTATTCATAAATATCAAAACTGTTTTATTTGTTGACGTTGTTCAGTCGCTAAGTTGTTTCTGACTCTTTGAGACCTGATGGACTGCAGCATGCCAGGCTCCTCTATTCTTCACTATCTCCCAGAGTTTGCTCAGATTCATGTCCATTGAGCTGACGATGTTTTCTAACCATTTTATCCTCTGCCACGCCCTTCTCCTTTTGCCTTCAATCTTTTCCAGCTTGAACATTTCAGAGAAAGAAGCTAGAGGAAACCAAGTGAAATCACATAAAGAATTGTACAAATGCTCATAAGAATTGAATAGGAGAGTAGATGTCGTCAATCAGATTTTGGTACTGATTATTAAACCTCCATAGAAAGTGTTTAGGACCAAACATTTTATAGCTTGGATTTATACAGCAATTCCCAGTGAGTGCTACATGTTCACACATGTGTGATTGTATGCGAACTCATTAGCTTTCCTGTGAGTTAAACAGAAATGTGTTAAATGACTTGCCCACAAATATGGAGAATGTATATTTGACTTGGAACAGAAAAGCAACTGCAGGTATGTCCTAAGTACACCTCAGCATTCCTACTACTTGCCCTAAACCATTCACTGTGCCACTTGTACCTCTTCTCTCACCTATAATTTCCAGATTCTTCCTCCCTTAGCCTTAACCTCGGCTCATAAATTCTTGTTTGACTAGAAAATAGAAAGAATCAGCAGAGAACTTCCAGGTGGTCCAAAAACATCCACCAATTTACATCTCTCTCTGCCCTACAGCCATCTTTCTTCGTGTTACTTCATCTAAGGCTAATACCTTCTTTCGAGCCCCGGATCCCATCTTTTCTCATCTACTGAAGCACTAAATGTCTCCCTCTATATCATGCCTGATCAATGCTTTCCTTTCCTCAGGTATTAATCCCATCTATCAGCTTTTAACCATATCATAATATCTCCAATCTTAAAAAATACTAAGCCCCTCTTGGGCCCCTGCATCCTCCCTCCTGGCTGCCACCCAATTCCATCCTTCAGAGCAAAACTCCTTAATAAGAGCTGTCTATAATCTCTGGTCTCAGCTCTTCTCCAATTGTGTATTAAACCCACTCCAATCAAACATGCACTCCTACCACTCCCTTATAGCAACTTGTGTCAAGATCACCAATAACCAACACATTACCAAACCATGCTCAGTCCAGAGTCTTCACTTTGCTTCACCTAGCCACACCTTGGACCCAGTTGATCATGCCTAATTCTTTAAACATTTTGTTCATTTCCAGGACATTGCTTTCTCTAGGTTCTCTGTCTAATCATTGGCCTTCCTTCCCTAGGCTTTTTTCCTGGTTTCTCTTTATCTTCCTTCCCTTTGAATGAAAGTGACAAGAGCTCATTACTCAGACATATTCTCTTTCTGCCTTCCATTCTTAAGCAGATTTATCCCATCTTATGACTTTAAATGCCATCCATATGTAAACCATTCTCAAATTTATATCTCCAGCCTGGACATCTTGCCAGACACCAGATTAACTGATCCAACTACTTATTCAACATTTCTACTTGACTCCAACTCAATGTATCTAAAACCAAAATGCCTTCTCTCCATTCCCAAACCTACATTTTCCAGTCTTTCCTGTGTTAACTGGGCATCTTTCAAGTTGTTCAGGCTAAAAACTTTTCAATCACTCTGACTCAGCTCTTTATCTCATGCCCTGCATCCAATCCATCAATAAATCCTATAAACCCTACCTTCAAAATTCATCTAGAACCTAATTTCTTATAACTCTTTCCACCATTCTCTTGCCTCTAGATTAAAGTAGTTTCCACCATTTCTCTACCTTCCCTAGTTTATTTTTTCCATAAGAGCTACTGTCAGATCATGACAGGCCATTGCTCAAAATCTACCTTAGATGGTTCCCATCCCCCTCAGAATAAAAGTCAAGGTCTTTGCAGTGACCATAGGACTCTGCATGACTTGACCCCACTGTCTCTTTGACCTCATCTTCTATCACTGTCCCATTCCTCATTTGTGCTCTGACCACACAAGCTTACATACACCAAGCATAATCCTGTCTCACACACTTTGTCTATGCTTTTCCTCTACCTGAAAACCTATTTTAAAAAGAGAACATTTTTTTCTGGTTTCTGCTTGAAAGACATCAGAGAGGCCTTTATTATTCATCCTACACAATAGAATACAGCCTTCTGACCCCTTTACCCCTTACCATTCCTTTTATCTCCCTTGCCTTATCTTGTGTTTATCACATTTATTACCATCTCATATATATTAAAAGAAGACAAAGCACCAAGAATTGCTGCCTTCGAAGAACTGTAGTGCTGGAGAAGACTCCTGAGAGCTCCTTGGACAGCAAGGAGATCAAACCAGTCGATCTTAAAGGAAATCAACCCTGAATATTCTTAAAATCAGTCCTTGAAAGGACTGATGCTGAAGCTGAAGTTCCACTATTTTGGTCACCTGATGCAAACAGCTGACTCATTGGAAAAGTCCCCGATTCAGGGAAAGATTGAGGGCAGAAGGAGAAGTGGGCATCAGAGGATGAGATGACTGGATGGCATCACCAAGGCAATGGACATGAACTTGGGTAAACTCCAGGAGATGGTGAGGGACAGAGAGGCCTGGCATGCTGCAGTCCATGGTGTCGCAGAGAGTCAGACATGACTGGATGACTGAATAACATACATTAATTGGTTGGTGTACTATTGGTACATTGGCATTGATTTATTGGTTTATTACTTGCACTTCCCCAATCAGAAGGTGCTCCATGGGTCAGATTCTTTGGTTGGTTTACTCCCATGTTCTATCTTGGCACAGAATCAATTAATTCTCCATGAGTATTTTCAGGAGAAAGTTAAACAAAGCCTGAAAGAAAATGTACTGATCTCAAATAGAATGTCCAATATGAAGACTGATAAATACTAGTCAGAAGTGACCTGTTTACATGTATTTTTTTTACGCCTGAGATTGAAACTAGTGGCATGAAAGTGATCATTGGGATACACAATAATGCAGGCATAACTCTAATATACATAACCTATAATATCCAATTGTATAAGCTGGATGCTTGACACATGCTCTGGAGCTCAACCCAAAATCGATTACTACAAGGAATGAGGTGGGAAAAAACTTCCCTCTTTCCTTTTAAAAACAGAACTTAAGCATCACGAGGAAAGGAAGACTTAGAAAAGAAATAGAATTTGAAACACCACCAGCTTTTATCCCCACTATATAATACAACTGAAAATCTACTTTTCATCTTATAACTTTAAATACAACTCACAGGATTGTGATAAACAAACTTAACCCTACATATTTTAGGCTTATCTACATTAATATGATTCTTAACAAATTGTGCTGAGAAATACATCAGTAAAAGCATACAAAGGAGCATGTAGCAAAACTTGCCCTCTACCAAAGGACATTGTTTCCATACTTGTAACAAGGAGATGATCGCTCGACACACACAAACCCGAAGTAGCCTCGTTTGCCTCCAAGTCTGGAACCTTTTCGATGCTTATATTCACAGCAGGAGCTTAACCTGTTCACTTGTATCCCATTCAGGAAAAAGGTGAGGCTGAAGGGGAAACCTTGGTGCCTTTTGGAAATAAACTGAAAGGTCTCTGGAATTTAAAAAGGAAATACATTAGTGAAAGCAAATGACCTTGAACTAATGTGTTCTAAATCACATTTTTTCTGGTAGATAAGTACAATATTATTTTCTAGATCTCCTTTTTTTTTACTTGAGGACAATTTTTAATCACAAAAACACATTCTATTACATATATATAGTATAACAAATACTCCAAGGTATGATAAAACTCTTTGACTTATAATAAAATAATAAAACCTAAAATTATATGAACACTTAATATGGCCAGACATTACGCTTGATTCCTTTGGATGTATTATTTCTAGACAACCATATGAAGTGTGGATACTATCATCATTAGTTTCTGTAATGCAGAAATTTAAGTTTGGATGGATTCAGTAATTTAGCCAAGATCATACGGTAAGTGGGAGAGTCAGTGTTTGAATCCAAACATCTCTCTGGGCTCCACACCTCTATGTTGCTATGCTATCTACCAATAAAGCACATAATGAGAGGTGACTATGAGCTCAGTAATGCTTTTAATTCAGTAGTGTTTTTAAATAAAGCGGTGACTCAAAACACCCTGATACATATATAGATGAGGCAGAATCACTCTATCTTTAGTCCATTCTCAGTTCTGCCTGGATTTGAGATCCCTTCTTGATCCCCTACCCACCTAAAAGTCTCACCAATAAATTAAGAACCACTGCTTGTAATTAACAGGTTTTAATCATTCCATGTCTCTAAGGGCCTAGATCTGATAGATAGAGTGCATGATGATCTATGGAATGAGGTTCGTGACATTGTACAGGAAACAGGGATCAAGACCATCCCCACGGAAAAGAAATGCAAAAAATCAAAATGGCTGTCTGGGGAGGCCTTACAAATAGCTGTGAAAAGAAGAGAGGCGAAAAGCAAAGGAGAAAAGGAAAGATATAAGCATCTGAATGCAGAGTTCCAAAGAATAGCAAGAAGAGATAAGAAAGCCTTCTTCAGCGATCAATGCAAAGAAATCGAGGAAAACAACAGAATGGGAAAGACTAGAGATCTCCTCAAGAAAATTAGAGATACCAAGGGAACATTTCATGCAAAGATGGGCTCGATAAAGGACAGAAATGGTCTGGACCTAACAGAAGCAGAAGATATTAAGAAGAGGTGGCAAGAATACACAGAAGAACTGTGCAAAAAAGATCTTCACGACTCAGATAATCATGATGATGTGATCACTAATCTAGAGCCAGACATCTTGGAAAGTGAAGTCAAGTGGGCCTTAGAAAGCATCACTACAAACAAAGCTAGTGGAGGTGATGGAATTCCAGTTGAGCTCTTTCAAATCCTGAAAGATGATGCTGTGAAAGTGCTGCACTCAATATGCCAGCAAATCTGGAAAACTCAGCAGTGGCCACAGGACTGGAAAAGGTCAGTTTTCATTCCAATTCCAAAGAAAGGCAATGCCAAAGAATGCTCAAAATACTGCACAACTGCATTCATCTCACATGCTAGCAAAGTAATGCTCAAAATTCTCCAAGCCAGGCTTCAGCAATACATGAACCATGAACTCCCTGATGTTCAAGCTGGTTTTAGAAAAGGAAAAAGAACCAGAGATCAAATTGCCAACATCCGCTGGATCATCAAAAAAGCAAGAGAGTTCCAGAAAAACATCTATTTCTGCTTTATTGACTATGCCAAAGGCTTTGACTGTGTGGATCACAATCAACTGTGGAAAATTCTGAAAGAGATGGGAATACCAGGCCACCTAACCTGCCTCTTGAGAAATCTGTATGCAGGTCAGGAAGCAACAGTTAGAACTGGACATGGAACAACAGACTGGTTCCAAATAGGAAAAGGAGTACGTCAAGGCTGTATATTGTCACCCTGTTTATTTAACTTATGTGCAAAGTACATCATGAGAAACGCTGGACTGGAAGAAACACAAGCTGGAATCAGGATTGCTGGGAGAAATATCAATCACCTCAGATATGCAGATGACACCACCCTTTTGGCAGAAATTGAAGAGGAGCTAAAAAACCTCTTGATGAAAGTGAAAGAGGAGAGTGAAAAAGTTGGCTTAAAGCTCAACATTCAGAAAACGAAGATCATGGCATCCGGTCCCATCACTTCATGGGAACTAGATGGGGAAACAGTAGAAACAGTGTCAGACTTTATTTTTTGGGGCTCCAAAATCACTGCAGATGGTGACTGTAGCCATGAAATTAAAAGACGCTTACTCCTTGGAAGAAAAGTTATGACCAACCTAGATAGTATATTCAAAAGCAGAGACATTACTTTGCCGACTAAGGTCCATCTAGTCAAGGCTATGGTTTTTCCTTTGGTCATGTATGGATGTGAGAGTTGGACTGTGAAGAAGGCTGAGTGCTGAAGAATTGATGCTTTTGAACTGTGGTGTTGAAGAAGACTCTTGAGAGTCCCTTGGACCAAGGAGATCCAACCAGTCCATTCTGAAGATCAACCCTGGGATTTCTTTGGAAGGAATGATGCTAAAGCTGAAACTCCTGTACTTTGGGCACCTCATGAGAAGAGCTGACTCATTGGAAAAGACTCTGATGCTGGGAGGGATTGGGGGCAGGAGGAGAAGGGGACGACAGAGGATGAGATGGCTGGATGGCATCACTGACTCGATGGACGTGAGTCTGAGTGAACTCCGGGAGATGGTGATGAACAGGGAGGCCTGGCGTGCTGTGATTCATGGGGTTGCAAAGAGTTGGACACGACTGAGCGACTGAACTGAACTGAACTGAACTGATAATGCTCTTTGAAGAAGCCTCACCCTAGACATTCCAAAACCCAATTCTCCAGGCAAGAATACCAGAGTGGGATGTCATTTCCTCCTCCAGGGGATTTTCCCAACCCAGGGATCAAACCCACATCTCTTGTGTCTCCTCCATTGGCAGGTAGATTCTTTACCATTAGAACTACCCGGAAGCCCTCTAGCAGGGAAGAACATGCCATAAGTAAACTGCAGTTTCACTGTCAGTGGAGGAGGACTTGATTTGGAAAAAAAAAAAAAACTAAAAAACTTTGGTCAGTGGCATTATGAGTAATAATCTACAATCTCAGAAGCAAATTAACAGGGAAGGTCAGAGGTTCTTCTAACCATGAGATTGTAGTTCTAATTAGAGCAAGCAACAGGTCAGCAGACTAGCCAGAAATTTAACAGGGAGACACAGGCAATAAGGTAATCACAGACACATTCAATAAGCTTTCCACACATCCCCAGCTAACTGGAAACAGCATGGATTGAAGTAGGCCCAACCTAGTCACACATCCCTGTCCTACCGGGAGCTTACACCTGTGTACAAAGGAAATATGAGAGCCTGGTGGAAAATAAAAGTTGAAACAGACCTGAAAACTGTCTGAACTTTGAAGGTACTCCTGAACCCACTATAGTGGGTTGAATATTGCCCTCCAAAATTCATGAATACTCAGAAGTTCAGAATGTGACCTTATTCTGAGACAGAGTCTTTGTAGATATAATCAACGAAGGCTCAAGATGAGATTATCCAGAATTTGTTTTCTCCTAAATCCAATGACTGATGTCCTTATAAGAAGAGGAGAGGACACACACACACACACACACACACACACACACACACACGACATGTGAGGATAGAAGCACAGGTTGAAGTGATGGAGCTCCATGCCATAAAACACCAGGGATTTTGCTAAGGATCACCAGATGCTGGAAGAGGCAAGGAAAGATTCTCCCCTTAAGCTTTTAGAGGGAGCATGGCCCTGCTAAGACCTTAATTTTAGACTTCTGGCCTCCAGAACCATGATAAATTTCTATTGTTTTAAGTCATCAAATTTAGGAACATTTTCTATGTCAGCTCCAGGGAACTAATAAACCTACAAAGAGATTCATTGGCAGAAGACAGAGGGTATACTGGCTCAAAGTGTTTACTCTGACAAATCATTGAATGATCACTAAACTATGAAAATACAGAGACAAGCCTAAGGGATTAGCCTAAAAAATATAAACAAAATTTAAAATAATCAGAGCAGAGACATTAATGGCTATATACCAAGGAAAGAGGGCATGAACTTCAGATTTGTTCTAGATAAGCTACTAAACAACAACAAAACCAAGAATAACTTTCCAGAGGGAAAGTGGAATTCAGAATCCACAGCTGCTGTAATATATGATCTAAAATGTCGAGTTTTCAACAACAACAAAAAAACCTCAAAGATAAAAAGAAACTGGAAAGGGTGTGACCCATTCTCAGGAAGTGAAGGCCATTAAACCCACTCCTAGGATGTGGCTCGAGAGAAATAGCAACTGATGTTTACACAAAAATCTTGTCTTTGTATACTCATTACAGCATGATTTATAATAGTCCCAAACTGGGAAAAGTGCAAGTGAAGTGAAGTCGCTCAGTCATGTCCAACTCTTTCTGACCCCATGAACTGTAGCCTGTCCATGATATTTTCCAGGCAAAAATACTGGAGAGTGTTGCCATTTCTTTCTCCAGGGGGTCTTCCCGACCCAGGGATTGAACCCAGGTCTCCTGCATTGCAGGCAGACTCTTTACTGTCTGAGCCATCAGGGAATCCCACCAGGGAAACAATACAAATGTCTACCAATTGGGTAAATGAATAAAATGTGGTAGATCCACAAAATAGAATATATTCAGTGCTATGAGAAGAGAGCAACTATTGATAAATGCTACAATGGATGACTCTCAAAAATACTATACCCATGGCTGATTCATGTTGATGTATGGCAGAAACCAACACAATATTGTAAAGCAATTATCCTCCAGCTTCCCAAGTGTCTCAATGGTAAAGAATCCACCAGCCAATCAAGGAGACACAGATTTGATCCCTGAGTCAGGAAGATCCCCTGGAGAGGGAAATGGCAACCCACTGCAGTATTCTTGCTGGGAAATCCCATGGACAGAGGAGCCTGATGGGCTACAGTCTATGGGGTTGCAAAGAGTCAGACACAACTTAGTAGCTAAACAACAACAAAAAATTAATTAATTAAATTTTAAAAAATTATATATAGTAGGTTTAAAAACACCATATGCTAATTGAAAGAAGCAAGATACAAAATCCTACCTATTGTATGATTTCGTTTACAAGATGTCCAGAGAAGGCAGACCTGTAGAACCTGAAAGCAAATCAGTGCTGCCCTGGGGCTGCCTATCACAGTGAGGATTCATTGTCAAAGTGTGGGCACAAAGGAAAACAGTGATAATGACTGCACAGCCCTATAAAATTCCTAAATATCTGTGAATTGTCCACTTAACAGTGGATGAACTTTATGGAATGCAAGCTACACCTATTTTTAAATTTAAAAAAAAAAATCAATATATGATAACAAGTAAAAGAAAAAAAAACAAACAGTTAACATAAGTCAAGGTACAATAAGATACTTCAGTTTTAGGTACAGACTAAGAACCATGACCAATCAAGAGAGAGGGATAAAATAGAATAGAAGTCAGCTGAGAAAACTTCACAACCTTAATCTGAATCTTAAAAGATGGGTAAGATTTGAATTTAAAATACAATTTTGAATTTAAAATTCTTTGTCCTGTTACAAAGAAAACAGCACAGGAAAAGATCAGATAACAGTGTGTGGTGGGGATGGGAGGAGGCAGGGGGACCAGTGAAACAGCTCCCGTGTTTGTGAAGAAGTAGTGAGGGATGCACAAATAGTTACAACAGGATCAGGTTATGGAAATACAAGAAGATAGGGCAGAAAGGGGATTATAAGGGAGCCAGAAAAAAGTTACTTTGTTCTTCATATCCACATGAACCCAGGAGGCCAACGTCTGCCTTATTTGAAAGGATGAATGGTAAATAAAACTGCTGTGAAGAACTGTACTCTTTACAAGTGGCAAAAATATTCTGTGACTTCACAGGTGTACATAATACACAATCAATCTATGGCCTGATGTCTAAAATCAAACTGCAAGACATCATGAATCACGATGATAATAGATGCACTTGCTATGTTCCTAAGTAATTAATTGTATTGTTATGCTCATCCAAAAGCAAGACAAATTAACAAATGCCACATTTTTAATGAGTTTATTGCTCCAAGCATAATGCTAAAGGCCCTTTTGCTTAAAGCAGAAATCTTCTAAAAACCTATTCACATTTCACTGAATCACACACAGTTTTGATTTGTAAAAGGGCAGATTCTTTTCAGTCCAGCTAAATTGCTAAGATTGCTGAACTACAAGTCAACTTGAAGCTACCCAACTTTTTCAGTTTTGAACAATTACTTTCTTAGCAATCAAGGGCAAGCTGAGATAAAATTATTGTGTGGACAGGATTCAATTATTTAAGTCCCCATTCCATCCTATTATTTAAGATTGTCCAATGACATAACATAAAGTCAGTCCTAGGATCAATAGGCATGCAAAATAACACTTGGCTGAGTAACACTCTCTAGTAACCTTTTACAATCTTATCACACAGTGTATATCATCTCCCAGAAAATCCTTCAGCCATCTTGTTCTTTTTTCAATTGTATGTACATTTTCCAACAGTCAAAAAGCCATTACATATGAATTCTGTTGAATAAAGCGTGATCCAAGACCCAGGAAAAGTTTCATTATGTTAATTCCAATTTGAGGCTATAGCTAATTTTAGAAATTCTAAATTAATAGTTGAAAATGACACTTTCAAAAAATAAGTGCAATCATTTATCATTAGGGGTTTCATAGCCCTCATATTATGAAAATATTTGAAACCCTTTGCTACTGAGAATAGCTAACTGGGGCCAGATAGTATTTAATACTAAACAAGGGTCCTGCACCTAGTGGTGGAGAGGGGTGGAATCAGCTCTCAACCCTGGTCAGAGCTGGGAGAGTGACCTCGGGGAGGTCTGTACCTCTGATGCCTCTCAGTTTTCTCATCTACACAATAAAAGGAATGAATTCTCAAATGCTACAACAAAATAAATTCTATTTCAGGCAAGTACATAAAATGGGAAAAATAATTTCTAGCATTATTTTTTAAAAAAAAATTTTTACACTTTTATAAAGAAAAATGTTTTTCATTATAAAACAATATATATAGTTCATTACATAATTTGACATGTATATAATTATTTATAATATATAATATTTTACTCTTAAGTTAAAACCAACATTCAAATGTTTATCCTTTCTTATGTTGGAAAGTTTTAAATATTTTATCCCTAAATACGTATAGTTCTTTTTAAGTGTTAGAACTTTTTTAAGTTAATAGTCACTGTTTTTGATTGATGAGGGAAATCAAAAAAGTCAAAAGTAACAACACCATGCTTGCTCCCAACTCCTCCCTTCAATCTCTAAGTCTATATCTAGATTACCCAAATATAAATATTTATTTTAATCAGTAAAAACTCTATCACTTTCTAAAGAGTTTCTTAAGCAAGGAAATAACAAATACAATCCTATAACAACACTTCCTTTTAATTGCAGTTCCACAGAACTAAATATTGACCAAAAAACACTTTGGTACAATATGTAAAATCCTATGCAGCCATGAAATTAAAAGACACTTACTCCTTGGAAGGAAGGTTATGACCATGGCAAAACTAATACAATATTGTAAAGTAATTAACTTCCAATTAAAATAAATAAATTTATATTAAAAAATAAATAAAAATTAGAGTTATCATATGATCATCAAAAAAAAAAAAAGCAGAGACAATACTTTGCTGACTAAGGTCCGTCTAGTCAAGGCTATGGTTTTTCCACTGGTCATGTATGGATGTGAGAGTTGGACTGTGAAGAAAGCTGAGCGCCGAAAAATTGATGCTTTTGAACTGTGGTTTTGGAGAAGACTCTTGAGAGTCCCTTGGACTGCAGGGAGATCCAACCAGTCCATTCTGAAGGAGATCAGTCCTGGGTGTTCATTGGAAGAACTGATGTTGAAGCTGAAACTCCAGTACTTTGGCCACCTCATGTGAAGAGTTGACTCATTGGAAAAGACTCTGATGCTGGGAGGGATTGGGGGCAGGAGGAGAAGGGGACGACAGAGGATGAGATGGCTGGATGGCATCATCGACTCGATGGACGTGAATTTGAGTGATCTCCGGGAGTTGGTGATGGACAGGGAGGCCTGGTGTGCTGCGATTCATGGGGTCACAAAGAGTTGGACTTGGCTGAGCGACTGAACTGAACTGATATTGGATATAAAAATTATCTTATGCTAACAAACATGGATTTATAATCAAAGGGAAGTGAAAATGTAATAAAAGCATTTAGCCAAATTTTATACTGCATTATTTAGGTGTGGTCCACCCTGAATGTTACTGGATTTGTGATTTTATCTCAGCATAGTTCTAAAGAACAAATTGACAATTTAATATTTTTCTCTTAGAATAATGTACGATATAATTCACGATGGCAAGCCAAATAGTTAACTTGTAATTTGGGGGACAGTTATTCGTGCAACATTTTAATGATCATATATCTATATCTCAAGATTAATCTGTTACTGGGTTAAATCACTCCAAATTCTTTCTTCCACAATCTGCAAGAGTAATTGCTGCTTCAGTTTCAATCATGGAGCAGTAAATCTGGATTTACTTTTAGGCAGCTGGTTTATAAGTCCCTGGATATGCATAATTTCATAGAGTGATTGAAGTCATTTTGATATTATATCAACAATAGCTTATCTATAGCATCAACTGCAAGCAATTAAAAAATTCACATTTTATGTGTACCTTTTTCAAGTAGCTTGCCTGTGTAGACACACAGGTTTTCTCCACCACAGTGCTGTTGATAAACTTTTATTTCATCCCGGAAATCTGGGTGATCATAAGCTAGGTGCACATTTTTCCCCAAATAAATCATTGTAATAGCTGCATTACTGTGCAGTGGTGTTTTATGAATCCTTCTTGAATCCTAGAATAAACAAAAGGGGTGACTTATTAACTAATCTCCTTCTAATCAGAATGTGATGACATTGTAATACAAAGAATACAAAAGGCTATTTTTATGAACCTAACAAAAAACCCTTTATAATATGTCAACATATACAGTGCACAAAAAGTCAGCTCCATTACAAAATAAATACCCTTAACAATTATAACATATATACATTTTGGCTTTGTGTTTTTAAAGTAAATTCTGGGGATCTAGACAAAGTTTGTCACCATTCAGCTCATGTACGTGTCTTTTTTTCATGTAACAAAAACATCAGTGACATGAAGAAGAAAACTACTCTTGGTTCTTTTATCTGGTTCCCAAATAAAAATTTAAATCAAATTAATTAAATAAATATTGGTGACATAATTTTCTTCTAATCCAAATTGACGTTAACTGTGACTTAGCAATTGTTTTTGTAATTGAGTGTTATATCTTTCTGCTTGTGCACTGACAAGACATCCTTCCCTGAGTTTATTCTATGTGAGAGGGAGAGGCATACATTTGATTCTTCCTGCAGTCACCCTGAGGGTCAGGAAGAATATATGTCAGATATTTGGGATTACCCAGTTTAATAGGAGGCATTCAGTTCAATGAAAAACGAACACTATCAATATTAGCCTTAAATAGCAAACAATATACCCAACCAAAAAATATCACCTCATAAGCCTATCTGATATTCTATGGCACTGACCAATTTAAATTATGTATAAAATAAACAACAAACTCAAATGTGAGATTAAATATCCAAAGGCTTGCCTCCTGGTTTATATTCTGAAGTATTTTTTCATAGTAGTGAATAAGCACACTGTTTGCCTAACCTGTAAGAGGAAGACAGGGAAAGGGAAATAGGAAAAGGAAGAGGAAGAAGAGGCAGCGAAACAGAATGGCTCCTTGAAAGACTTCAAGAGGTCCCAGGAAGAATATTGTAGGCTGCTAGAACTATACAGATACAAGGCATTATTTTAATCTACTTCACTTTTCTAAAAGTCAATTTTTAGCTAAATGAAAACTGTGAAGAGACCAGCTTTCAGTGAATCCAAGGCAATGATCTGAGTTTGATTTCATTGCCTTACAGATGCCTTGGAAACATGCATTTTATTGAGAATGACAAAGCTCAAAAAAAATTCCGAAGGAACTACTAAAATACTTCTATCTCTAAATCCATTTCCTTCTACCTTGGAGGATTCTTTCTCTTTTTTTCATTCACTTTTATTTCTTTGAAGAAAAAACCAGAGGAGGTAAATTTGATGAAATTCTGCAAATGATGCTCTGAGATTTAAAATTTGAGCACACTGTCTTGCCTGTGGACAGAGCTCCCAAATAGAGAGATAATCCAGAGAACTATTTCAGGGACTTCAGGAGCCATGACAGCAAATCAGCAAACTGGATAATTCTCTGCAGACTAGAAACTTCACTCTGCATCACAGTTGAAAGCATAGGTATGATGGCAGGCCCAGCTCCTAGTTGCAAAGTCATCCCCTGTTTCCTCTTGCCTGAGCGACTATGGAGCTGTGACACGCACGTGTGCAGCCCAACCCACAATCACCAGCCTAAGGCAAATCCAGCTCCAAGCTCCCACTAGAGCATTTAATGATGTGGAGGATTAAATAAGAACATCCCACTTCGTTAAGCAATACTTTCTGAAGTGGCATGGATTCAGAGGTAGCCCTGAGAGCTTCTGGGAGATAAGCACTACATAAATAAAAGGTAATAGTGGGATTAGAGTGGAGGAAGGGCCCGCCTCGTCAGTGCAAAAAGAAAACCTGGATGGAAGAATGTTTAAAAATAAAATCAAGGACAGCTCTTCATCCTTTTCATTTACTCATATTATATTTTTTCTGCTGAAGTGTATTTCTGATAGCAACATCTCTTTTCTCTTGGGTCTGGTTGCTTCATTCCTTTTTAAAATATTCCCCAATCATTGCTACCAAGTTACGCCTTCTGGGTTCTAATAGGAGGCCTAAGTGACAGCTCATTAAATACATCCACTAAGAAATGAAGGGTTGTTTCTTGCAGTTGACTAAACTGCCTCTAAACTTACAATCTTCCAAGGTTATAATGAACCCAGACTGATGAAACTTTAACAAGCTTTCATGGCCCTTTCTGCTGTCCTCAAGCAAGTATCAGAACCTCCCATGAAAATTCAGTTGCATTTCAAGAACAGGAGCAAGTCTCAAGCCTCTGTACAACTAAGGATTATCTCTCTTACTTCCTTGACCAGTTGCTTACGACTTTCCTTCTCATTTCTTTTCAGATTTCTCAAGCAAGTATAATCTGAACTGACAAACAGCAAGCCTATTGAGTAGTGAACCAGTCAGCTACTATATATTTGTAATACTTAGCATTCAGTGGATATATTAAATTTTCACTGGCATCTCTTTATCCCTGCCCAGGTCTATGTAATAGGTGGATTTTAAAGACTGAATAAGTGTCAAAGTTCCTGTTCTTGTTGATGTGTTGGGCAGCCCCTCCTCTCTATCTATAAGACAAGCCCTGATGAACTCTGAACATCATATCATACCTGGATCACTGTAATTAACTTGCAGTTAGAATGCTAGAAAAAAAGAGCATAAATTTGAGCTGTCCCAGGAAATCTGGATGCATGATTACCTTACTAATTGACCCCCACATGTCTATCCAATTGTCCTTCAAATTCTCCCTCCTCCTGGATATCAGAGTGATCTACTGTCACTAAATAGATCATGTGACTCTCCTGCTTAAAGTCTTCCAATGATCCCCAATATCCATGGGATAAGGTTCAGCATTCCTCAGACGGTAAAAAAAAAAAAAAAAGTCTTATAGTCTCTAACTCCTACTATCTTTCAGCTATTGCAATTTCTTGTGTTACATCTAAAGGTATGGCAACTGAACTAATTGTAATGGTCCACACATGACCAACATGCTTTTAATCTCAAGGCCTATATAACTGTATGAGTCACATGGCATTGACCTCTTTCCTTGTATTCCTCTCTCTCAGTAGACAGGACAGTATCTTGCCGATCTTTATGCCCCACCCCCTATGTCTTGTCAGTGCTGACAGCTGTGCTGTGCTGTGCTTAGTTGCTCAGTCATGTCCGACTCTTTGTGACCCCATGGACTGTAGCCCACCAGGCTCCTCTATCCATGGGGATTCTCCAGGCAAGTATACTGGAGGGGTCACCATGCCCTCCCCCAGGGCATCTGCTGAACCCAGGGATCAAACCCAGGTCTTCCACATTGCAGGTGGACTCTTTACCATCTGAGCCACCAGGGAAGCCCAAGAATGCTGGAGGGGGTAGCCTATCCCTTCTCCAGGGGATCTTCCCTAACCGGGAGCCAAACTGGGGTCTTCTGCATTGCAGGCAGATTCTTTACCAGCTGAACTAATAAGGAATCCCATTGACACCTAGTACATTGATCTGACTGGACACAGCCATGGAACAATTAGAGATTCCACATTCTGACCTTTGCTGAGACAAAAGCAGGCTGACCCCACCCAAAATCAGAAGCTTTCTACATTTACAGGAATTCAATAGGTACTAAAGCATGAAAAGTGATTCATGGTGTCCTGTTAAACAAGACACCACCTTTGTTGATTAAGCCTTGATATTGATAAAGAGCCTGGCCATAGAGCAGCAGACATGTTGCTGCTTCATGTTGACACTTGATTCAGGTCTTGTTACACAGTCACTAAGTCAAGCCCAACTCTGCAACCCCATGGACTGTAGCCTGCTTGGCTCCTCTGTCCATGGGATGTCCCAGGCAAGAATACTGGAGTGGATTGCCATTTCTTTCTCCAGGGGATTTTCCCAACCCAGGGACTGAACCCATGTCTCCTGCACGGGCAGGCAAATTCTTTACCACTGAGCCACCAGGGAAGCCCTATTCAAGTCTTTAGGAGAGGAAATTCTGACTTGAGCCGGAGGAAGAGTGCTGCAGTGCTCACACCCCAATGTTTCAGGAAGCCGCTGGTTGTGATGGAAACCTGTCTTCACTTTCCTCATTTAGTTCTGCTCTTTCCCTTCTCTTTCTCACTGGCTTTAACTTGTTCTCTCCTTCTCCCTCCTTTGCTTTTACTATGCATCTTCCTTGCCCTTTACCCCTGCCTGTTTTTCTTACTACTGTATGACCTATATCTCATGCAAATTCCTGACCTATCCCCAAACACCTTGGTCCTTCTGGACTTCTAGAGGAATCTGAGCTCCAGATTTTGAGGATGCTGAACTGAAACTGGATCCTTTACTTCCTCGTCTCCCACAACAGAATGAATTCATTAAGTCTGTTAAGACCAGAAATTATCCAGCTGGATTTTGATTTTGGTGAGAAGGCCCCCAAATCGGACCTTCTTAGTAATAGTCTGCCCTGACTCCTAGAAGCATTTCTGGTTCTTCCTTTCTTCTAGGGTGCTGTTCTACAATGCCAGCTGCAAAGATATTTTGATTGTTGAATTGACTTTTTGTATACTGTTTTTAAGTTCTTTTTAGTTATGTAGTTACCAAACTGCAGTGCTAATTTTAAGCAAAAGCATTGTTTAAAGGAAAATGTTGCCTAAAATAAATCAAGCCTACCATGAAATATGTTGAATTACTATATATTAAAATCATGCTGATATTTTTCCTTTTTCATTCTCAAATCTTAGTCTACTGAAGAGAAAAACTAACAGTAAAAATACCAAGGTAATGCACTGGCTAGAAGAAATTTTTGAAGTATTTTAAATTTTAAAAATATTACTTAAATTAACTCAAACAGAAGAAATGTGCAATTTCCCCACAAAGCTAATATTTGTTAGGCTTTATTTGTTACTGGAGAAAAGGGATCTACACCTGAAAGGCATAACTGTCATCTGCAATATTTACCTAAGCTAAAAAGTATAACTAAAACTTACTTTTTGCATGGATTTAAGCAATACCCACTTATGAACACACTGCTAATAAACATGTGACTAAATGTAAATAAAATCAAACACCTGTTCTCAACAAGCTTCATAACCTGGGAGTAGAAGTAAGAATAAAGGTACATGAATATTTACGTTAAGCAGAAAATATTAAGGAACATAGGAAAAGTAACAAAGTCCTTTTGAAGGGAGGAAGAGATGGAATCCTATTACTGTGTAGAGAAATACAGTATAGAGCATAAAGTCTTTGAGAAGAACAGGGAAAGATAGGTGGAGAAATACATTCTTCTTATCTGTTATGCATTCTCAGGCAATTCATAGAATATCTGGCATAAACTAATTTTTAAAAAGTATATACCTGAGATGGGGAAGTAGTAGACCAACAAGTTGAAGGTATAGAAAATCGTTCAGCATGGCTTGGCTAGGAGCAGAGAGAAAGCTGGAAAAGGGCCAAAATCAGAAGCCCTTAAATGCTAGTACACTAGGCATGCCCCTTTATTCTGATGTTTTGACATCTGGGTCCTTGCTGACCCTGGGATATACCTCACCCAAGACTAACCAGTTCCTAGACATATTAAGGGCTTCCCTGGTGGCTGAGAATCCGCCTGCCCAACGCAGGAGACACAAGTGACTCTGGTTCAATATCTGAGTCAGGAAGATCCCCCAGAGAAGGAAATGGCAGCCCACTCCAGTATTCTTGCCTAGGAAATCCCACGGAAAGAGGAGCATGGCAGGCTACCATCCATGGGGTCACAAGAGTTGGACACAACTTTGTGACTAAACCACCAGACATAATAAATGACTTGCCTAGGACAACATTTATCATATACAAACTAACCAACTGAGAGCCCATATCCACCCTCCCCCAGTCTCTAACAAACTGGGCCCATATTCCCCTATCCTTACCAGGCACCAGACAACTGAGGACAGCCCAACACCGAAGCCTGCCAAAATCATTCATACCATCGTGTCCTAAGCCTGCTTACCCTCTGTCACCTGATCCTTCCTCAGAAACCACAACAGATGCTCTTTCCCACCTTTTCCTCCCACCCTCATTCCTGACAGTCCTGGTGCTTCCCCGGGTGACCCTACAAGGCCTGGTGTGATGGTTAATTTTATCTATCAACTTTGCTGAGCCACAGTGCCAGATATGTGGTCAAACAATATTCTAGGTGGAAGCCTGACTAAAATAAACAGGCATGTCCCTTCCTCTTGAGAACTGTAAGTGACAAACTTAAAGGCAAGTATCCTGATCTATAGGTCTCAACATAGGTGAATAATAATGTGACATTTTAAAGCAGGCAGACTACCTCACTTTCATTAGGAAAGCGGAAGCTAGTGAAAGGTTTTAAGCAGGGGAGAAAAAAGTTGGGAGCTATTCTACAAAGTTTAATTTTAACACCATTATTCAGACTCTACTACTACCGAGATGGACTCTGCTTACACTCCTCTCCCATTCCTGCCTTTAACTCTCTGCTCCCTGCTCTGCTAACTCCCTCCCTCTCTGCTAACTTCCTACCTACCTTTCAGGCATCTGTAATTGCATAGTGCTTATCTGAAGTCTTGGAGAAGGAAATGGCAACCCACTCCAGTACTCTTGCCTGGAGAATCCCATGGAGGGAGGAGCCTGGTAGACTACAGTCCTTGGGGTCGCAAAGAGTCAGACACGACTGAGTGAGTTCACTTTCACTTCACTATCTGAAGTCTAGAAGGTAGACAGGGGACCTCAGACAAATAGGAGAAAGCCCCAGACTAGGTCAAGCCTGGAGAAACTCTTTGCCCTCTCTTTCATAAAACATATAAGAAATTAATGCAAACTATGTTTCATTTTTTTAATTGATAAACATAATGTTTAAGTAGGTTCTTATTTGGGCTTCCCTGGTGGCTCGAGTGGTAAAGAACCCACCTGCAATGTAGAAGATGCGGGTTCGATCTTTGGGTTGGGAAGATCCCCTGGAGTAGGAAATGGCAACCCACTCCACTATTATTGCCTTGAGAATCCCATGGATAGAGGAGGTTGGCAGACTACAGTCCATAGGGTTGCAAAGAGTCGGACACAACTGAAGCAACTTAGCATGCATGCAAGTTCTTATTTGAAAGCCTTTATTTTCACATCTATAAACACTGTTCACACCTATAAACAGTATATAGGACATCCACATTTTCAGTAGGCGGCTGTGTAGAATAGGTGATAGGCAGTCCTGAGTGGAAACACAAAAATCTGCAGATTGGTGAGGTAAAACTCAGAGTAAACTCTAACTCATTGCAGAGATTCCATAAAAGCATTATAAGCTCTGCAGGTATTATATATTCACATTATAAAGCAACAGGGTACAGAAGCAATGTGCTGGGCTGTGAAATCTACACCATGTCATTTCCTGGATCATGGCCTAGAGACAGAGGCCAAAGAAGCCAGGGATTCTGTTCTACATACGCACAGGGGAACAGGGGACAGGCCACCAGCAAGCCGTATTTCTTTGGCTCTTTCTTTTAAGAGCATTTTCTTTGTGATGGTAGTCATGAAAGTATGAATTTAATGTGTAAATTAATCACGAGCGCCACCTTTCTTTAAATGAGTCTTTTCTAGATCAAATGTAAAATAAATCCAAATATTTAAATGAAAGTACATGATTTACCCCACTGTGCCAATTTCATTCTTAAACCCAGGACCTAGGAGCTAGTGACAAACCTAAGAGACATCTAGAAAACTACTGAAGCCACATGAGAAGATGATCACATTTTGAGAAGAAAGACAAGTGTCAAGGGTCTAAGCCTATGGTGATGTCCAGGGTTGAAGATGAAAGAGATACAGAGGAGCAAGACAATAGGCAAAAGGAGAGAGCAAAGAACCATGAAAGTAGAGTGCCACAACACAAGAGAGAGAAGCTTCAGGAGGAGGCAGTAATAATGTAAGACACTACTATCAAAGAAAAATCATGGTAAATAGAAAATATAAACTAAGATGGTAGAAATAAGTCTAAACATACCACAAAATAAATCAGTAATTAAACTCACTAATGAAATGGATAGATTCTCAGTTGAAATAAACAGAAAGCACACATATGCTACATGAACATATTTAAAGTCTAAAGCTTTAAAGACATTGAAGAGTGAAAGTAAAAGTAAATATATATATTCATATATATAAAAATAATCTTTCTGTGATTATGGTTTTCATAGATGGGAAAAAAGTTGAAACAGTGACAGATTTTATTTTCTTGGACTCCAAAATCACTGCAGACAGTGACTGCAGCCTTGAAATTAAAAGATGTTTGGCTCCTTGGAAGCAAAGCTATGACAAATCCAGACAGCATATTAAAGAGCAGAGATATGACTTTGTTGACAAAGATCTGCCTAGTCAAAGCTATGGTTTTTCCAGTAGCCATGTGCGGATCTGAGAGTTGGACCATAAAGAAGGCTGAGTGGCCAAAGAATTGATGCTTTTGAACTGCGGTGCTTGAGAAGACTCTTGAGAGTCCTTTGGACTACAAGGAGATCCAATCAGTCAATCCTAAAGGAAATAAGTCCTGAATATTCATTGGTAAGACTGATGCTAAAGCTGAAGCTCCAATACTTTGGCCACCAGATACAAGGAGCTGACTCATTGGAAAAGATCCTGATGCTGGGAAAGATTGAGTGCAGGAGGAGAAGCGGGCAACAGAGAATGAGATGGTTGGATGGCATCACTGACACAATGGACATGAGTCTGAGCAGACTCCGGGAGATAGTGAACGACAGGGAAGCCTTCTGTGTTGCCGTTCATGGGGTCTCAAAGAGTCAGACACAACTTAGCAACTGAACAACAACAATATATAATCTAAAGAAAATAAGGAGAAATACTATTAGACAAAATAGATTTTAAGGCCAAAAGTAATCATAAAGAGGATCTTTTTTTAATAATAAAGAATATTTTTACCAGTAAGATAAAGTATCCTAAGTCTGAGGGCATATAACCAAGTATTCTCAATATTTACAAAACAAAACTCAATTAATTACAGGAAGAAACAGACAAATCCACAACTACAGAGAATTAATTCTCACTAGAACTCAAGAACTAAGAGACCACGCGGATAAAAAGAATAATAAAGATGTAAAATTACGAGTAACACAATTGGACATTTCTTACCTATTGGAAGAATTCTGCTCCCAACAATTAGAGAATCACATTCTTTACAAAAATTGAGCCTGTTATAGCCCACAAAGCAAATCTCCACAAGTACCAAAGGATCAAAATCATACAGAACAAGATGCTTTTTAAGAGTAGCATTCAGTAAACAAAAGGAGTTCTAGGATTTAAAATATGGCAGGAAAAGAAGCATGCCAATAACCCACAGATATAGAGAACGGACTTGTAGTTGCTGAGGGGAAGGGGGTTGGGGAAGGAAAGACTGACAGTCTGGGATTAGTGGATGCAGACTATTATATACAAGACTAATAAACAACAAGGTCCTAATGTCTAGCGTGCACGTGTGCTAAGTGCTGTGCAACTCTTCACAACCCTATGGACTATAGGCCGCCAAGCTCCTCTGTCCATGGAATTATCCAGGCAAGAATACTGGAATGGGCTGCTATTTCCTTCTCCAGGGGATCTTTCTGACCCAGAGATTGAACCCACATCTCCTGTGTCTCCTGCATTGGCAGGTGGTTCTTTTACCACTGAGCCATCTGGGAAGTCCAATATACAGCACAGGGAACTGGATGCAATATCCTGTGAAAAATCATAATGGAAAAGGATATGAAAAAGGATATATAACTGAGTCACTCTACTGTACAGTGGAAATTTAACAGAACATTCTAAATCAACTATACTTCAATAAAACTTTACAAAAGAAAAATGTCAATAGAATGTGTATAAGATAAAATTGAAGAAATCTCCCAGCAAGTAGAGCAAAGAGGTAAAGAAGCAGAAAATATGAGAGAAAAGCTAAGAATATTAGAGCATCAGTCTAGTAGCACCAACATTCTCAAATAAGATTTCCAAAAAGAGAGAACAGAAGTTAAAAAAAGAAAAAAAAAAAAGACCAAGTCAGACTGAAGCCTTGTAAACTCGAGAGCCAGACACACCAAGGTCTGTCAGAGCCAGGACGCCTGCTGACATCCGCTGTGTTCCTAACCTAAAGTAGAATGCCCAGGGGAAGCTGGCTCAGAAGCTTATCTATCTATGCTTCACTGGTCATGACCGCAGGATGGAGAAGTTGCTGCTCTCTCCTCTGTGCACAGCTACAGAAGCCCATTTGCCTGAGTATATTCCTGCTGGACATCCAGCATCTGGCTCACATGAGGACTTCACTGCTGTTGCTGCTGCTAAGTCACTTCAGTCATGTCCGACTCTGTGCGACCTCATAGACAGCAGCCCAACAGGCTCTTCTGTCCCTGGGATTCTCCAAGCAAGAATACTGGAGTGGGTTGCCATTTACTTCTCCAGTGCACGAATGTGAAAAGTTAAGGCGAAGTCGCTCAGTCATGTCTGACTCTTAGTGACCCCATGGACTGTAGCTTACCAGGCTCCTCCATCCACTAGATGCCCTGATTCTGGTGAGCCCCATTTTTCTAAGAAAATTAAAAGACACTTGCTCCTTGGGAGAAAAGCTAGGACAAACCTACACAGCATATTAAAAAAGCAGAGACATTACTTCGTTGACAGAGGTCCGTAATAGTCAGTGCTATGGCTTTTCCAGTGGTCATGTATGGATGTGAGAGTTGGACTGTAAAGAAAGCTGAGTTCCAAAGAATTGATGCTTTTGAACTGCAGTGTTGGAGAAGACTCTTGAGAGTCCCTTGAACTGCAAGAAGATCAAACCAGTCAATCCTAAAGGAAATTAGTCCTGAATATTCATTGGAAGGACTGATGCTGAAGCTCCAATACTTTGGCCACCTGATGCAAAGAACTGACTCATTGGAAAAGACCATGATGCTGGGAAAGACTGAAGGCAGGAGGAGAAGGGGATGACAAAGGATGAGATGGTTGGATGGCATCACTGAGTCCATGGACATGAGTTTTAGTAAGCTCTGGGAGTTGGTGATGGACAGGGAAACCTGGCATGCTGAAGTCCATGGGGTTGCAAAAGAGTTGGACAAGACTGAGTGACTGAAATGAACTGATTCTTTTAGGAACACTCATGACCTGACTTCTCTTACTTCCCCACCAGGAGCTCTTAAAACTGTAAGGAACCAAACCTAGATGGTGACCTAAAGCTCCATTCAGTTTATTTCCTCCTGGAAATATTAGCCTTTCATTACGATGCTAAGTGTGAGCTTTTTTCTGAAGTTTTATGCATATAAATAATAGAACTCCAAAGAAAAGCAGGGACTCAGTTAATACATTTGTCAGTATACTGGTTGCTCTGAGAAGGAGTCAGGGATGTAACAAGGTAGGAAGTAGGGGGCTTATCATATGACAAAAGTCTGCTACTTTGTTGAGAAGTAATGGTATATACATAGGTTTTTAATTGTTGTTTAACCTGAACATAAAGATTTTACATATTCTTATGGTTTATATGATATTTAAACATGTTTTAGAAAAGTAGGACTGGGTAGAGTTCATCTCAGTAATATATATTTTTAACATTAGAAAATCAAATTTGCCACCAAATAAGGACGATGAGGAAATTACAGTTTTTGCAAATGGAGGCCACAGCCTTTAAGAGAGCATGTTTGTTGGCCTGGTAGAGACAAATGCCAGCATTCAAAGAATACACAGTAAATTTGTGGATTAGTAGACTCTAATATCGTGGCCCCAAATATTCACTACCCCCCTCTTTATAAGAGGATGATACCTCCACTCTATGTCAGGCTTTAGTTACAAAATTCAAGTGTAAGTGACAAGTATCACTCCTGAATGGAATCTACAAAGCATTCCATGACTCTGTCCACGAGGCAAACACCCCCAGGCAGGGATGATTCATCCAGTCTGGGTCTCAGAATTGCCACTGAACACCAACAGACAATAATGATAAAAAGAAGTTGCTGCTGTAATCTGAGTCACCTGGGGTTGCTTGTTAGAAAGAAGCTATAGTAAACTAGACTTCAGAACTCTGCAGTAGGAAAGGAGATAACAGAAGTCTCAGGCTATAGAATGTGAGGAAAGGATTTAGTTACTCTATATAAGGCCTGGGTATATTGAGAGATAGATGGATATTAGAGGAAAGAATAAACATCCAAATAGGAGAGAAGAACGACAGGCCGTGCAAAGGGCCATGTAATGGGAAAAATACGCTCAAGGAACAGGGTTGGGGGAGGAAGGGGAGGGAACCTCAAGGATGAAGGATATAATGCTCTGTCAGAGACTGCATCAAAGATAGAGAATTGGTGAAAGGTGGATTGAAAGAAGGAAATCTAAGCAAGCAAGAGGAAAGTGAAAGTGAAATCACTCAGTCGTGTCCGACTACGACCCCATGGACTGTAGCCTGCGCCAGGCTCCTCAGTCCATGGAATTTTCCAGCAAGGGTACTGGAGTGGGTTGCCATTTCCTTTTCCAGAGGATCTTCCCAACCTAGGGATCAAACCTGGGCAGACGCTTTACCGTCTGAGCCACCAGGGAAGCAAGAGGAAGATAGTCTCAATTTTTAGAGAAGGTTGTTGGTGAGGATAGCTGCTAGGAGAGATGTGGATGGGAGTAAATGAAGCACTTGAACTAGGCTGGTTTTGAAGAGCCAGCATGCTATCCATGTGCAGTGTTGGAACTTCACTCCCTGATTCTCCAACAGTGAAATGTTGACCCAGCCAGTTGCCAATAACCACAGAAATTGCATATAACAGCTTATTGGTTGTGTATTTACACTATAAAGTAAGAGATTTTTGACCTTCATACTAGTCTGTATCTGTAAACGTATAAATGCACTTAGAGCTACATTCTTTATCAGTATTTTCAAGAATGATTACAACAAAACAATATATTTTAAGAACATGGAAAGGAAAATATTTATAAATATTATACAGTAATTTGCCAAAACTTATTAAAAGTGAGTTTTAATAATTATTTTATATGGTACATTGTGGTTTTCAATATGTTACTGAATATTCACAAATTAAATGTTAAAATAAATTCTGACATGATTGAATGGCAAATTGAAGGACATTAATGATTTGGAAATGGGTATAACACAAACTAAATTTGAGTATATGATTTACTTAATTTTTTGTCAATTATGCTAAATTATTCAATTGGATTACTTAAATATTTGGTTTCAGATTCATTTACGTTTACAATTACTGTATTTACAAAATTATTATATTTTTTATGCAAGTCATTTGGCATTCAGTTTCCCTAGATTCTGTTATTGCACATCCAGAGATCTAATAGTGCAATGTAATCGGTGCTAAATTAATGAAAGAAAAGTTGATTCCATAATCACCTTAGTAAAGACAGGTTCTAAGCCATTTGGAGCAGTGGTTGGACGAAATCTTCTCCTTCTCCATGTTTCAGGTCTATTTTCTCTTGTGATTTTTCCACTGGTGGGAGGAAGTGGAGGAGGAATAGGCATAATGTAACGGTTAATGCTTGGAAATTGGTATCGATTCATTCCCTGGGAATTGTCCATGGAGTTCCTGAACTTCATCATTGCCTTCTTGCCCTATAATTAGATTTCATGACATAAGAATAAGTGAAATAGATTTGGGAACTCAACATAACTCAAAATTACAGACAAGACTATGATTGACATTGCAGGCAAACACAAGTGATATTAACAGGCAAACAAAGTGAAAGTGAAGTCGCTCACTCTTGTCCGATGCTTTGCAACCCCATGAACCCCTGCCAGGCTCTTCCATCCACAGGATTTTCCAGGCAAGAATACTAGAGTAGGTTGCTGTTTCCTTCTCCAAGGGATCTTCCTGACCCAGGAATCAAACATGGGTCTCCTGCACTGCAGGCTGACTCTTTACTGTCTGAGCCACCAGGGGAGCCCCACTTAATAGCCCTGTAAAGATCTCTTCAAAAAAATTAGAGATACCAAAGATGGGCTCAATAAAGGACAGAAATGGTATGGACCTAAGAGAAGCAGAAGATATTAAGAAGAGGTGGCAAGCATACACAGAAACTATACAAAAAAATATCTTCACAAACCAGATAATCATGATGATGTGATCACTCACTAGAGCCAGACATCCATGAACAAAGTTAGTGGAGGTGATGGAATTCCAGTTGAGCTTTTTTAAATCCTAAAAGATGATGCTGTGAAAGTGCTACACTAAATATGTCAGCAAATTCAGAAAACTCAGTAGTGGCCAAAGGACTGGAAAAGGTCAGTTTTCATTCCAATTCCTAAGAAAGGCAATGCCAAAGAATGCTCAAACTACCGCACAATTGCACTCATCTCACACATTAGTAAAGTATTGCTCAAAATTCTCCAAGCCAGGCTTCAGCAATACGTGAACCATGAACTTCCAGATGTTCAAGCTGGTTTTCCAAAAGGCAAAGGAACCAGAGATCAAATTGCCAACATCCGCTGGATCATGGAAAAAGCAAGAAAGTTCCAGAAAAACATCTATTCTGCTTTATTGACTATGCCAAAGCCTTTGACTGTGTGGATCACAATAAACTGTGGAAAATTCTGAAAGAGATGGGAAACTCAGACCATCTGACCTGCCTCTTGAGAAACCTGTATGCAGATCAGGAAGCAACAGTTAGAATTGGACATGGAACAACAGACTGGTTCCAAATAGGAAAAGGAGTACGTCAAGGCTGTATATTGTCACCTTGCTTATTTAACTTCTATGCAGAGCACATCATGAGAAATGCTGGGCTGGAAGAAGCACAAGCTAGAATCAAGATTACCAGGAAAAATATCAATCACCTCAGTTATGCAGATGACACCACCCTTATGGCAGAAAGTGGAGAAGAACTAAAGAGCCTCTTGATGAAAGTGAAAGAGGAGAGTGAAAAAGGTGGGTTAAAGCTCAACATTCAGAAAACGAAGATCACGGCATCCGGTCCCATCACTTCATGGCAAATAGATGGGGAAACAGTGGAAACAGTGGCTGACTTTATTTTTATGGGCTCCAAAATCACTGCAGATGGTGACTGCAGCCATGAAATTAAAAGATGCTTACTCCTTGGAAGGAAAGTTATGACCAACCTAGACAGCATATTCAAAAGCAGAGACATTACTTTGTCAACAAAGATCCGTCTAGTCAAGGCTATGGTTTTTCCAATAGTCATCTATGGATGTGAGAATTGGACTATCAAGAAAGCTGAGTGCCAAAGAATTGATGCTTTTGAACTGTGGTGTTGGAGAAGACTCTTGAGAGTCCCTTGGACTGCAAGGAGATCCAACCAGTCCATTCTAAAGGAGATCAGTCCTGGGTGTTCATTGGAAGGACTGATGTTGAAGCTGAAACTCCAGTATTTTGGCCACCTGATACGAAGAGCTGACTCATTTGAAGACCCTGATATTGGGAAAGATTGAAGGCAGGGGGAGAAGGGGACAACAGAGGATGGGACAGTTGGATGGCATCACCGACTCAATGGACATGAGTTTGGGTGGACTCTGGGAGTTGGTGATGGACAGGGAGGCCTGGCGTGCTGTGGTTCATGGGGTCGCAAAGAGTTGGACATGTCTGAATGATTGAACTGAATCACATTTCATGACATACAAATGCATGAAGTAGAAGTGGTAACCTAACACAACTCAAAATTACAGGCATTGACATTACATGCAAACACAACTGATATTAATAGGCAAACTTAGGACACCTCAATCTGTTGAAAAATGGCATTTTGCAGTATCCATAGCAAATCAAATTTTCATGAATTTCTAAACTTATTTAAGTATATATTTTAAACCAAACATACAATCATGGCATTTTTATAGCACTTTGGGGATTTTTCCTCAGTGATTTATTAAATATACAGGGACCCAGTACAGTGAAACAATTTAAAATCAATAGGTTTGAAGTGTTGTACTTCAAGACAGGATTGGGTAGTCCACTCAATGATGGGGTATTTGCACTTTTTTTTTTTACATTGATTTCACCTATCCAGGTGTTACAACATTCCTTGATAATATAGTTTCAAGTAATCAAAAACCTTGACTCCAACCCAAAGTCTTTATTCAAGTTATTTTCTCCTAGAAATTTAACTTGTAAGAATAAATTTTACCCAGTTAACTGCACAAGTACATTTATGTAAGTGTGTATAAGGATATACACAGGTATACTCACAAATATGTCTAAAAAATTTAATTGATCAGCTTGGGATTGACATGTACACACTGCAATATATAAAATAAAATGCTTTTCCATGACAAAAAGAGAAAAAAAATTTAGTTGAACTACCAAGTAAATCAGTAACAGGATAGTTAAATAAAATTTGCTTTGTTATAAAAGATTCTCATCAAGCTTTAAAAAGAATACTGTTAATCTATTCTTTCAGAGTCCTGACATAAAAAGCTCCATGAAGCATGGTCATACATTTCAGTTAAATAATTTATATGTGGATTTTGATAAAATCAGGGATGACTGGGTTTTGAACACAGTTCAGAACACAGTTCTGAACACAGGGTTGCCTTTAAGGATTTGGATTATTTGTGGGGGTGGAGCATATAAATTTAGTCAACATTTAAAAGTACCTTAATGACTAAAAAGTACCTAATGTATAATCAAAAATTTTAGTTTCACATGTATTTGACCATCTGAATTTTCAAATATTGATAATTTTTGTATATCTGAGGTAGTTTTCAAACTTTAGATTATCTTTAATCATTTAAATCTGTCTTATACCAATTTATTTAGTATTGTTTTAAATTTATTTTCAGCTGATTTATCTTTTATTTTGAGATGCTTAAATTGTAAAAAGTTATTTTTAAGAAAGAGAAGTCATTCCCAAACATTCTCATTGCTATTAAACAAAAGCAGATTAAATAAAGGCATGGGTACTCCATATTTTGATTGAAATAAACATTTATATGAACAGAAGGTATTTAGATAGATATTCACCAAGGGGCTTAGAATTATTAGATGGCTTGATGTTGCAGGTATTATTTATGCTCTCATTTTTCTTTTCTTACATTTTCCAATTTTTCTGTGCTGGTGTGCACTGACATTGTAATAACAAATATAAATTAAAGAAGTGAAAATAAGATAATAAAACAATAAAATCAATGAATTCAGAACTTTTTGGTCTTGGGAGGCTCTACTTTTAATTTCTAAGTAGTCATCCATCTTTGGCATGCCTTATTTGGTAATGAAGTTTAGTAAATTTTTTTAAAAATTAAACTTCTGCTCCATACCTTGCTTTTTCTTCTAGCCCAAAGAATCTTGGACATCTCCCTATGGCAGTATAAATAATTTACCTTATTTTTAAATATTATTTAATATGCTATAACATTTTTAAACGATAAATTCTTAGGTGTCTTCCAAACATTCACTATTGGAAATATTATAATTCTAAAATTCCTGAATCTATTTCTCTTCACAGGCATGTATGTTCCTAGGATAAATTCCAATATGCTAAAATGCTTGAGCATGTTCATTTAAAATGTTGATAAATATTTCCATACTGCCTTCACAAATAGTTGCACCAATTTCTGTTCCTATCAATAGTGTATAAGAAACTCTCATTCCAAGTATAATCATTTTGAGTCATGTCATTAATTTACTCAACAGCATCTCAACCAACCTGTTTTGACCACATTGCTTTTGCCTAACTCAAAGATCCTCACTCCTAACACTTGGAAAACTCAACTTACTTAAGTATGTCACACCTTCAAACAATTCCACCATACATATCTTTTACTATTTAGTGGGTGCTTACTACATACTCAGCAGTCATGCAAACTATTATTCTTTAGGAATTTCTTGTTTGATTTTATATTAAGTAATTTTCATCATCAATGCCATTGAAAGAATTACATGTCTTTCTTGGCAGTATATTTTGACTGTCTACATCACAGTATAAACTCCAAAAAGTCAGAGAACATTGTCTGCTTTGATAATTGATATATTACTAATGCCTAGAGCAGGACCCAGTCAAAGTAAATGCCCAATTAAATTCCACTGGATGAAAAATGTTAAGTTTAGCTGGTTGAAATTAACATGGAATTGATCTCAACCTTGTCAGCACCTATAAGCTACCATTTTTAAAATTAATTTATTTTTTAACTGAAGGATAACTTCTTTACAGAATTTTGTTGTTTACTGTCAAACCTCAAACATGAATCATAAGCTACCATTGAATGTCAATCCCTTACTCACTCACATCCCAAAACTTGGAAATGGTAAAATAAAAGGCCCTATAAAGATTTAATTAATAAATCTACCCAGTGCCTCAGAGCAGATTTGGAAAATCACCTAAAAGAAAATCATTTACTAGTCAGAAGAAATTGAATATTACCTGATTGATAATGGTCACATATCTAACAGAAAGTGGGTCCAATCAAGTAGAGTTAATAGACAATAGGAACTTAGAAAATAGTATGATCACCTTGGCAAACATGGAGAGTGCCCATCTGAGTACTATCCAAGGGAGAGGAAAGGCCACCCATTGGACTTTGAATATTTCCAGTCCTAAAGGCAAAGTTATCCCTGGAGGATTCAGAGGGCTTTAGCCAAAGACCTTTGAGCTTCCTGGTACCTTTGGCAAGCCCATTCCTAAGATGAGACAGATGCATTGGGCTAAGACAGCCTGATACCATTAACATTCCATTCTACCATATCCCCTCATTCTGATTCTGTACTCACTAGGCAACCTTCTCATTGTTCTCTGACTTCCCATCTAGGTCTGCCTACAAGGGGAAAATGTACTGTTTCTACAAGCTTTGATTTATTTGACATCTGGTGAATTAATGGCCCCTAATTATGATTTGATTCCCTATTTTGATTTACAATAGTGACAAAAATGGGCTTGTCACGTCTTAGTTTAGTTAGCTTGAGACAATATCTCAGGACCTGACCATTCCTGGACACTATCTTGAAATGGGAAATCTCTGGACATTTAAAGTGGAGATCAGATCCTAGAAAGTGTCAACTGAATTGGCTTATGACCCAATAACTTCTGCCCAGCTCTAAGTAGTATTCCCTAGACAAAATGCCACCACTTTTTAATTTATCCTTCTTTCCAAGAATATACTATTAAATTAACTAAAGTAAGATTTGTGAAAAGTGCTTCACCAGCTAAAAAACACAGTAGTTGGATTAAAATATTATTTATCATTTGGACGTTATATTCATACTTTTAATATGAAAAATAATTTATTTAAATTAATTTCTTAGTGACAAGGTCATCTGTCAGCTTTAGGTAAAAACATCTTAATTTCATATGTCTTACGTTTCCTAATAATGACAGGAACTAAATTCACCCATTTGAGCATAATTACAATTGTACTCATAACACAGGTTCTTTCTTAAGCTGGCAAATGTTTCTTCTTGGTCTTAGAAATACAAACAATACCTTTTCTAATTACTAAATGTCCCAATTGTCCTTCCCTGTTAGAGTAACTTATGTTTTATGACTTCCCTACCTCCTTTCTGTGCTTTGTTTAAAATAAGTGAAAATTACCTGAGACATAACCTTGAAAAAGAAGCATAGTCAAGCTTCTGAGTGTGATTAATTCAGGATTTTTTTAAGACAGACATTCTTTTCCTTCTATATCCAACCTTCTCCAGAGTCAAGCTTGAAGCAATTTCATACACTGATGGTAAAGTAAGTCAGCATGCAAATGCAAGCCTATTCTTGGAAATTTTCATTTTCTAGGTTTCATGCATTTTAAAATTTGGAAGCAGTCAACACTGTGTCTATTCTGTTAGAAGTCATATCTAGCCATAAAAAGATCCTCTTGGTTTTTATACAACCTTTCAAGTTCATGAGAGATCATCTTCTATTATTACAAGTCTATTCCTTACTATTTTTCCCAATAACACAGAAATTATAGGTCTTCCAATTAAAGTAAAATATAATTAAACAGAAGTACAGAGCAAGTGTTTAATAAGTACAGAATATAAATTTCACTGATCAGATTAATTGAATCTAGCATCTTAAAAACTGAGAAGAAAAAGCATTTACCCCAACGGGAAATGGAGTTTCAGTTTCCAGCAATGAGGTTTTTGATCTGGATCCCAAAGTTATCTTTGGAACAGTTCGTACTGCAGGATTACTGGGAAGAGGCTGTAATCGAATTGGAGGCTGCATATTTCCGGGAGCAGTGTATGGTCGAGGGGCTGTCTAGACAATTAGGGGAAAAAATTCCATTTAAATTAGTATCTTGACATGTTTCCAGAACCAATTAATAACTCAACAAATTGCCTAGAGTAATTAATGGTGCCTTTTTACTGAACAGATTAAACTTTAATTATGTGCTTCCATTATACATACTCTTATGACCCAATGTATTTGTTAAAACATATGGTATGGAAGTCTTCTACATACCTAAATGCCACAATTGTAGAGTATTTTAGATAAAGATGTTCTCTGTTAGGTTCCTATATTTTATTCGTACTGTAAACTCACTTACAATACCTAGTTGATGCTAAACACAGAATGAAAGTTTTAGTCGCTCAGTCATGTCCGACTCTTTATGACCCCATGGACTGTAGCCCACCAGGCTCCTCTGCCCATGGAATTCTCCAGGCAAGAATACTGGAGTGGGTTGCCATGCCCTTCTCCAGGGATCTTCCCAACCCAGGGTTCGAACCCAGGTCTCCCACATTGCAGGCAGATTCTTTATCATTTGAGTCACCTGGGAAGCCCTTTGTTCAATTAAATGTTAAGTTGAATAATGTTCCGATTTTAGAGACCTAGAGCATATGATTAGAATAAACTCATTCTAGGTTTAAGCCTTAAGACTAGTGCTGAAGTAAAAGCAGACAATATGATTTAAAATGAGGGAAGGCGAATGCTTACCTCCAATGCATTACCATTTATTCAATCTCTTCCTTGAACTATTAGGAAAACAAAAATAAGAACTGGTAACTGGCAACTTTGGAAAATACTATCAAAATGTAGATGTTCGGAGATGTTTTCCAACTAGACAGTTTCCATTTGCTCCTCTTCTCTGCCTTCTCCTTTCGGCTCTGGCTGTTGGGAGTCATTTCTTAGTGGACCATACCAACTAACCTCAGGTTTCCAGTCGGATTTGGCCAGTGAAAGACACTGGCAAGAGGTCAAAGACAGGAGGGAAGGAGACTGGGCTCCTAATGCTGCTGGACCCTCCTGCCAAGGTCACGATGGGCCAACTGGGTCCCTCCACCGAAGTCCACAGCTCTTCAGGAAGTCTTCTTCCAGAAACCGCCTGCTGGTTCTGGTCTCCAATACCTCCCTTTCCCCTTAGCCCTACATGATGTGGTTTCCCGCTGTGTTCACCCCAGCATGCTTTACAGCCCTAGTTGGTTTTCCTTAACCCTGCCTGCATCTTTCTAAATAGTTTCTTTATTAAACTCATCCTAATTACCCTATTTGTGTGAGCCATCTGTTTCCTGCTGAGACCCTGACTGATGCATTTTCTAATCAAGAATGCACTGCAGAGAACACCAAAAGTGCCAGTTCAGAGCATTAGATGTGCCTTTGGGAGCACAGACAGAACACTGTAACCTTAGCATAAAGATCAGCAATGTTTCAAAAATGGAAAAAACAAAACGTTTGGCTCAGTTGTTCTATTACAATAAAATACTGGTAAATCTGTTAAGAACAATACATGCAAATTTGGGTAAGAGGGTGTGAAAAAGATAGTATGTAAATGATTCATAAAAAAGGTTTATTACATTGACTCTAAAGAACAGTGACCACAAATATTCAACTCTGAAAAAGTGTTGTATAAATAAATAGAAAATGGTGATAGGGCTGCTCCCATGAGCAAAAATTGATCTTAGTACCATCTTGACAAACATGTTATACGTTGCCAAAGCTCTGCTTTTGTTAAGTCAGCGCTTACTGAATTCCAACTCTAGTCACTGTGAGGAGATGAAACAGTAATTTGTAACATCTAATGGCAACACAAGACAATTAGTGTCAACTGAACCACACAAATACTATCAAAGAGAGAATAATAACAAAATACCTGGGAACTAACGAAATTAGAACTAAAAGTTATTTGGAATAAGCCAATGAGACAAGCATTAAAAATGAAAGTTTCACAGAAGTAGTTACATTTTATCCAAATGAATGAGCAATAAAGGATAATGTTAAATAGAAAAGAGGGATGGTGAATTTGGACATCTAAGTAAGAAGAATCAGTTGTGAACCAAACATGGGAAGGAGAGCAAAAGTAATATATATCAAGATCTGTTTTCCTTTCTTCATGTAATACAACATTTATTAGGGAATATGTGTGCTGTGCTTAGTCACTCAGTTGTGTCCAACTCTGCTACCCCATGGACTGCAATCCATGGGGATTCTCCAGGTAAGAACACTGGAGTGGATTGCCATGCCCTCCTCCAAGGGATCTTCCCAGCCCAGGGATCGATCCCAGGTCTCCCACATTGCAGGCAAATTCTTTCCTGACTGATCCACCAGAGAAGCCCAAAAATACTGGAGTGGGTAGCCTACTCCTTCTCCAGGGGATCTTCCCAACCTAGGAATCATACTGGGGACTCCTGAATTGCAGGCAGATTATTTACCAGCTGAGCTACGAAGGAAGCCGATTAGGGAAGATGGCTATAACAAATAAGAACTATATTTCCCAGCATCTTTTCTAATTCCATATAGACGTTTGCCTCAGTTTTGTCCAATGAGATGTGAGCAGAAGTGATATATGAAACTTCCAGATCATGCTCTTAGAAAGAAAAGAAGTGTCTTCACTTTCCCCTATCCTCTTCTCTCAAGCTGAAATATCCACATGGTAATATACAGGGATGCCTGGCGTGCTCCAGCCCATGGGGTCACAAAGGGTTGGACATGACTGAGCAACTGAACAACAAAAATATGCCATCGTGGCTTGAATGGATGAAGACCACACACTAAATATAGCAGATCAGTGACCCAAAAGGAGTCTGAGCTTTTTATGACTGAGAAAGTAGAGACAGCACAGGACCTGAAACGTAAGATGGGGAGCATATCCTCACATTAAAGTGGTTATCTTGGTCTCTGCACACAAACCTAGACAGGAAACCAAGTGGATTGACTAGAACAACATTTAGTTTAAAGAAATAGGACGTAAGCCTCTATGAGCCAAAAGGTGCAAGGTCTTAAAACCCACAAAGAGAAATCAAGCTAGATGTTTTCTGAGAAAGGGAATCAGATTATCCAAAAGAATTCTTTTGATCTCTGTGAAAGAAATATGCCTTAAGACTCACTCCTGTCTAAAAATCCAACCGAATAAAAATACACTGAACGCAGGATTTGGAAAGCAGGTTCCTATAAACTAAAACATGATCTATTTGCTGCTGTGCTCTAAATGTTACTTCCCCACATTTGCATTCAGTTAGATGAATGTGGCAGTCAAATGTTTAACTGATTACATGTATCTCTAAAAAACAAATCTGTACCATTCAACTAACAGCTGTGAGCTACAAACTGTTGTAGTTCACATCAGAAGCCACCTTAAATTTGCTACACTTTAAACTGTTCATAATGTATTTTCTGGGAATAAATATGGCACTGTAGCTTAACATTTTCAAAACGGTACCAGAATGTGAATTGAAATTCACTACCTGGTGATTACTCAGCATAGCTGAGCATTTCTAATTCTTCTAAGAAAATCTCTGGGGGTGAATTTTCCAAGCATGTACAAAATTACTTGAATGACTCTCCACAGTTTTAATGGCATGGTGCAGCTAAAAGCTACATGCTATTTTGAAAGTCCAGGTGCAATTAGTGATCAAGTGCAGTAGCTATTCACTGTATGCTTTCTTTACTCACTCAAGAAAGTTAAAAGAGAAAAATGAATGGCAGTATCCCCAAAGGATTATCTTCATCCCAATAGCACCTAGAGGTCAGGAGTCAAGTTTCGAGGATATGTAAGCAAGTCAGGAAAACAAAAAAGAAGGACTTGAATGCTGTAAAATGCGAAGTACAATTCCAAGATCACAATAGGTATCCCTTCCAGGGCAGAAGCACTGCCCAGGGGGTGATCAAGTGAGGGATCCTGGCTTACCAGATAGAAAGGCTGCTAAAGTGCTGGTGTCAGTGTTTCCTGTAATTTTTAAATTACTTTCTCACTCCTGCCACATTAAGATCTCCTGGATGTATCATAAACTACTTATTGAGGCTGTTCAGCTGGAAAATTGAAAAAAAAGCCTTTCAAGGTTTTTTTCTCCCTAAAACAGGTGGGAAGATAGAAAACGGAACTTGATTATTTCTTTTGTTTCACCCAGGATAAGGTTTTGAAATTCTAGTGAATCTGCCACCCAATGAAAGAATATTTGTGTACATATACATTTAAATGAAGCCTGGAAATATGGTAACAACAAAGGAAAGACAGTTGCTTTTCATAACTTGAGCTGTTCATTGGTAAATGTCAAAATATATTTACCTTTGAAAAATGTCAAACCTTAACACTATATGTGATGAATCTACTTCAATAATCTGTGAAAGCACTGCAATACCTCTATAAATACTATGCAATCCAAAAAATGTTCATGCTAACAAGGAAATATATTAGGCCACAAAAAGCAAGAATAAAGACATCATCAAAGTTATTTGTTGAAAGCTGAAACCATCAACTGCCAGCAAATATTTTGCAAATCTCTTCCTGTATTTATATTGTTTCAAGCTACCTATTCCTTTAAGCGAATACCACCCCTAGGTTGTAAATGAATTGAACTAGAATGAAATGTAGGGGTGTGTGATTTCTTTAAATAGAATTTTTGTGCGTTTAATTATTTTTCTTTTAGATTATGTACATATACTTCTGATAAAAGAAGCTCAGATGTAAGTATCTGGTTCGTGTTCTGTAGCATATTGAATTTGTGTGCATAAAAACCCTTTTCAGATAAGGTAAGAGTAGAGACAATAGCAAGAACAGGATCCAGAAGTCAGAAAACACAGAACATGTATGAAACAACCAACGGCTCAATTGTGCTGCACTACAGTCCATAGGGTCACAAAGAGTCAGACACAACTGAAGTGACTTGGCACACTCGCACACAGGGTGCTAAAGGGTAATGGTGAGGAAAAATATTAAGATAGCTAAACTGATGTCATGTGGTTTGGAATCTTAAATGTCAGTTGCAAGAGTCTGGATTTCTCTATAGGCAACACAGAGCCAGTGAAGGTACTTGGGCATATAAGTAACAAATAATCTGCACTTCAAGAAAACTAATCTAGTAGTAACAAAATGGATTTGAGAGTGGTGACATTGGATGAAGGTGGGACATTCAGTAGGCACAGAGTTGAATGGATATAAGACTATAAGGATGATACAACCATGTACCCAGAGAGCATTCTTTCTGAGAGTTATAAGAAATCATGAATTAATTATTGGCATGGTGCAAGTCAGCATGATTAATGTGACTCACCGGTGTTACTGGACTGGAATGCCCTTCATCAACCAGAACACTATGGCCACGGTTAGTCTTGGGGCCAACGGGGGGGCGGGGAGACAGGAGGGGTATATTATTTTCTATAGTCCATCTCGTGTGCTCTCCCTAGAATAAGAAAGTGATTTAACAAATCAATGCATAATTAGTCATCTAGGTTAAATTAATACCTGCCAGAGAAGAAGTGTTATATGACTAGAGAAGTTCTTTCTCGTGCTTTTCAAAAGTACTCCATCCAGGGACCATCATAATAATGAGGAGATGTTTCCACAGCTGTACTAGAGAGTTGAGTATGGTAGTGAAAGGCAAGAAATTGAGTATGCTTTACCAAAAGGAATAGCTGTGCTCATGGTAATAGCCACAGATGCAATGTATCCTTAGTTTTAGCATAATGTTTATTAATTTGCTTGAAGCAGATCACTAAAGAAGCACAATGTTCCTCACTACTCTGGTCAGTAGACACTACCAGAAAGTATTACATTTCTGTCTTAAAAAAATTAAATAATGCCATAAGCAAAAGGTTACATATGACATAAGGGGAGCCTAAAATATAAGCCTTTTGCCAAGTGCAGCTACAGGTGAAAATTGTGATGAATAAAAACTGTACAAGGAGGAAATAAAGTGTCTATCAGGAATTTCTGCCAATGTTGCAACATGCCCATGTACCTGGTTAGTGTGTCTGGCAATACAGGCAAGAGTGAATACAACACTGTTTCAGAGACCATTTCCAGTAACCATTTTCTCCATCAACACTTCAGCAGATAAATTATAGAATCTATCATTCCTTGACAGAGAACACTATTGGCAAAGTTGACTTAACTACAAATCTTTCCACACCAACTTTTCTGATCCGGAGAAACTGACCTATTGCCTGTTATTCAACAAAACTTTTATAACAATACTATGTTTTGACCAAGATAAAATTGACAGATTTGAGTTTATCAAGCAAGAGGGAAAATTACTGTTTCCTACTGCAAGTTATTCCACAGAAGCTTCACGAATATTCATCAGTTTGTGAAATGTGTCTGAAGTCCCACATTTGTAGCACTACACTGAAAATGAAGAACAACATGTGGGCTTGAATGACTCAACAAATTGAGTAAAACTGCCAACCTAAACTGAAACCTTTCAAACATGCCTAATTGAATCTCTCATGTCTTAATTTAAATTTATACATTCCCTAAGTTGACTGCAAACAAGAAATATCAAATGCAAAAGTAGAAAACAGGAATTTCTAAATGACTTCACAGAACCTCTAAATCTTATGTTTTGTTTGCTAATATAGATCTTTCCTACCATATATTTTCAAAGGTCACATTCACATGAAAAAGTACTATTGGATAATTCTTAAAATGCTCCATTTTTGATAACATTGAGAACATCACAGTCTATTTTTACCTTCTTATGACAAACAAATCTTTTGGCCTCTATCACAAATCAATCAAGAAAATACAGAAGCAAAATTTCAAACTTGAGGACATTTTCAAGTTTTTCTTTCAACTAATTGTGCCTTATATAATTTCTCTTGTACAGTAGCTCCTATTTTGTTATGATCTTCCAAAATAACAGTGGCCAAGATTCAAGTATGGTGGAACCATTTGATGTCAGTTATGAGTTACCCAAAATAAAGTGACCCCAAAGAGCTTCAATAATAGTACCACTGACCTTCAAAATCATGAAATAATATTATGAAGTAAAATAGTTATGGAACTCCTTACCTTAAATCTCTGAATTCGCTCCTTCTTAGCTAAGGTCTCCAGTTTCTTTTTTATTTCAAGCTGATGGTAACGCTAAACAAAGAGGAAAGAGTGAAGGAAAGCATCATATCAATTATAGTAAAGAATTTTTGAGAGGAAAATAACCCCACTAGCTACCGGTATTCTCAATTACCCCTCTTGTCACTGAGATGGAGAAGAATCATGTGCATAAGTGTGCAAGTGGGAATATAAATTGGTACAACTCTTTGGAAAGCCAATTCCTAACATACATTAGGCAGTTAAAAGTGCTCCTACTGATAACCCATAAATTTCACTTCTAAACCTAGGGGAAAATCTAAATAATAATTAAAAAAATGTTTTATGAACAAAGATGCTGTCTGAAAGTTTTTTTTTTCCCCTTCAAAGCAAAAATTCAGAAGCATTATAAACCTTAAAGAGAATGGTTTAAGTTTGGGGCACATCCATATAAACGGGACAGAATGTAATTTTTAAAATAAGGTTCCAAAAGATTTGGCTTTAAAAATGGAAAATGCGTGTAATGCTGATAAAAGTAGAATGCTGAACTGCTTGGAAATGCAATTTTGTTGATCAAGCTCACATCGTGTGCCTGTCCCAGTGTTGGGAGAGTGCTTTGTGAAATATCATCTCTTCCTGAACAAGGCCAATTGCTAAGCAGTCTAGTTCTACAAATGAAGGAAGTGAGGCAGAGGACCATGAACTTACCCCAGGTCACACATCTAGTCAATGGTAGAACTGTAATTTGAATCCTAGTCCTGGGCTTCCCTGGCGGCTCAGCTGGTAAAGAATCATCCTGCAATGCTGGAGACCTGGATTCGATCCCCTGGAGAAGGGAAAGGCTACCCACTCCCTGGAGAATTCCATGGACTGTATAGTCCATGGGGTTGCAAAGAGTTGGCACGACTGAGCGATTTTCACTTTCCTTCTGACATTAACTTCCTGGCTTGTCTTTTTTTTTTTTTTTTTTTTGGAGAAACCATGTTTCTCTCACACCATGATATGGGTTTATTAATGTCTACATATGAATAGACAAAAGACAAAAAAGAAATGTGACTGTTAACAACAGTTATCTCTGAGAGGAGAAATTATGCACAGCTCTTTTCATTTTTTAATGCTTTCTTATGTTTTTCAATGGAGAAGGAAAGAGCAACCCACTCCAGCATTCCTGCTTGGAGAATCCCAGGGACGGAGGAGCCTGGTAGGCTACAGTCCATGGGGTCGCAAAGAGTCGGACATGACTGAGCCACTTCACTATGTTTTCCAAAGTTTTAGTAGTATATTAGTTATATAACTTAAAAATAAATTTCATGTAAAAATAATCTGCTTATAATTCAATTTGAAATCATTCAGACACCTTTGAGAGTGTTTGATATACTGTCGCTTTTAAAAACTGTTTTTTAACTGTTCTTGATCCCCTCCTGCTGCCTTTAAGACCCTGCAGACTCAATCATTCCCTCTCTAAGTATCATCAATCCTCTTCTCAAAGCCTTTCTTCTCTTTCTTTCCTGTTATCTCACCCACTTATCACCAAACTTCATTAGATTCACTATCAACCATTTCCCACCTTCCGCTTATTCTCGCCTCGCTGCAGTTCCCCTCTCCATCCTCACTCCTCTGTGTGTGTGTGAGTGCTCAGTCGCCTCAGCCATGTCTAACTCTTTGCAACCCTGTAGCCTGTAGCCCACCAGGCTCCTCTGTCCATGGGGTTCTCCAGGCAAGAACAATGGAGAGGGTTGCCATGCCCTCCTCCAGATCTTCCAGATCCAGGGATCAAACCAATGTCTCCTGCATTGCAAGAGGATTCAAGGGGGGCTTCAAGGAAGCCCCACTCCTTTCTACCATCTCTGAAACCACTTCCCCAAGACTACCAATGGCTTTGCCCTTGAGGTCACACAGGATTTCCTTTTCTCCCCAGTAGTCATCCCACGGAACCATTCTGTAGCTTGTAAGACCCTGCTGGCATTTGGGTCACCGCTCTGTCAGGTTTTCCCACCAGTTGGAGGTTCTTATCTAGTCCATGTCGTTGTTCCCAATTTCCTGCGAGGCACACACCACCATGCTAGAAAGCTCAGGGCGCCTCAGGGGCCTCCCTCCCTCTCCTGGTCCAGGCAGAGTCGGTCTCTCTGTTCTCTCTCCCTCTTCCCGATCCCCATGGACAGCTGCTTCTCCCCGGCACTTCCACTACTGCTGTGAGCCCACACCCTCTGGCAACAGCTTCCTAATTGACCTCCCACCTCCAATCTTTTCCAGCTCATTAATCCATCTTCCACATTTTTAGCAACATCATCTTTCTAAAGCAGCTCTGCTCATTAATTTCACTCCCCTGCTGAAAAATGTTTCATCGCCTCATCACCTACACACCTAACCTAGCTGAGAATTGAAGGCCTCAAGAAACAGGGCCCCAAACTTACTAGAGAGTGTCACTTGCTGCCGCTCTTTCAGCCAACTCACAGTGCAGTCTGGCCTCAGTGAGCTTTCTTTTCCACCCACAATGTCCCCTCACACCTCTGCAACTTCACACCTGCTTTGCCTAGATCTTTTCATGTCAAGCTGCATTCAGTCCTCTAGGCTCAGTTCAAATGGCAGGACCTCTGTTCAGCTTCTTCCTACTCTCACAGAGGCAAGTCATCATCCCCTGCTTTTCGGGCTCAATCTCTTTGTTCCTCTCATCTAGCATGTGATCACTTTCTACAGCATTTTTTAAAAAATTTTCTCTCGCAGCTACATCATGTAACCCCATACTGGTACATGGTAAGCTTGCAATTAACTTTTCTTGCATGAATGAATATATGAATATTAAAACAACATTAGTAAACAGTATTGGCATAAACTAAATGTGAGACAAAGGTGACAATTTAGAAATACTGAATATTTTATTTTTAATTATATTAATATATTGTGTATAATATAAAATTATATATTATGCATTAACATTTATCTGAACTATTTATTTCAAACTTTAAGAATACACAAAGACTTTAATAATTGCATATTTAATAGTTATGATGTGTGCATTATATGAAACTTTAGAAAACCAAAGTTCAAGGATCAAGACTAATATAGAACTTGGTCCCTATTGATTAAGTTTGAAATTATGTACAGGTTAATTTTACACTGTACTATTTTTTCAACATTAGTTGTAGAATTCCAACTAATACTTTTACAAGGAAGTGAATTTGGGAGCCATGAACAATGATTCTATATAATTCATGCACATGATATAAGTCACAAAGTGACTCAGCCATGACTTGGTCGCTCAGTCATATCTGATTCTGCAACCCCACGGACTATAGCCTGCCAGGCTCCTCTGTCCATGTAATTCTCTAGGCAAGAATACTGGAGTGGGTATCCATTCCTTTCACCAGGGGATCTTCCTGACCCAGGGTTTGAACCCTGGTCTCCTACACTGCAGGCAGATTCTTTACTGCCTGAGCCACCAGGGAAGCCCATAAATCACAAAATGAATTCCTAAATGAACAAATCATACACATCTGAAGTGAGCATAGCACTTGCTCACTTTAGTAGCAGCATGCTAATAAATATTTTCAGTGACACTACACCCACTCCAGTACTCTTGCCTAGAAAATCCCATGGATGAAGGAGCCTGGCAGGCTATAGTCCATGGGGTCCCTAAGAGTCGGACACGACTGAGCAACTTCACTTCGCTTCGCTTCACACTTAGTACTGGTTTACTCTTGAATCTACGGTTACTCATAATTGTATAGTGCACCCACAGGTTGATGGTTTCATGAGCCAAGTTTTCTGATTTACTGCTACTTGGTCAAGCAGAGAAGTGATATGCTTTTCCACAGACATTAAAACGATGTTGATGCTTGAAACTACAAGTTCCATGGAGCAAGGCTAAAATGATTTATCAAATTAGCTAGATATCCTTCTAAAAATGCCATGTCAGAGTGGGAAAAAAAAGTTGTGGATGCTTGGGTTGTGAATCTATGCTGACCAATGTAGCCTAAAGAAGGAGGGACGGCAGATGTTCCAATGCCTGTTCCTTGAAATTTAGCATACGGCTGAGCTTCGGAGCCTTCAAAGAATAACAAATCTGAAATAATTCATGGCAGTGGAATTACTGATATTTAAACAGATGTCACTTTTTTTTTAGCAAATGGAAATTGAGGTACAGATGGTGAGGACTGGTATGTTTTAAAGTAGCCATTATGGACTAAAAATCTACATTTGTTAAGTTAAATATCACAAATTATACAACGATGTCCATATTTTTCCCTAACTGAAATGAAGAAATGCTTACTTTGGTGTCTTGCCTCCTCTCACTACCTAGAGAGATATACAGTATTTCTCAAGTCACCTTGTTTCATTCATTTTTAATGAAATACAGGAAGAATTCCCCCTGCTTCTGGGTACAGAAAGTATTAATTTTCTTACTAGAAAGTATCAGTTGTGAAGGAAATAGTTAATATTTGTACCTCCATATCAAGAACCTTATGGAAAATAGCCTGGGCTAAGCACTCCCGGATATATTTTTGGTGATCCTTCTTCATGATGTTTAGTTTGTATTCCTTTTCAGAAAGTATTCTTCCATTTCTTGTGATCTGTCATAAATAAATAAAACGTACATAGAAACACAAAGCAGAGAAATAGATGGACAGTCAGTCAATCAGAAAGAGAAATAGGCAGCATCTTTAAAGCCTAGAGTATAGTACTATGGTTCACTTTTAATGAATGTTTCATAAGGGGGTAAAAAAAGCAAAAGGCGGTCTCATAAACTCATCATTGGGAAAACACATACAGGTGGTACACTTGATGTTTAAAACAAGGTTTTCATTAGTGTAACAATTTTCCCTTGATAGAACCCAGGTGTTCTTTTCATTTTTTTTTTTTTTAACACATTGGGGAAGAAGGGGGAGTGCTACCTTGAAACAATGAATAGGAGCAGTGATCACAAGACTGATGATCTCACAGGAAATACTTTGAAGGGCAAAACATGTAAGCTACAGAGGATCTCATCAATTTGTTTTTAAAATAATTGGTTTCATTACTTTGTTTTCACACTGCTTTTCTTCTTCTACTCTCCAGCCCAGAATGTAATTTAATTTGCTGCGATTCAGATATTTTCAGATTATATGGTACTACAGATACAAAGTATCCCAGCTGGGTTTCCAGAGACATCATTGCAAGTGCCAGGAGTGATAGTTTCTGATTTTTATTTTATTCCTTCCTAAGTGCTATGGGTATATTTGTTCTATTTTTAATATCTTCCCTAAGCTGAGGATGTTATACTTCCTAGAATGTTCATCTTCTTCCTTTTCCCTTATTTAAATACTGCTCTTCTCTTCACATCTAATTCAAGTCCACCTATTTCTTAACTGATAACTAGGTTTTTAGCACTGTTGTTGCAACATATTGGAGTATTGAGATCAACTAGAATTGTGCTACAAGTGATTGGTTATTGATCATCTTTTTCATGAATGCATTTTCTAACGGAAGAAAGGGGTGTGGTTATAGAAAGTGTGTTTGGAATTGTGAATAAATCAGTTACAGACCCTGAAATGTGTTGTCCATGGGATACCATGTCCTGTTTATCCAATCAGGAAAAATTGTTGAGAACTTCCTGTACTGCCCCTCCCTCAGCAAATAACGTTGTTATTTCTCCCCAATTAGACCGGAAGCTCCTATAGGGCAGAAGTTCTTAAACTTGAGATGAAGAATCACGTGGAAGACAAGCTAAAAAACACTGATGGGGCCTCCTCCAGTTTCTGACTTAGCAGATCTGGAGTGTTGTTTTGTTGCTGACCCTTTGTAACCACATGGACTGTGGCCCACCAGCATCCTCTGTCCATGGGATTTCCCAGGCAAGAATACAGAGGTGGGTTGCCATCTCCTTCTCCAGGGGGTCTTCCCTGATCAAACCTGTGCATCCTCCATTAGCAGGTGGATTCCTTACCATCTGAGCCATCAGGGAAGCAGATCTGGAGTGGTGCCCTAACAAGTTCCCAGATGATGCTGAACACTCCCGATTCAGGGACTGCATTTGCACGACTGCTCTAGAGAAAGGGCTGTGTCTTTGCTGTTTGAGTTGCCATGTATATAATTGGTATTCAATAAGTGCTTGTTAATGATGTTGATAAGAAATACAAAGTCCTTCCCATTTCATAGGAAGCTCACGGACTGTTATCCAAAAATGCAGTGTTAATAGCAACCGCAGTAATTACAACCACCATTTCTTCTACATCTCTGATTGTCACAACTCTGAGTGCTGGGTATCATTATCTTCATTATCTTTCTTCAACTGAACACTTCGGAGCTGAGAAACTTGAGTGTTTTGCTGAAGATTTTGTCTTGTAAATGGCAGAGCCAGGTTTCAGCCAGGTCTATCTGATAACAAAGCCCCAGGAGACAAAAAGCAAACTCTCTGAGATCTACCCAGACAGAGCGCCAAGCATATAAACAACAATTAGAAATGCGCTGCATATCCTTTCAACACCATGGCAACAAGAGTTAAGGAAACTCACTGTGTTTTAAGAAAGTAAACAGCTAAAATCGTTAGTCACACTTTTTATAACCACACCCCTTACTTTGAATGGAAAGCTATAGTATTTTTTAAAGGTTTTCACATTATAGACATTTAGAGAAGTGGAAATTTTCTGGAAATGGTAGTTTTAGAGCTAATGAAAGACACTAATGTATCAATAAACTGTCACATGAATGAAAGAGATTTTAAAAATTTAAAGGAAAATTTTAAACTGTTCATATCTTCCATGTCATATTCTGTGATTATTAAAAACAATATATTTTCCTGAAGACAGTAAAGACTTCTCTATCCTAACTCCCTAATAGTTCCTGGTTTATACAATATGTTCAATAAATATGTGCTGAATAAATGAGTGAATAAACAAATGAAATATGTTGTTGGAAAATAACAGGGATTTTCCTTAATAATTTATAAGTTGCCTTAGCAGCCATCCTGACCTCTCTTCTTATATTTTGAAAGATAGACTCAAATAGATAAATCAGAGCTTTGGAAAGGAAGTAATTGTTCTAAAATGAGGGAAGGGAAAAGATGTCACTGTTAAGTTCAAAGAGGAAACTAGAAAAGATAGGGAAATATTGGACTTAATGAAACAAGAGGGCAGGTAGAAACAAACCGAATCTTACCAGCCCTGATCTTAAGAGATGCCGCCTTATCCTTGTATTGTTAAAATATCCAGCCAGGTGTTTATCTGTGAGACTATTATATGCAGCAAGTAATCTGGAACAGAAAAATGAAACCATTAAGGTTTTATGAAGTGTTACTTGATAACCAAGGAATTCTTGACTCTCGTCCCCAAAGTGTGTATTATCTTTCACTCATCCAGCCAACCAGTCATTCGTGTATGTGTTTAATAAGCAGGTATTAAGCACCTATTGGGGCTTCCCTGGTGGCTCAGATGGTAAAGAATCAGCCAGCAATTTGGAAGACCTGGGTTCAGTTCTTGGGTTGGGAAGATCCCCTGGAGGAGGACATGGCAACCCACTCCAGTTGGAGAAGACTCTTGAGAGTCCCTAGGATAGCAAGGAGATCAAACCAGTCCATCCTAAAGGAAATCAGTCCTGAACATTCATTGGAAGGACTGATACTGAAACAGAACCTCCAATACTTTGGCCACCAGATACAAAGAGCCAACTCATTAGAGAAGACCCTGATGCTGGGAAAGATTGAAGGCAGGAGGAGAAGAGGATGACAGAGGATGAGATGATTGAATGGCATCACCGACTCAGTGGACATGAGTTTGAGCAAGCTCTGGGAGATGGTGATGCACAGGGAAACCTAGTGTGCTGTAGTCCATGGGCTCGCAAAAAGTCGGACACGACTGAGTGACTGAACAACAACAAGCACTTATTGTTTTCTAGGTTTGATGATAAGAACTGGGAGACAGTTTAATGCCATTTTATCTCATGGACAAGTATGGAAATCAGATGTGAACTATTAAATTGGTTGTGAAAAATCCAATAACAGAAAAAAAAAAAAAAAAAACCATGGGGACACAGAGAAGAAGATCAGCAACTCCTCTTGTCAAGAAAGTCTTCTTAGAACTTCCACAGTGGTCCGGTGGTGGGGAGTCCGCCTGCCAGTGGGCCTGATCCCTGGTCCACATGGATCCACACGCCACCAGGCAACTAAGACCTTCCTTAAGAGACTTGTCTTGGGCGGTTGCAAGATGAGTATCTCTCCACACCTGCCCACCAGAATCTTAAAAGCTTATATAGAGGCCTTAACTGGGTTCAGTCATGTACAGGGTCCCAGTGGTCTCAACAACACATTGCTCTCTCAAGTCTGGGGTGTACATTCCATGGACAGGGAGTGGGGGATGAGGAGCCTCTGATTACCCAGGTCCAGCTTGAGGTGGTCATATGCTTCCAATAACCTCATTAAATACCTCTGCTAGATGTGAAGACCAGGGTGGCATGTTATTTTCGGTATCCTTACTGATGCTATTTATTACGTTGAACACATCTAAATAATGATGCGTTCAACACATGAAGGTACAATTTTGTTTGTGACACATTCTTATTGGTATAAGTTTCTGACTAGCTCAAGCTCAGCAATTTAGAAGTGTTAACTTCCACATATATAGCTCGACAATTTCATTAATTCCACATCCAGAACCAAAAAAAGAGAAATTCATAGAATTACAGTTGATTTTTAGGATTTTTCACTTGAGAGAGAACAAATTGGTTCCCTGGTCATGTGCTACACCTTGGTAGATAGTCAAAATAAGGGTATTAATCAAAGTTTGAAACTATGTTTTCTAAGTTTTAACCTATCCTTCCTTAACTGTTATCTTACAAAAGCAGATACACTATACATGTACATATATGCACGAATGTGCACACAAATATATATACATACACATAAATATGACTGTGTGTATAGACATAGAGAGACATAGGGAGTGAAGGAAAACACATAAGTCTAAACACAGCCCTAACATAAAGCTGTCCTAAAAAATGCATGCCCTATTACCTGCCATAAAGATTAATAATCTATATGTTTAATGAACAGCTGATCCTTAACTTAAACTTATTCTGAGACCAGAGCAGGGACACATATCATAGAATGAAGTAAATGTCATGAGCAACAATTTTATTTAGCTATTTGCACTGCCTTCATTACATGGAGATGGTATTGGTGACCTTTTCCTGTCTCTTCTCCTTAATGCCCACCTCAGGAAAGTTCCATGCTGTTGAATAGTATGGAAAGTTTGATTTCGTCCACAAAAGAGAGTGAAAAGCATTTACAAAGCTCAGAAGCCAAGGTGCCACATGAGAGTTGCAGATGTATGAACAACTGCGGAAACCATTATTTCACTGGGTTTACGTGAAAAGACAACCTGAGGGCTTCGGTAATGCACACACAAGACCAGCCCTGGGTAATGCTTTGAAACCATCTTTTAAATGAACTGTCTTGGTGTCCTATAGTTCATCAAAGGTTTCCTGTCTCCAAAAGGTCAACGTTGTATCCCTTACCCTTTCTGAATCTCAGAATACCTTTTCAGCAACTCATTTCAGAAAGGTGAGCAGGTGTCTCTCAGTCCTAACAATCATGATTCCACAGTTCACAGATTCTTAAGATAAATCATTAGACTGATATCATATATAGTCTTTTGTCTGTTTTTCAGGCTCACATTTTTTTTTCAGGCTCACATTTTTAAAAATCAATAGTCTTGGAATAACTATGAGTGCTAAAACCCTGATTAAATGTAGCAGGATCAAAATGTTAAGATAATGTGAACCTCAACTTCCCTATTGACAGTAAAATATCCCATTCTTTTCATTTAGACTTTGAAACGTTTTTAATATTTAGGTCTTAATAAGAAAGCTTAGCCAGCTTTGGCACCATCTCATTCTGATTCTGCTCTCTCAGGCTCCTATTGAATGAGTATGTGTCTGTGAGGCCCCTCCAATCTTACTGAGAAGTGCAATAGATCTAGGCAAGTTGAAATCTTTGTACACATCAGTTTTCCCACCTTCTACTGTTTAGGAAAGATTGAGGGCCCCTGGTAGGGATGCCATGTGTAAAGCATCTCTTTCCGTGACTATGAATAATAACCAGCTGGGTCCCCCCAGGCTCAGTCATTTCTTTTTCAGACAATGCCTAAATTTTTTTTAACTGAAATTTTAGATAAATGAATTGTTTGCTAACAAGAAACTATACTAGATTATATACAGATTTAGAAAAATGAAAATTCATAGGTTGAACTCCCTAGCAGTCCAGTGGTTAGGACTCTGAGATTCCACTTGCAGGGAGCATTGGTCAGGGATCTGGGATCCCACAGGCCCAGTGGTGCTGCCGAAAAAAAAAAAAGAAAAAAAATCACAGGTTGAAATCCTATTCCCCCACATGATGGTATTAGGAGGGGGGCCCTTTGGGAGGCGGCTAGGTCATGAGGGTGAGTTCTTATGAATGAGATTAATACTGTATAAAAGAGGCCCCAGAGAGCTCCCGTGTCCCTTCCACCACGTGAGGACACAGCAAAATGGCCATCCACGAACCAGGAAGTGAATTTTCACCAGACACTAAATCAGCTAGTGCCTTGATCTTGAATTTACCAACCTCCAGAATTGTGAGAAACAAATTTCTGTGGTTTATGCTGTCATAATACCAGTTTATGGTATTCTGTACAACAGACTGAACAGAGACAGCAAATAATGCAAACATTTCCACAGTCAACATATAAACGTCACCCTCATTGTGACCACCAAGCCCCCTTCACAGGGAGAGGGTAGCAATCCCATGGCTCAGTCACAGCCATGATCTGTCTCATCGTTTCCACTGTTTCTCTTCACAGGTCTTGGTATGATTTGCAGCTTCCTTTTGCATGTATTCAATTACAAGATTTACAATTACAGCCACACTTAGATTTAGCAGAGCTCTTCCGATCTTTCTGCCTCTGTTCTCTCCACTCACTGCCACTGTTCCTCCTCCCCAACACACACACACATTGCTTCCTTGCACCCAGCACAACCCTGGACCAGATGAGGTCACCTCGCCTGGGCTGGGATTGCGCTGCATCTTGAATATTCCATTCTCTTGTAAGTTACTGTCGGCATCCATCAGAGCTGGACTTCCTGGTCACCCACATCAGCCCTGTGATCCTCTCCTGCTCCTATCCGTAAGATCAACAGCTGTGTTGGTCACAGTGACCACCTGGCTACTGTGACCACATCACTCACACGCCATGCTGTTTACACAGAGGCCCATAACTAACTGGCCAAACCAACCTGTTGGCTTCCTTACATGATGGACAAGACTCTGTACACAACCCCAGTACACTGGATGGGGAACAACCCACTTTCTGGCTCAATGTACTGGGAAAACTGTTCCCCAGGAAACAAAGCAACTCTATGATGGTTCCTGTTTCCCCTCCTTCAGTCTGCACCTCCCCATTCCTGTGATGCCTGAGTATTAAGGAGCAGCTGCTGAGTCACAGAGAGAGCGGCCTTCCCAGCTGCAGCCTTTCAACATTTGACCCTTCAACGCTTGACTCCTGCCTCCCACCATGTAGATGATATAATAAGGGCTCTGAACTAAAAAGGTCAGTTCTTATCAATCCCTCCATCTGCCCCTTAGAGAGTCTATCCCATAGAAACCCAGACTAAAAGGAAAGACACGATAATATGCATCACAGACCATTTACTGAGCATTGACTATTTTCAGGGCATTCTGTACAGCCCCAGGGACCCAGAGATGGCACAGACATTGTACTCATGGAGCTCCAATGGGGGGCTATGCATGTACATAGGTGTGTGTGTTTGTCTGTGTGTGTGTGTGTGTGTGTGCACACGCTTGATTTCTTCCCATGTCATAGGCTAATTCTTTCACAAATAGTTACTGAGTGTCCCCATGTCAGACACCATGCCCTCAGCTGGGGAAGGAGCGTGGAATCTCTGTCCCATTCTGCAGATTACACTTTCACATACATAGGCCCACTTGTCTGCTTCCAGGCCTCTGGAATGTGAGCAGTTTCTGTTACAGCTCTTCCATCTTCCTAAAATGGAAAAGCTCCAAAACAGGATTATTGCTTAAGGTGAGTTAGTCCAAAGAAAACATAACGAGAGTAAGGTATCCTGGGACCACACTGATAGAGGGATCTCTGGAACTCCAACACCTACTCCCAGCATGCCAGTCCCCACAATATCTACTTCTGCAGAGGGAGGGATGTAGGGAGGGAGAGGGATATAGTGGTGAAGACTGCAGCTTCAGTCCAATCTGGTTTTACCATTCCTGGCTCCACAGCTGGGAGCACATGACTCAACCTCCCCATGCCTTGATGATTCTGCCTTGCACAAAACACTCGAACAGTCACACAATTCAGTCAAGTTCTTTGCTACTTTACAACAAGGATCACCTTTCCTTCAGTTTCCAATGACATATTCCTCATTTCCGTCTGAGACTCCATCAGAATGGCCATTACCATCTGTATTTCTACCAGTATTCTCTACTGTGATGTGTTGTGTAGGAAGACGGATGCTTCCTCTCCTGCTCCCTTTTCTTTGAGTCCTCATGAGAATCACCTTTAAAAGCCCCTTCAGGAGAAAATATTTTCACACCATATGTATCTGATAAGGGGTTACTATCAAAATTATATAAAGAATTCATACAACTCAATAGCAAAAGCAAAAAAAATAGAAAACACAAAACACAGATTAGAAAATGGGAAAAACACCTGAATAGATATTTTTCCAAAGATTTATAAATGGTCAACAGGAACATGAAGAGGTGCTCAGCATCATTAGCCACCAGGGAAATGCAAATCAAAAACACACTGAAATATTATCTCACACCTGTTAAAATGATTATTATCAAAAAGACAAGAGATAACATGTTTTGCCAAGGATGTGGAGCAAAGGAAATCTGTGTGCACTGTTGGTGGGAATTTAAATTAGTGCGGCCACTGTGGAAAACAGTATGGAGGTTTCTCATAAAATTAAAAAATAGAACTCCCATATGATCCAGCATCCCACACTTGGGTGCATATATAGAGAAAATAAAAATCATTATCTCAAAAAGGTATCTGTACGTCCGTGTTCACTTGGAGCATTATTCATAATAATCAAGACATGGAAACAAGTATCCATCAATAGAAAAATGGATAAAGAAAATGTAATACATGCACACACACTTGAATATTTTCAACCATAAAAAAATGAGAAAATCCTGTCATTTATGACACAAATGGACCTTGAAGATAGTCAAATGAAATAAGCCAGAATGTGAAAAAGAAACACTGCATGATCTCACCTACATATGGAATCTAAAAAACCAAACATAGAAACACAACAGAAGGGTGACTGCCAGGGACTCAGGGGTGGGAGAAATGGAAGAGATTGATTAAAGGTACAAACTTCTGATTATAAGGTAAGTAAGTTCTGGGAATCTAACACACAGCATGGTGACCTAGCATGGTTATGCACAAAATCCTTCAAGCTAGGGTTCAGCAGTATATTAACCAAGAAATTCCAGATGTACAAGCTGGGTTTCAAAGAGGCAGAGAAACCAGAGATCAAATTGCCAACATTTGTTGGATCATGGAAAAAGCAAGGGAGTTCCAGAAAAACATCTGCTTCATTGACTATGCTAAAGCCTCTGACTGTGTGGATCACAATAAACTATGGAAAATTCTTAAAGAGATGGCAATATCAGATCATCTTACCTTTCTTCTGAGAAACCTGTATGTGTGCCAAGAAGAAACAGTTAGAACTGGACATGAAACAACTGGTTCCAAATTGGGAAAAGAGTCTAACAGTATTGTATATTGTCACACTGCTTATTTAATTTATATGCAGAGTACATCATGCAAAATACTGGGCTGGATGATGCACAAGCTGGAATCAAGATTGCCAGGAGTATTTACAGCACAGAAATTGGCAAACAGTGCAAGTCAAGTCTCTTTTTTTCTTTCTGAAAAGCCAGTTTATCAGCACACCACTGACTAAATTTAAAAATAAGTAGCAAGATATATAACATGGGATAAATAAAATGATTAATTATATGAGCAAAATATAGAAATATGTTTCATATACTTTTAATCCAGATATTGAAATATGTTTCATATACTTTTAATCCAGATATTGATCTTTTGTATTTACTATTTGACCAAGTGGCCTCATATTCCTATTCAACTTTCTCCTACCCCTAACAACAATAACAAAAAAACATAAGGACTCCAACAAATACTCCAACAAATACATTTTTCAGCAGCATTTCAATCAGGAAATTTTATGCAAGATGTCTCTTTACATTGCTGCAAATGGAAAGATTCAACTCATCTACCAGTCTGGAAAAACTGATTACATCATTGTACGCTCAACAGAATCAAGTAAGACTTAGGTAAATGAGCGCAGTTTTATTATTAAGGATGAGAAGCCTAATCAAGAAGTGCTTTGCATTTCAGAGGTCACTAAATCTGCAATTTGTAGAGTTTGATGGTGTCCAAGGGGGGCCTATATCAAATCTCCACTACCAAAGCAGGCTTTCAGCCAGATAAAATGTTTCCTCAACTCACATACCAAGCGCTTATACTGGAAAAGCAAGTTAAACAAACCACAGGATATTATGGCTTGATTGCCTTCATGTTACAGTTCATGAAGAATGGAGCACAGTGCACCAATCTAAATGTCTCTCTTCTGTCCATCAGAAAAAAATTTGCAAGAATCCACTGAACTCCCACTGCATGAAGAAACTCATCACACTCAAGCCAGCCAACCAAATCAAAGATTTTGAATCACAGTAAGAGTCTTATCCAAGAAAGTTAATAATATCTAGATGGAAACAACTCCCCCAAATAAAATATTTGAAGGCAGCACTAATAACTAGAAAGAGCTTTCTATCATTAAAAATTGCAAGTTTGTTATTTAAGAGTAGGAAATTCAAGAAATATGTGACCTGACCCCTTAACTCCTAAGAGGTGCAATGATTTTCCTGCAATTACTTAAGGCAAATGCATTTATAACACTTCCTACCCAAAGTAAATTTAATGAGATTTAAAAAAAAGGAAGAGATTGGGAGCCAGAAGGCTTGAGGTCAAGTAATAACTCTACCCCTTAAAAGATGTCTGGCCCTGGAGAATTCAATCTTCTTCCCTTTACAATTATTGTCACCATGAAGTAAAATGCTGTGACTGCTTCCTGAAGGAGATGATCTATGCTTATGGGTCTGGAAGCAGACTTACCCGGAGCCCTTCCCAGGTGGTGCTAGTGGTAAAGAACCCACCTGCCAATGCAGAAGACATAAGAGACACGGGCTTGAACCCTGGGTCAGGAAGACCCTCTGGAGGAGGGCATGGCATCCCACTCCAGCATTTCTTGCCTGGAAAATCCCATGGACAGAGGAGCCTGACAGGTGATAGTCCATAGGGTTGCAAAGAGTCAGACATGACTGAAGTGACTTAGTACAGCATATTACATCACTGGATTACAGAAATTCATATGTGAAAAGGTCTGGTCAACTCCCTCATTTTATAGTTAGGAAACTGAGGTTCCAAAAGTGGGCGTGATTCATTAGTACACTCAGATCCATGTCCTCACAAAGAAAATGCAGAATGTCTCAGGAGTTCCCACAAAATTGTTCCTATCCCTTTCCTATGGTCTTTGTCTTGCCTTCCACCAGAATTTCTTTCATCCATGTTTAATCACTCCATTTAGATTCTTACAAGATTCTTCCCTGTACACTTCTCATCTGTTGTAGTATAGAGCCAGGTCCACTGTAAATACCTATCCAAAACTGGCTGAATGAACGGTCAATCAGTTAATAGAAGTCAAATATATTAGTCCAATTCATCAATGTATAACCTTTAAAAAAATCATGTGGAAGAATCATAACATTTCTTCTGCTTCAGGGTAAGAATGGAAAACAATCTACAACAAAAGAGATTGAAGAGCATGTTTTACATGCTCTTTTTTAATGCAGGATGCTCAGTGTGGATGAGCACACATCCCTGACAGTGTTAGTGTTGTTGTTTTGGTTTTGTCAAATAAGTGCCTTTGTGGTGTGCTTCAAAGTTACATTAGAAAAGTTCCCAGGGAGGCAAGGAAAAAAAAAACCTTTTGAGGAAACTTGAAGAAAGACCAGGGCAGAAGAGCAATTGACATAGGGTCAATTGTTTTCCAACCCTTTATAAGAAAACTCTGCCAACTAAAATTAAACCATGACTTTCTGCTGCCTGCCCCTTTATAGAGGGTGATTGGACTAATATCATATAAATGATTTTGTATTACATTCTTCACTTTTTATTTGCATCCAAATCTGCCATACTTCAGCAATTATGCTAAATATTGATTTACAATTTCTCTCAGTTTATTCTAATTAGGCATCCAGATGTGATCCATCTAGTTATTTTATTTATGGTCTTAATATTAATAGTGTGGCGTGACTAGTTAAAACAAAGCTAGTTTCCAAACTATGCTGACTGCTGGCAAGATAGTTTTTGCAGTGTTCACAGATGAGGCAAGAGAAAAACAGGTCATGGGGAGTCAGCAGGGCTGAGACACACTAAGGTTGCTAATTGTCTATAAGAACTGACTTGAGCCACCAAGCTCTTCTCTGGAGACTTAAGAATTTTTTATCTTTTAATAACAAAACAATTGTGGTCACTTCAAAAATATTCATTAATAGAAGAATAATATCCAAACTAAGGGAGAGGACTAGGCTGTTTGGAGGAAAGGTGACCAACAGGAAAGTTCTAGAAACCAATAATTTTTATCACTAGCATTTATTAATCATTTCCTTTTTTGTAGTACGCAGTAAATTCTCTATATTAGTTGTTGTTGCTTAGTCACTCTTTGTGACCCTATGGACTGTACCCTCCAGGTTCCTCTGTCCATGGGATGATCCAGGCAAGAATCCTGGAGTAAGTTGCCATATCTTCCTCCAGGGGATCTTCCAGACCCAGGGATCTAACCCACATCTCCTGTGTCTCCGGTATTGGCAGGTAAATTCTTTACCACCGAACCATCTGGGAAGCCCAAACTCTCTATATAACACACACTGTATATTTTAACTCTCAAAATAATCCTGCAAAGTACTATTATCCTCCCTCTTCATAGATGAATAAACTGAGATGTAGAGTAGTTATTATAGACAATTAGCTCACAACTGGAGAAGGCAATGGCAACGCACTCCAGTGCTCTTGCCTGGAAAATCCCATGGACGGAGGAGCCTGGTAGGCTGCAGTCCATGGGGTCGCTAGGAGTCGGGCATGACTGAGCGACTTCCCTTTCACTTTTCACTTTCTTGCATTGGAGAAGGAAATGGCAACCCACTCCAGTGTTCTTGCCTGGAGAATCCCAGGGCTGGGGGAGCCTGGTGGGCTGCTGTCTATGGGGTCGCACAGAGTCAGACACGACTGAAGCGACTTGGCAGCAGTAGCAGCAGCAGCTCACAACTAGTTAAAAGGCATACTCTGAAATCAAACAAGGGGCTGTTGTGCTTTAATCACTAAACTGAACTGTGCTCTATGAGGCACAACTGCCCCACGGAGCTCAGCCTGGAGAAGGAAAGGCATGTAGGGTGTCAGTAAGTGAACTCAGTCGGCCTGTAAAAGGTGCTAAGAAGGCAGGACTGTGACAGGTGATGAGTGAAAGTTCAGGGAGGATATGTTAGCTCAGTGAAAAGAAAATTGTTTGAAAATCAAAGGAAGGGCCTGTAAGATGGTGTGCCCCACACTCCCTGGACTGGATGGTTTTGTGATGGCAGTGAAGAGTTTTAACAGGGAAACGGTACGACCAGATTACCCTAACCCTCCTTTTAACACCAAATTCTTCCTGTTGTATCTTAAGGAGCAGAGTACAGTAGGTAGTTGAGAGTCTGACCTCTCTAGTCTGGTTTCCTGAGTTTGAACCTTACTAGACTAGCATTCAGAGGCAAGGGTTACAGTACAGTTCAGTTCAGTCCCTCAGTCGTGTCTGACTCTCTGCAACCCCATGGACTGCAGCACACCAAGCTTCCCTGTCCATCACCCACTCCCAGAGCTTGCTCAAACTCATGTCCGTCAAGTGGCGATGCCATCCAACCATCTCATCCTCTGCCATCCCCTTCTCCTGCCTTCAATCTTTCCCAGACCAGGGTCTTTTCCAATGAGTCAATTCTTCACATGAGGTAGCCAAAGTATTGGAGCTTCAGCTTCAGCATCAGTCCTTCCAATGAATATTCAGGACCGATTTCCTTTAGGATTGACTGGTTGGATCTCCTTGCAGTCCAAAGGACTCTCAAGAGTCTTTTCCAACACCACAGGCAATGGTTAAATAATGGAAATAGTAATAATATTATTTCAGAAACTCAGAGCATCAGATCGTTCAATTCTTTACATAGCATTTACCCAGTACATAGAAAATGCTCAATGAATGTTAGAAGTTACCAATGGTTATACTTATCCCCTCTCATCATCACTTTAAACCCAAACTGAAATAATACTACATGGGTTAAATCTAATTACTCCTTAAAAACTTCCAATATGAGTACTTTGTTCCCATATGTAACTTTCCCCATTGGCAGGAACAGCTTCCTTGGTGGCTCAGATGATAAAGAATCTGCCTGCAATGCAGGAGACCTGGGTTCAATCCCTGGGTCAGAAAGATCCCCTGGAGAAGGGAATGGGTACTAGCCACTCCAGTATTCTTTCCTGGAGAATCCCATGGACAGAGGAGCCTGGCAGGCTACAGATCATGGGGTTGCAAAGAGTCAGACACGATTGAGTGACTAAGTACACATGTACATCGGCAGGAAAATCCTTAAGGAGGCTATGCTCAAAATCTACTTATCCCTATTTGTTCCTCAAAAAGTGGCTAATCGCTATCCTCTCAGGAATGGGTTCCATAAATCTAAACAGTATTTTTTTGAAGTGAGAAAGCCAGAGTCCTTAATTGTCCTTTTTCTGTATTAAAACTCCATGATAGCATTAACTTTGTCCTGCTCACTAGGACCTAGTGCTCTGGTTACATGGTACAATGGAAACTACTTTTTGAATACACAAATATTTTTGCTTTTTGTACCTCTTCAAATTCTTTCTAGTTGTAAATACCCATTTTGAGTTAAGAAGTCATAGAACTAGTATTTTAGAGAGGAAGAATCTGAAAACCCTTCATGTTATTCCATTTGTATAGAAACCAGAAACCCAAGTCAAAGAGGTAACTTTCAAGAGTGGGGAATATTTTCTAAAATCCAGTATGGAGGTAATTGTCTCCTCTATTTCATTAATATCCTATTTGCTTTAATCCACTGATCCAAGTTAGGATACAAAGTATTGCAAGTAGTATATTGCCACTCCTTGATGTCATAAATGATTATATTTGGGAAGCCTCCTTTTTCCCTTAATCTGAAATTGTCTATGTAACTCTCGTTCAAATTACCTATTCAAATTCACAAAAGAATATTGAACTTTGATTCTATTGGCTTCTGGATGTCCATATTTTCCAAAGCTAGTTGTATGTTTGCACTTAATATTCAGCCCCTCTGCTAGGTCAGTGATAATCACGGTAGACAGCTCTAGGCATGGGACCAACCAATCAGTGAGCAGTCAACCGACATCTGTGGGTATGTCCCACCCACAAGCCATGTGCACTTGGCCAAAAAAAAAAGAAAACAATGCTATGTTCTCTAATGTACTTTTAAGAATATCACATGAGGGAAAAAACGAAAACTGTACTAAAGAATTTCTGTAAAACTTCTGTTGTTTAAGTCAGTTTCACAAGGGCTGGTTTTCTTTTTAAAGTGTCATGCTATTTCTAATCATTTTCAAGACCATGTCACCAGTGGGGTGTCCACTCACCTCCACCATCTAGAATCAGAAATATCCAGTTTAAGTCTTATATTGCTACTTTTGCTTTCTGAGTTTTGACAAGTTGTTTAATCACAATTATCCTCAGTTTCCTCATCTGTAAAAGGGGGGAAATAATAGTGCCTCATCCACAGAACTTAAAGATTAAACTTTGAAAGGTCACAAGGTTAAAGATTAAATAAGATCGTGCCAATAAAGCCCTTAGTACGGGGCATGGCATCATTTGCTGCTGTAGTGTTTAGCAATGTTTTATTCTGGAAGGAACCACATATACACCTCTGCTCAGGTAGGGGTAAACACTCCATGCTTTGTGATCACAGAGGAGGCACATCAAGAGTTGAGAGTAGAGGGACAATTCAAAAACACAAGAATAAAATGAAGTCTGAGCCAGTAGAAGAAAGTCTAATAAAGGCCAGGCTATGTGAAGAGAGGGTGAAGGAATTCACATCAAGACTGTTATAGGAAGAGGGAATCTATGCAAAAGCTCAGGGATGAGAGAGCACCCTGTTCCCAGACTTTACCCTGTAGTCCTGCCAGGTTCTCCTGCCCCAGATGGAGCTTCCATTTCCACATCCATTGCATACACACACACACACACACACACACACACACACACACACAAACACACACACACTCTTCCAGAGCCTCCATGGGAAGCATGGAGGATTTCACTATTTCAAAGGCCAGAGGATAAAACTGAGTGGAGGCTGGTTAGTACACCTCTGAGGTTCATAGAGTTTTATGCAACAGGGTGCTTATTAGGTAATAGGCCGGGGCTGTTGAAAGGTTACAAGGGATCTTTGAGGTCTTTGCCCTCAAATTACTTAAAATCCAACTGAGGAAATACAAGCATACCTCAGAAATATTGCAGGTTTGGTTTCAAATCACTGCAATAAGGTGACTATTACAATAAAGGAAGTATTATAATAAAGTGAGCTACATGATTTTTTTCCTTTCCTGGTGCATAAAGAAGTTATGTTTATAACCTGTATTCTATTAAGTATGCAACAGCATTATATTAAAAACACCTTTATTAAAAATATTTTATTGCTAAAATATGCTAACCATAGTCTGAGTCTTCAGAGAGTAATCTTTTTGCTATTCAAGGGTCTTGCCTTGATCTTGATGTTGACTGCAAGGTGGTGGTTGTGGCAATGTCTTAAAATAAGACAACAATGAAGTTTGCTGGATCAATTGACTTTTTGATGAAAAATTTCTCTGTAGCATGTAATGCTGTTTGACAGTATTCTTTGCTCATCCATAAGATACAACTCCTCAGCCATCAACATTTTACCATAAGATTTCAGCAATTCAGTCGCCTCTTCAGGCCACACTTCTAATCCCAGTTCTCTTGCTATTTTCACATCTGCAGTGACTTTCTTAAGAAGTCTCGAACACTTCAAAGTCATCTACAAGGGTTGGAATCAACTTCTTTCAAGCTTCTGTAAATGTTGGTATTTTGACTCTTCCCATGAATCACAAATATTTGTAATGACATCTAGAGTAGTGAATACTTTCCAGAAGGTTTTCAATTTATTTTGCCCAGACCCATCAGAAGAATCATTATCTATGGCAGTTATAGCCTTGCAAAATATGTTTCTTAAATAATATGACAAAACTGAAATTACTATTTGGTCCATGGGCTGCAGAAAGTATGTTATATTAGCAGGCATAACAGCATTAATCTTATACATCTCTATTAGAGCTCTTGGGTGACCAGGTACATTGACAATGAGCAGTCATATTTTGAAAGGAATCTTTTTTTTCTAAGTAGTAGATATCAACAGTGAGCTTAAAATATTGAGTAAAACATGTTGTCAAAGATGTGCTGTCATCCAGGCTTTGATGTCCCATTAATAGAGCAGACATAAAGTAGATTTCACATAATTCTTAAGGACTTACAGTTCAGTTCAGTCGCTCAGTCGTGTCTGACTCTTTGCGACCCCATGAATCGCAGCACACCAGGCCTCCCTGTCCATCACCAACTCCCGGAGTTCACTCAGACTCACATCCATCGAGTCAGTGATGCCATCCAGCCATCTCATCCTCTGTCGTCCCCTTCTCCTCCTGCTCCCAATCCCTCCCAGCATCAGGGTCTTTTCCAAAGAGTCAACTCTTCGCATGAGGTGGCCAAAGTACTGGAGTTTCAGCTTTAGCATCATTCCTTCCAAAGAAATCCCAGGGCTGATGTCCTTCAGAATGGACTGGTTGGATCTCCTTGCAGTCCAAGGGACTCTCAAGAGTCTTCTCCAACACCACAGTTCAAAAGCATCAATTCTTCGGTGCTCAGCCTTCTTCACAGTCCAACTCTCACATCCGTACATGACCAGTGGAAAAACCATAGACTTGACTAGACGGACCTTAGTCGGCAAAGTAATGTCTCTGCTTTTGAATATGCTGTCTAGGTTGGTCATAACTTTTCTTCCAAGGAGTAAGTGTCTTTTAATTTCATGGCTTTAGGATTCTCTGAATGGTAAATAAGCATTAACTTCAGCTTAGAAAGTCACCAGTTGCATTAGCCACTAACAAGAGAATCAGCCTGTCCTTTAAAATCAAGCATAGACTTCTTCTCTCTACCTATGAAAGCTCTAGATGGCATTTTCTCCCCATATAAGCCTGTTTTTATCTACACTGAAAATCTGTCATTTGATGTAGCCACCTTTATTAGTTATCTTTGCTGGATTTTCTTGATAACTTATTGCAGTTTCTACAATAGCACTTACCGCTTCACTGTGCACCTTTATGTTACAAAGATGGCTTCTTAAAGCTCATGAACCAATTTCTGCTGTAATAGCTTCAAACTTTTCAACAGCTTCCTCACCTCTACCAGCCTTCATAAAAGTGAAGAAAGTTAGGGCCTTGCTCTGGGTTAGGCTTTGGTTTAGGGAAATATAGCTGGCTTGATCTTCTATCCAGATCTCTATACAGCAGTAACACTGTTTTATTTTCTTATCATTCATGTGTTCACTGGAGTTGCACTTTTCATTTCCTTTGAGAACTTGTCCTTTGCATTCACAACTTAACTAACTGTTCGGTGTAAGAGGTCTAGCTCTTAGCCCATCTTGGCTTTTGACTTGCCTTTTTCACTAAGCTTAATAATTTCTAGCTTTTGAGAGATATATGACTCTTCCTTTCACTAGACCACTTAGAGGCTATTGTAAGGTTATTAATTGGCCTAATTTCAATATTGTTGTATCTCAGGGAATAAGGAGGCACAAGGAGAGGGAGAGAGATGAGCGACCTTCTGGTTGCCAGAACAGTCAGAACACACACAACAGTCATCAATTAGGTTTGCCGTCTTAATATGGGCCAGTTCATGGAGCCCCAAAACAAGTACAGTAGTAATAGAAAAGATCACAGACCATAGTAACAAATTTAAGAATGAAAAATTTGAGACATTGCAAGAATTACCAAAATGTGACGCAGAGACATGTAGTAAGCAAATGCTTTGGGGGGCGGGGGGCGGGAAACGGTGCCAATATACTGTTCCATGAAGGGTTGCCACAAACCTTCGATTTGTAAAAAAAGCAATAAGAGTAGATAATGTGCCAACCAGAAGCACAAGAGTTCCTACAAAAAACTCTGTATGTCATTAGAGCTTTTGTATAGTAAGAGTGGTTTATAGTCTTGGGGTTATAGAATACCAAACTGAAATCTTTGCTCAGTCTGCCATAGACTTAAGCTTTTTCATTTGTTAGTAGTACCCATGACATTCAGTGGCCTTGTGCAAATATGGTATGTTGCTTAGGCATATCTTTTGTCCTATGCAGAACGTTTCATTTTGACTTTTATGAAAATTACTATTCATATAATTTATATAAACTTTTTTAATGTAGAAACTTTTTACTTCCACAGTCAATTTAGGGGACACTAGAATAAAATACTTTGCCTCTTGTGGCCCCTCCCTTCTTTTTTTTTGCTTCTTTGACTCACATTGTGTTGGGCTGTGCGATTCAGCCTTTTCAGAAACATAAGTGTCTGTATGTTCACTCTTGAAATTTGCTCTGCTGAATGCTGTATTTTCTAACCCAATAATTACATTTTCCTTATAATTTCTCAGTTGTTAACCACTCTTAATCCTGTATTATTACTAACTGACAGTTGTTTAAATAAAAGGAAATTTATAATAAAACAAGTATTTGAGAAGATTGGCCCAAGAATCTAGTCAGGATGAGCTGAATTTTAAGTAGTAATAATAAGCTAAGACTTGTGACAGTTAGAGCAATTTACATGATAGGTGGAACAGATAATATGTATTTAGATATTTTGCTTCTATAGATGTCATTTTAATAAAATGTAAATTAAAAAAAAAAAAAGCAATATCCTTGAAATGTGATAAAGTGAAACACAATAAAATGAGATATGCCTGCAATGGAAGGACAGTCTGGTGTGCTATAATCATAATAGCTTATTGTATTTGGCCTATATGATCTCATTTAATCTTCAAAACACCCTATGCTCCAGATTTTTAACCCCATTTCACAAATAAGTGAACTATGCCCACATAGGATGAGTATCCCAGGAGAACTGAAATCAAAACTGGGTCTTGAATGACAAGTCAATTGTTGAGGGAGAAAATAAATGTAAATGGGTGATGACAAGGGCAGAAATGCTGTCCAGACTCATCCAAGAAAGGAAAACATTATATGCAAAATGTCCCAAAGAGATAGGACACAAATCCCCAGTACTCAGGTTGAAACTTGCTACATATTTACCATAGAATTAATGCAATCAAAGAGAGTTGAATTCTACAGTTTTAGTAAATCATCAGCTAAGTCAGTTACATATTATATGTCAAATAGGCTTCAGTGGGTTGTCTTGGCTTAGAAGTCCGGTCATTGTTTATATTTGACCTTGGAATATAACCTCTTATAGATGCAAAGAGCTCCTTAAAAAAAAAGGAAAAAGAAAACAAAAAAACAGCCACTAATGAGGGCAAAAACAATAAAGTTACCAAGCATGTTGGGTGGGAAAGGCTAATATAATCAACCTCTTTAAAGATTGTCTCATTCCTCTAAAATGTAATTCTTATGTGCAGTAGTGAGGTTTAAAATAGTAAGGACATCCGGTCAAAGGTTAAAGAGGTTGACTAAGTCTTAAATGATCAATCATTTTTTAAAAAGTACTTATAAAATTCACCAGTCCTTCTAGCATTTGTCAATGTCAATGTAATGATGCAGGTTTCTGAGTTTGTCCTTAGTTCTTGAATTAGATAAGAAAACTAAGCATTCTGGAGAAGTAAAAATGCTCTGGGTCAGAGTTTCCATTTTATTAAAATTCTCAGTTGTTCAGATCATGGTTTCTTTAAAAGGGCAGTTTCATTTTCAAGGTTATGAATAGGTGGATCAGTGCTAATTTTCATTGTAAAGATCCATGAATTTAAAAACAGGTTACCATTTAAAATAAATTAGTTTAACTGAACAAGAAAGTGATTTATGGACTAGAAGTACATTCATCTTCCCTCTCAGTTAGTTTAGTCTATTTCTACTTATTTTGAGCTGTATATTTACGTATTTTTGGTTGATGGACTTCAAGAATGAAATTTTAAGGATTTGATAATTAATCTTATAACAATCATTTCATAATATATACATATATAAAATCATCATCATTGTTCACCTTAAACTTATACAGCTTTATTTGTCAGTTATATCTCAACAGAGCTTGAAAAATAAAACCAGAGGAAAAAACAAACAGAGAAAAATACATATGCAGCATATGCTTTGCACAAAGATCAAAGTAAATACACAACAGCTGCCATTCATTGAGTCTGTAACATGTGCCAACATTCCTGCAAGGGAGGTATTTATATTTACCCCATTTTTTGAAAGAGGAAAGTGAGACACAAAGGAAATTGACTTTCTTGAGTTCACATAAGGCACAACTGAGATTCAAACCTCTATCTTCCTGACTCCAAACATGCTCCTCTTTCTACTGTGGCATGCTTATTTCCGATTTTTTTAAATGAAACATTGAGTTTCCTCTTGGAATATAATTTCTTTTCATTTAGAGAAATACAAAAAAAATAAGGACAGTTTTCACACACTTCTAATCCTGCAGATACTTCAAACCTTTGCTTGTTTTCCCTTTTAAGTGTTCCAGCCTTCTGCCCACACTCCCCGGAACAATTTCTTAATGTTCTTCAGTCCCACACCCCAGGTTCCTTCTTGAGCTGCCCTGCTCCCTGTCACTTGGGATCCCTGGGACTTTGGGATCAGTTCTTCCTCCTTGCTCTTGTATTTGGCCCTGAAACAGGACTTCTTCCCTTCTGAGTCAATATCCTCACTAAGAACTGGAACCTCAAACCCCTCTCTACAGACTGTAGCCTGAGATTAGCCTTGCCCACTCCTTAAACCTACTTCCAATTCTGGAAGATACCAGCCAGGGTCAAAGCTCTCAGTCTGAAGTCTGATTGAGGGGGAAGGAGAGTTTTTATAAGAAAGAATTTAACAGTGATAACCTTATGTAAATCCCTATAAATTGTGGTGAAAAAGTCATTTGCTGGCATTTAGAGACAGAGAGCCTAATTTCAAGGAGAAAAAGCACTCAAACTCACTTTTAAAAAGATTTTGGAGATGAACAGAGATAAATCAGAAATTAATTCCTTACTTAGAATTGAAGGCAAAGATCTTTCAGTTAAGAAAGGAAATCCTAGTGCACACACTTGGTATCATATCCAAGGTTCTAAAACCTGAGCAAAAGAGAGTCTTGAAAGAGACAAAAACAAATTTGAAGTATCAACTTCTCAGGTAAGCCAGATTTTGCTTGGTTTTACAGCACCTTTGCCGGCTCCTAAGAGTTTGTGTACTAAATAAACAAACAATGTTGTCTTCTTTCACTTATTCAAAGTCACAACTGGCTACTCTTACCCTGGCAATGATGATTGTACTTATAATACTGATTCTAGAGAATACTTTTTACTTTTTAAAAATATGTCCAGGTATCTTTTCTCCCCTCTTTCAAAACTCTTCCCCCAAATTTAATCTCTCTAGCATACCTTGTCCAATTAATCCAACTCTACATCTGGCTCAGGACTTGGGTATGGTAGTTCTCCTACAGAAAGCTGGGCTTACTCACATATGTTGCATCTAAGCTCTAAGGCACTCAGTTGGCACATTAACACTTTCTATGTGCTAGGCGCTGTGCTAAATGCTTTAAAGTATTTCATTCAATCCTCACAAAACCTACAAAGCAGACATATGTTCCACAAGGATGAAAAAAAAAAAAAAACATGTTAGAGACACGATAGAGAATTTACGTAGGGTCACACAGCAGCTATGCAGCAAATTTCAACTCAGACTACCCATATCCTGAGCCAGACAGCTCGTTACTGAGGCTCTGCACTGGACACTGTTGACTGGCTCCCAGAAACCTTTCCCAAACCATTCTCTCTTACCTGTTGCCCACAGATGTTAGGAAAGCCAAACCTATTCTTTCCCACTCTGGTAAGTAGGCATGTTCATTGATGCAGTTCTTGGGCAACAAGATATAAAGGAAAGTCTAACGAAAACTTCTAGAAATGTTTTCCTCCCAGATTAAAAGAAAGCCATCTTTTTTTTTTTACTTTCCTTTGTAGTTTTAAAAATTTATTTATTTCTAATTGGAGGATAATTACAATATTATCCTTTATTATATCGTGCGGTTTCCACCACACATCAACATGAATCAGCCACAGATATACAAACGTCCCCTCCGTCTTGAAACTCCATCCCACCTCCTACCCCAATCCACTCCTCTAGGTTATCACAGAGCACCAGTTTGAGCTCCTTGCATCATACAGCAAATTCCCACTGGCTATCTATTTTACATATGGTAATACATATGTTTCCATACTACTCTCTCAATTCATCCCACCCTTTCCTTCCCCTACTGTGTCCATAAGTCTGTTCTCTATGTCTGTATCTCCACTGCTGCCCTGCAAATAGATTCATTAGTATCATCTTTCTAGATTTCATATATATGCATTAATATATGATATTTGTTTTCTCTTTCTGACTTACTTCAATCTGAATAATAGGCTTTAGGTTCATCCACCTCATTAGAACTGAAAAAGTCATTTTTTTCATCCATGTTTTTCCTTTCAGTTTGGGATGGTTTTATAAAGTTATCATGCATGGATCTAGGATGGTCATAAAAAATTTAAAATAAGCACCTTGATATCATAAAATAGAATCACCGCCCCCCCAACTACTTGTGAAATAAACAGTAAGTGTTGTTATTATTTTAAGTGAAAGTGTTAGTTGCTCAGTTGTATCCAACTCTTGGTGACCCGTGGACTGTAGCCCTCCAGGCTCCTCTGTCCATGGAATTCTCCAGGCAAGAATACTGGAGTGGGTAGCCATTCCCTTCTCCAGGGTATCTTCCTGACCCAGGGATCCAACCCGGGTCTCCTGTTTTGCAGGCAGATTCTTTACCTTCTGAGCCACCAGGGAAGCCCATTTGGCTTTCTGTTACTTGCCAATGAAAATATTCCTGTCTGATACCTACTAATCACCCTACTGCCCAAGGATGGCAAAATTTAAGGAAGGTCAGTGACTTTTAAATATTTTTTAAAAATAAAATGTACTATTCTGGTCTTTTCTAGAACTCAAATGACTTTCTGGAAATAAATATATGCTGAATATGATAATATTGTAAGCACTCAGCAAATATTAATTGAATTGATGAGCTAATATACTCTTGGAACTTACCATAAATGGTCACTAAAACAGGTGACATATGTCAGCAATTCCTGAACTAAATCCTAGGGATATTGGACAAACATGAGATATAGAGAGGTGTGGTTTATACCCTCAAAGAGTTTTCAGTTTAGTTAGAAGTAGGAAGACAACTGGAACATTATGAGGGCAGTGCCCATATCGTACTTTAAAACAGTAGAGTCTTTATCATAAATGGATGTTGAGAGAAAGGCCTTCTCTGCATCTATTGAGATAATCATATGGCTTTTATTTTTTAATTTGTTAATGTGGTGAATTACATTGATTGATTTGCGGATATTGAAGAATCCTTGCATCCCTGGGATAAAGCCCACTTGGTCATGATGTATGATCTTTTTAATGTGTTGTTGGATTCTGATTGCTAGAATTTTGTTAAGGATTTTTGCATCTATGTTCATCAGTGATATTGGCCTGTAGCTTTCCTTTTTTGTGGCATTTTTGTCAGGTTTTGGTATTAGGGTGACGGTGGCCTCATAGAATGAGTTTGGAAGTTTACCTTCCTCTGAATTTTCTGGAAGAGTTTGAGCAGGATAGGTGTTAGCTCTTCTCTAAATTTTTGGTTGAATTCAGCTGTGAAGCCATCTGGACCTGGGCTTTTGTTTGCTGGAAGATTTCTGATTACAGTTTCAATTTCTGTGCTTGTGATGGGTCGGTTAAGATTTTCTATTTCTTCCTGGTTCAGTTTTGGAAAGTTGTACTTTTCTAAGAATTTGTCCATTTCTTCCATGTTGTCCACCAGAACTGAAAGAGACACGTGTACTCCAATGTTCATCACAGCACTGTTTATAATAGGCAGGACATGGATACAACCTAGATGTCCATCAGCAGATGAATGGATAAGAAAGCTGTGGTACGTATACACAATGGAGTATTACTCAGCCATTAAAACGAATACATTTGAATCAGTTCTAATGAGGTGGATGAAACTGGAGCCTATCATACACAGTGAAGTAAGCCAGAAAGATAAACACCAATACAGTATATACTAACACATATATATGGAATTTAGAAATGATGGTAATGATGACCCTGTATGTGAGACAGCAAAAGAGACACAGATCTGTAGAATGGACTTTTGGACTCTGTGGGAGAGGGAGAGGGTGGGATGATTTGGGAGAATGGTGTTGAAATATGTATCCTATCATGAAAGAAACGAATGGCCAGTCTATGTTCGATACAGGATACAGGATGCTTGGGGCTGGTGCACGGGGATGATCCAGAGAGACGGAGGGGGAGAGGGGTTCAGGGTTGGGAACTCATGTACACCCATGGCTGATTCATGTCAATGTATGGCAAAACCAATACAGTATTGTAAAGCAAAATAAAGTAAAAATAAAAATTAAAAAAAAATAAAACAGTAGAGTCTTAGAAACATCTTTTTTAAAAAGAGAGCTTTGATAGTATTGCTTAAAAATAGGAATATTCCACAGAAAAATGAAGAAGAAAGAAAATGAACAAAATGATTATTTATGGATAGGAGGATTTCAAGCAATTTTCACTTCCCTCTTTGAATTTTTCCACATAGAAAAACTTCAAAATATAGATAAGTATAAGAGGGAAAATAAAAAATCTATTGTGTCACTAGTACCAAGAGATTTGAGATCCTTTCTAAGTCTATTATTCTAATTTACAGCAGATTAGTTTTATTTGAACCTAAGCAACAGAAACAATATTATTGTAAATATCTTAGCGCAAGCTATGAAGAGAGACAACTTCTTAAAATGAGAGCCACATAATATTCACAAATATGAAATATTATCATCCATGGTATATAGAGAATGCCAAATTAACTGCTACTATAAAACATTATGATTCAATTCAATCTAAAATCCTTAGCTTTTAATGCTGTTTCATAACTACTATGTGCAATTTATATTGTCTGTTTAGTTCCCTGCTGTGTCTTCTCTTGTTTCAATATTTTGCCCTAAGAATTTTCATTAATTTATAAATATTTATTACTATTATAAGAAAATAATAACCTTCATAGAGAAATGGATCACCAGCTTCAAATGTTCAATTTTCTATCCCAAGTAGTGTCAGACACTGAGAGGTGGGGAGTAATTTGATTACTAATCAGACTTAACAAAAGAAAAGCTCAACACTTACTAGTATAGATCATTGACTTATTGCCTTAATTATTTCTCTTCACTTAGTCCTTTAATCATATTTTCTGTTTGCTTTCATTTTTATCTCCCTTTTTGAATTTCTGGCTTGCAATCTCCACTCCCTATGATCCTCATATTGTTAAATCACTTATTTTCAGTGATCCTACACGTGTCAAAGAAACCGTCTTCAGCTTTAGAAGGACCAAGTTGGAAAAAAAAATAGTTGCAAACAAGTAGTATCATTGCACTGCTGCTGCTGCTGCTGCTGGTGCTGCTAAGTCGCTTCAGTCGTATCCGACTCTGTGCGACTCCATAGTTGGCAGCTCATGAGGCTCCCCCGTCCCTGGGATTCTCCAGGCAAGAACACTGGAGTGGGCTGCCATTTCCTTCTCCAATGCATGAAAGTGAAAAGTGAAAGTGAAGTTGCTCAGTCATGTCCGACTCTTAGCGACCCCATGGACTGCAGCCCACCAGGCTCCTCCATCCATGGGATTTTCCAGGCAAGAGTACTAGGGATTCCATAACAAAGTACTGCAGACTGCATTGTTTAAACAGAAATGTACTGTCTCATAGTTCTAGAGGCTGGAAGTCCAACATCAAGTTGTCAACAGGGTTGATTTCTTCTGTGGGCCATGAGGGAAGGATAAGCCCCAGCCTTTCTCTTGGGCCTACAGATGGCCATCTTCTCCCAATACCTTCTCATGGTCTTCTCTCTGTATGTACGTGTCTGTGTTCTAATCTCCTCTTCTTATAGGGACAACAGTCATACTCAATTGAGGCCCACACCATTGGCCTCATTTCAGCTTAATTAACTCTTTAAAGACTTCCCTGATGGCTCAGATGGTAAAGCATCTGTGTACAATGCAGGAGACCTGCGTTCGATCCCTGGGTCAGGAAGATTCCCTGGAGAAGGAAATGGCAACCCACTCCAGTACTTTTGCCTGAAAAATCCCATGGATGGAGGAGCTTGGTGCAGGCTACTGTCCATGGGGTCGCAAAGAGTAGGGCACGACTGAGCGACTTCACTTTCACTTACAAATATAGTTATAGCTGAAGTATTGGGTGTTAGGCTTCAACATAAAAAGTTGTGGGGAGGAGAGAGACAAAATTTAGCCCCAAACACAGCTATAACCAGAAAGGTGATCGATTTAAGTAGGTAACATGGACTTAGACAAAGGTACCAAAGAACATGCTTCCTGGGTTCAAAGAAATGCAAGCTACTGCACTTTGACTCTGAATTATCTGTGCTGACAAACGGAAAAGGTCATTGATGATCCATCAAAACAGAAAACATACCTCCTGGATCCTACCGCATCTGTGCAGGGAACTCAGATGGATGACAAGGGGATAATGAAACTCTCCAAAGACAGTCCCCAGAGAACAGGGCACAAGAAGAAACTGCAACTCATGGTAATCTGCCCATAGACAAAAGAGTTTACCGCACAAAAGGGGCAGGAGACGAGAAAAGGAATAGTGACAGGGGTCCCACCAGACAATGAGAAATTATTTAAAAATCCAAATCCATACACCTACACTTGAAATGTTCTTCACTTGTTAAGTACATTTCTTGTGGCTTACTATAAAAACAATTTGACAACAATTCTCAAAAAACCTTTAATCCTAATATCGACCAGAATCTCTCTAAAGCATGATTTTTCAGCTGTGGCTACTGAACTTGTCACATCTTTTCCTCTTTTCTCTGGAAAGACATTAATCCAGAAAGGCAAGCTCCCAGGTGTATAAGTTTAATTCAAATATATTTTCTGATACAACAAGGCACAGCAATGGTCTTGTCAATGAAGGATGTGTTCCCTTCATTTGGGAGCCCTACAAACAGAGTGATTTGGTGCCTCTGGGTAGTGAAAGAACCAAATGGCTTCTTCTGGGCTGGAAACAAAGGTATAATGCAGTATTACATTTGGGTTGGGGCTTCCCTGATGGCCCAGATGGTGAAGAATCTGCCTGCAATGCACAAGATTTGGGTTTGATCCCTGGGTCGGGAAGATCCCCTGGAGAAGAGAATGGCTACCCACTCTGGCATTCTTGCCTGGAGAATTCCATGGACAGAGGAGCCATGGGATCACAAAGAGTTGGACACAGCTGAGCAAATAACACATACACACACACACACACACACATTTGGGTTGAATTTTTAGCCAACACAAGATACAAATGAACTATGTAGTAAAAATTATCATTGAAATTTTAATTCATAAAGTATAATAATGGTTTTATGTATACCATACTATTCAGTAATTATCTATATGCTTGAACCATAGGAGCTAGGGCAAAACAAGGAACTAAGGAAAAAGTCAAAATGCAGTGTCCAACACAAATAATCTACTTTTGAAGGCACTAACCAAGTCCTGTTCAATGCAATCTGTGAGACAGGCTGGGACTGGGGGCCCTTGTTGCGGTGCTGCAGTGCTTGCACATGAACACATCTCTCCTCCAGCAACAAAATACAAAGAAACTATATGGGATGAAAAATAACTACATGCTTGCCGCAGCTGGGTCAAATTCTGGACAAAAGATACAAAGAGACCAAAAAACCCAACTGCTGCTTTGAAGAGCCCAGAGCCACTTTGGGGTACTGCACATGCCCCCTGTACACAACAGTACCTAAGGGATGGGCAAACTATCTAAGCCACCCCTCTGACCCAACCCCTGGATAAACCCCTACTCTCACCTCATATAAGGAACAAGCTCACTGCCAGCTCAGGGAGTGAGTAAGCAAGGGAAACTGTAAGAATACTGGGTTGGGTTGCCATGCCCTCCTCCAGGAGATCTTCCCCAGCCAGGAATCAACCCTCATCTCTTATATTTCCTGCATTGGCAGGCAGGTTCTTTACCACTAATACCACCTCAGAAGTCCACATTTATATTTACCTTATTTTTATTGAAAGCATAAATGTATGTCCTTTTTTGTACTGTCAAAGGTTTTCCTCTGAATGCCTCAACTGATTCTCCTCTTTCCTCATCCTCTTTAAAAATATAGATCATATTCATAATGTATCATTTGGGATTTCAAGTTTAGAGAAAAGTGACAAAAGACACAAACCAGTATGAATGCAGAAACTTAACTTATTTTTCTCTTTTTCACAAATTTTCACTTCAGTTCAGTCGCTCAGTTGTCTCCAACTCTTTGCGACCCCATGAATTGCAACACGCCAGGCCTCCCTGTCCATCACCAACTCTCGGAGTTTACCCAAATTCGTGGGCATCAAGTCAGTGATGCCATCCAGCCATCTCATCCTGTCGTCCCCTTCTCCTCCTGCCCCCAATCCCTCCCAGCATCAGAGTCTTTTCCAATGAGTCAACTCTTTGCATCAGGTGGCCAAAGTATTGGAGTTTCAACCTCAGCATCAGTCCTTCCAATGAACACCCAGGACTGATCTCCTTAATGGACTGGTCGGATCTCCTTGCAGTCCAAGGGACTCTCAAGAGTCTTCTCCAACACCACAGTTCAAAAGCATCAATTCTTTGGCGCTCAGCTTTCTTCACAGTCCAACTCTCAAATCCATAAATGACCACAGGAAAAACCATAGCTTTGACTAGATGGACCGTTGTTGGCAAAGTAATGTCTCTGCTTTTTAATATGCTAACTTTCCTTCCAAGGTGTGTCTTTTAATTTCATGGCTGCAATCACCATCTGCAGTGATTTTGGAGCCTCCCAAAATAAAGTCTGACACTCTTTCCACTGTTTCCCCATCTATTTCCCATGAAGTGATGGGACTGGATGCCATGATCTTCGTTTTCTGAATGTTGAGCTTTAAGCCAACTTTTTCACTCTCCTCTTTCACTTTCATCAAGAGGTTTTTTAGTTCCTCTTCACTTTCTGCCATAAAGGTGGTGTCATCTGCATATCTGAGGTGATTGATATTTCCCCTGGCAATCTTGATTCCAGCTTGTGCTTCTTCCAGCCCAGCATTTCTCATGATGTACTCTGCATATAAGTTAAATAAGCAGGGTGCAATATACAGCCTTGATATACTCCTTTTCCTATTTGGAACCAGTCTATTGTCCCATGTCCCGCTCTAACTGTTGCTTCCTGACCTGCATATAGGTTTCTCAAGAGGCAGGTCAGGTGGTCTGGTATTCCCTTCTCTTCCAGAATTTTTCACAGTTTCTTGTGATCCACATAGTCAAAGGCTTTGGCGCAGTCAATAAAGCAGAAATAGATGTTTTTCAGGGGATGTTGGCAATTTGATCTCTGGTTCCTAACCCCACCTAATTGGACAGTTTATTTTAAATTGACGGACATTTATTCATTCCAAAGAATATATGATTTTCAACTATTTGTATGGGGAACTGAGTAAGCCACAGAGGGAAAGATCCAAAGATTCAATATGCATACTACTTCTTTTGTTTTGTACCAAAATCAGCAACTAAAGCTTAAGGATTTTTTCAGTACTAAATTCTAGAATCTGAAGTTTTCATTGAAACTGGTATCTGTGGAAACCAAAAGTCCTGAAAATACATAAGCATCGCAGATCAGGATTATTTAAGGTTGATTTTAGAATTGCACAATGAGTCAGTTGAACATTGAAAATGTTTTATTTTCTTGTCTCCCCAAAAAACTTTTCATAGTTATTAATAACCAAAATAAATTGGGGGAAGTCTCTACTTCTAACAGCTAAGAGATGCCAATCTTCAATAGGGAATGAGAGAAAGAAGTGTGGTTTGCTACACAGCAGCCTGCATTTGAGAGCACCCTGTGTGCTAACCCAGAAGTTTGTAAACTGGGATATGCACTCCCATGGGATACCCAGAGATTTCCTAGGGGAACCCAGGCAAGGATTATTTGAAGGGAATCAATCTCTAGACCCTTTAAGTTTCCTCCGTATACTCTCCTAATACTGGTCTGCCTAAAAAATGCACTCCAAGCCATATTGAGCCACCTCCCGCCTTTCCGTTTTGTAATCAACTTTCCACTTTCACAAAAGAAATGCATCAGTCTCACCATATGGTGTCTTCTTAGGGTGTACTGAACTTAGAAAAACATTTGTGAGACAAAGGGACAATTTGAAGTATTATGTAGGTGTTGATATAATAAATGGCTTTGACTGGGCAACAAATATGATTGCAAGTAGTTTCCAAGGTTTGCTTCCAGCACAACTGAAGGAGGACCTAATTGAGCTGTAATTTGACAGATCATTGAAAAAAAAAGGGTAATAGATCACTATGTGAAGTTTGTCATATATCTGTGAAAACTTCAAAGAACTGAATGGTGTTGTATAGTAAATAGGGCTTCCCAGGTGGTGCTAGTGGTAAAGAACCTGCCTGCCAGTGCAGGAGACATAAGAGACATGGGGTTTGAACTCTGGGTAGGGAAGATTCCCTGGAGGAGGGCATGGCAACCAACTCCAGTATTCTTGTTGGAGAATCCCCATAGACAGAGGAGCCTGGTGGGCTATAGTCCACAGCTGCAAAGAGTCGAGCACGACTGAAACAACTTCGCATGCAAGCACGCAGGCATAAAACAAATAACAAATCCCTTTCCATTCCCATCTAGTTATGTGAACAGGTCTGTTAAGCAAAGGGATAAGAGATGACATCTCTTCTATAAATAAAATAAGAGATCAAACTCTGTAACAAAATGATCAGAGAGGAAGCCAAGACAAATGAGCGTGTTCAGTTCACCTCCTTTAACCAGAAACAATTTACTCCATGAAGTCATGTTAATACTGAATATGAAGGCAAATAGAAACTACCCAATTTGAAATCAAATATTTAATTATTTCAAGTCTGAAATTCTGTGCCACAGATAATTTGGGTGGCAGGAGCTGTGAGCAACAAAGAGACTAGAATGCTACTACAAAGTACTACACTTGCTAGGAAGGCAAAGATACTGTAATCAGTTTCATTAACAGTCAACACGACATAGTTACAAATTATGTACGTGTGTGTGTGTGTGCGTGCGTGTGTGATGATAACTTTTAAGACCTACTCCTTTGGCCACTTTCAAATTTAAAATACAGTATTATTAACTATTGTCACCACGACGTACATCACATCCATATGACTTATTTACTCTATAACTGGAGGTTTGTACCTTTGACCACCTTCCCCCATTCTCCAAGTGCTCCCCCACCCCCCGACCCCTGGCCACCACCAATCTATTCTCTGTATCTATGAGTTCATGTTGTTGTGGTGGTTGTTTTAGATTCTACATATACGTGAGATCATTTGGTATCTGTGGTGATCATTTCGCAAAGTAGATAAATATCAAATCATTATGTTATACACCTGCAACTAATATAAGGTTATATGTTAATTATATATCATTTAAAAAAATAGAACAAGAAATACCATGCTGGATTGATAAAAAGAAGAAAGAGACAAAATGCAATGGATATTCCACATGTAAATGACATGTTGGTTTATAATCTTTGTCACTTTTGGATATACATATACACTATACACTATCTAAAAATTGATAATTTTACCTATAGCACTTTGTACTCTGCCTTTGATGAAATAGAACTGAGTGATTTGAGAGTACTAAGGATATGATCATTCTTTCTAAATCACAGTTCAGCATCTTCTGTTACTATAGAAACATATCTTCACATTAAAAGGTATAAATTAATAAGTCTAAACCAAAAAAGAAAAGTTTCAAAACCTTGGAATAATCTTTCCAAACATACATCTTCTGCATTTTTATTTTGTCATAAACTATAATGCTTCCCATTCTTCCAGCTCCTCACAGCAAATTTACAGATGAGTGTGACTATCTCTACTCAGAGCCAAGCTTATCTTTCACACAGGGAGCCAACTGCACATGGATTCAGTGATGATCCTTTGAAGGAGAGAGAAGAGCCATATCATTTTATCCTCATGCATGACTGAGGGGTATAAAATCCCCATTCCACCTCCAGGACTAGAGCATAACCCACAAACACCCACACAAACAAATAGCAACTCAGGATGAAATTGAACAAACTAGAGGGACTATCAATTGAAATTTTCCACCCTAAAACAATTTCATTAGAGACGGCATTGCCAGAAACGGTATGTTATAGTTGACTTCCCCCAAATTACAATGCAGCTCAGAAACAAAGTCTCTATTATAATCTTTGGCAGAAGTTTTTAAGACCATTTTTATTTACTCCAAACTCTATTGGAACAAAGTCAGCACCAGGCCCTTTGCAAGTGTTTCCTGCTGTAATTAAGGAAGCAAGCACCAAGAGAAAGCATCTTATTGACTGGTGGAATTTTAGGAATTTTAAATTTCTGTTTTGCTGTACAACTGCATTTTATTACCACTTTAAATCTTAAAATGTAATAAATACAAATTGCTTCAGTAATGATGGAAAACTTTCTCAGCTTTAATGAAACCTTTTATTTGCTACTGGAACTTTTATTCTTTCCAAATGGTAGCATAGACAAGAAAAATAATGACTACTTATATTGAGGGAAAACTTTAGCAATTTGAATAATTTTATTCTTGGGTGACTTTTAAGGCATTTGGAGTTGTTATGTTTATTGTTTTCATTTATTTTTGAAGTAAAAACAAAAATATATACATATAGACACTATCACAATATTATTTTCTAATTCTATATCAAAATACTGATAGCTATGTACCACTATCACCTGTCAGAGGTTGGTCTGATCTGATGGAGAATTTTCATCTTTTTAGGGCTCCCTCCCATCTCAGCTCTTGACCATGAGAGGCAGATAGTGTCAAGGTTAGTCACACAGGCTCTGCAGCTGAACTCCTTGGGTTTTTATTAGAGCCCTGACCCCTCCTACCTGTGAAATCTCTGAAAACTTCTCAGCCCTCAGTTTTCTTATGTGTGAAAAAAAGTGACTAGAATCTGCCTCATGAAGTGAGTGAGAAGATTAATGAGGTACTTCCTGTAAAACAGTAGACTAGAGTCTGGCACATGGTAAGCACTTAATAAATATTTAGCTCTTATGTGGTTTTCTTTTGTGAATCCATCCACCTCTAGACTGGATGCACTGTCAGATGATATCATTCATTCCGCAAACAGCTGTTGAGCACTACTTTATACAGGAATAAGCAAAGGGGGCACAGAGATGAATGAGACACAGTGTCTACAACTTTAGTGCACGATGATTATTGCATCTCGCCATCTTTCTTGCAGAGTACCATGAAGCACACTCTTTCACTAGATCACACATCTTCCTATTTTTCCCATGTGCTTGGAACTAATCGAGCTTCAGAAAAATTTCACTTCAGTTTCTGAAATCTTAATCATGCACAATTTAGTCAGCAGCTACAGGCTTTTCCACATTTGAAAATAGATGATTAAACGGTCTAATCAGATTCTGACTTAGCCGAAAACTTGAAAAACATAGGAAGACAACCATGACTGACACATTCATTTTCCTGAATGTGGACACTACCAAAAGCAGTTGCAGAAAAATAGTGCTATTTACATCCCACTGACCCACAGCAACTAAAACTGCACAGAAGTTCAGCATCAAACCCTTCAAGTACCTAAGTGTTAGTCGCTCAGTTATGTCTGACTCTTTTCAACCCCATGCACTGCAGCCTGCCAGGTTCCCCTGTCCATTGATTCTTCAGTATTCTTCTGAACACTGAAATGGATTGCCATGTCCTCATCCAGGGATCTTCCAGAAGCAGGGATCGAGCCCTGGTCTCCCACATTGCAGGCAGATTCTTTACCATCTGAGCAACCAAAGGATCCCCTCAAGTACCTACACTAAACTCAATTTAAGATAAAATAGGAAGCTTACTTAGGCATAGTTTCATCACTTTCCAAAAAGTTCTGAAACTGACTTCCAACAGGGCACCTTATAGGCCTTTAGCTTTTTCAAACAATTTCATTTATATCTTGCGTTCAGAGAATTCATTAAAAAGCAAAATCTTTAAGTCTGACTATAAATACTGAACCCAGCGACTAATGTGGTATTTCAGACATCACAAACTCCAAATGATCTTAAATATGTTGTCCTCTGCTAATTTGCTGCTCTTGAAAATGTGCAATAAATTCAATTAAAAAGGAAAGCATCTTCAAATTAGTTGCAATATCAACTAGGATATTATCTGCTTACTAGATGTATCATAATAAAAAAAAACTAATATGCATTACATTGTTTAATTCAAAAGGAAACTGGATACTCTCTCTTCCAATGAAAGGACCAAGATCCATTGAGGGTTGGTTTTATTTTTTTCTTTTCAACAGCCAATAATGACTGTGTTAACTTTCTAAATCAGACTGAATAATTGCCAAAATATGTTTTCCAAGGAGTCACCCTGCCCAACACAACAGGAGATCATGTGTAAACACACAGGCACCCTTCTTCCTTCTTCCTTCTTGCCTTCCTGCATCACACCACCTCCCTGGTCACAATATTTTTTTTAAAAAACCCCTATGATCCTTTCGAGATGGGGCAGATAAAAATCCTGAAATATGGGGTACCCTCACAGGAGACCTCCCTCAATGCCTGTTAAATCAACGCACAACTCGTTTAAATGCAAGAGGCCACAGTGAGAATTTATCTCTAAGCCTTGATTCTCCAAACGAATGCGCATGCTTTGACCTTTGCTTTTGTATTTAAACACGTATGTTCCACCAAGCAGGATCCTCTTGGTCTCAGCTAATGTCCCTGCTTAATGTATGCATTTTTCACATCCATTTTTAAATCCTTCCTGAGTGAACATTTCAAAGGGGGCAAACGTCATGGAAAGAAGTGAGGAAGGGGAGAGGGGAGATACTAAGCCTGGGATGTCTGCCATCCTCTCTGCGACCTAGAATCCGTATTCTTTTCCTCCTCTCCCCAGCCCCCTCTCCCCGCTCGCCCCTTCCCTCAGCAGCAGGAGGAACGGGCGGAGGGGCCGCGGCTGCAGCCGCCACCTGCCGCGTCGTGGAAAAGCTCCAGTTGTCACTTACCCAGCAGGGTGAGAATGGCTCATTTTTGCAGGATCCCTTTTGGACCCGCGGCGGGCACGGAGGGTGCGTTCGGGGGACCTGTGCACGCCGGGGCCGCGACAGTTGCCTTTGCCGGGTGGTTCCGCACTGCGGTCACCAGTGCGCGGGGCACTGGGGCTGGGCCGCCGCCCCTGGGCGCCCGAGCTGCACGCAGCCTCCCAGGCCCTCACCCGCCCGCGGTATCCACGTCCTCCGGTTGCTAAGGAGGGAAGGAAGGCAAGCAGGGAGGATTTAGAGAAGCCCAGGCGCTGCTGGAGCCAAGCCCAGGGGAGCTGGAAGTGAAGCCCAGCTTCCAGCGCTTTTACTGGGCCCAGATGTCAGAGGACACCCAGGCCCCTGCGCTGTAGCCCTAGGACTCTCGTTCCCTAGGCACCTGCGATCTGAACACACACACCCACTATGTGGGCAGGTTCCCTAGGCACCTGCGGCATGAAAACACACGCACACACACACACATACACACACACACACACACCCACACACATGCCCTGCTTAGGCTGGTGTGCTTTCTGCTAGGCCCTGGGAAGGGAGGGTTAGTTCATTAAGAGCAGGGAGCAGCTACTGTGTTGATATCTTGGTTTCCAATTGTAAAACAGACCCTAGATTGCAAGTTCCAGGCAAAGAAAGAAGCTCTGGCTTTTGATTTTGTTTCTGCAACTGCCAGAGATTGCTGTTCCTAGATTTCCTCCTTGGAAAACCCCCAACCTTGCTCCTAGCTGAGGTCACCATTTCTGGTGGACAGGGCTGAGGGTTCTGATATTCAGAAAGTGGGAGAGATGCTGTTTCTCAGTGAAGCATGCTGACACCTGGAACTTGTATTTGAATCCAGTAGGGAAAATGCAGGGTTTAGACAAAGAAGCCTGGGTTTATTCAAGTGGGCCTTGGTGTGGAGGAAGTTGAAAGCCCAGGATTCAGATGAGCTACTCCTAGCCCTGTTTTTGCTTTGTCAGATTCTATGCTGGGTAATTTGACCTCCGGCTTCAGGTTTGCCTTGTATAAGTCAGGGTTGGACACATTCAAGGTGACTGAGTTCTCTATGGATCTCAGTTCTAGCTCAGCCACACTTACCAGTGTTGAAGAGCATCACCTCATTAATGGCATTCTGCTTTCTCACGCGTCCTAAAGGCCCAACAAGAACGTCAGAGTCCAGTCTCCTTCACATGACATTCAAGCCCCTTTATCATCTGTCCCCAGCATCCTTTGTCAACTGCATTATGACCACTTTCTCTGCCTCTGCTACCCTAAACTCTAGCAAGACCAAATTTTCACTTTCCCTCTCATAGGAACATGCTTCTACCCTGACAACTTGACAATCTTCTATTCATCCTTCAACTCTTACCTCAAATCTTGTCTTCTTTGACATCCCCAGGTGAGCTGATGACTCCTGCCTCTGGGGTCCCACTCTGCCTGGACATATGTGTTTCACACTTGCTTACTGATCTATGGCTGCCTTCCCTACCTGAACCTGAGCTTCTCTATTTCATGGTGTATATCGATTTTATTTTTTAGTAGTCTCAGAGGCAAACAGCCGTGTAACAATTGTTTGGAGTATAAATGAAGGAAACAAGAAAAATCTCTTCAAAGTGTTAACATTTTTACTGAGTACTTACTAAATGCTCTCCTTGGTCTTTTATTGAGCACTTACGAACTGTTCATTATCTCACTTAATCCTTACCTCTATTCTCTAAAGTTGGTTTTTTCCCTCCATTTCATAAGACACAGAGAAGTTATTATTTTTTTTTTTTTTTGCCTGAAGCTTCTAAGTGGAAAACCAGGATTCAAATGCAACTCTGGTTCCAAAACCTGTGTTTTTAACAATTATAGATTTCTTTTCCTATAACCCCTGTGCATTGCTGCAGAAGTCAAATTTTCTATACTATCAGAGTTTTCTGACCTGAAAGACCAAGAGCCATCTCTGCAGAGACACAATAGCATTCTAGCTCAATAGCTTAGGTCCTGAGACAGAGGACTCCAAGTTGCTTTGGGGAGGAGATGGCTAAAGCAGCTAGAGAGAGGCCAAGGTTGTCAAAGAAGAAATATGTGATTTGAAGTGGCATTTTATGTTTAAACGAGGAAGCCTTACAGATAGATACCTAATCACTGCACAGCCATAAATGGCACTTGAATCCACCCTCCCCCCCTATAAGCTTACTCCTATTGATTGTCATTTCCCTTGGATGATGTCCTTAAAGTTCACTGTAGGTAGATTTCACCTGGATAAAAACTGGGAGGGAGAGAGAAGGGACTACAGAGAGACTTCATCATTTTCCTAAGTGCTACCAACCCCTAAGGATGGTGTAAATAAAATAATATTATATAAGTACTAGTTGTTACATATTAATTCATTTGTGCAAATAGAAAGTGGTATTCTCTCACTGGTGGAATGAGAAAGAAAATTAAGATCCACTATTTAGATACTCAGGGTTTTGTAGGAAAGACTATCTGGCACGCAGCAGACAGTGAGGTACCCTGAGCAGCATGTAATAATTCATAAATGGGTTTTGAGTTCACTACCCCTGCAAGCTGCACAGTTTCACATCCCTGATGAAAACTGCAAGGAAGCTACTAATTTTCACTTCAGAAAATGCTCACTGTGAGAATGCATTGGGAATTTAGCCAGAAGGAATTTTTATGTTAATTTCTAGTATGGAGATGGGAAAAAGGAAAAGAGAAAAAAATAAAAACAGTAAATTAAACTGTTTCAGAGACTAAATAGTCACTAGAGTCATTTTCATTTTCTCACAGGGAAACAAGTCCCCAGATGTCCCTGGTAGTATCATAAATACAAAGAGATTTCTGTTTTGTACAAAGACTTGTGGAATTGTGCTTTGGGGACAAGAGGTTGATAGAAGCAGGAGAGAAGAAACACAAGAATTACTCCTAGAATGATGACTGGATCTCTGCTTTAGTTGAATACTAGCTGAACCTGGAAATCATAGATCTAAACCATCAGTGACCATCTCGTAGGTCAGGGGTGGGAAATCCATGGCTCAAGGGTCAAATCTTTGCTGCTGCCTGGTTTTTTACATTCCACAAGTGTAGAATGTTTGCTGCATTTGTAAATTGTTTGAAAAAGTCAAAAGAAAAATAATGTCACAGGATACATGAACATTACGTGAAATTCACATTTCAGTATCCATAAGTAAAGTTTTGTTGGAACAGAGACACACGTTTGTAAATCACCTATGGCTGCTTTGGTGTTACAAAGACAGAATTGAGTAGCTGTCACAGTGACCTTATGGCTCACAAACTCTAGAATATTTACTTATCTAGTCCTTTACAGAAAAAGTTTGTCCACCCCTGGCTTAGATTGTCACTGTAGTCAGAGAGGTAATTTACCCTCCTGGACTTTGAGAACAGATACCACATCTTTTATCTTTTATCCTCAGTACCTACCACAGTGCTTCTCACAAAAGTATACTCAACAAGCAAATGAAGGAAAGCATAAACAGATGAGGAATAAGTTTTCCCAAGGGTTTATTTTCTCCCACAGGTAAAGATCAACTCATCAGGACTTTCTCTTCAGATGTAGCAGACATGCATGATGATCTGATGTAACCTTCTTTTAGCAGCACTATATATAACTCCACTTTATTTTCTTGGGCTCCAGAATCACTTCAGACGGTGACTACAGCCATGAAATTAAAAGACACTTGATTCTTGGAAGAAAAGCTATGACCAACCTAAAAGCATATTTAAAAGCAGAGACATTACTTTGCCAACAAAGGTCCTTATAGGCAAAATAACGGTTTTTCCAGTAGTCATGTATGGATGTGAGAGTTGGACCATAAAGAAACCTGAGCACCAAAGAATTGATGCTTTTGAACTGTGGTGTTGGAGAAGACTCTTGAGGGTCCCTTGGACAGCAAGGGACTGTCCAAGTCCCTTGGTTTTAGTGCAGAAATCTTAATCCTGGGAGCAAACGTTATGCTTGAAATGTATGAGTGTGATTAGCTTCCTACTTAATAATACATATTTTATTTTTTTAAATCAACATTTTTATGAAATATACACACAGAACCATGCACAAAACTGTGTGTGGTTTTGTGCACAGTCACATCCCGAAGGGTGTCAATCCTAAAGAAAATCAGTCCTGAATATTCATTGGAAGGACTGATGATGAAGCTGAAGCTCCAATACTTTGGCCACCTGATGTGAAGAACCGACTCATTGGAAAATATCCTGATGCTGAGAAAGATAGAAGGTCAGAGGAGAAGGGAATGACAGAGGATAAGATGGTTGGATGGCATCACCGACTCAATGGACATGAATTTGAGCAAGCTCTAGGAGTTGGTGATGGACAGGGATGCCTGGCGTGCTGCAGTCCACAGGGTCGCAAAGAGCTGGACACGACTGAGTGACTGAACTGAACTGATAAAACTCCAGTGGGACTTCCCAGGTGGCTCAGTGGTAAAGAACCCACCTGCAAATGCAAGAGATGCAGGAGACATGGGTTCAACCCCTGGGTTGGGAAGGTCGTCTGGGGGAGGAAAAGACAACAGCCCGCTTCAGTATTCTTGCCTGGGAAATGCCATGGACAGGAGCCTGGCAGGCCACAGTCCATGGAGTCACAACTGAGGGTCACATGACTGAGCATAAAACTCCGGTAGAAAGTAGTGTAAGCATTTCATCATGACACAATTGTAGATGGTTACGTTTATAAGAGAGCTTCCTAATACCTTGTATCCTCCAGCATTAGCTTGGGTCCTCCAGAACTTCAGCACTGAGAAGTTGGAAAATAAAGAACAAATGTACAAGGATTTAATTTCAAACCTGAATTGTTTTCCAGCTTTCCCTAATAATCTTCCCTAATTAGCTTAATTCCAGGGAGTCATTTGGTGAAGCATGGTATTGGGTATTATATAGGAAGGGCTTAGCAGGCATATACAATGGATAGAATGACAAACTCAAGGGGACAGTCCTAATTTAGAGTTCTGAGCAACCAGGATAGGCGAGGTGTCTCCAAACACTTCTACCCCTATTTCTGAGCTAGAAAGAATCTACAGACAGATTGGAATGGATATTCAATAGACTTATTTAGTGGCCATGGGAAATCAATGGCATTTACTGTACCTGAGGCCTCAAAGGCAAACAGAGTGACTGTCTGCCCTGAAGCTGAAGTGTATCGGCTACATAGACATGCAGACAAAGAATGACAAAGTAAGTGCAAAGTGCAGTGATAGAAGTACAGATATGGTGCAATGCAGGATGCCTTTTGACTAATGGCCTCATCCTACCCCATCACCCATCATTTCCAGTCGGGTACTCACTCATTGTGATGATGAACACCAGTTCTCACTAATCACATTCTAATTTCAACTAGCCTTAATACCCTGATTATTCCTCACCATCTCCCAGGGATTCTATGCCAGCAGAGGGAAAAGACTGGCTATGTTGGAAGAGAAACATAGAAGCTGTTGGGAAGGCATAACCATAAGAAATCTGAGAGTAAAGGATATTTGTGTTTTAATTACCATTATAATTCTGATAAATGCATTCCCCACCCCATCCCAAAATTTGTCTGGGAAGGTCAAGGAAGGACTCACAGACGAGGCAGTGTTTAAGATGAGCCTAAAAAGATGTGTAGGAGTTGGCCAGGAAGATGGGGCTTCGGGGGGAAGAGGATGTCTTCCCCAAGCCAGGACCTCCCCATTTAAGCCTCTCAAGCTGACAGTGGACTCAGCCAGTCTGTAGAAACTATCCTGGCTTCTACAGCCCAAACATTAATGGAGGTTGTGATTTGGAGGAGAAAAAAGGAAGAAGAGGAGAAACAAAGGTAGGAGATGATGGTTTTATCAAGAAAATGGGAATTGAACAGAGCTCAGTCGTGTTAAGCCACTGCTTCGGGGCCGCCTCCTCTTCTAAGGTTTTTTCTGACTGCTCATGCTACATAGGCGTATACTGGGTTTTGCATGCACGTCTCCTCCAACCCCAAGCTAAGTTTCTGCTGTCTACACCAGGCCAATCAAATTGCCATGAATTTAGGAAGCCCTTAATAAATATTTGTTAAGTAAGTGGTATAAGGGGTGTAATCTATGTTGTCCTAGACACTCCATTTGGAGGAGAGGATGTGAAGCAGGTGATAAGAGTCATAATAAGTATTCCCCAGGGTATGGCTCCAACCATGTAGAATTGAATTTGTTAGATGTTAACAAGCTCACCATGTCTGTAATTATCCACCATTAGCCAAAAACTGCTTTCTAAGTCGTAGGCATTGAATCTGGGGAGAGGAAATGAGCAGAGATCTCACAACGTCTGGATGCAATGGAAGACTTTCTTCCATTGGACTTTCTTCCAGTAGGTTTGCTTATTTGGTCCAATGTTTCCTAAGCAGCTACAGGTGGCTGACACTACTGTTTGCCATGAAAAACAGCATATCTGGAGTCCACAGAACCCCGCTCTGGCTCCTCTTGATCTAACAGCAGAGAATATCCATCGACTTTACTATGTACCAGACACTATGTTAAGTGCCTCACTCCTTGAGTTCTCACAACTGTAAGGTGGGTGTTATTTTTCTCTCTGTTTTATAGATAAGGAAACTAAGATTCAGGTAAGTTAAATACCACCTACTGAATGGCACAGTTGAGATTCAGATTCCATTTTCTGTGATCCTAGAACCCACAATTTTAAACACTTTGCTCTCTTCCCTCCCACCTTAAAGAGGTAAGGAATACAGCCACACATGGGGAAGGTAATTGCTGTAAGTTCACTGACTGCAAGGAAAGTTGTCCTCGATTATACCAACCGCTCCCCCAGCTTTCCCCATGCACCATGGCTCAATAATATGGCTGGTGAAAAGAAACCGGCAAGCAGGAATTTCATTTATTACAGCACATCTGTTTTCTGACAGAGTAAATAGAATGGTCCACATTCTCTAGCCCTTAAAAGAAACGATCTCTAAAATGTTTTACAGCTTCATTTGATTTAAATGGCACTGGACTTGGCTCTTCCATGGGAGAAAACTGCATTGAACTTTAAGCATTTCAGCATCAGAAAAACTGCTGACTGAATTTTCTTTTCTCTAGCCAGAAGACAAGGGGGAATGTATACATAGCACTCTATGCAATGAAGTTGATTGTATAAACAAAAAGACTGCATTTCTTAAACTCAGGTTAAAAGTAGATTCATGGTGTTAAAGAGAAGACTAAGATTGTTCATATAGGAAGTGGATGATAGTGAAACTTGTGAAGCAAATTATATGAGCGGTGGTATCTATTTTTAAATAAAAACATAGCTTTACTGGGGCTTCCTAGGTGGCACAATGGTAAAGAACCTGCCTGCCTGCAGGAGACATAGGAGACGTGGGTTCAATCCCTGGGTTGGGAGGATGCCCTGGAGGAGGAAATGGCAACCCACTCCAGTATTCTTGCTTGGAAAACCCCATGGACAGAGGAGCCTGGTGGGCTACAGTCCATGGGGGTCACAAAGAGCTGGACATGATTGAGTGACTGAGCATGCATGCGCACATAGCTTTATTACCTACAATTTCATATTATAACTCAAGCTGGATTAAGGTCTTAATCTCAAAATTAAGGTACTACTTGATAAGGTCCTTGAGAAACAAATACTGACTAAAGATATTTTTTGGTAATTAACATATTAGTTTCATGTAAATAAGTACCCCTAGAGGAGTTTGAGTATGCTTTCACTAAGAACTGCTCAGTTAACACTTTCTTCCTAAGAGCACGGAAGTTAAAAAAAATAGTATTGTCATTGTTAGAATGATCACAGATTCTGAATTATTGAGACTTTCCTATCCTGATCAAAGAAATGGACATGTGTACCAAGCAGCAAAGAACATACAAAGGAGAAGATACCTTCTGGAATGGAAGTTGGAAACTGAAATTATCCACCTGTCAGCTAGGTGTAGGAAAACGCAGAACAAGTGAAAATAAATCAATAGATGGGCAGATTAAAACAGCAAAACCATGAGTTCCTGAGCTCTACAGGTTTATTTGGAAAGAAAAATCTGGTGATTCCATGAAATATGGATTATGTAACACAGCCCCCATAGCTGACCCAAAGTCAGAATTGTGGGGGTTCTCCCTTGCTCTAAGTTTTTTTCTGTTTTTGAAGTGAGTTTTTCCTCTCATTTAATAAAGGCCATTTCAGATTCCATAATTCGGTAGAGGAGGAGGCACCATGACCACAAGGCTTATTGTCTGCATCTGTGCAGGGCTGTCACCATAGGGAGCTTTTATCCCTGAGCTAAATGGTCGGCCCAGGTGGGGACACAGGAGAAGGGCTCTGATGAGCCAGAGTTCCACATCACTGGACATGGGAGCAGGAAATTTCGTGGCCTCATTCCTCCGATATGTTCTATAGGCTCACACGGTAACCAAGACTATTTCCTCAGCTGTAAGCCAAAGGGGGAAAAAATTAAGCTGTTAACATTAAGGTGTGCTGTGGTATGCAGACGCTTTTGGCGAGCAGGGGAAATATAGCTTTAGTGACTTAAAAGGTACTAAGTGGCAAAGAAAGAGGCAAAGTCTTAAATGGAAGGTACTTAGTTTCAATTATCCACAATCACAAAAAAGTAAAATACATAAATCCCCTTCACTTTGCTTGGTACCACATCTTTGCACTTAGACTTAAGTGGTTATGTATATGTGACATTTAGATTGTGAGAATTTTCTTCAGATATACCAATGAGGTTATGTTTTAAAGAACAGGTTTAAGAAAAGTAAGAGTTTCTAGCTCCCCTGTTTCATCCAGATTTAAATCAGAGACTGGGGTTTGAACTGGAAAGCTGTCACCATGTGAGGTGACACCCATATCTGCTTCTCGTCCACTTCAGATGGGGCTTGCACATCTCTGTCACCTTGGCATTGGTGTTAGTTGCTCAGTCGTACCCGACTCTTTGCGACCCCATGGACTGCAGCCCTCTGTCCATGAGATTTTCCAGGCAAGGATACTGGAGTGGGTTGCCATTTCCTTCTCCAGGGGATCTTCCCAACCCAGGAAACGAACCCGGGTCTCCTGCACTGCAGGCAGATTCTTTACCAACTGAGCTACAAGGGGAGCCCCAAAGTTGCTTAGTCGTGTCTGACTCTTTGTGACCCCGTGGACTGTAGCTTGCCAGGCTCTTCTGTCCATGGGATTTTCCAGGCAAGAATATTGGAGTTGGTTGCCATTTCCTTCTCCAGTGGATCTTCCCAACCCAGGGATCGAACCCAGGTCTCCTACATTGTAAGCAGATGCTTTTACCATCTGAGCCAAGCCCTTAGTCTAAGTGAAAAGTTGCTCGGTCTCGTCCGACTCTTTGTGACCCCACGGACTACACAGTCCATGGAATTCTCCAGGCCAGAACACTGGAGTGGGGAGCCGTTCTCAGCTCCAGAGGATCTTCCCAACCCAGGGATCGAACCCGGGTCCCCTGCACCACGGGCAGGTCCTCTACCTGCTGAGCCACTGGGGAGGCCCCCTTGACATTAGGCATGGCCATCATTCTTGTTCTAGCTGAGGCAATACAGTTGAAAAATGACGTGTGTCACTTTGAGGTAGAATCATTTGAGGGCTCTGCAGTATTCACCTTTTATCCCCTGTTGTTGTTGTTGTTGTTGTTGTTGTTGTTGTTGTTGAGTCTCTCAGATGTGTCTGACTCTTTTGTGAACCCGTGGATGGTACACTGCCAGGTTCCTCTATCCATGGATTCTCCAGGCAGGAATACTGGACTGGGTTGCCATTTCCTTCTCCAGGGAATCTTCCCAGCCCAGAGATCAAACCCCCATCTCCTGCAATAGTGGGTGGATTCTTTACCACTGAGCCACAGGGAAATTCCCTTTTACCCCCTGGGCCCAACAGTCAGTGACATTCCTTAGCCTATTGTTCAAGTAAGGAGAACATGGGGCAGAGTCCCCTATAAACTCGACATGAACACAAAAGAGGAACAAACTTTCACCTTTTGAAGCCACTGAAATATGGGGGTTATTGGCTATCACAGTTTGCTGGCCTAATACAGCCATAGAGTGGTATGAAAGCTACTCACAGGCTCCATCCCTCAATTTTCTCATCAGAAGAATAAGGGCCTGGTACATGGTGAGCTTTCAAAGAATGGTAGCTTGTTCATCCCCATAATAAGAGCCACTCTTTAATAACGACTTATACTCTGCCAGTCGATGTCTTCCCTCTCCATGCATCATCTCTCACCCTCACACCAATCTCATAGGGGAGGTGTTATTGATCTTTCTATAGATGATGAAACCAAGGTGCAAAGAAGTATGCTAGCTTTATAAAAGTTGATCAGGAAGCCTGTATGTAAAATGAGCCAGATCTTTCTGACCCAGAGCTCTTACTTTTCCCACCATGCCTCCTCCCCTCAAAATAGCTCACCTCTACATAAATGAGATATTTAGTAACAAAGCCTCTTGACCAATGAAGGATTAGTCTCCAAAATTTACAAATAGCTCGTGTAGCTCAATACCATAAAAACAAAGAGCCCAATCAGAAAATGGGCAGAACTCAATAGGCATTTCTCCAAAGAAGACATATAGATGGCCAAGAGGCACATGGAAAGATGTTCAATGTTGTCTTAGAGAAATAAAAATCAAAACTACAATGAGATATCATCTCGTACCAGTCAGAATGGCCATCCTCAGAAGAATCTACAAACAATAAATGCCGGAGAGGGTGTGGAGAAGAGGGAACCTGTTGGTGGGAATGTAAACTGGTACAGCCACTATGAAGAACAGTTGGAGGCTCCTTAAAAAACTAAAAACAGAGCTGCTATATGATCCAGCAATGCCACTCCTAGGCATATATCTGGAGAAAAACTTGGTTCAAAAGGACACATGTACCCCAGTGTTTACTGCAGCACTGTTTACAATAACCAAGACATGGAGACAAACTAAATGTCCATCAGCAGAGGAACGGATAAAGAAGATGTGGTATGTATATACAATGGAATATTACTTGGCCATTAAAAGAGTTAAATAATGCCATTTGCTGCAACATGGATGGACCTAGAGATTATCACACTAAACAAGGGTAAGTCAGCAGAGAAAGACAAATCATCATATGATTTCACTTATATGTGGGATCTAAAAAAAGTGATACAAATGAAGATATTTAAAAAACAGAAGCAGATTCACAGACTTAGAAAATGAACTAATGGTTACCAGGGGAAAGAGTGAGGGGGAGGGATAGATTGGAAGTTTGGTATTGACAGGCACACACTGTTATGTTTAAAATAGGTAACCAACAGGGACTAATTATATAGCACAGGGAACTCTGCTCAATATTCTGTGATAACCTAAATGGGAAAAGAACTTGAAAAAGAATTTTTTAAATGTTAAGCATCTTATTAAAGAAACAAATGAAAATAGAATAAGTCATTTAAAGCTTTAAATCATCATCTTTTACATACATGACATCTTTCTCACTAAAGACTTGGTTTTAATGATTCTAGCTAAAGCCATAACCAGCAATTCCTAATCTGAGGTTGCCAACTGCTAAAGGTTTATTAAAGTAATAATGTGGTTTTTCAATCTATTTTCAAGATTTCCACAAGTCTAGAAGAAATAATATAGTTTTGACAGATGACATGGCTGCTAAATTCAAAAAATCACCATTTTATTTTCTATTTTCTCAAAAATTATGGATCGTCTCACTGTGGCACGTTTAGATTTCTCAAAGTAAGCAATATTTGTTATCATTCTTGAATAAAAATGTCTTTTTCAGAACATGAGATTTATGATGATTAAAAAAATAATAATATACAAGGAGCTCTTGGTTGTAAAAAGGTGGTTAAACACTATTTTGGCTTCCCAGATGGTGCTAGGGGTAAAGAACCCACCTGCCAATGCAGGAGACATAAGAGAAATGGGTTCGATACTTGGGTTGGGAAGACCCCTGGAGAAAGGCATGGCAACCCACTCCAGTCAGTATTTTTGCCTAGAGAATTCCATGAACAGAGGAACTTGGTGGGTTCTGGTCTATAGAGTCACAAAGAGTTAGTCAGTTAGAGTAAGTCACAAAGAGTTAGTGACTTAAGCGACTTAGCAAACACTTTCATATCCCAAATCTCAAATTTTGACTCAAACAAGCCTAACTCTACTTTTCTCCATCTTTTTGCATCTTAGCTCCTAATAACCCAGGTTGCCCCCTAGAGTCCAGAGAGGCACTGAGAAGCTTCACAGCAGGAGACATAGATGCCAGCATAGGAGGATGGCAAATACTGCAGTGTTAGTAGAGAGATCAGCAGGGGAGGGAATTCAGAGGAATCCATAAAGGGAGCAACTCCTCTGTAGTTAATTCAATAAAAGGAAAAGCTGATGGATTGAAATGAAAGGGACAGAATAAAAGTAACCTGTCACTTTTGGGGATATGCTCATGAGACCTAGAATTAGGGAAAGGATACATCTCAGAGAAATTTACAAGAGATATTTGTAGGAAATGTGAATCAGAATGAATGAGAGATGATCAAATGGCTTTCTGTAGTCATCCCTCCCTCCATCTCCCTCTGCTGGAAACCTGCTACTCACTTTCAGACTTATTAAATTAGAGGTGCTCCTGGCATCCTCAGAGCAACTGCAGTAAAATGTGTTTCAAATGGACCTTTTGTTCAGGTTTCAGGAGGACAGTTTCAGTCTCATCATCAAAGCAAATAAGCAACTCAGCTATAGTTGCAGTAGCAGTACAGTAATGACAATTAAGGAAAAAGAATCACTGAGTGTGTGTTGAGGGCCACGTTCTGTGCTAAACACTTTAAATGTCATGTTTCATCTTATATTCAAACACTAGCATTTCCCCCTATTAACAGAGAAAGGTGCTGAGAAGCAGGGAATTAAAGTAATTTGCTCAAGTCACAGGCTTGAAAGTGGTGACACTTTCTTAACAATGGCGCTCAGACCTTGTGTTACACTGTCCCCTGCAGGGTGACTCAGTTCAGCTCAGTTCAGTCGCTCAGTCATGTCCGACTCTTTGCGACACCATGAATCACAGCATACCAGGCCTCCCTGTCCAACACCAACTCCCACAGTTCACTCAAACTCACATCTATCGAGTCGGTGATGCCCTCTAGCCATCTCACGCTCTGTCATCCCCTTCTCCGCCTGCCTCCAATTCCTCTCAGAATCAGGGTCTTTTCCAATGAGTCAACTCTTCGCATGAGGTGACCAAAGTATTGGGGTTTCAGCTTCAGCATCAGTCCTTTCAATGAACACCCAGGACTGATCTCCTTTACGATGGACTGGTTGGATCTCCTTGCAGTCCAAGGGACTCTCAAGAGTCTTCTCCAACACTACAGTTCAAAAGCATCATTTCTTTGGCACTCAGCTTTTTTCACAGTCCAACTCTCACATCCGTACATGACCACTGGAAAAACCATAGCCTTGACTAGACTATGGGTGACTGGGGATGAACAAATCCACCAATGAAGGGTGTCATCAAGAAGGCAGAAGGGAACCGGTGTTTATCAAACTCTTCCAATGTGCTAACCCCCTTCACATACCAGCCCATTAAACTCTCAGAATTCTAGGTCAGGGGAAGGAGAGGAGGAGAACATTGAGGCTCAGGGAGATTCATGGATTGGTCAACCAGATAGACAAGGTGAGACACAAACCAAGGCAATCTAAATCCACATTTGATGCTGCTGCCTCTGTAGCAAGTTGATTTTGATTTGACCTCAAAAAAATTATTTTTCCATGAAAAATATCAGGATACACGACCCAATTGCAGTTTATATGAGAAACACCTAGATGTTTGGTTGGAAACTCAATACAAAGTCATTTTGATACATGGCAATTAAAAGCATCAATGTGATACTGGTTTACATTTTCAGATGAACAAGTTCTTCTGGGTTATGCATTGATCTGGTCACATCTAGACACTGTGCCCACATGATAGGGTCCTGTCTCTAGGTGCTTATGTCACTGCATTCTCCAAATTCAGAGGCAAGGCCCAACCAAGCTCTCTGAGTTGTATTCTGAAATCCCTCTTCATTTGGTTCAAAGTAAGGGAAAAGCATTTCCCTCTCATCCATAGTACATAGCTGTGGAATTAGGGAGAAATCAACATGTGTATGGCTTTTTCCAATGAAATCTTCACCAACAGCTCCTTCCTTCTGGCAATGAATTGCCTTATTTCTTAAACCCTGGTAGTGAGTGAGTGATGGGTTAATGCACAGCCTTTAAGTGTGATCAGCACTTCTAAGAAGTGTCTGGGACAGCCATGTAGGATCACAAAGGTGTGCACAGCAAGTACAGTCCCAAAGTGTACTGTTCATAGACCATGATGTGAATGGTGCCTGCTGCAGTTGTGTAACTGGCAAGCCTATTTGCACCTATTATTTTATTCTCCATACGTGAACAATGAACTTCCCGATGTTCAAGCTGGATTTAGAAAAGGCAGAGGAACCAGAGATCAAATTGCCAACATCTGCTGGATCCTGGAAAACACAAGAGTTCCAGAAAAACATCTATTTCTGCTTTATTGACTATGCCAAAGCCTTTGACTGTGTGGATCACAATAAACTGTGGAAAATTCTGAAAGAGATGGGAATACCAGACCATCTGACATGCCTCTTGAGAAACCTGTATGCAGGTCAGGAAGCAACAGTTAGAATTGGACGTGGAACAACAAACTGGTTCCAAATAGGAAAAGGAGTACATCAAGGCTGTATATTGTCACCCTGCCTATTTAACGTATATGCAGAGTAGTTAGATGCAGCGAAACGCTGGGCTGGAAGAACCACAAGCTGGAATCAAGATTGCCGGGAAAAATATCAATAACCTCAGATATGCAGATGACACCACTCTTATGGCAGAAAGTGAAGAGGAACTAAAAAGCCTCTTGATGAAAGTGAAAGAGGAGAGTGAAAAAGTTGGCTTAAAGCTCAACATTCAGAAAAAGAAGATGATGGCATCCGGTCCCATCACTTCATGGGAAATAGATGGGGAAACAGTGGAAAGAGTGTCAGACTTTATTTTGGGGGGCTCCAAAATCACTGCAGATGGTAACTGAAGCCATGAAATTAAAAGACTCTTACTGCTTGGAAGAAAAGTTATGACCAACCTAGATAGCATATTCAAAAGCAGAGACATTACTTTGCCGACTAAGGTCCGTCTAGTCAAGGCTATGGTTTTTCCTTTGTTCATGTATGGATGTGAGAGTTGGACTGTGAAGAAAGCTGAGCGCTAAAGAATTGATGCTTTTGAACTGTGGTGTCAGCAAAGACTCTTGAGAGTCCCTTGGACTGCAAGGAGATCCAACCAGTCCATTCTGAAGGAGATTTAGTTCAGTCAGTTCAGTTCAGTCACTCAGTCGTGTCCGACTCTTTGCGATGCCATGAATCGCAGCACACCAGGCCTCCCTGTCCATCACCAACTCCTGGAGTTCACTCAGACTCACGCCCATCGAGTCAGTGATGCCATCCAGCCATCTCATCCTCTGCCGTCCCCTTCTCCTCTTGCCCCCAATCCCTCCCAGCATCAGAGTCTTTTCCAATGAGTCAACTCTTTGCATGAGGTGGCCAAAGTCCTGGAGCCTCAACTTTAGCATCATTCCTTCCAAAGAAATCCCAGGGCTGATCTCCTTCAGAATGGACTGGTTGGATCTCCTTGCAGTCCAAGGGACTCTCAAGAGTCTTCTCCAACACCATAGTTCAAAAGCATCAATTCTTCAGTGCTCAGCCGTCTTCACAGTCCAACTTTCACATCCATGCATGACCACAGGAAAAACCATAGCCTTGACTAGAAGGACCTTAGTCGGCAAAGTAATGTCTCTGCTTTTGAATATACTATCTAGGTTGGTCATAACTTTTCTTCCAAGGAGTAAGCGTCTTTTAATTTCATGGCTGCAGTCACCATCTGCAGTGATTTTGGAGCCCAAAAAGACAAAGTCTGACACTGTTTCTACTGTTTCCCCATCTATTTCCCATGAAGTGATGGGACCAGATGCCATGATCTTCGTTTTCTGAATGTTGAGCTTTAAGTCAACTTTTTCGCTCTCGTTTTTCACTTTCATCAAGAGGCTTTTTAGTTCCTCTTCCCTTTCTGCCATAAGGGTGGTGTCATCTGCATATCTGAGGTGATTGATATTTCTCCTGGCAATCTTGATTCCAGCTTGTGTTTCTTCCAGTCCAGCGTTTCTCATGATGTACTCTGCATAATAAGTTAAATAAGCAGGGTGACAATATACAGCCTTGACGTACTCCTTTTCCTATTTGGAACCAGTCTGTTGTTCCATGTCCAGTTCTAACTGTTGTTTCTTTCTCAAGAGGCAGGTCAGGTGGTCTGAGTTTCCCATCTCTTTCAGAATTTTCCACAGTTTATTGTGATCCACACAGTCAAAGGCTTTGGCATAGTCAATAAAGCAGAAATAGATGTTTTTCTGGAATTCTCTTGCTTTTTCCATGATCCAGCGGATGTTGGCAATTTGATTTCTGGTTCCTCTGCCTTTTCTAAAACCAGCTTGAACATCAGGGAGTTCACTGTTCACGTATTGCTGAAGCCTGGCTTGGAAAATTTTGAGCATTCCTTTACTAGCATGTGAGATGAGTGCAATTGTGCGGTAGTTTGAGCATTCTTTGGCGTTGCCTTTCTTTAGGATTGGAATGAAAACTGACCTTCTCCAGACCTGTGGCCACTGCTGAGTTTTCCAAATTTGCTGGCATATTGAATGCAGCACTTTAACAGCATCATCTTCCAGGATTTGAAGCAGCTCAACTGGAATTCCATCACCTCCCCTAGCTTTGTTCGTAGTGATGTTTTCTAAGGCCCACTTGACTTCACATTCCAAGATGTCTGGCTCTAGATTAGTGATCACATCATCACGATTATCTGGATTGTGAAGATCTTTTTTGTATAGTTCTCCCATGTATTCTTGCCACCTCTTCTTAATATCTTGTGCTTCTGTTAGGTCCATACCATTTTTGTCCTTTATCGAGCCCATCTTTGCATGAAATGTTCCCTGGTATCTCTAATTTTCTTGAAGAGATCTCTAGTCTTTCCCATTCTGTTGTTTCCCTTGATTTCTTTGCATTGATTGCTGAAGCAGACTTTCTTATCTCTTCTTGCTATTCTTTGGAATTCTGCATTCAGATGCTTATATCTTTCCTTTTCTCCTTTGCTTTTCACCTCTCTTCTTTTCACAGCGATTTGTAAGGCCTCCCCAGACAGCTATTTTGCTTTTCTGCATTTCTTTTCCATGGGAATGGTCTTGATCCCTGTCTCCTGTACAATGTCACAAACCTCAGTCCATAGTTCATCAGGCACTCTATCAGATCTAGGCCCTTGAATCTATTTCTTAATTCCACTGTACAGTCATAAGGGATTTGATTTAGGTCATACCTGAATGGTCTAGTGGTTTTCCCTACTTTCTTCAATTTAAGTCTGAATTTGGAAATGAGTTCATGATCTGAGCCACAGTCAGCTCCTGGTCTTGTTTTTGTTGACTGTATAGAGCTTCTCCATCTTTGGCTGCAAAGACTATAATCAATCTGATTTCAGTGTTGACCATCTGGTGATGTCCATGTGTAGAGTCTTCTCTTGTGTTATTGGAAAAGGGTGTTTGCTATGACCAGTGCATTTTCTTGGCAAAACTCTATTAGTCTTTGCCCTGCTTCATTCTGCATTCCAAGGCCAAATTTCCCTGTTACTTCATGTGTTTCTTGACTTCCTACTTTTGCATTCCAGTCCCCTATAATGAAAAGGACATCTCTTTTGGGTGTTAGTTCTAAAAGGTCTTGTAGGTCTTCATAAAATCATTCAACTTCAGTTTCTTCAGCATTACTGGTTGGGGCATAGACTTGGATAACTGTGATATTGAATGGTTTGCCTTGGAGATGAACAGAGATCATTCTGTCATTTTTGAGATTGCATCCAAGTACTGCATTTCGAACTCTTTTGTTGACCATGATGGCTGCTCCATTTCTTCTGAGGATTCCTGCCCGTAGTAGTAGATATAATGGTCATCTGAGTTAAATTCACCCATTCCAGTCCATTTTAGTTCGCCGATTCCTAGAATGTCGACGTTCAGCCTTGCCATCTCTTGTTTGACCACTTCCAATTTGCCTTGATCATGGACCTGACATTCCAGGTTCCTATGCAATACTGCTCTTTACAGCATCGGATCTTGCTTCTATCACCAGTCACATCCACAAGTGGGTATTGTTTTTGCTTTGGCTCCATCCCTTCATTCTTTCTGGAGTTATTTCTCCATTGATCTGCAGTAACATACTGTGCACCTAATGACCTGGGAAGTTCCTCTTTCGGTATCCTATCATTTTGCCTTTTCATACTGTTCATGGGGTTCTCAAGGCAAGAATACTGAAGTGGCTTGCCATTCCCTTCTCCAGTGGACCACATTCTGTCAGACCTCTCCAACATGACCCGCCCGTCTTGGGTTGCCCCGAAGGCATGGCTTGGTTTTATTGAGTTAGACAAGGCTGTGGTCCTAGTGTGATTAGATTGACTAGTTTTCTGTGAGTATGGGTTTCAGTGTGTCTGCCCTCTGATGCCCTCTTGCAACACCTACCACCTGAAGGAGATTAGCCCTGGTATTTCTTTGGAAGGAATGATGCTAAAGCTGAAACTCCAGTACTTTGGCCACCTCAAGCGAAGAGTTGACTCATTGGAAAAGACTCTGATGCTGGGAGGGATTGGGAGCAGGAGGAGAAGGGGATGACAGAGGATGAGATGGCTAGATGGTATCACTGACTCGATGGGCGTGAGTCTGAGTGAACTCCGGGAGTTGGTGATGGACAGGGAGGCCTGGCATCCTGTGATTCATGGGGTTGCAAAGAATCAGACACAACTGAGAGACTGAGATGAACTGAGGGTACCTCTGCTGAAATTAAGATACAAAAAGACTGTTTCACATCAAGAGTCTTACATTCAACAATCCAAAATAAAATAGTTGCATTAAAAATGCAATAACAAGTATAAGTTTATCCAAATGGTGAGTACTCTGGAAAGCATCTCATTGACAAATCCACTGAAATAACTGGTGATGTCTAAGTTAAACATGACTTGGAAAGTATCAGTGTCACTAAATATCTGAAAGGATTTCATGCAAAAGAGAGAAAAACCTGAGAAGTTTCTTGGATGACAACTAAGGAAAGAATTTATAAGATAATTTTTGGTTAAGTAAAAGAAAGAACCTTCCAGAACCAAACAACAATTATAAATCCTATTGCAATGACTCTATAGGTGAGAACACATTTTATACCCATGTTATAGAGGATGTGTCCAAAAAAGCAATGGGCAGTGTTTGATGATAGAGAAGTCATTATCTCTTCAAATAATCAAAGGGAGAATCAGTAATGTTCTTGAAAAGATCCTCACAGAGAGTTATATTGACCTAAATGGATCATTAGGTTTCTCCTAGGAAATCTTCACTTGATGAATGCATGGTAGTGGTAATCTCCTGTGATCCTCCAGCCCTGAAAGTAAGAAAGCCCTTCACCTTCACCAACACTTATATGTGACAGTTTAGAAGTTTCTCTCAGGTCTCTGGAGGGGATGGGGAGAGTGGGACGAATTGGGAGAGTAGTATTGACATATATCAGTTCAGTTCAGTTCAGTTGCTCAGTCATGTGTGACTCTTTACAACCCCATGGACACCAGGCCTCCCTGTCCATCACCAACTCCCAGAGCTTGCTCAAACTCATGTCCATCAAATCAGTGGTGTCATCCAATCATCTCATCCTCTGTCATTCCCTTTTCCTCCTGCCTTCAGTCTTTACCAGCATCAGGGTCTTTTCAAATGAGTCAGCTCTTCGAATCAGGTGGCCAAAGTATTGGAGAGCTTCACCATCAGTCCTTCCAATGAATATTCAGGACTGATTTCCTTTAGGATTGACTGGTTGGATCTCCTTGCAGTCCAAGGGACTCTCAAGAGTCTTCTCCAACATCACAGTTCAAAAGCATCAGTTTTTCAGCACTCAGCTTTTTATGGTCCAACTCTCACATCCATACATGACTACTGGAAAAACCATAGCTTTGACTAGATGGACCTTAAAGTAATGTTTCTGCTTTTTAATCTTCTGTCTAGGTTGGTCATAGTTATTCTTCCAAGGTGCAAGCATCTTTTAATTTCATGGCTGCAGTCACCATCTGCAGTGATTTTGGAGCACAAGAAAATAAAATCTGTCACTGTTTCCATTGCTTTCCCATCTATTTGCCATGAAGTAATGGGACCAGATGCCATGATCTTAGTTTTTTGAATGTTGAGTTTTAAGCCAGCTTTTTCACTCTCCTCTTTCACTTTCATCAAGAGGATCCTTAGCTCCTCTTCATTTTCTGTCATAAGGGTGGTGTTATCTACATATCTGAGGTTATTGATATTTCTCCTGGCAATCTTGATTTCAGCTTGTGCTTCTTCCAGCGTGGCATTCCACATGATGTACTCTGCATATAAGTTAAATAAGCATGGTGACAATATACAGCCTTGACATACTCTTTTCCCTGTTTTGAACCAGTCCATTGTTCCATTTGCAGTTTTGCCTATTGCTTCTCAATCTGCATACAGATTTCTCAAGAGGCAGTCAGGTGGTCTGGTATTCCCATCTCTTTAAGAATTTTCCACAATTTTTTGTCACCCACATAGTCAAAGGCAGAGGTTGATATTTTTTCTGGAATTCTCCTGCTTTTTCTATGACATATATAAACTGCCATATGTAAAATAGATAGCTAGTGGGAAGCTGCTGTATAGGAGAGGGAGCTTAGCTGTGTACTCTGTGATGACCTAAAGAGATAGGATGACTTACTTGGAAGGGAGTTCTAAGAGGGAGGGTATATATGTATACATAGAGCTGATTTACTTCACTGTACTGCAGAAACTAACACAACATTTTAAAACAATTACATTCCAATTTTAAAAGTTTCTGTCATGGCTTTTATAACTAAGCAAACAAGCACAGAGAGTACACTGTTTAGTGAAGCAGCTGTATGTTTTCTTTTCTGAAAGATCCAAGAATCATAATTTGAAAAGTGAGTGGGAATAGCAATAAGAAACCCAACACTTCTTTGTATGTTAATGAGTTCTACTGACTCCTCTGTGTCCAATCTAGGATGATTTTCTTCTTCCTTCCACCAGGAGTCAAAAGCCCCAAAGAGAAAGAGAAAGTAAGACACTGAGGAGCAACAGGCCTGTAGCAGATGTGGTCACACGGCCTGCCTAAAACTGGGCTCCGGAGCTCAGTTGTCTGTTACTCTCTAGAAATGCCTTGTAGAAATGCCACATCTTGTTTTTCCAAAGAAGCTAAAATGCCAGATGCTTTTGGTGAAATTTTCTGATTTTTAGAACATTATGCAAGCCAAACAAAAATTATCTGTGGTTTGAATTCTGCCCACTGACTTTCAGTTTATGACAGCAGATGAGGAGTTGACTGTCTGACTGTCTCTGGAAAGGAAGGCTTGTCCTTCAGAGAAGGGTTGGCGGGAGGTCTGGGCACGAAGTTACATTTCCAAGTGAGCCAGCAGAATTCTGCAGGGAGGTGGAAGATAAAGCGAAGTGTGACTGGCTGTACCCATGGGCAGATCTAAGGAAGGCTCTCTCAGGGTGTCTCCCTGACGTGATGCTGCACTGCAGGCTTCTATACACGGCCCTGCAGCTCTGCAGGGCTCTATTCTGCCCTGCACTGTCCTGCTGGAGCTTCTAAGCATTCCTCTCTCCCCTCAAGATCAAATCTGGGGAGACTGCTGGACCCTCAGGCAGTTCCAGGCCCTGTACCTGAGGACTACATTTTCCCCAAAGTGTACATGAAAATTCTCCAGGCCAAGTTTGACTCTGAGAAAGATGTTCTTCAGTTCAGTTCAGTTCAGTCGCTCAGTCGTGTCTGACACTTTGCAACCCCATAAATTGCAGCACGCCAGGCCTCCCTGTCTATCACCAACTCCCGGAGTTCACTCAAACTCATGCCCATCGAGTCGATGATGCCATCCAGCCATCTCATCCTCTGTTGTCCCCTCTTCCTTCTGCCCCCAATCCCTCCCAGCATGAGAGTCTTTTCCAATGAGTCAACTCTTCGCATGAGGTGGCCAAAGTACTGGAGTTTCAGCTTTAGCATCATTCCTTCTAAAGAACACCCAGGGCTGATCTCCTTTAGAATGGACTGGTTGGATCTCCTTGCAGTCCAAGGGACTCTCAAAAGTCTTCTCCAACACCACAGTTCAAAAGCATCAGTTCTTCGGTGCTCAGCTTTCTTCACAGTCCAACTCTCACATCCATACATGACCACTGGAAAAACCATAGCCTTGACTAGACAGAACTTTGTTGGCAAAGTAATGTCTCTGCTTTTGAATATGCTATCTAGGTTGGTCATAACTTTTCTTCCAAGGAGTAAGTGTCTTTTAATTAGGAAGAAGCAGAGATCTTAAGAAGTTCAGCAACGATAGAAACTGGGATGACCACCAAGAGATCCTCGAGAATGTTTTAATTCCTTTGATGTTTTTTCCTCAGACTGGGGGAAAAGTCATATTTACTGTGTAATTTTAAGTGTCTTTCCCTGACTAAGGTATAATGCTTTAGTTCATAGCACATCTGACTTCAGCCCTGTTTTTAAATGTAAGCTCTTAAGCTTGTTCATATGGATTTTAGTTTTGAGAAAAGTTTGGTTAAACAACAAAACATGAGAAACACCACCACCAACAAAAAAATGACAGGTGTAATTCTGTTTCACTCTATAGGGGAATGTGTTTAAGAAGGATAAATGGAGAAAGAAAAAAATTTGAGATATGGTTAGATTGTAAAGGTAATGGAGCTCATATATAGATATTATAATAAGCCTCAGAGAGGCAGTCCTCAATTTTTCAGACTGAGAAGAAACATGGTGAGTAACTCCAGGGCTTATACATTGTTTTTCACTTACTTAGTGAAGCTCAACACAGCTATTCAGAGAAATCCATCAGTGTGGAGAGGCAGCCACATGATGAAACGGCCAGCCAAGTCAAGCCAGATGGCGTCCAGCCTGAACCGCCCCTGAACAAAAATGGGTGTCAGACAAGGTCGTCAATAGGCCCTAAGCTATCTAGCTTCCCTGTGCAAGGATGCTCAATCATGCAACAAAAATCATGAACATCTGGGTAGAACGTGCAGCTGCGCCTCCCCAGAGCTCTCTGGTCTCATCAGATGGCTGGCCTCCACTAATGTCTTTAGGGCAAGCCAGCCCTGAATGACTGAGTGCTAATGACTATGAACTGCAGGGTCATACACCTGAGGTTGTATGTCTGATTGTCAATCATTTCTCAAATTTGGCACTGCTGCACAGGCTGACAATTAGCCTGAGTAAAACCAAGGTGATGTTTTTAGTTGCCCCAGGCAAATTGGGCAAGCAACCAAAAATTACCATCAATGGTGTGGAGTTAAAAGTCATATTCAATTCCCACTGCCTATGTAGTCTCCTTGCTATATAGTAACAGGTCCTCTCCTCTGCTTTTCTGTGGTTCTTTGAACAGTCACTGGTAGTGGAGCTCATTATTGGAACAAGGAGTAACAACGCATTTTAATAAATCCAGCTTACTTGGGGGAACTTGACAGACAGGATTTGTGGTGATAAAGAATCTGATTACAGATAAAAATCAAAGTGCAAGACTGCCCTGCTGTCCAATCTCCTTTGTGGATGTAAAATTTAGTTCATTACTGTTACCTCCTGGAATAACATTAATTCCACTCTGCATAAAACATCAAATGGCAGCACTGGTAACCGTGTCAAGGAATAGAGCTCCTCATCAGCAATTGACATAATATTTGACCTGCCTTTTTAGGAACTGGCAATAGTTTCGGTTCAACAGTCATGGATATAATGTAGTTTTGCAGAAGTGCACAAGAAAATCTATGGGAGTTATAATCCATTGCATAGACTGCTAATATTCTAACAGTGCTTGTGAAATACTGATCCAAACTTCTATAAATTTTTAAGGAAGAAAATTTTAATTTCCTGCACTATTTGGTTTCTTTTGGCAGCAAATAACTCAAATGTAAAAGCTGAAGACAAATAAAAGGAGAGAATATTAGAATTGAACTGAGGACATAAATTGCTGTAGGGTTTGCTTTCTGCTGAAAGGGTTTTGCTTTCGGTTGAATTAAATCTTGGACTTTCCTTTCTCTCTTTCACTATTTTAATTTTCGCTTCTTCTTTTCACCAAGCCCATATGAAGTAAGTTAGAATAATAACACTCTTGATACCAACGTATACAAAAGTGTGTACTTTCAAGAAAGCAAATTTGCCTGTCCAAATCCACTTATTCTGGAATGGAAAAGAAAAACTACTAAACAACTTAAAATCATATGTATGTATTGAAACCAACAAACTTAGAAATATGGATCACTAACGTTGAAAGATATAGAAACTGATCTTTATTTAGTAAATGTTTGTTCAGAGCACATTCGGGGCAAGGTTATTCCTGTTGTCTCTCAAGGTGTCATCTTCCAAAACTGGTTTTCTCCTATAATAGAAGAAACCTTCCAACTGAAGAAAAAAATCTCATCTGTCTACCGCTTCAGGTGTAAAAGGTATCTGCAATCTTGATCTGATGCCAAATTCCTTTATATCTTTTTCCTTCAAAAGGAAGCTTCAAGCAGGAACTTATTGGCAAATACATCCAGGGCTACCTTTAAAGCACCAGGTCTAATTCCCACTGCCACAAGACTACCAACTCTGACAAAGCTCATCCTGCATGAAAATCCCTCAATGTTGAGAGATTGGTAGTGATAGCTATAATTTCCTTATGTGAGAGATGTGTACAACAAGTCCCCTACAACAAAACTTCAACTTTTGAACTTTCAAAGATACAAATATGCACAGAGAAAGGAAGTAGATAGACAAGAGAAAGAAGAAGTAACTGATGAACCTAAGAGATTTCACAATGCAGGAAATGGCAAGGGGATTTGCTTTATTTGAGGAGGCACTGTTAGTTTTTCAGGCACAGGACCCGAATGTAGAACCCTGCACGAAGTTCCAGTGCTACCGTGTCATCTATGATGAGAAAGAAAGAGCTACTATTCAGACAGCACTGGACCATTTTTTCAAGAGGGTAGATAGAATTGAGTCTAGCATCAGAACCAGAATCTGTGCCATCAACATCAGGGGTGAGTGAAACTGTGGCTCGCCCTCCATCTCCTTTGCTGATGATCCTTCAGCTCTACCTTCTCCTACCTCCTCTGTCTCCTCCAGCCAGTAACTCTTCTTGCATGTTCACTCGATACCAGTCCCTGTATGCCAGCTGTCGTACTGTACTACTGTGCTTTTCAAGGTATTATTTTAATGTATTATTTGTGTGAAAAGTATTATAATCCTGTTACAGTACAGTAATGTATAGCTGATTGTGTTACTTGGGTACCTAGGCAACCTTGTTGGACTTACAAACATGTTCTTGGAATGGAACGTGTTCGTATGTAGGGACTTAACTACATTGAAACGCAGAGATGACCAGGAGTGAGTGTAGGGACTTGTGAATGCCCTTCAATGACTAGGTGAGTCTTGCCTACTGGAAGAAATCAAAGGTATTTTTATGTCAAGTGCTTCCCAGCACTTACCTGCAACAGGGTAAATGGTGAATAAATGTTAATTTCATGTTTCTCCTCCAATACTACTTTATGTTGCTATAGCATTTTAAAGAACATGAAGAGTATTTACATGCATTATCTTATTTGACTATTACAACACCATTTGCATATCAGCTTTATTTTATGTTTCAAAATACAGACAATCGGAGAGGACAGATCTATATAGCCTGAGGTCACACAGCTAGTCTTAGAATTCATAACCCTGGTCTTCTGATTCCAAGACTCAGTCTCTCCTCTACTGTTTCAAGCTGCAAGTATTTAGTAATGTGTATCTGGCCATTTTCTCTCTTATTTTTAAAATTCTTTTCACTGTATGTCTTCACACTTCCAAGGATCATTTATCATCTCCTTTGTTTTCTTTTCTGCTTGTTTCTCTGTTTCCCTGATTCTCAGGTTGTGCAAGTATTAGACGTATAATATTCATAAGTGCATGATTAAAGATTCTTTATGCAGGATCTTGAGTTCCTCAAAGCTGATGACACCCTACAAACAAAGCACATTTTATTCTGGGCTTTGTTTTTCCTTTGAGCCCTTTTGCTCAGATACCGAACACAATTTGCTTTTTGCTTGTGAGATGGAAAGAAACAGTTGTGTGGCTACAGCTATTATTGTGCCATTACCATTCTGAGGTGTTGATTTTGTGCTTCACATTTTTCCTGTGTTCTTAACTTGTTGTCCCATCTTGAATTTTTATTTCACTCTAATCATCTTTTAAATTTGAAGTCTTCTTTTTACTTTGGCAATTTCAGTTGGAACACTAGGTTTGGAAAAAATGTTCACAGAAAAACTGAAGGTTAAATCAGTTTTATTCTGTAAACAGTGCCTAAATTATCATCTCCTTCCCATAACAACCCAATTAATATGTGAGAGCGGAACAGAAAAGCCGAAACGTGCTCTAAAAAGATAGAGCTAGTGCGACACCTACTGGTGAAGAACAAACTGCACTTTGTCATCAGTAACAAAATGGACTTGAGTCAACGATCCTCCCAGACAGATTTTTTTTTTTAGTTTTTTTTTTTTTTAGTTTTTTATTTTTTAAATTTTAATATCTTTAATTCTTACATGCGTTCCCAGACAGATTTTATTTCAACAGACCTATATTGTGCGACTACCTGGTAGGTCTCAGGCTCTGTGACATGCACTTGAACTACTGATAGGAGAGAGATGATCCTTCCATTTAATAATCTAGCCACGTACTGGGGAAGAAATGTCCATCTACACACCTATCTTTAGGGAGATGACAAGTATGTCAGCACTGTATTTGGGTTGGGGACACACCAGATGTTACGGGGGTCACAGAAACAATTTATTCTCATGGTTCAGGAGGGATCCACAGAGGTGGTGATGCTGAAGCCCTGAAGGATGAGTAAGTTTAAGGCAACTTTTAACCGGGGTCAGTGTAGAATCCCAGAGCTGATCTGAAAATCATGCTACTTTATGTGTGACCTTGCGTAACGTTTCTAAGAGAAATAAGGGAGTGGAGGGTTGATTGCATTTTTAAAAAATCTAACGCAGGGTGGGGAGGTTTTTTATATATTTTTTTTTCCTATTCACATTTTCTTTTAGCCTTGAATTCTTACTAAATTTCCTCCTGATTTTAAAATCTTGCTTCTAACCTGAGAATTTGCTATCTCAGTACTTAACGCTACACCAATTTTTCCAGAGTTCAAGGCACTTTAACACCAAAACATGGTCAACAAATTGCAGCCATTCAAGCACAGTAGCGAGTAGGGCGTACAGAGGGAAAGGAGCTGCACATTGGAAATCAGAAGTTATTTTGGTTCACTTGGAACACAGAGAGCAGGCAGAGAAATGAGCCTGGAGAAATGGAGAGGCCCCAACCCCAAGGGGCTTTTAAAGCTCAACTAAGGAGTGTGGATTGATGGTTTATGCTTCAGGCAGCTCTGGAAGATGTACACATGACAGTGATAAAATCAGATTTTCTAATTAGGAAAATTACCCTCACTGCAGTGTGGAGGGAAGGAGGAAGACTGGTGAAGGCCAGGCAGGTAAAGTTCAAAGCTGTTTAAGAGCTCAAGAGACAGGAGAGCCTGAACTGGGGCAGGAAATGTGGGGATGGGCAGAAAAGAAAGTGTTCTAGGAAGGAGCATCAGCCAATATTAGAGTGTGTCTGGATGTGGACTCTGAGAAAGAAGGATTTTTAAAGACACTTTATTTTTATATGGCTAGAAAAAAAGGGGACTTTTCTTTCCCTTAAACACAGAATGAAAGCCCAGTCTTTTAAAGCAGATCTTTTTCTTTGTATCTAACATTAGGAAAGAGTTAAAATATTTCTCATCAGATAAGAGCATAATTGCTCCACAAGCCAAGCATGCAATTTTACAAACTAAATTTGGAAACTTTCAAAAAGTATTGATCGCACCTGAAAACATTTAATGAATGCAATTAGGAAACAAGGGCCCAGAAATGGCAATTTGTTTCAACAGTGCCTTAGTACTGCCATAAAAATCACACCCATGATCTCTGGGAAATTTGGATCACCATAATATCTTCCAAAAAAGTTTAAAATTGTTTAAATGAACAGCTATGATTATAAATTGAGACATCAGATATAATGTGAAAGAGACCATGGTTTCCCTTGCTGTCAAAGTAATTCTAAAGAATACATTTTGTCCATTGAGTATCAGAATAAAACATGCACATATTGATACATTTATGTATTCTACAAATATTTCTTGAGTGTTTGGATGAATGAATTGCCAAGAAAAATACAAGTATGAAATATAAATTTCTAACCTTCCATGAACGGATAGTTCGTTTTTCAAGATTTCTGTATGTACATCCTACCTACACCTCTATGTATGCATATATGCATACATATATGTATGCGTGTATGTACATATTTATCATATATATCCATTAAACAGTAGTTTTAAAACTATAAATTATGAGGAAATATTCTAGAAATAAACAATAAAAGTATCTTCTTTAATAAACTTGTTTGACCTGTGACAGTTGAAGAGTAAGAAGAGATTATTTAATTCAGGTCTTGTTTATATAAAAACATAACTTTACAGCTTTAAAGCATACCTTACACTTTTAACCATCTATATCTTACTACCTATCAATGTACTTGCTGTTGTTGTTTAGCTGCTAATTTCATGTATGACTGTTTGCAACCCCATGGACTATTGCCCCCAGGCTTCTCTGTCCATGGGATTCTCCAGGCAAGAATACTGGAGTGGGTTATCATGTCCTCCTCCAGGGGATCTTCCTGACCCAAGGGTCAAACTGGTGTCTCCTGCATTGGCAGGCAGATTCTTTATCATTGAACCACCAGAGAAGCCCAATATAATATTCCTCCTTCAATTGGGTTCATTAAATAAAGCTTATAGAAACTTTTTAAAAAAAAGTCAAGTGACTATTCAAGTTATGATAATGATATATATATACTATATATACATATATATAGTATATATATATATACTTATACACACTTCTTTGGGTACTACATACAGAAGATATGCATTTTGAAAACTGTTTCATTTAATACTTTACATGGTTCCAGAAGAATAATCATTACACACAGTGTTCTCTTCAACACAAAGTATGTATGACATATATTAAAAGCAGCACAAAGGAGAATAAAAACCACACAAAGTGAGTAAGGTGGTTACAACCATCACCTGGGAACATGTATCCTATAGTAGTTAAATAGGCAAACTGAATTTTTTATCTGTAAAATTATTTGATCAAGAAGTAAATATTCTGTTTATTATAAGGTCTGTTTTTGAATCATCTGCTTAATATCTGCAACATGTATTTCAGATGCTAAATTAAATGTCATCAGGTGGCATTTATCCATGTTTTGGAATTTTACATTGCTCTGAGATGCAAGAATTGAAAAAGACAAACTCTAACTTTCTTATTAAAAAAAAAACAGCTTTGGCTACATTACCTGGATTTGTTTATCAGAATGTTTACCACATCCTGACCTATAAAGCAATGAGCTTTTATGAGGGTCAAATAAATAAGCAATGTTGCTAAGTGTGCAAGATGTTTTGGCCCTCTATCAGGCCTGGGAGGGAATAATAACCAGCTTCAATAATAACCAGCTTTCTCATAAGTTTTGACATGCTTTACATGTAGACAAGTGAATTCAAACTAAGGGATAAACTGATTTCTCTTTTGATATTAAGAAATGAAAGATAACAGTTTATATCTATTGAAATCTTTGGATGTACATAACCATCAGAGGCAAGATGACTTTAAGCTTTGATTCATATAGCCATACACATTTCATTCTTGGTTTTACAGAAATGTTTAGTCAGTTTTCGATAAGATCATGTGAGTGCATTTCCCCAGGATTGAGCCATGCAATCTGTTTTGTGGTAAAATGCATAAACTGTTGAGTGAATGAATGACATCAGTTCAATGAGTGAGTGGACCTAGATTGCAATATTTCATCTAACACAAGATTACACCAACCACCATAGTCTCTCACTGGATCATGGTGATGGCCTCTCTTTGTATGTTCTCTCCATGGCAGCCAGAGTGGTCTTGTTGAAACGATTCAGATCGTGTATTTCCTTGACATCTTCCTGTGGTAGTCTGCCGGGGCCCCTTCTAGCCTGCCTTCCTGTATGCAAATGCCAGAAAGACAAATTTCATGACAAAATTAAGTTCCCCCAACTACAGACACCCAAGCCACATTTGGAAAACAAGTTAATCAAATTTGGCAGACCAGTTAATCATCTGCCTGCCCTTGGGCCATTGCCCTGATAAGCAGCACCTTGGAGACCTCAGGATTTTCCTCATCAGTGCTCTCATAGCCAGTCACTTACTCTTTGGGTGGCGAGAACCAGTTGTCATATTGCTAGTGGTTTGTTAGCCCTGGATTGTAGCTAATGCCCCATCTTCTTTATAGGAGCAGAGACAGCAATGCCACTTGGAAGGTGTTTTAGAGACTTGTTCTAGGAGTCTTTTCAGGAGGTCCAGCCTAGACCCCCATCCCTTTCTCCCTTCTAGTGATGTTCAAGCACTTATTCTCTATATAAACTACTTCCTGCTTCACAAAGTGCTTTTATTTCTGTATCTAAACACTAATGGGGACACTTTTAACTGAGATTAAAAGTCCAAATATTTCCACTGATCTCTGATTCCACTGTAATCTCCTTGTTACTGTGAGGATGTCACCTTCTGTTACTCTCCCTCTTCCTCATTCCACCTCGGTCACAGCTCCACATGCTCCTTCCTCAGGGCTTTGCCCTTGCTATTCGAGTTGCCTCAAATACTCCACGTACAGATATTTTATCTGCATGCCTGACTCCATTACTTCTAGATCTCTTGTTTAACGATCACCTTCATGGGTGGCATCCTTAATCACACTATATAAAATAGCAATGGCTCCCAACACTCTCCTGCCCCTTACTCTGCTTGATTTTTCTCTATAGCTCTTACCATCACTCAACATTTCGTGTACTTACCTGTCTATTTGCTTATCACCGTCTCTTTCCACTAAAGTGCAAATGCTATGAAAACAGACACTGTCACTGACCTATAACCTGCCTAGAGAACAATGCCCATCTGAGAGCAGGTGCTTAACAAATAATCATTAAGTGAATGGTGTGTGCTAAAGTAGTTGTGAAAGTCTTCAGTCAAATGGGAGAGCTAGAGATTTTCGCAATTTACCAACCAGTTACTATGTGGCAAGTACTATTCTCTACCTTACATGAGACAAAAGACCATCACCCATCCCTGGACAAACAAACGGTAGTGGGGGTCAGACAAGTCAAAAATAATTGTAGTCAATTATACATCAATAAAACTGGGAAGAATAGATAATTGTAATTTATTCACTCATCCAACATATATTTATTGAACGCCTACTAGAAGAGAGAGAAAGAAAATTTTCACAAGCTTTCTATGTGCCAACCATTGTGCAAAGGCACAATAAGATTTATCTAATATATTTCACAGCAACCCAATATGGTAAGTAATTGTTGTCCCTGATTTACAACCAAGAAATCTAAGGCTACCTGAGGCCCAAGGTTGCCCCATTAGTGAAAGATAAAGATTAGACCCTAGTTCTGTCTGACTCAATACTATTATTCTGCTTAAAGGAACTTGGGAAAAAGCCATCTAATATATTATGAGATCAGAAGAGCTTTCTGAGTAGAACACTGAAGGTAAACCTCTAAAGGTAATATGCTGAAATTAGGCAAAGATTGGAGGGTTGGGCATGCCAGCCTGATTGAATGGCATACGTGAAATATTATAATAGTCTACTTTGCCTGAAGAAAGAAACACAGGTTGTCTGGGTTTCTGTTTTCTTTGATAAAGTATGCTAAATTTTGGCCTTCTGAATTACAAAACACACACACACCACTATAAACAATGGCAAAATCAATTTAATATGTGATATAAATCAATCATGCAATGCAAATAATCAGCATGAAAGAATTACATATAAAAATGAGATTGAGGAAGATCTAGAATTCTAGAGTCTACCAAAAGAGATATGATTGCCTATAAACAACATTTTCCATTTATAGCATATAATTAAATAACTTATGTGACAATTAAATTACATGCCAATTAAATAGAATTGCAAGCTTTAATAAAACAAGTTAAAAACAAGTGGAAGTTATTACTGAAGCACATCAGTTGCTTTTTTTTCTACTAAGTTGAACTGACATTCTAAAAATTAATACTGCCCTATGTTATGCACTTTCTGTATTTAGAATATAAGTTTAAGAACAGGCTGCTAAACATTTTCAAGGTGAAAATTAAATAAGGTTAAGAGGATTAGATGCTTATTGCATCCAAAAAGTAATAATGAAGGGAAATAAATGCTTTGAGGGATTGGTTTTACTTTTATTTTTTTGAAGAATTTCATTTTTTTTTTCTGTTGACCATCCAAAGTAAGGTTTTCTTTGAAGCAAGATAACAAGAGCTAAGCTTTGATAGCGCATAAGGTTAACTTTTTCATACTTGATCCAAATGTCAATTTTGTAATTTATAGTTAATATACAAACCTCTATACATATCTCTGTGTTTTCTTCTGTGACATAATTTAAACTTCAAATTAAATATGATATACATTGCATGTGTGTGTGTGTGTGTGTATTAGTTGAGACAGAAATTTTACAGGTAGGAAAACCCACCTTTATCCTCCTTCATTCTTCAAACATTTGAGTGCCTGCTCTTGGCCAGCACTCTGCTAGGTCTTATTCCTCACCTCAAGAAGCTTAAGTTCTAGTGCAAGAAAGTTAAAGATGAAAACATTCAGTCCTCCTGATCCGAAACTGCTAATCATACTAAGCTTCAGTGATTCCATCTTCTTTCCAGTTGTGTTTTTTAAATTTATAGAAATTCACTCTCACAGATGGTTTGAGTGACATCTGATGAATAGCTGCTCCCACATTCTACCTATCTTCCAGAAGGAAAAATGTCTTGCTCATTTTCTAAATACATGCACCCAGGAATACATGCAAATCATCATCAAATTAAATGATGAGGTTCCAATTTTGTCTGGAGAAAAGGTTATAAATGGGAAATAAATGACATGGACAGGAGCAAGGGCAGGAAGACTCTGAGTTTGAAGGGCAAGTCAGAGGGGAAGGCCGAGCAGCATATGCTACACGCAATTGGCTAAACTTAAATGTAGATGAAGCAAAGTAGTGAAAATAAGGCTGGAAGTTGAAGATTGATTATAGGTTTGATCCAGGGTTAGGCTTCCTTGAGTGGCTTTTGTAGGAACGTGGCTCAAGGTAGTTGAGGATTTCTAATGACCACCCTAGTCTTGATGGAATGGGAGCTTAAGGCCAATGGACTGGGGAGAAATGAGGGGTCAAATGAATGAAGGGACTAAGTGAAGATGAAGAGCAGGAATCATTAAAACAAGAAAAAGGACTTTAAACTACCTCTGCTCTGGAAGCTGATTTCTCCCCTCTAATCACTTTAGAAAGGAGTATTAAATTGTCCTAGTCCTCAGCCTGGGGGCTGGAAGTGAGGTAAATGAGGTCACAGCCATAGAAATAACACAGATTCTATTATTTCAGTGAGTCCAGTCACGGGCTCAGGGCACCCAGCTCCCTGAAAAATCTTTCCCAAGTATTTCTGTCTAGACAGAGTCTACTTTTCAGGAACCTGAGTGCTGTTGCTTCTGTACTGCATAACCCAGTCCCCCAGTCAGCCTCTGAACACCCCTACCCCGGGGGGAAAAATAGATAGAGTGCTTGGACCACCTGGTTGCAAATTCCCTGTCTTTGGTGAAATCATAGTATTCTGAATGTTTACTTTTAAAATGCATTGTGAGTATATTTTCATGCAGAAATGAAGGTGTATTCCACAAATTAGTCCATAATGAACATTTACTCATTTATTCAAGAAATACTTGGTAAGTTCCTTCTGTGTGTGAGTTACAGAGAATTCAGGAAATGAAAGAATCCCTACACTCAAGACATTTACATGACTGTAGTTACAGAAGCAGGCAAGTACGTAGTGGACTGCAATAGCGTAAGATGTGCTTATTTGCTTCTGTTTGTGGGGGCTGTGAGTGTGTGTGTATGAGTGTGTGTTTAGACCTACCTTCTTCCAAAACAGAATTTAACAGTCTAGGCAGGGTGGGAACTGTTCACATTTACTCTAGGAGTACAGAAAATGTGCCTGACTCTGACTAGAGGTGGTCAGGGAAGACTTTGTCCAGGAGGTTATCATATTGCAAGGCTTGAAATTCCATGTGCTGCCTTGACCTCTTTGAGTCTCACAGGGTCCCCAAAACTTAGCCATTGCATTCCTCTACTCTTGCCAGATATGCCCTCACCTGGCAGGAAAGCCTCCCCACCCAGCTAGTTCCTCTGTAAGTCGGACTGGCTGCAACCATCCTGTCCTCAGTTTAATGAGTTTTCCCTGGAAGCCAGCCTGTGAAACTCTTCAAACAAACAAATCACACTCCAACAGGAGCCACAGCGTCCTCTACCCCCTTGTCACTACAAAGCCTGCCTCTCACACCCCTTCTGGTTCATTCTGCCTCTGAATACATCCCCCTTGTGACCCCACATGGCATTCAGTACCCTCTTCCCTGGACTATGAATATATGTGACTAGAATCACTTTCCAATTTCATCTAACCTGTGTTGGGTGTTGCGAGTTTGGCCTTCTCACACTGTTTAGGGCAAGAGATTGATAGCTTATGGTGAATGGTGTCGGAATCGTGATCTCCGAAGATTTAGCTTCTGGACCAGGGACCAGGCTTGATCACTCAAGAGCTTTTGTGTAGCAGAGTTTTACTGAAGTGAAAAAGAGACAGAGAAAGCTTCTGACACAGACCTCAGAAGGGGGACGGAGAGTGCCCCTCTTGCTGGTTTTAGCAAGGGACTTATATACATTTTTCAGTTAGTTATTACAATAAATCAAAAGAATGTCTCAACGTTGTAAAGATCTTAACTAAATCCACTCCAGTAATTTACATTTTAAGATAACAAGATTAGCCAGAAGGTTTTCAGGAAGGAGAAACTGTCCTCAAGCAGGACACATTGTTGTTATATAATCCTTAGTACCGAGTTTAAACTGAGTTGTTTGTCCTGTAATTATCAGTTCTGGGCCTAAAGAAAAATATATTTTATGTGACTAAGACTAACGAATGTAGAGGGGAAAAAAAAAGCATTTGTCTTTTCCTCCTCCTTGAGAATTCCAGACCCCTATCTCCTCCTTGAGAACCCCAGACCCCTTTTACCTCCTTGGGGACCCCAGACTTCTTATCAACCTGCCTAGGAATTGACTCTCTCAAGTTCCGTCCTTCACCCACCCAGTGACCAGAAGGTGATTAGAATAGTTAAGTGTCAGTTAAGTTTTAATAATTAGTTATTATAAATAAATGATAATTATTTAATAGTTAAATTATTAAATATTTATTTAATAGTTAATTAAGTTTAATAATTAGTGTAAGTTTTGGAGAATGAATAAGATTTAGGTAGGTGGAGAAATGGAGAAAAAAGAAGGGTGTCAGAGCAGAGAGATGAGCATGGTGTATTGTCTAAAGGAACAATGGGTTGATAAAACCCCCTGTAGTGAAGGCTGAAGCTGCAAAGGCAGGGCCCTTTGTTCAAAGCTGTGGAGCTCATGGTTCTTCCTAAAATGCATTAAGCGATTTTAATCATTTTACAGAGAACATTCTGGCAGTGTGTAGCCAATGGATTTAAAGTAGGACAAGAGTAACAGTCGAGCAGCCCGTGAGAACACCAGGATAGAATTCCAAGCAGGAAGCACCAAGGGTTCCAACCAAGGCATGGGCAGTGAGTCAGATTCTGTAGGTACAAAGAGAATAGAATCCATTCAACTGGATGACCAACTGGATGCAGGACTGGGGACATAAGAGAGGGAAGAAGAGAGAATGACTGCTGGACTTGGGTCAGCAGGTTCAAAAATATATTCATGCACTGAGATAGGAAATACAAGAAGAGGCACAGGTTTGTGACTGGGAAGAATTCAGTTCTTGACATACTGATTTGGAGAGGTTCACGGAACATCCAAGTGCTTTCCAGTGGGAAAGTCCATATGGGCCTTAGAGAAGGTTGGAGATAAAAGTTGGAGAGTCATTAGCTCAAAGGTGATACTAATGCCTGGGTTCAGGATAAGGGAATCCATAGAGAAAAAGGAGTGCCAGTCAAGGGCAACATATACAGGAAAGAGTCATACACACTTAAACAAATCTACATTTAAGAGGTGAAAGGAAGAAGCCATGTTTGCAAGAAAACTGAGAGGGTCCAGGGGTACCAGGAGAATGATGTTCTGGAAGAGCAGATGGGAAAGAAAACACCAGATGAGGTGTTTGTATTTTAAAAGAGATAATGAAGGTACAAGATTGAGGGGATAACTGATAGATCGAAGTTCATGAAGAGGCCAGAGCAATGGGATTCAGAGAAAAGACAGAGAAATTATTCTTAATAAGGGACGTTATCACTTCTAGTGAAGCAGGAGATAAAGGCAAAAAAAAAAAAAAAAAAAGAAGTCGCTCAGTCATGTCCAACTCTTTGTGACCCCGTGGACTGTAGCCCACCAGGCTCCTCCGTCCATGGGATTCTCCAAGCAAGAATACTGGAGTGCGTAGCCATTTCCTTCTCCAGGGAATCTTCCTGACCCAGGGATCGAACCCAGGTCTCCCGCATTGCAGGCAGACACTTTAACCTCTCAGCCACCAGGGAAGCAGGCTGCACATAGATTTGTAAGTGTGAATAGGGTTAGTGTTTTCTTCAATTAGAAAAATCTTTCAGATAAATTGCCTACCATTGGGTGGAATAACACTCTGGAAAACAGTATTCTTCATGTGGTTAACCAGCAGGCTGATGATAAACAGGCAAAGAATTCCAGCATCTTAAAAGTTTTCATTTATGTGGAAATGTAGTTTGATAGACATAAAAGGAACATAATCTGAGATGCACTTAGAAGTTAGTGATAGATCTATAAACAAGAATATGTGCAACCAGCTAATAAACTCAGAACCTACTCCAGGATGAAAGAAACTGCAAGACATGTAAAAACTCAAATTACATGGATAAACTGTGAAATAGAATTACAGTGCTAATTCCTAACAAAATAATAGCTCACCGAATAATGCAAGGGTACAATTTTGTTAAAACACATTTGTCACACCTACTAAAACTGCTTTGATTAGAAGTGAGGCTTTCAGTTGGATTTCAAATGTGATGCTGCAATCAAAATAAACATCCAAAACAAATTGATGAACCCAAGTTCTTCTTGGGTTTTATATTAACCATAAGTGAAGGCTGAGAGTTCATTACTGGGAATGTAAACACAAAGTTTCCTCAAGATCAGGTAGTTTTTATCACTGAGAGAATCTTTTTAAAAGAAAATGGAATATTTTCATAGGACAATGTATTATTTCAAAAAACAAGAATAAAATAAATTAATCATTATGATCCACTTAGGACAAGTTTAATACAAATACACTATAATTTTCTATGGAGCATGTCATAAGGATAAATCATAAATTATCAACACAGGTAAGAACTAATTCTGAATGTGCAGACATACAGTTATAGAAGAGTCAAAATAAATATATGACTCTGAGATGTAATAAGTTATTTATTTTGATATTAAACTTTAGATCTTTATTTTAGAAAATACTCCTCTTATATAGAATTTAGCTACTGATTTGCCAGAAATAACATTTTGTTAAAAATACTTGAAAATGTCAGAAAAATAAACATGTTGGGGAAAAATATTTATAACCCCGTCACTAAGATAAAACATATTTAAAAGTAACTACCAGATATCTCTTGCAATGGTCTCCTGATGATTCAGCAGTAAAGAATCTGCCTGTAGTCAGGAGATGTGGGTTCGATCCCTGGTTCAGAAAGATCCCCTGCAGAAAGAAATGGCAACCCATTCCAGTATTCTTGCCTGGAAAATCCTATGAACAGAGGAGCCTGGCAGGCTACAGTCCATAGGGTTGCACAGAGTCAGACATGACTGAGCACGCACCCATCACTTGCAATGCTTTAAGTAAACACAGATAACAATATAGAAGTGGAATTATAATATGTATCTTCTCTATCCTTTAAACTTAATATTCTTAATACTATGTCTTGAACACTACTAATCTGTATCTGTTACTGAAGTTCTTTTTCCACTGCTCGTAGTTTGCTCTTTTATAATTTAAGTTTTTGAATAATAGGAGGAAATTTTCACCTCTAAAGATTGTAAAAATAATCTATCACATTTTTGTTTTATATAATTCCATTTATCACATTTTAAATGTTCCAACCATCTAAAAGTCTTTTGATACTATATGTGAAGTCAGATTGTAGTTGTTCTTTCTCCAAATGGGTACCCAGTTCTCTCACTAAGTAACTTTTTCCCTCTGAAAAGCTATTTTTATCACCTGCTAAAGTGAGAAACATTTCTAGACTGTTCCACTGCTCTATTGCTATTCTTGGACTAATATGTCTCTACTTTAGTAACTCTAATTGGTGGAAAATTTCATGTCTTGTGAGACTTTTTCCAACTCTTTTTCTAAAGATTTCTGATTAGTTGCCCCTCTTTTTTTTTCTTCCCATAGACACACACACACATGCACACACACACACACAAGAAGAACTTCATAAACATTTTTTCAGGTTCCTAAAAAGTCCTATTGAGATTTTAGTATGAATTACTTTGTAGAGTATGAGGGTAAGAAAATCTTTACATTAATCTGACCTAGAAATCTTTGAGTGTTCTATGTCTCCCAGAAAAGTTTTATAGTTGTTTTTTAAGATCCTATATGTTTCTTTTAGATTTGGTCACTTATATGTCACTGTCTTTGAATTAGTAATAGTTGTATTGCCATTGTGAATAAAGTCTTTTCTCATTATATTTTCTCACTGATCAACTGACTTTTATTAATTTTTATATATTAATTTTGTATATTTCTTATGCAATTAACTACTTTTCTGAACTCATTAATAGTTTTTCTGTTTGTTCTCCTGCATTGTCTAGGTTTTAAATAACAGAACTGTAAATAGTGATTCTTCTGCACACTCTCTTCCAGGATCTGATTACATAAAATTTAAAAAATTTAAATGACATGCTTATTACTCGTACTTTCCATTGATTTTGCATAGACAAAATATATATATCACTGAATAAACTTAGCTCTCTTGGTTGGCTCAGTAAAGATTTCCTTAATTACTATTTTTTCCCCCCTGAGTTCTTTGGAGGGAGCACACCTGTAATTCAAAGGATGCATGTAGGACTTCCCTGGTGGTACAGTGGACAAGAATCTACCTGTCAACGCAGAAGGCATGGGTTTGATTCTGGTCTGGAAAGATTCCACATGCCACAGAGCAACTAAGCCCATACACCATAGGTTGCAGGGCCCACGCCCTGCAACTGCTAAAGCCTGTACATCTAGAAAGTCTGCTCCACACTAAGAGAAGCCACCACAGTGAGAAGCCTGTGCACGCTACTAGAGAAAGCCCACACAAAGCAACAAGAATCGGCGCAGCCAAAAACACAGGTTGGATTTGTATTTGTTTTTTGTTGGCTCTTAATTGTTTACTCATTGCTTTTCTTTACATTTTTGAAGAGAGATAAAATTTACCCATATGACCAGTGAAGTTTACTGTAGTCAATACTGCTGACTCGTACCTCCTATGGGAATTTGTATTTAGGTTTCCTTTTATTTTTTGGCATCTTTCAGGATGCTCCATCTTCATTCCTCCGTTTTCTCAACTTATTTCTTATGGTTAATAAAAATGAAAGGATGATTATTTAGACACTTTCTGCAGGACTGTAAAAAGTCCATTTTCATTCCAATCTCAAAGAAAGGCAATGCCAAAGAATGCTCAAACTACCGCACAATTGCACTCATCTCACACGCTAGTAAAGTAATGCTCAAAATTCTCCAAGCCAGACTTCAAATACATGAATCGTGAACTTCCCGATGTTCAAGCTGGTTTTAGAAAAGGCAGAGGAACCAGAGATCAAATTGCCAACATCTCCTGGATCATGGAAAAAGCAAGAGAGTTCCAGGAGAACATCTATTTTTGCTTTATTGACTATGCCAAAGCCTTTGACTGTGTGGATCACAATAAACTGTGGAAAATTCTGAAGGAGGCAGGAATACCAGACCACCTGACCTGCCTCTTAAGAAACTTATATGCAGGTCAGGAAGCAACAGTTAGAACTGGATGTGGAACAACAGACTGGTTCCAAATAGGAAAATGAGTACATCAAGGCTGTATATTGTCACCCTGCTTATTTAACTCATATGCAGAGTACATCATGAGAAACGCTGGGCTGGAGGAAGCACAAGTTGGAATCAAGACTGCTGGGAGAATTATCAATAACCTCAGATATACAGATGACTCCACCCTTATGGCAGAAAGTGAAGAAGAACTAAACAGCCTTTTGATGAAAGTGAAAGGGGAGAGTGAAAAAGTTGCCTTAAAGCTCAATATTTAGAAAACTAAGATCATGCATCTGGTCCCATCACTTCATGGCAAATAGATGGAGGAACAGTAGAAACAGTGGCTGACTTTATTTTGGGGGGTTCTAAAATCACTGCAGATGGTGATTGCAGCCATGAAATTAAAAGACACTTAATCCTTGGAAGGAAAGTTATGACCAACCTAGATAGCATTTTCAAAAGCAGACATTACTTTGTCAACAAAGGTCTGTCTAGTCAAGGCTATGGTTTTGCCAGTAGTCATGTATGGATGTGAGAGTTGGACTATAAAGAGGGCTGAGCACCAAAGAATTGATGCTTTTGAACTGTGGTGTTGGAGAAGACTCTGGAGAGTCCCTTGGACTGCAAGGAGATCCAGCCAGTCCATCCTAAAGGAGATCAGTCCTGGATGTTCATTGGAAGGACTGATGTTGAAGCTGAAACTCCAATACTTTGGCCACCTGATGCAAAGAGCTAACTCATTTGAAAAGACCCTGATGCTGGGAAAGATTGAGGGCAGGGGGAGAAGGGGATGACAGAGGATGAGATGGATGGCATCACCAACTCAATGGACATGGGTTTGGGTGGACTCCGGGAGTTTGTGATGGACAGGGAGGCCTGGCGTGCTGTGGTTCATGGGGTTGCAGAGTCAGACATGACTGAGCGACTGAACAGAACTGAACTTCAGGACAGAGTGCTAATAAGTACTTTGTAGACATTATCTTTGGAGAAGGCACTCCAGTACTCTTGCCTGGAAAATGCCATGGACGGAGGAACCTGGTGGGCTTCAGTCCATGGGGTCGCTGAGTTGGACATGACTAAGCAACTTCACTTTGACTTTTCACTTTCATGCCCTGGAGAAGGAAATGGCAACCCACTCCAGTATTCTTGCCTGGAGAATCCCAGGGATGGGGGAGCCTGGTGGGCTGCCATCTATGGGGTCACATGGAGTTGGACATGACTGAAGTGACTTAGCAGCAGACATTATCTTTTTTAACTTGTACAAACTCTCTGAGGTAGATGTTACTACCATATTACATGTAAGGAAATCGAGACTTCAGATCACTTGGTAACTTGCCCAGGACTCTAAAACTAGTCAATAGTAGAGCCAGGATTTAAAGCCAGGTCTTCTGTCTCCATAACCCATGCTCTTAACCCTACCAGTGGGCTTCATGTGCCCTGGCTCTCCTCCTTGCTCATCAGGGAGCTGTTCTTCTCAGATCCACAACTGGAGTGAGGTGGCCTCTTAACTACTCGCTCAAGTAAGACATGAATGTCTTCTGCTCTGTCACCTACAAATCGGCACTTGCCATCTACCTCGACAAGGATCAAATTATGAGCTGCTGCAGCTGCTCTTTCAACACCCCCTGAAAGTTCAGGTGAAGACCAGCAATGAAGAACTTTGTACTCTGGGAAAACCTGGCAGAACGGGTTTCAGATAATTAGATATTTTCAGATTTTATGAGCCCAATCCTTGCATCCCCTTGTATCTAGAAAAGCATTCAAGTCCTTCATGGTGACGTCTGCTCATCGTGACTAGCAGTGACCTTCCCAAGACTAGCAGCAATATGCTGTGAAACATATGTGCTTGATTGCATGTAATTCCCCTTCATCAAAATCACATATATACTGACCATCTCCTCTGGAGCAGTTTCTCAGAGCTATTTGAGACACTGTCTCCTGGGCTATAGTCCTCATTCTGCCCCCAAATAAAACTTAACTTTAACTCTCATGTTTTATTTGTGCCTTTTCCCCCCAGTCGACAGCTCTTAGTCTGGCTTTTCTAAAGTCAAGGACAAATGTCTGTCGTGTGACTGCTGTGTACTCTCCAGCATTTGCTATAACCCGAGTCTGCCACTCTCCACCCACTTACAAGGCTTTCTCTGGAGTGACTGTATATCCAAGAGTGTGAATTCTTGAACATGAAGTTGTACCAAAAATTTAATCCTGTAGTTTCTAAAAAGGACATGAGGAATGCTGAGGACTGGGCATATGTCTCTAGCTGGCTCAGATACTTTCTGTGTAATAAGGTTTGATACTCTAGGTGGCCTGCATTAGAGGTAGTGACTGAGGTGGAGGCTTTTTCTTGTTACCTACTCTGCAGGTAATTTGGGTCAATATGTCAAATGATTGACACTGGAGTTAGTATATATTCCCAATGGACTTTGGCACAGGGTTTCCTCTTTAGTTATTAGTACTGTTGTCTCTTTGTGGACACCTTTACATGAAGCTGGGAAAAGATAAAATCCAAGACTGCTAATCTGTGGCCGCATTTACTTGCGTGCATTCGTGCTGTCACTCAGTCACGTCTGACTCTTCTGTGACCCCATAGACTGTACCCTGCCAAGCCCCTCTGTCCATGGAATTTTCCAGGCAAGAATACTGGAGTGGGTGGCCATTCCTTTCTCAAGGGGATCTTCCCAACCCAAGGGCTGAAGCCGTCTCCTGTACTGGCAGGTGCATTCTTTCCTACTGAGCCACCTGGAAAGCCCATCGCCACATTTAACACATGCTTAATGAGCGTCTATATCAGGAAATCAGTTTGGGATCAGTGTTAGACTCCCTCTTAAAGAATATACATGGACTGTCCCCATCAACACCTATCGATCATTGACACGGGTCAAAGTGGATTTAGATTTCTTTCTGTGATACATTTCCTAGACTCCTTCCTTGGCTGGAGGAAGCTCCCACAAAACAAGCTATTCCTAAGCCCTATGGATTGCTTCCCTGGTGGCTCAGAGGTTAAAGCGTCTGCCTCCAATGCAGGAGACCCGGGTTCGATCCCTGGGTCGGGAAGATCCCCTGGAGAAGGAAATGGCAATCCACTCCAGTATTCTTGCCTGGAGAATCCCATGGACGGAGAAGCCTAGTAGGTTACAGTCCACAGGGTCACAAAGAGTCGGATGCGACTGAGCGACTTCACCTTCACCTTCAAGCCCTATGGATTAGCAAAATTGTCCTATGACAGTTTTAAATGACATTAAAAAAAAAAAAATCACTGGACCAAAGGAAAAGTTAGCATTGGAAAAAGAACTAAGGATTGAGCTGAGGTGTTTTCCTGTCTGTGAGACATGGTTGAAGAGATTGAAAGAGCCAGGTCAAAGTGACCTGCTGTTCTTGAGTTATCTTGTGCAGAAAAAAAGCTTTTACATTGCAAATTGTGGAGGCCCCTTGGCACACATAGGATTTCTTGCCTCTGTAAAGCTGAGCTAAAGACATTATAAAATGCTACCTGATTTTTCTTCCCTTTTCTGAAGCATACAAGTTATTTTGTACTTCTCTGGCCAAAGCTACTTTGGATAGCAGGAGCGAACAAATGCATTGAAATATAAGTGTGTAATTGGCAACCTCAAGCTACACTAGGTGTCCCTCATTTTTGTCCCTAGGTCACCTTTTGTGATGGTCAGTTTTGTGTCAATGTATCATGTTTTAAGTAGATTGTTTTACGTAGATTACCCTCCATGATGCAGGTAGGCCTCATGCAATCAGTTGAAAGCCATAGGACAAAAATTGAGGTTTCCCAGAGAAATAATTCTGCCTTAGTACTGCAATACAGAAACTCATCAGGCCCCATAATTGTATGAGAAAATTCCTTAAAATAAATCTATCTATACATATATATATATACACACACACACATTTTACTCCATGTGTTTTACTCAGCTCTCATCTCTACTCCGTTCTAAGCTCAAGAATGTGGACTATGTCTTATATACCTTTGTATCCTCAAATTCCAGCACAGTGCCTTCTAAACTCAATGTATTCAACATTTTGAAATAATAGAATAATCCCTTCATAAAAGACTTGAATCAGAAGGTAAGTGACAACTGAGGCAAAAATGATTAACAGGGTCAGAACTAACAATCTCAGGCAAAATGAGGCTGGAAAGCAGGCAGCCCAACAAGTATAATAGCTAGGGTTAAAAGCCAGGAATGCCAAAGGCCTGGAAATTAAATGAGTTTAATCTCAGGCCACCAACATAATGTCAGCTCAGCTTTATCCTACTAATCATGTGACCACTGGCATGACAGTTCACCTTCTTAGGCTCAGGGTAGCTGATCTGTTTGATCTTTTAACACACATATTATATGATTCTAAGCAAACACTAAGGTCAAAGCAAATGGACGGAAACTCAGATGGTTAAAACATGAAATAATGCTTGCTGATTCTACAAGTTATTCTCTATTTTGTATCAGGGACAGCACCGGTGACTGGGGTAGTAGCCCTGGACTATAAGCAGCAATAGTGCTGTGGAAATGGTTTGCTGAAAACTCAGACAAGGACAGAACTAGAATGACAATCAGATGTGTGCAGGAAATACGTCCAACGCTATATAATCACAAATCTAGTAGTTAATGCATAAAATTTGGCCAGGTTTTTCTTTGAAATAACTGAACTGTATTAATGAATTGTGCAGTGTTAAGTCAGCAGTATGCTTTAGCTTATTCAACAGATGAGGCAAATGTGAAAACAGATTAAGCTGACTTTTACAAAATAGTTATTCCTTTATCTTTCTGAATGGGAAGAAATCTTCCATTTTGAAATGATATAAAATGCTAGTCTCTAGATTCATAACACTGCTTTTTAAACAACTTTTCAAATGTTATTTTACCGTACAAGACTAACCTGTAAAAGAAATAACAAATAAACTTGGAAAATACAAATAGTAAAAACACTTCTGCATGGCACATGAGCCAGAAGCCAATGACGGCCCTGAATTATAAAAGTTAGCAGTGCTTTCTGTTCACTATGAAAGCAGGATTCCCAGTTTAAACTAGAAATTGTTATTCAACAGAACAAATTAGGTCAAGAGAATCAACCGTACAACAACAGACAGGAGGCTGTGTTCACATGAAGAAACACAAGAACAAAAATAACAATCAAACCTCATTTCCTGAGACATAATGTTAATGGCTTCCCTAGTGCTCAGATGGTAAAGAATCCACCACCAATGCAGAATGCAGGCGACCTGGGTTAGATTCCTGGTCAGGATGATCCCCTGAAGAAGTAAATGGCAACCCACTCCAATATTAATGCCTTGGAAATCCCATGGGGAGGATCCTGGTGGGCTAAGTCCATGGGGTTGCAAAGAGCTGGACATGACTGAGCGACTAACATATGTATTATTGATGGTAAGATTTCCAGGTAATTAACCTTTTATTTAGTTTAGATAAAGACTTCCAACACAGAACACTGTTAGGAAGTAACCTTAGTTTGGTGCTATGTAAACCTGATATAAGGCAAGTATTACATGTAAAATAAACAGGAAAACCACCATTTTTAATTGCCTCTAGAATTTATTGCAATTACCATGTTATAATAACAAAAGCAGATCATTCTTAATGCTTCTAATTTGATTATTAGTTTAAATAAAAATATATGATCCCAATCACACAAAGAGATAATTCTAAATGTACTCTGAAGTTGAATCAATCAATACATATCTATTTGGAAACTATGCACCCAGTATCATTATAGCAAAAAGAAAGCTGCTGTTCTCACAGAAAATGTGGCTCATTAATATCATAAAATATTGGGGATATTGGGAAAATAACAAATTTCCCTGAACACTGTTTATCTTGCCTTTCTGAGAGACTTGTAGATCTAGATGGGATTAGTTTGGGAAAGGGGTCTCGCTTACTCAGAGAATCATCAGAGTCCAATGCAGTTCTGGGCTAATCAGAGATTAAAGAGCCTTTATAAGGAGAAGTAGGCGTGGAAATTAAGCAGTCCTATTTTGGATTAGTATGTTTTAGTCAAAGGTATGGGATTAATGATGAGTATCGGTTAGGAATTTCTGTAATGTCCTCCAATGCCAAGTGACCACTAACACCCTATTTCCTACTACAGTGATTCCTTGATGAGAAGTAGAAGGCATAAAGAAAGTTGCCAGCTATCAAATAAACAGTACTCCAATGCTTATGATCACTAAAATTCACTGAATCAAATGAATGCTAAGTAGAGCAAACACAATGCACATAAAACTGAGATATGGAACCTCTAATTACACAGGAAATCAATGGAAGGATTGATCATTTTAAGAGAAGAATCATTTTCCCAGTAGCCCCACTGCTATGAATGATATTTTCATGAGCCTGGGCAGCCTTCTCCAGTAAATACTGGGGACCTATTACTGGTTTCAACCAACCAATTTCCATTCCGGCTTGAAGGGCTGCTGCAAACTGCTGAAATTCCTCCTGAGGGAAAGAAAACGTCTTTTTCAATAGAGGAACACATGACAATTTTCAGAAGCATTAACATTTTTTAGAGTCTAAGAAAGCAGTAAGAGTTTTCTCATAAATCTGTGGCTTTTGTCAACTTGTCCAGAACTATAAAAACAGTAGTTTCCTATATGCTAACCAACACTGCAATTTGTCTGTGGCAGTCTCAGTTTACAAAATAGCTATTGTTATGGAGTAACTGGTAATTACCAACAGTATCTCCTCTCTCCTTCATAAGTGCCCTGGCCTGAAAATAAATTATATTGTCACCCTAGTATTCTTCCAGGGATTAATCCTTAACCCACTTAGATAACTAGCCTTAACATCTACTTAAATTTTCAGTCTGCCTGACTAGGCAAATTACCCCAATGTGTCACTTTCCTACCTTGGTGGATGAAAACAGAGTAACTCCTTTTATGCTGGATTCCTTTGTCATGGTGTCCCGTGGGTTTATTTCAATAGGGCCTCTGCTGCCAACAACCTAGTATGAAAAACAACATGTCTATAGTTAAAGATTACTGCAAAATAGTGTTAAATTATGAAAAAACTGCAGAGTGATTAAAAAAAAGGAAATACTTACTATTACTCGTCCTCCATGTGACAAAAGATTCAAATCATTGCTAAGATTTACATTAGCTAACATTTCAATAATCACATCAACTCCTTTTTCACCAACAGATTTCTATATAATATAAAAGAATGCAAGTAGATTAGAAAAAAAATTATCATAGTGCCATATATTACAGAAATATATTTAAAATGACATAAAATGCTATATTTTTAAAGAGTAATAATGCCAATTTTAAGATAACTTAATTATACAGTGATGCTGTAATTCCAAGGTACCAGCCACATCTAAAATGACAGATTTGTATTAAATAAATTGCTATAATGAAATAAAATTTGTCCAAAATTTTCATGTGTTTAGACTCAACTTGACTATAAAGTACTTCTTCCTTAGGTGAAAATTTTCTGTCTTCAAAATGTATTTTAATAGAGGAAGAAGCAACAAATCAAAAATCAAAAACTGCACTGGTGCTCCCATTTTTATTAAAAAACAGACAACAAAAGAAAAGAAATACTGACTTTTTGGTATTGCAGTATTCTGTGTGTGTGTGTGTGTGCATGTGTGCGTGTGCACATTTAGTTGTGTTCTCAGTGGTCTTCAATCAGCTTGGAACAGTACTCCTTTTCTTTTGGTCTTTCTGATGTCAATTCCCAACATCTAAAACCAGCTCTTAAATAAGCTAAGCTATATATTTTCATTTTAAGAAAAACATGAACACCTATGCCCAGCACTGTGTGAGGTATTATGAATGTCAAGATGGACATAGAGAACCCAAAATAAAGAGGAAAATGGAAAACACTACAATTAAAGGTGTGATGTGATGGGCTAAGTACTGCATTGAAAGTGAAAGTGAAGTCGTGTCTGACTCTTCGCGACCCCATGGACTGTAGCCTGCCAGGTTCCTCGGTCCATGGGATCTTCCAGGCAAGAGTACTGGAGTGGGCTGCCATTTCCTTCTCCAGGGGATCTTCCCGACCCAGGGATCGAACCCAGGTCTCCTGCACTGCAGACAGATGCTTTACCATCTGAGCCACCAGGGAAACAAACCATACGTTTTAGAGGGGGGAAAAAGTTACAACTCTGATCACCTGTAAAGGTCAAAGAAAATTCCACAGAGATGATGATCTCAGTCCTGAGGGGTAAGTAGGAGTTCTTAAGTAGAACAGAAGGAATAAGGGTCAAGGAGAAGCTAGACATGAGGCAGTCAGTCTGGACAAAAGAAACAGAAGAGCAAAGACACAGGAATGGAGAGTCAAAGCTGGAATTGGCAAGTGGCCCAGCAGAGCTGGAGTATGCATTTGTGAAGGAGATGGGGGCGGGGGTGGGAGGGGAGAGGTAGGAGATAAGAGACTACAAATTGGTTCAGACTATGAAAATACATCAAATGCTACGTTAAAAGATTCGGACTTTGTGGAGACAGATGTTCATTGGTTAATTCTTGTGCCAGGCATTGTTTTAGGCCCTGGAAGTACAGCAGGGAACAAGAAAATAGAAATTCCTATTCTCATGGAGCTCTCGTTTATTTCTGAGGATGTTTTTCTGTTTCTTTCTTTGAAACAGAGAACCAAATAACTCTGGAGACAGTAGAGGAGACAGAAGGGGGCATTAGCTCAGCTGTGAGTAAGTCAAGACTGGAAAAGATGAGGACTAAATGAAGTTACAACAGTGAAGGGGAAAGAGAAACAGAGACAGATATGAAAGGCATGTCAGAGATCAAACTGATAGATAAGGTGACCAATTTGATGTGCAAGAGGCAGAAAGGTGATTAAACAACAGGAACGGGAAATGAAATGTGGGTGTCTATCCTGGGGGACCAGATGAACAGCCATGTCTAGCAGGCTGATGGTGTGACGGAATGAAACAGGCCAGAGACAGTGCTGGAAACCAGCAGTGTAAGGACATGTATGAGATGGTCAGGATGACGGTGTAGCACCAGAGAAAGTGAGAGACCAAGAGGAAAGACCTATGGAATACCAAGTGAAATGAAGAGGAGGGAGACTACAAGTGAAGTTAGAGAAGTGAGAAGAGAGCCAGCTTCCAGGAGGTGTGGTCAGGGTCAAGTACAATGAGAACTGAGCCAAGAGCAGCTGACTGGTGATGGGATTATCAGTGCCCCTGACAAGCCAGGTAAGTAGCTGGTATGTGCGTGTGGGCTAAGTCACTTCAGTAATGTTCGACTCTTTGCGACCCCATGGACTGTAGCCCACCAGGCTCCTCCATCCATGGGATTCTCCAGCCAAGAATATTGGGATGGGTTGCACTTGTCAAAGGCATCTTCCTGACCCAAGGATCGAACCTGCATCTCTTACATCTCCTACACTGTCAGGCAGGTTCTTGACCACTAGGGCCACCTGGAAAGCCCTGGGGTGGAAGCAAAATTGCAGTGGGAGGTAAGGAAGTAAGAGTTTAAGTACCCCCTACTTTTTCAAGAAATGTGTGGTAAAGGAGGGAAGGTGAGGAGAAAAGGTTAAGAGAATGTTTTTGGAGAATGAGAGAGACTTAAGCAGGAGGAACCAGTATAAGAGATAGAAGCTATAAGGTCTTATGGTCTTAGAATTACATTGCAAAACAAAAACCTATTCTTAAAATAACTGGCCAATTTTCATCTTTGATAATGATATCAGGAGTGCATGCTCAATCAATTTTGTATTCCTCAGCATATACAAAGGAGAGCCTTTATTCAGGTTTTTGGCAAGATGATTTAGAGGTAACAAACAAACTCACACTCGTTTCTTCCGCAGTTTGTAATGACCTTGTTTACACTGTAATCAGTACCTTGGATATCCTAATTCTTTCTCAACATGAGCAAGTAGTGTGAGGATCAGCAAAGTAAGCAGTGTTTAATGAATTGTTGCTATGGCAAAGATGGAGAACTCCAGAACCTGCTTGCATGAGACTGCAGCAATGGAATAGATGACACAGTAAATCCTGTCTCACCATTTTGATGAGGCAGTGGTTTCTCCTCCAAAAACATCCAGTAAACAAAGGAACTTAATTCCCTAGGCCAGACAGATCCAGTCTGTAATCCATGGATAATTTAACTTTCTATGGAAAATTTATACCAATAGAAGTTATATTAAGAATACCTTTTTGATGCCAGAGGTGGGGCAAGGGGTGGGGAACGGGTGAAATGGATAAAGGTGGGATCAAAAGGCACAAATTTCCAGTTGTAAAATAAATAAATCACGAGGATGTAATGGACAGTGACTACAGTTAGAAATACTGTATTACATGTTTGAAAGTTGCTAAGAGAATAGATCTTAAAAGTTCTCATCACAAGAAATAAAATTTTATAACTGTGTATGGGGACAGATGTTAACTAAATTTACTGTGGTGATCATTTCACAATATATAAAAATAAATGTTTAAAAAATGCCTCACAGCTGCAAATACAAAGCTGTGGCTTTACTTAAAATGTGATTTGCATTAAAGAGTACTGATTTTTATAACTATAAGCCTCTAGAGAGGCTATATTTTATTTAGTAAAAATAAATAAGACAGAAATGATAGTGAAGGTTCGAAAAGTAGACATCTCTACTTTTAAATTAATTAAAGCTTTAAAACACATAGGCAAAACAAACAACTTGAAGAGAGTAGTTGATTAAAAAAAACTTACAAAAGAACATGACACAAAATTTTAGTTTTATAAAATTATAGAACAATTTTACCTTAATTTTATCAATATAGTTAGCTTCTTTGTGATTAAACACTTTGTGGGCTCCATTTTCCAAAACAATCTTTTGTCCTTCCTCAGTACTAGCTGTGCCCAAAACCTTTAAGCCGTAAGCTCTCGCAATTTGGCATGCTGCTATTCCAACCTTAAAAATCAAAATACAGCCCAGTAGTTTTAGGAACTTTGCATCTCTGCAAACATTTATTAAATACATACAATTAATGTAAGGTTCTTCTATGTTCTAGAGTATTGCTAATAAATGTTAAGAGTCTAAACAAAGAAATAAGAAACACTGCAAAATGTTCACTTAGCATCTGCTTTGTACAGAAGATATAGGGTTTAAAGATGGTCAAAATATAGTCAGTGACTTCATACTTTAACAGTACATATAAAATACTAGATAAGAACAGTAAGTCATCTACCACTTATGTAGAAGAGACAGGTATGTACATGGGCAATTTTATATTCATGAATACGATAAACATTTATTATTTACTACATTCAAGACATACGATAGACACAGTGCCTGAAGAACTATGGATGGAGGTTTGTGGCATTTTACAGGAGGCAGTGATCAAGATCGTCCCCAAGAAAAAGAAATTCAAAAATGAAAAATGGTTGTCTGAGGAGGCCTTACAAATAGCTGTGAAAAGAAGAGAAGTGAAAGGCAAAGGAGAAAAGGAAAGATATACCTTTTTGAAAGAAAAGTTCCAAAGAATAGCAAGGAGAGATTAAAAAAGTCTTCCTTAGTGATCAATGCGAACAAATAGAGGAAAACAACAGAATGGGAAAGACTAGAGATCTTTTCAAGAAAATTAATGATACCAAGGGAACATTTCATGCAAAGATGGGCACGATAAATGACAGAAATGGTATGGAGCTAATAGAAGCAGAAGATACTAAGAAGAGGTGGCAAGAATACACAGAAGAACCACACAAAAAGGATCTTCATGATCCAGATAACCATGATGGTGTGATCACTCACTTAGAGCCAGACATCCTGGAATGTGAAGTCAAGTAGGCCTTAGGAAGCATCACTACAAAGCTAGTGGAGGTGATGGAATTCCAGTTGAGCTATTTCAAATCCTGAAAGATGATGCTGTGAAAGTGCTGCACTCAATATGCCAGCAAATTTGGAAAACTCAGCAGTGGCCACAGGACTGGAAAAGGTCAGTTTTCATTCCAATCCTTAAGAAAGGGAATGCCAAAGAATGTTCAAACTACCGTACAACTGCACTCATCTCACATGCTAGCAAAATAATGCTCAAAATTCTCCAAGCCAGGCTTCAACAGTACATGAACCAAGAACTTCCATAGGTTCAAGCTGGATTTAGAAGGCAGAGGAACCAGAGATCAAATTGCCAACATCTGCTGGATCATCAAAAAAGCAAGAGAATACCAGAAAAATATCTGCTTTATTGACTATGCCAAAGCCTTTACTGTGAAGATCACAACAAACTGTGGAAAATTCTTAAAGAGATGGGAATACCAGACCACCTGATCTGTCTCTTGAGAAATCTGTATGCAGGTCAAGAAGCAACAGTTAGAATTGGACATGGAACAACAGACCAGTTCCAAATAGGGAAAGGAATATGTCAAAGTTCTATATTTTCACCCTGCTTATTGAACTTATTTGCAGAGTACATCATGTGAAATGCCAGGCTGGATGAAGCACAAACTGGAATTAATATTGCCAGAAGAAACATCAATAACCTCAGATATGCAGATGACATCACCCTTATGGCAGAAAGCAAAGAACTAAAGAGCCTCTTGATGAAAGTGAAAGAGGAGGGTGAAAAAGTTGGCTTAAAGCTCAACATTCAGAAAACTAATTTCACGGCATCTGGTCCCATCACCTCACGGCAAATAGATGAGGAAACAATGGAAACAGTTACAGACTTTATCTTTTTGGGCTCTAAAATCACTGCAGATGGTGACTGAAGCCATGAAATTAAAAGACACTTGCTCCTTGGAAAAAACTTATGACCAACCTAGACAGCACATTAAAAAGCAGAGACATTACTTTGCCAACAAAGGTCCGTCTAGTCAAAGCTATGGTTTCTCCGGTAGTCATGTATGAATGCGAGAGTTGGACTATAAAGAAAGCTGAGCACTGATGAACGATGTTTTTGAACTGTGGTGTTGGAGAAAACTCTTGAGAGTCCCTTGGCCTGTATGGAGATCAAAGTCATCAATCCTAAAGGAAATCAGTCCTGAATATTCATTGGAAGGACTGATGCTGAAACTGAAGCTCTAATACTTTGGCCACCTGATGTGAAGAACTGACTCATTGGAAAAGACCCTGATGCTGGGAAAGACTGAAGGCAGGAGAAGGGAATGACAGAGGATGAGATTGTTGGATGGCATCACAGACTTGATGGACATGAATGAGTTTTAGTAAACTCTGGAGTTGGTGCTTGACAGGGAAGCCTGGCGTGCTGCAGTCCATGGAGTCTCAGAGTCGGATGCAAGTGAACTGACTGAACTGATGTGCAAGATGGGGTTCTTCACACATGAAACGTATGTTCTTAGGAAGGGGGAGATAACAAACACATGAAGAAATAGATGAATAAAGTAAATTCAGAGAATGAAAACTACTTGAAAAAAATAGCATATTGGGTTATAAAGAGTTAGAGAACCAGGCCAATTAGGTCATCAGGAAAGGCATTCTGAAGAGACCTGAATGGAGAGAGGGACAAGCACAGTCTGGGACAGGTCTGGGAGGCCTGCTGGAGAATGCTGCAGACTGAATGGTCATGGCTATCCTGCTGAAGTGGGGATGAGCTTGGGGCATTCAAACATCAGAAAGAGGGTCAAGAGGCTTAAGGGTGGGACATGCGGAAGGGAGCAAAGATGAGGCCAGAGAGGCACAGAAAGGCCAAGGCACACAAGGCCTTGGAGGTAAAGACTTTGCATTATATTTAAGAGCCATGCAGAACTACTGGAGAGTTTAAGCAGGACAGGGATATGATCTGATTTAGGCTTTTAATAGAACATTCTAATTATATGGGAGCCAAAAAGAAGGTAGGGGGAAATGGGAGCAGGAAGATCAGGACTTCATCAAAGATTGGAGGTGGGAGGTGAGGAATAGAGAAAAATTAAGAATATCTCCTAGGTCTCAGGCCAGAATAACTGGGTAGATTGACTTGGATGAGGCAGATGAGTGAGGATCAAGTTTGTGACAGCATCAAGAATTCACTTTGAACACACTGAATTCAGCCAACTGAAGATGCTCAGTCATTAGCTGAATATGATAATGGACTTGAAAAGAGTTCAGAATTGGACATATACATTTGAGAATCATCAGTTTATAGATAGTAAAGCCACAGGATTGCATGAGATCACTAGAGCACTAGATAAATGTGCTTAGCATAAAGGAGAAATAAAACTATTTTAGGAATATAGATAAATGCAATCATTTAAATTATAATACTAGGAAAAATGTTTGATCCCATGCCAAATGAATGGTACAGATAAGGGTCAGCCCATACATTTAGAATAAGCTTTCTCACACTTGGCCCTATTGGGCCAGGTAATTCTTTGCTGTGGGGACTATGCTGTGCAGTGAAGGGTGCTTAGAATGAACATGCCTAGTTTCTGTCCACTGGATGCCAGACCCTTTCATCCAGTTGTGACACTCAAAAATGTCCCCAGACACCACCAAATGTCCCCAAGTGAGAGAAGAGATGGTATGAAATTACCCCTCATTGAAAACCACTGATTTAAAGGAAGATACAATCATTATGGACTGGGGAAGATAGAATTGAGATGAAAAAGATGATGGAAACTAATTAAAATTGTAACAGAATCACAAACTCCCAAGCCTGAAATAAGACCTTAAAGACTGTACGGCATATGGGAGTGAGGAGCCTGAACCCAGCTGGGTTATGCTGAGGATTTGTTTGATTTAACCAAAACAAACAAGGAACTCACTGTGAGTGTGAGAAACATTCAGTTCCATGAAATACCAATACACCATGGGGTTAGCATGGCTGATTTTTGCCACTTTAATTTTTCAATTAAAAAAAAGGGGGGGCCTCTGATAAAACCACGATTTAAACTAAGAGATAATGTAAATATTATCTCCTGATGATCTAACTATTTAAAAGGGGCACTCTTTGAAGAGCTATTTTAAAGGAGTTGCTTATTCTATTCTTGTCAACAATTATACTAACAATATTTCTTCAATAGATTATATACCATTATGTGTCAACTATTTTTTCTTCTATTTATTTTGCTGACAATAAAACAGGGCACTCCCCACCAACATATCAGGATGTTGGCTGTGTTCACAAATTCTCCACCATTTTAAATACACAACATAATCCCAAAGGAATTTGATTTAAATGAGGACAGGAAGTACAAATAGAAGCAAGACAAAACCCAGCACTGTTTCCCCCTGATGGGCAGCCAGGATCAGAAGCGCTTCACACACCAGGTCGCCAGCCTATCCCTGCCAGCTAAGGATTTAACAAACTCAGCCAGCACGGAGAACAGTCTGGATTTGGCTTTAAAAAAAAAAATCATGATGAAGCGACCTGGCTTTTTACAAGAGGGTAAAGGGAATAAAAAGAGATTTTTCTCTAAACTCGTCTCTCCCCTTCCTACTGAAATCTCTCTTTTTGATACAGAGCACAAGGTTAGCTCTGTGAAAGCCAAGGCAATTTAAATAAATACATGTTGGACAGATTCTGTACTTATTTAGCATTAAATTTATTTATTTAGGGCTAAATTTAATTTAACCCCCAAACTGCCTCTTCAGTGAGGCTAAACAATGGGAGTTTTTGAAAAGGGTACGTGTCATATTTTCTCAAGCCCCAGAAAGACGATCTTGGTGTTTTTTTAAGTAAACCGTCTATCTGTGAAATCCTTAAGTTGATCTATTGGAAGTAAATAGGAAGCTGGGCTTGAAACCTCATGATACATCCACGGAAAGTAACAATTATACAGAGGTTTGAATTCTCTGTATTGCCTGTCCATTTTCAGAGGTAAATGCATTGTCAGGATGCCCCTCATTATGCTGGGAACAATCTGCCATTAATAGGTTACTTCTTTCCATCTCCTCTCTGGAATCCAGTGTCCTGAAAGGGTTAATCTGCTTCCTCATACATCCAGCCCCAGGCCCTGTATTTTAAAAAGGCGAAATGTCTCCAAAATTTCTAAAGCCTCTACATGCAGGATAGAGGTCATGTGGATTTCTTGTTAAATTCCAACCTCAGAGCTCTAACTTTTCCTCTAAGCTCCTCGGAGGCAGATTGACAGCCAGTTTCTTGAAGAGGTTTCTGACAGCTCTGTGTTGGGTGATTTCACTGCAGGGCTGGTTTGATAAGCTCTGAGCATTCCCCAACCCCCATCCCCCGACACACACCCATTAGCATTTTAAGTTGTGGGTTGTGGTGTGAAGGACACAGCTGTACACTATGCACCCTGCGAATGTCATCAAAGCGCAGCAGGCGAGCAGGAAGGGAGCTAGAAAGGATGAAGAACCCACAGTGTGGCTTTGCAGTGCTGTCTGGGGCAGCAGAGGCAAAGCTTTAATGAGCCTTAGTTTTCTTATCTAAGGGGATGTGGAATTTATATTAACCTTAAAGAACTGTTTAAAATTCTAAATAAAGATTCTTATAACAGTCACTTCTTGAAAAGAAAAACAAAGCCCGTTTATCTTGGTCCATACCCAACACAGGTGGAAAACCGAATGCATACATTTATGATCGGGTAATCTGTTGAATATATTAATCAAGAAATGCTAAACGAATATGATGGGGAATCACCTTCAGAAGACAGAATCTAAAGTCTCACTACAAAAAGAAGAAAAGTCATCACCCTTGACTATATTTATAAATTTGGTTTTTAAAAGCAACTTAAAGAAATATAATGTGAAACCCACAAACATAACCTCTTAAAAAAAGGCAGAAAACTTAAAAGAAAAAAATACTTACTCCTCCACTAGCTCCATGAACCAGAACACTTTCTCCAGGTTTCACACAGGCACTGAAAAAGAAAGCACAGGTTCATCGCCTTACTTTGGAGCTAATTAAGCTCAGTGTTTGTCATAATTCTTAAGAAAATTCTACCTTCATGTCAACCAACAGTTACCCAAAGAAGAAACTCATCCTGATAGACAACCCGAGATATTCTCCACGCTCCCCAGACTCAAACAATGGTTCTTTAGAGCCACAGATAGAAGAAAACATTCAATTCATTTATTCATTCAACAAATGTCTACTGGGAGTCAACCATGTGCCAGATATTGTTGGGGTGCCAGGATCATAATTGTGCTACCTGCTAAGAGGCTTTGTGAATGTGTCAAGGGAAATTGCTTCACCTGGAAGAACTGGAGTCTCCCATTCATTCCCACAGAAAGTGTCTCAAAAAGGGTCATTATAGCTCAGTCTTTATTCCATGGTTCAGACTCACACCTGAGTAAATGCAGCAGCTACTCTCTTCCTTCTCCATGCTTTTCAACACCTGGCTGCACAGCCTCCAAGCCCTTGTTTCAGAAACCAATGCTGAGTCAGCGATGGGAAGAGAGTAAGAAATATAACAAGTCCTGTCACACAGGCTCCCCTACCACCCCCTAAAATGCCCAGAGCCTCTGGTAAAATGACATATTCTTTCGACCTCTGGTTCACCCACTCCTTTTCTATTACACTGAAAACAAAAACATGCAGCAGGACACAGTGATGCTTTATCATTTCACATGGACAAATGCTGACGTCACAGGCCAGCAACGGCCATGTGGTCCGGATCTCTCAGTGAGGATCCCTTGTTTACCAGGACAATTGAGGGTGGTCACCCTGTAGAGTGGAGAAGGAATGGAAACCCACTCCAATAGTCTCACCTGGAAAATCCCATGGACAGAGGAACCTGGTGGGCTATATAGTCCATGGGGTCACAAAGGGTCTGACACAACTTAGCAACTAAATCATACCACCCTGTATAGATATCCTGTTCAATCTGGGAGTGAGAACACAGTCACCCAGAGTCCTGCTCAAGGCCGTGTGCCAACAGCTGACAAATGGCAGCTGTGAGTCAGTAAATGAAGTTTCTCCAACATGCTCGCTTGGAGATGGGGGGTTGAGCACAGTGAGTTAAACTGAGGGTTTGGAGTGATAAACTGAGACAGCTATTACCAAAACACTTGGACATTTTAAAAAGTAGAATACAAATTTAAGGGAATAGGATTACCAATGTTATACTCTGGGTCATGAAATACTTCCAGTGATTTTTTCTAAATCTTATAAACAAGTCTCCACACACTAAGTACATTGTCCTAAACCTCTGGGCCTGCAGCAGGTGGAGAAAAAGCAGGCAAACCGTCTACTGGGTCTCCATGGCTACCTTCCTTCTATCCTCGTGTAGTCACTGTGATGGTTAAGTTTGAGTGTCAGCTTGGCTGGGCCATGGTGCTGGATATGGGTCAAACATTCTGGATATGTCTGTGTAGGTGCTATTCTGGATAAGATTAATGTTTAAGTCAGGAGACTTTGAATAAAGCAGATTATCTTCCATAGTGTAGGTTGGCCTGGCCACTTGAAGGTCTTAGTAAAACAAAGACAGACTTTTCCTAGAGCAAGAAATTCTGAGAGCAGACTATCTCTAAACTTGAACAGCTGCTCTTCTCAGGCTCTCCAGCCTGCTGGCCTCTCTACTGACTTTAGACTCAGCAGGACTCCATCCCTCAATATACACATTCTGCTGGTTCTGCTTCTCTGGAGAACACTAACGGTCCTCTGCCCCTGGGGCCTGTAGCAGGGCTGGAGCTCGTGGCCTGGCTTCCCGTGCTGCTGTGTTACCCCCTCCTAGTCACTGAAGCCTAGGACCTGGCTCATAGGTTTCCTTGTTGTTCAGTTGCTAAGTCATGTCCAACTCTTTGTGACCCTATTGTCTGTGACGTGCCAGGCTTCCCTGTCCTTCACTATCTCCTGGAGTTTGCTCAAACTCATGTCCATTGAGTCAGTGATGCCATCCAACCATCTCGTCCTCTGTTATCCCCTTCTCCTCCTGCCCTCAATCTTTCCCAGCATCAGGGTGTTTTCCAATGAATCAGCTCTTCGCATGAGGTGGCCAAAGTACTGGAGCTTCCGATAGGTTTCTTCTTCCACCCCAAATCCAGCCCCAACCTGACAGATTTCAACATTCATGGGAAGAAAACTCATAATTCCTGAATTCTCCTCTACTTCTACCACCCTCTTCCCATACCTAGCAGTCATCCCTAACCATTCTACCTGAGGAATATCAGACACTAATAACCAGTCTTGATCTCCTGTTCTGATTCTGTAACCGCATATTCCCTCAAAACCTTTTCTTTGGCTTCACAGAGCTTGCTGTCTGCTCCTTTTCTGCCCTCTTGCTGCTCCTGGCACACTCCCATCAGCCTGGATGCCATGGGCCATTACCCCAACTTCCTTCTTTCTCTCCAGTGTTCCCATTTCCTTTGTGCTCTTTCAATTTGCCACTGATATTCCAGCCCTGGATTAATATTATGGTCTACTTTCCCTGGATAATGTATCCAAATGGCTAAATACCCTAAGAAAAAAATCACATGACCATGCATTTTGGTACCACTACAGTTAAAGGTCACTTTGCTTCCTATTTAGTTATGAAAATGAAGCAATCACATATGAGCTCCTTCAATGCCTCACCTCCCTGCCCACAAACTTTCCATTAAGTACACCAATGCTGAAAGGTTGCTGTTGAACCACAAAAGACGCTGGGATTCTTGGCCTCTGGAGAAGAATTCAATCCAGGGCTAGAGACGAGACTTGATTGCTCAGAGCTTTTGTGTAATAAAGTTTTATTAAAGCATAAAAGAGATGGAGAAAGCTTCTGACGGGGGCAGAAAGAGTGCCCCTCCCTAGTGTTAGCAATGGAATTATATACTTTTTAATTAGTTATTACAATGAATCAAAAGAATGTCTGGAGGTTGTAAAGATCTTACTAGACCCACTCCCATAATTTACATTTTAAGATAACAGGATTAGCCAGAAGGTTTTTTCCAGAAACTGTCCTCAAGCAGGATACATTTTTGTTATATAACCCTTAGTACAGAGTTTAAACTGAACTGTTTTTTGTGTAATCATCAGTTCAAAGCTTAAAGATAAAAACATGATTTATGTGACTAAGACCAAGGAATGGAGAGGAAAAAATTTTGTCCTTTCCTCCTCCTTGAGCATTCCAGACCCTTCTCTCCTTGGGGACCCCGGGACTTCTTATCAACCTGCCTAGGAATTGACTCTCTCACTGCCTCTGCCAGGTTTGACAGGCGAGTTGTCCTTTTGATCAGAAGCCAATCTCTCTACCTCTATGCTAAGTCCAATCCTTGCCCAGCACGGGATCTTGTTACATCTACTATTCTGCCCTCTTCTCCAAGCTTCCCATCTGTCGATTTCGGCTACATCCTTTCTTAGCTATAAAAATAACCAAGTCCTGTCCATCTTTAAAAAAAAAAAACCTTTTGTTCCCACACTCTCTTCAAGTAGTTTTCCTACCTCTTTCTGCCTGTCTCCCCGCTTTTTAAGAGTAGTCTCCATTCAAGAATCGATTTCCTTTTCCTTTCTCAACCCATTCATTCAAGCTTCGCTCCATCACTCTACTGAAAGTGATCTGACAAAAGCCACCACTGACCTCCTATCACTAAGCCTGGCTGTTATTTTGTTCCCAAACAGTTCTCACTGCTGCACTGACAGCTAGCTTCCCTTCTTGGTAGCAACATCAGCTACCACCCCTAACACCACCCACGCTAACTGAGCACTTGCTCTGTACTATTCGCGTACTAACAGCTTTATATATGCAGGTCAGGAAGCAACAGTTAGAACTGGATATGGAACAACAGACTGGTTTGTCAAGGCTGTATATTGTCACCCTGCTTATTTAACTTCTATGCAGAATACATCATGAGAAACACTGGGCTGGAGGAAGCACAAGCTGGAATCAGGATTGCCTGGAGAAATATCAATAACCTCAGATATGCAGATGACACCACCCTTATGGCAGAAAGTGAAGAGGAACTAAAAAGCCTCTTGATGAAAGCGAAAGAGGAGAGTGAAAAAGTTGGCTTAAAACTCAACATTCAGAAAATGAAGATCATGGCATCTGGTCCCATCACTTCATGGGAAATAGATGGGGAAACAGCAGAAACTGTCAGACTTTATTTTGGGGGGCTCCAAAATCACTGCAGATGGTGACTGCAGCCATGAAATTAAAAGACTCTTACTCCTTGGAAGAAAAGTTATGACCAACCTAGATAGCATATTCAAAAGCAGAGACATTACTTTGCCAACAAAGGTCCATCTAATCAAGGCTATGGTTTTTCCACTGGTCATGTATGGATGTGAGAGTTGGACCGTGAAGAAAGCTGAGCGCCAAAGAATTGATGCTTTTGAACTGTGGTATTGGAGAAGACTCTTGAGAGTCCCTTGGACTGCAAGGAGATCCAACCAATCCATTCTAAAGGAGATCAGTCCTGGGTGCTCATTGGGAGGACTGATGCTGAAGCTGAAACTCCAATACTTTGGCCATCTGATGGGAAGAACTGACTCCTTGAGAAAGACCCTGATGATGGGAAAGATTGAGGGCAGGAGGAGAAGGGGACGACAGAGGATGAGATGGTTGGATGGCATCACCAACTCAATGGACATGTGTTTGGATAGACTCTCGGAGCTGGTGATAGATAGGGAGGCTTGGCGTGCTGCGATTCATGGGGTCACAAAGAGTTGGACATGACTGAGCAACTGAACTGAACTAAACAGCTTTATAAGCATTACCTCATCTAATTCTACCACACCCCAAGGTGCTTTCTATTATTATCTGTATTTTTCAAGTCAGTAAACTACAGTTGAGACAGGAAAGCAACTTGACTAATAGTAGGTGGAGACAGTACTAAAACTGAGGTCTTCCTGGCTTCAACACGCACGGGCTTATGGATGTTTAGCAGACTCAGTGACCTCTAGACTCTCGGCCTTGGGTTACCCTCCCTTTGCCTCTCTCAGGACTCTGTCCCCTACCTCTGACCACATGCTAACTATTAATGCTCAGTACAGCTCCAGTCTCTCTGCACTGGTGTTCTCACTCCCAGAGGAATTTCAGTGACTTTCACTTCGTCAGCTCTTACCACATGCTGACAGCCCCAAATTTAAAGCTCCAGCCTTTGAGTTTCAGACTCTTTCATCTGACAGGCTGCTGGACTTCTCCATGATGATGTCTGTCTCAGTTTCATGACCAAAACTGAACTCAGTTTCCTTCTGAAACTTTTCCCTCCTTCTCTTTGTCAAGTCAAACATTACCCGTTATAAAGCTGTAAGTATTCTTAAGCTCTTTCTCTTCCTCATTCTCCACATGCAAATAGTTACCAAATATTTCTGATTTTACCCCCTAAATAGTTATCCTTTCCTCTCCACCTCTACCATGAGCCTTGCTCTGGCCCTTAAGTATTAATAATGTCCAGAGGGTACTTCTATAAGATTCTCCCATGTCTTTCTCCACTCTTGTCATAACATCCATCCTTCCCATAGCAGATGGGTGATCCTAATAAAACACAGATATGACAATATCATTCTCCTGAATAAAACACTACATGACCCCCAAGACCTTACAGAACAATATGTGAGCACTAAATCTAGCGTTTTACAATCTGAGGTGCACCTATTTGATAATGACAGCTAACATTTACTGAGAGATTACTATGTTCCAACTTTATTCTTCACCACTCTTTGCCTTGAAATCTTCTAACAAAAGCAAACTGCTATAGCTCTTCTCCCCAGAGACCCCTATGTTTGCTCCCCACACCAGCTCTTCCCATTCTCTAGAATACCCTCCCTATTCCCAGCTACCCTCCCCCAGGATAATGCTCTCTGATGCTTTTCGAATACCTAGGGAATTTGATTAAGATATAGATTCTCAGGTATCAGCTGTGGAAACTGACCAGGGGGACTAGGGTAGAGCCACTGTACTTTAAAGTTGCAGCAATTAGTTTCTGGAGCTGGATAATGAGATTTTTGAACCATGGCTTTAAAATAATCCAAGACTTATGCCTTGCCTGGAAGCCTGATCTCATTACCACAGGCATGTCCCTTGTGATCCCGTAAATCCCTATGCACATCTCTACCGCTGTCCTTTCCACATTATATATCAGTATTATTACTCTTATGTCTCTCTCCCTTACTAGACTATGAGCATCTTGAAGACAAAGATGGGGTTTTGCTGTTCTTGTCTTTTTTTCTTCAGTGATTAGAACAATCTACCAAATTAGCAGAGTTTCCGCTCCATAAACCTTAACGGTAACTTAATGGGAACCAAAAATGACCAATGGGTAGACGGGTGGTAGGAAGCATAAATTATATATTACCTTCCTCCAATTAATATCGCCCTCCTCTGGTGCTGGTTATAAAGCTGACAGAGTGTGTTATTACCTGTGAAGCAGAGCTCGATAAGCAGTAAAGTATGGGATGCCGATGGCAGCTCCTTGTTTAAAATCCAGTTTTTCTGGCAGTGTGTAAACAGTGTGATCGGCTGCCAGAGCATACTCAGCATAGCCCCCAGAGATCGTCCTGGTAGTGAAAACTCTGTCACCTTTCTGGGGAAAGCAATAAATTAATAAATGCTTCAGGGATTAAAAAGGTTGTCAACATGGGTGTAACCCTTTAGAATGCAACATTTATAACAAGAAATAAAAGCAGTATTTATATATTGTTGTCTACATCCTAAGGTCTCATAAAAACAACTTCAAAATATGGAACATTTTTAAATGTTTTGTTAATGGAAACTAGAAGAAGAAAAATCAAGGGAAATAGGAAAAATAAGAAAAGAGAGAATGTCCAGAATGGTCTAAAGATTATGATGATAACTTACCTTTATTGACGGCTTGCTGTGCAAGGCACAGCATTAAGTGTCTAATGAGTGGTATCTAATTTGATCTTCACAACAGTCTATGAGGAAAACTTTCATTACCTCCCTTTAGATAATCCCACTTCAAAGATGAGGAAATGAAGGCATAAATAAGTTCAGTAATTTGCTCAGATCAAGCAGTTAATAAATGGTAGTTAACATAAACGTTTTTTTATCCAAAATACTGGGAAGAAGAAACAAATACAATGTAAGGTTTCTTCCAAACACCTGTTCTAAATCCTTTCTGTAGGTTTGTTCCCGCATTTCCCTCATTTTTCACACAGGGACCAAAAGGCAGGCAACTCTGCCTGGATCCCGACCACAAAGATGAGCCAGGAAAATGTCCTGACCTGTTGCAGCACCAGAAACATATAACAAACTCTCCATAAACGCCTGCTGGGTCGTCACTACTGGAAGGCAGATGTGTAACTGAGGGTAAGGAAAGGCACTATGCAAGCACTACAGGCTGGCTCCATGTGGCCTGTACACCAAGGAAATTAGACTGCCCAGTACAAGCACCTTTTCTAAATCCTGTTTCTTCAATTAAAAAAAAAAAGTAAACAGTCCTTGGAATAAGCAAAACATTAAGGCAGTAACTCTCAATACACTTAAATTTTCCCTATAATACAACATTATAGGGTGAGGTAGAGACAGAAAAGTTTCCAAGGGTACCCAGGAGTCAAAGACAAGCATCACTGCTTAACAGTGTTGCCTGCAAATGGTCAAGTATGACTAACATCAGATTAATCCTGTTTTTACAGCTTAAAAACACACTGCATTGATTTCAATATAATCCCAACCTGTTTAAGAATTCACTATGAAAAGCAGTACTTTTAGTTCTGTGATGGATATTAATAGCAAGACATTCTCCCTAATCTCAAGCTTCTTAAACTCTAGGAAGAGGGGAAAAAAGGAGAGAGGGAATTTTACAGCAAGGTAAATCTGATGAGCCATCAAAGATAGGTACAAGAAAAAGAAAGAACTATTTCAAAGTTGAGGGAATCAAGAACAGCTAGACTGAGAAACTAGTATTTGAGTTAGGTCTTGAAAGATAAGGGGCTTCCCTTGTGGCTCAGCTGGTAAAGAATCCGCCTGCAATGCGGGAGACCTAGGTTCGATCCCTGGGTTGGGACAATCCCCTGGAGAAGGGAAAGGCTACCCACTCCAGTATTCTGGCCTGTATAGTCCATGGGGTTGCAAAGAGTCAGACACAACTGAGCAACTTTTTCACTTTCACTTTGAAAGATAGGACAAGATCTTGAAAACTGGAAGTGGGAAGAGATGCTAGCAATAAAGGAAACAAAGTTAAGTCAGGGAACAGTGATAGGAATAGGTGCTGAGAAATCACCAGCATGCATTCCCAAGGAATAAGTAGTTTAATATGTGGAATGTAACAGTTTTGGGAGATAAAAATGAAAAGAAATGAAAGCTGGAGGGTAAAAGCCCCTGAACCCATGTTTACAGGCTTTGATTTAGTTCTGTCACATAGAAGAACCAATACAAAGACACAGAGATGAAAGAGCATGGGACATGCAGGGAAGAACAAGCAGTTATTACTCAAGGATAAACTACAGAGTGAGACGGAATGGGAGATAAGAATGGAAAGATGAGTAGGAGAAAGACCACGAAACAGTCTTCTTTTGTAACATAAGCATTCCAGCAATACCCTGAAATCTATAAAGAACTGATACAAGATTTGAAACATAGTGTAAAACAATCTAAATTACATTTTAGAGAATAACTCCTTATAGAGCAAGGATATATTTGAGGTACTAGGAGTGAGGGTGGTAAGTTAAGTGTCTGTTATAAAAATCCAGATAAGCGACTATGTAAGATAACCAGAACTACACTACAGTGGGGAGGAAAAGAGAGAGAAAACAGTTCCCAAAGTGGCAGTCAGGGAGAGCAGAGTGAGGGATAGATAAGCCTCAGACCCCAGATGTCACCAAGACAGTTCCACGCGAGCAGCAGGTCCATTGGGAGAAAGAGAAGCTCAGTTGTAGACATGAGTAAGAGGTTCCTCGAGTTTGCTGATGTGGGCCCTGCAACATAACTTTCTGTGATGATGTAAACGCTCTCCATCTGCACTGTCCAACAGTGGCCACTAGACACTTGGCTCTATTAAGCAATGGAAGAATAGAATTTTTAATTTTAATTGAATTTGAATTTCAAATAGCCACATGTGGCTAGTAGCCACCATATTTGGAAAGAACAGGTCCAGCTCCTAAGCTAAAGATATCACATTAGACCATGGAAACTGAGAGAGCATACGAGCCCATCATGAAGAAGACAGATAATACAAAAGGCAGAGTCTACATAGGGTCAGTGGGCACTGGGCAACACCAAGATGTGAGGAACATCCAGAGAAAAAGAAGCTTGAAAAAGGATGCTCAGAGAGGAACAGGAGGTGGGGGTGGGGGGAGACCTGGAGAATATAATGTCACAGGAGCTGAAGAAGGTTTTGTTTTTTTTTTTTAAGAAAAAGTAAGTGCCTGAGAGTGTCAAATGTCCCGGAGAAGTCAAGACAGATAATAACATAAAAGGACCCATTAGCTTCAGCAATATAGAGGCCATTAGCGACATTAGTAAACATCATCTCAGTGGAGCGGCGAGGGCAGGAGCTGGACTGCCATAGGCAGGGGAGTAGAAAGCAAAAGGAATTTTCCTGGCTTCCTGGGCCAGACCCTGTTAATCTTCACTCAGTTCAATTTTGGTAAATGTGCTGCCACAGTTGAGCAGGTCAAGGAATGATGAGGACAGATGCTAGAATGTGAATATGCTATCTAGGTTTTTTATATCTTTTTGCACATAAATAACAAAAGCTCTGATCATAACTCATAACATCTACATTGACTCAGCCACCTTCGTCTGAATCATAGCTCTAAAAATGTATAGTTGACCTTGCATTTATTCATCTTTTACTTATTATTCAAAAGAATTAGCCTTCCCTTTATTTTGTGGAACTAAATTTTATAGAAGGAAAAAAAAGAAAAAACTATGTTGGCTGAGTATTATCAAGAGTTAGGAAACAGTATAATTTCCTTACTTATTATATTCTTGCCTTAAGTATTTCTGTTAAATCAAAGGATCACAGTTCAATTCTACGGGGATGTGGAGACACAGAAATTACCCAACACTTATTCCCAACAATGCAAACAAGCAAGGTCCCTGGATAAAAGGCAATTTCTTTTTTGACTAGAGGAGTCCCCCAAGTGGCAGAAATTGTGTCATTGGGCCTTTTAAAGACTTAAATACAAACACATTTTAAAACTATGTCAAAATGTTAAAAAATATACATATTAAGCTAAAGCAGAAATAATTAAAAATGTAATACCTTGAAAGCAGATACACTTTCCCCAACAGCTTCTATTATCCCAGCCACATCAAAGCCAGGAGTATAAGGTAGTAGTGGTTTTACACTATGAGTGCCAGAGCGAATGTATGTGTCCACTGGGTTCACACCACATGCTTCGACTTTGATGAGAACCTGCAATGACAATGGACTTCAGTTCATACAGAGCAGTTAGGCATTCATTCAGCATTATCATCGGACTGGAGTGGAGTGATCATGGGAGCTACAAAAAGAGAGGAAAACCCTGCCTTCAGTGAGCTCACATTCCAGTTTTAGAAATCACCATATAAATAAAAAGATAAGACAGAATGGTTTCTGTGCTATACTAAACACATCTGGGGAAAATAGTGGTGGAGGTATCTGAGGGGATGTGTGCAGAGACCTCTACATGCTCATCAAACCTATTTTCTCCTCCTGGACAGCAAGGTAGGAAGAATATTCCTTCCTGGTTTCTTCAGAGTTATAATCGGTCAACTGGAACGTAAACATAAGTGACGAAAGCTACTTTCGGGACTGACCCACAAAGTCCTTCCCAGGCAATGTACATAGTGTTTCCACCCTTTCTTAGTGACCTCAGAAGACAGGTGTTGAAGGTGGCAGAGCCACACAAGAGAAGAAGTACAGGTCCCTAAATCACTTTGGAAGAGAACTCTATGCACTGACATTTTAGAATTGTGGAATTTAGTGAATGAGAACCACTGAGATTTTTTTAAAAAACTTTTTATTTTGTATTGGGGTATAGTCAATGAACAATGTTGTGATAGTTTCAGGTGAACAGCAAAGGGTCTCAGTCATACATGTACATGTATCCATTCTCCCCCAACTCCCCTCCCATCCAGGCTGCCAACCATTGAAATTTTGAGGCTACATCTATTATAGAAGCTCATCTGACCTTAATATAGGATGATACTTCTGCTATCAAAGTAAGGAGAGGCCTTATGAAGGAAGTGGTATTTGATCTAGCTCTTAAAGGATGAGTAGATATCTTTCAGAATGGAAGAAGTTAAAGGAACAGGTTAAAGGAACAGTATATGCAAAGACGGAAGGGATGAAAGGACCTCTTGGGGAAGTCAGACAAAGCTTGTATTGTCACAGCAGTCTACTGAGAAGAAATTATAAGAAATAAATCTTTGCCAAATCATAACCAAACTGTAAAAATTCTCATAAGGCTTGCTAGGCAAGTTAGACATGGGAGCGATGGAAGGTGCAGTAATAAAAATATACAATGTTTATTGAAAAAGTACATTGTTAAAGTCTCTGGAAATGATTAAAATCTATATTTAAAATCTCTTGTCTGTGAAAGAGCATGTATGCAGAAGAAAATTATTCTCCCCATGCATAAAACAAAGATCATGAAAGACTGTAATTGAATAATCATGATTCCATTCAGAAAAATCCAATTACTTCACTACACAGATGATTTTCAACTTCAAAAATTTTCTTATGTTCTTTCTTTTTATACATTTACTTCACTAGTTAGAATTATATGTTCTCTTTGTCAGAGCTTAAGGTGTAAACAGTATAGTGAAGTGAAGGTAGCTCAAGTCGTGTCTGACTCTTTGTGACCTTGTGGACTGTAGCCCACCAGACTCCTCTGTTCATGGGATTATCCAGGTAAGAATACTGGAGTGGGTTGCCATTCCCTTCTCCAGGGTCTGTCCTAAAGCAATGTCTTTATAAATCATTCTTTCAGACAATAACTTCATGTGCTAGAGACATACACTCAGTATAATTATTGCCTGTTTTTAAGTAATGATTTCCACCTGATGGTCTTTTGGAATTGGTACAGCAACATCCGACTGGAGTTTCAGTACTTCTGGTCCACCAAATTCAAAAACTCTAATAGCTCTCATCAACTTCTGTCCAGTTGCCATGGTGATCTAGATACTAAGAAAAAAAAATAACATATTGTCATATTGTATCTAGGCTATCACTGTGTTTTTCCCCCTGGAGGGGGAAGATCAAACAATTTTTCAAACAACAATTTAAATCATGAGCTTACCACTGATCTCATTTCATGTTTAAGGACCTTTCATCTTACAAATCCTTCAGCTACAAAGCAAAATGCTTCATATTATTTCCTGTAGGGATTCAGTGCTTTCAACAAGGGAATCAAACATACAAACAAAAACATCTGGATAGACGATGCATGATACAATTATCTTAGGTTTCGCTTTGTGTAAGCTTGGGCTATAACATCTTGGAAATTCTAGGAGCTAATGTAAGTTTTCTTAACATTAGATAAACAGATCTTCTTTTGTTAGACTATATTTCAGATATAGAGAGAAATATAAAATATACAATAAACATTTACCTGCTACCCAGCTTTAACAAATCTTACCACTGTAAAAACCTGAAACATTGTATTATAGATATAACTGAAGCCTCCTCTAACTGTCCCCAGACCCATTTCTGTGCCACAATTCTAGGAGGTGACTATTCCCATAAACTCAGAGCTCATCGTTCTCAGGCAGGATGTAATTCCACTGCTACATGTCTTTGCACTGTTAAACAGTGTGTGCTATTGTTATTATTTTGCATGTTTTCAAACTTTATAAATAAAGTTTATAATCATAGTGGATCACATTGTACTGAATTCTGCAACTTGCTTTTTCCTCTCAGTATTAAGTTTTTGAGATTTATCAACACTGAAACATTCAGTTTTATGAAGTTCATTCATTTTAACAAAGAAAAATAAACAGCTAAAAACTGCTTTGAGTGTAATCTTCTGTAAATCATAAGTGTATTTTATAGTTATCCTTTCTCTTCTACCATTGTAAATATTGAAATGAAAACTCACAGTTAAAATAAGCTTAGAAAGGTAAAGAATATATATAGAGAGAGTAACTGGAAATCTTACATCTATAGAGATGTAATGAAAGGGCTTTGTCTGACCTCCATAATTTTGCTTGCCTGCTACGACAATTTCTTGAAATTAACCACACCACATATTGCTAAACTCTGCCACCACCAGGAACATCTTTGCTAATTTCTGGAGTAATCATATTCACCAACCACAAGCAGCTAAAACATCAAAAAGAGCTGCAGAAACTAAGACTTGAGATGAAAGAATTCAGACTTTCAGTGTACTGAAGCCCAACAAGGGACTCCTTGGAACAAAGCTCATGCTAACTATAAAATGCCCTTAAATATGTGGGGGGAATCAAAGCACTTTGATGGTGTTATTAATGGAAAGTTCTTGATATAATTAACCAAGAGTTGTGCCATTTTAAAACCCTTTATTCAAAATGATTTAATATAGTACCTAGTAGAGAAGAGAAAATAAACTCTCCATTGCTAAAAGGCTGTTTAGCAATGAAATAGCCTAAAGGGCAGTATTCTTATTGAAAAAGGGGGTGGGGTCAGAAGCAGGTATAAGCCTCACACACTGTACAGCAGCTGAGCAGTCTTATGGGTAAGAAGCCCATGCAGGAACTAGGACAGGGGAACAGGCAGCTCATGCCCTACCTACCCAGCAGTTTCACTCCTGCCTTTCTATTTGTATCTTCACTCAAGCTGAGTATTTCTTAAGACTTGAAAGCAAAAATATATATAAAGAAAATAAAACAGAAAAAGAAAAGGTTGTACAGACCAGAGTTTTCTACTCTGAAAAGAAGAACATAGCTCTTTTTTTTTTCTCCTTTTTGTCTTCAGCATGGTGTTGTGAAAAGAGTGCAGGCTTTGGAATCTGACAGCTCTCAGTATGAATCCCAGATCTATCATTTACTAGCCATGTGGCCTTGGGCAAGGCAGTCACTGTTTTTGAGCTTCTTCATCTGAAAACTGAGTTCTACTCAGGGTTACTATGCAAGAGCCAGGGTAGGTATGAAGCACAGAACCTAGTAAATGTTTACTTCTACACATAGTGATATCATGATTCCTTTCCCCCTTAGTTTCTCCTTTCCAACTTCGTATTCATTAAAATATCTTTGGTTCTATAATCCTATAGTCATCTTTAATTTAACAATATTTATGGGACTGTTGTAAAATCAAGTCCTTAACCTCAAAGAGTTCACAGTCCAGAGAACTATTCAAACAAAGCACTAATACCAAACATTGGTTGTTATTCATTCAACATGCGTTTTTGAACATTAACTATAAGGGAGGCACTGTGCCACACACAGAGAGCACACAGGGCAAGGATAACAAGCCCCAGACTCTCCCCACTCTGCCTTCATCTCCCCTCAATGCACGTGCTTGCGCGCACGCACACACACCATGTTAAGAGGTGTAGCTCTCTTTCCATTTTTAATATCTACTTACTTCCTCTCTATTTCTTTCAAGCTCTCACATCTATCTTCTCACCAACAGACATCACTAGTACCCTCAAAAAACTGTAGCAATAATAAAAGCAAAATTACCCTGAAATAGGATCTGTCAAAAATATCTAGCACATACATTTTTTTCCTCGCATCTGGACATTTGCTAAATTGGAAGAAAAGAACAAAGAAAGGAAGAGACTCACCCTTAATCCTGGGTTTAGAAGACCCCACCCCAGCCCGATTTTGCCCAGTACTACCCCTTAACCTGTGGAGCTCATAAGGAAACAGGGCATGACCTTGACAACTCTAACTTCTACTTTGCTTCTGGTGGTCTTATTTCCTGAAGAGCCCTTGCCACTACGATTGCTCAGGCTCCAATCTGCAATCATTGCCTTTGAACCCCCTCAACTACCTACAGGATCATCATTTGCTTCATAATATAGGTGGCTATGCTAAAAAATTGTTAAAATAGTAATTATTATTCTTAAACCCTTGCAATACCTGATTTCTTCTAAACAGCACATCTTTCACATCCATTTACAGAATTTTCACAATAGGTAGAGAAGCAACAGTTACTAAAACCACCATTTAATTGTATGCAGAACTGGAAATAAAATCACCATCCTTCTTACAGATGAGGAAACATCTAAGGGGTTGAGATTCACCAGGGTCACACTGAAGCAGAGCTGAAACCCAACACCTTAAATGTTATTGGGCATTTTTCCCCCCTAACTGTAAAATCCTTTTCATCTCACCTTTGAAATATTGGCAGAGAGGACATTTAATTTCTTAGAGATAGAATTTATAATGATGATAGTGAGACAGACTGAGCTAGAGATATGAAATTCAGCTAACCTGCAGGTAGCATTACATATTTTATGATTAAGACATCTGCTTTGAGTCTGAAATTTTTCAAACGCCCATAAGTTAAGGGATCTACTAGAGATACACAGAATGTGATTCTTTTAGGAAAACTATAATAATAATAAATAATAATAATTTTCCTATCTATAAAATGGGGCCAATGCTCCTTAGCATAGGATCCTTGTGAAGATGAACTGCAGCAGCACATGGGGGAGTGCTTCAGAGCACGCCTGACAGGCTATAAGCTCTATTATTCAGAGTAAATCATTTACAGTCAGCAGCAGGCTCATCACACTGCTTGTGTTTTTTAATTAAAATGTACTTTAGCAGGTTTTTCTATTTATCAAATATAAACTTTCAATCAGAGCACCTTGGTTTATTGTTCAGTTTTACTTTTTAACCTATGAAATGTTACCTAACCATATTTTGCAAATAGAGGAAATACAGAATTTAAAATTCTTCCTTCAACACTGATATTTTTCTAGCTATGCTTGAACCCGTTTGGTTTAAATGAAAATTAAAGGGATAGGGAAAACGTTGGAAATATATTCTCACATAGAATGAACAGATCGATTCACAAAGCCAAAGCAAAGACATATATTATTTTTTAAAAAATTCTTACTTTTCAAGAATTTCTAACAAGGAAAAAAAAAAAAACTTGGAAAGAGAATCAAACATTATAAATGTGCTACGGTTGATCAAGAATGACTCATAGTAACATATTTATTCTTAAGCCAGAAAAAAAAATTTTTTAATTAAAAGCAGCCAAAGAAAAGTCTCTTCTTAGCTGAATGACCTTGTCAGGATACTACTTCCTGGGCCTGGCTCTTAGCACCCACTTCTGATTAGGAGGGCAGGAGGAGCTGATCAGATAGTTATTCTAACCCCCTGCAGGTGTTTGGAAGAAAAGATTGGGTGGAACTAACTGGTCAGGCTGCTCCTGCGCTGGGGGCGCAGAGCTCCGTAGGATTTACTACTGCTGACCAGACACTCATGGAGTGTTCCGACGGTTTCAGTGGGAATCACACAGCCATTTTCCACTAATGCTGTGCTGTGCTCAGTCCTGTCGGACTCTTGGGGACCCGGTGGGCTGTAGCCCGCCAGGCTCCTCTGTCCATGGAATTTTCCAGGCAAGAATACTGGAGTGGGAGGCTATTTCCTCCTCTATGGGACTCTTCCCAAGTGAGGAATCAAAACTGCCTCTCTCACCTCTCCTGTGTTGGCAGGCGGATTCTTTAGCACTGTGCCACATGGGAAGCCATTTCCACTAGTTGCTAACAATCAGTCCAAACTTTAGCCTTTCAATGGTTGAATCATTACTACACCTTCCTTGGTCACTGAGATAAGTCTCCTCTAGAAACGTATAAATACCCAACGATGTGCTAACAGGGAATTTTGTTTTTTGAAGAGTCTCCTAGATGAGGGTCATGGCGGGGTGGAAGGGGTCTACACAATTCTCTCCAAGACGTCACCAAAGCAGGAGGAAAGACCGGAGAGAAGAAGCCCTAGGAAACCCGAACACGAGTGGCCCCGGGTCACAGCAGCCGCGAGAGGCCGCAGGAATCCAGAGCCCAGGCCGAGGGGAAATCTAGTGGGGGGCAGGCAGGCAGAGGCTGCGGGGTGGGCGCCCCGCGGTGGGACCCGAAACGCTGACCCTGCCAGTAAGCAAAACCGGGCTCTCAGGACCAGTAAGTCAAACTGCCCTGGTGACCTACAGGTGATCAACTTGCAGCCCCAGGTGCGGAGTAACTGGCCACAAACTCCTTATCCCATGGTTCTTGGGCAGAACGGGACGCAGGAAAGGAACGCAGCCAAAATCCAAGTCGGTTCCTTTTGGACGAGCGCTGGGGAAATGCTCAGCCTGAGAGACTTTTAAAACCACTTACCCCGTTCTAGAGTGGAAAATCAAAACTTGCGAGCATCCCCCGAGACTGCACTGGGAAATCGGGAGGGCCTGCCCGGGTACAGCAGTTTCAGGCTCCGCCCCGCCCCGCCCCGCCCCAGGGGCGGGTCTCAGGAAGGAGTTTGGACCTTCCCGGCCACCATTGACGTCAATATGGCTGCCTCCAGGGGAAACAAGGCTAACGCGAAAAGTCCAGACCGTAACTCCTTCGTCGCATGGATCTTAGCGCAGAGTTCAAGAGGTGGAAGGCGCAGTGTCTGAGCAAAGCGGACCTCAGCCGGAAGGGCAGTGTGGACGAGGACGTGTTAGAGATCGTGCAGCTCCTAAATGGGCAAGAACAGTTTTTCACCACCAGTTCCTGCGCTGGCCGAATCATCCTCCTAGACGGGGTGAGGACCCTTTGTGCCCTTCCAGTCCTGCCCTGTATTGTGCACGACGGGAACTCCTACACCCGCCCGATGTAACACCCCAACCCAGCTTGCCTGTTTGTCCTTCTGCTCGGTGATCTCGGTCTCCTTAAACTGACAGCGTTACTTAAATCGATGTGTCTAAAACTTTAATGTGTTTATTAATTACTTGGGAGAATTTTTAAAATACATATTCTGATTCTACACGTCAAGGCTAGGGCTTAATCTGCATTTCTTACAAGCCCCCAAATAATGCTGAAACTGCTAGCCTGGGAATGATGTTGAGTTGCAAGGGTTAGAGACTTAAAAACACACACACACACACTCAGGGAATTTTATTTTTTCAATACTAAGGAGATTTAAAGATTTTCTAGTCTGGCGAGGCGGCTCCCTTCTGGTCGACCGCTCTACCAAACCTTTGTTAACCAGTTGATTGCTGCTCGCTATGGTTAAGGCGGAGAAGGCAATGGCACCCCACTCCAGTACTCTTGCCTGGAAAATCCCATGGACAGAGGAGCCTGGTAGGCTGCAGTCCATGGGGTCGCTAAGAGTCGGACACGACTGAGCGACTTCACTTTCACTTTTCACCTTCATGCATTGGAGAAGGAAATGGCAACCCACTCCAGTGTTCTTGCCTGGAGAATCCCAGGGACGGGGGAGCCTGGTGGGCTGCCGTCTATGGGGTCGCACGGAGTCTGACACGACTGAAGCGACTTAGCAACAGCAGCCGCATGATTAAGGGGTTCACTGCCTCCTAGTGGCCCACTGTATTATTACAACTCTGGTAATTTTTCAGTTCCGTTCAGTTCAGTCGCTCAGTAGTGTCCGACCCTTTGCGACCCCATGAATCGCAGCACGCCAGGCCTCCCTGTCTATCACCAACTCCCGGAGTTCACTCAGATTCACGTCCATGGAGTCAGTGATTACGTTGCTTCAAAAAAGGAAACCACGAGGGAAGCCCTTGTGTCTCAGCTGGTAGAGTCCGCCTGCAGTGCGGGAGGCCTGGGTTGGGAAGATCCCCTAGAAAAGGGAAAGGCTATCCACTCCAGTGTTCTGGCCTGGAGAATTCAATGGACTGTGTAGTCCGCTGGGTCGCAAAGAGTTGGACACAACTTTAAAACTTTAGCACTCTGCCTGGCATATTAAGTGCACTATAAAAGTTAGCTATGTGTTCACTTTAACATTAAGATCGAATTCAGAGCTTGCAAGACGCCATGCTTGTAAACTCATTTTTTAGATCTCTCACTGACAGGTCATGTGAACGTCTCCCAAGTTAGCAGGGTCTATTCATTCTTATTTTGCTTCCATTGCTTGGCTTGCTTTCTCTCTCTTCCCTCATTTCTCCTGCCCTGTCTTACCTGAATTTATGCAGTGATTTCCTAACAGGTCACTGAATTACCAGTCTCCCTACCCCAAACCATGTTACACGCTGGTAACAGATTCCCCTTTATAAAGCACAGTGTGTGTACTGTCACTCATCTATGCTGAAATACTTTGTGCTTTGTTGTGCTTAGTCACTCAGTCGTGTCCAGCTCTTTGCAACCTCATGAACTGTAGCCCCACTAGGCTTCTCTGTCCATGGGGATCCTCCAGGCAAGAATACTGGAGTAGGTTGCCATGCCCTCCTCCAGGGGATCTTCCCAACCCAGGGATGGAACCCAGGTCTCCTGCACTGCAGGTGGATTCTTTACCTTCGGAGCCATCAGGGAAGCCCTGGTGAGATACTCTAATACACTTCTCAGCTGTTTTTCCCCTCTGACTCCTCATCTTAATTTGGTCACTGAAACTGAACTATTCTCTTTTTCCTCTTACATTTATCTGCCTTTGTTCATCTTTATTTTTCCTGAAATATTTACCCCCATCTTTGCATATCTGAGACATACCTCCCCAAACTCCCCTTTCCTACCTGAGCACAAACACACACATCTACTTGGAAGCAATGACTACTTCTTCTGAACTACCTTTAGGACTTTTTCCTGAACATCTTTTCATTTTATGTATTACCTTATACCTTGTATTTATTTTCACTTTGCCTTATTTCTGGAAGAATTTGGATCAGCTTACAAGTAGGCAATACAAGAAGGAAAATAAAAAGTGAGAAAATCTGGATAAAAGTAGTATAGATAAGATGAAGCAGAAATGGCATTAGTTCTCAAAATATACCATGAGACTGTTAATTTGCTAGAGGTGGCTCACGCATTTGGCTGTAAGATTTAGGGCAGCCAGCATTAGGTCAACATCAGTCCCTGACTGAGGTCATTCAATGAAAACAGATCAGTTATTTGAAGAAGCGCAACTCTTCTCCATTCTAAAGCCAGATGGCAAAGTCTCCTGTGTACCTAATGTATAAAAGTCACCTTGTGGAAGTATGGTGATTGATTTATTTTCATGAAACACAGCATGACTATATTTTAATACACAAGCAAAATATAAAACATCATAGTAAATTGACAGTAAAATACAGTATTTCATTTTCATTGCCTGACAAATGGTTAACCTTAGTTGTAAATGAGCTCTTGGAAACCAGTAACAAAGACGTTGATAAACCAAGACAAATGAAAAAAAAGGAGAAAATGAAATAACACAAGTGACTAGTAAGGATTAAGCATAAGAAGATGACTGAGTTGAACAGTAGCAAATGAAAAGCAATTTCTTTATAATACCATATTTGGATCTGACCCGGGTCTCCTGCATTGCAGATGAATTCTTTACTGTCTGAGCCACCAGGGAAGCCCAATATTAACATTTGTATAGTTTTAGGAAACATACTCACATAAACACTGGGCCAAGATTGATGAAATCCCCTCTGTATAGTAGGGGAAAATCTATTATAGTATAGACTCAAAACTATAAATTTTGTATATTTTTAGTCCTAGCAGTTCTAATTTGTTGGAATTATTTCAATAAGTTAGTTGGAAAATTTTATAGTTTATATATAAACCCTGTTTACTGCATAGAAAGTACATGTGGTTTCCTGTATCCTTTTTCAATTGTCCTTGAGGATAGGATCTGTTTATATGTATTGTTGTTGCTCAGTCAAGTCAGACTCTTTGTGACCCCATGGACTGCGGTAAGCCAGGCTTCCCTGTCCTTCACCATCTCCCAAAGCTTGCTCAAACTCACGTCCATTGAGTCAGTAATGCTATCTTACCATCTCATCGTCTGCTGTCCTCTTCTCTTTTTGCCTTCAATGTTTCCCAGCATCAGGGTCTTTTGTAATGAGTCAGTTCTTTACATTATGTGGCCAAAGTATTGGAGCTTCAGTTTCAGCATCAGTCCTTCCAATGAAAATTTAGGACTGACTGCCTTTAGGATTGACTAGTTTGATATCCTTGCTGTTCAAGGGATTCTCAAGAATCTTCTCCAAAACCAAGCTAGAAAGCATAGTTCTTTGGCACTCAGCCTTCTTTATGGTCCAACTCTCATGTCCATACATGACTACTGGAATAATCATAGCTTTGACTATGTGGACCTTTGTTGGCAAAATAGTGTCACTGATTTTTAATATGCTGTCTAGGTTTGTCATAGCTTTTCTTCTGTTTATATACAAAGTATCCAATAGAACTTGACAAATAAACATTTTTACAGTTAATAAACAAAGAATACTGGTAAAATAAAATTCTAAACTTTCAGTCCTAGCTCTGCTCTTTGGTGCTACAAATAAAGTCTAATCCAGAGGTCACAAATTTATGCCTATAGTGACTAGGGACATAGAAAGGTATGAACAGATCAGGCATCAGTAGATCTTGTGTGGGACTGGAACAGTGCTTTCTTACAAAAGGAATTTTAAAAAATATTTTTAATGTTCTGCTAATCATATTAAAAGACGCTTACTCCTTGGAAGAAAAGTTATGACCAACCTAGATAGTATATTCAAAAGCAGAGACATTACTTTGCCGACTAAGGTCCGTCTAGTCAAGGCTATGGTTTTTCCTGTGGTCATGTATGGATGTGAGAGTTGGACTGTGAAGAAGGCTGAACGCTGAAGAATTGATGCTTTTGAACTGTGGTGTTGGAGAAGACTCTTGAGAGTCCCTTGGACTGCAAGGAGATCCAACCAGTCCATTTTGAAGGAGATCAACCCTAGGATTTCTTTGGAAGGAATGATGCTAAAGCTGAAGCTCCAGTACTTTGGCCACCTCATGCAAAGAGTTGACTCATTGGAAAAGACTCTGATGCTGGGAGGGATTGGGGGCAGGAGGAGAAGGGGACAACCGAGGATGAGATGGCTGGATGGCATCACCGACTCGATGGACGTGAGTCTGAGTGAACTCCGGGAGATGGTGATGAACAGGGAGGCCTGGCGTGCTGCGATTCATGGGGTCGCAAAGGGTCGGACACGACTGAGCGACTGAACTTATCTGAATCATATAAAACAGCTAGAATACAACTTAGGGGCTACTACTATACAACCCCTTGTAATAATACCTTTTCTTCTAACAAAAACATGACCGTATTTCAGAAAATATTTATTAAGTATTTTTATCTTAATAAATTACTTTCTTTCTATCTCAAATAGTTTCATTTCATTTTTGTTTTATGTTTGATTTTACCCAAAAGCCTATTCAATTGTTCTTAGTTATACTTAAAACCACTGCTTGTGATTCTTAATTCTTAGGAGAAAGCCTAAAATGGGCTTCCCTGATGGCTCAGACGGAAAAGAATCCTCCTGCAATGTGGGAGACCTGGGTTGAATCTCTGGGTTGGGAAGATCTCCTGGAGGACGGCATGGCAACCTACTCTAGTATTCTTGCCTGGAGAATCCCCACGGGCAGAGAAGCCTGGGGTCGCCTAAGAGTTGGACATGACTGAGTGACTAAGGAGAGCACAAGCACGAAATATGCTACACAGTGTACTTCTTATTTTATAAATATTATGTGACTAACTTAAACTATGTTATTTTTTCATTTTAGAGTATAAATGGTTCTGAGGTTCAGAAACAAAACTGTTGCTGGCTACTGGTTACACACAAAGCCTGTGTGAAAGATGATGTGGTAAGTTTTTATATATAAATTTAGAAATAAACTTTAATTCACAGTCACTTTAAATATATATGAAAAGAATAGAAAATTCAATTTATGTGCACAGTTTTAATGACTGCAGATTACAAGGGCTAAAGAGCATTCATTACAATGGCTGTTTTTTTAGTTGTGGGAGACTACTGTCTATGCTGGATTATTTAGTTCCCTAAATTAAAATGTTTAGGTGAGTTCATATAAATTCATATTAGTCGGGCGTTTTACATTACTGGCTCAGGTGCCTAAATGTTGTCTTCAGAGTACTCACTCAGTCCCCTCTGGGTACTGGTTCTCTCTGTATGTTTGCCCTTCTCTTCCGCTGCAGATAATCTTTGTGGCAGGAAAGATAGCTGCCAGCAACCCAGCAGAAAAAGATTCACTTTTAAGATCCATGCATTATTTCCAAAGGACTCTGAGTCATCCTGCCTGGTGAGGCATTCTCTGCCAAGACGAGTTATCTTTGGCAGTAGAATAGAATGCTCTCCTTGATTAGACCCAGGCACTTGTTGTCTGATATTATATAGTGGGAGCAGTGAGCGACAGGGTCACGACTGACAGTCGCACCAGAGTCGAATGATGTGAAGGAGGGAGAATGGTGCGGTTAGGTTAGGCAGACAGAGGTAGCACCTGCCTCGTCCAGATCCTGTTGCTGTTCAGTCACTGAGTCACGTGCAACTCTTTGTGACCCCATGGACTGCAACACACCAGGCTTCCGTGTCCTTCACCATCTCCCAGCGCTTGCTGAAACTCATGTCCATTGAGTCGGTGATGCCATCCAACCATCTGTTGTCCCCTTCTCCTGCCTTCAATGTTTCTAGCATCAGGGTCTTTTCCTCATGAGTCAGGTCCTCCCATCAGGTGGCCAAAGTATTGGAGTTTCAGCTTCAGCATCAGTTCTTCCAATGAATATTCAAAACTGATTTCCTTTAGGATGGACTGATTGGATCTCCTTGCAGTCCAAGAGACTCTCAAGAGTCTTCTCCAACACCACAATTCAAAAGCATCAATTCTTTGGAGCTCAGTTTTCTTTATCGTCCAGCTCTTACATCCATATATGACTACTGGAAAAAGCATAGCTTTGACTAGACAGACCTTTGTAGGCAAAGTAATATCTCTGCTTTTTAATATGGTGTCTAGGTTGGTCATAACTTTTCTTCCAAGGAGCAAGCGTCTTTTAATTTCATGGCTGCATTCATCGTTCACAGTGATTTTAGAGCCCAAGAAAATAAAGTCTTAACACTGTTTCTATTTTTCCCCATCTCTATGCCCTGAAGTGATGGGACCAGATGCCATGATCTTTGTTTTTTGAATGTTGCGTTTTAAGCTAAATTTTTCACTCTCCTCTTTCACCTTCATCAAGAGGCTTTTTAGTTCCTCTTTGCTTTCTGCCATAAAGGCAGTGTATCGTCTGTATATCTGAGGTTGTTGTTATTTCTCCCAGCAATCTTGATTCCAGCTTGTGATTCATCCAGCCCAGCATTTCACATGATATACTCTGCATATAAGTTAAATAAACATGGTGACAATATACAGCCTTGACGTATTCCTTTCCCAATTTTGAACCAGTCTGTTGTTCCATGTTCAATTGTGACTATTGCTTCTTGACCTGCATACAGATTTCTCAGGAGGCAGGTTAGGTGGTCTGGTATTCCCATCTCTAAGAATTTTCCACAGTTTGTTGTGATCCACACAGTCAAAGGGTTTAGCATAGTTAATGAGGCAGAAATAGATGTTTTTCTGGAATTCCCTTGTATTTTCTGTGATCCAACAGATGTTGGCTATTTAATCTCTGATTCCTCTGCCTTTTCTAAATCCACCTTGAACATCTGGAAGTTCTCCGTTCACATAACAGATTCTAGCTGAAGCATAATAATACATGTGTCTCAATCTTCAATCTAACAGCAAAGCATTTAGACAGATCTAGTATAGTCTTCACATTCCATATTCCTTTATTAAAAATATAAAGTAATAGTTTACTCGTTTGAGGTATGGTTTGAAAGAATGCCACAGATGGTTTATAAGAGGATTAGAAATCAAGTCTCCTAAAAGAATAATTAGAGAAAAGATTAATGAGTTTTGGAGAAAGAGATCCAAGAAAGCAGAGTGAAGAGTTACTGTGGAAGAACGATGCAGAATGAGTCTGAAAGTTGCTTGGAAATATTGAAGGTACATAAGATAAAGGGTCACCAAGGAATAGGATCATGTGTTTGTGTCTAATCCTAATGTTTTCCATATATGTAGATTGTGGCCCTGAAGAAAGCGAAGGGCGATGCCGTTTTGAAATTTGAGCCACTTGTTCTTCATGTGCAGTGCCGACAGTTGCCGGATGCACAGATTCTGGTAAAATTTTGTGATTAAACTTGAATTTATAGGTATATGAGTAGATGTAGTTTTGAACTTTAAATCTTCTACCACAGTTAATACAATGCTAGTTTAATGAACTAATGTTTTATCTCATTATAGATTTGAGGTTATATATGTTTCAGCAGTTTGTAGAGCTAAAGTGTTTATCTGGTTAGCCAGATGATGAGAATTTAACAAATTTATTTTCTTACAGCATTCAGTGGCAATGGATTCTGGCTTCAGGAACTCTGGCATAACTGTGGGAAAGAGAGGAAAGATTATGCTGGTAAGGTACTTTTGGTGAAAAGCAATTCTTTGATCATGAAGTAATCCAGATTATCAAATAACCTCCTACTCAAATCTTCCTGCCATTCCCTGTTCAGAAACCTTCAGTGACTGACTTTTCTGTACAGAGCAAAGTCCAGAGTTCTTAGCTTTACATTTGAGGCAGAGTACATCATGAGAAATGCTGGACTGGAAAGAACACAAGCTGGAATCAAGATTGCTGGGAAAAATATCAATAACCTCAGATATGCAGATGACACCACCCTTATGGCAGAAAGTGAAGAGGAACTAAATAGCCTCTTGATGAAAGTGAAAGAGAGTGAAAAAGTTGGCTTAAAGCTCAACATTCAGAAAACGAAGATCATGGCATCCTTCATAACTTTTCTTCCAAGGAGTAAGCGTCTTTTAATTTCACGGCTGTAGTCACCATCTGCAGTGATTTTGGAGCCCCCAAAAATAAAGTCTGACACTGTTTCCACTGTTTCCCCACCTATTTCCCATGAAGTGATGGGACCAGATGCCATGATCTTCATTTTCTGAATGTTGAGCCTTAAGCCAACTTTTTCACTCTGTTTCACCTCTGTTTCACTTTCATCAAGAGGCTTTTTAGTTCCTCTTCACTTTCTGCCATAAGGTGCATGACTAAATAGAAAAGCAGAGCTCATGGTACTGATTTGAGTCCCCATCTCACTCCCCACTGTGTACATCTGGTGGCCCAAGCGAAAACAAAACCACTCTTCCACCTTTCTCTCCTTTGTCTTCTTTATTAAATTAGTGAGAAATCTGTCACTTCTACCTCTAAGTCCTCACTCCGGACTCCACCTCTCCCAGCCCTCTTCCACTGCCCATGCTTAAGCCCTCTTCATCTCTCACCTCTGTCTTTACAGCAGTTTCCTGCCTGGCCTTCGTCCGCCCCATCTTTTCCTTCAGTCCCTCTAGCCAGTAGTGTCAGAATGCCGGTTTTAAAGAAGTCAAGGTCACCTGGTATTTTCTCTGACTTTCAAGACTTTACATAAACAAACTATTTTGCATCTACCTTATTTATGCTCACATTCCACTAGCATGCTTCCACTCCAGCCAGAGAAAATGCTGTTGGTCATTTCCCGAACATATTATGCTTTTCATGTCCTGTCATTATAGAAAAGTTCTTTCTCTGGCTGAATGCTCCCCTTCTCCCATTTTTACATCTGGTGAAATTATACATATGGTTGAAAATCCCGTAAAACCACCACCTGTCTCAGTTAGTTGCTTCTCTTCTATTGAATACTTTTCTTAGTATTTTGTGTTTGTGTGTGTGTGTGCATGCATGCACGCACATTTATATGTTTCTTCTTGGTACCCTGTTGGATTGTGATTCTTTGTTCACTTGGTATTTCGTTCAGATGTGTTAGCTCTCTCTTAGATGGGGACCATGTGTATTCATCCTGTATCTTCATACCTTCCGTGGGGCCTGCAAAATTGCAGACACTCAGTAAAGGCTTGTTGAATGAATTTTTCTGCCTCATAGGAGTTTCTCTTGTTTCTTAACCTATATCCAGTGTTTGGATTTACTGAGAACATGCTGACTGTTTCCTCAATGGGGTTACTAAGATTGGCAACCCTAAAGCATCAAGAAAGCAGCCACTTTGTGTGATGGAACAGGCCTGCTTTATCTTGTAACCACCCTGCACAAGCATTGCTAAGAGGCCCTTCAGCATCCAAGCCATTTTGATTTTCCCTTAAAACTTCTGTTGAGGTTTCATTTATTTTGTTTCTTTAAATAGTGTATTAAAACTTCCTTAGATTTCATGAAATTGATACTATTAAGTTTATTGGACTCTTTGATAATATCTGCTTCTCTGAAAGACAATGTATAAAACGATTTTCTTTGCAAATGACTTTATATGATAGGAAAATCTATTTACTCTCCTTTGATTCAACTGCATTTGACTAAATTGTATCAAAGTGCAAACCTAAGTGCTGTAATGGAGCTAAAGGAAAGGAAAGGAAAGTTGCTCAGTCGTGTCCAACTTTTTGCGACCCCATGGACTGTAGCCTACCAGGCTTCTCAGTCCATGGGACTTTCCAGGCAAGAGTACTGGAGTGGGTTGCCATTTCCTTCTCCAGGGGATCTTCCCGACCCAGGGATTGAACCTGGGTCTCCCATATTGTAGGCAGACGCTTTACCCACTGAGCCACCAGGGAAGCCCTCTAATGGAGCTAAACTATATATAAACACAGCCCTGAGTGGATTATTCTTTAGTTATCTTCAGCATCTCTAGTACATAAGTCATCCAATCTAAATTGTTCCTTGTAGGCTGTCCGGAGCACCCATGGCTTAGAAGTTCCATTAAGCCATCAAGGAAAACTGATGGTGACAGAGGAATATATCAACTTCCTACTAAAGATAGCAAATCAAAAAATGGAAGAAAACAAGAAGAGAATTGAAAGGTATGTTAATGATATATTTCCATGTTAGCCTTATATACCTAGGTCTTCTTTGAAAATATTAATACACATCATCTCCAGTTTATACTCCCAGCTGCTTTTATATTTGTAGCCTTATCATAAATAATACAGATAATGAAAATAATTGATGAGAGTAGGCCAGTGGTAAGAAACCTGCCTGCCAGTGCAGGAGACATAAGAGATGCGGGTTCGATCCCTGGGTTGGGAAGATCCCTCGAGAAGGAAATGGCAACCCACTCCAGTATTCTTGCCTGGGAAACCCCATGGACAGAGGAACCTCGTGGGGTACTGGCCACAGGGTTGCCCAGAGTCGGACACAACTGAAGAGACTTAGCACATAGTACGCATAAAGGCCAAACTGCAGTGGGTACTACATGGAGCATAAAGGGGAGGAAGCTCCAGGCAGGACAGTGGGACATGCAGCTGCCAGCACCAGGCATTAAGGAGAAACAGTCACTCAGATGAGAGCGAGGCAGCCACAGGGACATAACTGATCCAGCCAAAGGCAGCCAGGGACATGGTACACTCTGCCCCTGGGATGGGACCTACTGAAGATTACTTAAAATCTCCTTTTGAGGAGAACAGCCTGGTTAATTTTAATCTGATAAATATTTTATACCTCTGGCTAGATCAGAACCCAGCTCTTGTCATGAATTAGATTTGAATTGGCATAACTGCCCCAGTCAGAAGAATTATGGCTGTCTTGTGCACATCTTTATATTTCTCTTGTTTCTGCTTGATTAATTTTACATTACTTTTTCTCAACTTTTTCCTCAGAATAGAATTTTTGATATAAAGACGTGACTATTACGCTGCTTTTTATATATGAAGATAAATGCCACTAACCTACCATCAGTAAGATGTGTATTTCTGAGTTATTGAAGAAATCATCTTGTTGTCATTTATTATTTCCTTTTGGCTTTCTCCCCACCCCTTTGGTCTGGAGAAAGCAATGGCACCCCACTCCAGTACTCTTGCCTGGAAAATCCCATGGACAGAGGAGCCTGGGAGGCTGCAATCCATGGGGTCGCTAAGAGTCGGACACGACTGAGCGACTTCACTTTCACTTTTCACCTTCATGCATTGGAGAAGGAAATGGCAACTCACTCCAGTGTTCTTGCCTGGAGAATCCCAAGGACGGGGGATCCTGGTGGGCTGCCATCTATGGGGTCGCAGAGTCGGACACAACTGAAGCAACTTAGCAGCAGCAGCGGCAGCACCCCTTTGGTCTCCTCACAACCAGTCAGTCACTGCTGAAATGACTCCTGACTCACTCTTCTCTCCCCACCCTTCCTGCCACATTCTTCATTCAGGACCACTGATCTAAGAGTAGAATGTTTCCAGGGTGTCTCTCTGCTAAGCCATTCTCTGTAACACCATCAGAATCCTGTCTGTAAAGTGAAAAGGAATCCTCTTGCTTAACTCATCTGCTTAACATTCTTTAATACCTTAAAATTCTTTAATACCTAGAAGTTTTTACTAAACAGCTAAAGCCAGAACCACTCTGGCAGCAGAGTGGCATGATGGAAAGAGGTAGAATTGGGTTTCCAGAGGCAGAACCGAATTCAAATCCTGCACCCACCACAACTTAACTCTCTTGGCTTCAGTTCTCTTGTATCTGTCTTAACAATTTTAGCATATATTAGACGGCATATATCGAATGACAGGCCCCATCTGTGTCATGTCATGATTCTTAGGGTAGCCTTTCTCCTTCTTCACTGACTCATACAGAGAATAAGCCTATAATTACCTCAGTATCACCATCCAAGCTTTTTCATCCAGAGCTCCTTATTTGAACCATAAAATTAACAAAATTATGCAAGTGACTATTTCTCAGTTCTCCCAGCAGTGCCATATAAATTATACCAGCCAAGATACATTGGAGATAAGTTAATTAATTCATGACATAAAATAGTGGCTGTCTGTGGGCGTTAGGGCTTAATTTTTTAGTGGAAACCTGGTTGAAAAAGCCTAAGAGTTTTCCTGATCACAGGGTACTTTGAGCAGATGTTCTAAATAAAGTGATTTCAAGAAAGTAACTGAAGTTACCCAGCCATTCCACCAGGCTGCTGTAGCTGCTAAGTCACCTCAGTTGTGTCCAACTCTGTGCAACCCCATAGACGGCAGCCCAACAGGCTCCCCTGTCCCTAGGATTCTCCAGGCAAGTACAGTGGGTTGCCATTTCCTTCTCCAATGCGTGAAGGGAAAAGTGAAAGTGAAGTTGCTTAGTCTGTCCAACTCTTAGCGACCTTATGGACTATAGCCTACTAGGCTCCTCTGTCCATGGGATTTTCCAGGTGAAAGTACTGGAGTGGGGTGCCCTTGCTGTCTCCATTCCACCAGGCTACAGAGTTTGAACTGTACATAGGTATTTATTGGTGGTTTTTCAGTTGCTAAGTCGTGTCTACCTCTATGCAACCCCATGGACTGCAACATGCCAGGCGGCAGTATTTATTGGTACCATCCCAAAAGTTGGCTACATTTGTTAGTATTCTAACTGTGAGACTGTTGGTGAAAAAGTAGGAGGTAGGAAATCAGTTTCTCTGTTTTCTTACTTGAATTTCAACAAGATTATAAATATAGCCCAAGATCAACTAACTATACACCTGGTGAAGTTAATTGAGCCACGTTCACCAACTATAAAATCAAATTATGCTTTAAATCCATTGACTCAAAAATATGTTTTGAGATTATAGTGTGCATGCTGCTATCAAGAGAGTCATGCTCATCATATAAAATCAGTGAAAAATTAAAGAAGGGTAAAAAGTGTCTTAAGATACTGATTAGAAGATTACATGTGAATTCAGAAAGAGTGAACAAATTAGGGAGCTCCTTGGGGAACAGCTGTATATTCAACCAAATGCAGAAAAAGAGCTACTCTTCTGATGTGGAAAAGAGAAAAATTAAACACTGGAGGTGATGAGTTCTGCAATCAGATGTTGAGTATAAAATTGGTTTGTCATGGGACCAAAGTTTCACAATTCAAACAGCTGTAATAAGAGAAGTTTTAAAAGTCAAAATCCTAATGAGTAGCATTCCAGCAACAAGAAATATTCTTGAAATGTGATAATCAAAAGTTAAGATATTATTTTAATAGCAAGAGGTCTCTTTCGTAGAAAACAATTCCCAAGCCCACTTCTTCATGGAAAGAGGAAGATAATTTCATCTATAATGATTTCCAGGTGAAACATGGGAAGTTTGGAGGTTTATTTACCAGTTACAAGAGGAGGGCTATCTTTGTAGCTGTTAATAAAAGATCAAGATTGACTTAGATTGGATGACATTAGCCGTGTTCCTCTTCTCACCAACTGTGTAATAAGAAAATAAATGTTAAATAAAATGTAGAATAAAAAGTCCAAGTATATTGGCATATAATATTGATAAAAATTAAGCAAATTAGAGCAAAAAAGTAAATATTTCTAATGGTTGGTCTTTTGTTTTTTACTTTTTTATGATAAAATATACATAACATAAAATTCACAATTTTAGCCATTATTCAGTTCATTGGCATCCTTTCCTTAACATCCCTGCCGACACTTGTCTTTTGTTTTGTTTTGTTAAGTGCCATCCTTGCAGGTGTGAGATGATATCTCGTTATGATTTTGATTTGCATTTCCCTGATGATTAATGACATTGATCATTTTCCTTACACCTGTTGGTAAGCATTTGTGTGACATCACTTTGCTCCTTTCCTTCTGGTGCTTTTTCTTAGCTTCCTTCTGGGTTTCTCTTGTTATTCTACCTATTGGTTAAATACTTTTGTTCTCCGGGATTCCTCCCATGGCCCATTGCTTTAGCTTCCCCAGACACTGGTTGCTAAGTCGCTTCAGTCATGTCCAACTCTGAGACGCTATGGACTGCAGCACGCCAGGCCCCTCTGTCCATAGGGATTCTCCAGGCAAGAATACTAGAGTGGGTTGCCATGCCCTTCTCCAGGGGAATCTTCCCACCTCAGGGATTGAACCCATATCTCTTATATCTCCTGCATTGGCAGGAGGGTCCTTTACCATTACCACCACCTGGGGTAGATCTTCCAAATATCTCCCAAGTTCTGGGCCCATATATCTAATAACCTATTGAATATATCTAACCAAATATCCCATCAGCCTTTCCTCAATATCTTATCTTAGTCTTAACCTCTTTTAACAATTTCCTTGGTTCAGAGTCTTACCATTTACAAGCATTAATACTGTTTATGCCTCAGTGCAAAGAGAAATGTGAACCATATTGAATTACACTTACTTAATTTCATGTATGTCTTTTTACCCCACTACAAGATGGTCACCTTTTAAATAGGACTAACTCCCCCCACACACAGATACCAACCAAACACATATCCCTACATACCCACACTTTAAATATCTCTTACGCTAAAACTTTATAGCGTAGAAACCCAATAACTTTATTGAATTAATCATAAATAATAAAGGAACTGAAAAGTTAATACATTATATTGAGTTCCCCAAAGGCAAGTACAGTTTCTCATCATTTTCTGAGTGTCTGATAGGAGAACAGTGGGTAATAAATGCTTGCTGAATTTATTTGACAGACTTGTTCTAACAGTAGTGCTACTTTAAAAAAAAATAGTGCTACCTTTATGGCTTCACAAACTTAAGGTCATTATTCTGGAAGACGTGTAAGATGGCTTACTGATGGGACTACCAGAATAGACTTGCTACACAGTCTGGGTAAGAAGTAACAGGACTCCAAGTAACAAGGTGAATGGCGATCGGCCTGCAGAGCATAATCCTAACGGGGCAGCAGATAGAAATGAGGGCAGAGGAGAAGGCGGAGTCAAGTCTTTTTTTTTTTTTTAATGGAAATAAAGCTGGTAAATAAATAACTCACACAATTCTCTGTATACTTATGGTCAGAGAAGTAAGTAATATAAAGGGAAAACATACGTTTTCTGGTATTTTCTCCTTGGATGTCCCCTCCCCTCAGTTTTTCCTCTCATAATTCCTCTCTGTGCCAGAAGAGAGAGGAATTCACCTCGCCTGCTCCCATTCATTCTTGCGATTCAGCCCAGGCTTTGGGGTTTTTTTCCCCAAGGAGTATTTCTTGATCTTTCTTGGAGCTAAGTGCCCCATGTTTTCCTATTTTATCTTAGCTTTTTCATGACACATTGAATTTATCTTTACAGCTCTGCAGCTCCCATCAAGCCCTGAGCTCCCTGAGGGTACAGGCCATCTCTTACTTGTTTTTAGCACCTGGCACAGGTTCTGTCACATGTTTTTTAATAAAAATGCTAGAGCTTAAAATCAGTTAAAAATCCAAATACCTAATGTATGAGAATAGTCTTCTTTTGTTATTTGTGAGTAATAGAAGCCTAAAAGGGTGTGAGGGCTTCCCCAGTGGCTCAGGGTTAAAGAATCCACAGGAGATGAAACACAGGAGATGCGCTTCAGTCCCTGGGTTGGGAAGACCCCCGGGCAACCCGCTCCAGTACTCTTGCCTGGAGGATCAGTCCATAGCATTACACAGAGTCAGAAACAACTGAAGCGACTTTGCACACATAAGTAAGTAAGTAAGTAAGTAAGTAAAGTCACTCAGTCGTGTCCGACTCTTTGTGACCCCATGGACTGCAGCCCACAAGGCTCCTCAGTCCATGGGATTCTCTAGGCAAGAATACTGGAGTGGGTTGCCATTTCCCTCTCCAGGGGATCTTCCCGACCCAGGGATCGAACCCGGGTCTCCCGCATTGGAGGCAGACGCTTTAACCTCTGAGCCACCAGGGAAGCCCACACACGTATGCAAAAGGATATGAAGTTGTGCTCAAGATTTCGTTAATTTTATGTTCCTATTTCAGAAGTCAGAAATACCAGCTTTTTATTGCCCATGGTCCTCTCACTGATCTGAAGAACAAAAATTCGTTTTCCCAGAGCTGGTCTGAAAAGTTCTGTCATGAAGAGAACTATATACAACTTGTCCTGTGTCATGATACCCTTGACTACAGAAGTGGAAAAACGGGAGACAATTTGCTTTTCTTTGGAGAGGAGCAGAAAAACAGTTGCCTGAACATATATTTCTTTTTATACTCCCAGCTCTTTTTGTTGCCTTTGAAAGTTGAGAAAATTATATTTTGAGAATCAGGCTTTGGAATGCTGTATAAAGGGTCATAGCATGAGAAGAGAACATGTAATTGAGAAACAAATTTCTGACTTATTGAGTAAGATAGTTTCCCAAAGGACATTTTAAAAGTTCCCTTAACAAAGAAAAAGAAAAAAGTAGTTGAAATTGTATTCTTGGCTCTCAACATGGAAAAGGTCTTTGTTCCTTTTTACCACTTGTTTCTTTGGTTCCCCAAGGATTATAGCTTTGAATTCTTAGGTTGTTTAATGGAAGATTAGAAGTAAGGCACCTATTCCTCTTTAATTACCTTTTTAGTGTGGTCAACAAGGTATTTTACACAGCTGTTAATTTGCTGTGCTCATAAAAGAAGAATTTAATCTTATCTTTAATTTTCGAGGAATACAGTAGAATCCAGAGAAGAGACCTGGTTACCTAAGTTTAAAGAGCAGGGTTGGGGAGAGACTGATGGAAGAGAATGTTGAACATCATGAATAGCCTCTTATGATCAGATAAGGGTGATTCATACCCTTTTGTAGCATACTTAGATTTGTTTTACATAAAGTGAGTCATTCTACTGAGGCATTTTTAAAAACCATGCTATATAGGCAGTGTGGAAAATGAGAAGAAAACCAATCATTGAAGTCACCCAGGATAATGGCAAGACCTGGAGACAAAGATCAGGCCAAGTGTAGAAGTTTTCATGAGTGTAAAGGACTGAAAAGAATATTGGTAGATAATCTGAGGGGCAGATAAAGGAGTTTAGTCTGGAAAAGTGTTGGTGAGGCAGGTGAATTCTTACCTTATTGTTCACCTCTCTGGTGGGCAGGATACTGAAAGAAAAAGCATTCTCCACTTGACAGGAATGCAGGGCAGTGGTGTGTTTGTGGGGAACCAGGTTTCAGTTAAGTAAGGATATAAGGAATATGTTAAATGAAAAGGTTGTGACCATGTTATGGGATCTAAAATAAATATCAGTTTAAATTTTTCAAAACCTTTTGCTCTAATTCTTAAAGTTCTGTTTTCTCTTTCACTGTACCTCCCTCTTTGAGATTGATTTATTTATTCTAGAAATACCATTTAGCCCTAGTTATCTGCCAAGAATGGTGATGAATATCAAGGTGTATAGTGGTAACTACGTAAGTTCTTAAAATATGGGTAGGAAATGTGGTAATCATGTTAGGTATATCTTAGCATTGTGTGAAGTATTTGGGAAGAGGCAGTTAGCTTGGTTTTCTTAGGGCAGTTTAAGAGCTTTTGCAAGTGAAACTTAGCCGGTTTATTGAATTAAAGTAAAGAACATAATTGGTTCAGATAGCAGTCTATCCTGTAGATGTCAAAAACTTCCTGTCATAATCTCCCATTATAATAGGATATAAGAGCATGATGGAAAAGGGAATGGCAAACCTCTTCAGTATTCTTGCCTTGAGAACCCCATGAACAGTATGTAAAAGCAAGAAGATATGACACTGAAAGATGGACTCCCCAGGTAGGTGCCCAGTATGCTACTGAAGAAGAGTGGAGAAGTAACTCCAGAAAGAATGAAGAGATGGAGCAAAAGAGAAAACAATGCCCAGTTATGGATGGGACTGGTGATGGAATTAAGTCCAATGCTGTAAAGAACAATATTGCATAGGAATCTGGAATGTTAGGTCCGTGAATCAAGGTACATTGAAAGTGGTTGAACAGGAGATGGCAAGGATGAACCTCGACATTTTAGGAATCAGTGAACTAAATGGACTGGAATGGGCAAATTTAATTCAGATGACCATTATATCTACTACTATGGGCAAAAATCCCTTAGAAGAAATGGAATAGCCATCCTAGTCAACAAGAGTCCAAAATGCAGTACTTGGATACAATCTCAAAAAGGACAGAATGATCTCTGTTCGGTTCCAAGGCAAACCGTTCAATATTACAGTAATCGAAGTCTATGCCCCAACCACTAATGCCAAAGAAGCTGAAGTTGAATGGTTCTATGATGACCTATAAGACCTTCTAGAACTAACACCAAAAAAAAGATGTCCTTTTCATCATAGGGGACTGCAGTGCAAAAGTAGGAAGTCAAGAGATAACCTGGAGTAACACGCAAGTTTGGCCTTGGAGTACAAAATGATGGAGGGCAAAGGCTAACAGAGTTTTGCCAAGAGAACACTGGTCATAGCAAACACCCTCTTCCAACCACACAATAGACAACTCTACACATGGACATCACCAGATGGTCAGTACCGAAATCAGATTGTATTTTTTGCAGCCAAAGATGGAGAAACTCTATACAGTCAACAAAAACAAGACCAAGAGCTAACCGTGGCTCAGATCATGAACTCCTAATTGTAAAATTTAGACTTTAATTGGAGAAAGTAGGGAAAACTACTAGATCATTCAGGTATGGCCTAAATCAAATCCCTTATGATTATACAGTAAAAGTGAGAAATAGATTGAAGGGACTAGATCTGATAGACAGAGTCCCTGATGAACTATGGATGGAGGTTCCTGACATTGTACAGGAGACAGGGATCAAGACCATCTCAAAGAAAAAGAAATACAACCAGGAAAAATGGTTGTCTAATGAGGCCTTACAAATAGCTGAGAAAAGAAGAGAAGCAAAAGGCAAAGGAGAAAAGGAAAGATATAAGCATCTGAATGCAGAGTTCCAAAGAATAGCAAGGAGAGATAAGAAAGCCTTCCTCAGTGATCAGTGCAAAGAAATAGAGGAAAACAATAGAATGGGAAAGACTAGAGATCTCTCCAAGAAAATTAATGATACCAAGGGAATATTTCGTGCAAAGATGGGTACAATAAAGGACAGAAATGGTATAGACCTAACAGAAGCAGAAGATACTAAGAAGAGGTGGCAAGAATACATAGAAGAGCTATACAAAAAAAGATCTTCATGACCCAGATAATCACGATGGTGTGATCACTTACCTAGAGCCAGACATCCTGGAATGTGAAGTCAAGAGGGCCTGTGGAAGTATCACTGCTAACAAAGCTAGTGGAGGTGATGGAATTCCTGCGGACCTGTTTCAGGTCCTAAATGCTGATGCTATTAAAGTGCTACACTCAGTATGCCAGCAAATTTGGAAAACTCAGCAGTGACCACAGGACTAGAAAAGGTCAGTTTTCATTCCATTCCCAAAGAAAGGCAGTGCCAAAGAATGTTCAAACTACCGCAAAGTTGCATTCATCTCACACGCTAGCAAACTACTGCTCAAAATTCTCTAAGTGATGCTTCAATAGGACATGAACTGAGAACTTCCATACCTTCAAGCTGGATTTAGAAAAGGCAGAGGAACCAGAGATCAAATTGCCAACGTTTGTTGGATCTTTGAGAAAGCAAGAGAGTTCCAGAAAATCATCTACTTCTGCTTTGTTGACTACCTCAAACCCTTTGGCTGTGTGGATCACAACAAACTGTGGAAAATCCTTCAAGAGATGGGAATACTAGGCCACCTGACCTGCCCCCTGAGAAATCTGTATGCAGGTCAAGAAGCAACAGTTAGAACTGGACATGGTACAATGGACTGGTTCCAAATTGGGAAAGGATCAAGGTTGTATATTGTCACCCTGTTTATTTAACTTATATGCAGAGTATATCATGTGAAATGCCGGGCTTATGAAGCACAAGCTGGAATCAAGCTTGCCCGGAGAAATAGCAATAACTTCAGATATACAAATGACACCACCGTTTTGTCAGAAAGCAAAGAGTAACTAAACAGCCTCTTGATGAAAGTGAAAGAGGAGGGTGAAAATCCCAGCTTAAAACTCAAGATTCAAGAAACTAAGATCATGGCTTTGGTCCTGTCACTTCATGGCAAATAGTTGGGGAAACAATGTAAATAGTGACAGACTTTATTTTCTTGGGCTCCAAAATCACTGCAGATGGTGACTGCAACCATGAAATTAAAAGATGCTTACTCCTTGGAAGAAAAGCTATGACCAACCTAGACAGCATATTAAAAAGCAGAGACATTACTTTGTTGACAAAAGTCCTTACAGTCAAAGCTATGGTTTTTCCAGTAGGCACGTATGGATGTGAGAGTTGGACCATAAAGAAAGCTGAGCACTGAAAAATTGATGCCTTTGAACTGTATTGGAAAAGACTTAAGAGTCCCCTGGACTGCAAGGAGATCCAACCAGTCCATCCTAAAGGAAATCAGTTCTGAATATTCATTGGAAGGACTGATGCTGAAGCTGAAACGCCAATACATTGGCTACCAGATGTGAAGGACTGACTCATTGGAAAGGACCCTGATGCTGGGAAAGACTGAAGGCAGAAGGAGAAGGGGATAACAGAGTATGAGATGGTTGGAAGGCATCACTGACTCGATGGACATGAGTTTGAACAAGCTCTGGGAGTTGGTGATGGAAAGGCGTGCTGCAGTCTACAGGATCCCCAAGAGTCAGACACTGTTAAAATCGTGATAAGACCTCAACAATGCAAGAAGCATTCTCAACTTTTAGATCATTTTATTTGGGACCTAGGATAACACCTCGGATGTTTACCTTTTTTGTTCAGTTGTTATTTATTCACTTACTGGGCATATTTTTAACCAGGTGTGGCTGCACTGTACTCCATGCTAAGAATAGAACAGGTGACAAGATAAATGGAGTCCTTGGTGTCACGGAGTTTATATTCTGTAAGAATAGTCACATTGGAGAACTTAATCAGTGCCAGGGTCTGTGCTAAGTACTTACATATATAACCAACCCTCTGACAACCGTGCTAAGTACAGGATAACAGCTAGTTTTCTAAATGAGGAATTTGAGACTCAGTGAGGTTGAAATTAGCAACCTCAGCTTTCCCAGTGGAGCACTGATGTGAAGCACACGGAGCAAACCAAGCCACTTGCTGCTTTCTGGTGTCTGCTGAAAATGAACACAAACCCTCCACTGGAAAAATGAGTAAAGGGAAAGAATAATTTACAGTAAAAAATTCAAATAACAATAAACAAAATATATTCACTTTCAAAGAAAAAAATAATGAGAGACCCTATCACCTGTCAAAGTAAAGCATATTTTTGATGTAATATTCACTATATGAATGAAGTAGTCTCAAGTTCTGCTGTTAGGAGCATATTTTTTTGAATACCCATTCTGGAAAACAGTATTTATCAAGAGCCTTAAATATTTATACCTTTTAACCATGTAATTACTTTCAAGGTATCTATCCTAAATAGCTGAAGACTCAGATCATTTTATTTCCAAAATGTTTATAACATTGTTTGTATTGGGAAAACTTGAAAATAAAGGCCAATCTAAGTGACATAATGTTATACTACCATTTAAAAGTATTATTTTGTAATTCATTTAGTGAGGTGGAAAGTGTTTTCAATAAATATTAAATTTGAAAAAACAAAGTAAAACTTTGTATGTAATATCACAATTGTATAAAAGACAGGTATATGTATACATGGACAGATGTATTAATTCAGTAAGCTGGAAAAAATAAAAATATTGAGAGTGGTTATTTTTAGGTAATTATGTGGAGGTCATCTCTGTAACTTCATATATATTCCAAATTCTCTAAAATTAACTTTTGTTACAGTTACAATTTTTTTTTTAAAGAAAAGTATTTCTGTTCTTTTTTTACCTTTGTTTGACTCCTGCATCTGGAATAGAAATAGGATAGAGGTTGTCAAGAGGTGATTGCAATCCAGTTTTCAAGACTGTTCTTAAAGAACTGAAAATGCATTACTTTTCATAAATAAGCAATCATGAAAACAAGAAGTACATTATTTCTGTGATTTATTTCATATCTTAAGGTTAATATGAGATACCAGATTTATATAATTTTATGTTTGAGGAATATTTCAGTCATTTTGTTTGAGAACACACAGATACATAACAGAAGTATTTTATTTCTTTACAGGTTTTACCACTGCCTACAATATGCTTTGGAAAAAGAAACTGTTTCTACAACCTCACATCCTAAAGAGAAAGTTAATACATCATACATTCGTAAAAAAAAAAGGAACCCAGCAAAAGCACGTGGCAAACGTGTTACTGAAGGAAATGAAAAAGAACTGGAAAGTAATGATCATGATGATCCAGGAATCAGTGTTACTATCTTCCCTGAAGATTGCTGAGATTTGGTTCCAAAATGTCTTGGTAGAGTGATGTTTCTAATCGATATTATAAAGCTGCTGTTAATAAGAGTTTGTTGAGTGTATCAGACTTTCAGAAAAGCAAGATTTAACTTTTCTCTATATTTTAGAGAAACCCTTAACTTTTAAAAACAACTATGTATAATATTTACTCCTATATACTATCTTTTAAAATCACATAGTCATTGCAAAAATAAAATTATGATTTTTTTTAATGCCTCTAAGTTTCAGTGTCTACTTCAAAACAGAACTATTATACCCTTCCAAGGGAACTTTAACATTAGGAATATTTGTGTAAAAATCATAACATTTTTCTTAGTTTTCACTTTGAAATCAACAGCTTTCAAGGGGATCACTTTGCTGCTTATTTTCCTGGAGTCCAAGGACAGGATTTTTCCTCTTTTTAGACTCTGTGAATGAAACAACTGATATCTTTTTTGTTCAGGACAAAATACTTATACCTTCTTTCCCCATTAAGGAATCCCTGGTGACTCAGAGGTTAAAGCGTCTGCCTGCAATGCAGGAGACCCAGGTTCGATCCCTGAGCTGAGACGATCCCTGGAGAAGGAAATGGCAACCCACTCCAGTATTCTTGCCTGGAGAATCCCACAGAGGGAAGAGCCTGGTAGGCTACCGTCCATGGGGTTGCGTAGAGTTGGACAGGACTGAGCAACTTCACTTTCACTTTCTTTCCCCATTATTTCTCATAAACCAGAGCTTGCCACTGGCACAGCCTCTGTGAAGATGGGCATAGCTTTTCACTATCCTCAGTCAGAAATGATAACTTAAGACACAGAAATCTCAATAAACAAATGTGCTGTGAAAAACCACAAAGAATCAGAAGCCTTGGTTTGAGTTCTAATCCCTTCCATATTTATACCAAAGGAGTGCTGACATCTAAGTTAAATGAAAATGTGGAAGCACTTAATATTTATTTGCTATTTATTTTCACTGTAAATTGACATTTCACAATGTATTTTCAGAATATCAAGTCATAAAAATATACATTTAAAAAGAAATTACTATTTAGTCATAGAGCTAATAAATTGAAAGACAAAAACACCAGAACATCAAATAAAAATATGAGGTAGTCAACACTGAGTTGTGGTTTTGGCATTTCCTATTATTTTAATAATTTAAGTCTTCATATAAATTATTTTTAGATCTGCATCACAGATGCTTTCCTTCTGACAAATACCATTTTATACTCATTTTAAAAGTTGATCAACTTGATAACTATCTGCTATCATCTAAAATTTATCAGGGATGGGATCCAGGAAGCTCCAAAGTTACTGTGAGATTTTTCTTTATTCCTCTTTTCTATTTTTTTAAACTATTCTTTCTTAATTGTTACTGAAGTATAGCTGATTTACAATGTTGTGTTAATTTCTGCTGTATCCATCCTAAATGTGACGGTTTGCCTCTGTTAATCCTAAACTCCCAGTCCTTCCCTCCCCCGCTCCTCTCCCCCTTGGCAACCACAAGTCTGAATCTCTATGAGACTGTTTCTGTTCGTAGATAGTTCATCTGGGTCATGATCTAGCTTCTGCATATAAGTGATATCACATGGTATTTGTCTTCTTTACCTCACTTAGAGTGAAAACCTCTAGGTCCATCCCTGTTGCTACAAATGGTATTTCATTCATTATGGCTGAGTAATACTCCATTGTCTATATGTACCAAACCGAAGCTGTGTCCATTTGCCTGTCAATGGACACTTAGGTTGTCTCCATGTCTTGGCTATTGTAAATAGTGCTGTTATGAACATAGGGTTGCCTGTATCTTTTCAAATTATAGCTTTGTCTGCATATATGCCCAGGTTTACTCCTTTTTTTCTGTCACAGCTCTGAACTCTCTCTGTGGCCTTTAAAATAAGAGCTAATATTTCCTTTAGTCATTTTGAGTCGTCCATCTCCTTGCCATCCTGCAGCACTTGGCCTGTTAACACTCTTATCCCTGAATTTGCCCTTTCATCAGCATCCTGAATACCTTCTTCTCAATCATTTCCCTATTTATAATCTTTCTCAGTTCTTTTTCTCTCCAACCCTTTAACATCTTCCAACATTTCTTGCACCTTAGAATCATGTTTAGAACATTGAAAAAACACAAAAGACCTGAAAAGGTCCAGGGATAAGCACATTTTGTTTTAAAGCTCCCAAGTTGTTCTCTAGTTGAAAACCAAAGGGTAGTGACATTGTGCGTGTGTGCGTGCTAAGTCGCTTCTGTCATGTCTGACTCTGTGACACCATGGACTGTAGCCTACCAGACTCCTTTGTTCCTGGGATTCTCCACACAAGAGTGCTGGAGTAAGTTGCCATGCCCTCCTCCAGGGGATCTTCCCGACTCAGGGATCAAACTCACCTCTCTTTACGTCTCTTGCATTGGGAGGTAGGTTCTTTACCACTAGCGCCACCTGGGAAGCCCCAGTGGCACTGCAGGCATTCCCTAGTTTCTGTCTTTGCCCTTCATCTTGCATTCCTGTCTGCACTGCAGCTAAACTCATCCGTTCCAGGAGCCTTACTTTCTGGGACAATGACTCCTGCCTCTCCTGTCCTGGTCTGTCTCCTGCACGCTGAATAACTGCTGGGCCTCTCCAGTACAGTATTACTTTGCAGAAGTTTTCTCTTGTTTGACTATTTCCTGGTTCTTTGGCTAGAGGAAGCAGACTTTTGTTGTGTTTTTCTGTTTGCTTGTGCCCACCTGCATTTCCAGGTTGCTGCCTTTTCTAGGCAGACGCTTTACCGTCTGAGCCACCAGGGAAGCCCTTTCCAGTGCCCAGTCTGGGATATGTGAGGTAAAGAGAAAAGCCAGGAAATTCACGACTGTGTTCTTTAGGTTCCCAAATCCCTAGCTGGTCTACCTTTCCCTTGTCACTTCTCAGAGTCTTCTTATGTTTATTTTACATGTAGTGTCCAGAGTTTTTATTTTTTGGCCATGCTGTGTGGCTTATGGGATCTTAGTTCCCTGACCAGGGATTGAACCTGGGGCCCCTGCAGTGAAATTGCTGAGTCCTAATCGCTGGACATCCAGGGAATTCCCTGTGCAGAGTTTTTAGCTGCATTTAGTGGAAGGAATAGGAAAAGGTGTATCTACTTCATCTTTGAGAATCAGAAGTATAATGTATTTTTATAATTAATGATGATATCACACCGTGGGGTATTCTTGAGGATAGGTTTGGAACACATCCAGATAGCCACAGCTCCCTCGACTTGGTACTGCCCCTTGGGTCCCAGTTTGTATGCTTTGCTGCTCTTGCTTTAGGCTGCTGCAGCCTCTTCATTCTAAAGTAGAGGGAAAAAATGCCTGGAGTCAGTTTCCTGTCCTTAACCCTCCACCCCCACCACATACATACCCTGTCTCACAGCCAATAATGACAAGCGCAGAGCTTCAAAAGACAGTTCTGTTGCCCTGAAATGGGATAAACTTGGATATGCAATTGCCATTTAAGCTCCCCATCAGGCTGAGGTTTGGACTTCACCTGAACCCTATCATATTTTTCCCACTCCCTTCCCCGTTTCTCCTGGGAGCTCCTGCTTAATAAATCACTTGCACTAGAATGGTGTCTTCCTCTGCAAGAACCTGACCTAAGACACATATTGGGAGTATTTTGGTTATATTTTAGAAAGTGATGGCATACATTTATTATAAAGAGCTGATGTTTTAATGTAATAGAAATTATAACACACATTAATCACGTGTGTTAGTGATTTAAACTTATACAATGCAAATAAATTTTTTATATTAGGTACAGAGTTTTAAAAATTCTTTGGGGGTAAATATCTAGCCAACAATATTTGAGGATCACTGGAGAGGGCAATGGCACCCCACTCCAGTACTCTTGCCTGGAAAATCCCATGGACGGAGGAGCCTGGTAGGCTGAAGCCCATGGGGTCACTAAGAGTCAGTCACTAAGAGCGACTTCACTTTCACTTTTCACTTTCATGCACTGGAGAAGGAAATGGCAACCCACTCCAGTGTTCTTGCCTGGAGAATCCCAAGGACGGGGAAGCCTGGTGGGCTGCCATCTATGGGGTCACACAGAGTCGGACGCGACTGAAGCGACTTAGCAGCAGCAGCAGCAGCAGCAGCAGCAGCTATAATACATACTTTTATAAGAACTTAGAGTGAAGTAAGTCAGACAAAGAGAAATACAATATCATGATATTGCTTATGTGTGGAATCTTAAAGGCTACAAATTAACTTATCTACAAAACAGAAATAGAGTTACAGATGTAAAAAATAAACTTATGGTTACTGGTGAGTAAGGAGAAGAGGGATAAACTGAAGACCGGGATGGACACATACATACTACTATATTTAGAACATATAACTAATAAGGACTTACTTATGGCACAGGGAATAGATAACTAATAAGGACCTATGTGTAGCACAGGGAACTCTACTCAATATTATAATGGCCTATAAGGGAGAAGAATCTAAAAAAGTGGATATGTATAGATACATGTATATCTGTATATTATATATATGTATAAGAGAGAAGTCGCTCAGTCATGTCCAACTCTTGGCAACCCCATGGACTGTAGCCTACCAGGCTCCTTGGTCCATGGGATTTTCCAGGTATGAATACTGGAGTGGGTTGCCATTTCCTTCTCCAATATATATGTAGGGATATATGTATACATTCACTTTGCTGTACACCTGAAACAAACACGAGATTGTAAATCAATTATATTCCAATAAAAATTTAAATGAAAAATTTAAATCCTATATTAAAAAAAAAGAACTTAGAGCCAGGAATAATAGATTCTAGGCAAGGAAATACTACAAGTCCAATTCAAGGGAGTACCATTTTGTTTAGGTTTTAAAGGCCAAGAAACAAGTTCACCTGACAGAAAAAATCCAAGAAAAAGTCCTGTTGTCAGAAAGAATGTGGGTATAATTGAGACACCAAAGAACATGATATATTCAGTGATGGTAAATATTCCATTAAAGCTGAGATACATCATGTGGAATGAAATGAGTCAAACTGGTTGAAAAGCAACTGTGAAGGGCCTTGTGGCCTAGCATGGAGGTAGACCAGTGTTTCCAATATATTAATTAGTTAAATCACTGTCCTTTTCCTTACGTCTAAAGCAGCTGCCAGGAGGAACAGCCACATGTACAGCTGTGTAAGTTGAACTCTGTATAAACTCCAGGAGGAAGAGGCATTCCCTATATTTGACAATGTGAATGGCACTCCTTGAAGCTGTGCAGTACACATTCTTACATACTAACACATACAGCAGTCTTGCCAGGAGGGAATTTGGGGAGAAAAAATGTATGGCCTCAGAATATCTGGAACATTTCTTCGAATTTATTGAGTAGAATATGGAAATACTTGTCAGGCAGGTAGATGGAAAGAGAAGAGAAACAACTTTTTAAAACTAATCCCTAAATACACAGGAATTGTAGGAAAAGGCTGTGTGTATGGAGAACAGCAGCCTGCGGTGGAATGACTACATGTTCTCTTGTTCAAAAATCTCTCTAAAGGGCTTGTAATCCATTGACTTTCCTTTACTTATTCAACCTGCCCCCGAGGGAACTATGTATTCTAAAGATTTGATAAATAACAGGATCCTACCATATTGCAGAGGGAGATATATTCAATATCCTGGGACAAACCATAATGGAAAAGAATGTATATATGTGTATAACTGAGTCACTGAGAGGGAAAAAGTTGGCTTAAAGCTCAACATTCAGAAAACGAAGATCATGTCATCCGGTTCCATCACTTCATGGGAAATAGATGGGGAAACAGTGGAAACATGTCAGACTTTATTTTTGGGGGCTCCAAAATCACTGCAGATGGTGACTGCAGCCATGAAATTAAAAGACGCTTACTCCTTGGAATAAAAGTTATGATCAACCTAGATAGTATATTCAAAAGCAGAGATATTACTTTGCCGACTAAGGTCCGTCTAGTCAAGGCTATGGTTTTTCCTGTGGTCACGTATAGATGTGAGAGTTGGACTGTGAAGAAGGCTGAGCGCCAAAGAATTGATGCGTCTGAAATGTGGTGTTGGAGAAGACTCTTGAGGGTCCCTTGGACTGCAAGGAGATCCAACCAGTCCATTCTGAAGATCAACTCTGGGATTTCTTTGGAAGGAATGATGCTAAAGCTGAAGCTCCAGTACTTTGGCCACCTCATGCGAAGAGTTGACTCATTGGAAAAGACTCTGATGTTGGGAGGGATTGGGGGCAGGAGGAGAAGGGGACGACCGAGGATGAGATGGCTGGATGGCATCACGGACTCGATGGACGTGAGTCTGAGTGAACTCCGGGAGATGGTGATGGACAGGGAGGCCTGGAGTGCTGCGATTCATGGGGTCACAAAGAGTCGGACATGACTGAGTGACTGAACTGACCTGTCTGAGTCACTTTACCATATAGCAGAAATTAACACAACATTGTCAATCAACTATATTCAATAAAGAATAAAAATAAAGATTCAATAAACAGTATATGCATAAGAATCTGAAAGAGAGTCCACAATTGCCTCCTAACTGCTTTATCTAAGGAAACAATTACCCTGGACCTTTTAGATTAGTCGAGAAAACAGACCAGGTGCTGCCCTGGGCCCAAGAAGACACTGAATCCCACTCACTCCTTGCCATGCCATGGTAAGTCTCTTCAGTCACGTCCAGCTCTTAGTGACCCTAAGGACTGAAGCCCACCATGTTCCTCTGTCCATGGGATTCTCCAGGCAAGAATACTGGAGTGGGTTGCCATGCCCTCCTCCAAGGGATCTTTCCAACCCAGGGACTGAACCCACAGCTCTTACGTCTCCTGCATTGGCAGGTGGATTCTTTACCACTAGCGCCACAGGGAAACCCCACTCACTCCTTAGCATCCATTAATGTATTATTTTACTTATATATTCAGTCCACATGACCGATCAACAATGTTAATAACTGCAGCAGGGAAATTTAGTAATAATTTAATATATAAGATAAGCCATTGAGAATTATCTTGTAGTTTGTTTTTATTGTTGTTGATCCATCCAAAATGAAAGGAAATATTTTTCTTTCAGGATGGAGGCAGGCATCTATTCCTCTGGATTCTCCATTTTAAAAATATTGTTAACTACCTTTGTGCTCGAAAAGAAAGGCGGAAGAAAAAGTTGTCAACTTTATTGAGAAATAGGAAGGGAAATTAAAAAACATGGTTTTGTTTTTAAAAATTTGGGCCAGACACCATAAACTAGTGACTAAGTTACAGCCAAGCAGATGTGTTTCGTTTGGCCCACACAAAGGATATTTTTCCTAATTGAAACAATATTTTTAAATACATGACTTTTTAAAAGTACATCTCTAATTTTTCTTTAAAAATTGGAAGATCTGGCTACACTGGGCCAGTGACAACACTTAGCAGAGTCCAGTCCTGGGCTGTCCCTTTTGGACACGCTCGTTTCCCTAGCACCACAGCTGCAGCGCCCCTTGCTGGCTCCCTGGCTCACCTGCTGCAATCATTCACACTATGATGCTTGGTTCTTGTGGGCACCAGGGTTGGCAAACCTTGGTTAGAAATTTGGGGGAGTTAAACCATGATCTTAGTATATTATACATGAGAGATTAGAGCAGGACAGGTTACTTAATTTTCGGGAGATAATACAAAATGGACATGTGGGGTCCCTTATTAAAATGCTTAAGAATTAAAATGGCAACTACAGAGTATTAAGGTTAGTGCAGGGCGCTTCTGAGCACGAAGACCTGTGGAACTACACATGAGGTTAAACCAGCCCTGCAATGGGGGCTTGGTGCGTCAAGAGCTGGCGAGGGGAATGGGTGCAGGGTGTCTAGCCTTCCTCCCCAACTAGGAAAGGGGCAGAGTGGTGCTGAGACTTGGAGCACCTCTCAGGTGGGGGACCATGGGTAGCTGTTTGGGAGCCTGCAAGACCTGAGCACTCATCACTGATGTTCTGGAAGCTAAGGCAAAGGTCTCAATGGCTGAACTGAAACCGAGAGAAATAAAGCCTTCTTCAGAGCCACCCGATTTCAAATGAGAGCAAAAACAGTGATGAGCATCATGTTTTGAAAACAAAGGCTTTCCCCATCTTGACAGGAGTTGTGCAGGTTCCTGGGTTAAGTGCTAAGCAATCCTGAAAAATAGTCGCCGTCATCCTTCTGTGGGTGGCCCTCACCCAGGCTTTAATTAGGCTAGAGGAGGGGAGTAAACCAAGCCCTACCACAGAAATTTATAACAAGGAATATTTTGGGGTTAGGACTTTCAACCTTTAAAAATGGCCTTTGACCCTCAAGCCTCTCCTTTTCCTGCTCTACTGTGCTGCTCTCAACGTGCAGACCTCTTTTATTACAAAGAATTTTAATACCTACAGATGCTTATGTTCTATGTCCTGGATTTGTATGTCTTTGTTTTTTTTGCTAGGTATTTATTTCTCAGTCCTTTTTGCCTCTAAAATGGTTCAGTTTAAACTTTAATTTTAACCCATTGCATATGTTACTGTTTATTTATTTAAATACGTTTTATTTTTTTAGAGTAGTTTTAGGTTAACAGAAAAGAAAAAAGAAAGAGAGATCTCATATATATCTGTCCACTTCCCCCTTCCCTGGCACAGTTTCCCACTTAAATTATTGTGTTGCTTTAGTTACAATTGAGGAGCCAATTTTTAAACAGCATTATTAGCTAAAGTCTGTATTTCATGCTTCTCCTCATCTCCATTCTCTCCTTATGAAACTGCCATTAGTCATATACAGTGGACCTACTTTATCTATTTTCCATCTCTCTCACCCTTTTCCTCTACCTCCTCTCCCACCCCATCTCTTTATGTGCTTCGTTCCGTGCCTTGTATTCAGGTTATCTTTCAGTAAATTAATTCCTTCTTCAGCTGTGTCTAATTTACAGTCTAGCTTGCCCCAGTAAGTTTTATATTTTAAAGACTATGTTTTTTAATTAATTTATTTTTATTTGTATTATTTCTGGGATGTTCTCTTTGGTTCATTTTGCAAATCAGCAGCAGATTATTTAAATACTCTAGGAATTTCTTTCTCTTCCTATGTACGTTTTTCCAGATATTTCTGTCAAAACTTTTCACACAGCTGAATATCATAGAAATGGCCTACTTTCTCTAGCTATTCCAAGGATAACTGAAAAGAGTCCTTCCTCCAAATATGTCATTCAAGAGGAAAAGTGAAATCTTTGCCAGTGACCAAATTGTTTACTTGCCATTCATACATGTATACAACAACTGCACGATGGTTTTATTATTTATTTACTTGGAAAACATCGAGTGCCTACTATGTGTCAGCCACATAAGGACAAAACAAAGTCCCTCTCCTCGCAGGGTTTCCCTTCCAGTAATACTATTAAAGACCATGTGTTATGGTCACGGTTGTGTGGATGCTAGGTTCTTCTGTGCTCTTTAAATTCTACTCATCAGTCAAGGCCCAGCTCAAGTGTCGCCTCCTCTGAGAAGCTTTCTAGATAGCCCAACCAGAATTAACTCCTTCCATCCCTGTTTTCCCATTGCTATACTACTTTGTAATGCTGTATATTACATAACACTTTGTTTTCATCTCTTTAATCATACATATCAAAGAGCAACTTTACTTACCTTTAAAAAAATTTTTTTTATTGGAGAACAGTTGGCTTACAATGCTGTGTTAGTTTCAGGTGTACAGCAAAGTGAATCAGTTAAAAATATACATATATCCACTCTTCCTTATGTTCTTTTCCCACATAGGTCCTTACAGAGTATTGAGTAGAGCTCTCCATGCTATACAGTAGGTCCTTGCATGTGTGCATGCTAAGTCGCTTCACTCTTGTCCAAATCTCTGGACCCTATGCACTGTAGCCCTCCAGGCTCCTCTGTCCATGAGATTCTCAGGCAAGAATACTGGAGTGGGTTGCTATGCCCTCTTCCAGGAGATCTTCCTGACCCAGAGTCCTTACTGGTTACCTAGTGGATATATGTCAATCTGAATCTCCCAATTTATCCTTCTTACTCCTTTCCCCCTGGCAACTATAGTTTGATTTCTACATCTGTGACTTCATTTCTCTTTTGTAATTAGGTTTATTTGTATCATTTCTTTTAGGTTCCACATATAAGCCATATCACGTGACAATGTCTTTCTGTGTCTGACATACTTCACTCAGTATATCAGTCTCTAGATCCATCTATGTTTATGCAAATAGAATTATTTTTTATGGCTAATATTTCATTGTATATAGTTACCATATCTTCTATAAAAAGGGGGGGGGAGAAGGTTGACATGTATTAATTGCACACACACATATCCACCATCATCACCCTACTAAACTTTGACTGCTTGAAGGAGAAAGTTATATTTCCCTTACTTTTGTATCTCCAGTACCTTGCCCATTGTTCAGTTCAGTTCAGTTGCTCAATTGTGTGGCTTTTTGTAACCCTATGCACTGAAGTATGCCAGGCTTCCCTGTTTATCACCAACTCCCAGAGCTTGCTCAAATTCATGTCCATCAAGTCAGTGATGCCATCCAACCATCTCATCCTCTGTCATTCCCTTCTCCTCCTGCCTTCAGTCTTTCCCAGCATTAGGGTCTTTTCCAATGAGTTAGTCCTTCACATCAGGGGCCAAAGTATTGGAGCTTCAGCTTCAGCATCAGTCCTTCCAGTGAATATTCAGGACTGGTTTCCTTTAGGATTGACTAGTTGGATCTCCTTGCAGTCCAAGGGACTCTCAAGAGTTTTCTCCAACACCATAGTTCAAAAGCATCAATTCTTCGGTGCTCAGCTTTCTTTATGGTCCAACTCTCACATTCATACATGACTGCTGGAAAAATCATAGCTTTGACAAGACCGACCTTTGTCGGAAAAGTAAGGTCTTTGCTTTTTAATATGCTTTCTGGGTTGGTCATAGTTTTTCTTCCAAGAAGCAAGCATCTTTTAATTTCATGGCTGCAGTCACCATCTGCAGTGATTTGGGAACCCAAGAGAATAAACTCACTCGCTGTTTCAGTAGTTTCCCCATCTATTTGCCATGAAGTTATGGGACTGGATGCCATGATCTTAGTTTCTTGAATGTTGAGTTTTAAGCCAGCTTTTTCACTTTTCTCTTTCACTTTCATCAAGTGGCTCTTTGCTTTCTGCCATAACGGTGGTGTCGCCTGTGTATCTGAAGTTACTGGTGTTTCCCCTGGCAATCTTGATTCCAGCTTGTGCTTCATCCAGCCTGCTATTTCACATGATGTGCTCTGCATATATGCAGCTTCCCTGGTGGCTCAGAGGTTAAAGCATCTGCCTGGAATGCTGGAGACCCGGGTTCGATCCCTGGGTCAGGAAGATCCCCTGGAGAAGGAAATGGCAACCCATGCCAGTACTCTTGCCTGGAGAATCCCATGGAGGGAGGAGCCTGGTAGGCTACAGTCCATGGGGTCGCAAAGAGTCGGACACAACTGAGAGACTTCACTTCACTTCACTCTGCATATAAGTTACACAAGCAAGGTGACAATATACAGCCTTGACAAAACATGGTCCACTGGAGAAGGGAATGGCAAACCACTTCAGTATTCTTGCATTGAGAACCCCATGAACAGTATGAAAAGGCAAAAAGATATGACACTGAAAACTGAACTCCCCAGATCAGTAGGTGCCCAGCAAGCTATTGGAGAAGAGTGGAGAAATAGCTCCAGAAAAATGACGACGCTGAGCCAAAGAGAAAACAACACCCCGTTGTGGATGTGACTGGTGATGGAAGTAAAATCCAATGCTGGAAAGAACAATATTGCATAGGAACCTGGAATGTTAGGTCCACGAATCATACTGAATTGGAAGTGGTCAAACAGAAGATGGCAAGAGTGAACATGGACATTTTAGGAGTCAGTTAACTAAAACAGACCAAAATGCGTGAATTTAATTCAGATGACCATTATATCTACTACTGTGGGTAAGAATCCCTTGAAAGAAATAGAATGTCCCTCATGGTCAACAAAAGAGTACAAAATGCAGTACTTGGGTGGAAATCTCAAAAACGACAGAATGGCCTCTGTTCATTTCCAAGGCAAACAATTCAATATCACAGTAATCCAAGTCTATGCCCCAAACACTAATGCCCACTGTTGGTTTCTAACAAATATCTTCCTAATTGTTTTAATATAATTTGGTTCCTTTAATTGAGGTATGATTGACATATAACATCACATTAGTTTCAAGTGTACAACATGATGATTATATATTTATATATGTTGTGAAATGATAACAATAAGTCTAGTTAACATGCATCACCATATATAGTTACACAATTTTTGTTGTTGTTGCGATAACTTTTAAGATTTACTGTCTTGGCAACTTTCTTTCTTTATAAAAATATGTTTATTTTTGGCTATGCAGGGTCTTTGTTGCTGCACAAGCTTTTCTCTAGTTACAGCAAGCTGGGGCTACTCCCCAGTTGCATTGCGCAGGCTTCTCATTGTGGTGACTACTCATCGCAGAGCACAGGCTCAGTGGTCGTGGCACATGGGCTTAGTTGCTCCGTGTCACGTGGGATCTTCCCAGATCAGGGGTCGAACCATTGTCTCCTGCACTGGCAGGTGCATTCTTTACTACTGAGCCACCAGGGAAGTCCCAGCAACTTTCAAATATGCACTACAGTATTGTTAACTATAGTCACCATACTGTATATTACATCCCATGACTTATTTCTTTTATAATTGGAAGTTTGTATCCTCTAATCTCCTTCACCTATTTCCTCCACCCCTCTCTTACCTCCTGCCTCTAGCAACCACCAGTCTGTTTTCTGTAACTATGAGCTTGATTTGAGGGATTTTGTTTTTGCTTTTAGATTTCTCGTATGAGTGAAAGTGAAAGTTGCCCAGTCATGTCCGATTCTTTGCAATCCCATGGACTGTAGCCCGCCAGGCTCCTCTGTCCATGGAATTCTCCAGGCCAGAATACTGGATTGAGTAGCCCTTCCTTTCTCCAGGGGACCTGGCCAACCCAGGAATCAAACCCAGGTCTCCCACCTTGCAGGAGGATTCTTTATCATCTGAGCCACCAGGGACGCTCACGTATAAGTGAGCTCATAGAATATTTGTCTTTCTCTGACTTATTTCACTTAGCATAATGTCCTGAAATTCCATCAACATTGTTGCAAATGGCAAGATTTTGTTCTTCTTTATGGCTGAGTAATATTCCCGCGCGCGCGTGCGCGCGCGCGTGTGTGTGTGTGTGTGTGTGTGTGTGTGTGTGTGTGAGAGAGAGAGAGAGAGAGAGAGAGAGAGAGAGACATTCTCAGTCAAAGAGATCTGATTCACTGGCATTTAGGAAACTACATTCTGAACTCTACATCTGTTCATCACAGAAAGTTGCTATTTTTTAAAATAATTATGAAATGACTCATCAGTGTGTATAATAATCACTAAGTGATCATTATTCAAAGGTTGGATCTAGCAGTTTACCCCATCCATGAGGTGTGTTGACAGAAATGACATCTAAAACTGTCTGCTAAATTCATTTCTCTGTGATGTAGCAGCAGGAATGTTCACATTAATATGTGGAAATGCTGTCTCATTATATTCATTTAATGAATTCCTTTGTTCTTTGGCTTTTCATGATTTAATATATACCCCTACCTGTTTTGAGGAATATGGTAAGATTTAAATAAGCGGTCCCTCACTCCTTGGAGAAAAGCACTATGCAAAGATCGAGAAATTTTAACTAATTTCATTTTACTTAACAATTGCCAATAATTTATTCAAGCCTCCTGTTAATCTTGCAGCTAATTTGTACTGATGCTTTGAAATGAGGCAAGAGCAAATTAGTAAGTCGCATGAAGTAGCCAGTGTTCCCACAGCAACAGGCATATTGTCAAATTGAAGTTTAATGCACTAGTTCTGCAAAGGAGACGGTAAAGGGAAAGAGAAACAGAAGGCGCAAGCACACGGTCTAGAGCTTTCACAAGTCGCCACCAGGTGGCGGAGTACCACACACAGTGGAGCTAAGCAGAGCAGCTGGAGCATCATTTAAAATTGAAGTGGGACGTGTGCGTTTTGCTTGGCTTTATTTTCTTTATAAAACCAATGGAGAATATTTTGGTGTTTTTGTTTTTAAGAAACAGTGGTACTAAGAAAAATAACTCTGCCATTTACTCTTCTAAAAAATAAAATCACATAATGTCAAATGATATTTTCACTATATGGTATTTTAAGAATAGAAGCTAAATATCCAGAGGGTTTCCCTGGCAGTTCAGATGGTAAAAAATCTGCCTGCTGATGCAGGAGACCTGGGTTCTATCCCTGGGTTGGGAAGATTCCTTGGAGAAGGAAAAGGCAACCCACTCTAGTATTCTTGGCTGGGAAATCCCATGGACAGAGGGACCTGGAGGGCTATAGCCCATACGATTGCAAAAGAGTCGGACCCGATTTAGCGATTAACAACAACAACAACAAATATCCAGAAGCTTTCACCTTTGTCCTTTGTTGTTCCAGTATGCTATTACAATTATATTATGTCTTAGGAAAACAATGAAAGAAATACTGGGAACAAGCTATATTTCAAATTTTTATCTGCTTGAATATAAAATCTACGTAGAATTGTAAGATCATCTTCATATCTTTAAGTATTTTTCACGCATCTAAGTAATGTATATGTGTAAAGAAAATGCTTCCCAGGTGGATCAGATGGTAAAGAATATGTCTGCAATGCAGGAGACCTGGGTTTGATCCCCAGGTCAGAAAGATCCCCTGCAGAAGGAAACAGCCACCCACTCCAGTATTCCTGCCTGGGAAATCCCATAATAAACTTTTTTTTTTTTTTTACAAGTTCAAAAGGTAAATCTATATATTTATATATGTATAAGCTCCAAAGAAAACTGCTGTCTCTCTGTGTATCTGTATTCTATATACAGGTATCCTAGAAAAAAAGGTGGGTAATTATAATGAAATTCAGCAGGATTGTAGATTTCCATGTCAAATTTTTTTCTTTTGTGTTTTTAATGTTACTATTCCTCATGAAATCCTGTTTATTCTTTATATTAAATATAATGTTCAATACTTGGGCAACAAGTAGTTGCCAAAGTTACCCACTCCAGTATTCTTGCCTAGGAAATCCCATGGACAGAGGAGCCTTGTGGGCTACATTCCATGGGATTGCAAAAGAGTTGGACACAACTTAGCAACTAAACAGCAGCATCAGTTACCAAATATAAATATCTGCATTCAGTCACCAGGTCTGTAAATAATCCATTGCTGTTGATTTACAATAATCATTCTAAGATTGATGTTCACTGATTCCTGATGACAACATATTCTAGACTTTTTCAGGCACTGACCGAGTTTTTTGATCTCTTGATTTTGAGGGACTTTTGTGACACTGACTTTTCTTCCTGAATGTATAGGTAAGATGTAAAAGGTACACTTTCAATTTAGAGCATAGTGCTGAGGATTCCAAAATTCAGCTGAGTATTTAGGACCTCAGTTGTGGGTGGTGTGGTTGTGAAACCCAGTATGAAAGTGTATCCTTAAAGATAAAGTTCATCAAATGTTGAGAAATCCACAGCGATTTGTTTCCTTCTCACTCTTGCATGCTAGAAGTAGTCATAATATCACCTGGTTTGTTCTTGTAATCTCTAATTTACACTTTGCATTTGAAAAACAAAGGAACATTTTTCTTCAATATTACATTTGTATTTTCACTTACAAACTTCTGGAGGTACTTGGCATGTTTCCTCGGTGAACTTACGTTTTTGCTTTCTTGCCTGAGTCTCCTTTTTGGATCCTAAACTTAACCGTTTCCCCAGATTTCTCTATACTGCACTCTAAGCAAGTCAGACCTCTCAACGGGAAAATACTCTTTGTGGGGAAATTATTTCACTCGAGAAACGAAGCACAATTTCCTTAAAGGAGTTACTTTTCATCAACCATTTCTATAGTCACTGTGTTTTTCTGTCTTTCCATGTTTTTTAAATTGGAAAGCTACACAAGATGCTTTAACTCTTGGTTGGTCAGTCACGGGACTGCTGCACTGTTGACACACAGAGGTCTAAATATAGAAATGAGCATATAGCTTGCATCAGTTCCAGTATCATGCCTTGTTTCTATGGAAAATACACGATTCAATTTAATTACATAATCTGCTGTTCTCTAAGACAAGGCTTCCAACAGGGCCAAACAATTCTGAAGCGGGTCCCTCTTTTTTTTTTTTTTAAGAGAGCTAATCAGAAGGGATTTGTGATATTGAAATCACTAAGAGGTAATTATGAATGATTTTGTGCAATTCAGAAATGAAAAATTCCTCCCCAAAGCCCCAAATCTTCGAGTCTATTTTGTTTTAAAAATAATAGAAGTTTGTTGCTTCACTTACCTTTTACACTAGTGTTGTGCATGGATTTCTCAAATGCTGAAAATGAAAATAAATTCCTACAAAGAAAAATGAATAAAGAATAATGAATGGATCCAAAGTGACACTAAGAAATGACACCTAATATACTTCTGGAAGCAGAAATGTCTACAGTGATGAAAGATAAGAGAATTTATTCCATGGAAAGAAAATTAATAATGCTGGTCAACACAGATCTTTTTCAACCAGAGAAGAAAAACATTTTCCAGAAAACTTTATAGTCTGTTGACATGAACATCAATTTTTGCTATTAAAGTAGAAACTAGTAATTACATTTTTAAAAATGATGCTCTGGTAATTATGTATTTTAAGTATGAATCTTGATGTTTAATTAGGTCATATGACTGTAATATCAGCTTGCATTAGCAGCAGATTATCAAATCCTGGCAATTCAACCCACAAAGACAAGAAGAAAAGGCTGCTATAATTGTGAGATTTAAATAGAATAAGCCATAATGTAGTACAATATTCTTTAAATATTTTAATGTTTACTGTTGTTATTGAGTAATGAAGTTTATCATTATGGCATATTCTTCTATAGATAATTATTCCAGCAGCAATAAGCACATAGGAAGAAGCATGGTGTTTTCAGGAAATCTCTCAAATTACTCTCAGAACAAAATTCAGTACATATATATGAAAGTGGTCTTGTGTATTTTTAACATGCAAAATGTGTGTAATACTAATTTATTCTGAAATTAATGACAATGTGCTTGGTTGTTTAGGTAAGTAATTTTGATTTTTTAATCTGTATCCTAAATCTGTATTTCACTAGCTCTGTTACTTTCTAACATTCATTGATAAATTATGCAGTGCAAACGAAATCTCTTATTTCAACATAAGTATCTATCATTTACAATCAATAGGTTTTAAAAAGTTTAAATATATGCCTATGTTTTGTATTTCGTTTCATTTCGCATTTACTTATTTATCATGAGTGTAGGTTTCTTGTCAATTTTTGTTTTAATCCCTCCTTGCTTCTCTAAATCACGCTGGACTTCACAAGCTTTATTTATTTGCCACAAACATAGGAAAGTCATAATAGTGTTTAATTATTCATTATTGAGTAAATGCAACCCTCTTTCAGTACTGTTTTTCTAAGGTAAAGAAATCCCTTTACAAAGTGTGTGTTGCACTTTTTTGCTACCTTGTGGGAACTTTATTCCTTAATATTATATTTTTCCCCTATATTTGCTTTTTAAGATATAAAAATTAACTGTTAAATGGCTACAAGATTCATTCAATACAAATGTGTTTAAATACTTAAAAATTATAACGTTTCATTATAATGTCTAATGATTTACACAGCTAAAACAGCTTGAGTACTTTCCCATTTAGTCCATATAAGCTAGGATTTCCTCTACAGAGTTAACTGTACCGCTCAAGAAGCCTGCCTTGAAATTGTTCTACACGCTCTCCTTGACAATGCTACAAGAATTTTTATTAAAAAATTCTTCATTTTTTTCTCTTCGTAGCTACATCTCCTATAACAAGTATAAACATATATTTTGTAGTGAGAAAAATGTCCCTTCTGAATGACAAAAATCTAATGTTCCTTGAGTGGATCTGAGGATTAGATATTCCTATGCTAAATATGCAAAAGAAAAGAGATTGCCTTTACAATATGCTTTATGTCTTTATTTTGGCTAAAGCAGCTTATTGTATTACAGTGATAAGATATATGTGCTACTATTACTATATATACAAATAAGATTGGTGCTTATGATTTACCCTAAGGAATCTATTTCCTAGCACTAGGGGTCATTTTGGAGAAGGAAATGGCAACCCACTCCAGTGTTCTTGCCTGGAGAATCCCAGGGACAGAGGAGCCTGGTGAGCTGCTGTCTATGGGGTCACACAGAGTCAGACATGACTGCAGTGATTTAGCAGCAGCAGCAGGGGTCATTTTAGCTTGTAATATTCTAAGATGTTTAGTTTTAGTAAAATAGAAGGTAAGGAATATGACATTTCCTAAAAAAGTGCTGTCCTTGAAAAATATTTCCCTGGGCTTAGATCCCGGCTGTGAATGGATATTGTTACTTTATCTAACTTTATAACTGTAAAACAAAAATATGGTTTGAGCTTCTTATCTAAAGTTCATTTTTGCTAATTCTACTAAAATGTTTTGGCTACTTTTGAAAGCATAATGCTTCATTTCATGGTTTTGCCTGTGATCACTGCTCATATTGTGTCAGCTTTTGGGCTTGCTTGGCCTTTTTCTTCAAGCTTTTACATTCTGACACTCCTGAGCCACAGTAAAAGTCTTATTGATTTTTTGCTAATCTTCAAACTGTTTTCAAGTGTAGTAAATGTATTCATTAGAATGAAGATTTCCTTTCCAAAACAAAATGAATACGTCTCACTACAATATCTCAGATTTCCTACTCTTAAAAGTTTTAAAATTTCAAGCTCTGTTCTAAAGTACTTTGTTTTCCCACTCTGGGATTTAATGATATCAATCCCTTATTTCTTTTAGAAAATTCATTTTAAGGCCGTGGTGCTGGGTGTGAGAGAAGATATAAAATTTTTTTTTCAGAGTAACACTATATATTTTAGAATGTGATACAGATTATGTAATATGAATTATGATCTTGTTTATATTGAATGGAGTGGGTAATTGCAAGCTATAAATCATTTTTGGGTATCCAAAAATTTTAGCCTTCTTACTCTAGTTATACACATAAATAAAGATAGCTGTATTTGTTTTTCTAAACCTAATTTTTTAGATCTGCTTAAAATCTATTGTTCTTCAGAAAACATAGTATATTATGTTTAACATTTTCCATTTAAAATCAAAGTATTTCCTTTGATTCAAAAACTAAATATATTTTTTATACCTAGTATTTGCTAGACATATGGAAAATACCAAAAGGAAGTTATTTTTTTTCTAAAATGAATAAATAATTTTAAAAAGCTTATGTTTACATTGACTCAAACAGTAGGGAGTTCCACTTTTCCTAACTTAAAATTAAAATTATGACCTGATTTTCCAGGCATGTGAATTACCTTTCATACAGCTGCAAAGGCCTGTATTGTTCCCACAGAATTCTTCTGCTGGTTGCCTACCACCTGGAAAGAGAAATGAAAGAACAATAGTGTGTTTTGGTTCTGCTACTAATTGTCTATTCTGTCTTGGATAACTGGTCTTAATTTGGGGAATAAAAGAGAAAGAAATATACTTTCAATTGATGGTATTTGAATCATTTTATGTCATAGGAACAAAAGGGTTCTAACCTACAATGAAATTTTGCTACAAAGATAATGGAACATGAAGAAACATGCAGAAACAATATTATTGCTCACACGATAGGCTTAAAGTTGCATGTTGATGTTAAGCATATCCTATTACAAAAATCACTGGTGTTTGTAGTATATGAGGCAAACATGCCATATTTTACTAAAAACAGATAATTTAAAGCCACTTTGAAGAATGATATTGAAAGAATAAGCTATAATGCAAAAGGTGTATTGGTGGGAGCAAGGATATTCAAGTCTCAGTTTAATCTGTCACTTAGTAGCCTGTGACCTTTAGGAAGTTACTGCCTTTTCCCAGCCTTTGTCTCCTTATTTGCATAATAATTAGGCCGAATAGGGTGAACTCCACTATCTTTTTGCCATTGTGATTAACTATATAATTCCTCTCTCCCATACTCTTATAGGCTAATTTTCTTTCTCAGAAAGCAGCATGATCCAAATCTCTTTCATATACTATTACCTGAAATATGTATGCTTAGCTGCTTTCTGAAGAAAATGTGCATCTTGCTTGGTAGAAAATAATTACATTAGTCTCCTAAATAGTGCCTATGTAAAAGGTATCACATATTTATGAATGCAAAAGGTTAATGAAATGATTGCTACATATATATCCATTCTAATGTAAAAATTCAAAAATAAAAGTGTAGAAGGTGACCATATATCACTATATTTCCATGGGCAATAATTTATCTGAGCCAAATCCATCAACACTGCAACACTCAATGAAAAAAGCCCATGGAGTATTTAACACTGTGTTTTTTTTTTTTTTTTTTAAATGAAATCAAATTCTCCGGAAGGTCAAAATCCTTTCTAAAACAAAGATACTCGAGGACATTCACTCAAACTTATTTGAGAGTGTTGTAGATAAATGTATACAAAAGAATTGACAACTCCTCTTCCTCCCTTTTTCTTTGAAGACCTATAACTTTGACCATATTGAAACATGTGACATGGCATAAGATATCACCATTAAAAAAATATTTCCAATATATATTAGTTGCTCTTCTAGCATGGCAGCAATGGGATTTGATGTCACGTAAATGGTAGCCAGCAAGAGAAACACATTACAAAAGCAACTCCTTTCCACCCTCCTCCCCTCCCCCTGAAATAATAACAATTTGCTAAATTGTTGGGAAGTTGTTATAATTCCTTTTCCAAATTATTACTCGCCCTTTAGATTAGAAATGAGGCCAGGGTTAGCAATCAACTATAAATGGTAGGATTTTTCAAGTAAGAAGCACTTGTCTGATTGTGAAGTGGAGGCCATTACTGCCTTGATTGGGCCTTTTTTTTTTTTTTTTTTAGCTTGCTTGATTTGTGGTTGAGAGTGCGTATTCACTCCTATACTGTGAGCAATCAGAGCTTCCCCTCTCTCATTTTTGCTCAGTGATTTAGGGTCCACTACTTTGGCACAGCTGCCACCTTTTAGCCTCCATCATGCAGAATATCTCCTTTTAAAAAAAAAGAGTGGAGGATGGGAGCAGGTAACTCATGTACATTTGGCTTCTTAATGTGCCTATTTTACATTTTCAGAGAGAACTTTTCACTCAAAATAACAACAATGTTGGAACTTGGATTTCTACACCTAATAAATAAGTTTGGGCAGAGACTTGAAACTTGTTAGAGCACATTTTCCATTTTTTTATGTATCCCACTGGAAGTCGGGGGGTGGGGAAATAGGTATGGGGTACATTGCTGATACTAAGCCGTCTGAAGGCACGTGTGGCTTGTGTACTAGTACTCTTTGTTCTCTGGGGAAATTATATAGAAACAAGGGATTTTTCTTTGCTTTGGGGCATGGGGGAGCATTTCATAACTTTTTCACCAGACTTAAGGTCTATAGGAAGAAGGTATTAACAGCTCTTAAAAGTGGAGTCCTATTGTCAGGTTTAAAAATGATGTAATACCTCTTCTAATTTAACACAGTCTATTCCTGCTATTGACAGTAAAGGATTATTTTTGCTAGGAGTTAAAAAGTTCAGCACATCTCATTCCTTGGAACTCATTATAAGAAACTGGAGTTTCAAAATTAGAATTAGCTGATTATTGTGGGCAACTTCCTGGATCTTGTCAATCACAGGCAAATAATAATGCATGTGAACATCCTAGTTCTGCTCCTATTTCTCCAAACCAAAATGCCCAGAAAACTTCCATGAAATAAATACCAAACTTTTATCTTTCCAAATACACTTAGTTGGGATCATAACAAACCTGTAATATAAAGTGAGGCTCCTAAAATTAAGAATACCATCTGGTAAGTAGTAGTCTCCCTTAGGATCTGGGTCAGAACTCATATGAAATCTTTCTTTTTCCTCCAGTTCTATTAAGATATAATTTATCAGTCATAAAACTTACACATTTTAATATTCAATTAAATGAATTTTAGTATATTTATAGGTGTATAACTATCACTACCATCTAATTTTGGAATATTTCCACAATCCTGAAAAGAAACGCACCCACTGACAATCACTGTCATTCCTACTCCCAGCCTAATGCGACCAGTTATCTACTTTTCTGTCTCTAGGTTTGCCTTTTATTGAACATTTCATTTAAATGGAATAATACATATTCTTTTATGTTAGCTTTTTTCACTGAGCTGTTTCTGAGATTTGGCAGTTCATCCATGCTGTAGCATGCTGTCCCTTTCTATTGATGAATAGCATACTATGATATAGATACACTGTGTCATGTCTACTAATTCATTCAAAGACAGCCATTCTGGTTTAGACTTTTTGGATACTTTTTATTGGCACTGGTTACGAACATTTGTGTACCAATCTATGTATGGATATATATTTTCAAATTGTATGGCTAGATACCTAGGAAAGTTACTCAGTTGTGTCTGACTCTCTGTGACCTCATCGCTTATACAGTCCATGGAATTCTCCAGGCCAGAATACTGGAGTGGATAGCCTTTCCCTTCTCCAGGTGGTCTTCCCAACCCAGGAATCGAACCCAGGTCTCCCACATTGCAGGCAGATTCTTTATCACCTGAGCCACAAGGGAAGATACATAGGACTAGAATTAAAAAACTAAGATCATGGCACCCGGTCCCATCACTTCATGGCAAATAGATGGGGAAACAAAGGAAACAGTGACAGACTTTATTTTCTTGGGTTTCAAAATCACTGCAGATGGTGTCTTCAGCCATGAAATTAAAAGACACTTGCTCCTTAGAAGAAAAGCTATGACAAACCGAGACAGCATATTAAAAAGCAGAGACATGACCAACAAAGGTCCATCTAGTCAAAGCTATGGTTTTGTATGTAGTCATGTGTGAGAGTTGGACCATAAAGAAAGCTGAGTGCCAAAGAATTGATGCTTTTGAACTGTGGTGTTGGAGAAGTCTCTTGAGAGTCCCTTGGACAGCAAGGAGATCAAACCAATCAATCCTAAAGGAAATCAGTCTTGAATGTTCATTGGCAGGACTGATGCTGAAGTTGAAACTCCAATACTTCGGCCACCTGATGCAAAGAACTGATTCATTGGAAAACACCCTGATGCTGGGAAAGATTGAAGACAGGAGGAGAAAGGGATGACAGAGGATGAGATGGTTGGATGGCATCACTGACTCAATGGACATGAGTTTGAGTAAGCTCTGGGAGTTTGTGATGGACAGGGAAGACTGGTGTCCTGCAGTCCATGGGTTTACAAAGAGTTGGATATGACTGAGCAACTGAACTGAAATGAACTGAAGTAAACTGAGTCACTCAGTCATGTCTGACTCTTTGTAACCACATGGACTATAGCCCACCAGGCTCCTGTGTCCGTGGAATTCTCCAGGCAAGAACTCCCAAATTATATGGTAAATCTATGACTAATGTAATAAACTGCCAAACTGTTATTCAAAATGGCTTCACCATTTTCCATTTTCCATCAGCAATGTATGCATTCTAATTCTTGCCAACACACATTACTGACCATCTTTTTTATTATTATTATAGCAATTCCAGTTGGTGAAAAAGGGATCTCATTGTAGTTTTGACTTGTATGTCCCCAATGACTAATGATGATGACAATCTTTTCTTGTGCATGTCAGCTATTTGTATATTTCTGAGGAGAAATGTCTACTCAAACCCTTTGCCCATTAAAAAAAACTGAGCTGTTTTCTAATTATTGACTGGTATGACTTCTTAATATACTCTTGATGTATGTTCTTTATTGGGTATATGGTATATGAATATTTTCTCCCAATCTGTGGGTTGAATTTTACTTTCCTGATATCGGTGGCGGTGAGGAGATACCCCTCGTCCAAGGTAAGGAGCAGTGGCTGCGCTTTGCTGGAGCAGCCGTGAAGAGATACCCCACACCAAGGTAAGAGAAACCCAAGTAAGATGGTAAGCGTTGCAAGAGAGTATCAGAGGGCAGACACACTGAAACCATACTCACAGAAAACTAGTCAATCTTATCACACAAGGACCACAGCCTTGTCTAACTCAGTGAAACCAAGCCATGCCAGCAGGCAACCCAAGACGGGCGGGTCATGGTGGAGAGGCCTGATAGAATGTGGTCCACTGGAGAAGGGAATGGCAAGCCACTCCAGTATTCTTGCCTTGAGAACCCCATGAACAGTATGAAAAGGCAAAATGATAGGATACTGAAAGAGGAACTCCCCAGGTCATTAGGTGCCCAGTATGCTACTGGAGATCAGTGGAGAAATAACTCCAGAAAGAATGAAGGGATGGAGCCAAAGCAAAAACAATACCCACTTGTGGATGTGACTGGTGATAGAAGCAAGATCCGATGCTGTAAAGAGCAACATTGCATAGGAACCTGGAATGTCAGGTCCATGAATCAAGGCAAATTGGAAGTGGTCAAACAAGAGATGGCAAGGCTGAACGTCGACATTCTAGGAATCGGTGAACTAAACTGGACTGGAATGGGTGAATTTAACTCAGATGACCATTATATCTACTTCTGCGGGCAGGAATCCCTCAGAAGAAATGGAGTAGCCATTGTGGTCAACAAAAGTTCGAAATGCAGTACTTGGATGCAATCTCAAAAACGACAGAATGATCTCTGTTCATCTCCAAGGCAAACCATTCAATATCACAGTTATCCAAGTCTATGCCCCAACCAGTAACGCTGAAGAAGCTGAAGTTGAACGGTTTTATGAAGACCTACAAGATCTTTTAGAACTAACACCCAAAAAAGATGTCCTTTTCATTATAGGGGACTGGAATGCAAAAGTAGGAAGTCAAGAAACACCTGGAGTTACAGGCAAATTTGGCCTTGGAATGTGGAATGAAGCAGGGCAAAGACTAATAGAGTTTTGCCAAGAAAATGCACTGGTCATAGCAAACACCCTCTTCCAACAACACAAGAGAAGACTACACATGGACATCACCAGATGGTCAACACCAAAATCAGATTGATTATATTCTTTGCAGCCAAAGATGGAGAAGCTCTATACAGTCAACAAAAACAAGACCAGGAGCTGATTGTGGCTCAGATCATGAACTCCTTATTGCCAAATTCAGATTAAATTGAAGAAAGTAGGGAAAACCACTAGACCATTCAGGTATGACCTCAATCAAATCTCTTATGATTATACAGTGGAAGTGAGAAATAGATTTAAGGGTCTAGATCTGATAGATAGAGTGCCTGATGAACTACAGAATGAGGTTCGTGACATTGTACAGGAGACAGGAATCAAGACCATCCCCATGGAAAAGAAATACAAAAAAGCAAAATGGCTATCTGGGGAGGCCTTACAAATAGCTGTGAAAAGAAGAGAGGCGAAAAGCAAAGGAGAAAAGGAAAGATATAAGCATCTGAATGCAGAGTTCCAAAGAATAGCAAGGAGAGATAAGAAAGCCTTCTTCAGCAATCAATGCAAAGAAAGAGAGGAAAACAACAGAATGGGAAAGACTAGAGATCTCTTCAAGAAAATCAGAGATACCAAGGGAACATTTCATGCAAAGATGAGCTCGATAAAGGACAGAAATGGTCTGAACCTAACAGAAGCAGAAGATATTAAGAAGAGGTGGCAAGAATACACAGAAGAACTATACAAAAAAGATCTTCACAACCCAGATAATCATGATGATGTGATCACTCATCTAGAGCCAGACATCTTGGAATGTGAAGTCAAGTGGGCCTTAGAAAGCATCAATACGAACAAAGCCAGTGGAGGTGATGGAATTCCATTTGAGATGTTTCAAATCCTGAAAGATGATGCTGTGAAAGTGCTGTACTCAATATGCCAGCACATTTGGAAAACTCAGCAGTGGCCACAGGACTGGAAAAGGTCAGTTTTCATTCCAATCCCAAAGAAAGGCAATGCAAAAGAATGCTCAAACTACCACACAATTGCACTCGTCTCACATGCTAGTAAAGTAATGCTCAAAATTCTCCAAGCCAGCCTTCACCAATACGTGAACCATGAACTCCCTGATGTTCAAGCTGGTTTTAGAAAAGGCAGAGGAACGAGAGATCAAATTGCCAACATTTGCTGGGTCATGGAAAAAGCAACAGAGTTCCAGAAAAACATCTATTTCTGCTTTATTGACTATGCCAAAGCCTTTGACTGTGTGGATCACAATAAACTATGGAAAATTCTGAAAGAGACGGGAATACCAGGCCACCTAACCTGCCTCTTGAGAAATCTGTATGCAGGTTAGGAAGCAACAGTTAGAACTGGACATGGAACAACAGACTGGTTCCAAATAGGAAAGGTGTACATCAAGGCTGTATATTGTCACCCTGCTTATTTAACTTATATGCAGAGTACATCATGAGAAACGCCTGACTGGAAGAAACACAAGCTGGAATCAAGATCGCCAGGAGAAATATCAGTCACCTCAGATATGCAGATGACACCACTCTTATGGCAGAAAGTGAAGAGGAGCTAAAAAGCCTCTTGATGAAAGTGAAAGAGGAGAGTGAAAAAGTTGGCTTAAAGCTCAACATTCAGAAAACGAAGATCATGGCATCCAGTCCCATCACTTCATGGGAAATAGATGGGGACACAGTGAAAACAGTGTCAGACTTTATTTTTTTGGGCTCTAAAATCACTGCAGATGGTGACTGCAGCCATGAAATTAAAAGACGCTTAGTCCTTGGAAGAAAAGTTATGACCAACCTAGATAGTATATTCAAAAGCAGAGACATTACTTTGCCGACTAAGGTCCGTCTAGTCAAGGCTATGGTTTTTCCTGTGGTCATGTATGGATGTGAGAGTTGGACTGTGAAGAAGGCTGAGCACCGAAGAATTGATGCATTTTAACTGTGGTGTTGGAGAAGACTCTTGAGAGTCCCTTGGATTGCAAGGAGATCTAACCAGTCCATTCTGAAGGAGATCAACCTTGGGATTTCTTTGGAAGGAATGATGCTAAAGCTGAAACTCCAGTACTTTGGCCACCTCATGCGAAGAGTTGACTCATTGGAAAAGACTCTGATGCTGGGAGGGATTGGGAGCAGGAGGAGAAGGGGACGACCCAGGATGAGATGGCTAGATGGCATCACGGACTCGATGGACATGAATATGAGTGAACTCCGGGAGTTGGTGATGGACAGGGAAGCCTGGCGTGCTGTGATTCATGGGGTCACAAAGAGTCGGACTCGACTGAGTGACTGAACTGAACTGAGCTGATAGTGTCTTTGAAGCACAAAAGGTTTTAATTTTGTGCAAATCTCTTTTGAACTCTTAATGGAGCACAATATTCCATCAGCTCTGAAATGTAATTGTTTAAAGAGAGAGAAAGAGAAGTAAAAGGTTAAACATAAAATCAATAATTATACTTGGGTCAGTGAAAAAGAAAAGAAGAAATAGTTTTACTAAACCATTTCCTTTAAAATAACATAAAAGCTTTCATTAGAAGAATAAGTATTTTGCTTTTTTAAAAAACTCTCTTTTGCTAACTTTGTGTGAGTCATTTGAATCTTTTCTTAACTAGGGTAGCAGAAATACAAAATTCACCCTTGCCCAGGTCAGAAGTGTTTGTGAAGAAAGTTCACATATAAATGAACCTGATGCCACAGTCTCTACTCTCTGCGCTTGTACTTCTGAATAACAACAAATGACTGGAGAAAAATCAGGGTACAAGAAGATTATTTTCAGGCAGGAGATGTTGAACTTTGCCCTCCCAGGCCCACACCATTACCTTATTTTTGAAATGCCTTCTTCTCAGGTACACCCACATAAGTGATTAGCAGCATCAACTTTACAACCACTGTTGAATACCAAGTTGTCCAGGCAAATTTGGTAGAGATGTGGATAAACTGTTAGCAAGCAATGCATTTGTTTAGAAACTCCTTGTGGGGAGAAAAAAGGAAGAAAGAAAGTAACCTACCTGTGAGTCAGACCTAGAACTTGTTTATAATGCCCCACAGATCAGCTCAGAGTAGGACTTCCCTGATGGCTCAGACAGTAAAAAAAAATCTGCCTGCAATGTGGGAGACCCAGGTTTTATCCCTTGGTTGGGAAAATCCCCTGGAAAAGGGAATGGCAACCCACTCTAGTTTCTTGCCTGGAGAAACCCATGCACAGAGGCTACAGCCCATGGGGTTGCAAAGAGTCAGGCACGACTGAGCAACTAACACACAGCTCAGAGTAGTGCAGGTGCACGTACCTTGCTTTTAGCAGGAAAAGTAGCAAGCAACTCAATACTTTCCAGGGCCTACATTTTAAAAATGCACCTCACTCACACTTCCTCTATCTGGGCTTCCCTGGTGGCTTAGATGGTAAAGAAGCTGCCTAAAATGCAGGAGACCCAGATTTGATCCCTGGGTGGGGAAGATCCTCTGGAAAAGGAAATTGTAACCCATTCCACTATTCTTGTCTGAAGAATTCCATGGACAGAGGAGCCTGGTGGGCTACAGTCCATGAGGTCTCAAAGAGTGACATGACTGAGCAACTTTCACTCACTCAGCAATGGATCTTTTAGAAATTAAATAATCAACTGTGGATAGGTTTATTTTGCAAGTTCAGATTTTCACATGGCATTTGCTGTGTATCATTAACATATTACATCCACAGTGCAGTCTGGTTGCCCTGGGAGCCTCTCACTTCATTCCCACCTTTGTACCATCATGGATTTAGCCACCAGCACACACACAAAAAGCACATACAGTTGGATAAAATGTTGAGAAGTATTCTTATTTGATTTTATGGTAAACTCCAGAGTGTTTTTTAACCAAAACTCTGGATATAACTAAGAATTCAGTAACTACCATTGTTACGTTTTATCTTATAGATATAAATGTTGTTGCAAAAATTGTGTTAAAAATGACAATTGTTATGTGTTCTAAATGTTTATGTCAAATTCAGCTGCACACAAGTAAGAAGAAGTCATCTTTGTTATTATTTTTATACTCAACACAGTACTATGTGTCATCTGGATTTCTTTTTTTTTAATGACTTTTAAAAAATGGCTTTCCATTGAGAATCAGACTATCACTGAGCCTAAAAAAATCCATTTTTGACAAAGTGGTATATTTGTTCAAATTAATACACTGAAACCTGAACTGAAGGATGTTGGAATTATAAGTATTGATTGCAATCTATCTAGTTGATTATGCAGTGCTAATAAGCAATTAATTAATATAGAAAGGTAATATAGTCAAGCTTCACTGGAAATAAGACCAAGTGAGTTGAGAACAAGAAATTGTCTAATAAATGCTAAGTAACTACAGTGTTTCCTAGCAGCTTTTATAAAATTAAAAAAAAAATGGAAAAGACATAGTCTCACACAATAAACTGTGCTCTGGAGAGAAGAGAAGAGAAGGGAAGGGAAGGGAAGGGAAGGGAGAGAAGAGAAAAACTATATTGATTTCTCCTAGGGACAAATGTTGGAGAAGGCAATGGCACCCTACTCCAGTACTCTTGCCTGGAAAATCCCATGGACGGAGGAGCCTGGTAGGCTGTAGTCCAGGGGGTCACGAAGAGTTGGACACGACTGAGCGACTTCACTTTCACTTTTCACTTTCATGCATTGGAGAAGGAAATGGCAACCCACTCCAGTGTTCTTGCCTGGAGAATCCCAGGGACAGGGGAGCCTGATGGGCTGCCGTCTATGGGGTCGCAGAGTCAGATACGACTGAAACGACTTAGGAGAGACATGTATTTATGAATAAACTGAATGAGTGATCGTGAAATATTTGCTCTTCTACTGTTCCCATGGAGTGTTAGCACATTTATTGGCCTTCACTGCTGCTTTTATGAGGTACCAAAGTGTATACCAAGCATCATTATCCTTCCTCTTCATCCTTTTCCTCCCCCACCTTTTTAATTTATAGTCCTCTCTCCATGGAGATTGTCTAAGTGTGGATCTAAGTGCCAAGAACTAACACACTTAGTACTCAGAGATTTGCTTCTCTATCTTATAAAGTCTGATCTATTTTATATGGTTTCCATGTCTGTACTTAAATTTATCATCTCTTCATACAGGTTTTTAACCTTTTCTATTAGATCCTCTCATATTTTATATTACTGTTATTTAAAGTTGTAGTCTGATAAGTCTAACAACTAGGTCATCTCTGAGTCTGTTTCTATTGACTGCTTCCTCTCCAGCACACTTGCTTCTGTGTGTATTTTGTAATATCTTATTGTATTCTAGATATTTTTAAATGAAATAAATAATATTTACATCCAGAAGAGAGCACATATCCGTTTCTGTGGTCTTTTTACAGCATTAGTTTAATTCAATTCATGACTGATTTTAAGTGTTTTGAGGATAAGATTGAGATTTTTTTCCCCATCAGTAGCAGTTAGGCCCTGATGAGATTCCTGAGATCTCTTATGCTTTACAGCAATGCCTCCAGTATTCTGAACTGTGGGATATATCTCTCTCTGCCATTCACCATCCTGGTTCAAATGAGTCTGATCTCTTGTCTGGATATTGTGTAATAATCTCCTATCTCTCTGCCTGTCTATTTACCCATCTACCTGTCTCTCTATCTGTCCATTATCTGTTTACCTATTCATCACCTATCTATCAATCAATCATATTTTTTTGAATCCAAGGGTCCTTTTTATTCTTTAAATGTCTTGTCCCTTTTTATAGAATTCTGTAAATGTAATACTTGAAAAATATAATGGATATTTTCTATTTGTCCTTACACTTCTATTTTCTCATGTTACCTATAAAGACAGACCCCAAATTAACTAGGTTTACACCCTATAAAATCCTCTCCCTTTGAGTGTAGGTAAAATGTTGACTTGCTTCTAATTAAGAGAATATGGCAAAGGGGATGGGCTGACACTTCCATAAGTAGGTAGGTTATATGGTAAAGGTAGCAGGATGTCACTCCTATGGTTACTTTATCGTATGTATATACATGTGTAAAGAGAGACTGGCAAAATGAAGCTTACATGTATAATATATGTGTGTGTGTTCAGTCATTTCAGTTGTGCCCAACTCTTTGTGACCCTATGGTATGCGAGAGAAACAGAAAGGTTTGCCAAAAAGAATGCTACATTTTTTATTTTTAGTATTAGTGTTTGACTCTTCAGTCTATTGGAGAAGGAAATGGCAACCCACTCCAGTGTTCTTGCCTGGAGAATTCCATGGACAGGGGAGCCTGGTGGGTTGCAGTCCATGGGGCCGCAAAGGGTAAGACACGACTGAGTGACTAACACTAACAGTTCAGTCTATGGACATGTTTTAATAAAAATAAAAACTTAATTTAAGAAAGAAAATAAGTTGCCATCTGGATTCAAAATGGGTTAATTATAATTTTGTCTGAAGTTGTTTCAGAAATTGGGACTTCTCTAAATCTCATTCAGTTGTAAGTTATTGTGAAACGAATCACTGATTTTTCAATATACTGAAGATACACCTAGAAACCTTTACCTCTTAGTGCCTCAGGTATTTTATTGAATAGATGCTTTCTTTTTATAATGTAAATGTTGCAATTCTATTTGTTTTGCTATAATGCAAAAAGCATAACTTTTTATTTTTTCAAGAGAGAAGCTACAAACAGAGAAACTACAAGGACCAACATGTGGAAAAGCCTCATGGCATCCTTCTGGGCCTCTAGACTGAATAGTCACACTCTATATCTAGAGCTTGACAACTGCTCCTCTTCTAGCTCTAAGAAACCAGGCCTACAAACAAGGGTTACCCTAGGCTTAAAGAAAGCCTCAGAGACGAGGAGCCGACCAAAGTGAGCATAACTCATTGTTTGTAGTTTTGTTGTCTTCTGAGACTAACAATGGACCTTCACAATTGCTAGGATTTTTTTTTTGAGGGGGCGGTTTGGGGGAGCTATCCTGGAGGAGGGCATGGCAACCCACTCCCAATGTTCTTGCCTGGAGAATTCCATGAACAGAGGAGCCTGGCAGGCTACAGTCTAAAGGGTTGCAAAGAGTTGGACATGACTGACATGACTTAGCACGCACGCACGGGGGGCTACATTCCTACATCACATGAGAATTTCAGACTAAATAACTTTTAAAACATAATGCATATAAATAGATGGTCTACAGGTGATAAATGCTTTCCTAAACCTGACTAAATAAGAATACATTTAAATACTTCTAAATAAAATAAATACATTTGGCAACACACAGAAAAAGACAAATCACAATTGAAAAGTTTTTTGTTTTCTAATAATAATGAAAACAGAAGCAATGTCAATATAAATGGAAAGTAAGATACCAACAATATAAATGAAAGAAAAAAATGTTAATGACATTCTATACAAAGATAATATATAAATATATTCAATCGAAAAGAATAGTATCACAGAAAATAGAAATAGAAAAGGAAAAGTTTAAAAGAAGAAATATAAATGGTTAACTATACATATATAATGTATAAGTTATTTAAAATCAAAATGAGAACCAAGGTACTTTATTTTGATTCTTTTTTGAAAGAAAATACTTATCACTGTTAGGCTTGTGGAAAAATAGATTATTTCAGCAATTATTTGATAATGGTCATGTAACTTGGTTGAATTTTTCTGGAAGATAATTCTCATTATGCATCATAAACCTTAAAATTATCCATATTCTTCAACTCAGTAATTTTATTTCTATAGATTTCCATTAGGAAGCAACCAGAGGTGAACTGAAAACAACGTAAATGTTCTATAATAAGAAACTGATTAAATAAATTGTTATAATCCAAAAGATGAAACACCAGCATGCAGTTTACACTGTTTAGTAATAATAGCATTAAATGAAATAAGAAAATTTTCATGATTATTGTTAAGTGAAAAAAGAAAACTATAAAATATTAAGAATGTATAATTAAGGTCATTAAAATAATAAAATAATACTTTTAAATATCTATACAGAAAAAAGATGAAAAGCTATAAATCAAAGTTCTCAATGGTTATGTGTCTCTTGACAGGGAACTCACAAGTGACTTTGTTCTTTTAACTTAAAAACATTTTATTACTTTTTAAATGGTCTGAAATTTACAGAAAAGTTGTAAGTATTCTACAAGGAAATTTTATTTCCTGAACCCTTTGAGAATCACTTGTCAACCTATTGCTCCAACATCCCTGAAAACTTTAGGGTGTTATTTCTTAGAAGTAAGAACATTCTTATACACAATAACATATTAAAATCACAAAAATAACATCGATACATTACTACCATCTAATCCTCAATCCCATTCAATTTCCACTAAACATCCACAAAAGTAGACAGGATAGCAAAATAAACCTAGTTTGGAATCACATGTTGAATTCAGTTCTCGTATCCCTTTAATCTCCTTTGTCTTGGAACAGTTGCTCAGTCTTTCCCTGACTTTCATGACCTTGACATTTTTGAAGTTTATAAGCCAGTAATTTTGTAGAGTTTCTCTCAAAACTGGCATTTGGTACACTCTCATGATTAGATTCTGGTTAAGCATCCGTGCCAGGAATGTCGAAAAGTGATGTGTTCCCCTTATTGCATCCTCTAGTATAACTCATGATTTTGATTTGTCAACATTATAGTTGTTCACTTTGATCGCTTTATTAAAGCTGTGTCTCCCAGGTTTCTCCACTGTAAAGCTACTCTTTTCTCGCTTGTAATTAGGAAGTATTTTTGTAGGGAGATAGTTGGGGACTATGTAAATATCCTGTTCTACATCAACCTCCGATTTTTAAATGTATGTAATTCAGGACTCATAGATTCCCATTTTAATTCATTAATAATATTACTTATTCTCATGCTGAGTTTGTCTCCTATTTGAACACTGGCAGCTTGTTTGATCTCATTTTTGTGTCCTTCCTCCCTTTCCTCCCTCCCACTCCTTTCTTCCTTTGCAGGGTGCGTCCTCAGCTTGTGTTGCCATCTTCTTCGCTTTCTGTCACGGGATGTTCTGGCACATCTTTTACTTCCTGTGCTCCACTCCTGGAGTCAGTCTTTTTTTTTTTTTTTTTTCAAGGAGCCCAGGTTCCTTTTAGTGGAGAATGATATTTAAAAGCTATGATCTCAGAGCTAGATGTGCCCATTGTTCATGGTGTCTCTGTTCTCAGGCGATCTCAGGGTACAGAGCTGGGGAATATGTGTATCTAAATGTGTCAGTTCAGTTCAGTTCAGTCGCTCAGTCGTCCGACTCTTTGGGACCCCATGAATTGCAGCACGCCAGTCCTCCCTGTCCATCACCAACTCCCGGAGTTCACTCTAAATGCATGTTTACATCTATATTTACTAGTATATCTATCTATAGTGACTGAAATTTATGAGTCCACATGAATGTCTTCAATTCCAATCAAATATCACAGGGTTCTTTATAGTTTTTCCCCTTTTTGTATTTGCAAATCCCTCTCCTGACATTGAGAAACTTTGCTCCCTCCGTTCTTAATATATTTATTCATATGACTAATCATACATTTATTTGTATGATTTGTATGCACCAATATCCTGTCCCAATAAGGCTCTGAATCCCCAGTGCAGCCCACCCCTACCCTGACCCTCTTTACACCACTGGTGCTCTGTATCTCATGTTTGGCTACCCATTCACATAAATGCCCTTCCCACCTTGCTCAAGATCTTGACTTTACTCCCCGGGGAAGTCCTCCTATGAAGTTGAGTTCAGTTCAGTTGCTCATTCGTGTCTGACTCTTTGCAATCCCATGGACTGCAGCACGCCAGGCTTCGCTGTCCATCACCAACTCCTGGAGCTTGCTCAAACTCCTGTCATCGACTCCTGTCATCGAGTCGATGAGGTCATCCAACCATCTCATCCTCTGTTGTCCCCATCTCCTCCTGCTTTCAATCTTTCCCAGCATCAGGGTCTTTTCCAAAGAGTCAGTTCTTCGCATCAGGTGGCCAAAGTATTGGAGTTTCAACTTCAGCATCAGTCCTTCCAATGAATATTCAGGACTGATTTCCTAGGACTTTCTCTAGGACTCCAAGAAAATGGGATAAAGAGAAGCTATGCTCTGGCCTAAGGCAACTTCCCACTCCTGCTTAATTTCTATAGGCTTTATTTACATTTTTATGAGGCTCTCAGGGCTAGTAGCTGTAAAATGCATTGTAAACAGTAAGGTGTTACATAATGCTAGAAATGAGTTCTGAGAGGATGAGGTAAGAGAAAACTTTGTAAAGATCAAGCAAAAGAGTTTGGATTTTATAATAGCTAGTGGATATTCATTAATATGAAAATGGAATATGTGGAAGGTTAACGTGACAGTGATGCAGAGGATGAAAAAACGAATTTAAAGATATGAGCTAAGAAGTGTATGCTAGGGCTTAAGTATGAAAACAGAAACAATCGGGTCCAGAAGGAAGAGGCAGTGGGTCTTATGAGCGATACATCAGTACATCAAGGAAACCAAATGGTGGGCAGGAAAAGAAGAAAGGAGAGGAAGATGAGGAAGGGAAAGAGTAAGACTGAGAGAGGATTTTGTTAGATTTCATTTGCATAACAAATCTCCAAAAACATTCTGTCAACAGGCTGTAGTCACGCTGGAATTTTAAAAATACTTAGGCTAAAACTGAACATGCCATTTTTTTGTATCAAGGAAATGAAACAGGAAAGATTTGCTTAAGATGCCAAGTACATTAATTTAAAAGCTTCAAAAACCAAAGAAGTGAATAGCCAGAGGTTTGGGTAAGAAATGTGTTTAATATATGCAAATATAACAATAAACAAGTTTGTCTCAGTCTCTCTCTACCTTTCTTCTTAAGATCAAGAAGGACTGACCAGTCTTGAGAGCATCTTGTTGATAATTTCCCCATTGTTTGTCTAACTTCACATGTTCATGAGCTTTGAAGCTCCTTAGGATCTGTTTGTCCCTGATACTAGTTTTTTGGTGAGAAAAGTTTGTCATTAGCATTTTTAGAGCTATTCTGAAAATTGTCACAAAATTCCCAATGAGCCTAAACTTGGGTTAGAAAATTTTGACTTATTAAAAGAAAACTGTTCTGGCAATGACCAAATTTGGTTTTTAGTGCCAGCAAAGACATTAACTATGGATTTCAGGCAAAATAATTATCATTATGTGGCAGGATAACACTTTCAAAAAATAAATTGCATATTCTTTCTTCTATATGGCTATCACCTACCCTGGACAGCCTGGAGAAGTATGGCTATCATTTATACCATGGGATTATTTGTCAAAATAGAACCAGAGCACAACATGAAATCCTGTTTAAGCTGTGCCAGAAAGAAATGCAGAAAATGGAAGCAGGGGTCGTTTTTTCTGCTCCAAAGTTTCTAGTCCTGGCTCTCTTCCTTTTTCAGGACTTATTCCTGCTCTATTACAAGCATCAAGATTGGTGACCAGCAACTGTAGCTGCTGGGTAGATGAATGAATAATTACAGGGTCTCGGGTAAGTCATTTATACTATCTGGATCCAAGTTTAAATTTCTAATAAATAATACTCTCATTTAAATTTGATTTGAAGAGATAAAATGTTCTCTATCAATACTAAGTCTAGTGATGTTGACTTCATGATAATAGTGATGAAGGCAAAATGCTTTTGTGATTTCCCCAGATTTCTTTGCACATTTTTTCTTCTACCTAGGAAAATTTGGACCCTTTGGCTGTTCACAGCAAGCAGAATTGAATCCTGTATAAAAATCTGGAGGCACATCTTTTTCTCTAATTTAGAGAAAGAACAATTCTTCTAAATGAAGGAAAGATGAGGGATATATAAGGAGAAGAGTTGAAAAACACTCATCTTCATGTGACAAAAGAAGCTATTAAAATTCTTTAGAAAAGGTAAGGGCAAGAACGCTAATGAACTGGCTCCAGCACTTGCTCTGATGCTTGAACATAACAAGGAAATGAGCCCCAGTTACCAATTCCCAGCCCAATGCTACAGCTCTTGGTTGCTTATTATACATACTTCCTCTTTAATAAAGTTCTAATTCAAGGGTCTATGTCAGATGGGGATGATTTGGAAACATTTTAGGAACCCATGGCTTATCAGAGTACTTAAATGGCCACAGAATGATTAAAAGGAATGTGTGTGTTCAAATACAAATGAAGACTGATTTGAAGGTTGGGCACAAGGGATAGCAGATGGTAACTATTAATTATTAGCCTATTACGAAAGCTTCAGTCCAGTAAGAAGGAAGGTATTCTATGTCTGAATCATCAGCATCTAACCCTTTTGCTTTGATTTCTTGTAAGAACAGTAAAGGAAGACATTTCCTCCCTCTGTTGATGCCCAGAGATCTCTGTGATGTTCAGCACAGAAGAACTGTGTGGCCACTGATGGAATAAAATCACATTAAATTCCAGAACTTATGTATAAGTCTCCAAGAGGCAAAAAAGGCCCGAAACATTATTACTCATGTACGGCTTTTGAGAAATTATTCTGAATCTCTTGTTCTTCATTAGTGCAGTTCTACAAAACTGAGCTGGGCACATGGGGATCTGAGACCCCCCTCTCAGCCTTGTCTGCATTTAGGTAGCACATAATAAGCGTGTAGTCAGTTTGTGCTCTAGTCAAGCGGTTTTAATAAATCCCTACAAGCATTTCAGATCTGAAGCCGGCAAGGGTGTGGGGGGTAATGCTAGACATGAGTTGAGCCCAACTTTATGAATGAAGTGCCCACATGTCATTAATGTTTCAATAGGTCCTCTAACAAGGGTAATTGGGCCTCCAGGGAGCTTCTCCAAGCCTCCGAGTTAAATCTGCCAGTGGTAAGGATGCTCAGTCCTTGAAGGCAAGCGGAACCTTTCCTGTTTTACCCTGAACCCAAGGGTCAAACAGGCCTAAGGGAAATAGTTTGAAACTGTCGTTTAACATTATCACCAACATGTACTGTATTTCCAAGCAGCCTGCAAAGGGATCCAGTGGCATGCGTGCATGGCCCCGAGCTACAGGGTGGTAGCATGTCACATGTCTGGTAACAGAAGGGGATAACCATCCCAGTACAAACTTGACATATATAAATTGATTACATAAGTGGGCAGTGGTGGTCCTTTCAAGTACACTCCTTTTGTTTGAGCTTTACAGTAAAATTACCAGCAGCAGTTTACAATTAAGGGGAATAATAATAACTGGATATGCTTTCATCTGCACATACAATTACAATGAACTGCATGCCTTAATAGGATTGTGAAAAATCTGCGTTTGACCCATACAAAAAAGTAAACATTCTTGTTCTGGATACTATATCATTATCACAACAAAGAGAAACTCCTGAAATCTGATGATTTAAACATCTGGAGAATGTTAATCACTTCAAAATGACGGATGTTTTTTATTTCAGCTTTTGACAGACACACTCCTTTCATAGATAGATGATTATTTACATAAATTACATCATCAATGTGAAAAAAATCAGAATAACTTCAAAGGATAAAATGCTTAATTAAAAAGAGACTTGTATTTCTATTTTTCTCCTTTTCCTTTAAAGGAGGGGTAAAATGCCCACTCAGTTGGCAAAGTCACCAGCTCCTTTGAAGGTGAATATATAATAAAAAATTATCTTTTTTAATTTCTTCATGTAGAAGACAACCATCTTTAAGAACAAACTGCTCTGTTTTTAATGCCCTGAAACCTACTCATTGCTTTGGGTCTACTTCTAACTCCTAAAGTTTCCATTTTACTAAAACGACAGTTCGGAGTTCATTCCATCCGAGCTTGGTTTCAGTGGCTGAAACCAAGCAGATTCAAGCTCAAGTTGAATTTCAGATTCACCCTCAGTTTCTCTTCTTTCTCCCTAACTAGGTGAAGAAACAGTAGATGGAGAAAGACCTTTTGAAGCAATTCAGCTTTAAACCATTTCATTGTTGATAAGAGAAGGAGGGAAATCAAAGGTTTGGGGGTAAGGGTGGGGGGTAAAATTCAAGAACAGCCTAAAAAGAAAGATTAGAAAATTCTGCTCTTCCAAGAGCAGCCCCAGGCTGCTGTGGCTGGAGTCCCTCAGGGCAGGCCTCTGACTGGCGGCGTGCTGCCTAATGCTGGTGGGTAGAGATGGTGCAATTTGGCTGATCCACTACAATTTCCTCCTACACTTGGAGCTGATCTGCAGGCTGACCTTAGACAATTTGTCTTCTTTCAGGGAGAAATGTCACCCAAAAGGAAGCTATTAAGTCAAGAAGGTAATTCTCTCAGAACAGTCCACTGTATAAACAGAACTTGACCTCAGGTAATTTATTGCTGGTCCCTAACAAAGAGACTTAAGATATAGGCCTGATGTAGTTGAGATCTGAATCTGTCAATAAAAAGGACAAGCCAAAACCTCATATGTTTCTTTTGCGTGGCCATATTTAGAGTCCAAGCCAGATTAATATATATTTTTCAAGTAAGAAGAGTAGTGTTTTTGGTCGTTCAGAATAATAAGTTTTTTTTTATTAACAAATCGGAAGTTTGTGCTTCCACAGTGAAACCACTAATTGTTTTGTTCTTTAATATATTCTTATTATTAATCATTTCTGTCAAGCTAACAATTAACAGGATATAAAGGTTATATTTCTTAAAAAGTGGGTTGCATCTTAAAAGTTCTCGTTATAAGGAAAAAAAAAAAACTATGAACAGTGGTAGATGTCAATTGGACTTACTGGGGTCATTTTGCAATATATAGAAAGTCCTTATGTGGTATACATGAACATAATGCTATGCCAATTATACCTCAGTAACACACACACATACACACACACACACACAATGAGTTGCTTTCAGTGATCAAGATCCAAGTATATACCAGAGGGCCAAGAACTTGATTCTTCTCTTTCAACAGAGTGGAAAATGAAAACTTAAATATCCTAATTGAGTGAAATTAATTGTGTCACCTGGAGCCTTAGAAAGTAATCAATGAAAGTATCTCATGGTTCAGGATCTGAGAAGGTCAGACTGCTGGACTGTCTGTAAACAACAACCCCTGGACCATCTTTAATGGATATTGGAGAGGCTTCTAAAAAAAGAGGAAAGGACAGGACAGGAGAAGAAAGCATGGAAGGAAGGGAAACTAGTATATAAGGGAAACGGATTAACTCATATTTACAACTCTTTGCTTTTTGGTTACTAAGGTGAAATTTCCCATTTCCCATGCCCCAAAGAAGATTTCTGCCTTTTCTATTACATTTCTAAGTAACATTGCCATAATTAATTGCTCATTTTACATTTTCCTTTCTAAAATCTACATTTGCCACTCATCTAGTTTCATTGGGAAAAAGTTTTCCTAACATAGTTCACCATCCATAACCCTCTCCTCCCCAACTACTTTTTTCCTTCACAGGTTCCATCTGATTCACTAACCAGCTTTACCAGGGTCTGTAACTGGGAGACCACCCACAGCCTATAAGGGAAAAGTGCTGAAAATTTGTCAGCTACAGCTGACGCAGTGTCCATCAGGTTAGATTCTAATGCTGTGAACATTTTTTTGAATTTTTCTACAGAGCTCTGCCTGATGTTGACATTTTAGTTTAAAAGTAACAACTCATACTTCTTGACTGGCACTAACTTTCAAATTGATGGGTACAAAATCCTGGAGCTCACTGAAATCTCTTTTTTGTCTAGAATATCAAGTACGACTAATACCTCTACTGAGTCCCTTGGACAAACTGCAATGCCTCCCTTGAATGGGAGGAAGTGCTTTGAGATCCTCACAGGAAAATTCTAAAGGAGGAATTGGAGAGTATAATGATGTTTTTCTAAATTGAAAGTGACAACCAGCATTTACTGGGGGAATCAGAAGATAGAATTGAGAGCAGGAAGCCTTATATTCATTACAACAGATGGTTTAGTTTTCACTGAATGTTGAGGAAGAAGCTGAGTGAATGAGCAGCAGTATGTCCTTAAGAGATTCAGCAGCCATCCAATTACGCAGGAACAATCTAGCAGGCGCTAAAGATTTGGACTGGTCTGTATTATAGGAAACAAAGTTGGGTTGAAGTCGAAGTCAAAAGGCAGGCGTAGTGTTCCACTATTAAGTAACACTGGTGTAATTAATAGAGCATGTCTTAAAAAAAAAAAAAGGATGTTTTTCAAATTCCCAGTACAAAAATATGTCACATAGCAAAACTGTAATAAATGCTTATTGAAAAAGCAATGAATGATTTTCAGTTCAAGACATTGCTTTCTTTTACTGCTTGGTCATTTTCTCATCTTTTGCCCGTTTTTGCTTTTTTTTTTCTTTATAAAAATTGTGAAACATTTCATATGAAATATAAAACATGTAGTAAAGTACAAAACATAATGCAACAGACCTCTGTTTTCAGCCATCAAGATTAAGCAGATGCTGACATTTTTCAACACATGCTTGATACCTCCCTCTTTTATAATCATAAAATGTTATCTAGATGTATACTCATCCCTTAATCCCCTTATCCTCACCCCTTCTCGGATGTAAAAACTTATCTAAAATTGCTTTGTATTATTCTTCTGGTAGGTGTTCCTGAATACCATGTACCATCATTTCATGTAAAAATTTTCATACATGTCATTATGCTGTATTTATCCTTTTTGGAGAAGGTGATGGCACCCTACTCCAGTACTCTTGCCTGGAAAATCCCATGGATAGAGGAGCCTGGTGGGCTACAGTCCAGCTTTCTAATTAACAGTTTTAAAAGATTTATTCATATTGATACATATAGACTTAGTTCAGTCGATTTAATAGCATTCCTTTACGTGTATGTAATCCATTTCCACCTGCGGTACCAGTCCAAGATCTTAGAATTGCTAGACTGGCCCAGCTTAATAGGATGGCAGGTTGTTTTTTCAATCAAGTCTTTTTATTAATACACACATGTATGAGAGTTAACAGGAAGATGTGTCTTCTGGTAGCACATGTGTTTCTGACTATTACAAATAAGGTTGAAATGAACATTTTTTGCACATGTACCCCTAAGCATATATAAGAGTTTCCTTAGAGGAGAAATCTTGGAGTCATATTGCTAGATGCTATGAAATAGATTACCTTCAACCATATCAGGTATTATCAGATTGCTTTCTAAAATGGCTATAGCAGTTTATACTACCATCAGCAATAAAGAATTATTGTTTCCTTACATCATCACTAACCCTTCACGTAATACCAGTAATTAACCTTTGTCAATTTAATGGTTGTGAAATTATATCTCATTGAGGATTTTATTTTAACATTTATTTTAGAATATTCTTATATCATTGACTACTAATGATTTGGGGACTATTTTTATTTTTTTATCAGCTGGTTACATGTCTGTGAATTGTCTGTTCATACCCTTTACGCATTTCTCTTCTTTCCTTCTTACTGGTTGTTAAGATATAGGTTGCAAAATATGTCTCTGTCTGTGTCAGTCTTTTCACTTTACTTGCAATGTCTTTTTCAAAAAACTGCTTTAATTTTAAAGTGCTCTAATTTATCATTCTTGTCTTTCATGGTTTTTGCTTTTTGAATCCTGTTAAAGAAATGCTTCTTTTAAAAGATTCCATAAAGATACTCTCTAATTATTCTCTAATGTTTTCTTTTAAAAGATTTAGTTTCTCCTTTTATATTATTTTAAAATTTTATTTCTGTAGAAAATACAACATGGGAATCCTGTGCCAAGTACTGGATAACTTATCTTTTACTCTATTATTTGCAAATCTTCTTTCTCATAGAAGGCCTAATGCTTCTATGAAAAGTTAAAGGCCTAAGCTTCTAAAATACACATGGTTCTCTTTCTACATCTTTATACTTATAGACTTGTATGAATGCCACACTGTCATATGATATAATTCTAAATTTGATAAGTAGTGATAGGCAGAAAAATGGCTCCTCAAAGATGTTCATATCTTAATCTCTGGAACCTGTGGATATGTTATTCTGTATGACAAAAGGAACTTGACAGATATGATTAAATCAAGGACCTTGATATGGGGAGATTATCCTGGATTATGTTGGGCCTAATCTAATTCACAAATCTTCAAAGGGGAGAACTTTTATCCACTGAGATCAAAGTGAGAGGGAGAAAGCAACTCCTCTAGAGCCTCTAATAATGAATATGTGAATGATTATTAATATATGTCATCGATTTTAGCCCAGTGATAAGTGGTTCATTCTCATCTGCAGAAATGTAAGAAAATAAATGTTAAGCCACAAATTTTGGGTAATTTGTTATAGCAGCCATAGAAAACTAATACAAATGTAAGAGCAATTCTCTTCTACTGTTTCCCTTTTTTAGAGCTTGTGTGTGTGTGTGTGTGTGTGTGTGTGTGTGTGTGTGCAGTTGCTCAGACGTGTCCAACTCTTTGCAACCCTATGGACTGTAGCCTGCCAGACTCCTCTGTCCATGGGATTCTCCAGGCAAGAATACAGGAGTGGGTTGCTGTTTTCTACTCCAGGGCATCTTCCCAACCCAGGGATTGAACCCATGTCATTGCGTTTCCTGTGGTGGTAGGCAGATTCTTTACCATTGCACCACCTGGGAAAATGCTTTTTTAAAACTTATCTTGGTTATTTTGGGCCCTTCACTCTTGTACTTGAATTTTAAAAAGGATTTATCAAATTGTGTGGAAAATGAAATTTTGGAAAGAACTGTGTTAAATTCTAGCCAATTTGGCAAGAATTGCCATTTCCATGCCTATCCATAAACATGGTTTAGTGTTTATTTCGCCCAGATATTTGGGCAAACTTTATTCTGAGTGTCTCAGTGAGGGTGCTTTTGGATTAGATTAACATTTAAATTGGTGGACTAAAGTGGATTGCCACCCCCCACCCAGTGTGGGTGAGCCTCATCCAATCAATTGAAGGCATGAATAGAACAAAAAGTCTGACTCTTTCCTGAGTAATAAGGAATTCTTTCCTACCTGACTGCCTTCAAATTGGGACATCATTTTTTTTTCCTGCCTTCAGACTGGAACTGAACACTGACTCTTCCTGGGTTTTGAGTTTGCAGCCACTGGACTAGATCTCGACCAGGAGCTCCCCTAGGTCTCCAGCTTGCCAGCTCACTCTGCAGATCCTGAGATTTGCCTCTTCCATAACTGTGGAGCCAACTCCTTATAATATATATATAGTGTGTGTATATAATAACATAGTAATATATATCTTATTGATTCTATTTCTCTGGGGAACTCTGACTATACTCATGGAACATTTCTCAAATTATTTGGGTCATCTTTTCTAATTTTCCTCAATATAAGTCTTTCTTTTACATCTTTTATTAGATTCATGCTTGAATATCATATAATTTTATTGGTGTCATAAATAATACCTTTCTTATAATTTTATTTTACAATCTGATGCTTGAGTATAGATGTCACATAATTTAATTTTGACTATTGACCTTGTTTCAAGCAATATAACTGAACTCTACTCTTGTGTCTAATACCTTGTCAGTTCACTAACACTTTTGTCAGCTCTCTTGGATATTCTATACAGACTACCACACCAGCAAAAATTAACCACTGTATTTTTACTTTCTAATCTTTATGCACTCCTCCTCTATGTTGTAAAATGTTGGTAGTGTGTGTATTTGTGAAAGTAGGCTGAATACAGCAATAAATAAATGAGGCATTTCAGTGGCTTTCTAAAACTGAATTCTCATGTGAGTTAGTTGGTGGGGGAACTTTGCTTCATGTGGTTTGTCCAGACCCAGGTGCTTTTCTATCACATAGCTCAGTCATCTTCTAGAACTTCATTCTCCTCAGAATTTAGCTACATAGAAAAAGAGAGAGAGCTTGAAAGAAAGAGAAAGGGAGCCTGAAGAGAGCCTCTACAAAGATTTCATTATGGCCTGGGTTTTTAAGTGGTCTACATCACATTTTCCCACATTTCATTTTAGAACTTAGTCACATAACTCAACCTAACTGGTGGAGATATGAGCTACGTGCCCTGAAAGAAAAAGATATGGGATTTGTAAACACATAGTCATTAGTGGTATACCATTTTTCTTTGGATAGTTATTAGTTATTCAGAATTAGAGTTGATAGACCAAAGCTTATGCATCCTTTTATGGTTTCATATTATTTATAAGCTTTATTTTTACATATAATGTGATCTGAGGCTATTGATACAATTTCAAATTGTCCTTAGAAATTTTATTGTTGTTGTTTAGTCACTAACTTGTGTCCGACTCTTTGCCACCCCATGGACTCTACAGTCCATGGAACTCTCTAGGCCAGAATACTGGAGTGGGTAGCCTTTCCCTTCTCCAGGGGATCTTCCTAACTGTGGGATTGAACCCACATTTCTCGCATTGCAGGCGGATCCTTTACCATCTGAGCTATCTGGGAAGACCTAGAAACTATGAATGTGAAAGTGAAAGCTCAGACGTGTCGGACTCTTGCAAATCCATGGACTGTAGCCTGCCAGACTCCTCTGTCCATGGAATTCTCCAGGCCAGAATACTGGAGTGGATAGCCTTTCCCTTCTCCAGGAGATCTTCCCAACCCAGGGATCGAGTCCAAGTCTCTCACATTGCAGGCAGATTCTTTACCATCTGAGCTACCAGGGAAGCCTAGAAACTTTATAGCAATACACAATTAGGACCCATTTAAAAAAATTACTCTAGCCCTGTCCAAGACCGCTGTCCTTCATGAAGTTACAGCAATAGTTTAGTGTTTCATCTGTCTAAAAAGAAGCTTTTGACAGAGTACATTGCTCTGAGGCTGCTAAGAAAGAGCCATCTCTGGGACAAAAAGAAATGCATTATCTTTTGCATTCCATGTGAAGCATTTTTATCTTCATTAAATCAAGTGAGAATAAAAATGAGGAAGAAAATTCATAAAAGAACACCATGATGGCTTGGGGCAGGAAGGGAGTGTCTTGTTGGTCATGGAGATAGTAAGAGTGGGTAAGACTGTTGAAATGACTATGAAGTATATAGAAGCCACTGGCCTCCTCTAGCTCTTGCTGAAAGAAATTCCTCTTTCTCTTCCAACAGATGGCTCTTCAAATCTCAGCCAACTCCATGAAGTTCATCACATATATAAACAGTTTTATTTTTTATCAAATTTTAGTACCTGAAAAAAATAATTCTTCCTCATTGTTTTCACCTGTGCTCTTCAAACCCTCACTTACGAGTTTGCAAGAAAGTCACCATTCCACTAGCCAACTAGGTACTAAGTTCTCTGTGATAAGCATCAATCACTATTAGGCTACAGATCTAACAAAGGAGTGCTGGACTCGTAATCATAAAGGGTTTAGTTTCAATTTATTGTATAGAAGACTATAAATCATGTGTGATAATATATTTAGGAATCCAGCATTCAGGTTAGAGAGTTAGTTGACTGGTTACCCAGGTAATAAGTAATTATTTAACAACAGGAAAAGTACTAACCTGATGACACCACCCTTATGGCAGAAAGTGAAGAGGAACTAAAAAGCCTCTTGATGAAAGTGAAAGAGGAGAGTGAAAAAGTTGGCTTAAAGCTCAACATTCAGAAAACGAAGATCGTGGCATCTGGTCCCATCACTTCATGGGACATAGATGGGGAAACAGTGGAAACAGTGTCAGACTTTATTTTTTGGGCTCCAAAATCACTGCAGATGGTGACTGCAGCCATGACATTAAAAGACACTAACCAACCTGGATAGCATATTCAAAAGCAGAGACATTACTTTGCTGACTAAGGTCCGTCTAGTCAAGGCTATGGTTTTTCCTGTGGTCATGTATGGATGTGAGAGTTGGACTATGAAGAAGGCTGAGCGCTGAAGAATTGATGCATTTGAACTGTGGTGTTGGAGAAGACTCTTGAGAGTCCCTTGGACTACAAGGAGATCCAACCAGTCCATTCTGAAGAAGATCAACCCTGGGATTTCTTTGGAAGGAATGATGCTAAAGCTGAAGCTCCAGTACTTTGGCCACCTCATGCGAAGAGTTGACTCATTGGAAAAGACTCTGATGCTAGGAGGGATTGGAGGCAGGAGGAGAAGGGGATGACCCAGGATGAGATGGCTGGATGGCATCACGGACTCGATGGACGTGAGTCTGAGTGAACTCCGGGAGATGATGATGGACAGGGAGGCCTGGCGTGCTGCGATTCCTGGGGTCGCAAAGAGTCGGACACGAGTGAGCGACTGAACTGAACTGAACTGAACTGATGATTTGTATGTGACCAAAGGTCAGGTTACTAACCACGATAACTGTCTACAGCCCTATGTCAGATTTTTGCCGGCTTCCCTGTTATTTGAGCCCTGAGGGCTAGTCAGAACAGGAAATCTCCAAGAGCATAAGATCTGGGTATAATCTACCATCCTGTGGGGGAAAAATAACATGTTGTAGAAAAACATCCTCCCCTGAGAAACTCTGTTTAGCCAACACATTGCTAGCTGAAATATCTACTGTGGGAAAGAGTAGCAAAGTTGCTAATCAGAATCCAAAGAAGGTAGAAACAATGTGACAATTTATTCTGAAGGCTAAATCCGTGGTGGCTCAGACTGTAAAGAATCTGCCTGCAAAGTGGGACCTGGGTTTGATCTCTGGCTGGGGAAGATCCCCTGGAGAAGGGAATGGCTACCCACTCCAGTATTCTTGCCTGGAGAAATCCATGGACAGAGGAGCCTGGCAGGCTACAGTCCATGGGGTTGCAAAGAGTCAGACGTGACTGGGAGACTCACTTTGTCTCTCTACAGATCTTTGTTGGCAAAGTGATGTCTCTGCTATTTAATACACTGTTTAGGTTTGTCATAGCGTTGTCATAGCATACATTAGCACTACTAATAGTAGGCTTCCCTGGTGGCTCAGACAATAAAGAATCTGCCCGAAATGCAGGAGATCTAGGTTCAATCCCTAGGTCAGGAAGATCCCCTGGAGAAGAGAACATCAATCTCCTCCAGTATTCTTGACTGGAGAATTCCATGGACAGAGGAGCCTGGCAGGCTACAGACCATGAGTTTGCAAAGAGTCAGACGTGACTGATCGACTATCACTTACACTTTTCATTCTAACACCAACCCCCAAATCTACTTAGCCCCTTCTCACATTTTAAATTTCTTCCTGTGTAAACATATACCTCTCTTCCCCTTCTGCTTCAAATTTCTTTTATCTTGTATCTCTCTCATTTTCTCCAGTTTTTTCTCTTTTCTCTTCTCTCACTCTTTCCTTAACTTTTTAATCTTATCCGCGCTCCCCCTGCCCATTTTTTGTCACCTTCCCACAAGTCATCAGCTGGCCTTTGTCACAGTATCAAATGTATTTTTATTACCGGCCATTAGTGGTGAAGACTGCCTTTATTTCTTATTCCTTGGTCTTAATATAAAATTCAGATTAATTGATTGTTTCACATACAAATTCAAGTCATCTAATGTTTCCTGAGCACTTGGTTTACAGCGGGACTGGGAACTCTACATTTTAACCAAACACCTACTGGTAATTCTGATATGGGTGCTCTTTAAGATCACACTTCTGAAATCTTGTTTTCGCTCCTCTTTTACTGCTTTCTATCCTACCTCCCATGTTACCCATTTAAAAACCTTTTCTTCTTATACCCCCAAATCTACCATCCACAGATGACTTTACATATTTCTTTACAGAGAACAAGAGAACTGAACTGAATTTCTTCAGTTTCCATCTTTAGATAACCACTTACAATGTCTCTTGCTATTCTTTTTTTCCTGAATCCATCCTTACACCACTCCTCCTTTTATCAGGGGAAAGAGAACCTTCCATCCAAGGCTGACGTTATGCCCTGTGCACAGACACCACCCGCAGCTCCACCTCCAGTCCCCGTCACTCTCCCTCCCTCCCTCCGTCCCTCTTCTTTACTCTCCCTTCCTTCCTCCCTCTCTCTCCCTCTTGCTGTAATAATCCCTTGTACCCTTCCCGTTGTGATTGCTGTACCATGTTCATTATGGATACGGAGATTATCTCTTTCAAACTGGGAAGCTTCTTGAGCACACCCCACTTATGCATCTTTGTATGCCTACAAATCACCAAGCTCAATCCTTCAGGAAATCTTGGTGAAGAAATAATTAGTTGAATTGATTGCTTTGTCCTTGTGTAAATCCCTCCACTGAGTGTTTTGCTGAATCATGGAGGTGACGATCCCATTCTGGATTAAGGAATTAGAATGGCGCCTGAATAGCTGTTCAGAAACCAGCAATATTCGGAAAATATATGGACATTCCTATTCACAACGGAAATTAAATGTGTAAGACATTTAGAAATAACTGTCTCAAGAAATGTGATATTTATATGTAGGAAACTACTGAAATATAAAAGAAACTGAAAAATTGGAAAGGCATATTTACCTCTCTGGGAACTGAAGGAATATTGTTATAATTAATGTCACTTTTTCTAAAATTACTTCATACTTTTTCATGCCATTACAAATCCAAGCCAGATTATGATAATATTTTTGACTACTTGACCAAGAGGAGGGGCCAGTTTGAGAAGTTTCCATGTGTGTTTCTTCACTGTTCTATTCTTTATTCCAGAGGCCAAGAAACCCATGGAGGGTTCTGCCAGTTACCAAGTACATACATTTTAATTATACACTCGAGGCCTGGAGAGCTGGCCACTGGATAGCTCTGGGTTCTGAACATAGCAGATCCATTATGAGAAACACCAAGATTAGGGTTCCATTCAATACTGGCCCCCACTAACTTTAATGGCAGGGGCTACTGTGACACTTTTTCCAATGTCCAATAGTCTTCCAAATGAGCATTCCCTTTTCCCCAGTGTATGCTCACCTAAGTACAAGTCCCAAAGCCCCTTTGGAAAAGGATAAGGGAAATCATTACTATAAACACTTACCATACTGTTCTATGATCTTCCTCATGGGGACAGCGCTTCATTTTTCAGCAACCCTGAAAACTGCTGAGCTCAGGTCCAAATCATGAACTGTGGTTTGGAGCTGGGGACCTCAGTCTCTGATCATCTATCTGCATTTCTTTCAGTTAAATAAGCATGCTGTTCTTTGCTGCCCATTATCTTGCCTGTAAGGATAGTGTGTTCTATTAACTATCTATACAGCTCTGTGCAGATCAGGCCCCTTGGCTGTCACTCTAAAATTGCTCTTCATTATGAGCATTGTATTCATTTTGCTTCTGCTGGTTACGTGTTGCCATTTTGGCCTTTATTATTTCAGAATCCTGTCTTACCCTTTGCCACTGCCACATGCATGCTCAGTTGCTTCAGTTGTGTTCGACTCTTTGTGATCCCATAGACTGTAGCCCATCAGGCTTCTCTGTCCACGGGGTTCTCCAGGCAAGAATACTGGAGTGGGTTTCCATGCCCTCCTCCAGGGGATCGTCCCCACCCAGGGATCGAATCCATGTCTCCTGTGCTTCCTGCACCACAGGTTGATTTTTTTTTTTACCACTGAGCCACCGGGAAAGCTCACCCTTTGCCACTAGGGAGCCCAGTTCTAGAATAGCCCAAGACTGCAGCAGACAGCCAACACTGATCTCAATGATCCTAATGCCCCTTCACCTTATTGCTTTGACAGAGTATCTGCTGTCTAAACACACTTGACTAGTACCTTAGCTGCTCACCTCTGAGCCTTTTAATCTCTTCTTCCACCACCTGCCATGGCAATTCTGGGCACTTCTCCTTCATTTCATGTGAGCTAACACTTTTTCCAAGCTTTCAACAACCATTCTAGAGGCATACCAGTGCTATCTCTAAACTCCTTTTTCTCCAATTCTGTGTTCTATCTTCTAGATTCAGCATCCTCAAAATCCAATCCCATACATACTCTCCTGGATTTTGGATGGGGACTGTCCCCTAGGAGAGGATTATCTTGAGCAAGGCAGTCCCTTTAGTAGAGAGCAATTTTAGCATCCACTAATGTGTCTTGTCAGAAATAATTATTATCATGGCTGCTGAAAGGAGACTTTCCAATTCCTTCTTTCCATTAGTTTACATATTTCTAACACCCCAGTATAACAAAACAGAGAAAATAGAGTGCATATGAAATTTAAAAGAAAAACATAAATATTTCCCAAAATGAAAACTGTGATATATCTCCTAGAATCAAAGGAATGCAAATTATGAGAAAGTACAATATTTCACTGAAAAAATGCAATTAAAAAAATACTATACTCATTTTTGGCAAGGATGTAGTGAAATGTGAATTTTCATTTGCTTGTGAAGGGACTGTAAACCTGTACAAACAATTTAACTGTGTATAAAGAAACAGGTAATGCCTCCTCTAGGAACTTCAAAAATTCCTTTCAATTTCAATATGCTTTCTTTTTTCCCTCTTAAATTCAGATAAAATTAAATTTATACTTGTAACAAAAAGTTTTCTAAGTATATGTCAACTCACCTCTCTTAGCTAGCACAGGCTGTCATAACAAATAATGTAGACTAGGTGGCTGAGACAACAGAAATTTTCTTCCTCGTTCTTGTGGAAGATAGAAGTCAAGATCAGGATTCCAGCATGGTTGCTCTCTGAAGAGGGTTCTTTCTGGCTTACAGATGGACATCTTCTTACCTATTTTCACATGACAGTGAGTGTAAAGAGGAAGGAGAGAGAGAGAAAGATCTTCCTTTTCCTGCAAGGACACAGTCCTAACAGATAAGGGCCCAACTCTTATGACTTCATTTAACCTCAAAGGTTCTATTTCCAGGTACAGATACCATCAGGGGTTAAAGCTTCAACATATGAATTTGGGGAGGATAAATTTTAGTGTACAACATCATCTCTTAAAATAATTGCCTTTAAATCTTTACCTTACTGTTAGCATTCTTGCAAAGAGAGTTGTTAGAAATGATATTTATATAACATTAACTCTGGTAACTTCTGAATAGTAAAAATTCTTCATTTTGGCTTTCCTCTGTGCTTTTCTATTTATCGCTTGAATTTTTTTAATATAAAATTTAAAAAAACTGTATTTTCAACAATATCCTTCTTATTTACTATCACACAGAACTGAGACTGATCAAAGACTTTGTTGTCATAAAGACTTTGTTGTCATAAAGACTCTTTCCTCTAACTTATCCAGTGTTTCTCAAACATTCCCACCAAACAATTCTATAAACACAAGAGATGAGGAAGAGGTAGGCAGTGGAAGGAATTTCTGAGGATATAACCAGAGGTATCCTATGTCAAGTATGAAATTTATTAGAATTCTTACGTTGTAATCTTTCACTGACTTCAATTTCCATTTTACTCCATAATAGATATGTTTGTTTCCACATAGAAATAATATCTAAAATTACTTATCCTTGAGGAAAATTCATGTTCAAGGAAAACATCATCATTTATCCTGGGGTTTTAAGTGTCCCTTGATTCAATCAGCTTATATCTGGGGGCACTCTTAACCCCATTTGAGAGGTACTGGCCTAATTTAGTTATTAAAACTGTCATTTGCTTGGACCGCTATGAATTGTAAAATACTTCCACATGAATTGGGCCTCTCAACATCCTCTCTTCTAGGGTAAATCTACTTTACTTAATTTTTAATCCTGAAATCCCTCCAGGCTCAGTCCTAGGCCTCTTTCTCTTGTGTTTATATTCTCTGTCTAAATGGTCACATTTTTAAAAATGTTTCAGTTACCTTGTACATTTCAGTGATACTCAGATTTCTATCTCTAGAATCACCTACACAACTGCCTGCCTGCTTGACATCACATCTTGGATATCTCACAAGTATTTTGAAGCTTTAAACATCCAGTATGGGATTTATGATTTTCCTCCAAATCTTGCCCTTCTCCATTCAAAAGCACGATTACCCATCTAGTTTTGCAAGCCAGAAACTGGTATTATCTATGACATTTCAGTATCCCTCACGTTGGCATCCAATATATCACCAGTGTTTATCGACTTCTAAAAATGCCTCTTGTTAGTCTATTTCTCACAAGTCCACTACCACCATCACCACTACCATAGCTTTGTAGTCAAAGTTATCATCATTTTTTCCTGACTACTGAAACAGATATTTACATTTCTATTTTGATTTCTGGTAAGCAGCTCAAAATTAAAAGGTCCAAACAAAACTCTTGACTATTCACTCCAACTTGTTCTTTCCCCATCTTCTTTGTTGGAAATGGCATCAGCATAAGCCCATTCCTCAGGTTAAAAAGTAAAAGTGAAAGTCACTCAGTCATGTCTGACTCTTTGAAACCCTATCAGCTATACAGTTCATGGAATTTTTCATGCCAGAATACTGGAGTGGGTAGCCTTTCCCTTCTCCAGGGGATCTTCCCAACCCAAGGATTGAACCCAGGTCTCTTGCATTGCAGGCAGAATCTTTACCAGCTGAGCCACCAGGGAAGCCCAAGAATACTGGAATGGGTAGGCTATCCCTTCTCCAGTGGATCCTCCTGACCCAGGAATCAAACCAGGGTCTCCTGCATTGCAGGTGGATTCTTTACCAACTGAGCCATCAGGGAAGTCCTCTTAGGTGGAAAGTGAGGAGAAATTCTAGATTCCTCATCGAGAGGAATCACCTTACACCCGATTCTCATTGTGTTCTGCTAACTACATCTTCAAAATACGAGTCTATTTCATCTTTTCTCTTCACTTGCATTGTTAACATAATATTTATCCTTAGCCAACATCATCTCTGAACTGGATTCCTTGCAGAAGCCTCCTAATAGATCTTCCTGCTTCTATGCTAGTCTCCTTGCATTCTACTCTTGATGAAATTCTTTTTAACACTGTAAATAAGATAATAGTGCAACCACACATGGAACTGACCACTCTTAAAAAAATATCCTACAAGCCCTTGTATTATATGGTCTGTTTACCTCTCTGACATCTCCTGCTACCAGTTCTATGTCTTTCACTAGACACACTGACCTTTCTGTCCCTGAAATGCTGTTGTTCCTAAAGCTTGTTCCCACTTTGGAACCATTATATTGGTGTCCTCTCTGCCTAGAATGTATTTATATCAGTTCCTGGCGTGGTTGACTCCTCTGCTTCATTCATGTGTGCCTGTGTGAGTCACTTGAGTTGTGTCCAACTCTTCGCGATTCTATGGGCCGTAGTCCGCCAGCCTCCTCTGTCCATGGAATTCTCCAGGCATGAATACTGGAGTGGCTTACCATGCCCTCTTCCAGGGGATCTTCCTGACCCAGGGATCAAACCCTCATTTCTTACATCTCCTGAAGTAGCAGGTGGGAATAGTGCCCCATGGGAAGCCCCTCCTTCATTCATATCTCTGTTTAAATGATACCTCCTCCCAGGGACAGCCTCCAACTAGGCTAGTACCTCTCAGTCACTTCCCACGCTCTTACCCTGCTGTTCCCCACCCAACCCCGCCCCCCCCGCCCCCCAGGAAAGCCTAAATTATATCTTTATTTGTTTACATGTTTATTGCCTACTGTCTGTTGTCCATTTCCGCCACAAAGGGAGGAACTTGTATCCTGTTCACCACTACATCCTCATCATCTAGCATAGTGCTCACAAAGAGCTGGTGCTAAGTAAATGTTTCTCGAATGAATGAGTGAATAAATGAGTAACAACCTTGTGAGCAAGGACTGATATCAATGTATACTTTCTTGCCAAATAAGTAAATGAACTAATATTCATCCCAGGTTATACAGTTTTGCCTTTTCCAAAGAAAAATAGAAGCTTACATTACTGAACTCATACTACATGTTAAGCATCATTCTGCAGCTTATATGTATTGCATCAACCCTCTCAACAACCCTTGGAGGAAATATCAGTAAATACATAGGAGATATGACCAACACTACTAAAAACCCTGCACAAATTGACATTTACAGAATACTACATCCAACAACCGCTAAGCTCATGTACAAGTTCTAGGAGATTTTCTTTAGTTTTGTCAGGATTTTCTGTTTACCCAATAATAGTGCCTACAAATAAGACAGTTTTCTTTCTTTCTTTTTAGTCCTTTCTCTTACCTGCCTTTACTGTACTAAGAAACTTTAATACTATGTTGAACAGAACCTTGGAGGAAAGCATTCAGTCTTTCACTCTTAAGTATGAAAACCTGTAGATTTTCTGTAAACATGCTTTGTCAAATGCTTGACGTTCTTTTCTGTTCTTATTTTGAAAAGGTTTTTTTTTTTCTTTTAAAAACCAGAGTTAGAAAACCAGAGATTTTTTTTAACCAATCATGGAAATTGGATTTTGTCAAATGCTTTTTCTGTATCTAATAAAATATTTTCATTTTCAATTAATATGACTAATTACATAAATTAATTTTCAAATGTTAAACCAACTTTGCATAACTGTGATTAAACCTACTAAACCATGGTATAGTGTCTTTCTATGCGTTGCTTTTTGCTAATATTTTGTTAAGGATTTTTGAGTCTCTTCAGAGGAATATTTCTTTATGCTTTTCTTTTAATTATTTTCCTACTGTTAGAAACAGAGTAATGTGGGTCTTATAAAATGAGTTGAGAATATTCCCACCTCTGGTTTTCTAAGTAATTTTGTTGAACTGATATTATCCCAATATGATAATATATAGAAATGTAAATATATAGAAATGTAACAGCTTTCTGTGTATTAATTTTGTATCCAGCAACTTTATCAAATTCATTGATGAGCTCTAGTAGTTTTCTGATAGCACCTTTAGGATTTTCTATGTATAGTATCATGTCATCTGCAAACAGTGATAGTTTTATTTCTTCCTCACTAATCTGGATTCCTTTTATTTCTTTTTCTTTTCTGATTGCTGTGGCTAGGACTTCCAAGATGATGTTGAATAAAAGTGTTGAGAGTGGACATCCTTGTCTTGCTCCTGGTCTTAAAGGAAATGCTTTCAGCTTTTTACCATTGAGTATTATGTCAGCTATGGGTTTGTCAATATATAGCCTGTATTATGTTGAGGTATGCTCTCTTTGTGCCAAATTTATGGAGAGATTTTACCCTAAATCATTGTTGAATTTTATCAGATTCATGTGGTATATCATACTGATTGATCTGCAGATACTGAAAAATCCTTGCATCCCTGGGATAAACTCCACTCAATCATGGTGCATAATCTTTTTAATCAATAATTGGAGTTGGTATGCTAGTTTTTTGTTGAAAATTTTTGTATCTAAAAATAATAGTATCGCACAGGGAAATATTAATAACCTCAGATATGCAGATGACACCACCTTTATGGCAAAAAGTGAAGAAGAAATAAAGAGCCTTTTGATGAAGGTGAAATAGGAGAGTGAAAAAGCTGGCTTAAAACTCAGCATTCAGAAAACTAAGCTCATGGCATCCAGTCCTATCACTTCATGACAAATAGATGGGGAAACAATGGAAACAGTGAGAGAATTTATTTTGGGGGGCTCTAAAGTCACTGCAGATGGTGATTGCAGCCATGAAATTAAAAGACACTTGTTCCTTGAAAGAAAAGCTATGACCAACCTAGACCACATATTAAAAAGCAGAGACATTGCTTTGACAACAAAGCTCTGTCCAGTCAAAACTATGGTTTTTCCAGTAGTCATGTATGGATGTGAGAGTTGGACTATAAAGAAAGCTGAGCACCAAAGAATTGATACTTCTGAACTGTGGCACTGGAGAAGACTCTTGAGAGTCCCTTGGACTGCAAGGAGACCAAACCAGTCAATCCTGAAGGGAATCAACCCTGAATCGTCATTGGAAGGACTGATGCTGAAACTGCAATACATTGGCCTCCTGAGGCAAATAGCTGACTCATTGGAAAAGACCCTGATGCTGGTATAGAATAAAGAGTGGAGAGAAGAAAGGGGTGACAGAGAATGAGATGATCAGATAGCATCATCAACTCAATGGATATGAGTCTGAGCAAGCTCCGGGAGTTGGTGATGGACAGGGAAGCCTGGCGTGCTGCAGTCCGTGGGGCCTCCAAGAGTTGGACGTGATTAAGCGACTGAACTGAACTTGAACTGACTGAAAGATAATAAATGCTGTAGAAGGTGTGGAGAGAAAGGAACACTCCTACGCCATTGGTGGGAATATAACCACTATGGTGAACAGTACAGAGGTTCCTCAAAAAACTAAAAATAGAGATATTGTATGATCCCACAACCCCACTCCTGAGCATATATCCATAGAAAACTATAATTAAAAAACCTACATGCATTCCAATGTTCATTGTAGCATTATTTAAAATAGTATAGCACAAGGAACTGTATAACACAGGGAACTATACTCAATATTTTGCAATAACCCAGAAAAGAAAATAGTCTGAAAAAGAATATATATGTATGTAAGTGAATATATAACTGAAACCACTGTGCTGTACACTTGAAACTAATGCAGCACTGTAAATCAATTATGCTTCAATTTTAAAAAGAATATGTACATGAAAATACTGCTTGAATTATATAATAATATGCATTTTTATGGGGCTTCCCTGAGAGCTCAGTTGGTAAAGAATCTGCCTGCAATGCAGGAGACCCTGGTTCAATTCCTGGGTTGGGAAGATCCACTGGAGAAGGGATAGGCTACCCACTCCAGTATTCTTGGGTTTCCATGGTGGCTCAGCTGGTTAAGAATCTGCCTGCAATGCAGGAGACCTGGGTTTGATCCCTGGGTTGGGGAAATCCCCCAGAGAAGGGAAAGGCTACCCACTCCAGTATTCTGACCTGGAGAATTCCATGAACTACAGACCATGGGGTTACAAAGAGTCCGACATGACTAAGTGACTTTCACTTCACTAGCTAGCTATGCATTTTTACATCTCCCATTATATTAAAATAATTTATATTCTCATCAGATATTTTCTTGAATCAGCATGCCACTTATTCTGATTTCTCTTATAATTAGGGAAGGCCAGTCCACTGATAGTAGACACCCTCAAAGAATTACTAAGAGAAGAAGAGAAGGAAAAGAAACAGATTTTACATTTACTATTTTGTGACCCTATGTATATAAGTGCTTAGTGTTATGCAATGTTCAGACCAAATTCAGGTCTGAGAGAGAAGGATAGTTCAGTGGAATTATCCTAAATCTACCTCCTCATTATGCCTCCTGTTTTAAATATATTAAACCTAAATAAATTGGAATATTAATTTTTGACTGTCAACATTAATGTTAAAAGCAGAATCAGAGATGGGAAAAAGGATGAGCATATCATCAATATTTCTTATAGGTGATTCTCTGTTTTATGCAGGAAATGAAGGTGCATGTAAAGAGATTAAGTAGGTTATATATTTTAGGTTATTATTCAAAGAGAGAAATTTTTATTATTATCGTTCAGTACAATATTTTCTATGCTTCAATTTTTTCTATTTTCATAATTTAACACTTTTATTGCTAAACATTTTTAGTTAAACATTGAATTCTAACAAATTATGTCCAAATAATTAAAGCTACTGTCAATGAAGAATGATTGCTGGGAATAATGTATTCTTGAAGAATGCTTTAAAATTTCAAACAAAAATTTCAAAAAATCACCTATTTACTTTCTTTCCTTCCTAATATCTACAAGTAAATAAGTTACTTGCAGGTGTTATTTGGAGAAGTGAAGCAGATATGTACCTTTTACTTCATTAAAAAAAAAAAAGAAGATGGATGAACGATAAATCCAACTTCAAAGTCTCTGTCCATATTGAGTCTTCTAGTCAGCTTCCGATACTTTGCTTGGAGATTAATATGTTGCTTTTCAGAGTTTTAGAGTTGGCAAAATGCTTGCAGAAAACCCATATCCAATTTATGCTTTTTGTCCTACCCTTTACAAATTCGGGTCATACTGTATTAAAACACAAATTTCATGAAAATAATTGGTCCAGCAGCTCTGGGAAACAAATTCTGTATTATAAAACAGCGTATCCTGTGTTCTTCAATTGCCATTCATTAACAAGGTTCCAGTGAGAATGATGCTTCCAACTAATGCAGAATTGAAAGCAGATTCTGTAGGAAACCCCCTTGCTACTTCTGCACCTGGTTTCCTCTCCCCCTTCCCTGCCAGCTCCTCTACAGTGGAGGGCGGCTCAGGCCTGGTTCCTGTCACTAGCCAGGCTACAGTCTCATATCCCAAGCCTGTGTTCTGGTTTCCCTCTGGGTCTTACTAGAGGTTTATCGACAAAACACAGGCTCCTCATAATCTGTTTGAAAAGCCCACTGTGTTCAACAGGAAGATATAATCATCCTTAAGTGGTGAATATAGTGCTATGTGTTGTCATGATGTAGAAAATGTTCTACAAATGTGTGTATGGAGGGAAGTGAACTGGGGGGTGGGATGTTTTCACTCTACTAGTGAAACAACCTCTTCTCTGCCAAAAAATCTAAGATCTGGTCCCCTTTGGGGAAGTCTCTTTCTAGTTTTTACTTTGGAAACCATCTGCTTTCTCCATGAGCGTTGGATCCCCAGGGAAAGCTTGACCTCTCAAAATCTCAGCCTCATGTCCAGGGAAATTCCATACCCAAACCAGCCAAGACTTGACTTGTCCTTCCTGGAGAGAAGATTTTGCAGATTCAGCACTGTGCATGTGTTTGTCCTTTGGGCCAAAGATAACACTAAGCTTTCTAATTATGCAAATAAGTACCAAATATTCATTCTCTCTTCCCCCTCCCCACCACTTCCTCTCTCTTTTTTAAGAAAGTCATTATTATATAGAGTAAATAGAACCTGAATTTCAATTAACCGCCAAGATGAGCTAGGACAAGTTGTGCATGAAACCTGGATGCTGCATGGGCTGAACTCAGTAGGATATAAGCAGAAAAGGAAAATGAAACAAAAAGCAAATAAGATAACTTTATTATTTTGCACTGCTCTCTCTTCAGACTTACTCTGTGGGCTACTTCTTTCTCACCATAAACAGTGAAATCTTGGCAGGAACTTTCAAGTATTCTTAGATATGCATGTACTCCAGTCACTTTTATGCATATTCATAGTCTCACTACAAGATTAAAATGTCATAATCACTGCTCCCTATTCTTATCACTGCCACTATCCCTTACATCATCCTTTTACCTGAGCTTGGTATTGCTTTAGGCCTGGAGTCCAGAATGGGGAAAGGGCACTCTACTTTTCTCTTTTCTCCATCTTTTCTTCCTCTTACTATTTTCAGATCTTCTCTGAATCCATCAGGCTTCTAGGTGGGGTAATGAGGGAGGAAATGCAAGCAATAGAAAAGATCTTATTTGAGTGGCATGGAAATAATCTGTGAGGGAAACTCTTGAGGGTGGCAGCGAGTGTTCCAAAGCCAATTCTTCCCTCTGTAGAGTGCTATTGCGAGTTCAGTAATAGCCAAAGGAAATAAAATCTGTCACTGTTTCCCTTTGGACAGCAAGGAAATCAAACCTGAATATTCTTTGGAAGGATTGATGCTGAAGCTGAAGCTCCACTACTTGGCCACCTGATGCAAAAAGCTGACTCATTGGAAAATTTGATGCTGGGAAAGATTGAAGGCAGGAGGAGAAGGGGGTGCAGAGGATAAAATTGTTGGATGGCATCACCAACTCAATGGACATGAGTTTGAGCAAACTCCAGGAGGTAGTGAAGGACCGGGAATCCTGGTGTGCTGCAGTTCATGGGGTTGCAAAGAGATGGACACGACTTAGCAACTGAACACTAATAGTAGCCCACTGGATACTTCCAATTACAACTTTTTTGATGCTTACTTATCACCTGCCAGCTTATTAAAATTCTTTCTTCAGGCTTTGAGCATGTAGAAGTAATATTTCTCCTTGGTGTTACATCTCCATCCATACAATTTCTTGGGGGAGGAGAGTGGAATTCAAAATGGTTCTATATTGCCTCTCTCTCATGTGGTCCATATCTGATCCACAAGAAAAACTCATGCATCCTTGGCCTATCAAGTTGTTGGCAGACAACTTTTTATTTCTAAGGTTGTCCTCTTTCTTCTTGGAAATCTTGTCCTCTTCACTGCCTTGGGCCAATCTGTCTCAGCTTCTCTTGCCATCCTGACACTTCCAGACTATGGAATAATAGATCAAGCCCTGTAAGTAATTTCCTTGGAGCTCCCTTTCTTATTTAGATCAGGGGGAGGAGGAAGTACCCCTTTTATCTCACAGGAGTGGACATACACAAAACATCAACAGCTTTCTTCAGAATAATCCTCTTATAGCCATGTTGGCTTCAAGTTTTTAAATCTTTATGGTGGATGATGATGCCAGATCTCAAAGTCAGATATGTAAAACTATAAATCCTGTACTCTGATTAAGTAGGTAATATATATTACATCATGATAGATTAGTAAAACTTGTTAGCTCTTAAAAAGAAAATTACAAATGATAGGTAACAATGGATGGATTCAGGTTAGACATTTTTGGCAGAAATACCGTAGAGATATTCTTCTCAGTGCATCATGCTGCTGCTGTTGCTAAGTTGCTTCAGTAGTGTCCAGCTCTGTGGGACCCCACAGATGGCGGCCCACCAGGCTCTGTTGTCCCTGGGATTCTCCAGGCAAGAACACTGGAGTGGGTTGCCATTCCTCCTCCAATGCATGAAAGTGAAAAGTGAAAGTGAAGTCTCTCAGTAAGTGTCCGACTCTTTGTGACCTCATGGACTACAGGAGCCTACCAGGCTCCCCCATCCATGGGATTTTCCAGGCAAGAGTACTGGAGTGGGTTGCCATTGCCTTCTCCGTCAGTGCATCATGTTAGGAGGCAAATTATGTCTATTTTTCCTATCACTGTGGAAGGCAACTTTGAGCACAAAGTAATGTGTGCCAGATTTTTCACTACAAAGTTACTACTTATCCTTTGTAAAGAATAAATGTCATGTGTGAAGGTATTTTGAGACTATGGAAGTATCCTTATTTCTTGTCAAACTTTCACTCACAGATTATTCTTTCCCAAAACAGTATTACTGCAGAACAGTATTAGCTGCCAAATGATAGTAAATTAGTATATTATAAACTAATTTGTAAAATAAAGAAGTGACAACATTAAAAGAGAGGAGCTTAGGAAAAATACAGATTTGAAAAACAAAGAGAATGACTAGAAATGAAAGACAATATCATTAAAATTACCAAGCCAATGAATTAATTAAGTACATATTAAACACAGATGAAAAAACTGATATACTAGAATATGGATCTTTGATTATTCAGAATCCAGTCCAATGTGATAAAGAGATAAAAATTTTAAAAGAAAATAAAGAGAAGTAGAAAAAAGAATAAGAAAATTATGGATGCTTAATAAATATTAATATTTCAGGACATAAGATTATTGTTTCTGAAGGAAAAAGGGAAATAAGTAACTTTCAAATATAGTGACTGAAAAACTTCCAAAGTTGTTAAAAGTCATGAATCATCAGATTCAGGAAACTTAACAAGCAGGGTAAATAAAATTAAATCCACACTACATGACCTTAGTGAAATTGCAGGACATCAGAAACTAAGACAAAATTTAGGTGGTGCTAGTGGTAAAGAACATGCCTGCCAATGCAGGAGACATTAGAGATGTTGATTTGATCCCTGGGTCGGCAATATCTGCTGGAGGAGGACATGGCAACCCACTCCAGTATTCTTGCCTGGAGAATCCCATGGACAGAGGAACCTGGCATGCTACAGTCCACAGGGTTGCACAGAATTGGATACCACTGAAATGACTTAGTACGCATGCATGCATGCACACAAACTACACAAAATGGACAGATTTGGTACAAAGATTGAAAATTCAACTGACAGCAGACTTATTGACAACAACAACAGAAGTCAGAACATAATGTAATAATATCTCAAGCTGAGAAAATTACTGTCAACGTAAAACTCTATATCCAGCTAAACAATCATTCAAGAGTGAAGTTATATAAAGATTTTAAGACAAGAAGATATTGAGAGATTTTATCATTTATCAATTCTTAAAAAAAAAGTTTTTAGAAGTTTATGTGTTAGGAAGAATTCTAAGATGGCCTCTTGATAGTCACCCCTGTGGTAAACACACCTTCTACTAGGTATGCCACTAATCTAGGTACTGCTATGAAGAGATTTTACTGATGTATTGACATTCCCCAAAAGTTGTTCTTAAGACAGTAAAACTATGAGACCTTTAAATTTGGCGGTAGGGGTCAGAAACAGAGGAAATCAGAGAGTGTAAAGGAATAGAGAAATGACCACATAACAAGGGACTGTGGGAAGCCTCTAGGAGCTGAGAATGATCCCTGGCCAACATCTACAATAAAATGGGAATCTATGTTCTATAACCACAAAAAACAGAACTCTGTCAACATACTGAATAATCTTGGAAGTAAATCATTTCCTAGAGCCTCCAAAGGAATGCAGCCCAGGTGACAATCTGATTTCAACCTTTTGAAAGCAGAGGTCCAAGGTTTGTATCTGGATTCCTCATCCACAGACATAGAGATAAATGTTGTTTTAAACCACTAACTTTGCGGTGATTTGGTATACTTCCATGGAATACTAATAGAGTGTAATTTAAGGAGATGGAAACTGGAGATATAAGAAGAGTCAATGATGAACTCTAAACAAGCATTGATATATAAGAAATGTAAATAATAGTAATAATGGAGCCATATGAACTGATTGGAAATGCAACACTAGCAAAAATTATATGTGAAACAAAAAGATGATCAACATTAAAAGTTGGAACCTATTTTGCTTGGTAAGATTCTAAAGATATTGATTAACTTTGAATTATGTAAAATCAGATGTACCTATTAAAAATACAAAGGCAACCACTAAAAATTATAGATAGAATGTGTAACTTCTTTTTTGTTGCATTATAGGTAACTTCTTTAGATCTGCTTGTTTCATACCATATGTTCCCTCTTCATCTGCTTCTCATCTTTATCATTGAGATCTTTTGTTTGTTTACATTTTTCTTTGCTTCATCTAAAGTAATAACCAAAGGAAGTCTTAAAGGTATACTTATTCTTCTATCATAATGTTGAATGTAGAAAATTCTGGATAGAGAGGAAATCAGAAATAAGTCAAACTTCATAATTCACCGCTATTAATTTTACTATATCCCTCTGTATCAGTTCAGTTCAGTTCAGTCGCTCAGTCGTGTCCGACTCTTTGCCACCCCATGAATCACAGCACGCCAGGCCTCCCTGTCTATCACCAACTCCCTGAGTTCACTCTAACTACATATGCTTTATATAGATAAACATACTCACATACAAACATATATATGTATATAAATATACATATCCTTATTGTAGGTTTAGGATTCATACTTTTCTTAGGCAGTTTAGGGTAATTGTTAAAAAGCTAAACTGGAATCAGAGATACCTGGGTTCAAGTCCAACTCCATCATTTGTAAAGCTGTGTGAACTTGAATGAATTATTTAACTTGAATTTCAGTTTCTTTATCTGTTAAATGGAGAAGATTATGATAGTACTTTCCTTATAGGATGGTCATTAGATTTTAAATTTCAAAGACTATCTTTAATTTCTAAAGTGTCCTTTTCATACAGTCTTGTTCTTTTCTTATAATTCATTATAATTTCATTAAATTTCTATTTTATATTATCTCTTTAATCAATTTTAAATATATTTTTTATAAGGTCTTTTGGATAGTTGTACCGTTTCTAGTTATTTGGTGAAAATTATTCTTTTTGTTGTATTTCTCTACATTTTGATGAACTGTTTCTTTGGGGCAGTCTACATTTTTTTTTTTTTTTTTTGCATGAGCAAATTTTAAGTCCATCTAAGTGCTATATCTCCCTGGTCCATGGTTTCATGAACTCACATGATTATCATTATGGCTATTATTCACTCTTAATTCTAACACATATAGGTTCTTTTCCTTGCTTGGTTGTCTGTGTAATTAAGTTACTTTATTCAGCATTTCCATGTCCTTGAATTGTCAAAAGTGAAGGAAATCATTTCCACTAGTATAATTTTATATATGACTACCAAAGCTGGAGGAAAAAAATTTAGAGTGGACACTTAGCTTCCTACTATTTTCAGATGATAGAATGTAAGCACCAACCATTTCTAGAAAAGTGAGAGGGTGACCTTGATGTAAAATCATCAGCTCCCCTCTCCTGATTCAAAAGCATGCAAGCCACTTTGTTAGTTAAGCAAAACATTCTCATTTATAATCTGAGCTGAGACAATGCTAAGAAAGGTCCTGAAGATGCTTATGGAAGTCAGAAGCAAAAGTATAGCATATGAGCTGACCATTGTAATAGTCTGAGTTCTGAGTAAATCAAGAATTTGCAGGTTCAATGTGCCTTTGTACCTTTAACATCTGAGATATTTCTCTAGACACTTCCCTAGAGAGTAATACTTAGAGAGCTGTTAAGAGAAGTGATCAAAACTATTAGAATCACTTTGTGGCAACAAGCAACTTCACAAGATACTTGCACACTAGAAATTAGTACTAGTGTAGTAACTGAATTACATTATGTGCTAACAATGTGACTAATAACCAATAGGGCTCTTTATAACACAAAAACCACAAGATTGAAGAAAGTAATATAATCCACATGTACTGAATAGATGTAACTTTATAATAAAGACAAGTTGCTCTAAAATCTTAACTCATGAATCTGACAATTATAATGCAATTCAGACAAATATTTCAGGTCACCCTGAGACTAAAGTAGCCCTAATGGTGGTACTTTGTGATTCAGTTTGTAAACGCATTACATAGCATCATTAGAGCATGTATATTTTAGGTGAGGAGGCCTTAGCTGGAGCATGAAAATTACACTGAAGACCTTGAACAATGAATCCCAGACATCCCAGAAAGACCTTCTTTAAAGCAACATTAACATTAGATGAATTTAATATAGAATCTGATTTACTTTCCAGCAAGACTGGGAAATGACCTGGCTTGGTGGAGACTTGGCTGTTATCAGACATACTACACTTAGTTTTATTCCCCTAAAGGGCCTTAAAGGGAGGTCAAATAGTAACAATATATATTTTTCACCACCAGGCTAATAAATTATTTTCTTCTCCCTTCCTGATCTTCTAAGATCCAAATCCCGACTAACATTGGCACATTACTTAACTGCTTCATGCCCATTTCCTCACCTAAAGATGTAAATGGTATTAACCTATCTCATGTGCTGGCTATGAGGATTAAATAAGCTAAACTATAGTTGCCATTATTTGTAGTTGTTGTCTAGTCACTCAGTCGTGTCTGACTCTTTTGTGACCCCACAGAGTGTAGCCCACCAGGCTCCTTTGTTCATGGGATTTTCCAGGCAAGAATACTGAAGTGGGTTGTCATTTCCTTCTCCATTGGATCTTCCCAACCCAGGGATCAAAGCCATGTCTCCTGCATTGCAAGCAGATTCTTTACCACTGAGCCACTGGGGACGCCCCAGTTACTATTTTTACTATACTATTATTACTACACTATAATATTATCACTTTCCTCACTTTAGGCCCTCTGAAAAACTATAATGATGACAATGAAAAGATACTTTACAAGAGACTTTTTATGAGATGTATCTTTTGGGTACTTATATTTTGCCAGGCAATTAATATTCATTATATCTTGTTTTTCTAACAATACTTAAAAGAAACACTTTGATCCCCATTTTACAGATACTGTAAATATGATTCAGAGAAGTTAATATAACTGTAAGCATATAGCCAAGAAGTTGATTTGAAAACAAATCCATCTGTTACCAAAAAGTCGATACTTTTCTACTCTTTCTATGGGTCCAAGGAAAACATGATCTGAATATGAAAGTGATCCTGTACACTTCTATTTTCCTGGAAGCAAGTCTGGTTGGTATGGAACAGAGGACATATATATAGCGAGTTACTATAAAGAGGATTGGAGACAGTCTCAGATCTTCCACTGACAGGGTCTATGATTTTTGTGAGTCATCTCACTTCTCTGATCCTCATTTTCCACACTGATGGAAAGAGGAATTTGAAGTAGACTAATGCAACTATCCATTTAATTTCTCTGAGTCTCAATTTCCTCATAAGTGAGTTTCAATTTCCTCACATGTGAGTATAAGCTTGCCTTCAAAGGAAAACTGAAAGGTAAAGTGATTTTTAAAGTGTGTTCTGGGGACTTCCCTGGTGGTCCAGTGGCTAAGATCCTGTGCTCCCAACGCAGGGGAAACAGGTTTGATCCATAGTCAGGGAATTAGAACCCACATGCTGCAACTGAGTTCACACCAGCAGCAGCTTCCTGCCTATAGCAACTAAGACTCAACACAGCCAAATAAATAAATAAACAGATAGATATTTAAATAAATAAATAAATAAATAAATAAGCATGTTTTAGTTCTGTGAAAAATGCCACTGATAATTTGGTAGGGATTGCTTGAATCTGTAGATTGTGTCGGATATAGTACAGTCATTTTGACAATGTTGACTCTTCCAATCCAAGAACACAGTATATATTTCCATCTTTGATTTCTTTTATCAGTGCCTTACAGATTTTAGAGTACAGGTATTTTGCCTCCTTAAGTAAGTAAGTAAGTATTAGTAACTCAGTCGTGCCCAACTCTTTGTGAACACATGGACTGCAGCCCACCAGGCTCCTCTATCCATGAGATTTTTCCAGGCAAGGATACTGGAGTAGGTTGCCATTTGCTTCTCCCAGGGATCTTCCCAACCTAGGGATCAAACCCTGGTCTCCTGCACTGCAGGCAGATTCCTTTACCGACTGAGCTATAAAGGAAGCCCATTTTGCCTCCTTAGGTAGGTTTATTCCTAGATATTTTATTCTTTTTTATAGTAAATGGGATTGTTTCCTAAATTTCTCTTTCTAATTTTTTGTTGTTAGTGTATAGAAATGCAACAAATTTCTGTGTATTAATTTTGTACCCAGAAACTTTACTGAATTCATTGATGGGCTCTTAATAGTTTTTTGATAGCATTTTTAGGATTTTCTATGTATAGTATCATGTCATCTGCAAACAGTGACAGTTTTATTTCTTCCTTATCAATCTGGATTCCTTTTATTTCTTTTTCTTTGGTTGCTGTAACAAGGACTTCCAAGACAATGCTGAATAAAAGTTGTGAGAGTTGACATCCTTGTATGCTTCCAGATCTTGGAGGAAATGCTTTGAGTTTTTTATCATTGAGTATGATGTTAACTGACAGTTTGTCATATATGGCCTTTAGATGTTGAGGTATGTTTCCTCTATGCCCACTTTCTGGAGAGCTTTTACCCTAAATGAATGTTGAATTTTATCAAAAGCTTTTTCTGCATCTACTGAGAACAAAAATTTGTTAATTTGTGTGGAAACTTTAGGCCCTAAATAGCCAAAGCAATTTTGAGAAAGAAAAACAGAGCTGGGGGGATAAGGCTCCCTGACTTCAGACTATACTACAGAGCTGCTGCTGCTGGTGGTTTTATCACTAAGTTGTGTTCAACTTTTTGTGGAATCAGTGCTTTGGGATTATGGTGCTCCAGAAGACTCTTGAGAGTCCGTTGGACAACAAGATCAAACCAGCCAATCATAAAAGAAAACAACCCTGAATATTCATTGGAAGAACTGATGCTGGAGCTGAAATTCCAATACTTTGACCACCTGATATGAAGAGCCAACTCATTGGAAAAGATGCTGGGAAAGATTAAAGGCAAAAGGAGAAGGGGGTGGCAGTGGATGCAATGGTTAGCATCAC